>NC_090451.1:408504850-409822562 GCF_031143425.1 Pleurodeles waltl
CTGAGATCAAAAACCTCTTCAACGTCTTTACAATAAATACTTAAGCATCACCAGTTCATTCAACACACATACTCGAACATGCAAGAAAACTCAATAACAACAAAAACAATTGTGACACATGACCCTTTTGATACACCTCCAATTATGCAACCACCTTTGAAACCACACCTCATCAATATTCGAAATTTGGGGTTTGGACTACAGGACATAGAAATTACTCTATCTTAGGGTAAATAATTACAGCTCTTCTTTCTCATAATGTAAACCGTCCTCCTGCTACTAACATTTCTGCTGGTGCGGGGATTCATTCATTTAAGATCTCAGTTCACAATAGTCAGGGCTAACCTTTGCCGTCTGCTGTCCTCAGGTTGATCGATCTTTGACGTTGATGGAGATTAAGCAGGAATGTACATCATATTAGATTATCATAACAATTTCTAGTCTGTTTCACACAATAAAGATAGTTTAATGTAAGTTAAAGGGTTTTATTATTCAAATCTTTTAGTAAATTATCTTTATTAATGTCACAATGTAACATTAGTTAATCACAATCACTAGAGTTTTGTTAGAAATCAGTAGTCACAATAAGTAATCAATAAATCGTAGTAAAATGCATTAAGTACGTTCCATAAATGTAAGAATTCTTGGATTGGGGAAGAAAGGTATCAGTCCAGGAACCCAGAAAGTGCTCTGAGTTTCGGGGAAATCATAAAACATAAAGCTTCAGCATGAAAGCTTTGCTCAATAGTTTCATAATCAATTGAAACAGAACTTCTCATGAAGAGAGGTCCAAAAAACTCAGTAGTGTCTCCAAGCAGTGTGCTAACCTGAGCATGAAAGGAATAAGGCGAATGGGAGTAAGGTAGTAAAGTGGAGCAACCTACAATAGAAACACACACTATTATAGTCAGACAAAATTGATGTTTCAAGTTCATGTTGCATCTTCTTTCTTCAGTCGACTTCAATCGGCTTCCGATGAACCTATGGGAACACTTTCACTCCCTGTTTTCTCACAGGAACACAGTAAACCTCAGATAGCAACTCTAAGGAGGCAACTTTGCCTTATTGTGTAACTATTTCATCTAAGTTCTCATGATTCATCCTCCCATTCAAGACTGCATTCGTGTGGGTGAACTTCCATATCTATATGTCTAATTAACAAGTCTTTTCATTAGCTAACAGTAGTCCTTTCAGAAGAGGCAACATTTGTATAAATGAGAAGAAAAACATATTGCATAATAACTATTCATTGTGAAAAACAAGTCTTTCATAGTTCAAGATCAAGCCGTGAGCCTTTCCTCCAATTCCTTTAATCTAGTTAACTATAACATGTCAGTGTCTTAGCATTTCAGGTCTAGATCATTTAAGAATGGTTGCCTACTACAATGTTTTGGACTTAACACACATTTTAAACATCATTGGTTTTGTACATTATTTAGCATTGTTTTTTTATTTGTTTTTAAAAGGCCTTCCCACTGCCAAAAGGTATGTTTTTGACTTCTGCGAGTAGAGAAACAGTGCATCTCTAAATTACGAAGGTATTGTGGGTATCTCTCCTGAGGGTGAAACCACAATACAGATAAGAGACCACACACCCAGTGTGCTGTGATGATTGCTACAGAATCTGTGGTGTTGCATTTTGCTTGTAAAATGATATGATACATAATTAGTATCATCATTTTCCTATTACTGATTAATTCTAATATCATGTGTCATTGAAAATGTATTACTGTTTTCTTATGGAGATTACACTTTTGCACTTATAATCTCCAGTTTGTATTATGGAAGTAGAAATACACCGTTAGTGCAGTCTCAATAGGGCCCAATGGAGAGCCTACTTTATAGGATGTACGCTTAGATTTTGATTTCCTTGTGTTAAAATTGTGCACAGTGTGAGCCAAGCGCTATATATAATGTTGCACCGACATAATGCTCAAACTGTAGCAGGTCTTGAATTATGTTTTTATTGTATTACTTATGCTTTGGTATACCCTTTGACACAGATAGAATGCAAATTAAACTTAGAACAATCCTTAGATTGTGTGAATAATGTATTTGCCACAAATTTAAACTCACAACCTGTGCATGTTTTTTCTTTGCAAGATGTGTCTTTGGTAAGTGAATACTGTGATAAATTGGAGGACATGCAATGTATATGTTTCTTTGTCACCCCCCTGTTATTGAAATGTGTGAGAACAACATGGAGCAATGTCTATTTATACTGTTACTTAGAGCTTTTCTAACATATTAGTGGCAACAGTGAAATGCTGAAGGTAAACTTAAGGGATATTAATTAGTACCTGCACATTAATGATACTTTAGGATAGTATAAGACTAGCAGTGTTTCTGTAACAGTAAAAATACCCCAAATACTCCAGACTGTAATAACGTGTGATAACCAGGGTACCACATATGTTTCCCATTAAACCTGGTCACCACAACTCTGTAAATAAGACTCACTGAATCCAAATCACCAAAATAGTAAAAGTAAATGCAAAGATGTACACCTCTGTTGAACTTGCTTTTACATTTTTGGATATTAACCAACCTGCCCAGGAGTACAAGCAGCAAAAGTGCCAAGCAACCGTTTTAGGCTCACTGTTGAAAAAGGCATGTGACCTTTTTGGGTTAGCATGTTTACAAAGCAGAACACTGTATGCACAATGCAAATTCAGCATTGAAGAACGTCACTACCAACGATGAAGGGCCCTTTAATTATCTTCTTCAACAGAAAAATATGTTGCCTGCTGAGAAACCACTTTCTTTACACTCCGTACAATCTTTGGGCATATTGTGTTCCAGGGCCAGCCACAAGAGCGGAGGAGCGTCTCTCCGTCACAAAAATGGCCTTAGAACTGAACAATAAAATGGTAATAAGCTTTCTTTATTACTATTTTAATTTTCAGCACCCTGTCCTGAACCGCGTGTCAGGATGGGGCGAGAGAATTGCTGCCAATTGGCAGCAGGGAGCTGTGCACTTGTTTAAAATGCGCATGTCCCTTTGGCTGGCCGTCTTGTGACAGCAGCCTGACGTGCACACTTTAAACTTCTCTCACCCAGCTGTCTTAAGACAGCTGAGTTAGAGAAAGCACAGGCCTCCAGCGCTCTTGTAAGTGCTGAGAGAGGTCGCTCCCACCAATCCTGACACTTCTTTCATGCTTGTTACCAGCATGAAAGTAGCGCCACAAATGGAGTGTGTAGTTTCATGGGTCCCGTTGCAGGTTGGAGCCAGGAGAGGAGAGACGATGAGAGGAGGACATCCTAAAGTAAGTGGCATTTTAAAATTGTATTATTATTGTAACTCCCACTCCCTACCCCCCATTGTAAATATGAGCCAGCCACTACTGTTCTGTCCCCATTCCCATAATGGAGAGTGTTTTTTCAGCCCTTGATTTGGGTACATCAATAATCATTTTGTGCATTGTAAAGGGTCAGTGATGGGTTTGTTATTGTTGAAATACAGAAGTATTTATAGACCACACTTATTAAACGCTACACTGCACTGTGCTCCATCAACATTTACAGCACTTCATTGTGATAATGGTAAATAAAAAATTGTGCAGTGCTGAACCCACCAAATGTGAAACGCTGATGGTGTCATCAGCAGTGCTTACACAGATAAGGCCTGTTTTACATAAAATAAAGCCTTGCACAAACCCATGAGGACGGGCCAGATTTGTCAATCGAAATGTGCAGCACTGCATTGTGCTAATGCCACAAAATTTTGCAGTGCTGGACCTACCAAAGTTCAAACGTTGATGATGTCATCAGCAACGCCTGTTTTGCATGAAATAATGCATTGTGCTAAGGCATGAAGAGAGGCCAACAGAGTCTAGCATGTGATTTGTACTTGTCAGCTGTACTTTCCAGTTCAGTTTTCTTTTTGATGATAACTACACGAGGTTAGGTCATGTTAACAGCCTCCACTGAACGGGGGTGGTGGGGCGGGACAGTGTGTGACGGGATCGGGGAGGTAAAAAAAAACAACAAAAAAAAACACTTATCTTCGAGGGGAGACACGTTCGTCTCCCCTCCGTCCTCTTCCTCTTCCCAGCTTGCTTTACCACTCAGACTGGGAATGGGAGCCTGGGCATATTCCCCACTCAACTGTGCAATACAGCCGTGTAGAGAACATGCAAAGTGTGCATGTGTGTTTGGCTAGCCCAGCACGGCCAGCCAAGCAGATGTGCGCACTTATTGTGGTGCATAACCCTCCTCCACCCTACTCCCTCCAGCCCAGCCCTGCCCCGTCCCTTACTACAAGGAAAAATAAAATAATAATAACGTATTGTATGTTAATATCATTTTATTTTTCCTTTTTGGAAAATCCAGCGAGGCGATGCTTCTTCGCCTTAGCGAAGGAGCCACCCCTGCATGTAAAATATATAATTTTAGACATATTATGGTATGTTTAGGAATATCACACGATATACCAATAGCCCTCTTGATTATTCTTGGTTTCAGTTTTCATAGGGATTTGCCAGAAAGCCAGGTCAAGCTATTTTAAATCATCTGGCTGTGTGTCAAATTCCATTGGAGTTAATGCAATTCCACTCCCTTATCACCACCTTTAAATACATTAAATGTGGCATTGGTCCTTTGTGGTGCAAAGATATTTTGGAACTGCACGACTGTCAATGTTCAACATAAAATAGCTTTTCACCACAAAAGTTGAGTGATGCAGATCTTTGGGATAAAAGGAAGTAGTACATTTGCGTCAATGGGCATTTGAAAGCTGACAAGTAATAGAGAGTTGATTTAGAAAGTGATCGATGTGGTAAGAATACAGAGAAAGAAGTTATATATTTTCATAATATTTTCATAATACCAACATCTGAACATTAGGTATCGATATACATATTGTGGGTGAAAAGGGAGTGCATAGTTTTATTTCCAAACTAAAATGGCTTCAGAAAAATTGTATGGCAACAGCAACAAATTTAAAAGCATGAGCTGTTTCGAGTGTTGACTTAGGTGATGTTAAGTAATCCAGGGGCTGCCTTATAGATGTGGCACACTGTTCAACTCTGAGCCATGGCACACTGCTCCACTCTGATCTCCAATGCATTCTTAAGCATGTTTTACCAGCTACAGAGTGGGACAGTGGGTTGCATTGCAACAAATGCAGTGTTCCCAATTTGTGCCTACACCATGACTGTCCATTGGTGAAATGCGGACTGGCTGATTCAAGCCACTGGTCTGCCTTTCACTGCCAAGCAACAACTGAGTCCGCATTTCAAAGTAGTTGAGAGATCCCCCTGCTGGTAAGTGCAGTGAGTAGCTACCGCTGCCTGCAGGGGAATCCCTGAAGCTCTATAGTCCCCTTTTGAAGGGTACCCTCAGCAGCAGACTGACTGTGCTCCACCTGTATTTGGTGCACAGGCAGTGCACCTTCTAGTAGCCTTTTTGCCTCTCTATCTGCATCCGTAATATGGCACAAGCACACACGATGTCATCGTTTTTATGGGACCAGGTCCTAGGCAAATATGGAAATGTCCCCTTACGATCCGGACAACTGCACCTTCTGTAATGAAGAACGTTTCGTGCAACCATCTGCGTCCCCTTCTCTTATACCATAGTGACCTAGAGACATGCAAAGCAGGCTCACACAACATGTGCACCGGGGGCACTTTGTCTAATGCTGCTTGAGGTGAACTTCTTGACAAGAAAATTATCAATCATTTGTGTGTTTTACTGGTCCCAAATCAGAAAGTTCAATTAACTTGAAAAATTATGTTTACTTCATTGAGCAAAAACATGAGGTCAATCTCCTCTAATTTCAAATGACACAGGCTTCCAATGATATGCTAATAACTACTGACCTAGAAATATCAGGATACTCTCTGAGGAGGAACAGATGTATTTTATTTAATGAAAGGATAGGTCACAGAAAGAAGAAAAAGAAAGACGTGACCTTTATATGCTTGCAATAAAAAATACATTTAAAAACATTCACTGATGTGGCTGTTTTACTTGTTTTTTTACCTAAACGCGTTTCAATTGTGCCATTCATTTTAGCATTATTAATGTTTGTGAAGAAGACAAGATGTAATCACAACATAAGCAACAAGTTATACGGAAGGTAGCTACAATGCTAAAATGACACTACAAAACTTTGCGACAACTCTAAAAAGAAGATGGAACATAAATGCACATCTGGCTGGGCACCCAAAGTGCAGGCAAAATAAATAACAGGTATTTAAAGTTGATACCAAGAAAAAATATTAAGGAAATACACTTTGAACAAGCTTTGTCGCTGAAGAGAAAGTGACTATTTTTTGGCATATGTGAACAATATGCACAGGATTTGTTCTGTCCCTCAAAGTGAACTGAAAAAGTAGGGAAAGTGGACTGACCCAGAGTTCTATCCTGTGGTGTGCAGAAGCAAAACGTGAATGACCATTTACCGGTCAGTGGATGAAGTCTCCTGAATTAAAGCCCCTCTTTATATGTTTCTTATGATTTTTTTTTGGACAACAATAGTTTGGCGAGACAGCTAAAGGGCAGACCTAAAACAATTTCACATCCTGTGTTAAACATAAACTTCCAGCAGGAGTCTGTCAGTTCATTTCCAGTGTTCCATTGCTTCAATGCAAAGTTATAATGAAGCACTAACATGTTATGTTAATGGCAAGAGTGAGTCATACCTGAATGCCATGCTGCAGAAATTGGAGCTGTTGGATTTAAAACATTTCCTGTGTAGCAGGCGGTAAATGGGTGATTTAATTGTACTGTGTCTTGTTAATGCAGCTCTGAAACCAAATGTGGAAACTATTTCAAGACTTCCAGGGCGATTACAGGTAATTGTGCTCCATTTATAAAAATCAGACTTCTTTCTTTGTATTCCTGGGGCATACCGAAATGTTGAACCCAAAGTGAACACCAGGTGCATCACTCTATCACTTTTCTCTTAGACAAGTTAGGGAGAGCAGCTCTAGGGTTACTCAGGGAGATAGTGTGGGGCCTGCAGCTCAGAACTCAATCAAGTAATTAGTTAAGCTTTATTGCCCAAACCAGCAGGTAAAAATCACAGTTAGCTACCCTCCCTGCAGCTGTGGGCTGGAGCCACAGGTGATGGTAACAAGAGATGGTAACTACCAGTTGATATTTCCCAGGAGGTAAACACCGTAATGCAATTAGCAACTCCCTCCTAGAATCGGAAGCCGTGTGGGAGAAGAACCAGCCTCTCACCTGAATGTGAGTGCAAAAACACACTGCTTCTTTTCCCCACAGTGCATCCTCAGCGTCTTCTCAAATACTATCAGTTCACAGACTGCTATCTGGGCTCGTCCTCTTGCTTTTGCCGAGGAAAGCCCAGCCAGCTAAGGAAAAATAAAAAAAAGTTTATTTATTTTTTCTACTTTTTTTTGTTCATTTGTCTAATTGAGCTCTCTCAGCAAATTCAAGAGGAGGAGCCCAGACAGTGGTGTGTAACCAGTAGTGATTGAGAGGAGACAATAGAATGGCACTGTTTTTGCAACCATACATTCATTCATGTGAGAGGCTTCTGCAGCCGTCCCGATTTGCCACAGCACACCGCAGGGAAGTTGGGAGCTGCCAACCACAGAGTGTTCACTTTGCATACCTATAACAGTAAACAGGGCCAGCAAAGGGAACATTCTGAATGTCTAGTCAGCTCCCAACTTTCCACTTGGATGCTGAAAACAGTTAATATGTGATTGATTAGACAGTGCTTGTGCTTGAAAAATAAAGATATCGCAGTCATGACACACAGCTAAATACTATACATGACATGCAAAGAGCAATCATAATACACACAATTACACCTGGCGAACAATCACCGAGTTGGGGAATCATTCAGTGCTGACTTTTATTGCTCCCAGTGCCCTATAGGTAGGGTTATCATGATGATACAGTTAGTCAGAAATATAATAAACTGGCCACAGGGATTTGGTTGGTTATACTCTCTTGACAGGTCTTTCGACTGTAGTTAATATAGAAGGGATACGTAGAAATTACAATCTCAATTATCCTATTGTCTGTGGCAGTATTCACAATGTTTCAGTTATGCTCTGTATCTTTAAGAAGTACAGTGCAGGCTTTGCCCAGTTTGGTGAGCTGGGGGCTGAGGTCGTGTCTTGTCTGCCAACATGAATCCTTGAATGAACTATAGGAAGAGGATACACTAACTCTGCCCTGGTTTTGCTGACTTTACCAAGCTCTCCTATCCCAAATGCTGTGCACAGGCATGCGCCACTGAAACTGTGAAAATAGGGCTTTATGGACACAGGAAGCAGAAGACTGTACTCAGTTCAGTCTGGTCTAGGACGGGGAAAACTCCTTTCATGGACCATCTTCATGACTAAACTCGGGTCCATCACCTTGACTAAAGAGCCCAACTAAGGTTGCAGTGGTCATTGTGTCCAAGGTAAAGATGAGACTGCCAGATGTTTGTGAACCTTCTTAGTGCCTGCTGATTCAAGATACATTATTGTATTAGGATAAAAGCAATGACTTTGTGCTCTGCCCTGTCCTTCATTGTCAAAAGACACCTTGCTGGCCCCTTTTACAGTTGTCAAAGAAGAAGCTTCAAGTCCCCATATACTGAATTGATTCAAGGAACAAGGTGCCTTTCTCTGAGACTACCTGCAGGGGTAACCATGATCAAAAGTTTCCATTAAATGCAGGCTTTGTCCACCTCCATCAAAATAGGGCTCAGGTTACGTTATGCTGCTGGCATTCATTGATACACAAACTACAGTGAGAGGCTGCACTGACACTATGCCAGTTTTGCTGACTTCACCGGCATCTCCTGTCTCAACCACACAGGGCAGGTTCTGTCACCGAAGATGGGAAGATGGAGTAGCAAGGATACACGGAGGGGAAGGCCACAATGTTCTTAATCCAGTCAAGAAAGGCAGAAAAACGTTCTGAAACTTTCCAAACACCTTCCTTGGCCAAAATGCAGGCCCATCACCTTAACATAGGTAAGACCTCACCCTGCATTGCAGTAATGATTGAATCAGAGGTAGCAGTAGAACTGCAAATTGCAACCCTTCTTACTGCAAACATGTCAAAGCCACTTCTTTTTGTCTTGCGTAAAGACCATGGACCACAGTTGGGATCCTTCCATTATCCATTCCATTATCATAGATGCCTTGTGTTCTGGCCTGTCCTTCACAGACAAAGGCCACCTCACTGCCTGACTCCCACAGTTTTGTCTGGACTGAACAGAGTAGAAGCTTGAAGTTCCCGTTGCAAAAGCGTGTATGAGCAGGACAAGGTGCCCTTCTCTGGGGCACACTGCAGGGCAAACCAGGAGCAACCTGAGTTACAGTGAACCACCACTTACCCTGGTGGTGCAGGTCCTTCCCTAAGCCACAGCTGGTCAACTTTAGTTCTTCTTACACATGTACACATAAACCTCTTATTCTAAGTAGCTTTTCTAATGTCCAGCACCCCTCCTCAACTCTCTATGAGCTCCCTCAAGGTGGTTTGAAGGCAGGAATTAAGGCAGGATATGGAACTTAAAGGATCCTATTTCAGAACCTAGCAATGGGAGTTTTTTTAGAGCACCCCTAGCCATGAGGCTCAGAAATCTTTCTCAGTCTGCCCTATATGTATACTCAATTTGCAGTCCAAGATTGTGGATTCTGTAGGTCCAGCTCTGGGACTGGAGTCAGCCAATTCCTAACTTGAAAGTCACGCCACAGTTGTTGCCCTCTAGTGCCAACAAGAAGGAGAGGGGTGCCTTAGATGGAAGAATGGATGAAGAATTATCTTTATGTTTCAAAGGGGCCATCTGTTTCATGTATTCCACACTGTAGAGTTTGGTCCATTTCAAAGGACCTCAGGAATGCAATTTCATAAATATAGTGGTGCACACAAAAATACTACAAAAGTACAAAAGTCCATTGGCATTGTATCTGGTCCATTTCGTCTTTATTTTGCATTCCAAACCAGTCTTATTATTCAATTAAAATCATCACAGTCGACGTGTTTCGTTCACCACTGTGAATTTCTTCAGGACTGCAACACAGTATGATACATAAGAAGCACATGCATAAATACATAAAGACAACATCTTTCTATACATATCAAAAATCCCCATCATATAATAAACATTTAATCCCCACCTATTTCTACATACAAAATTAAATCAGTTAAATCAGTTAAAATTACAACAATACTAAAATTCAAAATGTTGTCTCCTAATAAATGAGTAATTCAGCCATATCTTTGTAACAATGTTTCAAAATGACAAAAGAGAAGACAAGTTCCATAACTTAATTCATATAGTCACTTAATTAATCAGGGGTAATATTAACAATATCAATCAATAAAAAATAAATTTATGATCCAAATTAAATTCTTCAACCTATATAGTTCTATATATATTCAGACATATTAATACATACCATTCAAAATATCAGTAATTCCTAGAAGATTCTAAAATGATCATATTATGGTCTCCTGTTTTTTATGATCCAGTAGATAGTATATCGCCCCGTAAATCTAAATTGCATATCATGAGCCAGAATCCCCATATTCAATATCTGGCCCTTTTGTAATATTTGCATGTACCACTATATTTGTGAAATTGCATTATCTGCTAGGCAGTGGTACCCAGAAGCAACATATAGTAATAGAGTGTGCACAAAATCAATAATTATCTGGGAACAATGGAAACGTGTGAGTTGTTTTGCCTGCTGCTCTTTATATTTGTTTGGGACCTGAGGAATGCTCTGTAAGAGTCCAGCAATTCACATTGCTATCTAGCAGGCTACTTCCAACCCCCTTCATAAGTACCCTTTGTACAGGGGACCCAAAATGTATTCCTGTCTGTCTCAGGTGAACACCCCTTGCTCATCCTACTCCACATACCTCACGTAAACATACACCTAGCATCCATGTCCCTCCTGCCTGAAGTAAAGTTGTAGGGACAGACAGTTAAATTAAACAGTAGATGACTCTCCCATTGACGCAAAGCTTAAAATGGGCTGTCCTGCAGGTATATTCAGACGAGGCAACTGCTGTCAATCCTTCACAGCCCAATGAATTGCTAACTGTTATGCTTTTAAAAGGAGGAATGCACCTGGAGCACCCTTCAAGGCCTTGATCTCAATCCAGTTGTGGACCCTCAGTGTACATACAATTGTTGTGGTATTGAGGCCTCAAAAAAGATACATATGCTCCCTGATACTGAAATAATTGCTGAAGGTAATTAAACTAAATCTGGCAAAAAGTTGCTTGGTGCACATTTTTCGATTTGGTGTAAATCCATTCAGCCTTTTCACAAGTTAGCGTTGAAAGGGGGGCTGGGGTTGGTCATAAAGAGTTTAAAAAGTTTGGTATATCTGGATCAATAATGTTTTTTTATGCTCTGATTGGAAATATAAGAGGGCTACCCAATCTCAATTGGATAGCCACAACACGATCAATATGTTGTAGGGGTTATTGTGAGGACACCTTTACTCCTTGAGTCATGAGGACCAGTCTGAGGTTCATTAGTTGGCCACAGCATGGAAACATAAGAATTGTCATATCATTTGAGAGATCATCAGTGATGTCATTTAACATGTAGTGAGTGATATAAAATGTGAGATCATAAGCAGTGCAGGGCGGGGGCAGGTTATAGTTAGCTTCGTAAAATATAACTGATGAACGCTTGAGTTTTTAGTTTTTCATATTTTTACTACATCTAACTATAATGTCAACGTAACCTTTTTCAGTGAATGGCTAGTTGTTTTTAACATAAGCTAAAATATGTTTACCTTACATAGCTTTAATTTAACTTTAAAGTTTGAGATTCTCTGTGATTCTCTTAGGTGTTGTTAAGGTAAAGTAAAATCTTATTGCAGTACCTAACTACAATGTCACTTGAACCATTGTTGTTTTCAGTGAATTTCTACAATTTTTTAACATAAGTAGATCTTATTGCCATACCTCACTATAACATCATATTAACCTTTTTTTCAGAAAATTCTGGTCTTTTTTAAACATATTCTCACAACTCTCACAATGATAATATTTTTTCTTGTGCATGACATGGGCGTGGCTGCAAGGCCTGGTCTGTGGCCAGGCCCTGCAATCAGCCCTCCACAAATGGCAAACCCACCTTAGCCTCAGGGGCTGGCAGCTGGGGCGTAGATGTGGAGTTGGAAAATACAAAATTTATACATAGCTGAATATGCTTAATTTGTTGGTATCTGGTTCATCAATATCCCTACAATATTATGGTAGCATGATTAAAAAAGTCAACATAGAAAAAAACATTCAAGAAGGTTTCTCATGACAGAGGTATGCAATGGCTTGAGCCGTGAGGGGGATGATTTTCCTTCCAACCCCAGTTTTACAAAAATGTGAGTGGAAGCAGTGCTTCAAGAGGATGGGTTCTATCGGGTCTCATACCTGGTAGTGCGTAAAGCTGACATTGAAACTCATAAAATTTGAATTTAACAGGCAAAACACTGAGCAATGATTCTAAAAACCCTTAATGTTACCCATATCATTGATGTAGTCCATTTTTATTTCACATGCTTTACTTCACCTTTGATAACCTAAAAGTATTTGCCTTTTCCAGATATTTTTTTCAACACAAGATATATCTCTGGTTTAGCTCATAATTTAAACTGACTCATCTGTGGGTGTCTGTGGTTAGTTGAAAGGTCTGGTGTTAAAGTTCAAAGCAGTGACAGTTTCCATCATGTCTGTCAGTGGGTCATAAAGATGTTCAGATAATATTCACATCCAAACCTTGGCCTCTTTGTAGAATTTGCAATGTGATTGCCACATGCATGCCGTTTGTAGTTTAACAAGGAATTGCGTGAAGGAGGTACATAGCTGTCGAAATATTGACAGCACCAAAGGGAAAAAGTGCTGCACCTACAAGTGAATAAGTGTGTGGGTTGTGTGTAGGGTGCTGGTTAGGTTGTAGAGATAAAAGGAAGTACATGCAGAAGGAGTGAATGGAAAGACTGTGCTGAAGAAAAAAGTTACCATCAACTACATTTATATACTGTCAGTAAGAACATTCTATCACAATGGAGTATCCTTACATCCACGGTAATAGTCCGGCCACTAAAACTATATGTGGAAGGACCATAGATTGGCAATGCAGATACTACTCCTTCTCTGCCGTGGCCAAACTTCTCTGTCAGCTGTGAGAGAAATGGCTGTATGTCTACCTGCCCAATTTGAATGGGCAGCTATACAGCTGCTTTTTACTGCTCCTCATGGTCAGGAAAACCCAGGGGGTAAGGGGCAATAAACAACTAAAAATGCCCCCTCCCCATGGCAGATGCCCCCCGTCGTGAGGCAGGAATTATTATTTTTTTTTTTTCAAAAACACTTTGTGGTTTTGCTTTTGAAAATAAAAAAGGTTTTGAAAACATTATGTTTGACCGAGCCATATGTCAAAGTTCCAGTACATTTATAGGGTCCGCCTTGATGGTGGTTCCTGTGAATGGTAGAAATTTCTGTGGGGCTGACTGACATTTCTAAATCTGGCATGTGGGTTCTCCTTCAGGATGACTGCACAGTTTGCTCCATCTCGATGATGTAGAAAAATCTGCCTTCCATGTACTATATCAATCCCTATGTGGATAAATGCACAGGGAATATTTCTGAATCATGTAGGGAGGAAAACGGATGCAAGTGTCTAACATAGTGAGAAATTGAAGAGAAAATGGTACAAAGGTGAAAACATTATAAATTGAGACACTGCAAAGAGCACTACACTTGTAATGTTTAACTTACAGGCTTGTATGTTCAGAATTCAATATTTGTCAGTCCTAATTATTCAAAACAAATAATCTGGAAATGTTCTGGAAAGACTGTGTTGAAGAAAAAAGATACCATTGGCCAAATTTATATATTGTCACTAAGCAAATTCCATCACAACGGAGTATCCTTACAACCATTGTAATGGTCTGCCCACTGAAATTATATACAGAAGGACCATAGTCTGGCAACGTCAGAGACTACTCCTTGTCTGCCACGGCCAAACTTCTCTGACAGCAATCAGAGAAATGGCTATATGTCTGTCTGCCAAATTTTGGGGAGACATAGAGCTGCTTTCTACTGACCCTCACGGCCAGAAAAACCCAGGTGGGAAGGGGTAGTAAACAACTAAACATTTCTGACTTGCAGACTTGTAGTTGCAGAATTAAACATTTGTCAATCCTAATTATTTAGAACAAATGTTCATACTTATGTCTTTGATACTGCTAGCAATATTTGGCAAAGGAACTAAGACTGACTAGCTTTAGGTGTATGCCTATCGTTCTGTATATATGCCTGGAAGCAAGAACATGGAAATCAGAGTGGCACTCAAATACTGGCCAGGTGGCATGCTGTGTGAAACAGAATTTTAGTTTGCATGTTTTAAGCCAGGCCTTCAATTACATAGGAAATTCTGTGTGGAAAAGATTTTTATTTATGCTTATTCGGCCACTCTCTTTTTGGAGACTCCACCCCCTTCTTCATCTTACTAAAAATATTGAGGAGAAGTACATGTAGAAATTATTTCTGGCATACTATGTTTATCAGGTAAAACAAGTCTCCATGCAGTCTCCACTTTTACATCTGTTTCTTCGAAGAATCCATCTTTTTGTTGAAGAATACTTCTGTAATATAAAATGGTAAAATTTTGTAGTGAAAGAATGTTTTTTACTTTTTCATTTAACACATGGAAGTATATTTTTTAGAGAGACAGAAGGCATTGAAAATAGATATTGACCATAAATAATTTTGTGTTCAAATGAATAGTTAATACATTTCTTCTGCATTTCTCTAAATGAAAGCACCCTGACTAGTTTTTCTAAAGGAAGTAAAGAAATTAATAAACACATTTTAAATACTGTGCTTAAAATGTTTGTGTACATTATAAAACACTACATTCAAAGTGTAGAAGGCTGGCCTGGTGAGTGGTGGGTACCCTTATACCAGGTCCAGGTATCCCATATTAGTGTAGTGTAGTCAGTGTCTAGAAGCCAGGATCTCTAGAGGTAGCTGTGGATGAGCAGCCAAGGCTTTTGTAGGAGACTTGAAAAGCTCATGCAATACCACTGTAGTCACACTCGGTACTTACACACATGAAGGAAAACACTCAGTGTTACAAAAATTAAGGTACTTTATTTTGTTGACACAGATACCAAAAATACCATAAACGGTATACTTACTTAGCAGGTAAGTAGTACACAGATTATATACATTAGTATGCAGAAATAGGCATAAAAATAGTTACAAAACTGTGCAATTAGTGAAAATCACAAATGGACCAAAGGGGGAGCACAAACCATATACCAAAAAAGTGGAATGCGAGAGTAGGTCTCCCACCTAGGTAAGTGGAGTGTGTAGAGGGGAGGTGGGGGTACTAGGAAAGCCAAAAGGTAAGTACCACAACAGCCCCCAGCGACCAGGAAAGCAGGAGTAAATCACTGTAAATTCCCCAGAACACCCACTTAGAAGAGAAAAACAATAATGCAAAGACCAGAAGAGACTGCAAGACTCCAACAGTGGATTCCTTGACAAGAGGACCTGTGGAAGAAAGAGACCAAGTCCAACAAGCACAGCAGAGTCCAGGAAGGGCAGGAGCCACTACCCACCAGACTAAAGGTGCAAAAGAAGAGTTGACAGTGATGAAGGAGAGTCAGCACTGCACCCAAGAAGATGGAGTCAAGTTCCTGAAGGATACAGGTGATGTCCCACACCGGAAGGAGGATTGCAGTCAGATTTGAGCCTTCAGATTCCACCAAAAAGCCTTGGCACACGCAAAACTCGTGGTTGGGGGAAAGTGGTGCTGCTGGGGACCAGGAAGCACCAGGTGGACTCTACCCAGGATTAGGAGTCAGAGGGCACCCTAAGTGACACAGAGAGCCCACAGAAACACAGGCAGCACCCACAGGAGTCCCACAGGATGGGGACACAGAAGTCAAAGAAGGAGCCCATGCAGCACTACGAAAAGGAGTCCCACGCAGCAGGAGAACCACTTAGGGAGCTGTGCATCACAGGATAGAGTGCTGGGGGCTGGAGCTTCAACATTTCTGAAGATCCCTTGGTGAGGATGCCAACAAGCCTTCACAGCTGCAAATTACATGGTGCATGTGGGTACTGTCCTGTGTGGGCAGGTTAGGGCTTACCTCCACCGAGTTGGATGACTGGAAGAGAGGACCATCAGGACCAATTCGGTCCAACACCCTTGTTGCAGGATCCACATGGCTCAGCGGTAGAGGGGAATCCACACAGCCAGTCATCATTGCAGTTGGTGCCTGCAGATGCAGGGGAGTGAATCCTTCACCCCAAGGGAGATTCCTTCTTCTTTATGGTGCAGGCTGAAGATGAGCTGTCCTCAGAGGATGCACAACTTTGGAAATGTTGCAGTTGCTGGAAGGAGCCGTGGATACAATGTTGCAGGCAGAGTCTTGCTTCTTTGTTTCAGCTTGTTGGGTCCTGGAACATCCAGATGCAATTTCTTCAGTCAGAATTTGAAGTGGAGGTTGCAGAGGAATCCTGCTGGAGTCCTGCAAACCGAATCTGAGGATCCACCCAAGAGAGAGACCCTAAATAGCCCTGAAAGGGGGATTGGTCACCTAGCTGGGTGACCAGCTATAAGGAGGGGGCTCCAATGTCACCTGCCTGCACTGGCCACTCAGATGTCCCAGAGTTCCCTGCCAACCATGAATCCAAGATGGCAAAACCCAAGGACCCTCTGGAGGAGCTCTGAGCACCACCCCCCTGGGGTGGTGATGGACAGGGGAGTGGCCACTCCCCTTTCCTTTGTCCAGCATTGCACCAGAGCAGGGACTGGGGGTCCCTGAACCAGTGTAGACTGGTTTATGCAAGGAAGGTTCTAATGTGACCTTCAAAGCATTACCAGTGGCTTGAGGAGGCTACTCCTCCTTAAGCCTGTAACACCGATTTCCAAAGGGAGAGGGTGTAACACCCCTTTCCTAAAGGAAATACATTGGTCTGCCTTCCTGGGCTTGAGCTGTTCAAGCAACAGGAGGGCAGAAACCTGTCTGTGAGGTGGCAGCAGCTTGGGCTGCCTGGAAAACCTCAGAAGGCTGTAATGGCAATACTGGGGGTCCTCTAAGGAGCCCCCATAGTGCATGGAATTATACAACCAATGCTTGCAAAAACATAGGGGTATGATTCCAACATGTTTGATACCAACCATTCCTCTGTTCGGAGTTACTATTATGTAGCTGGACATAGGTATTGACCTATGTCCAGTACACGTGTAAAATGGCGTCCCCGCACTCACGAAGTCTGGGAAATGGGCCTGGAGTTCATGGGGCACCTCTGCTAGTGCAGGGGTGCCCTCACACACAGGTACTTTGCACCCTGCCCTGTGGGCTAGAAGGCCTGCCAAAGGGGTGACTTATAAGTGACCTAGTGCAGTGAAAAGTGGCAGTGAAAGGGTGCTTGCACCTTTTCACGCAGGCTGCAATGGCAGTCCTGCAGAACCCTTTGTTTGGGCTCCCTATGAGTGGCAAAATATATGCTACAGCCCATATGGATCCCCTGGAACTCCAATGCCCTGGGTACATAGGTACCATGTATTAGGGACTCACAGTGGGGTACCAGTTTGCCAATTGTGGGATAAAATACAGAGTTTTGTGAGAGAGAGCATAATCACTGAGGTCCTGGTTAGCAGGATCCTAGTGAACACAGTCAAACAAACTGACATCAGGCAGAAAGAGGGGGTAACCATGCCAAGAAAGAGGGTACTTACCTACACAAAGTTAATGAATTATAACCCATTATTAAAAAGCAACATTCTTGGTTTATTTACTAATGCAACAAACCTCTTTGTTGCATGGCTGTAGCACAGAAATAACAGACATACAAATGAAGAGTTGGATTCCAGCTCCACCACTTATCAAAATACTTTTACCGGTTTATAAGCCTAAAGAACAGGCCACATCCTTTCTCTTGCGTTTCTTATAGTATCTTGTACTTGCTGAAGTGCTCTTTGTAACACCTTCTTTTGCATTTTATCATTCTGTGGTACTGTTTCTCAGTCCACAATACAATACCAACCAAGCAGCTGCTAAGATGTGAAGAGTTAATACTGTGCTTTCATTTGCTATTAATAATATTTATAAAGCTCAATCTGTTACCCAAAAGGCATCCTGGTGATAAATATCAGATTCCTAATTTGAGATAGGTAGGGCTTACTACTAAGGATGCAACTTATTTGAAAATATGGAAATTACATGGTTACATATTAACACTTTACTACTTGTAGTAGGTTAAGACCTGCAGAGAAAAACACTAGTTAATAAAAAACAAACATTAAATAATCAATTTCTTACGACTACAGTTCCTTCCCAGATGTGTTTATCTAAACAATTAGAACACTGTTTCGAAACACAGTAAAAGCTGCCATGCATTAAACAGGTAAAACACTTTTCATAGATTGGCAACACTTTAATATATAAGAAAAAAACATGTTATATTATTCATGTGTCCTTTATTTAGGCATCTCTTAGATGTGATGATGGCACCCATTATCTTTTTCTTATTCACCTCATCCTTAGGAATGTAGTGGTTTCAAAAAATTGCTTCACCAGTAACATGTCTACCAGGGAAGATAATGCATTATGTGAGCTAGGTTAGCACCCTTTGGGCCATATGTCCGAACACTTTTTCCCATAGACACAGAATGGGTAAAAACCTTTGCTACATCTGCCCCTTTGTTCTTTACAGGTTGTGTACTTCTATCCGTGTTTTAACTGTTATGCGACTTGTCTCCTAAGTTGATATTGGCTAAGTAGTATCCATTGAAATGCAGATTTTAGGCAGAATACACCTGTTTGGTTCACAATTCTAATTTTTTTTTTTTTTTTTTTTTTGCAGATGGCCAATGACAGCACCGAAACGAGTGAAGCAGGTGAAGAAGAGGAAGACCATGAAGGGGACACGGAAAACAAGGAACGCATGCCATTCATCCAGTAGCAGCAGCAGGACTGGAGAGTGGGAAATTGTCCACAAAGGCTGAATCAAGACCGAGGGACCTTGTCTGTGCATCAGTGATCAAATGCTGTAGTACAGTTTGTGTTGTATTTGTCTGCAGTCAGCTGAGATGTGAACTGTTGACCGTTTTGTTTATGATTCTCAAGTGCCATTCCCTTTCAGTGCAGTATTATGATATCCTGTCTGTGTAAGCTGGGCCCTAGAACATGAATCCCTCATTTGTTTACTTTTTTCCTGCCCCTAGATTATTTGCTTATTCTGTTTTTCTATAGTTGAGACTGTACATGATTTCCTTGACTTACATTGAGCATATGCTTCTTATTTATGCCATTTTTCAGATGGTAGTACAATTTCTGTCAATCTCTTTGCCCTCGCGCTGGCTCCATTAGGAAACGAATATTGTATTTTCAACTGTTGGTATTATTTATGGAAATGAGTGCTATGTTCTAGCATTTTTTTAAACAACAAACTGTTCGATTAAGGAGGGCAGAATTCCTATGCCAGAATACCAGTATTTAATCAGTGGAACCTTCTGTTCTTATTTTTTAGAAATTACCTCATTTTCAAATAAAGTATGAAGCTGTTTTGAAAGAGCTTGCACGCACTGTTCGCAAAGGTCTAGGGAAATCAATGCTGGTGAATAATCACCGCACCTACCTATTCTTGCAAATGATCTCCGTGAAATGAATGAGGCATAATTTTGCACAGTGTTTTGGGGTGAATTTTCTCACTGTTACCTGCACCTTCAATTGATGCCTTACTTACCCTTCTGTCCAAGAGAGCCCTGTGTTGTCTAGGGAACCTATTACACAGGTTTTATTTTATCCAGACACCCTTAAAAATTAAGAATATGAAGCATTCTGAAATATTTCAAATTTTTCAAAAGTGTTTCTAAATTGCAGATAATTGCAGATGATTACTACCCTGTATTTTGAGAGCAACTTCAATTTAGTAAAGCAAACTGTAGGAGAGTAAAACAGATAACAAACGTATTGTGCAGAATACCTAATATTTGTAGTCATCTGCAGTACAGCATGCTGTTTTTATGGTTAGCTAATAAGCGCTAAATAAACAGCAAAGTGAACACCTTACGCCCCAAAACACTTCACAGGTGTCCTGTATTTTATAGAACATAATGATATAGAAGTGGTGTTTCTTTTATTTCTACATTGAGGAAATTGCTAAGCAGTAATTCAAATTATTTTTTTTTCACTTCAAACTTGTTATAGTAATTGGTACACCAGCCCACTTATTTGAAGGTTGCAGGCATATGTGTCTTATTTTCGATAGGAGAGTACTGCTTCACTTCTCCAAGTCCTGAATACGCAGCCTAGTGTCCATGTATGTGAGTACACATGTGTGTGTGTTTGTGTGTGCATGCTAGGGCTGGACTCATTTATTCACTGACAAGAAAGTTACATTTAGCTTCACAGGGCATTTACAATTACAATTTCTGAGGCAGATTTACATGCAATGAAATTCACTGGGGATTAGTAACGTATGTGTTGGATTTTCCCACAACCTGACACATTCGGTAAGAAAACAAGCTCAGTCCTAGGCACATGCACATGTATGTTTGTGTGTATCTTAATGTGCATGTTTCGGTGTGCATGTACCCTACGTATGTCTTTGCATGTCTGTACCAATCTACATCTGTGTGTGTTTGTTCGTTGGGCTAGAATTTAGGATCAGGTATCCCTCACTAAATAGTTTTCACCATGCTTACCTCTGGTGTTTGATCACAAAATCAGGGAACTCTCCCTTTCATTTCGCTTTAACTGTATGTCTCATTATTCTGGATTGTTTTGCTTGCACTTCTATTTTGCACATTATGGCACAAAAACTGCACTAACATTTAATTGGGTTTCCCTTTTCACAAACAATGATACACATATCTTACAGTGTAGGCAATGACATTATTACAAAACTAATAATTTGTTTAAAGTGTGGGTTACTTTGGTAATGGCCAGTGCTTGACTATAGATTATTTATTGTGCCTGTGAAATACGAGCAATTGTTATTGTCCACAGTGTTATGAAAAGTTTGCTTTTACATGTCATTGTTTGCATCTCAATGTTGCTATATCTTCCTATACATCACAAATGCAAAAGTTCTTCTTCTCTTACAATCTTGCCACTTTGCATTAGCCAAACTAGTTATCCACCATTCAAAAGGTTTTAAATTGTCTTGATCTATATCACCTTGCTGGTGAACTTCAACACGTCAATTCTACAATCAGCCAACTTACTGTCTTGAATCAGACAAAAAGACTTAACACATTTAAAAATATGTTTCTTATCATTTTAAGAGACATTGTGAAGAGATTAGTTATGTGTGTCTGATCATGTGCCTCGCCTATTCTTGACTGAATTCTGAGGATACTCCTCAATAGTTTAGCACCTCCTTTGTTAGGTTATGTAAATGACTCACCAAACAGCTGTGCAGTTGCCCCACATTTTTGCTTTATATTTACAGGTTCTTATTATGATTGAAATAAAGACTTTTCCCTGAAAACATGCAGGTTCTCCTCTCCTAGTAGTCCTTCCTAATCCTCTGGAATTTGGGTTGATTTCTTGGGAGAATCAGTGATCCGATTGGGAATTATAGATTCTAGCATGTGACTGACCAATTTCTTCCATATATATATGTCTCTATCTCAGAAATATTCCGAAAGGTCAACATACACAGGCCCACATGAATGCCCAAATCAATAATGTTAGTATGCACACAATTCCAAAGGTAAATCATGTTCCAACATTTGTTTATTTTCCTTCTCTTGAGTTTCTCAAAAAGAACGTAATAGCTTGTTTATATTAGCCTCTTAATTACTGGCAGGAGAATCCTTTAATGATTTGCATTATTATATTTAGTTGATCGTAAGGTTAGTGGTTCCACTGTAAGAGCTTTAATAATTATGGTTAAGCACACAATTGTAAAGTACGTTTATCTCCAAAGCTGGTAGCAAATAGTGATCAGCTACATATGTGTCTGGTAGGTTATACTTATTTGAAGAGAAGTGCCAGGAGCAACATCTGTTTAATGTCTCCTTCCCCATTCGCTTTCATCAATTTTAATACCTTCTGCTAAAATTGACTAGAAAGACTGGGAGCTAGACAGTAGTTGTACCAACAGCAGTCACTAGTGCACAATCACATGCTTTCTAGTTGCACACAGCTAGATGTAACTAGTGAAAATCCACAGACTCATACCCACAATGATCCAACAACAGGTGTGCCACATGGCACTTTAAAAAGTCCTTGTCACTAGAGCATTCTGGTAATGGATGAGGTATAGCTTCAACAAACATAACTGTAAACAGTTAAGCCATTATGCAAATGCTTTTAAATTTGTCAGGTGTGCACTACATTACCAGATATACACTCACTCCTTGGCTTACAAACATGTATATGTTACTCCAGTGTAATCAGTGCTCTGACATCTCCATTGCAACACAAAAAAATCCTTTTTCGTGTCATCATAAACAATACTAAATTACATAAAAACTGCCACAGCACCACTATTAATGTTTCACCTAATTCCACATGGTTTGTCAAAACATAGTAAAACAAGTATTTTGCTCATTTAAATCATGTGTGTTATTTACTCACAGTAGTGCATTGCTTTAAATTGACTATTAATCAACAACCAACGCATAAGGTGACATTGTGAACAACTGTGTTACATTATACACCCAGTGAGTGATATGAAAGTTCTTGATGCCCCAATCATTGTAAATTTAAGTAAATGTGCATTATAGTCATATATGTATAGCTAACAAAGAAAGCAACATTAAATATCACAACAGCAGACTTAATCCCTCTCTTTATCAAGCTCAAGATAAATCACTCTTTAGCAATGGTTTGTCCAGATTTCAAATTTGTAATTTTTCAGACAAAATTACTTATGTCATCTATACACAGCAGTCCATAATTCCTGGGGTTTGCACCCATTTCCAGGGAATGTATTGGAATGAAACACCTGTCTAGAAAATTGTGTTCCCCCTCCCTCTTTTAGACTACAACTCCTCTCCCATTAAGTATGTCTAATCTAAGTCCTATTTCAAGCACTTACTTCAATTCAACAAGAGTAATTAATCATTGGAAATGCCTACATTTCGATAAAGTGTTATTTTCATCTGCAGCTTCTTAGGCCTCCTGGGTTGTGCCCCACAATCACTCTGGGGGGGGATCAATAGTGACTCGAAAGGGAGGTGCCCAGAAGAGGGAGCATATTTGTCGCCAAGGTTTGAATGTCTTTTTCATAACAATACCCAAAGACACTTCCCTGATTTGCAAGGGTTGATTTAAAGCTAATTGCACTCTCTGAGGCTGTGGCGTTTGCCAGTCTGCAATGCTGGAAGGAATAATGAGACAACCCACAAATCCCTGGAGAGAGTCTACCACTGTGCCTAATTTATTAGGAAAACTGGTCTGTTATCAACCAGTTTCAAGCTAGGACATTTTCATGTATGGTAAATAGGGGCAGAGCTTACTTCAAGACCTGGTTGTTCCTGAGGGACCTTTTTTCCAAACAAGCAAGCCTGATCTTATGAAGGCAATTGTACAATTGAGGAGAGCTTATACCTGTCAAGAATGAAAATAGTAATTTGAAAGACATTTCCATAACCACGCCATTCCGTACCAGAGGCATGTTAATTCAATGAGATGGGCTTTATTTTGGGAATGTTTGATGCAACAGGGAAGATACTCAAGCTAGGTGTAGACAATTAGGTTGCACCATGATGTGAGTAGTTCTAGACTGCATCTTGGTAAGACAGGCATCTTTAAAAGCCAATTGAGGAGACCACTGGAATTCAGCATATTGTTATGTTAGTGCCTCTGCAATTTAATTTTTATATAAACGTGTGGCTTGTATTTCTGATGTAAGTGGCACTGGATTTGCTAGAGATGTATGAATATTTGGTTTGCAGGCATTACTTGTGTGGATGTTGAATGCTGTCTTTGAGGTATTGTGTGTGGATGTGTCTGATTCTTCTCACCTTCACAAAAACAAATTCTTTCCCTGACAGTTGTTATTTTTGTAACTTGCTCTCTCTAATGACTGGGGGATTAATGATTCCATACCAGTCTTTGGATCCAAAAAACAATATTTATAAAGTAGTAACTCCTTGGGAAATCCCTGAGGTGGTTTTGTTGTTTACCTGCCTCTTTGGAGTTCTTAGCAGTCAAAGAGCCTTTTAAAGTGTATTAGTGCAGGATTGTATCATTAGATCTGCAAGGTGCTCAGCTGTGGAGACATGGGAACATTACAAAATTGGATACTATGCCAAATGTGTTCTGAAGAAGATTTTTGGTGTCTTCTAGAGTGCTGCTGGTTGTGTGCTCATTATGGTAACTTAGATTCACCAAACTGCCCATCAGGTTAATGTATGACACCGCTAGTTCTACAAGAGACTCTGGACCTATTGTCAGGCTTCTGTGTGCTAGTGGGCTCTTCTTGAAGTACTGTCTTTGGGGAAACCCAGATAGCCACATGTTCTGTTTATTTTAGATCATATTTGTATTCCATGAAATTGTGCCATTATGGGACATCCACATAGTCTAACATGGGCAAATCTTGCTCTTATAAAGGGTCATATGGAATGCTGGCCAAAGAAAACAATCAGAAGCCATGTGCTTACTACTCTTATGCTCTGTCCCATGTGATATTGTTATGCACATTTCTGCTACCTTCCAAAGTGGTTCTTGAAACAAGATTCACTTTGAAGTGTTCTTTTGTACTTTCATAAAGGGACCACTGAAAACACCCACCCATTTAAGTTCTATAGCCAATTGCTAGATTACTTGTCTTTCCATGGCTCTACCCATTATTATCAATGAGGGGTGTATGTCTGATCAAATAAATGTCTGATATTGCTCTCTTCTGATCTAATAAATAGGCAGTGTTGTTCCTAGTAGTTGCTTATGGCCCTTCAGCAATTTTCACAGTAGTGCAGTTTAGCAGGACATCATGTAAATGAACAAAAGAAAAGAAAACATCCCACATTGCAAAAATATTGGTGACATTGAGCTAGGTGCACAATGACTGTTGGGAAAGGAACATAGGATCGGGGAATTCAACCTGATGATGTACCTAATTCCATGATGGGTTTATCCTAATCTAAGGATCACTAATGGAAAGCAGGTACTCTATATTTTCAAGGGCTCTGTTTCTGGAATAGTAGAGCTTTCTTTAGAGGTGAATGTCATGAAGTTTTTAGGTTTCAGGTTGGCTTGGTATTAAAAATGTAATTACATATTTATTATATTCTCTTTGGAGACATGTGGCATGGTTTAAGCAGTTAGAGAATAGTGAATCCTACTGCAAGATTATGTATTTGAACCTTTTGACTAACCAGGGTCGATTAAGGCATTAGAGTTAGGGGCTCTGTTTTAATATAATTTGTGCTCAATCAAGCTGTTCTTAGATTAGGACATTTTCATGGAAGACACGCTAGATATTCTTGCAGAAGGACTTGCTCAACATTTGTGTGGTATCCCAAGCTCAAGCAAGGAGGAGATCCCACATAAGTAGTGTTTTTAAGAATATGACTTACTTTATGCACAAAGGGTTAACATGTGTATGCTTTGCCTGCTTCTTTACAGTAGATGCTATTTCCATCTTACTCAGTTTTCCTGACACACACCATTGTTGCAGGTTTTCTGAAGCTAGCATTTGTGACACACTGAGACACAGGCCTTCTGGGTCTTTTTTTCAGTGGTGCGTATGAAAGACTGGTTCAGATAGTTAAGTAGAGTTATGCTTTCAGAGCACTTAAGCACTTTGTGGTATGTCTTCAAGTCACACTTCAAATCACAGCGTGTTCAATCACATTGTTCTTTCTCGGGGGTCTCCCACCCCAGAAAAATATATGACAGGATTAGTAATAAGAAAAATTAGATCATATAATGACTGGTCCAGTTACTCCATTTACCTGTCCTACCGCCATTTATAGTAACTTTTGTTAGCATGGATTATTATTTTGATTGCATATTTTGAAGTGTTGCTCGCAATGCATAGTCTAACTCATTTGAACCTGCAAGCTCCCTGGTTCATTTCATATGTCTACCAGTTTGACAAGAGGGGCAGCTGAGTGATTCAGAGAGCAAGAAAAATACCAGTGGCCCAATTCAGAAAGATTAAGTTGTGCCTTACATTTGTAGCACCCTGCTTTACTCTTTAGCTCTAGGAATAACTCCTTGAACTCCTGGAATTCCACGTTACTACAAGAGGAAGTCACATCTGCTTATAGCAAAATATCCTCCTGAACAGGCCCTATATATCTAGTGCTAGTTGTTTTAATTTGGTGTGGAGTGAAGGATTGGACAATTACACATGGAAGGCACCTAGGTGTAGCAAGAGGTAGCAACTTCTGTCCTTTAGTTGCCATTTGTTACCTCTATCACTCCCATTGCTGACCCTTTCTCTGAGGGATAGTGAGATTGCAGCAGGAAAGCATTCCAGTAATCCAGTAATGTGTTTTACCATTAATCATTGGGTTGATTCCAGTGATAGGAATTTTGAATTTGGAATTCTGCTTGAGATTGGATAACAATCTTCATTATGAAAGTTTGAATGTTGGCATTGGACTATGGATGTATGCATCAGGGTAGTGATAGGTTTGTTTGACTCTATCCATGTGTCTTGTCTTGGCAGGTGATGTTTTTGTTGTTTATTTGAGAAATCAAATCATGATACTCTTATCTTTGTATTCAGTTAGCATAGTTCCACACCAAGTGTATCATTGTTTTGCATATCTTCCCCTTTGGGTTAAAATAGTGGTGCAGTTGAAAATATATAAATTATGGACTATTTTTAGTTGGGTTTTGTGGCATTCTTCCTGTAATATTAAGTGCTCTCATCAACTTTCAACTTACGCTAAATGGCTAATTGTTGATAAAAAGTTATTTTTGCAGCTTTTGTTAAATTAAAGACTTTTAAAAGCATTTGTTTCTTCTATTTTAAAGTACTTACCATACTTTCAGTAGCCTTGTTTCTAAATTCATCTGGTTACACTAGAAGATTGCACTGCTTGCAATCAGGCTTTGTTTAAGAATGTGTGTGATTTAAGCATAAATTCGTTCTCTCAAGCCACATTTAAGAAAATAAACTGTTTAGTTATAACAGACATCATATAATTTGGCACTGATTATGCCAATATTAGACTGAGAAATACATTTGTCTCATAGCTTTCTTGATGGCTGCCATCTGCTCTTCCAGATGTGACTGTGAAAGAGAGGAATGAGCTCTCTAAACCAATCAATCAAACCCTAATTGACAGGTCAATTCTCAAAACATATGTTTGTATTAATATTGGATTGGTACATCAAGCTGTACATTACTGACTTCTATTCCAATGAAACAAGTGTAAGATCTGAAAGAGATATACATGTTTTCTGATGAAAAAGGACAGGGATAATTCCAAAGAACAATTAAATAATGCAGATCTGTGCTGTTGAGAAAAAGATTAAGTTTACGATTTGTCACTTGAAATGCTAGACCAGGTTTTCATCCTATTCAGAAAAGATATGTGACCAGTGTTTGAGATGAGTTGAACAAGTGCAATAGGCACAATAATATATCCATAATAAGTGAGTCCTCAGTTATCATCCTACCCCTGCTCAACATTTAAACTTATGGAAGTAATACCTCAGTATGGACACCTGTTTGTCCCGTCACTTTATTCCATTGTATAAATGTCCATCCTATTTTATATTTCATCCAAGTTTTCTCACCCATCCCTCTGCCTTCCTCTACATCTGTGACTAGTAGGAAAAGTATGAATGTGAATTCAGTAGACAATGTGGTTTTTTTGTGGATCAGCATGACAAATACATGTTGCCATCTCTGTGAAAGCACTGTAAAACCTGTATGGCTTTTTAGGTTTCGGAGTTAAACACAGTGGTTACAAAAATTTTAACCCCTTGACTACTAATAAACATGACAAAAACCCAAATCAGGTGTGAACATTATTACCACGCTATGTTTGCTTCTAAATGAAAAAGAGTAATTTAGAGGCCAAAATGAAATTGTTGGTCAGCAGATATCTATTTCTGTACAAAGTACCATCCACAATTAAGACCCTTGCTAAAAGGCACTGCTAGCAGGCTGAAGACTATACAAAATTATATAGTGTCTTGTTCAGCTGTTGTTTTGCCTCCATTGATTGTTTGACACGTTGTTGGCCTTGACATATACTGTGTATCAGAAAACAAAGTATATGTTTATATATGGGTAGCTAGAGGGTTCAGTGTCAACAGGTCTCAAATCAATCTCTTACTTGAATATATTAGTCAAAGGATACCTTGATTACCGGGCCATCTTCTGGAACTGAGAAGGCAATCCCAACAATTTGTTTATATAAATGCTCTTTCATGTACTGTGATTGAAATTGATTCAAATACACCAACACCACCAATTTTAAATATAATGTTATCACACAGAATCCAGCCAAATTACATTTCATACATTTCAAATGTGTCTTGTGAGGCCTAAAGAGTGCCAAAATAGAGCATGAAAATACATTTTTTAAAATTCCTAAAACGGGTCATGTAGAGTGCTCGCTTTTTTTCTTCATTAAGAAAACACAACTGATTGTGTCTGATATTAGAGGAGAAATCAAAGCTATCGTATTGATATTTCCCTTTCCCTATGCCACTCTTTCTCAATAAAGCAGAAGCTAATATTTGCCTAGTGGGCTAAAGAACCACCTTCCCTGTGGAACCAGGAGCACTGTTTCACCAGTTCTTGGGGCATCAAGTATTCACTGCTGTTCTATTCACTTGGTACTTTGGAGCTGTCAATCTCTTGTGGACATTGTAAGCTATTGAAGTAAATACTCAGCCTTTTTAACAAATGCACATTTCAGTGGATCTGCATCGCAAACGTGGTGGATAATTGAACTTGGTATGATTAGGTGATCCCATCCAGATCACAAGATGCATGTGTGGCTGTTTAGTTGAATTTTTCTTTATAAAAGATCTAATTCACCATTTTGTTTCAGAAGAAACACCGAAGTTTATATTACAAATTGCCTTAAGAAACTGTAAAACCTGCCCTGTAAATCAAGTCCATGTTAAGTGAAATGGAAAAATATGCTTTATTGTGATGTTGCTTTAGTGCTTTTGTTCCATTGTGTCTAAATGCAAAGTATGTTTACATTAAAAAATACCTAAATAAAGTAATCAGTTTAAATGGATTGTGACTTCTAAGCTCACATTTCTTGGAAATTGTTGTTTAATATAAGTGCATATCTAAATTTAGCAGTGGGCCACAAAATTCAAGTTCAATCTATCACATAATAAAGGTTATGTGCACAAGTGATGGTCAGTCATCAAGATTTTAGAATTGGAGCATATCTTATAGTATAATACACCCTCTTTCTACATGCTTATTTTGTTCAGAGAAATTATGTGATCTTGCAACCAGGCAATCAAAAGCTACCCTCCTTCTTCAAGAGTTTGAAGAAATGTTTCTTGATGCCTTTTCTGTGTTGCCTCACTACATGTTTGTGCCACTTATAGTGCTTCTACAAATTATCATCTACTACAAATACCTTATTATTACTGCAATCGGATAAAATGTCATTGTGTAAACATAGATATGCTGGAGTGGGAATCTCAGTTACATATTGTTTTACGTATTTTGTTTTACCTACAAAAGGGGTAGAATTTTCTGCTGTATCACAGACGGATGAACCTTGGACGTTGGCTGAGATTAACCAGGAGCTGCACATCAATTAAATATTCATCACAATTTCAATGTGTTGTTTTGAGTCAATAATGAGTGTTGGTGTGAGTTTCAAAGCTTTATTTATCAGTTCTTTCAATTGCTCCATCTTTGCTGAACTCAGCATACATTGTCATCAATATCAATCAATATGTAATAAATCATGATAAACAATTAGTATAGAATAAATGCATTACGCTGATTCCATGAAGGAAAAGGTCTCTAACCTAAGTTTAAAAATGAATTTGGGCTGGATGAGACAAAGGTGTCAGTCAGAACCGACAAAGAGCTCCAAAGAGAGAGGTTAAAGCATAAAGTTTCAGAAACAAATCTCAATAATCAGTCAAAAGAGAACTTCCGTAAAAGAAAAGCTCATTAAACTTAGTAGAGTGTCAGAGCAGCATTGATTGAGGAGGAAAGGAAGTCTGATTGGGGAAATCCTCCCATAGTGCAGGAACACAACCTATTATAAAACAACATATCTAAACTTTTGCAACATGTTTCAGTTTCTTCCTCTCATCAGCCAATCAGCAATCGATGTCTTCATGAAAGCAGGAACATTTTGTTGTCTTCTCACAGCAGAAACAATAGTCCATAAAGAACAATGTTTAAATGCAACATTTTTATCAAAACTTTGTATATTTCTCTGAGGAATCACATCATTGACTCTGAGAACACTTTAGTTGATGGTTAGGCTTTTACATCATTTTATTAAGTCACATACTTGAGTTCTTATACTATGCCATTGTATTCTTTAAAACATTTTGCAGAGTTAAGCTAAAACATTTTAATACATTACTATATTCTATGAAAAATATACCTATTGGAAGGTTAAAACTAACTTCTTTTAAATTAATTAATTGTTTTCACACCATGTTAGCTTGTTGTAGTTTCACATTTCACATTCCTATCCTAAGTCAATTTTGGAAAACTGCAGTATTAGCTTTTCAAGCCCAAATCATGTAAATGTGATAGCCTACTGCTTTCACTTGAATTAAAAGACATTGTATAATCATCTAAGGCATACATGAAAATTCCACACATTATTGCATCCATTTTCATCATTTTAAAAACTCATCTGTAGTTAGAAAGGCTCTGAAAAAGGCATTGGCTGCAGTTTTAAGCAAAAGGTATTTGGCTTCTTGCCAGTCAGTGCCTGAAAGGGACCCAACAGGAATGGATTGATTTTTTCAGAGTTCAGCATTGGCACTTCTTATTATGGACCTGGATATCTTATTTCCCTTCTGTACATCGGCCCAGATGCAACATTTTCTGGGATGGATGCCTATACCTGCATGCCCAGCCAGATGTAGCATTAATGGCACCACATAAGCCATTTTGTGTTTTACTCTGTAGTGAGATGTCCTCACTCTGCTAGGACTGTGGTAATACTTACACACATAGGTCTCTTTTTTAATAGTAAACATCAGTGGCGCATATGTAAGACAATTTCAGTTACCAAAAGTGGGCATCTATATGGTAAGTTGGAAGGTTCTTTCAACCTCTTGGTTTACAGGAGAAAATAGCCTTCTCTGTGTGGACTCCTTTACAGTGGTATGGATTCAGCTTTTAAGAGTGCAGGATATTGGGGGGCATATTTATACTCCGTCTGTGCCGAATGAGTGTCAAAAAGTTTGAAGCACATTCAGCGCAAATCTTGCCCATATTTAAACTTTGATGCCCGAGCCCGCGGATGTCAAAATACCGCCATGTGCGTCATTTTCTGGATGCGGGAAGCCGCCTTGCGTTAATCATATGCAAGGTAGGCGTTCCCGTCCAAAAAATGACTTAAATGCCTGTGCGTCGTATTTATGCTTCCGGGCAAAAATCCTGCACGGCCGGGAGGTGGAGTCGGAAAATGACGCACAGCCCGATTTGTGTCAAAAATTAACGCCTGGGTCAGGGCAGGCGTTAAAATGGGGCAAACACACATGTATTTAATCAGAACACACAGAAGCAACAGCAGAGCAGCAAAAGGGAGACATGGAGGTGCTTCTCATCCAGCGTGCACGCAGAAGCAGAGAACAGCAACAACAACAGCAGCTACCACAACACCAGCAGGGACCCCAAAGGCAATGCAGAAGGCAGGAGAGGATATTCCGCACCAGGACAACCCTTCATGGCCTCAGAGAACATGACATCATCCAGAGGTACAGGTTGAACTGGCAAGCCATTCAGCAGCTGCTACGCAACATTGAGCCACAGTTGGCACCCAGCTTGCTGACATCCTGCACCATACCAACAGAAACCAAGCTGATAGCTGTACTTCACATGTTGGCAAGTGGCTCCTTTCAATCCACTGGCACCCTGGTTGCCTGGATATCACAGCCATCATTCTCTGCCTTCTTGTCCAAAGTACTGGATGCCATCATTGGACTCACACCCCGCCATATCTGCTTCCCAAACACACAGCAGAAGCAGCAGGAGACAAAACAGGGGTTTACCTCATAAATGGATTCCCACACGTCCTTGGTGCCATTGACTGCACACATGTACGCCTTGTGCCACCTGCTGCAATTGAACACCTACACCGCAACAGGAAGCACACACACTCTATCAATGTGCAGGCCATTTTGGATCACCAAGGATTGATCACCAACATCGTGGCAAAGGATTCTGGGAGTGTCTATGACTCATTCATCGTCCGTCACTACCATCAATCAACACTTCCAGGATGGACGATATTGCAATGGAGAACTTGTTGGTAAGTACAGAAACCTACTTATATCCACACTGCACAGCAATCCTCTAGGACACACAACACATACACCACGACAGCAACATGTGGACAGGAACACACTGAAGTTGTGACACCGCTAGCCATGTTTGATAGGTCTGCAGTGAACGTGTCACACATCTGAAATTAGTGTACAGCCTAATGTCAATGCGTCAATGATCACAACGTATGGAGAGGTTTGGCTAATTGTCATCTTGCAAAATGTAAGCGTCTCACTGACGTTTAAATTAATCCATTGCATATGTCTAAAGGTATGGGATGTCCAGGGTACATAGATGCTAACGTGTTACCACCACTGTCAATTTGAATCTGTGTATGGAACTATCATCTCACCCCCAGTGAAAACACAGGGACTCCTGTATCACAAGTCACAATGCTAGGGAGTGCACACTGTACTGCAAATCCCTAAACATACTGCTGACAACCAGTCAGCTGGCAAACACCAGTTCAGCCAAGGAAACAACCCAATGCAGATGTCACATCCTAGAAGCCTAGGAATCAACATAATAACACAAAAGAGCCACAGACAACACAAGACAACTACTGCCATGCAAGGTGATATGAATGGGGCAAGATATGTCATCATGATCCCAATCATTTTCTCTTTCAGCTGATCAGGGGTATGGGATCCAGCCATGGATTATGACACCATTTGGCAAACCAAGCACTGCAGCAGAGCGTGCCTACAATGAGGCACATAGGAGGACACGCACCATAGTGGAGAGGACCTTTGGCATCCTCAAGTCGAGATTCAGGTGCCTCGACATCACTGGTGGCAGCCTCCTATATTCACCAGAAATAGTCTGTAAGATCATTTTAACATGTGCCATCCTGCACAGCATGTGTATACGAAGGAACATTCCCCTATTAGAACCAGAGCCACAAATGCCAGAATAGGAGGAAGAGGAGGATGCTGGCCTGCAACATGAGGGGGAACAACAAAACACAGCTGCTGGATTGCGTAGGCGCCAACATATTGTGAACAATTTATTTTGAAACAACTCACCATCACCACTGTATCAACATATGTAAATAAACACCGATAATAATCACCATATCATGGTCTGGGTAATCATTTTTGCTCACCTTAATCTCTAACTATCAGAATAAGAGTGAAGCCTCATGGAGCATTGCTGACATATCGATCAGGACACAGAACATTCCAAAGCAGTTGTGATGCATGTTACACAACAGTTACATACACACACACTGTAAATGACATATATCCTGTACATTTCACCTTTGAAGGGCACTAGCAGAGGACCACACCTATTTCACACATACATGTTGGCAATATGGTTCATAGCAGCATATGGCACACAACTAAGACACCATCAGTCTATAAGGGAAGAAAATGCCTCATACATGAGGCAGTGGATGTGCTATTGCATTGGTAATAGGAATCTATGACCAGACCCTTGACAGCAGTAAGTCGTACAGCACCTATCTTTGCAAGGACTATCTGTGACTAGAGTTCCATATAAGCAGAACATAGACAGCACAAGTGCCACACCTATGACAAGCATTGCGCACATGACATTCCATGTACATGTCAGCCCATGTCCTAACTCCTGACACACCCATGCTCCTGGTCTCACCCCACCTGTCTGAAGAGGTCCCTGGAATGGTAATATGTGTACCCAGATATTCCCTCCTCTACACACACAGAATAACAATAGTAATCCAGTGTGCTTCACCCTTTCGTATGGTATGCCATTGTCATAGTACATCTGACTGCATGGACGTCAGGTCAATTAATACACTGGCTTGTACTTTCTAAGCCCTGTTATCACCTGTAGATTGCTTCCCATGTGAAAGGTACTGTTGGCCATTTGAACTCAAATCTCACCTACAGGACTTGTGAGAAACTGATGCAGCACACACCTGTGAGCACCTCCATGCAGACCACCCATCTGAACATGCACTGGAATTGCAGATGCTTGGAACAGCATAGAAGCTGCCATTTTGTCGATTACACTGTTATGCATTGCTAGAAAAATAAGCCGTGTAGCACAGCCCTTGGGTTTATGTGTCACCTTCCAAAACACAGGACAAGCACAGTCTTCCATGTCAACTGTCTTGTTCGTCCTCCGACCAGTCTTAGTCAGACCACTGAGTATGTACCTTGTGAAATTGCTTGATGCTGATTGAGCCTGCATCCTGTCAGTCTGACTGGCACCTGTCTGTGCGTTACCCTAAAGGTTCCTTGGCCCGTATTTATACTTTTTTTGCGCCGCATTTGCATCGTTTTTTGACGCAAAAACGGCGCAAACTTGCAAAATGCCATTGTATTTTGTAGGTTTGCGCCGTTTTGCGTCAAAAAGCGGCGCAAATGCGGCGCTAAAAAAGGTATAAATACGGGCCCTTGTGTCTACATATGTACCACTCTTGCTTTCCCAAAACCTCACATTCCTCAGGGGGTATTTTGTCAGGTGCTTTTTCAATGCATACTCAAATACATTGTATATCATAATATGCTGTTTTATTGTACCATACTTGTAAACTTGTCCCCAAATACCAAAATCATGGCCTATCCCTTGTCTGGGTCTCATGTGTGCATGAACGACAAAGTGTGACAGTGTACCAGGGCCGTATGCAAGGATTGGGTATGGTGCCTCCAGCAGAACCAGCAACCTCTGATAATGTGCATGAAAATTCCACACATGTTAGGACCCTGACAGTTCGCACGCTAAATCAGATTGCTCACAACATATTGATGGTCTGTGCGTGCTGAATAGCTGCAAGATTAATCAACACAGAGGCTATGATGTTCCCAGATGCAGTGGGAACTTTACAGGCCAACCTGTGTACAAATGTTGTAATGACACCTGCCGGAACATGACTCCTGAGATATAATCTCACTCAGCACACCAAGGTTGCCCTGTTGACAGTCTCATAACACGTCTAAAGTGACAGAGTGGGACCATCCCCATGTAGGTTCTCATGTCCTCATCGACTTTACTTCCATTGATCTCCAAAGGATACTAAATAGATACAGGAATAGCCGCCACTGACTCATGATGAGACCTGGACGTAAATGTGACAACATATACCCCTAAAAATATACAGGATCAACATTGGACCACACACATGAACCAAACACCTCTGTGCAATTGATCACTGGAAATATGTGGCCACATGCTGCCTTGTCTGCTGGTCCACCACTGCCAGGAGAGTTGTGACTCAGTCATATGACCACAACTGTGGGGTGATATTACAGTTGTGGGTCACCTTTGGCTTTCCGTGTCAATAACATGGTACCCCCTTAGTCTGTACATGTGCCTGACTCATGGTGGGTTCACCAACAAGTGCCTAGGAAGCAGTATCCAAATTTCCTGGAAATGTGATGGGCAACTTTTGGACCATTGACATGAACAAGCGTCTGCCATCTATCCGGTGCATGCTTTGTCATTTGTGGTGTCTGTTACCCACAATCTTGGAAGTGCATACAACAGATGTTGCTACATGTATGACTAACACATGTCCTCTCTCATTTCCACACTGACTTGCATCTAAGGTTTGGACACATTGACTTCACATTCATACAAGCATATTTGCAATAATGCATCTTGTGAATCACACACACTGGGTAAACAACTACATTAGTAGCCAATGCACACACATTGAGCCATAGGCATTGAGGTATTGTGCTTATGTGCGTCACATTGCTATCCTCTCCTGATGCAAACATGCCCAATTTGTGCAATACATATATGTAGGCCACACATATGGCCATCTAGTGCATCAGCGAAGAGTGAAAATCCTGTTAATGAAGTAGCGGATCATGGTCCGCAGCAGTATGATGTCTCAAAGTGGGTGCAATCAGCCTATCTCAGTTGTGTCACAAATGTTACATAACATTAAAATGGTAAAATGACCCAAACCGAGTTAATGCCCCGAAATTCTGACGCACACGTGTCAAAAAATGACACTTATGCCCGAAAAATTATGCATAATGCCCTGAAAACACCATTGACTCTTCCACACTGTACCTCAGAAAATTGTTTAAGTGTTAGACTATTTCCAAATATATGGATGCAGGCTCAGTTTTAATCCTGTGCGTCGAAAAAAATGACGTCCAGACTGTATGCGTCAACATTTTTTTACGCATAACGATAAAAAAGGCCGCCATTTTAGGCAGGAAGTGATGTAATAGGATATCCTGTTTACAGCTTGTGTACAGTGGGTGTACTTTCACTTTCACTTTGCAGTCTGTGATTCTTCTAGACTGTGTGGCTGTGTTGAGAGTTTTGTCTAGTTAAATTGTGCTTTTGTCTAATGTGTGGTCCATTACTTGTCATTTTGTGAATAAAATATTGTTGTTGTATCCTGTCTGAGTGTTTATTGTGTACAATTGTCTAGTATTGTATTGTCTTTGTTGTTTTTGGGAGTCTGTTGTGGGTAGTGATAGTCTGGGGATAGTTGGGCTGTTTTAGTTGTTTAGTTTACGTTTTTCATATTCTACTTTCCCCTATTCTCCTTTGTTTCCCTTTATCCCCTATTTCCCTTTTTTCTGCTAAGATGTTGGGTAGGCCTCGTCTTGGCATGAGGATGAGGAGGAGCTTGGGGGTTTCATATGGCTGGTGTGCCATTTCCTCCCCCTTATGATTGAGGCAGGTGGGCGGGTGATACAGGGGTATCACACGAGACACGGAGGCTCCGGTGGGGAAAGGTATTGCATCACCTGCAACGCGTCTATCGGACCCCAAGGAATGACCACCAGCTGAAGCACCGCTGGGCTGACCTCATCTCCAGGGAGCAAGATATGCTGGACCACCTGGGAATTGTGATTGGTGGCCCTGTTGGTGAGTACAAATCATATAAATGTGCACAATTAAATGCTCTGTAGTGACATCAGATGATTTGTACAATATCTGCCGGCAATGTTGTTGAGTGTGTGGAATGCTTTGGAAACATACAGGGTCAGTTATGGACTATTTTAAGGACCACAATTGCTAGCTGTTAGGAAGCAAGTGTTCAGCAAACTTACTGAATAGTTTTGCTTAATGTAAGTTGGTGCCACCTTTGTGTCAAACAGCAACACAAATCAGGAGACAATTATGTATAGATATAGGTCACATTTGCCTGTGAATTATAGATTTTCAAAATCATTACCTACATTTGTTGACGCAACAGCTAGACTGACTTTTGAAACACTACATGAGGCTGAAAATGAGTGCAGGCTTCACGTCAATTGATGATAGCAATGTGGCCCAATCATATGTCTCGTGTGTCTGGTGAGTGTGTAAGGAAAGCTATTACGGAAATCCAAAAATCTCAGGGATTATTGTGGCCCTTCGTCATTTCGGATACATGTCAGATCTGGATTTGGAGACATAGGGAAAAAGTTCAAGGTGCCCTCAGCTAACATCTTAGACTGGTATTTGGTATTTGTTGTTCCACCTTTCATTTACGGATGGCTGGCCAAAGGTATGCACATGGGTTCATATCTCTATGGTTGGTGCAACTCATCATAGCTGGGCCACATCAAATGAAGAAAATGTAACAACATGAGGGCTGGTTGAATAGTAATGCACTCCTCAAGGAAAGTGGCTTTGGATGTCTCTCTTGGATACACATGATGAGATGAATACACTCCATTATTATGTCTGCTCACTAATGAAGGAGCATGTTTGCCACCATATGATAGTTAGGGCCACTGCATGTGTGAATATATGTGTGTAAAATTCACAGGAGACCCATGGTATGTACATGTTAGCCGTGCTATATCGGATGCAGTATCATCATGTCTGAGTGGCATTACTAACTTATGTAATCTTACACATAGTATTTGTCTTTGGAATTGTTGGACAGTGCACAGATTTTGAGCACATTTCTCCCTTCCATGCCTTACAGGTGGACCTGCACCCTACACTGTGGGCGAGGTGGCTTCATTCGAGGACCCAGACAACTCCAGTAAGCGTTGATATATCTGTTATGTGTTGTGTTTGCTGGTGATGTGTGATGGACTCCTGTGTGTTGAACACATAGCAAGGTGTGATGCGCTGGCCCATCATTTTTCTTGTTCCATGAGTGGGATTTCATTTTGTCACCATTTTAGAGATGGCCAATGCTTAACCTATTGTCTTATTTAGGGATTCTTGGTCAGTCCTGTAGGTCCCGCAATGTGAATGGGGATGAGTCATGTGGATAACACTTGTATCAGAAAGAGTCGCACTGGACCTAATCTGTGATTTAGTCAGCCTGTCAGATCCACATTCTCCCAGAATGGGGCTGCTAAATGCTTACCCACAGACTTTGGCTTCCCTATTCACTAATGTACTTATTAAACTGTAGGTTGAAGTTCCCAGCAGCATGTAGATCCACATGTAGTGCTACGAGTATGTGGCACTTGAGTGAAATGGCCTAGGTGTGCATGCAAATCATGGCCAGGGGTGTTCTTGCATCTAAGTGTTAGTTGTAAGTCATGGCTTACTGGAACTATATGATGTGGACAAAGGTCTGCATTTCCAGACATTTGTGGCGCTGGGATTGGTCAAGGGTTTGCTGTCTCCTATTTGTAGATACACCTTACCTGTGGTGTATGTGTAGAGGCAAACACATGTCCAGCTTTCATAAGCTTCCTGGGTGTCCATGTTGTTTGAAACTGTTAGTTGTTACTCCACCCCCCCACCCTCAAAACACAGGCATGGGTTTGTGAATAGTGTACCTAGGACTGATGATACAAGTTTGGTACACAGACATGAAAATCAATGAATCTTTTGTCTGAACCTAGTATAAACACTCATTTTTTCCACATGAGTACTATACTAGCAAGTCCATTTACAACTTGCAGATCATGTAGACCTAGATTTCCATCCCGTACAATGACATTTGTAGCCCTGGCATTGGCGGAGGATGTGCTGCATGATTGTTAGCTGACCACTGGCAGAACTATGATGCCAAAACATGCCAGTTGTTACCCATCGTGTAGGGTTTGGATGTGCTATGTGTGATAGAACCTTTCAAGGCAGGCCTGCCATGTACTTCCTCAGGGACATTCAATGATCTGTATGATGATATGAGATGTTGATAGTACAGTAGATGTATTGTCTGATTTACTTCTTGTGCCATTTCACACAATGCAGTTCCTAATCTTATTTTTTTTTATTTGTCACCCATCCAGGTGCGGGAATTCCAAAGGCGGGCAATGAGGTATCAGCATATACTTCAGGTAGAGTCTGGACACCGAAGAATGGCCCGCAGATACAGGAACGAACGGGCCTCCAGAGCCGGGAGGGCATTCCCACAGGGCGGCCCTTCTTTGTCCACCACGGCCACCACCAGCACCACCACTACTACCACCCAGGTGGCACCACCAACAGCTGGGACCGTTCTGGCAACCACATCAGTAAGTGCTTCAGGCCCTAGCACAGCACCACCTGCAGGGCAGCCTACAGCCATGGACACTACACGGCCCCACACTTCCTCATCTGGCACCCAGACCACCCCAGCTGCAGCTTTAGACCCTGCTGCTTTTGTTGATATGCAGCGTAAATTGGACAGTGTCCTGCGAAAAATGAGTTGCCTGCGGCAGGATGTGCGACATATAAACCGGCGGGTGCGGACTATTAAGCGGACCCTCCGGAGGGCCAACCTATAGACATTTTTTACGGACATGATTCCCTCCCCTCCCTCCTCTTTCCTTATTCTTATACTTTGTGGGTTTAGGGGGCTTAGTGTTAGGTTAGTATAGGCTGTTAGTTTAGTTAGTGTTAGTGGGTGGGGGCTAGGGGGTCCTGATTATTTCTACTGTTTCTTTTTTAGTGTGTGGGTGGGTGGGTGGGGGCAATGTTGGGGTTATTGTGTGTTTAAAAAAAAAAAGAAAATGTATAAAAACAAAACAATTGCAAAAAAATATATATTTGTTTAGTATAGGATAGTATGTGTTTAGGTTAGTAACTGTTGTCCTCCATGTGTACCGTCTCATAAGAGGGGTGGGGGGTTGCTGTTTAGAACGTTTCGTTAAATGTGATAAGTAAGCTGAGTAGTTAGGGTAGATTAGGGTAGGTAAGGCTTTTCCCAGAGTTTTCTCTTCTGTTTTTACAGTTTAGAAATATGTAGTAAACCCTTTACAGTATGTGTGACATGCTTGTAGATCAGGGCCTTGGCATGAGTGTACATGATTTTTTTTGTATTACAATTTGTGTCCTATGCTACAAACAAATCCCAAATTAGCAGTAACATTGGCAGCTACCCCAAAGCAACCTTGCAAAGATTAGACCATTCATTGCAACCACCAATCACAGTTACTATGGATCCCAACGTGTTTTTTTCAATAAGTATGTTTTCAATGTCACATACAGTGCTTACAGATTTGGTATTGGGGACACTGTGTTATGTCAGACTGCAGTCTGATGTTCAAGGAAACCCTTATAAGGTGAGTAACAGTAAGCACTCTTGTAGTATCATGTTCATGACTCACATAGATCTTTTGTTACACTGTTCAGCATGATTACTTATTTGGATGTAAACTCAGACACCTCCATTCATGCAGTTTGGTGACTGTTCGCTTAGATTTGTGGGCAATGTTATATGTGTTAGTTGTGCATGGAGGCAACATTTTGCAGGCACTATTTAAGGGCTTAGATATCCCTTGAGGAAGCATTATTCTGTCCAACACAGCATTATGGTGTATAGTTTCTCTTTTCATCAGATATTACCCTCAAGAAGGGCAGAGTATGGTAGAATCCAGGCCACTGTGCATAGTTAGGAGACTACATTATTTCTGGACAGTTGTATTGACAAGCTATGTAATTTGACAGGAGGCAAAATTCAGTGGTGTACTGCACGGTTGATGTGTCACATTACACAGAGACAAAGTGGTTGTGGAAGTGCTATTTATTGAAAAGTGCTGTAGTGCTATGTACATTGGCCATGATTGTGAGTCCATTATAGTGACATCTTCCAGTGTGATCCTACACAAGTGCTAAAGGAAAATGCATTTGAAATGCTGGGGTGATGTATCAGACAGTGCAGAGGGACAGGATTTGCCAATGAGTAAGTGAGAGACAATCACAAGGCAGGCTGACAAGATATACAGTGGTTTGCAGAACAGTTGTTGAGTACAGTTGTTGCAAGACTGGCATGTTACGAAGCACAGGACCTTGGTAATAGGTGGCCATGTGGCAGGGACTAGTGCTTCCGGGTACTTTTACGTGTGAAGGTGATCTGTTCCATGTCTTCTTCTTCTGATGTGTGTGTTGCCTCCTCTGTCCTTGGTGGTGGTGGTTGTGAAGGGGCAACACACACCTCAGTGTTTGAAGATGTGGAGTCAGACATCCCAGTAGCTGCTACCTGTGAGGGTCTTAAGGGCAGTACCGCTGCAAGGAGGATCTGCTGGTTCTTAAGAATAGCAGCCACATCACAATGGTAGGCAGCCAGGTCGGCCCTGAGGGGTTCAATGTTGCATTCGTGCACGCGTTGACAGGATTGCTGTTGTAGGTGTTGGGTCAACTGTATTACGGCTGTGCTGTTTTCCTTCAGCCTTTTTCTTCTTCCTGCAAGATATTTGTTCGCCCTTGCATAGCTGCTGCCTGTTCTTCAGTTGACATCATGCACAAATGCACCCCCTTTAGGCTGGCTGCCATATTTTGCATCCCCACCCGCACCTCCTTGTCCAGCTCCCGCTGTACTCCGACTACAGTTCTCTCAAAGCTGATGCCTGTGTCATCTGAGTCCGTAGCTGTATTGGAGCTGGCAGGTCTTACAATTGGGGTGGTGGGTAGGTCCTCTGTGATGCCTGCTTGTTCTGTGCTCCTCCTTGTGACTGAAGGTGGGGTCTGGAGTGTTCCAAGGACATCTTGGAGGGTCTAGTGTCTGATGTTTGTCAGCTCATCATCCATGTCATCAGGGTAGTCCTGGACAGGCATTTCCGCAGGAGATGCATCGTCCTCTGCAATGAAATAGGGTACAATTAGTGTGTCTGTGTTGTGGCATTGGTGATGTGACATGCCTGCCTTGTGATGATTTCACATTGTGATCTTGTTTCCTGTTCATTGATCCAGTCTTTCCGATGGGCATTCTCCCAGGCCCATGACCCACCTGCTGTTCTTGTGTGGGTCCTCCTGGCTGGTTCCTGGTCTGTCGTCATCTTCCTGGGGTCTGTACAGGCGTCTGGAATCCATTTTGGTTCTCCTCTGCTGAAATGGCTGTGTTTGCGGGGAATTTTGAAGCTATTGCATCAAAAAACGCTGCATATCCGGTTTGTGGTGTCGTAAATTGGCTCACAGTCATTTCCGCCGCATTATCGTTGTTTTCCTTTACGACGTGACGCTGCGGTGTGCATAAAAAAAATTACTTAGACCTGTGGGTGCGCCGCCGTGCGTCAAAGTATAAATGTGACGCCCGCACAGTGCAAAGAAATGGCGTTAGCCGGCGGTAATAATTGTGACGCAAAACTGCGTCGGCGCAGTTTTGCGTCAAAAAGTATAAATATGGCCCTGGCTGTCATGTACAAGTCCTGAGACCTTTATTTTCTTCTTTACTAGCTATTCAGGGTTTTTTCAAGTAGAAAACTTCATAAATTACTTTTAGGCCAATTGTTTTGAATATTTAGATCTCATGAGCATCAAGAAACAATTGTTACAAGTACTGATACTAGCTCTAAAACCACAGATGAAGAGTAAGCATCAAGATCCTTGAGATGTTGAGGTTAGCAATAGGCCACTAACCTCCACTTAAGTCCAGTTAGGTCTCAGTAAATTAAACCCAGCTCAACCCTTGGTAGCTTGGCATCGAGCGACAAGGCTTAACGTAGGAGACAGAGTGTAAAGCATTCAAATATCACAAAACAGTAATTAAATAAAACACAGGAAACAGTTTAAAAATCTAAAACCAATTTATAAACATAGATTATATTTTTATCTTTAAAATGACACAAAAACGAATAAAATCAGATAAGGGGAACCGGAGATTTGAATTTTTAAAGAATTATTGTTTTTTTAGCGCCTAGAAACAAAAAGCGCTAATCGGGTCATCTAGTTGCACCTCGACCGGGGCAAAGTCAAAGTTTAAGGCCGACCGCGATGGAGCCCTGCTCGGCTGCAGCTCACGAGAGGCCTCGGTGAAAAGTTTACTTCGGACTTAGGGCCTGATTACAACTTTGGAGGAAGTGTTAATCCGTGCCAAAAGTGACGGATATACCACCAGCCGTATTACGAGTTCCATAGGATATAATGGACTCGTAATACGGCTGGTGGTATATCCGTCACTTTTGGGACGGATTAACACCTTCCTCCAAAGTTGTAATCAGGCCCTTAGGTCCTCATTCTGACCTTGGCGGGCGGCGGAGGCCGCCCGCCAAAGTACCGCAGTCAGAATACCGCTGCGTGGTCAAAAGACTGCCGCGGTAATTATGAGTTTCCCGCTGGGCCTGCGGGCGACCGCCAGGAGGCCGCCCACCAGCCCAGCGGGAAACCCCCTTCCATGAGGATGCCGGCTCCGAATGGAGCCGGCGGAGTGAAAAGGGTGCGACGGGTGCAGTTGCACCCGTCGCGATTTTCAGTGTCTGCTTGGCAGACACTGAAAATCTTGGTGGGGTCCTGTTAGGGGGCCCCTGCAGTGCCCATGCCAGTGGCATGGGCACTGCAGGGGCCCCCAGGGGCCCCGCGACACCCGTTACCGCCAGCCAGGTTCTGGCGGTCAAAACCGCCAGAGCCAGGCTGGCGGTAAGGGGGTCGGAATCCCCATGGCGGCGCTGCCTGCAGCGCCGCCATGGAGGATTCCCCAGGGCAGCGGGAAACCGGCGGGACACCGCCGGTTTTCCGTTTCTGACCGCGGCGGTACCGCCGCGGTCAGAATGCCCATGGATGCACCGCCAGCCTGTTGGCTGTGCATCCGCAGTCGTTGGCCTGGCGGTAGTCTACCGCCAGGGTCAGAATGACCCCCTTAGTCTCTTTTCTGAAGATTTTCTTCAGCGGGGTAAACCTGCCAGTCCAATCTGACCTCCTGGAGCCCTTCTCCAGATACGCGCCGCGGGAATCCTCGGTAGAGATTTTTACCTTCGGACTTAGTCGTTTTTTTTAGGTGAAAATCCTTCGACCAGGGTAAACCTGGATCTTGATCCGATGTCCCTGGAGCCCTCCTCGTATACTCTGGCTGGGAGGTCCCGGTCAGCTTTTTACCTTCGGACTTAGGGGGTCATTCTGACCCTGGCGGCACGAATGATGGAAGCACCGCCAACAGGCTGGCGGTGCTTCCTAGCCCATTCTGACCGCAGCGGTAAAGCCGCGGTCAGAAAACCGGGGCCGGCGGTTTCCCACCAATTTTGCCCCGTCTGGGCTAATCCGCCATGGCAGCGCTGCAAGCAGCGCTGCCATGGGGATTCTGACCCCCTTCCCGCCAGCCTGTTTCTGGCGGTTGTCACCGCCAGGAAGAGGCTGGCGGGAACGGGTGTCTTGGGGCCCCTGCACTGCCCATGCCACTGGCATGGGCAGTGCAGGGGCCCCCTAACAGGGCCCCGGCCGGCTTTTCACTGTCTGCCTAGCAGACAGTGAAAAGCGCGACGGGTGCAACTGCACCCGTCGCACGGCCGCAACATCGCCGGCTCCATTCGGAGCCGGCTTCTGTGTTGCAGCCCTCCTTCCCGCTGGGCCGGCGGGCGCTAACATAGTTAGCGCCCGCAGGCCCAGCGGGAAGGTCAGAATGCCGGCAGCGGTCTTCTGACCGCGGAGCGGCCAAATGGCGGTTCCCGCTTGGCGGGCGGCAACCGCCGCCCGCCAGAGTTGGAATGACCACCTTAGTCTCTTTTTTGGAGATTTTCTTCACCGGGACGAACCTGCAAATCAGGCCGGGTCGCGGTTGAGGCAAGCTGGCTAGAGTTGCCGCAGGGGGTCGGTCCTTCTATGGAGCTTTTTTTCAAAAGTACTCCAAACTTCTCCAAACTTCTGGGGCTTCTCCCAGATGTTCTTTTAAGGTTCTTTTGGGGTCCACAGCTCACCCCAAGGGTCCAGAAGCTCTGAGATGATCCTTGGGGGGTGCAGACTACAACTCCCAGAATGCACCTGGCGCAAACTCCTTTTTGGCCACTGGACAGTGGTCAGCTGGTCGGTTTCTTCAGGAGTTGGTGCAGGGGACGCAGGTTAGCAATTTTTCACCTGTAGCAAACAGGGAGTCCCTCCTTGAACCAGTTGAAGCCAGGCAAAGTCTTTCCTGTGGTGAAGCCCAAGTGTGCAGCTGGTGCAGTCCTTCAGAGTGCAGGTTCCAGGTGCAGGCCAGGGGTCCAGCAGGGCAGTCCCTCTTCTTCTGTAGTTCTTCCTGGTAGGGATGTGGTAGGGAACTGAGGTGTGGGTGCAGGTCTGCCAGTTTTATCCTTGCTCCTGGGTGAAAAACAGGGGGTCCTGATTCTCCAGTCAGGTGCAGGGTCCTTCCCCCTGTGATGACCACATCCTGGGAAGTGTGGCAAAAATCAATCCCAGGAGGCAACATTCCTCAAAAATCCATCATGGCTGAAAGTGATTTTTGGAGGTTACATCTGGCTGAGCCCACCCACTGGTGTGGCTTAAAATCATAAACACACCGCTCTCCTGCCCTCTCCTAATCTAATCAAGGGGGCACCTAGTTGTCTGGGGTTGCAGGATGTGGGGGTGTTGCTGGGTTGCTCCAAATGTCCTTCTCTGCCTTTGAAGACCAGTTTGACAGCCCTCCCCCTTCCAGCCTCACCATCTGCTGAGGGGAGATTCCCTCCAACAGGCACATCTCTTTGTTTGAAGCCAGGCCACTTCACACCTCATCAAGGCATCCTGGCCAGGCTGCCAGAGGCTGGCCAATCAGAGCACAGCAGAAAAACCAATACAGGGCTGAAATTTGCAACTTTTCAGGTAAAGTTTAAAACTCTTTACCTGAACAAGTTATATTAAATCCAACAACTGGAAGTTGTGAGATTTATTATAACAATTAATGTGATACCAAACTCTTTGTATCTGTCATTTAAGGGGACTTTTAAAATTAAAATAAAGTTTCCCCATTCTAGCCTATGAACACCATTCACTACAATGAGGGGAAAACTAATTTGGCTGTTTTTACCTCACAAGGGCTTAGAAAACTATTTTTATAAGGTCCCTGCTTATAGTTACATGGCACCCAACCCTAGGGGCACATAGGGCACACCTCAGGGGTGACCTATATGTAAAAATAAGGTAGTTTAAGACTTTGGAACTACTTTTAATTCCAAAGTCGAATTTGCATATAACTTTAATTTAAAAGCAGCCAGCAAGGCAGGCCTGCCTTTAAAATGACACTGGGCACCTCAGCAGTGCACCTATGGGTGCACTACCTATGCTGTGGTCCCTAAATCTACATGCCCTACCATATACTAGGGACTTATAGGTAGGTTAACTTACCCAATTATAATTAGCCTAATTTGCACATTGATTTTACACAGAGCACAGGCCCTGGGACTGGTTAGCAGTACCCAGGGCACCATCAGAGTCAGGAAAACACCAGCCAAAGGTGGAAAATGGGGGCACAAAGTTAGGGGGCCTCTGCAATCAGCCCTGTTTTCTCACATATAGTGACTATTTGTAGAAGTTATCACCAATGTGGAGTCTCCTACAAACTCCTGCAGCAGTGTTCAGTTGTTTCCTCTCCACATTACCTGCTCCATCATCATCCTCCTCTTCTTTGGGTACATCAACCTATTCATCCCAGGGGATATTGGTTCTGACACAAATGTTGTGCAGGATTGCACATGCCAGAATTATCTTGCAAACAAGTAGTGCAGCATACAAGAGGCTTCTTCCTGTCAGGGCCAGGCAACTGAACCTGGTTTTCAGGAGCCCAAATGTCCTCTCCATTGCGTATTTTCCTGTGTCCCTCGTTGTAGGCCCGCTCTTCCACCATTGTGGGATTGGCAAATGGGGCCATCGCCCACGGCTTTATGCCGTACCCTTGATCAGCTGCAAAGAATAGAGAGACGATGTGTTGGTAAGTGTTGATAGTGGTTTGGAACATACCATGGCAGTTGAACTTTTTAGTTAGAGTGGTGATACACACTTGCTTTTGGTATACTGCATGTTCCTGTTTTTGTGAAATGATTTCATTGGACTGTGTTGATGGACATGACAATCTTGGGTAGTGGCTCAACGGCCTGGGTATATTTATGTTGATCCCAAAATGATGGTTATGATTTAGGTAAATGTGTTGTGTAGTACATATTTGAAGTAGTGTTCTATCACCACAATGGTGTCAGATGTTGAAACACCATAGTTTCCCTACAAAGCCAGACTGTGCCGTCCATGTTACCATGTGGCACTATGCATGCATTGTGACACGTTGTGACCCTTTGTGGCAGATGATGGTTGTGCCAGCCATCAAGTGTGCAAGAGCGTATATCACACATTACTAGGGTGATGTAATTTGGCGCAGTAGTATCTCCTAGCTTCCAATACATGATTTCTGACAGACACTTTCTACACAGGCACAACACAAATTTCTAGTGGTCCAGCCTCTGGAAATTTGGCGGTCAGAAGGGCAAGTTTGATAGGTCAGTGTGTGGTCTGGGCTTTTTGGCTGTTTGTGAGCCTGCTTTATGATCTGGTGGATCACTTTTTACTGTTGATTTTCCTGATATTACCAGAAACATTGCCTTAATCAAACACAAATGCTTGTAGTCATCCATACCTTGCACAACAGCTATACAGCATTTCTTTACAAGTTCACAACTACCTCAGTTTGAAAACACAGGCTATGTTACTTGCTAATAGGTGCCCATTTTATTTTGGTACCTGAGTCTATTTTCTATCCCAATCCGACACTCGCCTTTAGAAGTTATGTGCCAATGAATTCTACTTATGCCAAGACGTGGGTCCCTTGCTCACCGTGCCACTGCATTCAAGCTTGCCTGGCTGATGAAGGGTGATACCCTGAAACTGGTCCACAATGCTTGTTTCTGGTCCAGGGAGGACCTGTCCTGGCAGTTCGGGCTGGACTGTTCTCATGGTGAACAGGGTCAAGACTGATTTGCATATGGCTGGGTCCAAACTGGGGTGGCATGGTGAGCAAAAGAACAATAAAGTAAACCCAGATCTGTGACTGGGGGTGAGTGGTTGAAATGTTTCAGCACTCTGTCCATCATCCTTTTGTGTTGCTAATGTTTAGCCGGCCCAACACAGCCGGCCAAACACACATGCGAACTTATGGTGCTCCTCCTCCAGACCCGCCTCACCCTAACTTGGCTCAGCAAAAAATAAAATGATAATAACTCTCCATTATTATAATTGTTTTTTTCTTTCTGCTGCAAGGAGCGGGCGATACTCCTCCGCCTTAGCGAAACACCAAAATGACCCAGATGCAAAAGCCCAATAAGCCACAATCTTATCACCACAAACTATCCTTGAAACACTATAGTCCTCCATCACCATTTGTAGAAACTGAAACTCTCTACAAAAATTATTTTCCTCAGGACATTCATCAACTAGATATCACTTCACTGCCATGGTTTATTTATCAGCTTTATAACAGCATGACAGTGCTAACGCGCCCCTTTATGACTAATTGTTACACATTGGAACTCGTTTTAGGCCAATGAATCTTTTGACCTTGATTGAAGACACCTTAGGACGAGATAGCTAATCAACATATCAATCAATACATCAATAATGTCATCAATATTTATCACAACAATGCATTTCACCTTAGTCTATTACATTTAATTAAACTCGAGACACCACCATGACCTTTCAGTCATGAATAACCACACCAGTTTAGTATGAGTTTTGTTATATTTATTCCCTATTGGTTACAATTCTACTAATAAGTTTATCAGACTCAAAACCAAGAAACACATTAGCATAGTCACAATATGGCAACTCTAATAAGATTTCATCAAAGCAAGAATCACAAACATCAGAATATAGCAAGGCGTGAACATAGGCTATCCTTAGCAGAGTATCATTATTCAACAAAGCATTGATTCAATCATTTGTCTATTTGTGTCAGTTTAGTGAACCCCTTAACTATCCTCGAATTGGCATTGGCATGTTGGGCTTCATGCAAAACAATTTAGTAACACCAATTTGAAAAACATCTAGCTATGGTCTCTGTCAAAAGAAAAGCAGTTGGTACCTAGAAAGGAAAAGCAGACAGACAATCACAATTTCATTGTCATATAGTTAACCTCCAAGTTTGGGTCAGCACTCAGGTTCGGTCTTCGTCTTCAGGACATCAGTTGATTCGCCATCAGTCAGGAACTTGGTTCAGGTAAAAGGGGCACTTCCCTCATAAGGAGGTAAAGTGTAAATGGGCAATCTAAGGACAAGATTAGTTCTAATCTAAAGTTTCTCAAGTCACGAGGCAAAGTGACAAAGTCTCTGGATCATAGCAAATCGCATCAGCATCTCTCCCTCTCCTAGTCTCCTACTCCCCAGTTCTCTAGTTCTGATTTAATTCCTGGTGTCAAGGGTTTTTATCCCCTTTTTGTTGTACATTCCCCTAAAATTTGATTGGACAAAGGGTTGCACCCCACTATCTTTAACTAATTAACTTTACATTAGGTCATTGAATTTGCCACCCCATAACAGTTCTCATACATTTTATTGGTCCTTTTGATTGACGTCTTCAGGGGTAGAATCTCTGGTATGATTTCATCCTTTTGTAATTCTTTGTGCATCTTCGGTCAGTGGCTCCATTATCTGTACTGGTTTAGGTGACCTTGTACCTAACATTAATCTACACTATCTACAAGCAAGACGAGCTACATGAGAACAGATCTACTATAGTTGCATTCAGCTTCTAGCTTGGAAAAAAACAAGAGTTCATGTCCTTTAGCAAGTCAGCACACTGCACGTTTAGAGAAAAATACATTTAATATGAGAGTCAGACAGCTAGGCCTCGACTCATGCTAACTAAGGCCTAAAAGATTTATTAGCAAAACTTTAATAACATAATCATTAATAATTAGTGTAAAACCATCTTTAACTATAATAATTCATCAACATTAGTAAATTTTATTAGTCCCCGTATATTTTGGCGGCCACTCCCCGTGGGCACATTTCAAGCACACGTTTTAGCAAAACATATTAATACAATTCTATGCAGCATTATTGTACATTGGTTGAGAAATATTTCATGTTAATATAGATTATATAAGCTACGCTCACTCAAAAGCATCTTTCTATGAGCACTTCCTCTTCCAGTTTTCATCTAACATAGGAGGCATTTTTTCCGAGACCAAATACACCTCTCCCAGCTCCGACACCCCCGCGGATGCCACTTCACATTCAGCATCATCCTCTCCTTCTCCATCTTTAATTGCCTACTGTAATCTTGTTTTATAATTGGCATGTTATTGATCAGTGTATAATTTTGCACCAACACAAGTTAACCAGTTCTAGTGGTAAAAGGCCAACCTATGTTTTCTTTTTCTTTTTGGTTTATACTTCATCCTGTAAATCAACATCTAAAATGCTCAGATGCCTGTGTAAAGGCTGACATCTTCATTTTTGTCACTAAGTAGTTCTTTTTTGCCACTCTTAATATGTTATATTCTAATGCCAAGACTCATTTCTTTTTTTCCAGCATTCTGTGCTAAAATACATGTATATTATTGTCAAGATACACACATAGATTTGTCTAATAAATCTATTTTTACCTTAATATGCTCGCCTTCACAAAATTGTAGTAGTTTATATTCTATCTACTATATTTTTTGTAAGACGACTCTTACGATATGTTATTCTGGTAGAATTTCCGATTCCAGATTTGCAAGCATCTAATGAATCACATTTCATCCTTTCTTCAAAAGCTCTTCAACGGGGTAGATTTGGTCTCTCTTTCTTTACTACAGCAAAGTATTCTCCTTTCCTCCCACCACATATAAACGTGTACCTCTTCTTTAACGGCTGCATTAATGGTTCACTTGTATCTGTAAAGTTCCTAAAGACTCAGGAGCTACAATATCTGCTCCTTTTTCTGGAACACTATCAGTTTCTATGGCTTCCATACCGTTCCTTTTTAGAGTCATCCCATCCACTTGAGTATTATTGTCCAAATATTCAAAGTGACTATTTACATTGACGCTTACTCAGCTTCAAGGTACTTGAAGGAAACTTTTTTCATTAATCACTGCTATTTTCTCTTTACTTGTTAATCATTATTTTATGAAAAAAACATAACTACAGAAGACAATAAATATATGGCACCTTGTATTTCAAGCATAATGCTCTTCACTGTCAGGCTTAGAAGTTCAAACATTTTCCTCCTATAGCATATGTTAAAAAGTAGTAAACATACTGAGAAAATAAGAATGAGTAATGGAAAAGGAAGTAAGGAAGAATTCATTTACAGAAATGAAACATTAAATAAATAAAAAGAAAAGTGTGATGGATTTGTAATACATCTGACAGACACTGTGCTTGGTTTGATGCATAGGAAATGTAGCCAGGTACATTTTATTCCAGTGTACTCAATTCACACGACCAGAGGAATCGGACCATGGGCCTGTGACAACAACGAAAAAAAAGATGCAAGCTACAGGAAACTGAAATCAATATCAAATACCTGGATGTGATTAATATAGGAGCGTACAATGAACTTACCTTAATATCATTGTATGCAACGCCTTTGAATCTATGTTGATTGGTGGAAATTATTTGCAATTTATTTTGACCTACACTATCCCAATTGCTTTCCACTGCCCTCAGGCCTCTCCACACGTGACAATAACTCCAGCATGCTTTCTGAACATTACTTCTTCCCTTGCAGCGCATTGTTTACATTTCTCCTGAGTCCAGCTCTAGACATTTTGGTAACTGAACTCTTTGACCATATGTTCTATTAGTCAAACTACATGTTCCAGTACTCCTACTAAAGTAGGATAATTTCATGAATCTATCTTGTGTTGTTCACTTCCACACATGGAGGAAGACCGTTTTTCCATTTTTGTATCCTTCTTTTCCAAATTAATCAACACTGTTTTTCTATTTACTAAGTACATCATCCTTAATGAACACACTCACAGGACTGATGTACTTCCCCTGTAACTTATATATACATTTTTGTATTTATAAACGTACCATGAATAATTATGGCTCTTAGTTAATTATCTGGCCCAGGCCATGCTTTCTCAGCTGTTTTATTGTAACTACAATGAAAACCTTAAAACGTCTTTATAGTCATGTTTTCAAAAACACAAGTAGCAGCCATGGTTCTTAGTAACCCTGTAATTCAAAATTGAATCTAGATATATGGTCAGTATTTCATAATGTTCTCTCAATATTGGCCTAATTAATTTGTCCAAGTCACTTTATAAGTTTTTCATTATGATCAATAAGAATGAAAGGTAAACCAAAAAGAAATCAGAACCCATTGTAATAATACTAAATAGAGATACCTCTAATTTCTTAGAATTTTGGGTCATAATATTTAAGGTTAAACACCTGTATGATGCCCTAATCACATAGTACAAATCGACCTAGAGCGCAGATCCAGTGTCAATTTTGTCATATCTGCAGTCCTTGAGGCGCTTGATAATTTCTTTGTTCCCCCTGCGGGGCTAATTTATTTACACTACCGGTCAGCTCAAGGATCAAAGACCTCCCCACAAAATAAAGCTCTGGATCTGTTCCTGGGAAAGGAAAGTTTGGAGATGAAATCTACGTGTGATAATTACTTTTCACATTGCACTTGGCCTGTGAAGACTCAACCCCACAGAAACAAAGAAAAGCAGCTAGGCCTCTGGAACAGTCACAGGAGGGGCTGCACTTTGATGTTTCGGAGGAAAGGGACCAGGCAGCTGTGGCATTTAGGGGCCAGGCTAGGCTGTCAGAGAAATGCTTTCACTAGATTGTTGACAGCATCACTAGGAGAGGTGCGATGATTCAGTATATGTCTTGCACAAGGAGGGAGCACAGTAAAAACATGCTATTCTAGGATTTAAACATTTAAGAGGCTAGGAGACAGGAAACCAGCTGTCCTCATAGAAAGAGCTGGCCAGAAGGTACAAAAGGGCAAAATAATTCAGGTCAACAAGGACTCGAGAAACCAAAAGGAGAAGCCTGATCCACCAGGAGACAGGCATGGAATAGGCACACATAGTACACTCTTATTAAAGACGTGGACACAAACAAGCCCTTAGGAGGAGCACTCACAGTGTGCCACAAAAAGGTGGCACACTGTCAGTGTGCCTTCTAAAGACAACCCTTTCAAGGGGTGGAAGAGGGTCCCATGGCCGACAGACAACCCTCTGCAGATGGATTTTGTGACTGACTGCACCCGCCTTGAAGGGGATCTCTAATCATTCTTCAAAGTGTAGACAGATTGCTGCATGGACAGAAAAACACAGAGCACCTCTGTAACAGCCGCTGCATATTTGATTTGAATGCTTTGTCCCCAGGGCGCACTGTCTCTCTTTTTATCCAGCACACCTGTTTAAAGGTGCGCCGTGGCAGAAACAGGGACAGTGCGCTTTTTCAGTAATATGGCTCCCTGAGTGCTGCAGTCACTAAAAAAGCCCCAGAATACCTTTGGTAATAGCAACTAAAACCTCCAAGAGGACCAAATTAGTGACCCAGGGAGTTAGATTGTTCACTCTGCAATCACATCTTTAGAGTGTATTTTTGCACAAATGCTCTGGAGTGCAGGCGTTCCTGACGGTGGGTCATAAGACTGCACTGCAACATGGTAGATGTAGAAGAATGACTCAAGCACTTTGAAATGTTTAGTTAACAATAGTAAAGTTAATTCTTAACAGTGCATCATTACATGCCCTAATGAATGTCATTGTAAAATAATGCTATACTTATTGGTGTTCATAGCATTACAATGGGTTATTGTGGCACACATCTGGTTTCATTGATGAGATGACACAATATTAAAACCAGTAGACTTGCTTTATGATAACTCCACCCCATTGAATTACAGTTAGTATATTGGTAAGTCAAATTTTGAATTGCTGACAAATTGCTTTAATTCAAATGATGTGCAAAAAATATGTTTATAAATAAAATATGCTAAATGTAGAATTTGTAGTAGGCAGCCATACTTAACCCTATTGGTCCTGAGGATGGCTTGGAGCCATCCTCAGCCACAGTGCTCATGTACTGAGGACAGCTCAAGCCATCCTGGCTGCACAAATTTTGGAAGCGCTGATGCTCTCCCCATGGGCCCTACCTTGACATGCCAGGGGGTGCTCCTCCCCCAACACCTCCCTTAAAGAGCGGACTGGTTTTATGTGAGTCCTTATCTGTGTGTTGGGGGGCATTTAGGTAGCCAGACAAAAACAGGGGAAAAATAATCAGTTTTTCCTTCCCCCCTGTGCCTGTCTGTAGATGATTCTTGCTCATCTGTCATGGGTGAATACAATTCCCTCGACCCCCAGGGCTCTGTTTTTTTGCAGGTAGATTGGCTCCTTTGACAAGGGTTGCTACAGTGAGGGCTAATATATCTGTGTTTTGGCCCCGAGGGGCTAATTCAGACATTTGGCCGATCTGCCCTCAAGGAGGGGGGCGAAACCCAATAGATGCTAGGGTTGTCATTTCTAAGATAAGTGTGGGGGATGACTCCTTGGGCAAGGGTCACTCCCCTCGGGAGCTCATTTTTTTTTTTTATTCATTCACCTCCCACCCCCAAGGGAAGATCAGACATTTTTAGGCTATCTGCCATCTGGGGAGGTGTGAAAGCCCATTAGACTCCAGGAATTGTGTTTGGAAGGGAAGAGTCCCCTTGAGCAACTGTCACTTGCTTTGGGGGAGGATTTCTTGTTTTGTTACGGGCCCCTTCAGAAGAGCATCAGCTATTTTTAGCCCCCAGGGGGGCAGGTGGAGGCTCACTATACACCAGGGACTTTGCAGGGGAGTGTCCCCCGGGGGTGGCACACTATTTTTGCTTTTCACTCTCCCCTTTGAGGGTCATTTTGTTGGTCTTTCGTCAGTGAATTGGGCCTCAAGATGGATGATAACAATTGAGTCACCTAAGAATAATGTTAGATATGTGGTGGGGATTGGCTTCTGAAGTAAGGTTTGCTTCCATCTGGTGGTGTTGTTTCCTGACTTTGTCACACCTCATTTTTATAGGAATATCAGTTTCTTTTGGTTGATATTTTGTTACCATGTTTATTTGTGTTTATTTGTGTTTTACTTTTTTTATTGTAGAGCTATTTGTTTCCTTTGTCTTGGTAGTGAATCCTGTTTGTGGGAGCAACATTGGTAGATCTGTAGTTTCTGAAGTTGTGGATGGTGAGCAACACATTTTGTAATCTTTTCATCTAATGTGTATTGTTGGCCTGTCTGTGTAATTGTTTTGACTGCTTTACTAATGTTTGAATCTTTACCTTTTGTGGGATTGTCTTTCAAAGTTATGTACTGATTTGTGCACATTCTATTCTCCCTTGTGATATAGTTGCTGTTTTTTTTTTTTTTTTTTCCTTTTCAGTGGGACTTCTTTGATGCTTGCTGTGTCTGTGCAGAGTAGGCGCAGCTGATCCTCAGCCTTGCTGTCTCCGCAAGTCAGAGGTTTTAGTTTATAGGTCTTTGTGCTCTTTGAATTGATTGACCTTTCCTTCCAGATTAATATATGCCACAAGTTTTATTTTCTTAGTTTATTTTGCACAGTGTTGCTTATTGTTGACTTATTTGTTGTGTTGTTTTTATTAGTGAGGATTACGGCTAACCACAGGTTGATTGTTCAGCAGGTTGTTGGTTTGTTTTTCAAATCGACCTCTGACCATGGTTTTGATACTGACTGAGCATCTGAGGCAGAGGGCAAAGGGGCATATTTACAAGGAACTGGTGCATCAGTGCTAATGTGCCACTTTTCTTCGGTCGCCTCTGCCCCATCTCCCAACGCTGGAACGCCCCCCTTTGCATACATTGTTCCTGACACAGGCATAATGTGGGGCAACAAGTCACAAAGTGGAGCAATGCATGCATTGTACCACTTTGTAAATATGGTGCGGTGAAAGTTGCCTCCTTGAGCCACATTAGTGCAAAAAACATTACGCTAGTGTGGTGTAAGAAGGCACTAGGGCCTTGTAAATCTGGCCCAAAGTTCAATATTCTGGCAGTCAATTTTCTATCCAGAAAGAATCATTTGATGATAAAGCCACTACCAGTGCAGAGGAAGTGCTTCTTTTAGAGTAGGCCTCTGATATGCCGATAGTACAGCAAAAGAAATCTAGATTGCAGCCTGGGGCTGCAAGGCTTCCCATTGGAAGTGCTGTATTCTGGGCTGCCCCAAATATGGAGCAGCCTGTGTTGCCTGCCGTTAGTGGTGTTGCAAGGTGTAGAGTCAAAACGGAAAACTTTTTACTTATACATTTATTTCAGTTGTTTATTGGCCATGTATTTTTGGATGAGATTGTTGATCAGACTAATTTGTATGCTGAACAGTATTTGAGGGACAACAGTGCCAAACTTAAGTCCCACTCTAGAGCTAGCTAGTGGGCTCCCACAAATCTGGATGAGTTGAAGAAGTTCTGTGGTACATCTTCTTTGAAGGGCTTGACAAGGAATCGATCACTGTCTTCATATCGGTCTACTAGTCCCTTGATGGCAACTGCCATATTTCCTGCAACTATGAGTCATTATCAGTATGTGCTTCTGCTTCTGCTTCTGTTTCTGATGCTGCATTTTGTTGATAATGCTTCAGCATTGCCACAGGATCATCCTGATTGTGACTGTGATTTGGCCTGTCCTAGATCATTTTGTAGATCGTTTCTCAGAGATCTGTGTTCCAGGAAAATAAATATCTGTGGAAGAGTCTTCGGTTCTGTTCAAGGGCCGTTTGGTTTTTAAGCAGTACATACCTAGCAAAAGGACACATGATCGAATTAAGAGGTATTTGCAGTCTGAGAGTAGTATTGTATATATGTATAATTTCACTGTGCACACTGGAAAGAATCCTTCTATTGACCCGTAAGGTTGTCTGTCCACTTTTGGTTAGTGAGAATATTTTATGGGAATTTGGTAGAGGGCTGTTTAATAAAGGTCACCATTTATATGTAGATAACTTCTATTTTGGTTTGCAGTTGTTCAAGGAATTGTTCAAAGTGGACACTGTTGCATGTGGCACAATCCACTCTAACGATAAAGGTTACACTAAAGAGCTTGTATGTAAGAGCCTTACTTAGTGATGAACTTCTGTGACATTTTCAGACAGGAGAGATATCCACATTCTGACAACCATTCATGATGATAGTACTTCACCTCGGACTGTTTGGGGTCAGGTAGCTGAATGCACAAATCTATGTGCATTTTGCACTACAATAAGCATATGCGTGGTGTAGAATGAATAGATCAAAGGATGGAGCAGTGCTGTTCATAAGTCTTACATTTGGTTTAAGAAGTTGGCTGTTCATTCATTTCATCTGGCAACCTTCAATTCATTTTTGTATTCAAAGATTGTTCTCTAGGTTCAAAGATCACATTTGTTCCGTTTCAGCAACCTGTAATAGGAAACTTTGATGTAGTTGAGCAGGCAAGTGTTTCTATAGTTGGAGTGGTGGAGGATGTGGCTAGATTGAAAGATCACCACTTTCCTAATTGCATTTCTCCCACACCTGAGAAAATTCCCTTTAAGAGATGTAGAGACCGTGTCCTAAGTGGCATGCAAAACGAGAGTCGTATGTACTGCTTGAGTGTCCTTCTAATCCTGGCCTAATTGTGCCTACATGTTTTAAATCAAACCACATACAACTCAGGTAATAAGAGGACCATGGGAGTAAAAGTGAACTGACTGATCTGAATAGTTTTACATTTTTTGTACAGTTTCACTGTAGGTGGTTGTTTAATGTATTTGGTTAGACCTGTTGCATTTGTAGTCATAGTTTGTTTTTCATCTGCTTCAAGTTGGTTTGTGTTTTCTTGTTTGTTGAAACAAAATGTGATGGTGGTGTGTGTAGACTGGTGCTTGACTTCGGTGTGTGTGTGAACTGGTGCTTGGCTAGTGCTGTATGTAGGCTAGCACTTGGTTGGCAGTGTGTGAGGACTGGTGCTTAGCTGGTGGTGTTTGTGAACTGCCATCTGGCTGCCAAGGTGTGTGTGTGTGTTGTAACCAGCAGCAAGTCACTACACACACACACTGCCACAGAAATGCCAGTCCACACATTTCACCAGCTTCCTGGTGGTGTGATTGTTATGTCTAAACTGGCATGTGGATGATATTGTGTGCTCTGGCGATGTGTGTGGTTGGACTCCAGCTTGTGATGTGTGCAAGTTTGCATTTGGCTGAATGGGTGTGTATGTGTAGTGACTTGCTGCTGTTTACTACAAACACATTACCAACCGAATACCACTCCACACACTGCATCAGCTGCTAGGTGGTGTGATTTCTGTGTCAGTCCTGTGGGTATATGAAAGTGATGGACCTTTTAATGGCGCTGCTTGTTGATGTAAGTGTTGTAATGTGCTTGACCCACAGCTGGTGGTGTAAATGGTTTTGTGTGTGTGATGCATGAAAGCTGTGTGAATGTCCTGTAAAGCAGTTGGTTCCCTGTCATACTGCTCACAAGCTGTGAGTCATTGGTTCTGTATCCTGAACATTCAATTATATTATTAACAGTGAATTTTATTTTTGTGAAATCTTGTTAATAACATTTACTTTTTGAACTTTTCACTCACCGTCGTGCCAAATCCAATGTGTATGTGTGTGAACTTGAAGGGTTGGTGTTTGTGCAGTAATATTTGTCTTTTCTATCTTTCTCAGCCAGGTGTGCATTGCCCCTAGGGAAAATCTACCAAATCTACCAAGATGTTGTCATAAACTAGACACCTGGGGGACTCCACGATGGCTCGTGTGGATCTCTCATTGTACTGGAATCTGCTGGGCGCCACAAATTTCCTGACACCCGGAGTTCCCAAATATGTCCTGATAAAAATGGTACTTCACCTGTGTGGGTGGGCCTAGTGCCCACAAAAGTCCTGGATCCAGGTCACAATGTGGCAAATATCAACAAAAGGGGTAGCTGCAGTTTTTGGGCCTGGACTTGGCAGCCACGCAGAAAAAACCTACCAAAATCAGGCATTTATGAAAACTAGACGCTAAGGGGAGTACAGAATGGTGTACCTCATGTAGATCCCACAAAGATTTCTTATCCACAGTGCCCTGAAAACCTCAACATTTGACTAAAATCACACCTTTTTCCTGCATTTCTGTGACATATTCTTACGGGATCAGAAGGAATCCACAAAATTCCTACCATCCAGGGTTTACCTAGTTGTCCAAATGAAAATGCTGCCCCACTTGTTTGGCTGGGCCTAGTGCCTACAACAGTAGCTGATCAAACTAACATCATTGGGAGCCCTGGCAAAGGGATACTCACTGACCTTGGTTTGATCTGGTACCAGTGGCATAACAATAACCCCTGCAATCCATGCAATGCAGGAAGGCTCCTGAGCTCTGGGAGGGGCATCTCGATCTGTGCACAGGTGGCAGGTCCCTGGCCTAAGAGCACCTGACTTGGTCCTGAGCACATGGGGCCCCCTCCATTTATTTTGCAGGGTGAGCCCCCTCAAGTTTCGTTACGCTACTGTTTTTTCCTGTCAGAAGCACCAGGCCCAGCCAAACAAGTGGGGAAACATTTTTATTGGGATAAGTGGAAGAATGCTGGATGGAAGGCTTTTTGTTGATTCCTACTGATTCCAGAAGTTTACCCCACAGAAATGCAAGGAAAATGAACAATATTCCCCAAAGTTTGAGGTTTGCAAGGGCTTCTGTGTAAGAAAACCTGATGCGAGCCCACAGGTCAACCCACCCTGGATTCTCCTAAATGTCTAGTTTAAAAAAATGTACAGGGTTGCTAGGTTTCCCTGGGTGCTGGCTGAGGGCGGTCCCATCCTGCAACCGTCAGTGGCGGGAAGAAGCAAGGCAGGACCACCCTCCTTGGCCCTGGAACATTGTACCGGGTTGATTATATTTGATTTTCTATCGGTAACTCAGCTTTGACCGTCGGTTTGATTGGAATCTGCTGTTACTCGTGTTTTGTGAGTACAAGAGGCTTATCTATGCTTTAAACTCCTCCCGGTGGGTGATAAGGTTGTAAGGCAGATTTTGAATTTGGCTAAGTCTGCCTTTCTAGTGTGAATACTGGATTCTGGCATATCAGTGTGTTTCATGATTCTTGTTTGATGACCATGGGTAAAACAAAGCACAATACAACTTCCATAGGAGGTGCGGGTCTCTGGAAAAATTATTTTCAGGTGCTATGGGCACACTGAACAAGGAGGTTAGTAGTTTACAGGCTAAAATGTGTCTCAACACTGGTTAACTTCAGCAACATCACCCATGATTCTTCAGTCACAGAAGTACCAATCAAGGAACCTTCGAAGGAGACTGAGCCCATAAGGGGTGATGTATATGCCAACGGCGGTGTTTGCACAGACCAAGCAATTTTGAAATCACCTATGCAGTTTCCACCCCCCCCCCAAGAAGAGACCTAAACCACAGGTGGCACTTCTGGCAGCCCTAGTCCCAGTCTTCAGTCTATAGATAATCCTGACATTCATTTTCCCAAGGATGTGACCATGATACATTATAAGGCCCCACTTTCCACAATAGAGAAGCACATTTTTACCCTATTAACCACCATTACTACAAGACTGACAACCGTTGAGACACTTGTAGAGTCCTCTCTTAGAACACTGGGTCATTTAGCTAAGGCGGAGTCTCATGAAACACGTAATTGCTTAGCTTTATCTACTACACAAACAGAGGATCTGGTCAGTGGAGTTGCGGACAATTGAGCTGAGAAGTGCAATGATAATAATACCCATTTTAGGAGTCCTGATGGATACCCGACTGGGTGCAGATTAGACAACACAGGACATTGGTTTATTACCCCCCTGTCCCAGCCAGATATATCCAAATTAACTCTACCTTGATTAACCTAGCTCTTTCAACTGAGTCAGGGCCATTCTTAGTGGTGATGGTAGTGGTGCCCCAAGAACCTCCCCCCACTCCCAGAAAATAAGTCTGAGACATGGAGGGAGCTTAAAAACAAATGTGTATGATGGTTGAGGTCTAGGGTTGGTCTCTCCAATGTACTGTTTCAAAATGTGATTAGGATTATGCAACTTAATTGTGTGGGCGGAGGTGTACAGTCTCATGATGGGGACTGTAATGTGATCAACTTTTGAGAGCCCATACTAGCTGAGAAGATTTTCAGCATCTGTTCCACTAACCATATCTTGTTTAACGTGCTTCATTTAGATATTAGCGGATGAGTTACTCTGTCACAACAGTGACGGATATCCCGTTTTCCAAAATCTAAATCCCATTATATCCTATGGAATTTAGATTTTGGCGGAGGGGATATCTGTCACCATTGTGATGGAGTAACTTGTCTGTCAATTTCTAAGTCAGGCATTAAGAGTACTTTTACAGACCGCCTTGGTTGGCCACCCCTTTAGATTAGCAACACCCATCCATGGGTATGGTTGGCACTCACCCATTGTCCAATAAATGTTTCTTCTGCCTGTCTAATGATAGATTGCCCTTACAACCTGATAAGGTTTGGAGACAGGGCCACCACTTTGGCAGCTTGAGTGGTTTGAATGGTCAGGACTTCCTTTAAATAGTCTTAAACATTAATCCAGATATCTGTGCATGGTTCCCATAGAACTGGATTTATCTGCTCTATGTATTAAGTTAATTGCCCCCTGGGACTTTTGAGGACTCATCTTCTCAAACTCGAAGGATCTCTAACCGGACAATCAACATTAGAAACACCAGTGATGTGAATAAATGTGGGTACCTATCATGGAACATAGCAGGGGTTAAAGAAAAAGATGGGTGTGGCTAATTGGAGGGGGTTTATCTTCAAATACAATATTATGTGTCTCCAAGAAACATGGGAACTCCAGGAAAGCTTTATTGATGGGTATAAGGTGTATAGCACATTGGCACAGTCTTCGAGCTCAGGTAGAGCAAAGGGTGGTTCAGCAACATATACTATAAACACTTTCCCTGGGAGGGTCATTAAGTTCAACAATGACTCTGCTGTCTTTCATTTACTTATGTTTGATGTGTTGGAAGAGTGGGATTTGCTCCTAACTAATTTTTATAATAACTGTTTTGATGCTAAGAGATGTCACGTGGTGGCTGACCTGGATGATTCTATCCAGGCAAATTTTAATGACCACCCTAAGCCCTTGTGTGTGTTCTGTGTTGGTGAGTTTAATGTCTATTATTGTAAACTGCATGCAAAGTTAGTATGCTGTATTGTGGACACCAGTGAGGAGCCTCTAGCCCAGGTGTCTCCAATCAGTCGATCGCGAGCTCTCAGGGGAAACATCACTTGCACCGCAGCAAATGCAACAAGATGCATTTACAGCGATGCTGTCACCACACTTACTGAAACAATTACTTATTTTTTCTCTGCCTTAACCAAGCTTGTGCTGAACAACACACATGCATGGTTAAGGCAGAGAAAAAGGGAGTCACTATCGGGAGAGGATGCTGTCAGGTATGTGGGGCTGGGGTAAGTGGGGAGCGGGTTATTAGTGGTGGGGTGGGGGGTCAGGATAATTTTGTTTTTAGGGGTGGGGGTGCGGGTAATTTTGTATTTAGGGTGGTTTTTTAGGGGCGGGGTGGGGGGTTGGGGTAATTTTGTGTTTAGGGCGGGTGGGGGTCAGGTTTTAAGGGGTAAGGTGGGGGTTTGGGTAATTTTGTTTTTAGGGGCGGGGTGGGGGTCAGTATAATTTTGTATTTGGGGCAAGTGGCGGAGGGTTTTTAGGGGCAGAGGTGGTGGTCGGGGTAATTTTGTATTTGGAGGCAGGTTGGGTCAGGTTTTAAGGGGCAGGGGTGGGGGGTTCGGGGTAATTTTGTGTTTAGGGCGGGTTAGGTTTTTAGGGGCGGGTTTGGGATAATTTTGTTTTTAGGGGTAGGGGTGGGGGTTGGGGTAGGACGCAGTCAGGTAAGTGGGGCTAGGCGAGGATTGGGGATAGTTTTTAGGGGTGGGATAGTATTTAGGGGTAGGGGTGGTTGGGTTATCTTTTTTTAAGGGTGGGGGGTCAGGTAGTTTTGTTTTTAGGGTGGGATGGGGGTTCAGGGTACTATGATTTTTAGGGCAGGGGTGGGGGGTCGGGATAATTTTGTTTTTAGGGGCAGGTGGGGGGTCAGGTTTTTAGGGGCGGGTGGGGATTGTGATAATTTTGTTTTTAGGGGTGGGGTAGTTTTTTTGCAGGGTGTGGGTTGGTTGTATTTAGGGTGGGTGGGGGTTGGGGTAGGTTTTAGTGCTCAGGGTGGGTGGGGGTATTGAGGTTGTTTTAAGGGGTGGGTTGGGGTAGTTTTATTTTTGGGGTGGGTGGGGTCTAGGTAGTTTTATTTTGTGGGTGGGGGCAGGGTAGTTGTGTTTTAGGGTGGGGGGTCAGGGTAGTTGTGTTTATAGAGCGGGTGGGGGGTGGCCTGAGAAAACCACGCATGCTGCTTCACACGTCTTTACTAGGCATGCCATTAAAACTAAATATAGTTGTAAAAGCATGCATGGAAACAAGGCAGTCGTTGTTCAGACCTCGTTTTTTCAGGCATGCATGGTTGGAGCATGTGTTGTTCCATCATACATCCTCTCCCAATAGCACCCAGACCCTTTCAAAGTAGCTCACAACCTTGGAGTTCATTTTTAAATAAGCAAAGGGTCATATTTTTGCTTTTAAAGTTAAGGGAAGTCTGTGTTTATTTTTCATTATTATCATCTGGCTTCAGATAGGAGTGCCTGATAAGGAGCAGTGCTGGAGTTAGATTTACGACCCAGGGCACAGAGATGAAGCACTGAAATACCTAAATTTAAACTGAAAGTCCTTGTCAACTCAGTATTGGAGTATGAGAACAAAATGATGTTTCTCAATACTTTGAAATCAGAGAAAATTTGAATGAAATGTTACCTTAATGGTTAAGTTGACTTCATTTTAATGTTCTCCATTTTTTTCAAAGTGTTGCATTTACAAACAGCAGGCCTCTTGCTCCTAGTAGAACACTGTGCCATAGTTATAACTGAAAAATGCAGCTATTTTTCAAATGGTAGACATTTAAAGTGCAGAAAACACATCCCACATTATGAACATTTTTGCACTTTAAGGCCCAGATTTAAGAAAAGAGGTGCTTCATTACCTGAAGTGCCACTTTTTTTGCACCCCATTGTGCCCCTCCTAACGCCACTATGTGTGCGCCGTATTAATAATACTGTGAACCATTGTGCATGTTTAATTCAATAGCATTATAAATTCTGATGCTATTATGGTACTTTGCAGATTAACGCCAAAAATGTTGGCGCTAATCCTGCAAAGTACATAGAGGCCCGTTACAAACAATGTTGTGCCTCAATTTAACACCTGCTCTGGTGTTAAAAATTACCCTAAAAATGATTAAGTGGAATCTCATAGATTTCACTGCACCATTTTTCTGGGCCTCCGAATGGAGGAACCCCACTCTTCATACATTATGCCTGGCGCAGGCATGATGTGGGGCAAGGGTATACAAAGTGGCAGATTTTGTCCATTGCACCACTTTGTAAATTTGGTGTGCCGTTTTTCCCAACCTAACTCCACTTTAGCATCACAAGAATGACGCTAATGTGGTGGTTGGCCCTTCTTAGATTTAGGCCTAAATTTCTCCCATTTAAAAAATGGTTGCATTTTTGTGTTAAACATGTAACAGTGCCACATATGGTGATAGGTATGTCCTGTGCCACAAGTACATAGGACACAGGCTCTGGTACCCATACACATATAACACATTTATATGCACACATGTTCATACATCCCCAAAAACATGCTCTCATTGACACACACACAGGACAGCCCTGTCATAATACCCGTAGTCAAAGTATTTTCTTCAAACCATAATATCTTGCTTTATGGACATTAGGTTTAAAGTCAAGGAAGCTGGGCTTGGGGGTTTCTGGTAACAATGTGCAGGTTGTTTAGCTTTCGGCAACTCACTATGAAATTTGCTAATCAGAAGTAGCTCTCGCTATGCAAAAGGTTGGAGACCCCTGATTAAACCCATTTCACTTTTGATGCATATGGGAACACATTGAACAATCTATTGGTTAAGCAGAATCTAACTATGGCCAATGATTTGGGAGCAGTACCCACTAACCTAGCCCCCACCTTTATGAGCAATGTTTGCACCATTGATTTTATCCTGGTCTCTGAAACCCTGAGTAATTCTGTTTCCCACTTTGAGTCCCAATTTACTGGGTACAGTGATTATGCAGTCTTAACTCTGAGGGTGGGGATAGAGGGTATGATTGAAGCCTGCTGTAAAGTTAGCTACAAACCTGTCCTGGCGAGCAATAATGGCTTTTCTATAAAAATGGACAAGGTGCATAATGCTTACTTTCTTCCCCCAGGTGTATTTTCAGACTGCCAGGATCTGGGGGACTCTTTAGTCACTATCTATCGTATTTAATGCTGTTGCTATGATAGGTCCTCCCCCAAAATGGAACAGCTCAGTAATAATACCCATTAAAACAATTGCGACAAAACCCAGCCTAAGAATTACAGGCCTGTATCACTCTTAGATTCTACAGCTGAGTTCATGGGGTGAATACTACTGCATAGGCTGGAGGATTGGGTGGCTGTGAACAATATCTCAACTGATACTCGATATGGATTTAAGAAATGCCTGAGTACTGTAGACCAATACCTTAATTTGAGTTAGTTATAGTCAAATATACTGCTGCTAAAAAGGGCTCTATTTATCTAGTCTTTATGAACTGCACAGCAGAATTCGAGTGTGTGTCACTCTAAACTATGGTCCATCATGAATGAGTTAGGAGTGTAGAAGGGCATTACTTCCTTTATCAGACACATTTCAATGGACACCAATGCATTGGTTTGCTTTGGCAAGGATGGTGAGGATGGTGAACAAGGATGGTGAACGCACTGACCATTTTAACATTATTTTCCTTATATATTTACAGAGTTGAAAAAGTTTTAGGGTCAGAGCAAAGGACATACTTTATATTGGGACCTGACCTCTCCCTAATGTACTGTATGCAGACGATGCAGCCCTAGTGGCCAGAACTAGGAGAGAGCTCCAAAGTTTCATTGACAATTTGACAGCTTTTATGCTTGATTCACATTTAAGGGTTAATGAGAGCAAAACGTTTACTATGATGTGTGGGGCTAAACAGGGTAAAAGACCTCCTTGTTTTAAGATTATTAAGATTTCTGAGGTTGCCTCTTTTTCTTATTTAGGTAGCATATTTGATGGCAAATATATGTAGAAATCTATGTTATTTAATAGGATAGCTCTATTTGAAAACACAGTCATTATTTGTATGGATTTTGCAAAACAATGGGCTCTAAATCAGCGAAAGAGTTAATAGCAGTTTGTTTTAGTAAAAGTGTGGCGATTGCTACTTATGGGGCAGGAATCTGGAGTATGATAGATGCTCACAGGATTCAACAAGTAGAAAGTATTTTTTTTTAATTTGTTGGTGGTCCCTCAAAGCTGCATCAACACTATTTGCCATGCTGAATTGGGCACCTCGTATATCAAGGACAGAACTAAATTATCTCCCCATTTACTATGGCATTCTATCTAGGTAAAGGCAGAAACTGCCCCTAATGAACTTGTTATAACAGACTGTCTCTGACTGCACGCCATCCTTGATATACTATGGTTTGCTTACATGAAGTCAGTTTGAGAGGTGATACTGCACCAGGATTTATTTGATACCCCAGATTCCTGCCATTTTTTCGAAAAGTCTAGATTAAACCAAATATTCCTTGATAAGGCATTGATGAAGAGAATGTCTGTGGATAATCACAAATCATCTGTGAACACATACAACCTGGGGTACATCCATGAGGGCCTTCAATATTGCTTATCTTTTATCCATTATAGACAACAGGACTTTGTTCTTATCAGTTTTCATTTCAAACGTTTACACCTATTGGTGGGATTCCCAGCTAAAAGTTGTACACTATCAGATTTGAGCCCCTGTCCATAGGATGGCAAGTCTGCTCAGTCAACCTTATATACTTTATTATTTTGCTCTTTTTATTGGATGTCTAGAAGGAAGTTTTTACAGCCAGTTTTCAAGGATTTTAAATTATAGTAAAAGTGTAAACCTACTCTGTTGATTTTACTACAACTTTATAGCCCTTTGATTTGCTACTCTGTGACCTCTTTCATTTGGCAGATAGTAAAATTAAGGAAATGTGCAGTAAAGTGAGACCGGTAAATTCTATGCATAATTTATAATTATAACATTATTTTTGCTTGTATGGGTTATTATTTATGTTAATCTGGTGTCTGGCACTATTTCTAATTTCTTGGGCTGATTAATCTGTGTCTACGTTCCAAGGGATGAAGAGAAACCCATTAAACCATTCAACATAAAATTACAGTGTAACCCATTCGGTCACACATTGAATCTCGGAGGCAAATTGAAAGTTCTAAAGATTTATTACAAATGCAAAGCTAGGCTTATGTAAATGAGTGTCAAAAACATGGTATACAAATATAAGATGACCAAAAGTGAATTAAAGCATTGAACAAAATTGAAATGCACTTAACAACAAGGTACACTGTTCCAAAAGAGACAGTAGGAGGGAGGAGTCCTAATTATAGGAGCAAGAAACCTCACACACCCAAGTCGGTGTCATGCTTCATCATCGGAATAGCTCCTCGTCAGGCTGGCACTGCAGTGCCTGACGGGCACCACCCGAAGGGGGGCTCTCTCCCGGAGGTCTTTACTCAATAATGCCAAGACCCCAAAGGTGAGCTTGGAAGAGAGGGGAAAAAAGAAAGAGAGTGACAAAACAGAATAAAATTGGCTCAAATCCCTCCACCTAGGGATAACAATTTTTATTCGACCATGGAGGGTCAAGGCCAAAGATAAAACTAATGAGGAGAGTGGAATGAGTTTAATGGTCAGAACACTCTCAACCACATATCATGGAGAAAGGAACGTGTGGAATTACCAAACCGTCCCTGACACAATTGTCAACATGTTTCGCATCTTTAATGGTCCATATGGATCCGGCGACGCTTCTTCAGGACCTGGATGGGGATATACTTCTCCTTCTGTACAACTTGAAATACTCCTATACAGTAAGACTGTCAGTTATCTATACTCCAGTCACTTACTCTGCTTGTGTGCAGCTAGAATGTTTTATTCCTAATTGCCGCAAATCCCACTAGAGGAACGAGCATCATGGGACAGCAGCGGCCGAATGGCTGGACGTGAACCTATTAGTGACACTCCGTCGCCGCAACAAGGCACCTATCCCATTGTAGCTTGTTGTTAAGTGAATTTCATTAGGTAGAACATACACTGGACCATTAATTTCTCCCCGTCCCTCCATTTTGAGCCATCAAAATTGAAATGCACCAACACCAAACAGACCAAAACTTCAGTAGCACAAATACAGAAAATAAGAAATAACACCTGGTGCTCCAAGTTCAAGCTTTGGTTCTCCTGTCTAGCCATTGAATCTCCATCTACCCGATTACTCTAATAAGCTACTGGGAATCCTAAAATGGTGTAAATTACAATATTTGTAATAACGTGTCAGCACCGCAGAAACCTCAGTAGAATTTTCAGCAAGAGAGATGTGTGTAGCATAAAGCCACATCAACCAAGCAATAAGGAAACAAAGGTCTTCACCTCTCTTTAAGTTTCTAAAGGACCGCTCAAGTCAAGGGACAAGAAGAGTCTGAATCTGTAACTAGCTAAAAAACTCTTAACCCCTCAAGATTCGGATAGTTGACGTCATCACCAATAGCTTTCTATAGCACGTGCTCTTTAATGTTATCCTTTAATTAGACCTTTCATCTCTCGGTTCAACCATCAGGACGACCTTGGTTTTGTTCTCATTATCAGGAATTCTGAGGGGAATTCTCTCACACCACTCCTCATTAACACTCCCATCCTTGGCTCTCTGTCTCCTCTTATCACTTTATCTATTACCAACAGTAAGCTTTTCATTAAATGGAGACTTTCGTGAATGCACCTGCAAGCAAAGAAATGGCCGCAAAGCTAACTTTCACACTGAGGATTAAACACATGGACACTTTTTCAGGCCTCTTTCCCAGCTTAATTTGGCCTGACTTTTAATGTACATTCAAATACATGGTTACACATATATTTCACATGAACAGTATAAATGAGAACTAACTATAAAAATGTTGACTAACTAGAAAAGTGAATATTGCAATGGTGCTAGTGCACCCTGCGGATTACAGCATTGCTGCCAGCTCAATTACGCGCCGGCAGCAATGCTGTAGCCTGTTTCCCACTAGGCCAGTCGGTGGAAACTTAGGTTTCCACCTGTCGACCTAGCAGGAAACCCATAATAGCTCTGGCGGAGAGGTTGCAACGTAGGCGGCGGCCACCCTGTCGGAAGTTTGTAAGGGTATATTGTTTTTGTAATTCAGCCATTGTGATGAGAAGTTACAAATAAAACCGCTGTCAGAAATTGACTTTTTTCCTACCAATTTCAATATTTTCTTAATTCAACAGTTTGTCTTCTTTTAGAAAACCCTGAGGCAGCCACACGAATGACCCCTTGCTGAATTCAGAATTGTGTCTACTTTGCATAAATCTATAGCTTTCCATGATCACCAATGGAATTTACAGTGGTTTCCACCACAAACTGGAAGTTGAAAGCACAGAAATTAGGAAAAATTGTCTACCTCTTTGAAAAATGCCCAAATTGTCGTAAAAAAGTAAGTTTTGTTATTCAACTTACCATGTATCAGGAAGCTGGGAAAATAGTGACTTCAGCACAGGAAACATTTTATGGATTCAATTTTTAGGGCAAAACATGCACTTTTTTGAAGATCACTTTTCTCTATTTTTGCCCCAAAATTCAAAATGTATCTATATTCTTCCTTTTTTTTCAGTTACCTCCAGGGGAATCCACAAACCCAGGGAACTTTTAGAATCCCCACTATGTTGGAAAAAAAGAGATGCAAATCTGGCATGGATAGCTTATGTGGAAAAAAGTTATGGTGGCCTAAGCGCGAACTATCCCAAATATACCAAAATAGGCTTATCACTGGGGGAAAATGCTTAGCAGCTAAAGGGTTAAGACAACTGGATGAAATGTGTGAGGTAAAATTATTTTGTCTGTAAAAATATGTTTTAATTGTCCACTTAACTGATCAACAGCCTTAGGGTGAAGTGTCAAAACCACTGGAGATGGAATACCACAGTACATAGTCATTTTATGGTGCTTGTGATAGGATTTATGGAGTGCGTGTAGCTACTTCTCTCTTTTGTCCTTGGAGACTAAGATTATCATATACAAAATAGAAGCTGCTTCATTAATATGCGGTGAAATCTTTCATATACAGAGCGACTAAGTAGGTCTATATTTTCTCGCGTTTCAACATAAACACCAATCTCAGATTCAGGACATGCATAACTTGCAAGACAACTTTTTGTTTTAGCATCAGCTGTCCCTTCTTCAAAGTCACGCCCAGAGAACCAGAGGTCGACTTCAGAACTCATGTTCAAAAGCTGCTATCATTGCCTTTGCACGACCAACTTGGCATACTTAAAGACCATCCGACATGCAGATGTCAGTTTAATTAAATGTCTTTGCACCAAATGAATCAAATACATGGCTCTAAATTCAAAGAACAAACCCGTATCCGAACACCAAGATTTCCCAATTTGGCTGACTATGCAAGGTGTGTAGGAGCAGCAGTAACATCAACAGATTGGATATTGACAAATGTCGAAAGCATAAAATTGGATGTAGGATCTTATTCTGCTACTTTCTAAAGCCGAGATTTACCGTGTCTTTGTTTGATGGCGCATTCAATATCGCATGTCCCACGAGCGCCCACATGATTACTGTTGGCACACAGTATTTTGATCCACATGTTGAAGTAAGTGCAGCGCCTTGCAAAAAATCTTTGATAAATAATGTGCAGTGGCAATTTTGCGTTGAAGTCAGGGTAACGATCCATACACATTACAACTAATCAACACCCATGAAAAGGATGCAAATAAACACTCATGAAAAATGCTTGAAATAATTGTTCGAAATGAAATCAAGTCCATTTTGCACATTTTTTTTTACAAACTTAAAAATCACCAGACAAAACATCCCGAGGAAAGTCACAATGCAATTGTTATACGCTAGCAATGCTGTGTCTATCCACACTTGTCAGAAATTAACATATGAGAAGGCAGAGCATGGAAAACACCTATAAAGTGATGGCTATACTGTTTAGGAAACCCGAGGAAAAGCTCAAAGTAATAGATTAAACAGAGCCATAACCCAGAGGTCGGTTGAACGAACTGCACCACCATCCTTTACCAAACTACAGCTAGGTCGCATGCAAATGTGGCTCTTTTTAAATGATTGTGTTAATGCATCTACTGGCCTCAGGTAATTTAGAGAACATATATCGCACAGTAGCTGGCTGTGAGTAAGTGCACTATCTGCATCATTGTCATCTGTGTTGAAGGCTATCCTGTCCACCGCAGCAGATCTCAATCCAGAAACCTTGCTGCAATCAGTAATGAGTCAAGACAGACTGCTAAACTCCTGCCAGCTTCACATATTCCCTTCACTTTGCATTGCTGAAACAGCTCGTGTGCAGAAACTGCAAAAACAACACTCAATAAACGTGCAAGTATCCTCGGATACCAAATATTACATTACCAATGTTGTAGCCAAGTACGCATGGTTCATATACGTTCTCTTCAGGCACTGTACCACTAATCGAGGCTTGAAAATGGTTTGCAATTTCTATGGATAAGAAAAACTTGCGTGCATGTGAGACCATCAACGCTCACAACTAGATGACAGGTCAAAACAGCATGTTTAGGGCCACGTGCTATCTGGAAAGCCCTTTTTGTGCCTATCGAGGTGTCATTTAACCCACGTGATCATAGTTTAGTATGGTGTCCCATGGCGTGGCATCAGAGGCTTTTGTTTTATCGGATATGTTCTGTAGGTCTATACGGATAGCTACTAACTAGCCCATTGTCCAGCACCGTAGACCGATAGTTTTTGCTCTCGTTATGGGCGAGCTCAAAGCACTCCATCCATAAAGTAATCTCTCTTTGGGCTTCAAACCACGCCCAGGTCTTGTCAGTCTCTTTCATTGGTTCCTGGGCTTGCTCTTTAAAATCTGCTTGCTTTCATTTGTGAAAGGCATGCATACGTCATGCCTTTTCCGGTGTTTATCCCACCTACACAGCACCGACTAGAAACCTTTGAGCCTCGATGTTTTGAGCCTGGTTTCTGTACTACTTTATCTGTTAATTTTACCTACAGGGCGATCACGCTGGGGTTTACGTAGCGCGATCATGCTCCATTTTTTCATTTTCAATTACAGCACGATTGCGCTGCATTTTACATAGCGCGATCAGGCTGTGTTTTTTTTCTTTTAATTTGTGTGGCAAGAAAAGTTAGGTTAGGAGTTTTCAACGCAAATAGCTCCAACTCGAGCAAATGCGAGCCCCGTTGCATTGAAAATGCTTGTTTTTTTGGTACCATCTTGCTTGTCAGGGGACACCAAGATGCCCTGAATTTATGTGACTGTATCTTTGGACATAGCAGATCTTGCCGTAGTATTGGTCATGAGCCCATCATTCACATTGCCTTTAGTTTCCTGCACCAGGACAGGCATGGAACTGATCTACGTTTTAATGGTCAGTTTGTATTAAACAATTTACAATGTTAGTCATGAATGCAGAATTTATATTATTTCGGTTTGTACTGCCTGAGGGTGTACCATGACATATACACTAGCTTTGTCTTTGTTGGCGCACACTGCATAATTCGGTCATGTTGATTTGTGGAAGAGCTCTTCGTCCTGTAACTGATTCCACAACTGTGTCCTATTGCACAGACAGACAAATAGTTCCCATGTACCTTAGGCTGACATGACTATGAACTTCACTCAGGGCTGGCTTTAGCACTAGTGGCACCCGCTGCAAAAGTATTTTTTGGCACCCCCCATGACCTCCTTCTCATGAATTCCCTCACTACCACTCTCCAATAGTGCACCTCATCTCTCAATAACCATTCTCTGACATACATTATATTTTTTATAGTGCTACTATAGTTCACTCACACTCAGGGCTAGATGTAGGTAGATATGATTTTGCCACTTGCAAATTGCGAGTCGGAGTGACTCGCAATTTGCGAGTCGCAAAACCATATGCAGAATGGTGTCCATGACACCATCTGCGAATCGCAAGGGGGTCGCAAAGACCCACCTCATTAATATTAATGAGGCGGGTCGCAATTTGCGACACCCTTACGATTCCCTGCACTCACAGGGATGGTGACCTGCTGGAGACACCAGACCACCATGTCTGTGACTGCTTTTTCAATAAAGCAGTTATTTTTTTTGTATTGCAGCCCGTTTTCCTTAAAGGATAACGAGTTGCAATACCCTTGAGAAAATGAAACCACTTGGTTTAATTTTTTCAGAGTAGGCAGTGGTCCATTGGACCACTGCCTGCTCTGAAAAAATATTTTTGGCGCCATTCACAAAGGGGAAGGGGTCCCATAGGGACCCTTTCCCTTTTGCAAATGAGTTAGCACCCACTTCACATGGATGCTAATTGCGAATTGCTTTGCGACCGCATTCACTGTCACAAAGCAATTCTTTGCACCCCTTCCTATTTGCGAGTCGCATTCCCATTTTGCGAGTCGCATTCCCATTTTGCGAGTCGGTACACACTCGCAAAATGGGAATGTGCATCGTGATGCGCGTTTTGCATGGCGCAAACTGCGAATTTTGCAGTTTGCGCCATGCAAAACGCTTTGTACATCTGGCCCTTAGTTCTGTGATGCGCGTTGTACAGGTTCTTTGCAGCAGGCACATTAACCCTCCACACTACTTTATGATGAGTCAATCAATCAACCCATCATAAAATCTTTATGCGGTTGTACAAAACAACCATAAAAGAGCATTTCAAAATATGAGACACAGTCCATACAACATAAAACAATACATAATATACATATAATTAGAATTTACACCAAAAAGCAATAAAAATAGAATAAATTCGAAACAGCAATTCATAAATCAATCTGGTCTCAATCCTCTAGATCTCATGGTGGCACATAAAAAAACAGGGGACAACATGTAAAACATGGACATTAGTAAGCATCTGCAAGTACATAAGAGCAGGGCGTACTTGGTTAAAATTCAAGGACTTCAGCAAAGGGACAATAAACTGTTTTCTGGGCAAGCTAAAATATTTGCAAAATGTTACATGCAAGGTGTCCTGCAGATACCTATTGTCGCAACCACAAGGCAACATAGAACCCTGTGAGCTCACCCTCTGGAGGACACCAGGAGATGGTGCAGCAAGTTAAATCTAAACCTGGCCAAGGTGAACCTGTCCCGCATGTTAGAAACCTGAGCAAGGTAAGGCTCCAGGACTGGAACAGTTTTCAAAAGGAAGTGTCGCCTCACCAAATGTTTCATCAGCTATTCCTGCTCTGTAGCTGAAGAGGCACACTCTTAAAACAGAACCTTCACCCTATGCAAGTCAGAGATCAACAAAGAATGGGGCTTGAAGAATATGTCCTCTCTCCTTAGGGAGGAAAGTGCAGCCTTCAAATAAGCAATCCATGGGATACTGCATACGTACTTGAGGGACAAACAAGCTGCAAGAAACTGTCTATTTTGCGTGAGACCCTCCTGAGTCTAGATTTTAATCCAGCACAGCAATGGGCTAAGGGCAACTGTGTTAGTGAAGTATTTGGTACCTAGCTCCGTGTGGACTGAAAAGGCTGGAGCACTTTGAGGCACCTGCACCATCTCTCTTAAAAACTGATTTTCAACAATATGAATTTGATCAATTCTCACATACCCCCAGACCTCACTGCCATACAGGACCTGAGACTCACTTTTTGGTCTGATAGATCTTGAGCAGGATGCGCAGTGACCAAGAACCCAGTCTGCATGCAATATTTGCCACATCCCCCATGACCTTGACAAGCTACGCCCTCCTCCCCTCAAGTAGGGGCCTCCAGGTTTTATTTACATCAAATAACATTCCTAAATAAGGGAAGGTCAGAACTTTTGCCAGGACGTGGTCCGCCACCTTGAAAGTCTTTGAACTAGTGGCCTGAGATGACAATCAAGGTCTCCAGCAAGCATGACCCGCTCCTTTCCATACCAAGCTACAACAGGGAACCCAATGCTTAACGTAAGCAATGAAGACTAGAATCCCCACCTAGCCCAGCTGTTGCATTGGAGAAGTTGACTAATACTATTGGGTTGGCAACCCGGAACTAAGAGATTCATCCCCTGCATCATATTTGTGTTCCAATCCATATCTTCAATGTGGCCACACAGTTCTACTGCCAGAAAAGTGACCAGACCCCCATCTGGCCCTCCCCACCACTGAAGGTACTGAGAGGGAAAAATAAGGTTTATATCCTTCTGAAAAGAAGGAATTTTTCACCTCCCAAGTTCCCTGGAAACGAAGTAATCTGATACTATTTGACAAATTGTGCCCAGGTAGAGTCATTACACTTGGAAGACAACCCCCCAATATTCCATGATAGCAGCTTCAGGTTGTTCAAATTGCCCACCAAGGTAGCATCTGTGGAAGGAACAATCCCAGAGGGTGGCTCAGGTGAAATGGGGGGCTCTGTCAGTCACACAATTCAAGGTAAGTTAAGGGAACAAATCTATCCATCAAACTCAAAACACGGCGGAGGAGAGAAGGTAAGCGCCAGAACCCTTTTTGACCAGCCAGGTTCCACAGACAAACTCGGTCTTATAAAAGAAACCCATGGGGAGAGCTAGGATGTTAGCTGGAATAGAAGACCTAGATGCAAGAAAATGACACTCGTTGAAGTTACCCCCCCACATTTTTTGCCTTTTAATGATGCTGACTTGACTGATAGTGTGCTGGGATCCTGATAACCAGGCCCCAGCACCAGTGTTCTTTCCCTAAAAATGTGCCATTGTTTCCACAGCTGGCACACCTCTAGCACACACACGAGTCCCTTGTAAAAGGTAGCAGTGGTACCAAGGGCCCTGTGACCAGGGAGGGTCCCTAAGGGCTGCAGTATGTGTTGTGCCACCCTAAGGGACCCCTCACCTAAAGCATGCACACTACTATTGCAGATTGTGTGTGTTGGGGAGAAGAAAAAGGAGGCAAAGTCAACATGGCATCCCTCTCATGGTGCCATGCCCAGATAATACAGCCTGTGGCATAGGTAAGTCACCCCTCTAGCAGGCCTTCCAGCCCTAAGGCAGGGAGCACCATACCACAGGTGAGGGCATAAATGCAGGAGCAATATGCCCTACAGTGTCTAAGTCCATTCTTAGACATTGTAAGTGCAGTGCGGCAATATTAAGTATGTGGTCTGGGAGTTTGTCATTACGAACTCCGCAGTTTCATAATGGCATCATTGAATTTGGGGAGGTTTAGTATCAAACTTCTCAGCACAATAAACCCCCACTGATGCTAGTGTGGGATTTATTAAAAAATGCACCCAGAGGGCTTTTTAAAGATGCCCCCTGTATTTTACCCAATCCTCTAGTGTAGGACTGACTGGTCTGTGCCAGCATGCATTAGCAGACAAGTTTCTGACCCCTTGGGCTGAGAGCCTTTGTGCTCTCTGAGGCCAGGAACAAAGCCTATTCTGGGTGGAGGTGCTTCACACCTCCCCCCTGAAGGAACTGTAACACAAGCCTCCCTGTCCAAGAAGAAAATAACTAAGGACTCCAACCTCACTCTGAATGCGTGAGTCCTAACCACTCTGTACCTGATACCCACGCTCCGTGTCCAGGTGGCCCAACCAGCTAGAGAGGATCCCCAGGTGATTCTGAGCAAGGGTCCATCTTGGGTTGACCTCTCCACCCATCCATGACGACACCTGCAGAGGGAATCCCGAGGACCCCCCTGACCGTGAAGCTTTAGACAAAGATATCCGATGCCTAAAGACACACTGCACCAGCAGCCCCCAGGCCTTGGAAAAACGGACACCGGTGCAGCTATGTTCAGCAGGCGGCCCTCCTCCCTGTCCAACTGGTGGTGTGCCCGAGACAACCCTCCGGACCTCATCTGCGGCCTCTGAGTGACCCCCGGGATCCTCTCATACACCAGCATTGGAAGCCTGATGTCCTGCTTGCACCGTGCACACGACCGCCTCTGTGCCACTGCAGGTGCATGTTTGGTGCCTACTTGTGGCCTCTCCAGTGCTCCTTCAATCCCCCCCTGGTCTGCCCTCCGAGCTGCAGGTACTTACCTGCAGGCAGACCTGATTCTGAGTGCCCCCGTCTCCAAAGGACCCCACGTTAAAATTGCTCTTCTTTGACCTCTGCACCCGGCTGGCCCCATGTTGCTGGTGGTGGGTGTTTGGGGTTAACCTAAACCTAAAACCCAGAGACTGAAATTGTAAGTGTTGTACTTACCTTAAAATCAAACTAACATTTCTTCCCCCAGGTACTGTTTCTGAAAATTGCAGTGTGTCCATTTTTAAAACAGATTATTGCCAATAATTCAAAAATTGTATAACCTATCGATTTCAAACAAAGTACTGTTGATACATGTGTGAAATGCAAAACTATTGAAGTACTTATCTGCAACTTGAATCTTGTGGTTCTAAAAAGAAATTAAGAACATATATTTTTGCTCTGTAAAAACCATTTGGTCTGGAGTTAAGTCATTTAGTGTGTGCTTCTTCTATTGTCTGTGAATGTAAAGCAAATGCTTTGCACCACCCTCTGATAAGCCTAACTGTTTGACCACACTACCACAAAAGAGAGCATTAGTATTATCTACTATAGCCTCTGTTAAGCCTCTCGGGCACCCCTGGACTCTGTGTACACTATACCTCATTTTGATATAGTATATACAGAGTTAGCTTGCTACACTAGAGAACCTCAAGGTCGCTAGACACATGCAGCAATGGAGGGTTGATTGACATTCACCACCACACAATCCCCTGCCTATCTCCTCCTATCCGGGCCCAATCAACTAACCTTCCGGACCATATTTATTGTTTCAGAGATCTCCACACTAATATTGGCATGCTGACGAAACCAATGTAGCACTTTTTGTTTAGTTCAACTAAAGATGGGTTGGACAGTGGTGGGATATTCCGCAAAACCAATACATATGGTGTTGCTTCCGAGGGCAAATAAAGCACCACCCCAGTGTTAAATGAAGATACAGGGACTACTATGGAGGAGCAGGATGCCTCCCTGGGAACAACTGGGCCATGGGTAACTAGGAACAGGGGCTCCCTTAGAACACCTAGCAGTCTGAGGGACATAGACGGACACTGCACGATGCATGAGGAGCATACCAGCACTCCCTTTGGGGGCAGGAACAGAATGGTTACATATTCAAGGAGAAATGTGTGTCCCAAACTGCAGAGCTGCCCTACAATTTATTTTGTGTAGAATTTAGGTCACTCGGGTTTCAACTTGGGCTCACGTAGACAGTATAGGACCTAATTTGGCATCTGAAGCAACCTTAACCTCACATACAAAAACATATACCAAAAGGTCAAGCTACGTAAGACAGCAAAACAGCAGGTCAGTTTGGGCCACCACATTATTTAAGGTGCCTCTTTGGTTAGGAGCTGAAGCCTGTTACCTCCGCTTGCTTTGAGGGCAAAAAAAAGGGGATGATGGCAAAAATTCCTGAACATGACCCTTTGTACCCTCCCCACCCCCAGAGGTGGGGCAGTGGACTCTGCAGCACCACCCTCACATAAATTATCTACCCCCCTTCACCTTAAGAAAGTCAGAGAGACAAGAGGAACTGGAAGAAATAACAGGAACGCTGTCCATAGTTACTGGTAGCCTTCTTTCAGTCGCCTCAATCTCCCTCGATACCACCCCCACACAGCACGGTTTAGAAAACCCTCAATTGTTAAAAACTTACAAGTGGCCACTTTTCTCTTACCCATAATGTCTATAAATCTATCCACCCACACCCAACACACCCCTAACAATTAAATGCCCACAGACCCCCAAAACAAAAACTGCTTGGCAAAATCCACGGTGAAGCCCCCCAAGAAAAAGCACCTATGCCACCCAAACAAGGTGGTTGAAGACCGAATCGCAAAGCCAGCTGAAGTCACTATTAATTTCTGTGAAGTGCTCTAAACCAATGACAGCCTGGAAGAGCCTGACTCTGCCTTAGGAACTCTGCACCAGGTTGGAACAAGTTTGCAGAAACCCAGATCCCTGTGCAATCAGGAGTCGCTTGGCCAACCCAGGGTGGAGAGCAGAACACCTGGAGAACAGACCAATAGGGTTGGCCCACCCCACCTCTTCCTGTCGTTGACAGGAACAGGACAGACTCACCCTTGGCCCGGGCTTTGCCTGGTAGCGGGCTGCACGTGTTCCATGCAGCGGGATCTGTGAAAGTGTTATATAGTGCAGTGAATGGCCACAGGAGTTGCAGGGTTGAGGGCCGCCTCCCGAACCCTCAGAGACAACTGAGACATGTAGTCCCCTCCAGCACAGCAGAGTCCGTTGGAATCCTTCTTGCGCAGCGGGATAAGTGAAAGGGCTATATAGTGCAGTGAATGGCCACAGTGGTTGCAGGACTGAGAGCTGCCTCCCAACCCTCAGAGACAGCTGGGGCACGTAGTCCCCATTAGCACAGCAGACTCTGTAGGAATCCTTCCTGCACAGTGGGATCAGTGAAAGCGCTGTTTAGCTCAGTGAATGGCCACAGGTGTTGCAGGTCTGAGGTCTGCCGCCCGAGTCCTCAGAGTCAACTGGGACACGTAATCCCCACCAGCACCGCAGAGTCCGTAGGAATCCTTCCCATACAGCGAGATCAGTGAAAGGGCTACATAGTGCAGTGAATGCCCACAGGAATTGGCGAGCTGAGGGACACCTCCTGAGCCCTCAGAGACAACTGGGACACATACTCCTCACCAGCACAGCAGAGTCCGTCAAAACTTCCACTAGACAAAAATCCAACCTCTCACCAGAAGGTACATTAATCAGAGTTATCTTGTGTTCTGCTCGGACTTCAGACTGAGAGGAAGCATGAATAAAAGGAATTCCAACAATGCAGAGCTCTTAGTCTGAGTAATACATTTATTAAAGCACTTTTTAAGGTTTGACTAGGGGAAGCATGCAGGTCAAATGCAGCAACACGAATACACTTCTGAAAATAATCACAGCAGTATAATAATAATAATCATCACAAACAATGAAAATACACTACTTCAATCATGGAGAATATATCTGCATATACAGTACAATGATTATATATTCATTCACAACGCAAAGTTAAAAGGGTTACAAATTGGTGCAATGCATGCATTGCACCACTTTGTAAATATGACGCAAGGATTTTAGCCTCGTTGGGCCACATTAGTGTGAAAAAAATGACGATAGTGATGCGCAAGGTGGTGCAGGGGGCTTACAAATATTCCCCATTGTTGATAATGGTTACAAACATTTTGCTGGCTTGGGGATTGTTTCAATTAAAGTCTCGGTTTACTATTTCATCAGGCTAACCCACACTGCCTAGGGATGATGGATCTTTGGCCTTGGCTGAGATTAAGTAGGACCTATACATGACACTAAATTATCATAACAATTTCTAAATTTTGAGTCACTAAAGAGAGTTTAATATGAGTTAAAGGGTATTAATAATCAAATCTTGTAATAGTTTCATTTCAATTAAAATCATCATAAACATGTATCTATCAGTCATTCGTTTTGTCAAGAATCAAATAAGTAATCAATAAATCAGTGAATCCCTGTTCTACGGATGAGAAGGAAAAGGTGTCAGCTCAGAAACCCATATGCTTCAGTATTAATGATCAGTTCAATAATTCAATCAATCAAGGCAGAAGTTCTCATTAAGAAAAGAAACTCAGTAGCGTCTCTAGGCAACATGCTAACACAAAACAATCATACATCCCCCTGCGAATCGCAACTAGGGAGGGATGCCCTTGGCACGCTCCTTCTTAATTTCGACTCGCAATTCCTATTTTGTGAGTGGGTATGTGCAATGCCAGCTTGCAAAATAGGGATTGTACATTTGGAAAGGCCATTATGCAGTTGCAGAAAGGGAAATTTTCCTTTCCCGACCACATAATCGTGTTATACATCGGGCCCTATCTCCCTTTCACAACACTTTGTAGCTTTTTTGCGCTACCTCAACATCTTACATGAATGCACACGTACAATGTTGTCCATATAAGATTTGTTCAAAATGGTTTATGTTTCATTTCAAACAGATCGGAAAAATAGTGACTGTTAAAAGATAATTATTCAGTTAAGTATGCATGCTATTGTTCCATACATTTGTTCCTTTACATTTGTGCTAGCAACAAAAATCGTAAATATTTGTTGAAAATCACAATTTTAGAGCAAACCATTAGCCGTCTGTCTACTTTTTCACAATTTAGATGTTTTACACAATCAAGCCCATTCGCTGTGTGGTGCAATGCATGCATTGCCAATTGTCGCACTCATTTATACACAGCCTTTTGCACACCAGCAAAGGCTTATTAAATCAACCCCTTAATGTAGCAGTTTAAGAAAAAATAACATGGTAAAAAGGACAAATTGCAAGCAGCATAGAATGTGCTGCCATCTAATGGCAAGAAAAGAGGTAGTAAGCTCCAACAACGTATACGTGAATTATTACATGAAAAACAATTTTAAAACGCAAATAAATATGTACTGCTGTACTGGACCAATGAATACGTCTTGATGACTAAAACAATGTTTAAAAAATATTTCCGGCATCAAAGAGACCCAATGGAAAAAATAAAACTTACCCAACAGTTCAGACAATTAGTTTTCAGTCACTGAAGAAGAACCTCATTATTAATTCAGGGCAGCTTTATCATTATTTCACTCAGCACAGAAAGCCACCTTGCTGAGCTGCTCTACATGAAAGGGAAAGGGCTGGGATGTGCAGTATTTCAAATCATATTAATTCTTCTTGTCATTTCCTTGCGCTGGCACACAATGTGCTGCCTTGAACCAACGCACACACCCTTGTACTATGGTGCAATGGTGCTTGCATTGAAGGCAGAATCTTTTTTGTGTATGAAGGGGCACTTTCCTTCTCAAAGTCAATCCTTTGAGGCACTGTTTCTCTAAGTATGCTGTAGAATGTGGGGCACTTAGAAAAAGGTCCCAACGAGTGGAAATAAAGATAATTCTCCTTGTTGCGCACCCGGTAAGGCGTAGCATTTTGATGCATTCCCAGGTTTACCAGTGTTGATTAATCTGGGAATTTACCAACATCCATGGGTGAATGCATGGGAATACAGGTGCTCCACCATAGAATGCCTCCATGGGGCAAAGTAAGGCAAGGCAGCGATTTTACTTACCTTGTGTTATTCCAGATTTATCAAGCCACTCAGGGCCATGCACGGTAGCCATGTGTGGCTTGATAAATCTCGCTTAGGTTTTGTGTCACACTTGTGCCCCCTTGTGTGGCGTAAGGGTGATGTGAAACCCTTGATAATTATCCCCCTCAGTATTTAGATCTGCAATTAAAATGCATGGGTACTCTTATCCTGAGTGCAATGGAGGTGGGCCTAGAGACGTGGTGGAAAGAAGCAAGATATTCTGCAACTGTTATTGGCCTTTCACCTTCAGGTAAATACATTTAAAATATAAAGTATACACCTTAATTGAAAAATAAATGCAAGTTAAAGTAATAGGTAGGAAAGGCATCCTTATATTTTAAAAGCTTATTAAGTCAATGCTATCAATGAGGATTTCTGTGTGTGTAACAGACAGTTCCAGTATTTAATCCTGTTTGTTGCAGTGAGAACTAGTCATGTGGATTTATACTGTGATAAGGTCCCAGACTGCGACTGAAAGCACTGTAAATGTGCAAGTCGTTATTTTAAAATGTTATTACACACAGTATGAGATTGGATGCAGCAAAATGTTTTATTATATATACAGCCAGATTTATAACTTGGTGGTAAGTATAGTCTGGTGCAAAAATGTATCCTTACTACCAAAATAATGGTCTACCCATTTAATTTATATGCAGGCGGAGCATTGGTGTAACCATGGGGGGGATTACTCAATCTCCACCAAGGTTCCACCCATATGACAACCCAATGGAGTATGGACCGTGCAAGGCTGACCTCTATGTCTGACCAACTAATTTAGAAGGGCAGACTTACAGGTTAATTTTCACTGCTCATTGCTGCCACGAAAACCGTGGTGGGTCAGGGCAGTGAACCTGTCTAAAGCCACCCTCTCCATGAGGGGTAACTTCCATTGCAAAGTGGCATTTTCTTTTTTCATTTAAAAAAAAAAAATCCTGATTCTGGATTCTTTTTAAATACAGAAAATACGTTTTCTTGTCTCCTCGGTCATGTTGATGGAGCCATTCACCAAACTTAAGAAAGCATTGACAGGAGCTGCCTGTGATGGGGGTTCTTGCCAATGCTTTAGAAGTGACCCCAGCATGGCGAATGGAATATTCTCAGCCTGGCAGAAGTTAAGTCATCCACAAAGCTGACAGAGAATACTCCATTCGCCAAAATTTAAATTTGGCCCTTAGTGTTTTAGATAAAACAAGTCCTTTCAAAATATACATTTTCAGATATACGCAAGGTATATATATTTCAAACCTTTTAATACGTTTCCATTTAGAGGATGTACCCAAGGACTAAGCTGGTAACACCCTTAGATTACACCTCAGAAAGTATCTTTGTCTCTCTGAAGCCTCAATTAGCTCCATCAATAAAAGTCATGCCATGTCTCCCAAGGAGTCTTTTGACCAGTTGCACACATCTACATTTCTTTCAGGTAGGAAGCACCCATACCCTGGCAAGAAGGCTTGTTTCTTCTTTGACTTTTTCCCTCTCCTGGAAATGTTGCTCCCAATATTTCCTGCCTACTTCATCAACTGATCTAGCTATTGTTAGAAATTGGGTTTTTGTTGGCAGTCAGGTTACCCTCTGTCCAAGCAAGAACCCTCACTCTAGTCACGGTAAGTCACACACAATCCAAAATCAGCCTGTGCCCACCCTCTGGTAGCTTGGCACGAGCAGTCAGGCTTAACTTAGAAGGCAATGTGTAAAGTATTTGTGCAATAAATCATACAATACCACCATATAGCACCACAAAAATACACCACACAGTGTTTAGAAAAATATATAATATTTATTGGGATAATTGTAGGTCAAAATGAATAAAGTTGCAATATGAATTTGTAAAGATATCACTGAAAAGTGATATAGAGTGTCTTAAGTCTTTAAAAAGCAAACAAAGTCTCTTTCAAGCACAAAGTACCTGGTTTGGAGTGGAAAATCTCTGCAAAGGGCCGGTGAAGAAGAGATAAGTGGAAAAATGGTGTGTGCGTCGATTTCTCCCCAGCACACACGGACTTTCGTCGTTATTTTTCACGCGGGGAAGTCGTGCGTCATTTTCCGGTGCGCAGACAGTCTCTTTCTGTGGGTCACGGGGATTACCAGATGTCCCGGGTCTGTGCGTGGATTCTCCTGCTTGTTTTCCGGCAGCACGTCGTTCTGCAGGGCTGTGCATCGAAGTTTCGCTCTCACGGCAGGCGTCGTGTCGATTTCTCCTCTGGAGGTTGGGTGGCATTGTCCTTGCGAGGCCGTGCGTCAAAGTTCCGGTCGTCCCGAAGGCGTTGCGTCGATCAGCGTCGGTGTGCGGCGTTTTTCTTGCCGCGGAACAAGCTGTGCGTCGAACATTTCGGGCGCACGAAGCGTCCAAGTGAAAAAGAGAAGTCTTTTTGGTCCTGAGACTTCAGGGAACAGGAGGCAAGCTCTATCCAAGCCCTTGGAGAGCACTTTTACAGCCAGACAAGAGTTCAGCAAGGCAGCAGGCCAACAGCAAAGCAGCAGTCCTTTGTAGAAAGCAGACAGGTGAGTCCTTTGAGCAGCCAGGCAGTTCTTCTTGGCAGGATGTAGTTTCTGGTTCAGGTTTCTTCTCCAGCAAGTGTCTGATGAGGTAGGGCAGAGGCCCTGTTTTATACCCAAATGTGCCTTTGAAGTGGGGGAGACTTCAAAGAGTGGCTAAGAAGTGCACCAGGTCCCCTTTCAGTTCAATCCTGTCTGCCAGGGTCCCAGTAGGGGGTGTGGCAGTCCTTTGTGTGAGAGCAGGCCCTCCACCCTCCCAGCCCAGGAAGACCCATTCAAAATGCAGATGTATGCAAGTGAGGCTGAGTACCCTGTGTTTGGGGTGTGTCTGAGTGAATGCACAAGGAGCTGTCAACCAAGCCCAGCCAGACGTGGATTGTAAGGCACAGAAAGATTTAAGTGCAAAGAAATGCTCACTTTCTAAAAGTGGCATTTCTAGAATAGTAATATTAAATCCGACCTCACCAGCCAGCAGGATTTTGTATTACCATTCTGGCCATACTAAATATGACCTTCCTGCTCCTTTCAGATCAGCAGCTGCCACTTCAACAATGTATAAGGGCAGCCCCAATGTTAGCCTATGAAGGGAGCAGGCCTCACAGTAGTGCAAAAACGAATTTAGGAGTTTTACACTACCGGACATATAACTACACAGGTACATGTCCTGCCTTTTATCCACACAGCACCCTGCTCTAGGGGTTACCTAGGGCACACATTAGGGGTGACTTATATGTAGAAAAAGGGGAGTTCTAGGCTTGGCAAGTACTTTTAAATGCCAAGTCGAAGTGGCAGTGAAACTGCACACACAGGCCTTGCAATGGCAGGCCTGAGACAAGGTTAAGGGGTCTACTTAAGTGGGTGGCACAATCAGTGCTGCAGGCCCACTAGTAGCATTTAATCTACAGGCCCTAGGCACATATAGTGCACATTACCAGGGACTTATAAGTAAATTGAATAGTTCAATCAGGTATGATCCAAAGTTACCATGTTTAAAAAGGGAGAGAGAATATGCACTTTAGCACTGGTTAGCAGTGGTAAAGTGCGCAGAGTCTAAAAGCCAGCAAAAATGAGGTCAGAAAAAGAGAAGGAGGAAGGCAAAAAGTTTGGGGATGACCCTGTCAAAATGCCAGGTCCAGCATGACCCCCTACCAGCCTAAAGCCAGGGTAGACTAATTAACACTCTGATGGACTTCCCTGCTTAAGGCGATAGAACATGGATAATGGCCTACTACTGCAGGGGCACTCGCCAGTTCTACGCCTTTCTGAACTCAGTGAGGCTTCTTTGTCTATACTCTCTGGGGCCACTGATCTGGCCCATGGGGAACCCTTCTCATCACCTGTAAAGCTCCTAACTATAATTTGCTTACAGATGCATCCCAGTATGCAGACAGTACCACCATGGCCAACAAAGTGATGTGGCCCATTCCATTCCTTGGGTCTGACTTCTGTCCCCAGTCCAGGGAAAACTCTGCCCACAAGGACAGAAACCAACAGATGCCACTGACAGCTGTCAGTGTTATGAGCCAGGCCCCCGACCATCCACTGCTAGGTGGAGACCCTGAGGGGGGCCGTTGGATGAGCTTCTCCTCCAACTGGGGGGCTGGTAGGGAGCTCCCAAGGGATTCCTGAAGCATCCCAGAATGGGGGGCAGTAACCCCAGGGGTCTTGCACCCCTTCTGCACTCTCACCAGGTCAGGGGTGGGTCCCTGATACTGGTCCCTCAGCCCAGGGTCTGTACCCTGAGGCTGAACAGAGGACATGGGTGAGTCCTTCCTCACTGTGCCTCCCCATCTGGGCTTACATACCCTCCTCTGGAGAGTGGTACTGCCAGACATCTGAACTGTCAGGGCACCCTTGGGGGTCAACCATCTCAGCTCTCCTGACACTAAGGGAAACTCATTCCCTAGAATGCAGTCAATGGACAGCTGGGGACTAACTATGACCCGCCTCTGGGTCACCTCCATACCCCACTCTAGGGACACCCGGGCCATGGGGCGGAAGAAATCTTCCCCAATGGCTGGAGTCACTCTACACACCTGTCCGGTGTACTGCTCTGGTGACACTAGTCTCTCCACAATCATGGTAAGACTAGCCCCTGTGTCTCTCAGAGTGGTGACTGGGACCCCATTCACTCCCACCTGGTGGAAGTGAAGACTCCCACCCTCAGGGATCACCAGTTTACCCTTTGAGTCCACCTCCCAACTAAAGGAGATGAAGGCATGGTCTACGACCTGCCCCTGGGGACTACATTCCCCTAAGGCCACATGGGCCACCCCTGTAGAGGTCCCAATATTGGGTGAGTTCTTTGGACAGACAGAGTCCCCCTTCCTGTGTCCTAGCTGGGAACACTCAGAGCAGCGGAGTTGGGAATGGGATGCTTTGTGCCACTGCCTACCAGAACCCCTACCCTGTTTCTCAGATGGGGTATGGAAACCCTTTCCTCCCCCCTTACTCTGGGACTCGTCTGGGTCATCTCTAACCTCCCCCTCACTCTGTCGGGGGAACCGGAACTACCCTTCTCGGGGTCACTCCCAGATACCTTTTGGACACTCTGGTGCTTGCCCAGAGGTCCGCCTCCTCAGCAAGCTTCCTGGGATCAGTCAGCTTACTATCTACCAAGTGCAGGCGCAACTCTGTATAGGTAACATTGAGTATATGCTCTCTCAGAATCAAGTCATATAGCCCTTTAAAAATTATCTACTTTGTTGACCCGCACCCATCCATTCAGTGCCTTACTGGAAAAGTCAAAGAAATCTACCCATGTTTGTGTGGTTTGTTTGGTGCTGTCCCTGAACATCTGACAGTATCCCTCAGAGGTCAGCCCAAACTTGGCAAGTAAAGTGGCTTTCTGAAGTGGGTATGTGTTTTGATCAGGTTGATCCAATGTGAAAAGTGTGTCCCTCCCCAATGGCGGCACATAACCCCACATAGCTACACCCCATTGCCCTTCAGGAACCTCATGAGCCCTTAGTGCAACTTCATAAGCAGCTAACCATTTATCTATGTCATCTCCCACCACAGAACTGGGCACCACATTTTTGGGTATACGAACCTTCTTTTCTCCAGCAGGTCCTGTTTGTATACTGCCACCATTATTGCTAGATTCAGACTGTCTCGCCTTGATCTCCAGCTCCTTGAGACTCAGTTCATGAGCCAACAATAGTTTCTTTTCAGCCAAAGCTCTTTCAGCTTCCACCTGTTTGGCTGCTCTTTCAGCTTCAAATTGTTTGGCTGCCATTTCAGCTACAGCTTGTTTGGCTTCTCTTTCAGCTTCAATCTGTTTGGCTGCTCTTTCAGCTTCAATCTGTTTGGCTGCTCTTTCAGCCTCAGCTTGCTTAGCTTCTCTCTCTGCCCTTCTTTCCTCCTGTTGAGCCTCAATTTTCAGTTTTGCCATTTGCAATTGGAACTCCCTTTCCTCTCTCCTTTCCTCTGTGGTCAGGCTTTGCACAGAGACACTACTCCCTGGTCTGGAAGGGGGCACAATTGCAGTGGTAACATCATCCACAGATAGCAACAAATCCTCTGAGGGGCCATTTTCTGGCTCCTCTTCCTCATCATCCTCTTCTAAATGGGCTTCTGCTCAGGCCCTCAGCGCCACTTGAATGTCCTCCTTTTTGGAGGCCCCTTTGGTGGGTACCCTAATTGCCTTGCAGAACCCTCTTAGCTGTTTGACCGTATATGTATCCAACAGGACTAGGTCAAAGTCTCCTACTTGAGACCCAGTCAGAGACATGTTGAGTGAGGATTTAGTTTTTTACAATTGTCAGGAAAAAACGAATTTGCAAAAAGAGATAAAAATCAAGTTGACCTTCAATTGTGGGTAGGTAGTGAAATACTTAGTTACTGTATGCCACTGCACAAATACAAGTCCTATCCTCACCGCTGATCACCAATGTTAGACATGGGGTTTTTGGTTGGCAGTCAGGTTACCCTCTGTCCAAGCAAAAACCCTCATTCTAGTCAGGGTAAGTCACACACAATCCAAAATCAGCCTGTGCCCACCCTCTGGTACCTTGGCACGAGCAGTCAGGCTTAACTTAGAAGGCAATGTGTAAAGTATTTGTGCAATAAATCATACAATACCACCATATAGCACCACAAAAACACACCACACAGTGTTTAGAAAAATATATAATATTTATCAGGATAATTGTAGGTCAAAACGAATAAAGTTGCAATATAAATTTGTAAAGATATCACTGAAAAGTGATATAGAGTGTCTTAAGTCTTTAAAAAGCAAACAAAGTCTCTTTCAAGCACAAAGTACCTGGTTTGGAGTGGAAAATCTCTGCAAAGGGCCGCAGAAGAAGAAATACGTGGAAAAATGGTGTGTGCGTCGATTTCTCCCCAGCACACACGGACTGGCGTCGTTATTTTTCACGCAGGGAAGTCGTGCGTTGGTTTCCGGCACGCGGACAGTCTCTTTCTGTGGGTCACGGGGATTACCAGATGTCCCGGGTCTGTGCGTGGATTCTCCTGCTTGTTTTCCGGCTGCGCATCGTTCTGCAGGGCTGTGCGTTGAAGTTTCGCTCTCACGGCAGGCGTCGCATCGATTTCTCCTCTGGAGGTTGGGCGGCGTTGTCCTTGCTAGGCCGTGCGTCGAAGTTCCGGTTGTCCTGAAGGTGTTGCATCGATCAGCGTCGGTGTGCAGCGTTTTTCTTGCCGTGGAACAAGCTGTGCGTCGAAAATTTCAGCGCACGAAGCGTCCAAGTGAAAAAGAGAAGTCTTTTTGGTCCTGAGACTTCAGGGAACAGGAGGCAAGCTCTATCCAAGCCCTTGGAGAGCACTTTTACAGCCAGACAAGAGTTCAGCAAGGCAGCAGGCCAACAGCAAGGCAGCAGTCCTTTGTAGAAAGCAGACAGGTGAGTCCTTTGAGCAGCCAGGCAGTTCTTCTTGGCAGGATGTAGTTTCTGGATCAGGTTTCTTCTCCAGCAAGTGTCTGATGAGGTAGGGCAGAGGCCCTGTCTTATACCCAAATGTGCCTTTGAAGTGGGGGAGATTTCAAAGAGTGGCTAAGAAGTGCACCAGGTCCCCTTTCAGTTCAATCCTGTCTGCCAGGGTCCCAGTAGGGGGTGTGGCAGTCCTTTGTGTGAGAGCAGGCCCTCCACCCTCCCAGCCCAGGAAGACCCATTCAAAATGCAGATGTATGCAAGTGAGGCTGAGTACCCTGTGTTTGGTGTGTGTCTGAGTGAATGCACAAGGAGCTGTCAACCAAGCCCAGCCAGACGTGGATTGTAAGGCACAGAAGGATTTAAGTGCAAAGAAATGCTCACTTTCTAAAAGTGGCATTTCTAGAATAGTAATATTAAATCCGAATTCACCAGTCAGCAGGATTTTGTATTACCATTCTGGCCATACTAAATATGACCTTCCTGCTCCTTTCAGATCAGCAGCTGCCACTTCAACAATGTATGAGGGCAGCCCCAATGTTAGCCTTTGAAGGGAGCAGGCCTCACAGTAGTGCAAAAACGAATTTAGGAGTTTTACACTACCAGGACATATAACTACACAGGTACATGTCCTGTCTTTTATCCACACAGCACCCTGCTCTAGGGGTTACCTAGGGCACACATTAAGGGTGACTTATATGTAGAAAAAGGGGAGTTCTAGTCTTGGCAAGTACTTTTAAATGCCAAGTTGAAGTGGCAGTGAAACTGCACACACAGGCCTTGCAATGGCAGGCCTGAGACAAGGTTAAGGGGGCTACTTAAGTGGGTGGCACAATCAGTACTGCAGTCCCACTACTAGCATTTAATCTACAGGCCCTAGGCACATATAGTGCACATTACTAGGGACTTAAAAGTAAATTAAATAGTCCAATCAGGTATGATCCAAAGTTACCATGTTTAAAAAGGGAGAGAGCATATGCACTTTAGCACTGGTTAGCAGTGGTAAAGTGCGCAGAGTCTAAAAGCCAGCAAAAATGAGGTCAGAAAAAGAGAAGGAGGAAGGAAAAAAGTTTGGGGATGACCCTGTCAAAATGCCAGGTCCAACAGCTATGTACTGGAATTGATTTCAAAAAAGGAAATGCAGCCATTTTATTAGCAGGAAGCCCCGTCACTCCACCTAATGTAATCCATATCTTCACTAAAAAAATAACCAAACTAAAATAAAAAATCTTCTTCTAAAAGAAATCCACATTCAGTGCAGGGCGTTTCATAGTCACCCCTACTGTATTGTCAGCTCTTTACACACTTCAATTGAGGTCTCAACTTAAACCAATTACGGTTAGTATACTCTTTATTTTTATGATTTACATCTCCTTTTTCACAAATGATTTAACAATCTACACAGCATATGATAGTACAGTACTTCCAGGCAGTCCAAATCTTGGCCACATTGTTGGATACAATCGCAATACATCAAATACCAAAGGTTCTGTTAAATGGGGATGTACTCCTTAAGAACCTGAAAGTGATAGATCATGCTTTGTATTTAGTGATTACTCTAACATACCATAAAACAGTGGTGCATAGATGTTAACTGGCATGCCTGCATCACAAGGACCCAAGATTGGAACACTACTTAACTTCAAGACTGGAAATGGGCCATTTATTAACCCTTTTTTCTTTCTGATTTGAAATCTCTTTCACACGGTGCACCACAGGGTTCTTTCCTTAGTCCTATGCTTTTCAATAAATATGTCCATCTGATTGCCATTGATAGAGCCTGGGGCCCAATCTTTCCATCTGGGGTCCGATGAATCTTTTCTCCTCTGTTCCAAGGGGTAGAGAGATCATTTTACCCAATCATTCAAATTGAATTGCAGTGCAACTTAATAATCATACTTCAAACCTTAGAGTCCAATTAACGTGTGAACAGCTTTATTACAGACACAAGGCCAAAATTACATACGTGAGTCTCAAAACCATAGTATAGTGATATAAAGTCCCCAATGGAGAGTTAAAGCATCTCACTATATGAAATCGAAGCACCATATAAAAGACCAGGGCTTCAAAAGCAACAATGCAGAAAAAACTGAAAAGTTCTTAATGTGTGGATTGTAAAATTAAGTTCTCCTGTCTAACCATTAAATCCAGCTCCTAAACTATTCTAATACTAAAGGAATATCTGAGAACGGTTAACAAACAGAATTTCAGTGGAAGATTCTATTTAAGAGAGGTGTGGTGGCATTAAGCCACATAGAAAATATGAGGTCTGTACCGCAAAAATGTCCACTATGAGCAAGGGTCAGAGAGGGTCTGAATCCCTCATCAGCTAACCTAGTCTTAAATCTTGTTTTTTCCAGGGGGGATGACATAACGACAAAACTCTTATTTGAGAAACGAAACTGTAGGACAGTTATAATTAATTAACAATTCAGTCTTCCAATGTCTTCGACTCCTAACATTGATACGCCCTTGCATTCAAAAATCTGAAAGCTATAGCTGCCACTGCCAGGATACTCCTTTCGTCCAGAAGTGTTCTCTCGGGCCCTCTTATCTCTTGTGCACAACAAGGTCCTTGATAACATCAGCACATACAGCTTTGGAAAAATGGGCTTTCATGTTGAAGATTAGAACATACAAAAAGAATGCAGTCTTCACTCCAATCAACTAAAATGAACATGAATGTACTTTCAGTTCAAATACATTTTAAATGTCTAACTTGTTGAATATAAAATGATTAAAAGGAATACTATTTCTAAAATACTGTACCATTGACGTTCTTGCAAATGAATATAAATGTAGCTTATATAAATGTCATATTCTAATTGTACACTTTTACTAATGTATTTCAGTGCATCATGTTTTACAGTTCATTTTGCACATTAAAAAAGGAAAAACAACCACCCCGTCTTCTTCATGTTTTAGGAAGCATAATGGCACAGTCAAGTTATACACCTTAAACCCTCCCTATAACATCATCACAAACAAACTTCATTCTTGAATGAGACTCTCTAAAACCTAGTTGCTTTGAACAGCTTTTGACTGGACTTCTCCAAATGCTTCATGTCATCATAATGTTTACACTGGTTGTCTCCCAACTCAACATTTGCTCTCTTTCTCTTCTGCTTTGCTGAACTCTCATTCCTCTGAACATTTACTATCCAACGAACAGAACTATTCCCATGAAGAAAATAATCAACAATGGTCTCACCACGAACCCTACAATTCCACTTCAACAACTTCCAACCCATCTACCTATAGCAGGAAATCCATCACTTTTCCATGTAGCAGTAGCTTCCAACTCTTTCAAATCCTATATCAATCCTGAAAAATTCATGATGTCTTTAAATCCTTACTTTTATCTGGAATAAAGGTACCACATTGTTGGACCTTAAGCATCCAACAGACTCCACCCTCTTTTGCGAGCAACATGTCCAACACAACTTGGTAAAACCTTTGATCTGATCGCTATAATCTCAGAATTTACAACCAGTAATGCTCCAGCTGTACTAGTAGCTAGTTTATCCACTATAGTAGACAGCCTTCTAATCTTCAAATCATTCGAACTCACTGCCACAGATAGGATTAAAGCACCAAAAATGTCTCCTACCACTTCTCTTGCACTCACACCCCACATAGATCTAGAACCTAAGTCCAAACAAGATTGTCAAAATGCTCCACATGATAAATCTTGGGAAAATCAATCTCCAAGTAACATATTTCATACCATCCTTTTGGCAATCTAAATTAAGCATGTTTTCCTCAAACAAAATAAACTCCAGGGATAACAGTGTCCTCTCCCGCCAAATAAAACATTCACTCTTTCCCACAAACACATTATCAGTCTCAGATCTTTCCATCCAGATGCACAATCATCCTTTGTGTTCCCAATCTAAAGCTAGAGCTGCTACTTTACCAGCTAACTGATATCCTATTTCTTCCCTTGTCCACTTACTTTGACTCCAGAAATGCTCATCTAACTGTGAGCTGGCTTCAAGCCCTATTCATCTGTCCTCAACTAAATTCAGGAATTTCTTCTCAACCTCTGTTTATATACAAATTACTTTGTGTTGGTGTGTATAAACTGTGTCTAGAGTGGAAACAGGTTTGAAAAGTCTTGCAGTTATTTTTATTTTCAAGGGAGCTGGACGTCTGTGCAAATGATCAATAATAGGGATCTTGAAAGAACTAAGGCCCTCATTACGAATTTGGTGGTCTTTTGGCAAGAATGCCAGGCTGGTGCTGCCACAAGACCACCAGTGATGGAGGTACAGTGACCTCCAAATTAGGTGTCACCAATGGATTTCCATCCATAAATAGGCAGAAATCTGATGAGCAGTAACATGGCATGGTGGACCTTCAACAGTGGCACAGCACTGGCAGTGGAACCACCAACACCCACCTCCTCCTGAACGGCTACCTTGAAGTAGGCTGCTGTGGCACCCAGACAGGTAGGTGGACCGACCGGAAGGGTTGTGTGTGTGTGTGTGGTAGGTGTAAGTGTGTGGTGTGTGCGTGTATGTGTGCAAGCATGTGTGTGTGTGTGGGTCAGAATGTGTGTGCATGGGTGTGTGTCTGACTGTGTGCATGTGTGGTGGTATGTGTGTGTGAATGTATGTGGAGGGGGTTGTGTGAATGTATGCAGAGGGTGTTTGTGTGTGTGTGACTGCATGCGTGCAAGGGGTGTGAATGTATGGGGTGTTGGTGTGTGTGTGAATGTATGCAGAAGGGGGTGTGTGTGTGTGTGTGAATGTATGTGGAGGGTGTGTGTGTGAATGCATGCAGGGAGTGTGTGTGAATGTATGAGGAGGGGGTGCATATGCATGTGAGCGAGTGAGGGTGTGTGTCTGTGTTTGGTTGGGTGAGGGTGCGTGTCTGTGTTCGGTTGGGTGGTAGTGTTTGAATGTATGCGTGCGCTCGGGTGGGGGTGTCTGGATAAATGCGTGTGGTTGGGTGGGTATGTCTGTTTGCATGCGTGCGGTTGGGTGGGGGGGTGTGTCTGAAACTCTGTGGACATGTGTGGGTGTGTGTCTGCAAGTGTGTGAACATATGGGGATGCATGTGCCGGTGACAGGAATGGGGATTTCTGTCACCAGGTCCATTACCGCCAGGGTTTTTGTGGTGGGGTAACCGCCACGAAAAGCCTGGAGGTTTAATGCCTCTTAATACGGCCGGTGGTTTAAGGCATGCTGCCGGTGGTTTGTGTCCTGCCGCTGTCCCGGAGGAGCTCACAGCCAGCCGTGCTGGTCCGACGGCACCAGTGACACTTGCGGCGTTGTGGTAGTTTGGCTTCAGCCAGACCACTGAACTCATAATGCGGCGGTCTTTACTGCCGGGACCGCAGCGGTAAGACCACACCCGTGAGTGTGGCGGTCTTAAGAACGCCACGCTCATAATGAGGGCCTAAGTCATAGTTTGACAAATAATACTGATAATGTCCTATCCCATAAAACAAATTCAGTAAAAGGCTACAAGAAATTCCATGAGTCACGGGAATATGATGATAGGTGATGCCTTCTGAAACAGAAGCAGGCAATTGAGTGCTTACATAGCAATCCCTCGCTTCTAAAGTCTCTACATATTCATACAATAAGTGGAAATATACAAAGGCAGAATAATCTCCCCTGGATGCATTTAAGTTTAATGCTTTCTCATCTAATTTACTACTTTGTTTAGGATTAATAATTTGGGGGGAATTACTAGAAGATATCTCCTCCTCAATAGGAATAGTGGGAGGGCACTCCAACTAGCAAAATTATTAGTATTACTAAGGAACTGAGCAATAAAGCACCTATCATGTATATATATCTATTTCTTTTATGTAGCTCCATTACATCTTTAGAATAAGATCTATTATTAAGCAAGTATCGGAGCAGCAAAATATTTCTTCAGTGATTTCACTAAAGGGAACCAGCAAAATTAAGATCAAAAGTTAATTTGTCAACAATATAAAATCTTCATGAGACTGCCATAGCCCTACTGCCTGTTCTTCTAAATGATAACACTCTTTCTTCTACTAGGACCTAGGAAATATTTCAAATTCTCAATCCTAATAAATGTAAATGTCTCTGATGTGCATGCAAACAAAACTCATAGATGACAATGAAAGTTCAAGGTATAGCTCAATCACAATGTTCAGTTCATGGAGGTTCAGCTGAACCTGTTTGTTGTCTCCAATACTCCCAGAATTCTTGAACTGCATCATCTGCAAAGTAGATCCACTCAGGTGAAGAATACCTACGACTGGGCACTCTTGTTCTTTTTGACTTTCTCAATGCCACACCTTTTTCTACACTTAAGCTCAGATGGTACATGCTTTTTAATCAGACTCGCTTTTCCTCATTCTTGTCTTCTGGGCCGACGGTACCCAGCTTCTACTCACTTTCTCCCAGTACTCGTTCCTTCTCTGGGGTCTGATTCTGAGTCACTCGCCACAGTACAAGACTCCATCGTTTCAGCTCCACAGTCAGAGATAACCAAACCTAAGTATGATTTCCTTCAACAGCAGTTAAGCTACAGTCAGTCTATCATTTTGCCTAGTAGGGTATGCCTCAACCCATTCTGAAAAGATACACACAGTAACCCAAACATACGTCAATCCATTGCACACAGTCATCTTAATTAATTCCATCTGTATCCTGAAGTCATGAACAACACCAAAGCTGTATTGACTATCTACAAAGATTGTCACTCTCAATTGATCAGAGACACAGAATGCTCTAGTAAAAGCAATCAATTCAGCTACTTGGGCAGAATATATTCCTTGAAGCCAAGAAGCTTTGAAAACTCCAGATAGTGTACAAACAGCATAAGCATCTCTCAAGCTTCCGCCGTTGTACCTGAAGCATGAACCATCAACATAAAGGACATAATCAGATTTAGGTAATTGTTCAACTCGTGTCTCTGTCTTGGTTTGGTACATAGTTCAGTGACATTAAAACAATCGTGGTCCCCTTCACATTCTTCAGTAGTTCTCTGATCCACTATTGGCAGCAGAGTAGAAGGATTCAAAATCCTGCAGCGCTTGATTGTCATGCTTTCTGCAGCCAATATAATCCGCTCATACTTGGTAATTCGAACACTTGTCATGTGCTGCATCCTTGTTCTAGTCAATAAAAGCTCTACTGAATAAGGGACATACACAGTTAATGGGAGTCCCATTACAATATTTCTGCACCGCTCTCAGCTGGTGCTAACTGCATCTACTGATTTTAAACATCCAGGTGATGCAGAAGCAACAGAATCTAATCTGGTGGAAAAGTTTGCCACAGGTCTCTAAGCATTTCCATGTGTTTGAGTCAGCACTCAAAAAGCATAGCCCTCCCTCTCACTGCAGAAAAGTGGAAATTTTTTTTTATAATTGGGCATCCCTAGAGCCGGGGCACAACAGAGCCATTTTCTCAGTTCTAGAAACGTGACAAGACAATTGTTGTTCCAGGGTAGTGGATAGTATACATCCTTGTGTGTCAGCCTCTGTAAAGTCTTAGCCACCAGGGTAAAGTTGGGTGTCCACTGCCGACAGTAGCACACCATTCCCTAAAACATCCTGACTACTTTCAGTTTAGTTGCTGACCCATTGTTAATATTGCTGAAATGCTCTCTTGTGACACCTTTCTCACTCCTTTCTCAATGTGGTGTATAAGATATTGGACTTGTTTCTGACAATATTGCAACTTTCCTGGGGATACTTTATGTCCATTCTTAGCCAGGTAGTTCAGTAATGCGATGGTTTCCTGTTCATGAGCTTCTTGGGTATTCAACACCACAATGAGGTCATCAATATACTGAATCAGGAATTAATTGCATGGCACCACCAGGGTTTCCAATGTTTTCTTTAAGATCTGATTGAAAATCGAGGGTGACTCAGTTTCCCCCTGTGGAGCTCAGCACCATGCCAAAACCCTGTTTCTGAGCTAGAATGCAAAGAGGAATTGACTATCCTCATGCAACAGTATTGAAAAGAAGGCTTGACACAAATCAATGACAGCGAACCACTCAGTTTCACATTGACACACTATTACAGCTGGATTTGGTACCACAGAGCAACAAGGGACAACAACATAGTTTATTTTCCTAAGGTCCTGTACAATTCTGTATTTCCCACTTGGTTTCTAAAGAACCATGATGAGAGAGTTACAAGGATTTCTCATGGTCACCTTCAGAATTCCCTGCTGTATCATGGACACAGTTACAAGAGTTGTTCCAGCAAATGTTTCGGGGTCAAACTACACGGTGGGGTTTTTGAAAATTCAACATTTTGTCTAACAATAATCTGAACAGGTTCTACACCTTTTATCAGTCCAATATACTTTTCGTAACAACCCCACACTTTAAGTCTCACCGTTTCTCTCAAGTTTGGAGGCAAATCATCATCTGTTAACAAAGTCATTAGGGTGCAATGTGGTTCACTTTTCATCAACTTAAAGAGAGCATCCTCATCTTGGGTCTGAACTTCTATTCCTGATGGAGTACAGAAGATGACATAGTTCAGTTCTGACAGTAAATCTCTTCTCAAGAGATTCCGTAGACCGTGATCGCATATTATAAACTTGTGCTTGTCTTCAAAAGATCCTATTTTTACTATAACTAGGGCAGTTTTTTGAGCTGTCATTTTTTTACTCTCCACACCAAAACCTTGGACTGCTTTTCCTGAAATGGGTAGGTTTTGTACTTGTACTGTTCTCAGAGTGGAACGGGTAGCACCAGTGTCAAACGAAAATGACACTGGACTGTCATCCACTTCACTATCCATTAATGGGCCACTCTGCTTTACCTCTAAGGCTGCATCATTTTCACTGTCTTCCTCCCCTCTCAGACACCGTCAGGCTGACATTTCTTTCACCTGTGTCAAACAAAGGGAACTGTTGAAACTGATTATTATCCTGTACCCTATTTGCATTTATTCCCATGCCTTGATATATATTTTGGTGTGATCCAACAGAATTCTGCTGTGACATCGGAGGTTGAGGTACTTGCATCACTGGATCTTGGGACATATTAAAATTTGGACTTCTGGGTCTTTGGACACCCTGCATCTGGTTAGTATTGTTATTCTGAGAATGCACAAATCCTGCATTTTGGACCTGATTAGCTGGATTTAACCCCTTCTGTGCCCAGGACATGGTTACGTCTTGAGGCACAGTGCTCATGTGCCCAGGACGTAACCATTACGTCCTGGGCACAGAGCACAGAGGGAGCGCTAGTGCTCCCTCCCTCTGTGGGGTTCCCCCCCACCTTCCAAAAGCAGGGCTGGAAGGGGAAGCCCTTCCCCTTCCACCCCGACCCCCCCACACCCCCCTGTGATGTCAGCGCGCAATTGTGTGCTGATTGTCACAGAGGCCTCCTCCCATCGCACTGGAAGCTCAGCTTCCAGCGCGATCGGAAGAGAAATGCAAAAGAATTTCTCTTCCGATCACGTGGAGGAGGCCGGAGAGGCTTCAAAGGGAAGAAAAGGAATTTCCTTCCCTTTGAAGTCTCTCTGAGCATTTTAGCAGCCGGATTGCAAGCAATGCGGCTGCTAAAACGCCCACTAGACACCAGGGATTTATTTATGTTTATGAAATTGGCATGAGGGAGCAACCCCTCCCGGTTGGGCATTTTTTTTAAGGCCTTTTCTGCCCCCCCTGGGGACAGATCGGCCTATTATTAGGTCGATCTGCCACCAGGGGGGGGGCAGAAACCTCTTGGCACCAGAGATCATTTTTTGTATTTATTTTTTGTTTTTGTTTTTAAAGGTGGGAAGCGACCCCTTAGGCAAGGGTCACTCCCCTAGGGGGCAAATTATGGGTAGGCCATTTTTGCCCCCCTTTGGGGCAGATTGGCCTATTTTTATGAGGCCAATCTGCCCCCAAGGGGGACAGAAACCATTAGACACCATGGAGTTTTTTGTTTTTTTTGTGAATTTCACGCAAGGGGAGCGACCCCTTAGGCAAGGGTCGTTCCCCTGAGGGCCAATTTATTTTAGGCCATTTCTGCCCCCTTGGGGGGGCAGATCAGCCTATTATAATTAGGCTGATATGCCCCCAAGGGGGGCAGAAACCACTAGGCACCAGGGATTTTTGTTGTTGTTGTTTTACAGACAGGGAGCGACCCCTTAGGCAAGGGTCGCTCCACTGGGGGTGGGGGTTAATTGTATTTAGGCCATTTGTGCCCCGTTTGGGGGCAGATCGGCCGATTTTGCTAAGCAGAAACCACCAGACACCAGGGATCTTTTTTTTGCATTAATGTCACGCAAGGGGAGCGACCCCGTAGGCAAGGGTCGCTCCCCGTGGGGGTAGGGGGGGCAAATTTATTTTAGGCCATTTCTGCCCCCCCCAGGGGCAGATCGGCCTATTGTTATTAGGCCGATCTGCCCCAGGGGGGGCAGGAACCTCTAGGCGCCAGGGCAAATTTTTTTGTGTGGTTTTTTTGTGTTTGTTTGTTTTTTTAGAGATGGGGAGCGACCCTTTAGGCAAGGGTTGCTCCCCTGGGGGGGCAAATTGTATTTAGACCATTTCTGCCCCCCTTGGAGGCAGATTGGCCGATTTTAGGTCAATCTGCCCCAAAGGGGGGCAGAAACAACTAGGCACCAGGGATTTTTTTTGTTGTGCTAAAGGCACGCAAGGGGAGCGACCCCGTAGGCAAGGGTCGCTCCCCAGGGGGGTTGGGGCAAATTCATTTTAGGCCATTTCTGCCCCCGGGGGCAGATTGCCCTATTTTTATTGGGCCGATCTGCCCCCAGGGGGGGCAGAAACCTCTAGGCGCCAGGGCTCATTTTTTTGTGTTTTTTTTTTTTTTTTTTTTTAGAGATGGGGAGCGACCCATTAGGCAAGGGTCGCTGTAGGAAAGTACCATCTTGCCTGGCATGTTACCCCCATTTTTCACTGTATATATGTTGTTTTAGTTGTATATGTCACTGGGACCCTGCCAGCCAGGGCCCCAGTGCTCATAAGTGTGCCAGAATGTGTTACCTGTGTTATGACTAACTGTCTCACTGAGGCTCTGCTATCCAGAACCTCAGTGGTTATGCTCTCTCATTTCTTTCAAATTGTCACTAACAGGCTAGTGACCAATTTTACCAATTTACATTGGCTTACTGGAACACCCTTATAATTCCCTAGTATATGGTACTGAGGTACTTAGGGTATTGGGGTTCCAGGAGATCCCTATGGGCTGCAGCATTTCTTTTGCCACCCATTGGGAGCTCTGACAATTCTTACACAGGCCTGCCACTGCAGCCTGAGTGAAATAACGTCCACGTTATTTCACAGCCATTTTACACTGCACTTAAGTAACTTATAAGTCACCTATATGTCTAACCTTTACCTGGTAAAGGTTGGGTGCTAAGTTACTTAGTGTGAGGGCACCCTGGCACTAGCCAAGGTGCCCCCACATTCTTCAGGGCCAATTCCCCGGACTTTGTGAGTGCGGGGACACCATTACACGCGTGCACTACATATAGGTCACTACCTATATGTAGCTTCACAATGGTAACTCCGAATATGGCCATGTAACATGTCTATGATCATGGAATTGCCCCCTCTATGCCATCAGTTGGCACAATCCCATGATCCCATTGGTCTGTAGCACAGACCCTGGTACTGCCAAACTGCCTTTCCCGGGGTTTCACTGCAGCTGCTGCTGCTGCCAACCCCTCAGACAGGCTTCTGCCCTCCTGGGGTCTAGCCTGGCCTGGCCCAGGATGGCAGAACAAAGGACTTCCTCTGAGAGAGGGTGTTACACCCTCTCCCTTTGGAAAATGGTGTGAAGGCAGGGGAGGAGTAGCCTCCCCTAGCCTCTGGAAATGCTTTCATGGGCACACATGGTGCCCATTTCTGCATAAGCCAGTCTACACCGGTTCAGGGACCCCTTAGCCCTGCTCTGGCGCGAAACTGGACAAAGGAAAGGGGAGTGACCACTCCCCTGACCTGTACCTCCCCTGGGAGGTGCCCAGAGCTCCTCCAGTGTGCTCCAGACCTCTGCCATCTTGGAAACAGAGGTGCTGCTGGCACACTGGACTGCTCTGAGTGGCCAGTGCCATCAGGTGACGTCAGAGACTCCTTCTGATAGGCTCCTTCAGGTGTTGCTAGCCTATCTTCTCTCCTAAGTAGCCAAACCCTCTTTTCTGGCTATTTAGGGTCTCTGCTCTGGGGATTTCCTCAGATAACGAATGCAAGAGCTCATCCAAGTTCCTCTGCATCTCTCTCTTCACCTTCTGCCAAGGAATCGACTGCTGACCGTGCTGGAAGCCTGCAAAACTGCAACAAAGTAGCGAAGACGACTACTGCAACTCTGTAACGCTGATCCTGCCGCCTTCTCGACTGCTTTCCTGGTGGTGCATGCTGTGGGGGTAGTCTGCCTCCTCTCTGCACTAGATGCTCCAAAGAAATCTCCTGTGGGTCGATGGAATCGTCCCCCTGCAACCGCAGGCACCAAAGAACTGCATCACCGGTACCCTGGGTCTCCTCTCAGCACGACGAGCGAGGTCCCTTGAATCCAGCAACTCTGTCCAAGTGACTCCCACAGTCCAGTGACTCTTCAGTCCAAGTTTGGTGGAGGTAAGTCCTTGCCTCCCCACGCCAGACTGCATTGCTGGGAACCGCGACTTTTGCAGCTACTCCGGCCTCCATGCACTTCCGGAGGAAATCCTTTGTGCACAGTCCAGCCTGGGTCCACGGCACTCTAACCTGCATTGCACGACCTCCTAAGTTGTCCTACAGCGACGTGGGACTCCTTTGTGCGACTTCAGGTGAGCACAGTTTCACTCCACTTTGTAGTGCCTGTTCCAGCACTTCTGTGGGTGCTGCCTGCTTCTGAGAGGGCTCTTTGTCTTGCTCGATGCCCCCTCTGTCCCCAGACACAATTGGCGACATCCTGGTCCCTCCTGGGCCACAGCAGCATCCAAAAACCCTAACTGCATGATTTGCAGCTAGCAAGGCTTGTTGGCGGTATTTCTTCAGGGAAACACTTCTGCACAACTCTCCACGACATGTGGGATCCGTCCTCCAAAGGGGAAGTTCCTAGCCCTTGTCATTCCTGCAGAATCTTCAGCTTCTACTGTCCAGTAGCAGCTTCTTTGCACCCACAGCTGGCATTTCCTGGGCATCTGCCCATCTCCGACTTGCTTGTGACTTTTGGACTTGGTCCCCTTGTTCCACAGGTACCCTCGACTGGAAATCCATCGTTGTTGCATTGCTGATTTGTGTCTTTGCTGCAGAATTCCCCTATCACGACTTCTATGTCCTTTGGGGAACTTTAGTGCACTTTGCACTCACTTTTCAGGGTCTTGGGGTGGGCTATTTTTCTAACCCTTACTATTTTCTAATAGTCCCAGTGACCCTCTACAAGGTCACATAGGTTTGGGGTCCATTCGTGGTTCGCATTCCACTTTTGAAGTATATGGTTTGTGTTGCCCCTATCCCTATGTGTCCCCATTGCATCCTATTGTAACTATACATTGTTTGCACTGTTTTCTAAGACTATTACTGCATATTTTGGTATTGTGTACATATATCTTGTGTATATTTGCTATCCTCATACTGAGGGTACTCACTGAGATACTTTTGGCATATTGTCATAAAAATAAAGTACCTTTATTTTTAGTATATCTGTATATTGTGTTTTCTTATGATATTGTGCATATGACACTAGTGGTACTGTAGGAGCTTCACTCGTCTCCTAGTTCAGCCTAAGCTGCTCTGCTAAGCTACCATTATCTATCAGCCTATGCTGCTAGACACCCTATACACTAATAAGGGATAACTGGGCCTGGTGCAAGGTGTAAGTACCCCTTGGTACTCACTACAAGCCAGTCCAGCCTCCTACATTGGTTGTTCAGCGGTGGAATAAGTGCTTTGAGACTACTTACCAATTTTGTCATTGTACTTTTCATATGAGAAAAATATACAAAACAAGTTCAGTGTATGTACACCTAACCAAAAAGTTTTGCATTTCTTTTCTCACTTCTTTTCTAAAGTGCTGAAAAGTACTTCTAAACTTTCAAAAAGTTCTTAAAAAGTTTAAAACGTTTTTTTTTTTCTGTCTTTCTAAAAGTTCTGAAAAACTTTTTCTCTCTTTTTCTGTCACTTAAACTCTTTCTAAAATGTCTGGTACAGGCCAAACTGTTGATCTGTCCAAACTTGCATATGATCACCTTAGCTGGAAAGGAGCAAGGAGTCTCTGCATAGAGAGAGGTTTGAGTGTAGGGAAGAATCCTTCCTTGGAATTATTGCTTAACATGCTTAGAGAACAAGATAAGGCCAGAAGGGCCCCATCTGTTGAAAAAGTAGCCAATGGTTCCCAATCTGATCCAGGGACTCCCCTAGGAAAAGATTCAGGAAAGAAACTTCCTAGCCTGCCCATTACTAGACAGTCTAGAATAGTTGGTATTGATGTAGAGGTACACCATACAGATAGTGTTATCTCACATCATAGCAAGAGTATTGTTTCTCACCACAGTAGAAGTGATGTTTCTGTTAACCAAGCTGTTAGGGTGCCCTCTGTAAGGGATAGGTCTCCTTCTGTCAATTCTCATCATACCTCTGTTTCTAGACATGTCCCTCCCACCAACCCTGATGACAGAATGTTAGAAAGGGAACTCAATAAGTTGAGAGTGGAACAAACCAGACTGAAGCTTAAGAAGCAACAGCTGGATTTGGATAGACAGTCCTTTGAACTAGAGAAGGAAAGACAGAAGTTGGGTTTTGAAACCCATGGTGGCAGCAGCAGTATTCCCCATAGTCATCCTGCAAAAGAGCATGATTCCAGGAATCTGCACAAGATAGTTCCCCCTTATAAGGAGGGGGATGACATTAACAAGTGGTTTGCTGCACTTGAGAGGGCCTGTGTTGTACAGGATGTCCCTCAAAGGCAGTGGGCTGCTATCCTATGGCTATCATTTAGTGGAAAGGGTAGGGATAGGCTCCTTACTGTGAAAGAAAGTGATGCCAATAATTTTACAGTTCTTAAGAATGCACTCCTGGATGGTTATGGCTTAACCACTGAACAATACAGGATAAAGTTCAGAGAGACCAAAAAGGAGTCTTCACAAGACTGGGTTGATTTCATTGACCATTCAGTGAAGGCCTTGGAGGGGTGGTTACATGGCAGTAAAGTTACTGATTATGACAGCCTGTATAACTTGATCCTGAGAGAGCATATTCTTAATAATTGTTTGTCTGATTTGTTGCACCAGTACCTGGTGGACTCTGATCTGACCTCTCCCCAAGAATTGGGAAAGAAGGCAGACAAATGGGTCAGAACAAGGGTGAACAGAAAAGTTCATACAGGGGGTGACAAAGATGGCAACAAGAAGAAGGATGGTAAGTCTTCTGACAAGGGTGGGGACACATCTAAAAATGAGTCTTCATCAGGCCCACAAAAACACTCTAGTGGGGGTGGTGGGCCCAAATCCTCTTCTAATCAAAACAAAGAAAAGAAACAATGGTGCTATTTATGTAAAATAAAAGGCCATTGGACAACAGATCCCAGTTGTCCAAAGAAAAGCACCAAGCCTCCTACCACTACAACCCCTACTGCTACACCTAGTGTCCCTACTAATAGCAGTGGTGGTGGGAGCAAACCTACTAATAGCCAATCCAAGGGAGTAGCTGGGCTCACTTTTGGTAACTTAGTTGGGGTTGGTCTGATTAGGGAGACCACAGAGGCTGTGTTAGTCTCTGAGGGGGCTATTGATTTAGCCACCTTGGTTGCTTGTCCCCTTAACATGGATAAGTACAAGCAGCTACCCCTAATAAATGGTGTTGAGGTTCAGGCCTACAGGGACACAGGTGCCAGTGTCACAATGGTGATAGAGAAACTGGTCCTCCCTGAACAACACCTACTTGGTCACCAGTACCAAGTAACCGATGCTCACAACAACACACTTAGCCACCCCATGGCTGTTGTAAATCTCAACTGGGGGGGGGGGTTACTGGTCTAAAGAAAGTTGTGGTAGCCTCAGATTTACCTGTAGACTGTCTACTAGGAAATGATTTGGAGACATCGGCTTGGTCAGATGTGGAGTTGGAGGCCCATGCAGCAATGCTGGGCATCCCAGGGCATATTTTTGCTTTAACCAGGGCTCAGGCCAAAAAGCAAAAAGGACAGGGTGACTTGGATCCTGGAACAATGGACCAAGTGCTCCCTAAAGCTAGGGCTAGTAGAAGTAAAGCACTTCCTACTATCCCTCCCTCTACAGTGGATTCTACTTCTGAGGAAGAAGGATTTCCACCCTGTGCAGAACCTACACCAGAGGAGCTGCAAGCAGACACTTCTGAGCTTTTGGGTGAAGGGGGGCCTGCCAGGGAGGAACTGAGTGTGGCACAGCAGACCTGTCCCACACTAGAGGGTCTAAGACAGCAAGCTGTCAAACAAGCTAATGGGGATGTCAGTGACTCTCACAGAGTTTACTGGGAGGACAACCTCTTGTACACTGAAGCAAGGGATCCTAAACCTGGAACTGCCAGGAGGTTAGTGATTCCTCAGGAGTACAGAAAGTTCCTCCTAACTCTAGCCCACGACATTCCCCTAGCTGGACATTTAGGACAAATGAAAACTTGGGACAGACTTGTTCCCTTGTTTCATTGGCCTAGAATGTCAGAGGACACAAAGGAATTTTGTAAGTCCTGTGAAACCTGTCAAGCCAGTGGCAAGACAGGTGGCACTCCAAAGGCACCCCTTATCCCACTGCCTGTGGTTGGGGTTCCCTTTGAAAGGGTAGGGGTTGACATAGGTGGCCCCCTTGACCCTCCTACTGCTTCAGGCAATAGGTTTATCTTGGTGGTAGTGGACCATGCCACAAGATATCCTGAAGCAATTCCTCTAAGGACCACTACAGCACCTGCAGTGGCAAAGGCCCTCCTGGGAATATTTTCCAGGGTGGGCTTCCCAAAAGAGGTGGTATCAGACAGGGGAAGCAATTTCATGTCTGCTTACTTAAAGGCCATGTGGAAGGAGTGTGGTGTGACTTACAAGTTCACTACACCCTATCATCCACAAACAAATGGACTGGTGGAGAGATTTAACAAAACTCTCAAAGGCATGATTATGGGACTCCCTGAAAAACTCCGCAGGAGATGGGATATCCTTTAACCATGCCTTCTTTTTTGCCTACAGGGAGGTACCCCAGAAAGGAGTGAGCTTCAGCCCCTTTGAACTCCTCTTTGGTCACCCTGTTAGGGGTCCACTAACACTTGTCAAGGAGGGTTGGGAACAACCTTTAAAAGCTCCAAAGCAAGATATTGTGGATTATGTACTTGGCCTCAGATCAAGGATGGCTGAGTACATGAAAAAGGCCAGTAAAAACCTTCAGGCCAGCCAAGAGCTCCAAAAGCAATGGCATGACCAGAAGGCTGTTTTGGTTCAGTACAAACCAGGGCAGAAAGTGTGAGTCTTGGAGCCTGTGACCCCAAGAGCACTCCAAGATAAATGGAGCGGACCCCACACAATTGTTGAGAAAAAGGGTGAAGTCACCTACTTAGTTGACTTAGGCACTGCCAGGAGTCCCCTTAGGGTGCTCCATGTCAATCGCCTTAAACCCTACTATGGCAGGGCTGATCTCACCCTGCTCATGGCAACTGATGAGGGACAGGAGGAAGACAGTGATCCTCTACCTGATCTCTTCTCTTCCACAGAACAAGATGCTCTAGTGGAAGGTGTAGTTTTGGCTGATTGTCTTACTGCTGAGCAGAAAGACCATTGCATAAATCTCTTGGGTCAGTTTTCTTAACTCTTCTTTACTGTGCCAGGTACCACTTCTTGGTGTGAGCACACTATAGATACTGGAGACAGCTTGCCTGTCAGAAGTAAGATCTATAGGCAGCCTGACCATGTCAGAGACTGCATAAAGCAAGAGGTGCAGAAAATGGTAGAACTGGGAGTGGTTGAGCACTCTGAAAGTCCATGGGCTTCTCCTGTGGTACTTGTACCAAAACCTCATTCCAAGGATGGAAAGAAAGAAATGTGGTTTTGTGTAGACTACAGAGGTCTCAACCAGGTAACCAAAACTGATGCTCACCCTATACCCAGGGCAGATGAGCTCATAGATACACTGGCATCTGCCAGGTATCTAAGCACTTTTGATTTGACTGCAGGGTATTGGCAGATCAAATTATCAGAAGATGCTAAACCTAAAACTGCATTTTCAACCATTGGAGGCCATTACCAATTCACAGTAATGCCTTTTGGATTGAAAAATGCACCTGCCACTTTTCAGAGGTTGGTGAACACAGTCCTGCAAGGGCTGGAAGCTTTTAGTGCATCATATCTGGACGATATAGCTGTCTTTAGCTCCAGTTGGGATGATCACCTGGTCCACCTATGGAAAGTTTTAGAGGCCCTGCAAAAGGCAGGTCTCACTATCAAGGCTTCAAAGTGCCAAATAGGGCAGGGGAAGGTGGTTTATCTGGGACACCTTGTTGGTGGGGAACAGATTGCACCACTTCAGGGGAAAATCCAAACTATTATAGATTGGGTTCCCCCTACTACTCAGACTCAGGTGAGAGCCTTCCTAGGCCTCACTGGGTATTACAGGAGGTTCATTAAGAACTATGGCTCCATTGCAGCCCCTCTTAATGACCTCACATCAAAGAAAATGCCTAAAAAGGTATTATGGACAGCAAACTGTCAGAAAGCTTTTGAGGAGCTGAAGCAGGCCATGTGCTCTGCACCTGTCCTGAAAAGCCCTTGTTACTCTAAAAAATTCTATGTCCAAACTGATGCATCTGAATTAGGAGTAGGGGCAGTCCTATCACAACTTAATTCTGAGGGCCAGGATCAACCTGTTGCTTTTATTAGTAGAAGGTTGACCCCTAGAGAAAAGCATTGGTCTGCCATTGAGAGGGAGGCCTTTGCTGTGGTCTGGGCACTGAAGAAGTTGAGGCCATACTTGTTTGGCACTCACTTCATTGTTCAGACAGACCACAAACCTCTACTTTGGCTAAAACAAATGAAAGGTGAAAATCCTAAATTGTTGAGGTGGTCCATATCCCTACAGGGAATGGACTATACAGTGGAACATAGACCTGGGAGTAACCACTCCAATGCAGATGGACTCACCAGATCTTTCCACTTAGACAATGAAGACTCATCAGGTCATGGCTAGTCTTATTGTCCTTCGTTTGGGGGGGGGGGGGGTTGTGTAGGAAAGTCCCACTTGCCTGGCATGTTACCCCCATTTTTCACTGTATATATGTTGTTTTAGTTGTATATGTCACTGGGACCCTGCCAGCCAGGGCCCCAGTGCTCATAAGTGTGCCTGAATGTGTTACCTGTGTTATGACTAACTGTCTCACTGAGGCTCTGCTATCCAGAACCTCAGTGGTTATGCTCTCTCATTTCTTTCAAATTGTCACTAACAGGCTAGTGACCAATTTTACCAATTTACATTGGCTTACTGGAACACCCTTATAATTCCCTAGTATATGGTACTGAGGTACCCAGGGTATTGGGGTTCCAGGAGATCCCTATGGGCTGCAGCATTTCTTTTGCCACCCATAGGGAGCTCTGACAATTCTTACACAGGCCTGCCACTGCAGCCTGAGTGAAATAAAGTCCATGTTATTTCACAGCCATTTTACACTGCACTTAAGTAACTTATAAGTCACCTATATGTCTAACCTTTACCTGGTAAAGGTTGGGTGCTAAGTTACTTAGTGTGAGGGCACCCTGGCACTAGCCAAGGTGCCCCCACATTGTTCAGGGCCAATTCCCCGGACTTTGTGAGTGCGGGGACACCATCACACGCGTGCACTACATATAGGTCACTACATATATGTAGCTTCACAATGGTAACTCTGAATATGGCGATGTAACATGTCTATGATCATGGAATTGCCCCCTCTATGCCATCCTGGCAAAGTTGGCACAATCCCATGATCCCAGTGGTCTGTAGCACAGACCCTGGTACTGCCAAACTGCCTTTCCCGGGGTTTCACTGCAGCTGCTGCTGCTGCCAACCCCTCAGACAGGCTTCTGCCCTCCTGGGGTCCAGCCAGGCCTGGCCCAGGATGGCAGAACAAAGGACATCCTCTGAGAGAGGGTGTTACACCCTCTCCCTTTGGAAAATGGTGTGAAGGCAGGGGAGGAGTAGCCTCCCCCAGCCTCTGGAAATGCTTTCATGGGCACACATGGTGCCCATTTCTGCATAAGCCAGTCTACACCGGTTCAGGGACCCCTTAGCCCTGCTCTGGCGCGAAACTGGACAAAGGAAAGGGGAGTGACCACTCCCCTGACCTGTACCTCCCCTGGGAGGTGCCCAGAGCTCCTCCAGTGTGCTCCAGACCTCTGCCATCTTGGAAACAGAGGTGCTGCTGGCACACTGGACTGCTCTGAGTGGCCAGTGCCATCAGGTGACATCAGAGACTCCTTCTGATAGGCTCCTTCAGGTGTTGCTAGCCTATCTTCTCTCCTAAGTAGCCAAACCCTCTTTTCTGGCTATTTAGGGTCTCTGCTTTGGGGATTTCCTCAGATAACGAACGCAAGAGCTCATCCGAGTTCCTCTGCATCTCTCTCTTCACCTTCTGCCAAGGAATCGACTGGTGACCGCGCTGGAAGCCTGCAAAACTGCAACAAAGTAGCGAAGACGACTACTGCAACTCTGTAACGCTGATCCTGCCGCCTTCTCGACTGCTTTCCTGGTGGTGCATGCTGTGGGGGTAGTCTGCCTCCTCTCTGCACTAGAAACTCTGAAGAAATCTCCCGTGGGTCGACGGAATCGTCCCCCTGCAACCGCAGGCACCAAAGAACTGCATCACCGGTACCCTGGGTCTCCTCTCAGCACGACGAGCGAGGTCTCTTGAATCCAGCAACTCTGTCCAAGTGACTCCCACAGTCCAGTGACTCTTCAGTCCAAGTTTAGTGGAGGTAAGTCCTTGCCTCCCCACCCCAGACTGCATTGCTGGGAACCGCGACTTTTGCAGCTACTCCGGCCTCCGTGCACTTCTGGCAGAAATCCTTTGTGCACAGTCCAGCCTGGGTCCACGGCACTCAAACCTGCATTGCATGACCTCCTAAATTGTCCTCCGGCGACGTGGGACTCCTTTGTGCGACTTCGGGTGAGCACCGTTTCACTCCACTTCGTAGTGCCTGTTCCAGCACTTCTGCGGGTGCTGCCTGCTTCTGAGAGGGCTCCTTGTCTTGTTCTATGCCCCCTCTGTCGCCAGACGCAATTGGCGACATCCTGGTCCCTCCTGGGCCACAGCAGCATCCAAAAACCCTAACTACATGATTTGCAGCTAGCAAGGATTATTGGCGGTCTTTCTTCAGGAAAACACTTCTGCACGACTCTCCATGGCGTGGGGGATCCGTCCTCCAAAGGGGAAGTTCCTAGCCCTTGTCGTTCCTGCAGAATCGTCAGCTTCTACTGTCCAGTAGCAGCTTCTTTGCACCCACAGCTGGCATTTCCTGGGCATCTGCCCATCTCTGACTTGCTTGTGACTTTTGGACTTGGTCCCCTTGTTCCACAGGTACCCTCGACTGGAAATCCATCGTTGTTGCATTGCTGATTTGTGTCTTTCCTGCAGAATTCCCCTATCACGACTTCTATGTCCTTTGGGGAACTTTAGTGCACTTTGCACTCACTTTTCAGGGTCTTGGGGTGGGCTATTTTTCTAACCCTTACTATTTTCTAATAGTCCCAGCGACCCTCTACAAGGTCACATAGGTTTGGGGTCCATTCGTGGTTCGCATTCCACTTTTGGAGTATATGGTTTGTGTTGCCCCTATCCCTATGTGTCCCCATTGCATCCCATTGTAACTATACATTGTTTGCACTGTTTTCTAAGACTATTACTGCATATTTTGGTATTGTGTACATATATCTTGTGTATATTTGCAATCCTCATACTGAGGGTACTCACTGAGATACTTTTGGCATATTGTCATAAAAATAAAGTACCTTTATTTTTAGTATATCTGTATATTGTGTTTTCTTATGATATTGTGCATATGACACTAGTGGTACTGTAGGAGCTTCACTCGTCTCCTAGTTCAGCCTAAGCTGCTCTGCTAAGCTACCATTATCTATCAGCCTATGCTGCTAGACACCCTATACACTAATAAGGGATACCTGGGCCTGGTGCAAGGTGTAAGTACCCCTTGGTACTCACTACAAGCCAGTCCAGCCTCCTACGTCGCTCCCATGGGGGGCCAATTGTATTTAGACCATTTCTGCCCCTTTTGTTAGGCCAATCTGCCCCCATGGGGGCAGAAACCACTTAGGCACCAGGGATTGGAGTGTGTGTGTGCATGTGTTTTCTTTAGGGGGGCAGCCCCTTGGGTAAGGGTCACTCACCATGGGGGCACATTACTGTTGGCCATATCTGCCCCCCATTGGGGGCAGATGGGCCTATTTTTGGAAGGCCCATCTGCCCCCAAGGGGGGGCAGAAAGCCCACCAGAGGCCAGGGAAGGTTTTTTTTTCAAAAATAGGAGGGTGGGGGTATGGCCATACCCCACCCCAAATAAATGGGGCCAAAGTTGTTCTGCCCACCAGTGGGCAGATGGGGCAATTACCCCTGATCCACACCCGGGGGGCAGAAAGTCTACTAGATGCCAGGGAATTCTTTAAAAAAAACTAAAAATATTGGGGTGGTGGCTACCAACCAGTATGGGCCTGGTTACTCCCCCACCTCAACTGAAGGGGGTAACAGTCTTTCAGCTCTCCCCCGCACTCTAAACATCTTATCCGGCAAGAAGACATTTGATTATTTTGGGTTTTAGTTTTACATTTGGGCCATGAGAACTTGGCTTACTCTAAAAATCGTCCCACTTGGAATGGTGAGGGCTGCACTTTCTGGACTTTGGGACGCTGCCATGTAGAAAAATCCACAAGATCTAGACACATCTGAAAACTAAACATCTGGGTGATTCCAGGGTGGTGTGTTTCACATGCACCCCGCACCATTTTTGTACCCACAATCCCCTGCAAACCTCCAACTTTGCTGGAAATCACAAATTTTTCCCACGTTTTTGTGGTGGAACCTTCCGGAATCTGCAGAAATCCACAAAATTCCTACCACCCAGCATTGTCTCATCTATACCGATAAAAATTCTACTGCACTTGTCAGCCTAAAAATGTGTTTTTTGCAAACTGCCCTTTTGGACCTCTTTTCTTCCCCCTCAATATCGACATGTTTTTGGGTCTTCCCTTTCACAAGCACTTGGCCCATCTACACAAATTAGGTATAATTTTTACCTGGAGACTGAGGGGAACATTGGGTGGTATGAAATGTGTCCCAGTGCGGTGAGCCCACACAGAAATGTGGGAAAAATTAGATTTTTTTGCTAAATTTGAGGTTTGCTGAGGATTCTGGGTAAGAAAACATTGGGGGATCCACGCAAGTCACACCTCACTGGACACCCTCGGGTATCTAGTTTTCAGAAATGTCTGGGTTTGGTAGGTTTCCCTAGAAGGCTGCTGAGCCCAGGACCAAAAACGCAGGTGCCCCCCTGCAAAAACATGTAGTTTTGTATTTCATAATTGTGATGTGTCCAGATGGTGTTTTGGGGCATTTCCTTTTGTGGGCGCTAGACCTAACCACACAAGTGATGTACCATTTTTATCAGGAGACTTGGGGGAACGCTGGGTGGAAGGAAATTTGTGGCTCCTCTCAGATTCCCGAACTTTCTGTCACCGAAATGAGAGGAAAAAGTGTTTTTTGGGTCACATTTTGAGGTTTGCAAAGGATTCTGGGTAACAGAACCTTGTCACAGCCCAAAAGTCACCCAATCTTGGATTCCCCTAGGTGTATAGTTTTCAAAAATGCGCTGGTTTGCTAGGTTTCACCAGGTGCCGGCTGAGCTAGAGGCCAAAATCCACAGGTAGGCACTTTGTAAAAAACACCTCTGTTTTCTGTGAAAACATTTGATGTGTCCACGTTGTGTTTTGGGCTATTTCCTTTTGTGGGCGCTAGGCCTACCCACACAACTGAGGTACCATTTTTATCAGGAGACTTGGGGGAACACTGGGTGGAAGGAAATTTGTGGCTCCTTTCAGATTCCAGAACTTTCTGTCACCGAAATTAGGGGAAAAGTGTTTTTTTGGTCAAATTTTGAGGTTTGCCAAGGATTATGGGTAACATAACCTGGTCAGAACCCCACAAGTCACCCTATCTTGGATTCCCCTAGGTGTCTAGTTTTCATAAATGTGCTGGTTTGCTAGGTTTCCCCAGGTGCCGGCTGAGCTAGAGCCCAAAATCCACAGGTAGGCACTTTGTAAAAAAACACCTCTGTTTTCTGTGAAAAAATGTGATGTGTCCACGTTGCGTTTTGGGCCATTTGCTTTCGTGGGCGCTAGGCCTGCCCACACAAGTGAGGTACCATTTTTATCGGGTGACTTGGGGGAATGCTGGGTGGAAGGAAATTTGTGGCTCCTCTCAGATTCCTGAACTTTCTGTCACCGAAATGAGAGGAAAAAAGTGTTTTTTTTGTCATATTTTGAGGTTTGCAAAGGATTCTGGGTAACAGAACCTGGTCAGATCCCCACAAGTTACCCCATCTTGGATTCCCCTAGATATCTAGTTTTCAGAAATGCGCTGGTTTGCTAGGTTTCCCCAGGTGCCGACTGAGCTAGGGGCCAAAATCCACAGGTAGGCACTTTGTAAAAAACACCTCTGTTTTCTGTGAAAAAATGTGATGTGTCCACGTTGTGTTATGAGCCATTTCCTTTCGTGGGCGCTAGGCCTACCCACACAAGTGAGGTACCATTTTTATCGGGAGACTTCGGGAAAAACAGAATAGCAAAACAAGTGTTATTGCCCCTTGTCTTTCTCTACATTTTTTCCTTCCAAATGTAAGGCAGTGTGTAAAAAAGACGTCTATTTGAGAAATGCCCTGTAATTCACATGCTAGTATGGGCACCCCGGAATTCAGAGATGTGCAAATAATCACTGCTTCTCAACACCTTATGTTGTGGCCATTTCGGAAATACAAAGGTTTTCTTGATACCTATTTTTCACTTTTTATATTTCAGCAAATGAATTGCTGTACAGTATACCTGGTATAGAATAAAAACTCATTGCAAGGTGCAGCTCATTTATTGGCTCTGGGTACCTAGAGTTCTTGATGAACCTAAAAGCCCTATATATCCCAGCAACCAGAGGAGTCTAGCTGACGTAACAGTATATTGCTTTCAAAAATCTGACATTGCAGGCAAAAGTTACAGAGTAAAACGTGGAGAAAAATGGCTGTTTTTTTTATCTCAATTTCAATACATTTTTATCTCAGCTGTTATTTTCTGTAGGAAACACTTGCAGGATCTACACAAATTACCCCTTGCTTAATTCAGAATTGTGTCTACATTTCAAGAATGTTTAGCTGTCTGGTATCCAGCATTGGTTTCTCACCCATTTTGGCCACTAACTGGAAGGAGGCTGAAAGCACAAAAAATAGTAAAAATGGGGTATGTCCCAGTAAAATGTCAAAATTGTATTGAAAAATGGGAATTTCCAATTCAAGTCTGCCTGTTCCTGAAAGCTGGGAAGATGGTGATCTTGCCACCGCAAACCCTTTGTTGATGCCATTTTCAGGGGAAAAAACACGAACTGCCTTCTGTAACCCTTTTTTTCCAATTTGTTTGAAAAAAACTAAGTTTTCACTGTATTTTGGCTAATTTCTTGGTCTCCTTCAGGGAAACCCACAAAGTCTGGGTACCTCTAGAATCCCTAGGACGTTGGAAAAAAAGGACGCAAATTTGTCCTGGGTAGCTTATGTGAACAAAAACTTATGAGGGCCTAAGCGCAAACTGCCCCAAATAGCCAAAAAAAGGCTTGGCACAGGAGGGGGAAAATGCCTGGCAGCAAAGGGGTTACATGACATTTCTACTTCCAATGTCCCAACTCATTTTAAGGGTGACAAGGAGTTGACCTTTTCATACTATCTACACCCAATCGTGTACTAGGATCTATTTGGGCTCCTCAACCTCTACCTTGTGTTGGATTCTGTGGCTGTTGATATACCCTCCTGTATTGCAGCACCACAGTTTACAGCCATGGGCATCTGGCTAGTACTTTGAGCAGCTTTCATGTGAGCAAGCATAGTTTTTCCTTCTTTTTTTGCTTCATCTCTATTTCATCATGTCACTATGTAGCATAATGAAAAATCTCATCAATGGATGTATTCTGCCAACGGATTAAATGCTGGTGAATCATAATACTTATCCTGGGCCTCAACTCTGTCATAAACATTGACACATAATGTCCCATATCCTTTGCCTCTAAAGTCAACATACTACTATATTGTTTGAATGCTTGTAACAGCCTTTCGAAGTAAACATAGATCGTCTCATTTGGTTCTTGAGTTATTCTAGCGATCTTGGCCCACTCAACGTCTTGCGGAGGCACCTTCTCTTTCAGGTATGTCATGACCGCTTGATATTTCTTCATCACCAACGGGAGATTCCTGCATTCCTAGTCAGTTCTGACTCAAGTGATCAAATAGCTGCGACAATATCTAACAATATATTCAAACCAATCCACAATTCCTTTGAAATTTTCACAAACCTATAAACTTGTTGATACCATACCACTGGCTTTTCTCACAGTTTTTGACTCAGTGGTGCAGGAACTTAACCTCCACCAAGTACGTCTCACAATGGAAAGGTTGTAACACGTTCCCTCTGCTCCAATGGGCGGTGGCTTATCCGAACATTTCTTCACCTCTTTCTTTTTCACCCATTTGGTCTCCCACTTATCTAATTCATTCCATCTCCTAATGTTCTAGATCAGTTCTTTAAACTGAGTTTTTAATCTTGGAGTTCTAAACTCAGCAATATATTTTTCCCTGAAGCACACTCAATAGTTTCTTTGCAAAGCCTTGGTTCTATTTAGGTCTACCCCATATTTTTGTGCCAATTCAGCCAATTTATCATAACTTGGCCTACTCACTTAGTAATATCTCTAAACATAAATGCAAGCTCACCTTCTTGATAATTCTCTAACTGTACCGAGCTGAGATTTCAAACAATCATTGCATCCAATTCTCTTATCAACTTTGCCATGTTTAAAGTCCTCTATCTCTCTGTTGATGGAAGTGTTCCCAGACTCACTTCTAAACCAGTACTCTACTTAAATAGGGTGCTCCCATTAAAGAATTGTACCCAATCATCTATGTCCTTTGCACTGATGAATCATGTCACCACAGGACTTTTAGGTATGGAATCACATAACTGAGCACCATTTCCACATTCAAAAGTGGTTTCCATGAAAAAGGATTATGTGCAGGTATCTTCTGATATGTACCTATTGAAGTGCATCCTGATATATTTAAAGTTGTATCTTTACTTGCTCCACATGGAGTGCTAGTGTGGGTTGGAACTAAAGGAAAAAACATCCTAACGCCTGAAGTATTTGGCACTCTGCTCTGCCTTTCAGCATTGTTGGTTACTGTCAAATTGTACATATTTCTCCCAGAACCTTCTGTTATATACACAGGAACTACCAAGCCTAAGGTAACGGGTACTCTAAGGACCTCAATGGTGCTCATTGTACGATTAAATGGGGCACATTCCCTCAAACCTTCACTTCTTAACTCACAGGGTACACTAGTGGTAGTAACTTCCACAGTACTAAAGGTCATCCTAATTGGAGCAGTCACAACATTAGTCAGACCAACTGTCTGATTTCTACTTCCATCCCTAACTTCATAATATGGAAGTGGCCATTTGGAAAGTAACACATCCTAAATACTATCTCCAGAGCGTTCATCGTTGTCCATATTCATATCATCAGGCTCTTCTTGTTTCCTCTCTTTTGATTTCTAAGTCATTTTACTTTCCCCTTCTCCCTCAACTACATCTGTTGTCAAAGCTGGATACAATCTAACTCCTTCTATCATGTTGTTTTTTCACCTTCTCTGCTCAACATCCCATCTAGCATCTGCATAAAAACACATAGCTTTCTTCGCTCTGCCCTGATGTTTTTTATTTGTCTCTCGCATGAGCAGCATGTTTCGAAGCATTAAGGTGGTCATTACAACCCTGGCGGATGGTGTTAAAGCGGCGGTAAGACCGCCAACAGGCCGGCGGTAAAAAATTGGAATTACGACCGTGGCGGAAACCGCCAACAAAGACAGCCACTTTAACACTCCGACCGCCACGCCGGTACAAACAAACAGCGTGGCGGTCACCGCCAACAGAGAGGTGGAGGACAAAGTACCGCCCACAGTATCACAACCTACCAATCTGCCACCTTTTCTGGGGTGGATTCACCGCATACAAAAACACGGCAGAAACAGGACCTCGAAGGGAAAATGCTCACCTCTACACATCCCACAAGGAACCAAGACGCCATGGAACCAGAGCTGCAGATCCTGCCAGCCCTTATCTTCTTGCTCCTCTACCAGGAGCACGAACGCCGGCAGCGAAAACCACAGTGAGTAATGCACCTACGACACAGGGGAGGGGGGAGGGAAAAAACAGGGACAAACACATGCAACACGCAACACCCCCACCTCCACCCTCACCCACGACAACACACACACTAATACAGCATGATACATTATAGTTACACCCCGAACCCCCCGGAAGAATGCAAAGACCAAAGAAAATGAGTGTAACCATTGTAATATATTAAAATCCAGTACGCAAAAGTATATATATACACCATAAATAAAATATACACCAAGTATAGTAGTTCAGGTAGTGCTCCATTGAAGTCCGTGGAACACTTGGCCCACACGGTATGGGCGAGGCCCACACAAGATCCCCGACTATGATGGAAAGAACACTGCAGGGGCATCAGATAGCAATAACACAGGCACCTCAGGGGGAGTGAAAGGGGGGGAACCTCAGCCGGTTGAGTGCACAACGCCAAATCCACGAGGGGCCCACATGCCCACTGTTCAATCCTGGGGAGTGCAAAGCCACAGTCTCTCAAGTCTCTACAGTGGGTGGTTTGCACACTGTTCAATCCTGGGGAATGCAAAGCCACAGTCTCTCAAGTCTCTACAGTGGGTGGTTTGCCCACTGTTCAATCCTGGGGAGTGCAAAGCCACAGTCTCTCAAGTCTCTACAGTGGGTGGGTTGCCCACTGCTGCATCATGGGGAGTGCAAAGCCACAGTCTCTCAAGTGGATGACAGTCTCCACTGGTTCTGGAGGGGGCCTTGTGCCCAGAGTGCTTCATCCTGCCAAGGACTGAGGTAGTGACTGGATCTCTCCACTGGTTCTGGAAGGGGCATGGTGCCCAGAGTGCCTAATCCTGCCAAGGACTGAGGTAGTTGATGGATTTCTCCACTGGTTCTGGAGGGGGTTTGGTGCCCAGAGTGCTTCATCCTGCCAAGGACTGAGGTAGTGGATGGATCTCTCCACTGGTTCTGGAGGGGGCTTGGTGCCCAGAGTGCCTCATCCTGCTCGCGACCGACTCAGTAGCGTCAGTGCCCTTGGCGCTCATGGGCCAGCGGTGCACGTGGCTGCGGTGCCCTGTTCAGCGGTGCTTGTGGCGGTGGTGCCCTGTTCAACGGTGCTTGTGGCGGTGGTGCCCTGTTCAGCGGTGCTTGTGGAGGCGGTGTCCTTTGCAGTGACTCAGCTGCTGGCGGTCCTGTCTGGCCCAGCGGAGCTAGTGCTGGCGGTCCTGTCTGGACCTGCGGGGCTGGTGCTGGCAGTCCTGTCTGGCCCAGCGGGGCTGGTGCTGGCGGTCCTGTCTGGCCCAGCGGGGCTGGTGCTGGCGGTCGCCTCTTGGGCAGCAGGGCAGGTGCTGGCGGTGGCCTCTTGGGCTGCAGGGCAGCTGCTGGCGGGGGCCACCTGGGCAGTGGGGATGATGGCGGTGGGCTCCTGGGCAGCGGAGATGATGGCAGTCTTCTCCACCTTGCTGCTCTTCCCAGACCTGCTGACTTTCTTGTGTCCCTTCTCCACCTTGGAAGGTGTCGCAGCTGACTCCATGCTCCCACCTGTACCCCTGGGAGCGGCTTTGGTGGCTATAGTCTTCCCCCTCTCCCGCTGGGCACTGGCCAACCTTTGATGCTTCACTTGTGGGGGACTGTCCGTGCTGTGGCTCCGTGCCACACTGGCTGCCCTGGTGGCCGGTGCACTCCAGATTCCGGTGACTACAGGCACCACTGGTCCCGGAGATGTTGTGGCTGAGGTGCTAGGTTGGGACCTGGAGAGTCGGGCCCTAGGAGATGGACGGGGTGGGGGAGGTGTGGGAAAGAGGTCATGGTTGGACAGGAAAAGTTTTTGGGAAACACTGGGACGGGTAGCTGGAGGGGGTTTAGGAGTGGAGGAAGAGGTTGTGGTTGTAGAAGGTGTTCGTTTGGTGGCTTTGGGTGAAGGTGCATGCACTGGAGGCTGTTGTGAGGTGGATGGCTGTTGGGTGGGTGTGTGCCTGGGTTTGTGTATCTTGGGAGGTGGCGTCACAGACACACTGGGAGAGGACACAGGGGATGTGTGAATGGCAGTGGGGGTGGTGACTGCACGTGAGCGGGGTTTGGTGGTGTGTGTGCTGGTGATGGCAGTAGTGGCTGTAGATGTCGTGCATGCAGGTGTGAGTGGAGACGAGACTGGCTGGGAGGAGGGAGACGAGGAGGAGGGGGACACAGTGAAGGGAGTGGATGTCGGTGTGTCTGCATTTGTGTGATGCTTGCGTGAGTGCCAGTGTGATGTGTGGTGCTTATGTTTGCCTGAGCTTCCCTTGTGTGTTGACGTGTGTGCATGCTGGTCTGAAGGTGTGACTGCCCAATAGTGAGGGACCTGAGGAGGTCAATGGCCTCCTCACTGAGGGCAGCAGGGGTGACTGGGGCAGGGGCTGAGGTGCCTGGGGCGAAGGTGATGCCCACCCTCCTGGGTGAGCGGGCACGGGGCAAAGGCTGAGGGGCTGCTGGGAGGGCGGTGCTGGTAGGGGGGTGGCAGCTGTACCTGTAGATGCGGGGGGCACAGATGTTGCCGCGACCACAAGGGAGATCCCATCAGAGGACGAGTACGTGTCACTGGTGTCAGCTCCTGTCCCCGCCGTGGAGCTCCCCTCGCCCTCCGTCTCACTGGTGAACTCCGAGTCTGTTGTCTCGCCCTCCAGGGCCATGTGAGATGCAGCTCCCTCCTGCTCCGTTGCCATTGCTCCTCCCCCTGATGATGCTAATGCACACAAGAACAGGGAGACCACAAAAAGAGGGGGGACGACAGAAGAAAGACATGTTGAGTGCATGCATTACCGCTACCGTTGGCGGACACGTCAGACACAGAAGCCCCCTGCACTACGCCGCACACTTGGCCTCCACTGTTCAATCCCTGGGACATGGCCTACAAGGCTATGGACGACATCTGCGCACATGGATGACACAGGAGCCTGACTAGGTGTTGCCACAGGCTCTGCCGGAAAAAGGGGACCTTGCCTCCTAAACTTGCCCTGGCCTAGGGAAACCCACAGCCCACCTCCCCCACCCAGACACCTCAACTGCGTGCAAAATCAGCAGAATTAGAGTGTACTCACCCCCTTGTGGCTGCTATGATACCCCCAAGTGCCCATCCAACTACGGGTACGCCAACACCATGATCCTGAACATCAGGGGGGTCATGGTGCGACAGGCACCCCTCCCACGTTGGGAGGCCATCACCAGCTGGGCCTCCGCCGTCTTCTTGCTCAAGCGGCGAATGTCCTCCCATCTTTTCCGGCAGTGGGTGCTCCGTCTGTGGTAGACACCCAGGGTCTGGACTTCCTTGGCGATGGCACGCCAAATATCTTTTTTCTGGTGGGCGCTGACCTACATGAATTGTACAGGGGGAAAAGAAAAGTTATTACCAAATGCACCGTCACAGTCATTGGCCCCCATCCCTGCCCTTGCCATGATGCACATGCCCTCACCGTCGTTTCATGCAGGCCTCAATCTCCCCCCCCCCATCTTTCATCCACCCCACTACACACAGTGTAGCCCATACAGCATGCTCCCAGTGTATTTACATGTTTGTCTGGAGGACCGTAGAGTAGCGTGTACTGGGGGAGGACCCCATCCACGAGTTTCTCCAACTCCTCCGATGTGAAGGCAGGGGCCCTTTCCCCAGTCGCACGAGCCATTGTCTCTTCCAGACCGAGGTCACAGCAGCACTTGCAGTGTAGGTCCTCTCCTGTCGAAGATCAGGTATCGAGTGATTGAACAGATAGAAAATGGCAGACACGTCCACAGCGGTGCGTACCATCATCGCCGCCGTACATTGTCATTGGCTCCTGGGACCCATAGTGTCCAATGTTAACCAATGCAGCATTGCACCGCTGTCTTCGACCGCCTACTGCAACAGTGTACAACGCCAGCGCAGTTACCTCACATCCCATTGTCCCACTTTACAGGTCAGGTAGCCGCCATTTCAGGGGCCCACATGGCTTAATTTTTAACTGCGTCACACATACCTAGGCCTAGCCTCAACACACATACAGGCCAATTTTCAGATTATGATTCGTGTTCTGTGTAAGCTGTGGGTACGTACCTCTGAGTTGTTTGACTCTGTGCTCGCAGTTGTCCTTCATAGGCACCGTCCGCTGGGACATGTGAGGTGATGGCGGCATCCTCCGGTGTACAGACCGCTGGTGGACCTGTTGACAATGGAGGAAAGACATGTGATCATCACCTACAGGCTTGACCGTGCCACAATCCAGGAACTGTGTGCCCAGCTGGAGCCAGACCTGATGTCAGCTTTCTGCCATCCCACAGGAATCCCCCATCAAGTGCAGGTGCTGTCAGTACTCCATTTCCTTACAAGTGGGTCATTTCAAACAACAGTGGCTATAGCATCAGGGATGTCCCAGCCTATGTTTTCCAACGCGTTGTCCAGAGTGTTGTCTGCACTGCTGAAACACATGCGGAGCTACATCGTTTTAGCTCAGGTGGAGGATTTGCCTACAGTGAAAGGAGACTTCTATGCCTTGGGACATATCCCCAACATCATAGGTGCCATTGATGGGACCCATGTGGTTTTGGTACCCCCCGCAGGAGTGAACAGGTGTACAGAAACCGGAAGAGTTATCATTCCATGAATGTGCAGATGGTGTGTTTGGCAGACCAGTACATCTCCCATGTGAATGCCAAGTTCCCTGGCTCAGTGCATGACGCCTACATCCTGCGGAATAGCAGCATCCCTTATGTGATGGGTCAACTCCAGAGGCACCGTGTGTGGCTAATAGGTGAGCACCTGGAAGCAAGTCAGTGGGAATGGTTGTTTGGGTCTGGGGATATGCCTCCAGATTAGTGTGTGTCTAACAGTTGTCCATCGCCATTTGCAGGTGACTCTGGTTACCCCAACCTGTCATGGCTACTGACCCCAGTGAGGAATCCCAGGACAAGGGCAGAGGAACACTACAATGAGGCCCATGGGCGAACCCGGCGGATAATAGAGCGGACCTTCGGCCTCTTGAAGGCCAGGTTCAGGTGCCTCCGTATGACAGGTGGATCCCTCTTCTACTCACCAAAGAAGATGTGCCAGATCATCGTGGCCTACTGTGTGCTTCACAACTTAGCTTTGCGACGACAGGTGCCTTTTCTGCAGGAGGATGGTCCAGATGGCGGTGTTGTTGCAGCTGTGGAGCCTGTGAACAGTGAAGACGAGGAAGCAGAAGAAGAGGACATGGACACCAGGAACTCAGTGATCCTGCAATATTTCCAGTGAGACACAGGTAAGAATACAAACCTGCCTACTACATGTACTTTAACACTTCTACCTCTCTACTGTCTGTCGTTTTCACCCAGTGCATGGTCACTGAGTTGTCACTTTCCCTTACGATTTCACAGATGTGTGTCCCACAGTGTGACATCTGCTTTGTTTCCTCATGGACTAGAGCTGTGTGACATAGGTATGTTGACATTACAATTGAAAGAGCATTTTGCCACAGTAATTGCTAATACACTATTCCGAAATCACAGACTGACTCCAGATTGTTTTGTGCTTCAAGGGTGATTATTTAAGTGCTCAATATTGGAGGGGGTTGTAAAATGGTGAGGGGTGATGGTGGAGGAATGTCCATGGCAGAGTCCAGTCTATTAGTCTCACAGGTGCATTGCCCAAATGGGCATAGGAAGTGGAGCTGGGGCAGTTTGAGGATGGACAGGGTGACAAAGTGGGACAGAAGGATGACATTCAGGGTGGTCTCATTTCTTGACGGGGGTCTTGGCATCGTTCTCTGTCTTTGTCCTTGATCTCAGGGACCGTTTGCCGGGTGGTTCTCCCTCTGCAGGGGGAGGGGTGCTGGTGTGGTGGTCCTGTGGCGGTGCCTCCTGTCCACTAGCACCGGCGGAGGTGGTGGGCAGTTCATCGTCCAGGCTAGTGTCATGGGCCCCTTGTTGTGCCACAGTGTCCCTCCTGGTGTTGAGTACTTCCTTCAGCACCCCTATGATGGTTCCCAGGGTGGAATTGATGGCTCTGAGTTCCTCCCTGAAGCCCATATACTGTTCCTCCTGCAGCCGCTGGGTCTCCTGAAACTTGGCCAGTAGGGTTGCCATCGTCTCCTGGGAGTGGTGGTAGGCTCCCATGATGGAGGAGAGGGCCTTGTGGAGAGTGGGTTCCCTTGGCCTGTCCTCCCCCTGTCACACAGCAGCCCTCCCAGTTCCCCTGTGTTCCTGTGCCTCCGTCCCCTGGACCGTGTGCCCACTACCACTGCCCCCAGGTCCCTGTTGTTGTTGGGGTGGTGGGTTAGCCTGGGTTCCCTGTAGTGGTGGACACACTGCTGATTGATGTGTCCTGGGGACAGAGGTATGGGCCCGCTGGGCGGGTGCTGTGCTGGTGTTTCCAGAAGGGGGAAGCTCTGTAGTGGCCTGTGACTGTGTCAGGGGAACCGACTGTCCCGAGGTCCCCGATGGGCCGGGCTGGTCATCTAGATCCAGTTGGACAGAGCTGCTGTCATCACTGTGGGCCTCTTCGGTTGGTGGTGTGGACATGTGTGGACCCTCCTGTCCGGTGACGTTGGGTAGGGGTCCTACAGGGGTATAAAATGATGTTTATTACATCTGTGTGTGCCATGGTGTGCAATAGGTGGGTGACTGTGTACCCCAGTGCTTGCATTCCTGTGTGGGACCTTGTGTGATGGTGGTTTGGGGGGGTGTATGGGTATGTGCAGTGGCCATGCTTTGGTGATGGGTGTCCATGCTTTGGTGTTGCATGCAGGGCTTGGTGTTGGGATGGGTGGTTTGTGATATTGGGACATGTGTGAGGAGTAGGAGTGATGGGGTGAGGGTGAGGGTGAGGGTGAGGGTATGTGATGGCATGCAGGTAGGGTGGGGGGGTGAAAGTAGTTAAGATTTGACTTACCAGACTCCATTCCTCCATCTACTCCTGCGAGGCCCTCAGGATGCAGAATCACCAAGACCTGCTCCTCCCATGTTGTTAGTTGTGGGGGAGGAGGTGGGGGTCCGCCGCCAGTCCTCTGAACCGCAAGGTGGTGTCTTGAGACCCCGGAACGCACCTTCCTCCGTAGGTCATTCCACCTCTTCCTGATGTCATCCCGATTTCTTGGGTGCTGTCCCACTGCGTTGACCCTGTCCACTATTCTGCGCCATAGCTCCATCTTCCTAGCTATGGAGGTGTGCTGCACCTGTGATCCGAATAGCTGTGGCTCTACCCGGACGATTTCCTCCACCATGACCCTGAGCTCCTCCTCAGAGAAACTGGGGTGTCTTTGCCGTGCCATGGGGTGGTGTGGATGATGTGTGGGGTGGTGTGTGTAGTGATAAGTGGGGTGATATTTTGTGGTGTGTTGTGTGAGGTGCGTGGAAGTTCTGTGGGTGATGGTATTATGTGCCTGTGTATGCTTGGTTGTTGTTTGTGGTGTCTCTCTGGCCTTCATTCGGGATTTTTGTTGTAGGGGTTTGTGGGAGATGTGGGTGTGTGTTTTATATTGTATTCGGTGTTGGTGTGGTGTGTGTATGTGTATCAGGTGTGTGTATTTTGAATTGTCCAATGTGGCAGTGTTTTGTAAATGTGTGTGTATTTTGAGCATGGCGGTGTGTACCGCCAATGGAATACCGTGGTTGAAAGACCGCCACGTGGATTCGTGTGTCGTGATAGTGTGGGCATATTTCTGTGGGCGTGACGGAGGAGGTTTTGTTTTCGCCAGTTTATCACTGACCTTTGGTGTGGCGGACTTGTGTGGGTGTCTGAATTTTGGCGGATTCCATGCTGTGGGTCATAATTGCTGTGGCGGAATTCCGCTGCGGTGTGTTGGCGGTCTTCTGCACGGCGGTAAGCAGCTTTTACAGCCAATGTTGTAATGAGGGCATAAGTGCTTTACATTGTGCGGTTGTAGGAGGTGGCTTAGTTTCATAGAACACTCTCCTCAAATTTACAATAATTCTCAAAATAAATGTGAGATATTGTAGGAATCTCAATGACCATCCTTTTCTGTGATCTTTTACCAATGACCAAGCCAAACACACATATGAAGCCTTACATTGATCACCATATAGCAGTGGTCTCCAAACCTTTTAATGCCACACCCCCCCAGTTGAAAAATATAAATCATTGGACCCCCCTCTGAATTTCACAATTATTTTATAAAGATGGCAATGTTTAGATAAGTCTAGACCTATTTAAACATCACAGTTAAGTACTGTTACCTTTTTAAAATTGCAATACCATGCTTCTGCTTAAAACAAAGGCCTGTAATCTGTATAATGCTTCTTTTGGCTAGAGTCTGATGCCCCCCATGCGGATAGCTTGAGGCCTCCCTAGGGGGGCCCGCCCCACAGTTTGAAGACCTCTGCCACATAAGAACCTGGAGTACCTTCTGGGGGCACCACTTTTCCCTCCCTACTGGGAATATGAACATCTCCTTTTAATATATCTTGTATAACTCTAAAGCATTTAATTTTCAAAACTTTTCACAATATTCTAGTTCAATTTAAAATAATGCTGTGTCCCCAAACCTTTGCTCCGACACAACCACCAATCACAGTGCAGCACCTTATAACATAGCCCACCACTAGCTGCCCAGTACCACACCAACCAACCTATACCAGTGCAGCACACTGTGACGTAAATCTCACTCATCACAGCAGTTCCCCCTCCTTTACAATCTTCACGCACACTTGCTCCGAAACATCACAAGCATACAATACTATTATCAAATTTGGATTGGCAAACGCAGGATATTAGTGTCCGGCATCCCTTCAGATGTACCTATAGTCGCAGAGGCAATAGACTGTTTATGATAAATGTACCTAAATTGCTGCCAAACACTGTAGAGGGTGAAGAGCCACTGAAAAACAAGGTGATCTATTGGATCAGACATAAGAGACAGTGCCTATTGGCTATACGGTCACATATATATTCAGTATAGCCGTTGTCATTTTAGACCGACAAAGCAAATAGGATAGCCTTGACATTAAAAACTTGCTCAATGGTAGTTGTAGTAATTGCTATGGATCTGTGAAACGCAGGGTCTACAAATAGGGCGATTAGATTAAATTTAAAAGACCTGACTGAGGGTGTTCCTCAGGGAGACGGGACTCCACTGAGCTCTGACAATCTGCCACCTGAAGTTCCAGTCCTGATGACCTCCAACTTGTAAATTGACTACCTAGCCCGGTAACAAAGGGGTGCATGGGTTTCGTTGCAAGAAGCGTTGATGGCCAGCTACCAACTGAGATGGTAGACCTTAGTCTAACCTAAGAAAATCAAGCTAATCAGTGGGGCCAGGGAGAGACACTGACTGTAGAGATTGAGGAACAGTCTACCTCCATTGTACCTAGTGGAATTCGATCTAAGCAATTGTCTTTGATCTCTTGGAATATAGTAGGCCTAAAAGGCAAAATGACGGACCTAGATTGGCAGGAATATATTGAATTATTCCACCTTTTCCTTTTCCAGGAGACAAGGCTACTGGAACCAATGCACAAATTAGCATATATGACCTTTCACATTAATGATATTCCCTTCCTGCAAGGCAGACCTTCAGGAGGGTTGCTGATATGGGTTAAAATATCGCTGCCAGTCTCAATAGAATTGATTGAGCTAGTTTCCACAAACAAACTGGGAATTTGGGAAGAGATGCAGGATGGATGGGAAGTTTGTTTCTTTAATTTCTAAATTAGGCCAAAAAAGCTCAGTGTGGAATTTCCAGTGGTCAATGATCCTGATAGAGCTCTAAATGCATTGAATCCCAAAGTCTCTGTTATTTTGGGGGGGATATCAATTGTAAGTACAAGCCAATTCTGGGGTTAGAAGTGATATTGGAGGAGGAGGATAGGACTAGAAGCATCTCTTCCCTTGATACAGGCCCTGATGTACCATATACTGTACCCTCTGTGCAGATACTCCAGTTGGCAATAGAGCATAGCCTCGGGGTGTGCAATGGTAGAATGGAGTCTGATTGCCCAAGTGCAATCACGAATGAGAAAGGGGCTGTGTTAGAAATGGGGTCTCTAGTTGGCAGTCGGTTTGCACCCTGTCCAAGTAGGGACCCTCACTCTAGTTAGGATAAGGGCGATACCTGCTCAGATAACCCCTGCTCACCCCCTTGGTAGCTTGGCACGAGCAGTCAGGCTTATCTCAAAAGCAATGTGTAAAGCATTTGCACATAACACACAGTAATAAGTGAAAACACTACAAAAGGACACCACACCAGTTTTAGAAAAATAGCCAATATTTATCTATATAAAACAAGACCAAATACATTAAGAATCCAATCTACAGTAAGAGAAATATGAATTATGCAAGTTTTACTCAAAACTACAGTTCCTTGAAGTGGATAGCTCCACCTGGGGCTATCACAGCGTCGTAATCAACAAAACCAACAGTTCAGTCCGGCTGCGGTGTTGCAGGCCAGCTACGGTGTCAGGAAGACACGCAAACAGTACCTTGGATTTGCAGGGTGTTTGATCCTCACGGTGAGCTCTGAAGGGCGGCGTCACTGACGTCACGGTGTCTGGTCCGGAGTCAGTGCAGGAGTCGTCGGGCCGTTAAGGTCACACGCATTGCAGATCAAACTCCAGGCTGATGAAGTCAGGTGCGCCAGCGTGGATGGCTTCGGGGTCCTGGTGCGAAGTGGGATGATATGATGTGCGGGGCCCACAGGTCACGGTGCAGGCAGCGACGTCATTGTTGCTGAAGTGCTGTCATCGGTAGGCCCAAGCCAGCGGTGCGGGACAGGACGGTGCTTCTTGACCCTAATGAGCGGTGTCCACAGACCACGGTGCAGGCAGGATGCCTGGTGACGACACAGGAGTCGATGGTGCTGGCGTCGAGAGACCGGGGCTGCGGCACGGGGCGGGACGGAACTTCATGTACCTCACGAGCGGTGTCCACAGGCCACGGTGCAGGTAGCGGCGCCGGTGTCAGCAGGAGTGGCAGCGTCGGGGATGCCCAGGCTGCGGTGTGAGCAGGCGATGCCGGAGTGCGGTGCCCACAGGTTGCGGTGCAAGCAGCGGCTCGGTGAAGTCGTCCGATGACGGCATCGGAGAGACCAGGGTCGCAGTGCAAAGCGGGGCAATGCGACTCTGTGTGGTGTCAGCAGGTCACGGTGCAGGCCAGCGGCGCCGTTGCCGGCGTCCCAGTGGTTTCTCCTCTTGAACAGCACAAAACACACAATTCCCAGTGCTGCAGGTCGAGGAAACTGAAGTCTTTGGTGTCCCTGAGACTTCCAACAGGAGGCAAGCTTTACGCCAAGCCCATGGAGAATTTTCTCAAGCAGGACACACAGCAAATCTCACCCTTTGCACTCTTTTCAGGCAGAAGCAGCATCTGCAGGCCAGTCCACAAAGCAATACAGCAAAGGAACAGTACTCCTCCTCTTGATTCCAGAAAGATTCTAAAAGTCTGGGGTTTTGGGTCTTCTTCTTATACCCTGTTCTGCCTTTGAAGTTGGCAAATTTCAAAGCAAAGTCTCAGGTGTTTGCAAGATCCCTTCTTATCCAGGCCAGGCCCCAGACACACACGAAGGGGTCGGAGACTGCATTGTGTGAGGGCAGGCACAGTCCTTTCAGGTGTTAACGACCACTCCTCTCTTCCCCTCCAGCACAGATGGCTGAATAAAGATATGCAGGCTACACCCCAGCCCCCTCTGTGTCACTGTCTAGAGGAGAGGTGCGAACAGCCCAACTGTCAAGCTGACCCAGACAGGGAATCCACAAATAGGCAGAGTCACAGAATGGTATAAGCAAGAAAATGCCTACTTTCTAAAAGTGGTATTTTCAAACAGACAATTTAAAAACCAACTTCACTAAAAGATGTATTTTTAAATTGTGAGTTCAGAGACCCTAAACTCCACATTTTTATCTACTCTCAAAGGGAATCTGTGCTTTAAGGATATTGAAAGGCAGCCTCCATGTTAACCTATGAGAGGGATAGGCCTTGCACAGTGAAAAATGAATTTGGCAGTATCTCAATGTTAGGACATATAAAACACACTAGTATATGTCCTACCTTAAACATACACTGCACCCTGCCCCGGGGGCTACCTAGGGCCTAAGGTAGGGGTACCTTACATGTAGTAAAAGGGAAGGTTGAGGCCTGGCAAGTCTGAGTCATGTTTACAGGGCTACTAATGTGGGTGGCACAACCAGTGCTGCAGGCCCACTGGTAGCATTTGATTCACATGCCCTGGGCAACTCTACGGCACGTCACTAAGGACTTATTAGTAAATCAGATATGCCAATTATGGATAAACCTATCCACAGTACAATTTATATGGGGAGAACTTGCACTTTAACACTGATTAGCAGTGGTAAAGTGAGCAGAGACAATAAACTAGCAAAAACAGACCTAAAAAAATAGGAGGAAGAAGGCAAAAAGTTTGGGGATAACCCTGCAGAAAGGGCCATTTCCAACAGGCTTCACGCTCTTAGATAAACTATATATTGCTTAGTGTAGGGAAATGGGAATTTGTCAAACATTTTTCAGTAAAAAGCAGACCAAAAAGAGGCCATAAACCCCTTTACTTGTGCCTGAGTGAAGGATATTTTGATTCCCAGCCTCTGGATGAAGGAGCTTTGCAAGTTCAGCCAGTAATCAGGAACAATCGTAGGTCATTTAGGTGGCCTTCTATATTGACACAAACTGTCATTTTGACAGGATATATATATCTTGTGCAGACATGTTAACTCTTTATGTAGGCTGGTCATAGTTAAAATCCCGATTATGTCTGTACATTCCCTTTTAGCTGAGGTGATAAAGAATAATTTAACAACAAGTACTACAACTAAATATAAGATGACCCACGAGGAAAGATCTGGACAAACCTATGGTATTCCAAAAAGTGCATAGAGGCTAAAAAGAACCTTCTACTAGTAGTCAAGACCACGACAGCATGGGGATTCAAGATGCAAGGGCAGAATTAAGAGTGCACTGCTGAAAGTGTAGAGGGAATGGAACAATTCCAACTGGAAAGATCTAATCGAAGCAGGGAAAAAGAAAGATAGTACTATGTTTTGGAAGACTGTAGCCGGTGGTAGAAAAGATGTCTGCGTAAATACCAACCATTATATAGATCTCAAAACTTGGACCAGACATTTCTCCTAATTGTACACATATAAGGATGAACTGGATAGGGACCGGTATAGAATTGATGACTGTCTGGTGACAATAGAAAGATATAAGGAAGATTGGCCAACAATGAAGGGGAGAGAAGAGGGGGCTATTAGGCTTGGCCCTTTTACTAGGGAAGAAACAATGCAGGCAATCAAGGTAATAAAAACAAGCAAGACACCAGGCCTTGATAAGATCCAGGGTGACTTGTTAAGGCACGCTAAACAGGTATGCATGCCATACGGTAACCTCCTCTGTAATGCAGTTGCTTCAGGTGCGCCAATTCCTGATATGCTGAGAGGAGCTGAAATAGTTTGAAGCCACAAAAAAGAAAACAAGCAGGACCTAGCAAATTATAGGTCAATCAGTTTAATAGATTTTTTACAGAAAATATACACTAAGCATATCCTAAGTAGATTGACTATCTGGATGCACGACTCTAAAGTACTTACAAAGTATCAGGCTGGTTTCAGGTTACATGTAAAAGATTGACAAAGTGTGAAGCTATGAAAGGGGCATTTATATAATCACTTCAATTGATCTTAAAACAGCATTCGACTTGGTACTTAGGGGTTTATTGTTGGCCTCATTAGAAAAATCGAATGTTCCAGGGGACCTTTCATTACAAATTATTAGGGTACACAAGGGTAATTAAGCCAGAGTATGATGGGTCCCCCAAGGTGAAGTAACTGATTCCATCCCAGTTAGGATAGGAGTAACACGGGGGGTGCTAGCCCTCACATTATTCTCACTTTATGTGAATGACGTGGAAGACCATCTTATGAAGCGCACACATGATTCCCCAAGGCCATGTAGCTCCTCTTTGCCAGCAGTACTATTCACTAATGACACTATTCTAATATCACAGATGCCAAAGGGCCTCCAAAATCTCTTAAAGTCCTTCAGCAGTTATTTGTGAAACCAAAAGTCTGATGATCAACATGCTGACAACTAAGTGCATGGGAATTAAACTGCATAGGGGCTTCAAATGGAATCTGCCCGTGAATGGCCATAAGCTGGAGTTTGTTGACAACTTTAGGTACCTTGGTGTAATCTTGAACTCTCAGATGTCCTCGTTCCTGCAGATCAATAAATCCAAGGCAGCACTGGCCTAGAATTCCAGGGCTGTTATAAAAAAAAGCACCAAACGTCACTGTGTAAGGTAATTTCACCTGCCCTCGATATATAAATGTAAGGCTCAAATAGCAGCCCTACATAAGGCTGAACTGTAGGGAATCAACTGATTGGGCTTTCTGAAAAGTGAAGAAAATAAGTGCATGCTGTCATTGCTACATCTCCCTAAAAGTACCCTATTGATCCCAGTTTGTCAAGATTTGGCAATTAAGACGTCGAAGACCTGGCGTCTCGGAGACCTCTGCTTTTTTGGATAAGGATATGGGTGATGCAAGACCTGGTCCACTACAGGGAGGATTTGTTGAAAGTGATAAAAATGAACAAATACAGCTTCCTGCCCTGGCTCTGTTAGTTAAAAATTGGTTCGGAAAATGAGGCCTGAGTTCCTTTTGGGACGAACCAGGCCTGTGACTGCTCATTGTAAGACCTTGCTCAAACAGGCTTATTGGACCTATTTGTTATCAAGGCTTCATCAGAACCCCGGAGTGGGGAAATTGTCAGAATGATTCTTATCCATCAAGCCCAGTGCCTGTTCTGAATCTTATCTAGATGAAGTGCAACCATCAATGGCCAAAACCTTGTATATTAAATTTTGCTTTTGGACTTTATTTATTAATGCGTTTACAGCAACATTGCACACATTAAAAAAAATTGTGTGGCTTATACCCCTCCCAGAGCGCAAGCAGACGAACTAAGGGCTTGCATAATGATCTTTCTAAACCTCTTGTATATGGAGTTAGTAGATATTTGTACATGGTGTGGCTTATTAGGAAGAAGAGAGATTGGATGTTTTCGGAACTGGATAAATCTGTTTTATCTGGAATTTTGCATGAAGTTTTTTTTAAATCTGTTTTATACTGTATCTTTATACATGTGCTTTTATGGTTTTTGACCAAATTACAGTATAGCTTGAATATTCACACACAAATACAATACAATAACCTTTGCCTGATTCACTAAAGAATGAACAGTCAATCACACAAGAAAGTTTACAATCACTTCCGATGAGACCTCAACCTGCGGGGAAACATTTAAATCAGTACATTTTCTCTACACTCATTAAGGTCCACTATACCAATTTATCTCACACTCACGCAAAGTTAGGGCAATATTTATACTTTTTGACGCAAAACTGCGCTAACGCAGTTTTGCGTCAAAAAAATTAGCGCCGGCTAACGCCATTCTGAAGCGCCATGCGGGCGCCGTATTTAATCAATGACGTTAGCCGGCGTTAGCCGCCGGCGCTGCCTGGTGTGCGTGAAAAAAAACGACATACACCAGGCAGTGCCAGCGTAGGGGGATATGGAGCTTGGGCGCCAAAAAATGGGGCAAGTCAGGCTGAGGCAAATTTTTCGCCTCAACCCGATTTGCGTGATTTTTTTTGACTCCCAACCCCCATAGAAATAACTCCTGTCTTAGCAAAGACAGGAGTCATGCCCCCTTGCCCAATGGCCATGCCCAGGGGACTTCTGTCCCCTGGGCATGGTCATTGGGCATAGTGGCATGTAGGGGGGCACAAATCAGGCCCCCCTATGCCACAAAAAAAATACTTACCGGAACTTACCTTAATGTCCCTGGGATGGGTCCCTCCAGCCTTGGGTGTCCTCCTGGGGTGGGCAAGGGTGACAGGGGGTGTCCCTGGGGGCATGGGAGGGCACCTCTGGGCTCCTTCCGAGCCCACAGGTCCCTTAACGCCTGCCTTGTCCAGGCGCTAAAAAACGGCGCAAAAGCGGCCGTACGTCATTTTTTGTGACCCGCCCACTCCCGGGCGTGAATTTTGCCCGGGAGTGTAAATACGGCGCACATGCCTCGGAGTCAATTTTTTAGACGGGAACGCCTACCTTGCATATCATTAACGCAAAGTAGGTGTCCACGCTAAAAAATGACGCAAACTCCATGGACTTTGGCGCTAGACGCGTCTAACGCCAAAGTATAAATATGGAGTTAGTTTTGCGTCAGAATTGCGTAAAAAAAAACGACGCAATTCCGGCACAAACAGAGTATAAATATGCCCCTAAGTCCCTAATTTTAACCATGTTGTTGCCAGCATCTCATAACGAACACAACCACTCAGCAGACAATATAAACAGTGACTACTACACCTTTAAAACTATCCTGGGATATAAATCCACATCAAACCCGATAACCATTTTAACATCTCTATATATCACTCACATGATATGCAAAACTCTCTGCAAAACATAATCCAATTTCACAATCACTGCAAACTAAGCTCTTACCGCTGCACTCTGCAAACCTAATCACACTCACTGTTCTGCTGCCAGTACAACTCTCTTCCGTCCCTCCCCAACTTCCCTGATTCTCAACTCTGGGCATGGACACTAGGGTACGGGCTTTGGAGACTAACTGTTTTAGAGCCTAATTCTAGTTCTCCTCAATTCGGAAAGAGAACCATCCTTGTTACGCCCCATCTGATGGAGCTCGGGCCCTATATTTTCATCTGGGGTCCAATGAATCTTTTTTTCTCTGCTCCGAGGGGTGAAAAGGTATTTTTACCCAATCATTCAAATTTAATTACAGTGCAACTCAATAGTCACATATTAAACCTCAGAGTCCAATTAAAGTTTTAATAGGCTTCATTACATACTCAAAGCCAAAGTTTCATAGGTGAGTCTCAAAGCCATAGTATAGAGATACAAAATCACCAATGGAGAGTTAAGGCGTCTCACAATATTAAATCGAAGCAATATATAAAAGACCAAGACTTCAAAAACAACAATGCAGGAAAAGTACTTGATGTCTGGATTCAAAAAGTAAGTTCTCTTGCCCAACCATGGACTCTAGCCCCTAAACTATTCCAATACTTAAGGAATAACTGAGAAAGTTTAGCAAACAGAATTTCATTAGAAGGTTCTGTTTAAGAATGAAAGACTTCCTTTTTCACAAAGAAAACATTAGGGCCCTCATTAAGACATTGGCAGTCATCTGACCGCCAAGCCGGCGATGGCGGTAGTACCGCCACCAGGCCGATGGTAATAACCACCAAATAATGACCATGGCGGTGATCCCTCCCATAGACAGCCAACCACCAGTGAAGTACCACTACTGAGCACGACGGTAGCCACCTACAGGCAGGCGGAAAATAAAGATTTGCCCACCATTTTATGACATAGCAGACCGCTAGGATTTCCGTGGCATTAGCAATGCCACCCAAAGCCTGACGGAAACACATCATATATAAGGAGACACTCACCTCCAGGGACACAGAGGAGCCCGCATCCCCCATGGAACCAGAACTGGAAGTCCTGCCAATGCTGTACCATGCCATGGCAGTACAGGAGCACCAACGCCGACGAAGACTGTGAGTACAGCCGCCTAGCATACAAAGAAGGGAGGGAGGGGAGAGTGACACACACACACAAGCAGCACACACCAAACACACATGCCACACACACACAGAACAACCTTCAGAGTAAATCAACAGCAACAGAACCCAGGAGCAAAGAAAGCCAGGACACATACCTGTTGTCCAACCACTGCAATTAGGTGGGAACAGAGACCTCACTTGTATAAAGAAAGATATATACATATGAATATGTACAAAATGGACCATTGGCCAGTCCAAAGTGTCTAAAGGCCACAGGGCAATGTCCAAGGCCCAACGTGACTCCTGACAGCCCAGCCACTCCACTGGGCAGGGGCATTATGGTAACAGTAGGCAGGCACCTCAGTGGGCAGAGGCCTGTGAGGGTTTTTTTTTTTTGCAGAGGGGTTCTAGGGCTTGCATTTGGGAGGGGCTGGTCCTTCCAGCTTGGGGGTGGAGGAGTGGCCTTCGGACGGGGGGACGAGTGCCACCCTTCTTGAACTTAGTGGCAGGAGTACACTTAAGGGAAGGAACAGGAGTTGGTTTGGAGCTGGAGGTACTGAGCTCAGGGGGTGGGACTTTCCTTTTTATGGGCAGGATGGGAGGGTGGGATAGGAAAGAGGTCAATGTGGGAAAGGTAAAGCTTCTTAGATCCGATGGGGCGGGATGTGGGAGGAGGTACGGGAGTGGAGGTATAGGGAGGGTTTGTAGGAGGAGGAGGAATGTTGGACTTGGGTGCAGGTGCATGGACAGTATGTGTGTGTAAGGTAGATGGCTGTTGAGGTCTGAGTGAAAGCATTTTTGTGTCTTTAGAGGGGGCAAACAGAGTGGGGGAGGACATGTGGATAGATGTTGTGGTGTCTGCAAGTGAGGTGGCTGTGCTGCATGAGATGGTGATGGTGGTGAATGCGCATGTGGTATAAGGGTAGCATGTCTGAGGGTCTGGTGTTGTGGTGACTGGAGGCAAGGCTGTACAGGTGGCAGGATTTGGTACTGTTGATGCTATGCATGCAGGTGTGAGTGCTGATGTGACTGTGAGGGAGGAGGAGGGAGAGACAGTGGAGGCAGTGGCTGATGTTGTGTGTGCAACTGTTTGTTGGCTGTGTGTGTGCTTGTGGACTGAAGTGTGGTACCTGTGTTTGTTTGTGCAAGTCTTGTCTGTTGTTTCGGGTGCATGCTTAGGTCCGCCACCACCATGGAGCTTTCATCAGAGGAGGAAACAGAGTCAGTTGTATCAGCTCCTGTCCCCCCCTGTGGTGCTTGCCTCGACCTCTGTCCCACTGGTACCCTCGGCGTCAGTGGACTCTGCCTCTTGGGTCCCATAGGCTGCAGCTCCCTCACTCGCCGGTGCCCCTGCTCCTTTACCTGATGATGCTAATGCACACATGGTCAGGATGACAAAAGGAGAGGGGGAGAGAGAAAGGGAGCACAGGGTCAATAACAGCACCAACAGCACACATGGCATACACATCATTATCACCCACTGGGACTAAGAATGGGAAGAATGGACCACAGTGGCATACCATTGGCTTGGCACTACAGCAAGTAGAACCCAAACACTTCCATCTGCACACATACTAAGACCATCTAAACTGTGTCTGCCATGGAAAGTTAGCTACCTAGCAAATCTTTACATGCATACCACCCTACATACCTAAGCAGGACCACACAATAATGTCTAAACTGACATATTGGGGCATCCACTGACTAGAACCCTGCACCCAAATACCATGCCAGGCAACTAATGATGAATGTCACTCACACTGTACTTATCCCCTTGTGGCTGCTGTGATGCCCTCAAGCACCCATCCAGCTCGGGATAGGCCACCATCAGTATGTGGGCTATTAGGGGGGTCAGGCTTAGTTGGGTACCCCTCCCACACTGGGAGGCCGTCCCCAGCTGGGCCTCCATGGTCTTCAGGGCCCAGCGTCTCAGGTCCTCCCACCGTTTCCTGCAGTGGTTGTACGCCAGCTATGGACCCTCAGGGTCCACATATCCTTGACAATGGCACGCCACAACCCCTTCTTCTGATGGGCGCTGACCTGCTGAGGAAACACAGACAGAGGGACACCATGAACCAGACAATTCAGCCTATCACACATAAGGCCTAAATACTGCGTTTGCACACAGATGACCCATACCTCTTCATTCACATTGCCTGCAGCCATACCCCCCTAAATGACACACTGCCAGCACACACATACATTTCCATGCAGCCATGTTGCATGCAACGTACCCATGATGTACTCACCTGTTGGTCTGGAGGCCCATACAACTGCCCATACAGGGATAGGAACCCATCCACAATCCTTGCCAACTCCTCCGACGTGAATGCTGGGGCTCTTTCCCCTGTTGCACAGACAATGGCAGGTTTCAAACACAGGTCACAGCAGCACATGCAGTGTAGGTACAGTCCAGTGGAAATTCATGAATGAAGTGAAGTAGAATAAAGAAAACGACGGTCACGTCTTCAACGGTGAACGCTGTCATCGCCGGCGTTGATCATCATTGGTTCCTGTACTCCATAGAGCCCCATGTTAGCCAATGAGGAATTGCATGGCGGTGCAGACTTCCTTCCGCCATGACACATAACACTGGCAGAGTGAGGTCACTTCTACCTGTCCCTGCATACAGTACAGGCAGTTGCCATTTCCTACTGCTTTTGCTCATGTCTTGAATTTAAAAGTGTGTCATTGGTGTCGACTGTACACACCTAGACAATTCTTTTTTTTTTTTAAAGTTCATATGCTTTTAATTGCAAACTGAAGTAGATCACCTATATCACAACGGATGCGTTTCGACCACCAGGTCTTGTTCACAGTTGGTGAGTGTATTTTCTTTTTTTTTAATTTTATTTTTTTATTTATTTTTATTGGAAGGAAACATATAACACGTATATTCTTGAGTCATTTTACACTGGAGGCTTAAAATACTTTTTCCAGAACAGAACATAGGGTGGAAAAGACAATAGGAAAACATCACCCAGTTAAATCATACATGATACGAAACCGGACCACCCCTCCAATCTTATCTAAAGACAGAACCCATTAGTTCAGAAGGGGGTGACCCCGATCATTATGGACCTGTATCCAAGCCTGGAATGGACCCCATATTGCCTTCCCTTTCCTCCTAGCCTGTTTCCCATTCCGTTCATACAATGCCATCTCCAAATGGTATACGGACAGCAGCCTAGCCAACCATTGTTGCCAGGGCGGTGGTCGTAAATCCAACCATGATGTTGATATGCAAATTCAAAACACCGTCATGGCTACAAAGATAAATGCTCTATGTGATCCAGCTATTTCGCCATCAGTTCCAAAGACCATGATCTCAGGTGTAAGAACAAAATCATATCCCAAAACCTCCTTCAAAACAGATTGAATACCTTCCCTTGAGGCCTTTAATTCCCCGCATGTATCCATCATATGTATGATGTCTGCACCATACATCCCACATCTTGGACAGTTTATTCCAGACACACATCCCCATTTTGCGAGGTGGGCTGGTGTATGATACAGATCAAACATAGTCTTGTAGTGTTGCTCTTGCAGGGAAGATGATAATAGAATAGTGCATCCCAATTCCAGTGACCTCATAAAGTTTTTGCTCCCATCTGCCAACTTCTTGCTCCAACTATCCTTATTCTTTTCTAGATCATCTGATTGTTCTACCAAAAAAAAAGGATAAATTGACCTAATAGTTATACTGGGATTAGCCAGAATATCATTCATCAGTTGATTACTTTTGAATCCCTGGGTCCCCCCTGTTTTTTTCCCTAAAAAATCCCTTATCTGTAAATATTTGAAAAAGTCCCTTTTCTCTAGACCATATTGTTCCTGAAGATCTCTAAACGACTTGACCCCTGTGTTGTCAAAAAAATTGCCTAACCTGGTTATACCTAAGGTGGACCATTTTGTCATATATTTATCATGAAATATTTCGGGGAGCAGTGGATTCTTCTCGATCATGGTATAGTAATTGTATCTACCAAATCCTTTCTTTTTGTACCATAATCGCCAGCACTTGTGAGCCGCACCCAAAACCTTATACCTAGTTTTTTTGTAATATCCAGGCTCGTGATACGTTACCAAGCACCCATTGGCTGCTACTCCTATCTGCAACTCATATATATTAGGGAGGTTCGCTTTTATAACTCCTTCTTTATTAGACCCCCATAGCGGGCGTATGCACTGGAAAGCTGCTGCCATTTGATATAATTTTATATTTGGTAAGGACAACCCGCCCCTTTCCCGAGGAAGAGACATAAATTTGCTTGATCTCCTACACTTACCATATGCCCATATAAATCTCATGATTGTTCTGTCGATCTCTTTAAATTTTAAATTAGTAAAGTTCAGTGGTATAGCACGAAATATATACAACAGCTTCGGTAGGAAAATCATCTTTACCATATTACATCGTCCTACAATAGTTAAATGCAGGTTGTTCCATCTATACATATCTTCTCTAACTTTTGCAAGTATAGGATCAATATTTAAATTGACAACTTCATCTACCTTTGGTGCAATAATAATACCTAAATATACTGCATGATCCACCCTCCGTGTGTCTTTAGTATTTGTGTATTGATTCGCCAACAGCTGTGTTTTGGCTCCATTTAGCAGGTATCCAGAAAACCTTCCAAATTTTTTCGTTACTACTTCGATCTCTCTTAGTGCTGAGTCAGGAGAGGGGGTTAGTATGGCTATATCATCTGCATATGCTAGGACTTTAGTATCCCATCCCTGCCTATGAATTGGTGGAATCTTACTATTTCCCTCCAGCTGTCTCAGTAGAGGATCTATATACACAGCAAAAAGGAGGGGTGAGCATGGGCATCCCTGCCTGGTACCTCTCCTAATTGAAATGCTCTCGGATTGTCCTCCCATTAGTTGTATTCTCACAACAGGGGATCTATATAGAGCCCTTACTGCTATAATAAATTTCTTCCCTAGCCCATAATGCTCCATAATGAACCACAGATACTTCCAGTTCACCCGATCGAATGCCTTCTCTGCATCCAAAAATGCAGCCGCCATTGGTTCTTTTGCTACTTCCGTAGAGTCAAAAAGTGCTAAAACTCTCTGGATATGATTAGTTGTATCTCTTCCTGGAACAAACCCATGCTGCCACGGAGAGACCAGCTTCTTAATCACCAGCGATAGTCGAATTGCCAAAATCTTTGAATATATTTTGGCATCACTATTTATTAATGTAATCGGGCGATATGAGGCTGGGTTTAACGGGGATTTTCCTTTCTTCTGAAATACAACTATATTAGCCAGATCCCAAGATGGGGGGATTTTCCCTCCATTCTGTACCGGAATATACAGCTCCAGCATGAGCGGAAGTAACAATAGTTTAAAAGTTTTATAAAATTCTAAAGGGATCGCATCAGGGCCAGTAGCTTTCCCTATGGGCAGATTACTCGTTGCCATTTCTATTTCTGAAATATCTATCTGCTTTCCCAGGAATAACCTGTCACTCTTATCTAGTTTCTCCATCTTAATGGGGTATAAGAATTCAGAAATATCTTCATCCGAATAGACTGATGTTTCATCATAAAGTTCCTGATAATATTCATGAAACACTTTTCTGATTCCACCCACTTCCGACACTATCGGTCCCTGCCGATCGGTGATCTCCCGGATAACCCCAGCCGCTATTTTCTGGGTTGTCCGTATCGCTAGCAGCCGCCCAACTTTTTCTCCAAACTCAAACCCTTGTGCACGCTGTCTTAAATATTTCTCTGCTATTTTTTGGGCTGTGACCTAATTTACTGCCGCTTTTACTATGGCAACTTCTTCCTGCGCTTTCCTTATATCTGCTCTAATTTCTATAGCTATAGCCAATTGTCTTTCTGCAAACCGCAACTTTGCTTGGGACTCTATTATTCTCCCTCGAGCATCCTTCTGCCTTTTAATACTAAAACTTAGTGTTTCTCCACGAATACCTGCTTTGAGAGTATCCCAAACTATCTCTACTGAGGCAGACCCCTGATTAAACCCCAAAAATTCAGTTATCCACTTGTTCATATGCTCACAGTATTCTGGGTCTTTTAAAAGTCCCCTTTCAAATGTCCATCTACTAACTTTTGATTCTAACCCATCCAGCTCCACCTCCAGAACTAGAGGATTATGATCTGACACCATCCGTGAATATAACTCAATTCTGGCTTGTTTTAGAAATATAGGAGAGATTAGAAAATAATCCAGTCGTGCTAATTTCGCATGAGGAGCCGAATAATAAGTATATTCGGGGTCGGGCTTACACAGTTTTACCCAGGCATCCACTAACCCTAATTCTTGCTGAATTGCGCCCATTGCCTTATATACCCGAGGTTTACGCCCCTGATACTTCTCAGTCGTGGGTGTTAATAGATCCTGTAGTCCCTCCCACGATCCATTAAAGTTAAAATCACCACATATAACATAGGGAGGGCTCCATCCTGTTAACTCGATAGCGAGAGTATCAAGAACTATAGGGTCATCCGTGACTACCCCATATATGGAACATAATGTAAAGCTGTTATGACCGTAACTACATTCTACTATTACCCATCTTCCACCTGTACCTGCCTTCTGCCGAGTAAATTTTAATTTATTAGTCCGATCTAAAATTGCCACTCCTTTAGTCCTAGTTTCTTGTTTTGACCAAACGACTACCTTCATGCCAAGTGAACCGAGGATCCCAGAATTTTTATAATCCACATGCGTTTCTTGTAGGCAAAAAATATCTGCCTTGAAAATTTTTTATTCTTCGGCCACTCTCCTTCTTTTACGGGGATCATTCAGTCCACATATATTGATTGACACAATTCTAAGTCTAGCCATAGCCATTTCTTTTTGTAATTTCCAATCTTTTCTCTTTGGGATCCCTCAGTTTTACATATTTAACTGCACTGTCTCTTAAATTTTCTTTCCTTCCTTTTCCGCCTCTTCGACCCATATTTCTCACCTCCATTAATCGTTTCCTTTCCATTTTCTTCCCATAATTCGCCCCTGTCCCTCCCCCCGCCCCCTCCTACTTGCCCCTGCCCATCCCCCCTTCCCCCACCCAGGACCAGTCTCCCCTTCACCCTTCCCTGAACCCCTCCCTCCTTTCCTGAAACTGGCCCCCCATCCTGTTGAGCAATCAGACGCCTAATGGCCTGTATGTTGGTGTCGTGTATGCATCAGCCTACCCACCCACCGGTACACCAAGCGTCACCCTCCTGTGATTCCCTATACTTCTATACTCTATTGTTAGACCCCCATCAAATATTCTTTTGCCTTGATTTCTGAGGTAAAAACTTTTACTTTTCCGTTCATTATAGTTTTAAGCCTGTCAGGAGCCAGCCAATAAGCTTCCCCTCCTTTCTCCGAAAATGGCTTGATAAGCTGCCGGAGCCGCCACCTCCGCTCCACCGTAGCGTGACAAAAATCGGGGCGGGTAAAAAAAGTAACCCTGTCAAAAGAACGTGGGGTATTAGGAGGAGTTTTGTCCGATATTTCCTGTCTTACTAAATAGTTCCCAAAATATACCAGAATCGCTCTTGGGTATTTAGCGTTTGCCCGTTGACCCCCCTCCCGTCGAATTGTCGGGAACCAATGAACCCGCTGCAGCTCATTACCCCAATCCCGGTCCCCCAGTTCTGGAAAGGCCCCACTCAAAAGGTTAACCATATATGCCTGTATATTGTTTCCTTCTAGTCCTTCTGGTATACCCAGAAATCGTAAATTGTTCCTTCTTTGTCTATTTTCCAAATCTTCCATCTTCCACATCACATCTGTCATTTGCCCCTCTCTTGCCGCGCCCTGCTCTTTAAGAGTATCCATATCCTCCTCGACTGCCACTATCCAATCTTCCATAGAGCATAGCTTAGCTTCGATTTCCATACATGACTTAGCTACTTTACGGACCGACCCCTGGAGTTTCTTTGTAGCGATCCTTGCACGCCGGCTTTCTATCCTGGTTTCAGTTTGTAGTTCTTTAATAGAGTTGTATATTGACTGCAGGATCCCTGCTTCAGTACCATTCACATGGGTATTAACCAAATTACCGATATCTCCAGCAGAGGCTCCCATATCACTTTCATTCCTGTCGTTAACGGAGCCCTGGTTGCCCGCAGTTGGGGTGTCTGTTAAGCTGATGCCAGAGTAATCCCACCTTAGGGTCCTGCCGCTCATTGATGCCGCATTTTCATGACATTCTTGAGAGTCAGAGTGTGGTTTAGTGGATTTCCGTTGCCAGATATGCCATACTGTAAATTCACAATTTAGAGATTTGTTGCCAGCCTCATATGACTCACTCTCATCAGACTCACTAAAGCTGCGATCGGTGCTGCTAAGATCGGACTCTTCAGTCAAGGAGTAAAACTTATCACTGCTATCTTTGCCCCAGTCCGTGAGCAGGGAAATTTTATCTTGTTTTTTGGGGCTCTCTATAGGGTTGGTAGAACCGTCGTTTTCTACTGCAGGTCCTATTGTGCTTATAGTTTCTTCCTCACCTTGATCACCCCAATGCTTGCTTTGATCTAATTGTTGTATTTGAGGCTGCCCATTTCCGGGGGGGCCATACACCTTCTCTCTTACTTTCCTGTTAATGTCTTGAGTGTCTAACGGGTTATCTATGTAACTTGTAGATTTAGCAGAGAAATCTTTATTTCCAGTACATAACTCTTTATCGCTAATATATAGAGGAGTGGGTTCTTTTCCTAAAACATTACTTTCGGGGGGGGGTTACATGTGTAGAAGAACTGTCTTGCAGCCCACCTGAATGAAAAGCCGTAATAGTAGATTGACTTTTGCTTTTCATCTTAATTTCCAGTGGGGGGGTGATATTGACGCTCGTCTTGGCATCTTTCATCAGTCCTGACGTGTTCTTCCCAGCTGCTTTACCAGTTATTGACGCCAGGCGCTTGCTTAACCTGGCTGTCTCTCCTTTATCCCTACCAATACGTGTTGTTCTAGCACCCTCGCTTTTATCTCCATAGTTCCTGATAGTTTTGGGCACCATACTTATTGTATGAGGTAACAGTCTGATAAATCTTATTATACCCGCCGCTACAGCCAATGCATCCGATATTGTTTGTTCAATCACACTCCTCAGTGGCCATGGGAGAGTGGGTAGATGCCAAGATGTATTACTATACACAACTGGGAGCATTGACGTCTCCCAGGGTTCCTCTTTCCCCACCCCCCACAGGAGAAGAAAATTCCTTTTCCTTCAGCACCCCCTTTTTTTCTTTTTTTTTAATTACCCCCCCCCCCCCCCCTTTAGCCCCTTTCCTCTATTTTCTGGCGATGAAAGGAAAGAGCCGAGTAAAACTAGCACATTCAGTGACTACTAGTCAATAACGTTTTCTCCGCATTTGAAGTGTCTCTCAGCTTCCATATGCTTAGTGCACTTCCGTTCGTAGTCAAGGGTACCCCAGGTTCCTCAGTTCCTCCTCCTCAAATAAAAAGTCGGAGTGAGATTTATTGTCCTGCTTACTTGAACAGCCACAAGTCTGTAGTTCACCAGTTCAGGATAAGCCCTTATGCTCTACCAGAGCTTTTCTTACTTATGGATTGTTGCACCCCCCCCCCTCTCCCTTACCAGCGTGGGTACTCCACGTCGTGTCTCCAATGCTGCCTGGGTCGGCGTTCTCTGCAGTGGGGGGAGGGGGTCCTCGTAGTAATTGCACAGCAACAGCTGTGTCTGCGCGCTGGCTTTTCTCCTGGGGGTAGTCTTCCGTGACCAGGAGCAACATGGTGTTGGCGTAGGGGTGAGACCTACAAGCCACACCCACCGGAACCAAGCGCTGCGACTTCCTGCCGCCGTGGCCGCTGCCGCTTCCCTTGCCACGGCGGGCAGCACAGAGGGAACCCGCCCGAGGACCAACGCCGCAGTGGAATAGCTGAACGCCCGCTATCGCCGCGGCCGTATCACGTAGGGAGGCTGTTGCCTCTCCTGCACGGCGGCCGGTGGCCGCTGTAATAAGAGATGATATTGGGTGCTGGGAGAGAACCCGTCTCTGCGGCCCGTAATCCCCTGCACCACACCTAGACAATTCTATTGTCCAAATTACATACATGCTCTGTGCACTCTGATGTTGTGTGTCCATAGGTCCTGTTGTCACACCCTTTTAACTGTTGGCTCACTTAGGTATCAACCACTGTGGAGGAATAGGAGGAGGAGGCAAGCACCCATGTACAGATCCCTTGTGGACTTGGCTACACTGGGGGACAGGCACATCATACTCACCTATCTTCTGGACAGGGCCACAATCACGGAGCTGTGTGCACAATTGGAGCCTGATCTGCTATCCGTTGCAACCCAGTAATTCCCCCCTCTTGTGCAAGTACTACCAGTGCTCCATTTCCTGGCAACAGGTTCTTTCCAGGTGCCTGTGGGCTTGGCTGCAGGAATTATGTTCTTGGAAGGGTTTTTGTTGCCTTGCTCAAACACTTGTGCAGCTACATCACATTCCCCCAGGCTGATGATTTGCCCACTATGAAGGCTGGTTTCTATGCAATGGGCCACATATCACATGTGATTGGGGCCATTGATGGGACCAATATTGCCTTTGTCCCTCCCAGGGTAAATGAACAGGTGTGCAGGAACAGGAAGAGGAAGAGTTTCCACTCTCTCAATGTCCAGATGGTGTGCTTTGCTGACCAGTACATCTCCCACGTCACTGCCAAGTATCCTGGATGTGTGCATGATGCCTATGTCCTGAGAAATAGCAGTGTCCCACAGCTGATGGCACGTCTATAAAGGCACAGAGAGTGGCTCATTGGTGAACTTGAGTCCCTACACAATGTATGTCTGTGTATGCCTACAGGAGTCATACCCCATGCCATTGTGCAAGGCTAATGTGTGTCCCTCACTTCTTCTAGGTGACTCCGGCTATCCAAACCTGTCCTGGCTCTTGACCACTGTTAGGAATCTGAGAACAGGGGCTGAGAATAGGTACAATGATGCTCATGGGCGTACCAGGAGAATTGTTGAATGGACCTTCGGTCTTCTGAAGACCAGGTTCAGGTGCCTGCATCTGCCAGGTGGATCCCTATGCTACTCCCCTGTGAAGGTCTGCAAAATTGTTCTGGTATGCCCACTTCCACTGACACCAGGACCCTCATTGTCCTGCCTGTGTCATAAAACTACTTATTACCCTTAAGTTAAAAGCAATTAAAACATGATCAATACAGTACCAATTTATCTACTCAACAACCACCCTTCCTGTAATGGCGGCCTGTGGCTGGACATAAAATTAAAATTAAGTAACAAATTTATGAAAAGTGGTGCTGCACCTAGAGCAGCGCCACTTTTCTTGCACCCCTTAGTACCCCCCTAACGCCACCATGTGTGCACCATATTTGAGATACTGTGCACCATGGCCGTAGTTAGGGAACTAGCATCATATCTTTTTACAATAGTTCGGCGTTTTGCAGGATTAGTGTAAAAAAAATTGACACTAATCCTGCAAAGCACCCACAGGCCCATTGAAAACAAAGGGATGCTCCTTTCAAAGCCTGCTCTTAGCAGGCATTAAAAATGCTGATAAAAATTATGCAAAGAAAGTCTTTAGTCTGATAGGTCGGCTGAAGGTTTCTTCAGGAGAGGGCATATTTCGCCATGTTTCCAGTCCTCGGGGAAGGTGGCTGTGTTGATGAAGCAGTTGATTGTGTTACGGAGTTTGGGGGCGATGTATGTGCTGGCTCTGATGTATATGTGGTGCTGATAGGGGTCCGAGGGGGCTCCAGAGTGGGTGCTGGTCATGATGTTTTCCTCTGTGGTTAGCATGGACCAGCTTTGGAAGGTCTGAGTGGGTTCTAGGGGGGTTGGGTCAGTCACAGTTTCCAGTGGCAGGATTTTCCAGGAGGAAGCTGTCGTAGATGTCCTAGATCTTGTGGTGGAAAGAGGAGGTGAGGTTGTCACAGAGGTTCTGTGACGGGGATATGCTGGTGGCTTCAGAGGGGGATCTGTGAACTCGCTGATGACTGAGAAGAGTTCCTTAGAGATGTGTGCAGAGGAGTTGATGCGCTCCCGGAGCGCGTCCTTCCTTGCGATCTTGATTTTTCATCAGTGGGTGGCGGTTGCTGCTCTGAATGAAGCGAGGTCTTTGCTGGTTTGGCAGTTCCTCCATTTTTTCTCTAAACGTCTGCGGGTACTTTTTGATTCTTGGAGTTCGGTGGTGAACCAGCTGGCTTTCTTAGGTACACATTTGGCCGATGTCAGCCACAAAGGGGCTAGAGTGTTGGCACATTCGGTGATCCATGCACTGAGATTGCGTGCTGCTGTTTGGCATCGTCAGAGGGAGGAGGGAGGGATTTGGCGAGCGATGAGGTGAGTTGCTCGTTGGTGAATTTCCTGTGGGGGTCCTGGAAGGGTGGGTGTGGCTGCTGGGTGCGGTGATTGTGAAATGTATGCAGTGGTGGTTGGTCCAGTCTGGGAGGCAGATGGTCTTGTTGTTGATCCGGTTGCTTGAGGTGAAGATGGGGTGCAGTGTGCGTCTTGCAAAGTGTGTGGGTGCAGAGACCAGCTGTCTGAGGCTGATGGTGGCAAGGTTGTCGAGTAGAGTGGTGGTGTTTAGGTTGGTGTGGTCCTCGAGATGGAAATTCAGGTCACGTCTATGAAAGCTTGGTGGGGGCCGGGTGGCAGAGTGGCTGGGTGGCCTGTACACCAGGGTGCCGCGGATGGAGGAGTTGTGGTTGGAATGGACCAGGAAGTGATGGCGTTTCATGGTGGTGCAGGGTTCTTCTGAGACAGCCTTGACACGTAGTGAGGACTTGACAATGGGGAGTCTGCCACTCGGGCGGGAGGGCCGGTCCCTCCTTAGGATGCTGTAACCGTCGGGAATGGCGAACACAATATGCTCTAATGATTCCTTGTGCTCGGGACAGAAGGGGCAGATCATCTCTGCTGTGGAGATTAAACATTGACACTTCACCGTAAAAGACCAGAACGGCAACATCCCAATAAGGAGCTTGAGATAAAGTGCTCTAGCAGCTGGGAGTGCGGGTTCAATAGCATTAATTCACTCCTACAACCAATAAGAATCTTTGAAATCTAAAAAAGCCAAGGTCAGAAAACCAATTTTCCCATGTATGCATTACCCTTCATCAAACCATCTCCAGAACAGCCCCTTAATCACAGTCTTGGATACTCAGCATGCAGATTGCGGGTCCTCCCATAACTGCAGACAACCATTCTCATATAAGCATCCTTTCATGTAGCACAGCCATGGGATCCCGGCCTCACCAGGAAGCTTTATAATATAGTCTAAACCCAATTGAAAAGGTTCTAGTTCTACAGATCCTCCTCCAGTATAACAAAGGTCTTAGGCCCTCATTACAACCCTGGCTGTAAATCCCACTTACCACCATGCTGAAGGCCACCAACATACCGTGGCAGAAATCTGGTACAGGTATTACTACCCACATCTCGTAATCCGCCCTAATGCAGACACCCACACAAGTCTGCCACACCAAAGGTCAGTGATAAACTGGCGTTAGCAAAACCTACACCGTCACGCCAACAGGAATACACCCACACTATCACGACTCACGAATCAACGCGGCCGTCTTTCAACCGCGGTAATCCATTGGCGGTACACACCGCCGCGCTCAAAATACACACACATTTACAAAACACAACCACATTGGACAATTCAAAATACACACACCTGATACACATACACACACCACACCCTCAAACTCACAACGCTATAAAACACACACCCACATTACCCACAACCCCTTACAACAAAACTTTTTCAAAAAGCAGAGAGAGAGAGAATTGCAAACACAGCCCCAGCATCCACAGGCACACAACACCATCACTCATAGACCATCCACGCACCTCAAAGAACACACACCAACACAACACATCACACAGCCCAACAAACAGCACCTCACACATCACCCACACCACATTATGGCACCTCAAAGACACCCCAGGTTCTCTGAGGAGGAGCTCAGGTTCATGGTGGAGGAAATCATCCGGGTAGAGCCACAGCTTTTCGGATCACAGGTGCAGCAGACCTCCATTGCTAGGAAGATGGAGCTATGGCGGAGAATTGTCGACAGGGTCAGCGCAGTGGGACAGCACCCCAGAACACGGGATGACATCAGGAAGAGGTGGAACGACCTACGGGGAAGGTGCGTTCCATGGTATTCAGACACGAGGTAGCTGTACAGAGGACTGGTGGTGGACCCCCACCTTCTCCTCCACAACTAACAACATGGGAGGAGCAAGTCTTGGCAATCAATCATCCTGAGGGCCTCGCAGGAGTAGCAGGAGGACTGGACCCTGGTAAGTCAAATCTTTACTACTACATCCCCTACCCCACCTGCATGCCATCACATATCCCCACCCTTACCCTCACCCCATCACTCCAACACCTCACATATGCCCCACCATCACAACCCACCCATCCCAATACTTAGCCCTGCATGCAACACCTATGCATTGACACCCATCACCAAAGCATGTCCAAGAGAGGGACTCACCCAGGGCATACAATCACCACTCACACAAGGACCAAGGTGGTATTGCAAGCACAGTAATAGAGGGAAACACACCAATTGCACAAGATGGCACACACAGATAAAATAACAATGCATTTACACCCCAACAGGACCCCTGACCCAACGTCACCGGACAGGAGGTGCCAGCAATATCCAGTCCCCCCACAGAAGAGGCCCACAGTGATGACAGCATCTCTGCAAGCCTGGATCAAGATGACCAGCCTGGCCCATCAGGGACCTCTGGACAGTCTGTTCCCCTGCGACAGTCACAAACCACCACTGAACCTCCCCCCTCAGGAAACACCACCACAACACCCACCCAGCGGGCCCATTCCTCTGTCCGCAGGACATGTCATTCAGCAGTGTGTCCACCACTACAGGGACCCCAGGCAAACCCACCAACCCAAGACAATCAAGGACCTGGGGTCAGTGGCAGTGGGCACTCGGTTCAGGGGACAGAAGCACAGGATAACAGGGAAACTGGGAGGACTGCTGTGCGACAGGGGGAGGACAGGACCAGGGAACCCACTCTCCACGAGGCACTCTCCAACATCATGTGAGCATACCATCATTCCCAGGAGACCATGGGCACGGTACTGGCCAAGTTTCAGGAGACCCAGTGGCTGCAGGAGGAACACTACCTGGGGATCAGGGAGGACTTGAAGTCCATCAACACCACCCTGGTCACCATTGCAGGGGTGCTGGCAGACATGGCCAACACCATGAGAGACACAGTGGCACACAAACGGTCCCCTGACACTAGCCTGAACTATAAACAGCCCTCCACCTCTGCCTGCGCTAGTGGACAGGAGGTCCCGCCACAGGACCAACTAGCCACCAGTACCCCACCCCCTGCAGAAGGAGAACCAGCCCGCAAACGGTCCCTGAGATCCAGGAACAAGACAGAGAACATTGCCTAGACCCCGCCAGGAAATAACACTCTCCTGATTGTCACCCTTTTGCCCCACTTTGTCACCCTGACAACCTTGAACTGCCATAACTCCATTTCCTATGCCCCCTGGGCAATGCACCTGTGATACCAAGAGACTGGACTCTACCATGGACATTCCTCCACCATCACCCCAGCCCATTGCACAGCCCCCTCCACTTATTAGCAGATAAAGAAACACCCTTGAATCACAAATCAATCGGGAGACAGTCTGTACTTTCACAAATGTGTAATTGCAACCTCTCAGAAATATAGCAATGTCTATGTTCATGTTCACATACCAATGTTCGACAGTTGTTGGACATCAGTAAACGTAGCAGAAGGCAGAAAGTATGACCCAGATCTGTGAAATGGAAAGCCAAAGTGACATGTCAGGGTCCATACACAGAGGTAAAAAGGCAGATTCAGGCAATGCCCAACAATTGTATGATATGAGAGGAGCAGTGACAGTCTCTTACCTGTGTCTCAATGGAAGTATTGCATGATGATGTTGTTTCGGTTGTCTATATCTTCTTCTTCTGCCTCCTCTTCTTCACTATCCACAGGCTCCACAGCTGCCACAAGACCACCATCAGGCCTCCCCTCCTGCAGAAAAGGCACCTGGCTTTGCAAAGCCAGGTTGTGCAACATACAGCATGCCACGATTATCTGACACACCTTCTTCAGTGAGTAGTATAGGGAGCCCACTGTCAGATGGAGGCACCGGAATCTGGCCCTCAGGAGGCCGAATGTGCGTTCTATTATCCTCCCAGTTCGCCCATGTGCCTCATTGTAGCGTTCCTCTGCCCTTAACCTGGGATTCTTCACTGGGGTCAGTAACCATGACAGGTTGGGGTAACCAGAGTCACCTGCAAATATCAAGGGACAACTGTTAGACATCCTCCAACCCTTAGGGACTCTCCCATACCCAGACACCTATGTCAACTGTGTTGGGACCTTGGGCTCAGCTATTAGCTACACACAGTGCCTCTGGAGTTGCCCCATCACATAAGGGATGCTGCTATTCCTCAAATTGTAAGAGTCATGCACTGAGCCAGGATACTTTGCATTCAACTGAGAGATGTACTGGTCTGCCAAACACACCATCTGCACATTCATAGAATGGTAGCTTTTGGGGTTTCTGTACACCTGTTCATTCCTGCGGGGGGGGGACAAATGCCACATAAGTACCATCAATGGCACCAATGATGTTGGGAATATGTCCTAGGGCATAGAAGTCACCTTTCACTGTGGGCAAATCCTCCACCTGAGGGAAAACGATGTAGCTGCGCATGTGTTTCAGTAGGGCAGACAACACTCTGGACAACACGTTAGAGAACATTGGCTGTGACATCCCTGATGCCATGGCCACTGTTGTTTGAAAGGAACCACTGGCCAGGAAATGGCGTACTGACAGGACCTGCACTAGAGGGGGGATTCCTGTGGGATGGCGGATAGCTAACATCAGGTCTGGCTCCAACTGGGCACACAGTTCATGGATTGTGGCACGATCAAGTCTGTAGGTGATAATGATGTGTATGTCTTCCATTGTCGACAGGTCCACCAAGGGTCTGTATACCGGAGGAATATTTAAAAGAGTCTTAATACTGAAAACTCAGTGGTAGTGTCCTTATAACACACAGTACCTTGATGTGTCAAAACAAAGATGATGGGGGCCGCAAAGGAAGTGAAACATCGTAAAAGCAAGCAAGCTGTCAAATATTTTTACACTGGACACACAATGTGTGGATTCTTTAACTGCCCAGCTGGCAATGTGTCAGTTCTTTTCCCACCCGGCTTGCGATGCGTGGATTATTTTCTAGCTGGACTAGTGATGCATCAATTCCTGGTTCCGTAGCAACATTGATGAAGAAAATTGATGCCCTGGGAAGATACATGGAAAATCCAGACGTACGGCACTGATCGATCCACACTGAAGCAGGCAATTCATCAATTTTGCAGCTGTGAGACAGACGCTGCAATGATTTTTCAGCCACGGTGCAGGTGCTGCGTTGGTTTTTCTGCTGCAATGGCCTCAGTGTGTGTATCTTTTTTCAGGTTACTAGCTTCCACTTCTAAGGGCCCAGGGACTGAATTTGGAGCCACTTAGCAAGCCAGGTCTCTCAGCAGGCACTGGCAGATGAAGTCTTTGATGCCCCTGAGACTTCACAACAGGAGGTAAGTTCATTTCAAGCGCCTGGAGAACCTTGGAAAGCAGCATGGAGAAAGCCAAGTCCAGTCCCTTCAATCCCAGGGCAGAAGCAGCAGGCAGCAGGCCAGCACAGAAGAGCAATATGCTGAGTGGAAGTTCCTCCAACAGCATTGAGCTCTTCTTCCTGGCAGAATGTCCTCACTCCAGAAGTGTTCTGAGGTTGTATGGTCAGCAGTCCAATACTTATACCCATTTCTGCCTTTGTAGTATTCAAACTTCAAAGGGAATTATTTTTAGTGAACAAGACCCTGCTTCTCCCTGTCCTTACCCCAGACACACTCCAGGGGTTCGGCGACTGCTTTGTGTAAGGACAGACACAGCCCTTTTCAGGTGCAAGTGTCAGCTCCTCCCTCCACTCTACCCCAGGAAGACCCATCAGGATATGTAGGACACACCTCAGCTCCCTTTGTGTGAAAGTCTAAAGAGAATTTACAAACATCCCAACTGTCAGTCTGACCCAGACATATATTCCGCAGCCAGACAGAGGCACAGAATGATTAAGCAAGAAAATGCCCACTTTCTAAAAGTGGCATTTTCAAACTTACAATCTAAAAACTAAGGTCACCAAAAGATGTATGTTTAAATTGTGAGTTGAGAGAAAACAAACTCCACCTCTTTATCTGCTCCCAGTGGGAAACTGCACTTAAAAGATATTTGACGGCAATCCCATGTAACCCTATGAGAAAGATAGGTCTTATGATAGTGAAAAATGAATTTAACAGTTTTTCACTACTAGAACATGTAATACACACTAGTACATGTCCTATCTTTTTAAATACACTGCACCCTGCCCATGGGGCAGCCTTAGGCCTATCTTAGGGGTGACATATATGTAGTAAAAGGGAAGGTTTGGGCCTGGTAAGTGGGTGCACTTGCTAGGTCAAACTGGTTGTTTACAACTGTACACACAGTCAATGTGTTGGCAGGCCTGAAACATGTTTACAGGGCTACTCATATGGGTGGGACAATCAGTGCTGCAGGTCCACTAGTAGAATTTGCTTTACAGGCCCTGGACACTCCTAGTGCACTTTACTAGGGACTTACTAATGAATCAAATATGCCAATCATGGAAAAAAACAATCACCATTCCAATTTAGACAGAGAGCACTTGCACTTTAGCACTGGTCAGCAGTGGTGAAGTGGCCAGAGTCCTAAAGCCAACTAAATGAAATTCAGCACAGGATCAAAAAAAGCAGCAGGTCAGAAGTCAAAAAGTTAGGGGAAACCTCACCAAGAGCTGGCAGGTCTAACCATCAGCATGGGCGTATTCTGTGCCAGGGCAGTGTTCCACTGTAAAGTCTATTCCCTGTAGGGAGATGGACCACATCAACAGTTTAGGCTTCTCACCCCTTATCTACATCAGCCATCTGAGGGCCCTGTGGTCTGTCTGAACCAGGAAGTGAGTCCCAAACATGTAGAGTCTTACCTTCTTAAGTGCCCAGACTACAACAAAAGCCTCCCTTTCAGTTGTGCTCCACCTCTGTTCCCAGGGAAGAAACCGCCTGTTGATGAAGGCTACAGGTTGATATAGGCCCTCTTCATTAAGCTTTGGGAGCACGGCTCACACATCATGCTCTGCAGCATCTGACTGTACCACAAATTATTTGGAAAAGTCAGGAGCCTTGAACATGGGCCAGTGCATATGGCCTCCTTCAGGGTGTCAAAAGCAGTCTGGCACATCTGGGTCAAGATCACCTGATCTTGGAAGTCAAGGAGGCAACAATGGTGCCAAATCCCCTTGATGAATCTCCTATACTAACCGGTGAGTCCTAAAAAGGCCCTCACCTCAGTCTAGGTCTTGTGGGTGCCCAAGCCAGAAAGGTGTCAATTCTGGCTTGTATGGGCGCCACCTGGCTGCTCCCTATCTGGTGTTCCAAGTATACCACAGACCCCTGCCCTATCTGGCACTTACTGTCCTTGATAGTGAGGCCTGCACTTTGCAGGGCCCTCAACACTTCCTGGAGGTGGAGCAAGTGGTCCTCCCAGCTGGAGGTGAAGACTGCAATGTTGTCTAAGTAGGTGGCACTAACGTTCTCCAACCCAGCCAGAACCTGGTTGGCCAGCCTCTGGAAGGTGGCGGGGTGGTCTTCAACCCAAAAGGCAATACACAGAACTGGTAGTTCTCCTCTGGTATTGAGAACGCAGACCTCTCTTTTGCCCTCTCAGTTAAGGCAATCTGCCAGTACCCAGATGTCAGATCAAACGTGCTGAGTAACTTGGCAGCTTTCAACTGGTCAATGAGCTCATCAGCTCTGGGGATGAGGTGTGCATCAGTCTTGGTGACAGCATTGGGACCCTGGTAGTGAACACAGAACCTAAGTTCAGGTATGACACTGGGTGGGGCAGCCTTGGGGACCAGGACCACTGGGCTGGGCCTGGTATGCTCAATCACCCCTAACTCCAGCATCTTACAGATACACTCCTTGATACTGGTCCTCACTCCATCAGTCAACCTGTAAGACTAGTGCTGAACAGGCAGGCTGTCTCCAGCATCAATCCCATGGGTGGGTGCACCATTGGGTGACCCCTGGGGTTATTGAGAATAAGGAGGCAAACTGTCTCAACAACTGGCAACAGTCCCTCTGCTGTTCTAGAGTCAGAGTAGGGGGGAGGTTCACGCCCACCACTGACCCATCGAGGTCTTTGGATGATAGGAGGTTGGAGAGAGGTCCACTCTTCTTTTCCACCTCATCATGTGTGACCAAGAGCATGGTCAACTCAGATCTCTCAGAATGTGGTTTGAGGCGGTTCATGTGTAGAACCCTCAAAGGGCTTCTAGGAGTCTGCATGTCCACCAGGCAGATGCCTTTACTTTTGCGCTCCTTCACCTCAAATGGCCCAGGCCAACAGTCTTAGGCGGTCATATTGAACATGGCCATCTGGACCGCCATGCCAGTGGTGGCAGTCATTACTGCCAACGGATTCTGAACACAGTAAGGAACTGGCTGCAAAGCAGCCAGTTCAGTACCACCAACCGCCAGGTCAGAATCGACCGCAGGGCTGACTATGAGCACAAGCGACCCAGCGGTGGAGGCCGGACAGGCGGTGGGATTAAGATCCCATTTCCTCAAGGGATTCCCTGGCAAGTTACCCCACCAGGTAATTCCTGGTGGAAAGCATACAGGTGACAGAAATAATCATTCCTGTCACCTGTATGTGACATGCCAGGCCCCTCCCCCTTTCCACTATCCCTGTCTACCCCCCAAGCCCCTAGAACAGCCCCCACCCGAACCCTGAAAACCAGCCCCCCCAACCCTCCACCCCCAAAACTCCATGTAGGTCCCCCCCACCCTGACCCTCAACATCCCCCTCCCCCCACCCCTACATACAGGTCCCCCAAAACCCCAACCCCCCACATCCACATGCACCCATTCATGTACATGAACACACGCATATATGCACTCAGACACACATCCCCCACATACACTCACACACACCCCCATGCACTCAAACACTCACACACACACACCCCTCCCCCCTTCCCTCTTAGACAGCACTTACCTCTTCTGTCACGCTGCTCAGGGAGGGAGCGGGCTACCTGGATGCTGCTCCACCGCCATTGCCGCCGCTCCATACACTGCCACGCCTATAACTGCTTCATTATAGGTGTGGCAGTGTGTGGTCTGACGTGGTGGTGAGGGTGGAGCAGCATCCACCCCCACCTCCAACTGCCTGCATGGTGCATGCAGGCCCTTACCGCCATCAATGGCGGTGAGGCTCCATATGTCATTATTTGGCAGGATGTCTTTCGTTTGACCGCCGGCACGGTTGGCGGCGGGGTATCCTGCCAAAAACATAATGACCCCCTTAGTGAACAGGGGGCTCTACAGGGGCCATCACCTACACTTCTGGATAGGTTGAAACTTAATCAGAGTAGTTTTCTGGTCTATCAGCATTTTATGTCCTCCTAGCAAGCCTCTAGATTCTCCTGGATGAGTTTCTGAAAGCATGCTGCCTGGTTCCTTTAGGCCAATATGTAACTGAATACATCCTGGGGTGGTTTCTTAGGAGTTTGCTCCCAGCCCTCCTTCACCAAACTGAGAGGTCCTCTCACAGGGTTTCCTTACAGAAGTTCAAAAGGGTTGACTCTAACCCCCTTTTGTGGTATCTTCCTGTAAGCAAACAACAGGCATGGTATAAAGACGTCCCACTTTCGCCTCATAGGTTCTGAACGACCCATAATCATGCCCTCCAGGGTGTGGTTTAACCTTTCAACCAACCTATTACTCTGGAGATGGTGAGGTGAATGTGTAGGTAACACCACACGCCTTCAGTATGTCCTTTATGTACAATGACATGAAATTGGTATCCCAGTCAGATACCACTACCTTCAGGAAACCCACATGGGTAAAAGTCCCCATCAGTGCCCTGGCCACTGTGGGTGCAGTCACCATCCTCAGAAGGATAGCTTCCAGGTATCAAGTGGCATGGTCAACCGAGACCAGGATAAACCTGTTGCCCATGACTGTCTTGGGATCCAGAAGGCCTGGCACAATGTCAATACCCACCTACTCAAAAGGGATGCTCCCAATAGGAAATGGTTGAAGAGGACCCCTGTACCTCTTCACAGATTTGCCACTCGCTTGGCAGGTCTCATAGGTCCTACAGAATGCATCTGAGGCCTTCCTCATTTGGAGACATTAAACGTGAGTGGCAAGCCTGTTAAAGGTCTTGTCCTGCCTCAAATGACCTGCCAGTGGCACATCATGAACCAGACCCAATAAGAAGTCTCTGAAACCAGCACACTGGCTGTACCAGGCTCAGCAACCTTAGGCTCACTATACAGGAGATCATTCTCCCAGTAAATCAGATGAGTTCCAGAGGTGTCACCAGCTGCCTGGGTCTTGGCCTGTATCCAAAGACCCTCAAGGGTGGGTCATGCTTTCTGTGCTGCGCAGAACTTCTTCCTACTGGGACCTCCTTCCTAGTGCCAATGAGTCAGTTCAGTCACATCTTCCCCTGTAGGTTCTGGGGCATCCCCCTCCCAGGTTCAGCCTCCTCCCAGATAGCGGGAATCCCAGGAGTGTGTTTCCCACACACCATACCTCTCCTTGTCCTGGCAGGCATCTGGGTCTCTGTTTCAGGCTCCAGGTTCTTCTGATCACTCTCTCTGGTGGCCATGGACCATGTGATAATGCACACCCACTCTGGCAAACCTAACATTTCCAAGTGTGTCCTAAGCTCTACCTCCTTCCAGGTGGTATGCTGCAGGTCATTCCCTAGCAGACAGTCAGCAGGCATGGATGTACTCACACCTACCCTCAAGGAACCTGAGACTGCACCCATTCATAGGGAACCTGAACTACAAAGCATTGGCACTCCATTTTGTTTTCTGCTACAATCTGGTGGACTACATGCAGGATTACATGAGATACCAGGTGACAGCGGACTATTGACATACTGGCTCCTGTGTTTCTCAGAGCCTCAACCCGCCTCCCATTGATGGTCACCCACTGCCTACACTTTTTAGTATTGTCAGGCATGAGGGTTCTCTGGACCACCTCACTCTCTCCAGGGAGACCAAGGTTAATTCAGCTCACTCTTCACCATTTACTGGGGCCAACTCCTCCCCAAGCACTAGACTGGCAACTGATTCCCCACCACTTGGGTGAGGCCCACTTGGGATTCCCCCTGAAATGCCCTTACTGATGACATGCAAAACACTTTAGGGGTTCCTTCCCTGCAGGCTTTCCTGAAGGGAACCAACTCTTCTTCTACTCAACAGGGTATTGGAAATACTTACCCAGGGAACTATTTTTGGGCCTGTTGGAGAACTCCTTACGTTTACCCTTGCTCCCCCTCCTTCTTCTGTTTCCCACATACAACTTCTTGTGGATTCTGCACTTTTATTGGTCCGTCTCTTGAGCAAGCCTCCTCGGGTCAGAAAGCCTGCTGTCATTCAAGTGCTTGCACAGCTCTGGAAATCACAGGCTAGACAAGTGATCCCATACAAACAAATTGCATAGCCCCTGATAATCTGTTGCCTCACGGCCCTTCACCAAAACATCCAGTGCTCTACAGATGGAATACACATATGCAAGCCAGATCTGAGAATAAAGTTTCCTACTCTCCCTGAACTTTCTCCTGTACATCCCTGGTGAAAGGCCATTCCTAGTGATGAGGGTCTCCTTCATCCTGGTGTAGGTGAGCTCACTAGCTATCCCTAGCACTAATAAAGTGTCCCTCTCCTATGCTGTAAAGTTGTTCCACAGGCCCACCACCCAATCTCTCTCAGGGATTCGGTGCATGTAAAGTGCTGCCTCATAGCCCTCAAACCACCTGTGGATGTCATCTCCTTACTGTACTCTTTCCCTAGATACTTGGGAAGGTGCACTCTTCTTTCAGACTGCACTGATGAAATGCTGCCACCATCTGTGCTGGGCATGCTCCTCAGATCCAGCTCCTTTAACCTCAGCTCCTGAGCTAAAAGCAAATTCCCCTCCTCTATGGCAAGTTTGTATTTTTCTGCCTCCCTGTTGATCTTTGCCAGCTCCATCTGCTTATCAGAATAAATCTTTTGATTAAGATTACAACCAATGGCAGTGAATGTAAACACCACCACAAGTCAGCACATACAACTTCCAATTAGTTTATTCCACATATCGTCCTCATTGCATCATTTCACTCCCTCCTGATCTTCTCCCGTGTTCCGGGTGTCTGATCCTCACATCAGCAGTGTTCCCCCATCCCCAACCCAATCAGGGCCAAGCATGGAGATCCACAGTAAGTGTTCCAATTGCCCCAGATTATTTCCTATTTTCTTGTACATCCCTGACCTTCATATAACACCTTTTTCACTGACCATACACCAGTCCTAGTTCCTCTTCCATTCATCTAGTTTTGGCACTGTTATCACACCCCATAGCCTGATTATGTTCCTCTTTACAACACTAATTCCCAGTGTTATCTAGATCTGGTCCATGCAACCTACATCTGCAGTTTCCCACACATTAAGAAGGCACTATTTGCCTGAACTCTGCAGGTCCCATTCGCTGACAATAGACATGACCTGACCACTGAGTTCCAATAAGTTTGTATCAGTGGGAAATCCTATATAATATGGAAAAATGTGCCCTCATTACCATATCCTCTGCAGCAGCATGTGTTAATTCTCTGACCCATTTTGAAGAGTACAGTACAGGAGAAAAATACTCTTTGCAATACCATCAATTGCACCAACCTAAATCTTGCTCTTATGGCGACCTCTTTGGAGGAGGCAAAGGTATCAGAATACTCATTGTCACCTATCTCTCCCAGGTCTGTCCCCCAATGCTCTTGCAAGAGGAGCAATGTAGCAGGCCTACTGTTGATAAATGTTTGATAGGTGAGGAAGATTGCCTTGCGGGCATGTGTTCATCTAGTAATCTGTCTTCTAATGGCAACAATTCAGGGTGGTTTGGTCCCTGGGGACCACCACCCTTAGGGTGTGTTATATCTGCAAATAGCAAGGTCTCTGTAAAGGACATGATGTAGTCCTTCTGAAAATGATATTATGTATCCCCGAGCCCAGAGATCTCCGATCCTTGTGAGGCCAATGAAATCCCATTTGTGAAAACCTTGACGTTGTCCCTTGGTGGCCCAGCTTTTCTGATTCCTATAGTGGAGTGGCCTGGCTGAGTTTACCTCTCATCCCAGTGCCTCGTGCACCACATACCATAGTTGAATCATTGGCCTGGTGGGTCCACCAAGGGTTTGGTGTTTCTTTGTTGTGTAAATGGCATGCATGTACCCTCTTGGGCGCATCAAGTGGCGGTCCATGTGGCATGCCGGTTCATCCTCTGGGCTGAATGCCCAATGGATGATGACCACCAGTTGTGCTGGACAATAAAATTGTTGTACATCAGGCAGTGCTATCGCTCCATTATACCAACCCCATGTCTATTTATTGAGGGTGATCCGTGGAGGCCCGCCATCCCAAAGTAGCTCCCTAACCCTAGCTTTAATCATTGGGAAGTAGCTGGTAAAGGTGTATTTTGAAACATGTAAAGAAAGTGTGGTAATGCCATCATTCTGAATAAGGTTGCTCTACCCAGCACAGAGAGCGTCAGTGTCTGCCAGTGTCGAACATCTGTCTTAAGGCATAGCAGGGGAGTTTGAAGGTTTTTAGTGTCAAACAGTGTTTGTCTGCAGTAACATAGATACCCAGGTATTTGAAGCCACTCATTGTTGTTTGTAATTGTCAGGTTGCCGGAAGACAGCAGCCGCCACCCCTTGGAATGTATAAAATGGATATGGATCAATTAAAGGTATTTCCAGAGTGTTGTCCAAATATGGTAAAAATATTAAATACTCAGCGAGGGTATTGGGTGGGTCGGCAATGTACAGCAGTATGTCATCCGAATATAGTGAGATTATGTCCTCCCAGTCTGCAGACCAGCGGAGGCCTCATACTAGTAGGTCAATACTCACCCATGTCGCCAATGGCTCCAGGACTAAGGCGAATAGGAGAAGAGAAAGTGAGCAGCCATATCTGGTTCCTCACCAATGGGGGAAATACCTTGGATAATCTGCCATTGATGGGTACCTGGCCTAGGGTTTCTGTATGGGGAAGCCTCAGCCAGGATTGAAATTCAGGGCTGAAGCCCATATGTGTCAGTACTACGGAAAGGTATGGCCATTCAACTGTATCAAAGGCCTTACATGAGTCTAGTAAAAGGACTATGACGTCTTCGTAGATAGTATGTATCCGTCCCAGCACTCCATGGAGCCTACGCAGGTTAAGGGCAGTGTTATGACCTGGCATGAACCCCGATTGATCCATGTGGATTAGTTTAGTGATAATCTGTATGAGGCAGGATGCAAGGAGTTTTGCTAATTTTGACCACTGCATTGAGTAGCGAGATTGGGGGATAAGAGGCACAGTTCTCCAGTGGCCAGCCTTCTTTATGGAGGACTACTATGGTGGCCATCTGTTGCTCTTTGGGAAGAATACCTAGGGGCAGATATATGGAAAGTGGCGATGCACCGAGACCCAGACTTGATTATCATGAAGTGTCTAGTGCTGACCTATAGATTAAAGCTATACCACCAGGAAAAAAATAATAATTCATAGTTAAAATTCACCACAAAAAGGAAGCTCATAAGAGCATGTTCGGATTACATACGAGCCATCCTTCTACAGACAGAATAATTCATAAGTGCATGCATAAGAACAAAGAGGTGTATTTAAGAGCCTCTGGCACCACCTTAGCACTACCATAGAGTCAATTTCTTGATGCTAAGTGTGTGCTAGAGTATCTTTTTCCAAATGCCTATTTACAAAGAGGCGTAATGCATGCAGTGTGCCACTTTGTAAACCCTTGTGCCTTGCCTAATGTATGCAAGGGGGTGTTCCAGCACTATGAGGCCTGCAAAAATGGTGCAGTGAAATGTAACAGATTTCACTGTGCCACTGTGCCATTTTTGGCATATTTTTTAGTGCATGCTTAGAGCAAGCGTTAAAATGATGCTCCCATAGAAACCTATGGGCCTCTTTGCACTTTGCTACAATAATGTCAAAATTGTTGATGGTAGTGTAGCAAAGTGCTACAATAGCATGAAAATGTTAACACTATTGTGCTAACGACCGTCATGGTGCACCTTATAATAAATATCGTGCAACTATGGTGTTGTTAGGTGCAGGAGGTGGGGCGCAGAAAAAGTGGTGCGTCAGAGTTGATGCGCCACGTTTTCATAAATATGGGCCAAAATGTGCAAAGGCGCAGAGACATGCAAATAGCATAAAAACAATTTCAACACGACCCAAGTGATCATCCTCAGGACCTAAAGAGCGTTGTATGCGTTGTAAGATTGTGGGGGAGTTTTAAAGTATACTTTCAGGAAGCTTACCTAACTGTTTTCTGTTATGCTGGTAACTGCTGCGGGAGGTTGGTTTAAACTATTATTCAATTGTCAAAGTCCCTTAGAATTTTCATTTTTTGTCACGTATATGGCTTTTACCAGGAAGTTATTTTATTAAGACTGAATGTTCCTCCCATATTATTTTCCACAAATGAGTATATAAAATGTGCGGTTATCGTAAAAGTGCACTGTGCTGGCCTTAAAGTTAAAAAATGAATCAACGGGAAAATCTAATCATTTATAATTAAAACTCACCATAAGGAGGGAATTCATAGGGAATATGAACAGACTACATACAAATTGACTTTCTACCAACACAATAATCCATAAGAGTATGCAAAAATCAAAGTGTTTAAAGCGAAGAAGCATACGAATAGCATGAAGACAGTTTTTAGTCACTGCACGCAGTAGTATCAGACAGCTTTTTTCCCCGCCAACCTTTAGAATTTTATATAGCAGAAATCTATGGTTGTGTCCATGCCATTTAGGCTTGCTATTACTGCTTTCCACAGGATCGAATACTTTGTTGGTTAGGAGGACTTTCAACAATTTTTAAGTGACAAGACCATTCTGTCTCCAAGTAAGCTTGGGGCTTTAAAGACTTGTAGTCATGTATAATCATCCAAGCGTGTGATCTCGAGGATAGGGTTACTTTGTTGGTTAGCAGGGACATTTTTTCACCACACCGTTCACCAATTTTTTAAAGGTGTTATTAGATGAGCAGGCTTCCCAATAATCACAGATGCCTAGGGCCTTTATTTCTGAATCCAGGTAAAGCCGGCTGGAGCTGTTTCAGTTTGAATTTCCTGCCAAAGAGCTCGACAGAGTTGATTTTTTTCTAGCATCCCTGACTCTTCTCTGTGTTTTCACATTGGCACCCTTCCTTGCAACTAACTGGTTTGACAACCTGAATTCAACCCTAATCTTTGCTGGCGAGGTATTTGGGGGGAGATAAAAAAGGGATCTAAATGTTTTACTTATGATTAAGTTTGATACATGACTGTTTCACCCATGAAGGGCTTCACTTCCATACATGATGAAGGGGATCAGTTTAGCTCCTATTACCTTCAAGAGGGATACAAACTTGGACCTGCCAGGGCACGTAGTAGGGTACGAAAAGCAAATGTTAGAGTATTGCCTTTCCTGACCATTTCATTCCTATGGTGTTGGAAGGAACCCCTTGCATCAAACAGTACTCCTAAATAACAATAATTGTTCACCTGTTCTATTTGAACAGGATGTAGGAACCATTTGTGTTTTTTAGCATTCCTGCTATGACTTTCATTACTTTAGTTTTTTTCAGTTTTATTGTCATCCCACCGGCTAGGGGAGGTAAAGCCAGTTGTTTATCAATCGGGCCTTGGAGGACGATTTTAGTTTGGCTGAGCAGGATCACGTCATCCACGTAAAGTAAATTTGAGATGGTCTTAGTCCCCAGATTCGGAGCATGAGAGTTTACTGCATCAGGGGCGGGCGATAAATCAGCCAAAACAGGTTAAACAAAAATGGAGATAGAACACAGCCTTGCTTCAGACCCTTGGATGTGCGTATTTTCCTTGACAGAGTAAAATAATCCCCGATTCTCACCATTGTCCAAGTATCCATATGCAACAGCTGTATTACTTTCAGAAGATGTGCAGGAATACCCGTAGAAATGCTCCTTGTAATCTACATAGCATCAGTAGAGCGCTTGCTTCTTTGATTTAAGATTATCCATTATGAGGGATAGTGCCAAAATATTTGAGGACATGCCTTCTCCTTTGGTAAATCCAATTTGGTTCAGAGTGACAGTATTATTATTTTCGGCACACTGCAACAAGTCCTCAAGTAGTATGTCAGCAAAATATTTTGCCTCTATATCTAAAAGGGTTATCAGGCGATAATTTGCCAGGTCATGCCTATCCCAATTCTTAACAATTGGATTAACTATAGAGCCCCTCCATTACTCTGCATGTTTGATCATCTGAAAAAGTGTACGGGGTGGTTTCCATACTGCAGTGGAGAGAAGTAATAGCCTGGTCCTGGCTGTAAGATTGTGGGGGAGTTTTAAAGTATACTTTCAGGAAGCTTTCCTAACTGTTTTCTGTTATGCTGGTAACTGCTGCGGGAGGTTGGTTTAAACTATTATTCAATTGTCAAAGTCCCTTAGAATTTTCATTTTTTGTCACGTATATGGCTTTTACCAGGAAGTTATTTTATTAAGACTGAATGTTCCTCCCATATTATTTTCCACAAATGAGTATATACAATTTTCAAAGATCTTTGTAAATCTGGATTGGCTGAATATTACTTTACCTGTCTTCGGATTCTATTGCGTTCCGTCCTGGTGGCCTGTTATAAGGTGTTTCTATTCTGTGCTAATTTGTGTCTAGATGAGGTTGATCTTCCAGTGATGGAGTATAGGCCTTTTAACTTATCATTGAATGTAGGGCATTTATTGATGATCGAATTAGCTAGGCTCCTGGTAAGGTAGTCAGTTGCTAGGCTTAAAGCAGAGTCTCTGATGCTTTGTATAGTCTCCTCAGTGTACTGTGGTTTCCGAAAATTGATAGAGCCAAACTACCCTGGTAAAAAGAGCAATTTATGATGACGTAGACTTTGCACATTTATAATTATTTGCTGTTACCCATGATCATTATGGATATTTTAACTATCTTGTAAGAAGTGATTATGTGCAACAAGGGAAGTGTAGCAGATTATAATCTAGGATAGATGATGGAAATGACAAGTAATGGGTGAATTTAGGTGGGATATCCTGGTCAAACCGTCCATTTAGTAATCTTAGCCCTAGCGACTCTAAATCTTACACCAATGTAACTGCCTTGGAGTTTTTAGCCCGCCTGCTACTGGCTGTGGTATCTTGCTCTGGGACGTACCATATATAGGGGGTCATTACAACATCGGCGGTAAAAGCCACTTTCCGCCGTGCAGAAGACCGCCAACACACTGCCGCGGCTGCGGAATTCCGCCACAGCTATTACGACCCACTGTTCGTAATCTGCCAAAATTCAGACACCCACACAAGTCAGCCACACCAAAGGTCAGTGATAAACTGGCGAAAACAAAACCTCCACCGTCACGCCAACAGAAACACGCACATTCTATTACGACCCACGAATCCAAGTGGCGGTCTTTCAACCGCGGTATTCCATCGGCGGTACACACCGCCGCGCTCAAAATACACACACATCTCCAAAACACCACCACATTGGACAGTTCCAAATACACACACCTGATACACATACACACACCACTCCCACACAATCAATACAATATAAAACACACACCCACATCACCCACAAACCCCTACGACCAAAAACTATAGAAGAAGGCGACAGACAGAGAGCACAGCAATAGACAACCCCACCACACAGAGGCACACAACACCATCACCCATACAACATCCACGCACAAAACACCCCACACCACTACACATCACCAAACTCATCAACACATACACCACCCCACACATCACCTACACCACCCCATGGCACGCCAAAGACACCCCAGGTTTTCCGAGGAGGAGCTCAGGGTTATGCTGGAGGAAATCGTATGGGTAGAGCCACAGCTATTTGGATCACAGGTGCAGCACACCTCCATAGCCAGGAAGATGGAGAATAGTCGACAGGGTCAATACTGTGGGACAGCATCCAAGAAATCAGGAGGACATCAGGAAGAGGTGGAACGACCTACGGGGGAAGGTGTGTTCAGTGGTCTCCAGGCACAACATTGCGATTCAGCGGACTGGCGGCGGACCCCCACCTCCTCCCCCACAACTAACAACATGGGAGGAGCAGGTCTTGACCATCATGCATCCAGAGGGCCTCGGAGGAGTCTGTGAAGGAACTGACACTGGTAAGTCAAATCTTATCTATCATATCCCCCACCCTACCTGCATGCTATCACACACCAGTACCCTCACCCCTCCCCTATCACTCCAACTCCTCACTAATGTACTAATAACACAAACCACCCATCCCAACACCAAGCCCTGCATGACACAACAAAGCATGGACACCCATCACTAAAGCATGCCCACTGCACATACCCATAACACCCCCTCAACCATCATCACACAAGCCCCCACACAGGAATGCTTGCACTGGGGTACACGCACACCTACCCATTGCACACCATGACACACACACATGCAATAATCATGCTTTTATACCCCTGCAGGACCACAACCTAACGTCACCAGACAGGAGGGTTCAGACATCTCCACTCCACCCAGAGAAGAGGCCCATAGTGACGACAGCAGCTCTGGCCAACTGGATCCAGATGACCAGCCCGGACCATCGTGGGCCTCGGGACAGTCGGTTCCCCTTGCACAGGCACAGCCCAACACTGACCTTCCACCCTCTGGTAACACCAGCACAGCACCCACCCAGCGGGCCCCTACCTCCGTACCCAGGACACGTCAATCCGCTGTGTGTCCACCACTACAGGGAACCCAGGATAACCCACCACCCCAACAACAACAGGGACCTGGGGGCAGTGGTAGTGGGCACACGGTCCAGGGGACGGAGGCACAGGAACACAGGGGAACTGGGAGGTCCGCTGTGCGACAGGGGGCAGATAGGCCAAGGGAACCCACTCTCCACGAGGCCCTCTACTCCATCATGGGAGCATACCACCACTCCCAGGAGACGATGGCTACGGTACTGGACAAGTTTCAGGAAACCCAGCGCCTGCAGGAGGAACAGTATTTGGGCTTCAGGGAGGAGCTCAGAACCATCAGCTCCTCCCTGGGCACCATCGTAGGGGTGCTGAAGGACTTACAAAAGACCATGAGGGACACCGTGGCACTCCAAGGGGCCCCTGACACTAGCCTGGACGATGAACTGCCCACCACCTCCGCCGGCGCTAGTGGACAGGACGCCCGCCACAGGACCACCACACCAGCACCCCACCCCAGGCAGACGGAGAACCACCTGGCAAGCGGTCCCTGAGATCCAGGATCAGGACAGAGCAAGATGGCAAGACCCCCGCCAGGAAATGAGACCACCCTGATTGTCCTCCCACTGTCCCACTTTGTTACCCTGTCCAGATTGCAACTGCCCCAGCTCCACTTCCTATGCCCATATGGGCAAAGCACCTGTGAGACTAATAGACTGGACTCTGCCATGGACATTCCTCCACCATCACCCATGACCATTTTACCACCCCCTCCAATAATTAGCACTTCAATAAACACCCTTGAACCACAAAACAATCTGGAGTCAGTCTGTGATTTTGAAAATGTATATTAGCTATGACAATGACAAAATCCGTTCAAAAATGTAATGTCAACATACCCATGTCACACATCACAAGTCCATGAAGGATGCAAGCAGATGACACACGTTGGTAACCACACCTGTGAAACCGTAATGGAAATGTATCACTCAGTTAGCAAATATTACTTCAAATTGACAGACAGGATAGAGGTAGAAGTGTGAAAGTACTTGTAGTAGGCAGTAATGTGTTCTCACCTGTGTGTCACTGGAAATATTGCTGGATGACTGACTCCCTGTTGTCAATGTCTTCTTCCTCTGCTTCCTCCTCATCACTGTCCACAGGCTCCACAGCTGCCACAACACCTTCATCTGGACTATCCTCCTGCAGAAAAGGCACCTGGCGTCGCAAAGCCAAGTTGTGAAGCATAGAGCAGGCGATGATGGGGGGCGTGGCCAAGATGGCGATCGGAGCGGCAGCATAAACTGCAGCTCCGTCACCTAGCCCACACAATCATCCTGTTTTTGAGGCCCTTGCCCCCCTGGTGCGGGGCGAAGAAGCCGTTTAGGGTGCCACCGGAGGGCTGCTCTGTCGACCGGGATAGCAGCCCTGAAGCTGCTGCGGTCCCGCAGATAATCGCGTGACCGCGATCCACATCCGTCTCGGGGCCCGTATGGCCTGGGTGAGCGGAGCCGGGTGATTGGTGACCCGGAGCCGACGTTCGAGCCCCGGCAGGACTGAGGAGGCAAGAAGTCGGCGCCACGGCCCCGACGCGCATGCCGGTGCCGGCCGCGGCCCCGTAGGAAACTAGCCTGCGGGGGCAGCGATGGACGGGACCTCCCGATTGTGGCGCTGTTCAGCCTAGAGGGGGTCACGCCGGTGCGTGCCCGCTTGAACCGTTCCCGTCTCCGAGAGAGCACCCGGGGGGCACCCGAGGGGACGGCTGAAGACCTGGCTCGCATCTGTGACCTCCGGAGCCAAAAGTGAGTGCCGCTGCCGGCCCGAAGACCGGCCTGTGTATATTATCCTGTCGGACGGCCGCACAAGTGGAGGCCGCCATCTTGGAGCTACAAATCCCCGATGGGCCGCGGTTCTGCAGTCCCCGAGAGCCGACTCCATCTGTAAGGAGGCCCAGACTGCATGGATGCCCTCCACAAGAGCACTGCGTACCAGGGCTGCACTAAGCGGTCGCATTTGAGCAACAGCATCACCCCAAGTCCCCTGTGGCCCCCAGGAAGACAGAGTCTGCAAAGATTGGATTGCCTGCACAGACATCCTGGGTCTACATCAATCTGTCACACGCCGCTCCTCAGGAGAAGAGCGGCAGCAGAAGCATAAATAGCGGACGGATCCCAAGCGCAAAACGGGTGCAGACAATAACATAAGGTGAGCCTCTTGGCGACACTCTTCGGGTCGCAACTTACTACTACGCAAAGAATCTCCTTAAAACCCAAGACATCTAGAACAATCACTGCTTCTACCTAGTCTTGAAGTGCCAAATCCACACCTCCCTAGCATCATGAATCCCTGCTGACACTACAAATTGCAGGCCATAAACGGTTAACGCTTTTCACTGCTCCTCCCCAAGTTATTCGCCAGGCATATGCTCTAATTGGCCAGCTTGCCGCAACACCTGACCGGGCCGTACTCACCGCAGTGAGGCCACTCGCAACACTAACACACAGGCACTGCTGCGACTCTCAAATGGTTAAGCCAAAGACTACCCGAGCACCTCTCACTAAAATGGATCACACCACAACATCCCCTCCAGAAGCTCATGCCACCACGCAGTCAACACTACAGAAGCTGGAACTAACCTTACAATCACACACGTCACAATTTGAAAAAATACTGCAAGCCATTCTGGACACTAAGACCACCTTGGAAGCCAAAATAGTCTCTGTAACAGAAGATCTTAACATCCTTCGCACTGACCAACATGCTCTAGCCGATAGAGTGTCCGAACTCGAAAAAGACACGGCGTCCCTTCCTGGCTAGATGAAAGACCTGCAACTACAACTAACGCAGCTATCAACAGAAGTTGATTCCTTAAAACGTAGAACGGAAGATGCAGAAGGCAGGTCCCGCCGCAACAACATACGCCTGGTCGGACTCCCTGAAAGCGCAGAGGGCTTAAGTGCGGAACTGTTTATCGAACAATGGTTCATAGACACAATCCTTAAAAACAATATCCCGAAGTTCTTCTCTATTGAGAGAGCACATAGGATCCCAGGCAGACCCCCAGCACCTGGCTCGCAGCCACGTCCTCTTATAATAAAACTCCTTAACTACTGAGACAGAGACCTTATCCTCCAATTATTCTGCAAATCGGGCCCAGTGTGCTATGAAAACGCTACGATAACAGCTTACCCAGACTTCACAGCAGAAGTGCAAAAAAAAGGTAACTCCTTTTAGCGAGTTAAAACATGCCTCCGCAAACACAATATCAAATATGCGCTGATGTTCCCAGCCAGACTTCGGGTGCAGGATGATACTCGCTCCTTTTTTTTCACTATCTCGGAAGATGCCTGGACTTGGCTGCATGCCAAAGGCCTAGCCGATCCGATAGACACAAGCACGCAGGACGATAATAGACCTCTCTCCACGCAGAACTGTAAGCAACGCAAGAGACAAGGGACTAGGCCCTCACCGGAGCAGGCACAATCCGTGCACTCTCGGCTCCTCCGGACAACATCCAGTTTTGTCAACTCTTCACCCACTGCCCTACCCATGCAAACGGAAACCGAACTGGAACAGGATACAAACTCTGACTCAACCGAGTCCACACGGGGTCCTCTCCTTACACCACACACAGCGGACGACATCTGCTGAGCGATTAGACTTAGTACGCTTCTATTCTACAACCGCGGCAAGATATCTTCTTGTCACCTTGATCACTCAACGCCTAAAAGACTCCGTCACTGTTTCTTCAATGCCCCCTCACGAAGAATTGCAAACTACAAGCGCCCTCCAGCCAGCGTGCCTTGCTTTCTAAATCATGAGAAACCCGGGCAGGGTAAGACCATACCTCTGCACCAATGCCAACTGGCACCCCCCTGCTCCATATGGACCATTCCCTTATACCGGAGTCTTCCGGAATTGTTTTCTATATGTTATTAGTTTATTTGTTGTATGTTGTTTTAGTGTGCACCTCTATATCAGGTGATTGGTTCTATCAAGGGCGGGTCAAACATAAAGACAGCGGCAAACACACAAGAAATGCTCACTGCAGCAACAAACTCATAGCTCACAGCTCGTTAATCACTGGTCGGCCAATTATAGCGGCTGAGCACCATAACAATGTCCAAACGGAGATGACAGACAATTATAATCACATAATAACTACAAAACAACTATGGCCACACACACGCACCAAGGGATCTTGAAATACAAAATACTCACGTGGAACGTTAAGGGCATGGCAACTCCACGGAAACGTCAAAGGGTTCACGCTTTCCTTACAAGACATCAAGTACACATAGCTTTACTACAAGAGACACATTTTACTAAATCCATCCTGGATAGCGCACGCTCAAAATGGAAAGGCCAATTATACGGCACCACCTCTTCGTCCTTTGCCCGTGGAGTTGCCATCTGGATAGCACCCAGGGTCCCGTTTGCACACTCTCGCACACAGTGCGATCCAAATGGCAGACGTGATACTTGAAGGCACTTTAGACGGGTCCCCATTAGCCTTGGTTGCACTGTACTCCCCAAATGCGAACCAGCGTGACTTTCTATCCACGCTCACCACTGGCAACCTCAGCGACCCCACATTAGAATGCATATGGGGGGGTGACTTCAATAGTGTCTTGGACACTCAAATGGACCGCTCATTTCCCCCACTCATCGCAGCCCCTGCTAATCGAGCCTCAGAGACTCTGGCGCACTGGGCATCAAACAATGGGCTGAGGGATATATGGAGGGTGAACCACCCCACTCATCGCGAATACTCTTAGGGGCATATTTATACTCTGTTTGCGCCGGATTTGCGTCGTTTTTTTTAACGCAAATTCAACACAAAACGAACTCCATATTTATACTCTGGCGTTAGACGCGTCTAGCGCCAAAGTTCATGGAGTTTGCGTCATTTTTTAGCGTGGACACCTACTTTGCGTTAATGATATGCAAGGTAGGCGTTCCCGTCTAAAAAATGACTCCGAGGCATGTGCGCCGTATTTACACTCCCGGGCAAAAATGACGCCCGGGAGTGGGCGGGTCAAAAAAAATGACGTCCAGCCGCTTTTGCGTTGTTTTTTAGCACCTGGTCAGGGCAGGCGTTAAGGGACCTGTGGGCTCGGAAGGAGCCCAGAGGTGCCCTTCCATGCCCCCAGGTACACCCCCGGTCACCCTTGCCCACCCCAGGAGGACACCCAAGGATGGAGGGACCCATCCCAGGGAACTTAAGGTAAGTTCAGGTAAGTATTTTTTGTAATTTTTTTTGTGGCATAGGGGGGCCTGATTTGTGCCCCCCTACATGCCACTATGCCCAATGACCATGCCCAGGGGACATAAGTCCCCTGCGCATGGCCATTGGGCAAGGGGGCATGACTCCTGTCTTTGCTAAGACAGGAGTCATTTTAATGGGGGTTGGGAGTCAAAACAAATGGCGCAAATCGGGTTGAGGCGAAAATTTTGCCTCAGCCTGACTTGCCCCATTTTTTGGCGCCCAAGCTCCAAATTCCCCTACGCCGGCGCTGCCTGGTGTACGTAATTTTTTTTTACGCACACCAGGCAGCTCCGCCGGCTAACGCCGGCTAACGTCATTGAATAAATACGGCGCCCGCATGGCGCTTCAGAATGGCGTTAGATTTTTTGACGCACAACTGCGTTGGCGCAGTTGTGCGTCGAAAAGTATAAATATGGCCCCTACTTCTCCCCAGTACATAAACTGCATACTAGAATAGACATATTCTTTGTATCCCCTGCTATCATTCATAAAATATGCTTGTCTGAATATTTAGCACGCACAATATCAGACCATAACCCACTATGCTTAACACTGGCCTGGGGATACATACACACTCGGATACCAACATGGCGTCTACACCCAGAAGCCCTTCTAGACCCTCCTTTTCAAATAGATATCTCCAAAAGTCTAACCGATTACTTTCTATTAAATAAAAATACAACTTCATCCCGCGCCATAGAGTTGGACGCCCATAAAGTGGTGATAAGAGGTCACTACCTTTCGGCCACGGTAGGGGTGAGAAAGGCACTCATTAAAGAACTACAAGACTTAGAAACGAAGCTCCGCAAGGCAGAGAATGTGAATGACAACAGTGAGCCTGCGCTAACAACACTGCATTCGCTTAGGGTTGCTCACAAGGAGGCAGACAATAGATTGAGTAAATACGATTATAGACACTACATGGCCACAAAACACGCCGAGGGTGACAGATCGGGCAGATTATTAGCTTGGCTGATCCGGCAGCCATCACAACCAACACCCATTGGCGCAATACGCTTAAACCCTGACATCATCGTTAACACCCAAGCAGGCATAAAAGACGCCTTCTCTGCATATTATCGCACCCTCTACACACCCCCTCCACAACCTCCAGAGCAACACCTTATTGACACACTACACCTGGTCCCCCAAAACCAACTTATCCTTGACAACACCGCCACTCTTGACGGTCCTATCACTATTGAAGAGCTGCGCATAGCACTATCACAAATGGCACGCAGCAAAACCCCCGGGTCTGACGGTCTACCGATAGAATATTACAACTCCCACGCCGCCCACTTATTACATCCACTTATAGAAGTATTCAATGAAGCACACCACAAACTACAATTGCCGGACTCAATGTGCAAGGCACTGATAGTCGTCCTCCCAAAAACAGGCCGCCACCCTCTAGATGTCAAATCATATAGGCCGCTCTCCTTGCTGAATACAGACTGCAAATTATTAGGAAAAGTACTTGCAAACAGACTCCTCCCCTACTTACTGAGCTTAATACACCATGATCAATCCGGCTTTATTCCTGGTAGAAGCACTTTCCTAAATATCAGGAGACTCTTACACATAATGCATAGCAATGCAAACTCGAAAGCAGTAGCCCTCTCCCTAGATATAGAAAAAGCATTTGATACACTTAGTTGGAACTATCTCCTATACACACTTAAAGCATTTGGTTTTGGTTCCGGTTTTATTAACTGGATCAAAACGCTTTACTCCAGGCCCACTGCCCGTGTCAAAAACGGACGAGTTATCTCTGAAGCATTCCCCATAGGCAGAGGCACCAGACAAGGCTGCCCATTATCCCCTTTGCTATTCGCTATTGCCATGGAGCCACTAGCGATTAAGCTACGGAGCTACGCACACATATGGGGTATCCCGGAGTCCAGTACCCATCACATTGTATCCCTATATGCAGATGATGCCTTAATATATTTGCACGATCACTCAGCCTGCATGGCAGAGGTACTGCAGATGCTGGACTCCTTCGCTTTTGCCTCTGGTCTGCACGTCAACTGGTCCAAATCAAGCATCTTCCCTCTCACTCCGATCCCGTCCGTTCACCACATGATGCTACCCCAATATAAATTACCCTGGTCATATACAACCTTTAAATATCTGGGAGTGCAGATCTATCACTCCATTACAGATCTAAAAGAAGGTAATATAGATAGGGTGCTTGGTTCCGGCCGCGGCTCAATACCTTTCTGGAGCTCACTCCCCCTATCCCCCATGGGCCGGGTGGCGATAGCCAAGATGCTTATCCTCCCAAGGTTTTTGTACTACTTTACTGCCCTCCCGCTGTGCTTACCACGCTCCTTCTTTAACAAACTGCAATCAATGCTAACTGACTTACTCTGGGGCAAAGACAGACGCAGAGTAGCGCTGTCAATAACGCAGCACCTGCAGGAGATGGGTGGATTGGGAATGCCTAACTTTGAAAGATATTATGCAGCCGCCCAATTGTCATGGCTATCCACATGGCTCCAAGACACCCCTTCGGCTGAAGGCATAATGTTGCAGACACATCCAGCACCACAGGGGCTGCTGCTTACGATCCTAACTAACGCTTCCCATACGTTCCCCAGACTAATATTGTTAGAAGCAGCTCGATTTTGCTGGCGTAGATATGTCCAGAATAAGACCACCTCTCCCCCTATTCACCTTTGCTGGCACTGTTTCAACTGCCGGGCACCCAAACCCTTTCAATACATCATGATACGCGTGGAATGAACACGCTCCAGTTAGGTGATTTATACTCTAGCTCCGTGATGCATACTTTCGCGGAACTGGTATCCGCGGGCACGATGCAAAATGGGGCCTTTTTAACATTTAGGGGGTCATTCCGACCCTGGCGGTCCATCACCGCCAGGGCCGGGGACCGCGGAAGCACTGCCAACAGGCTGGCGGTGCTTCCTGGGCCATTCTGACCGCGGCGGTAAAGCCGCGGTCAGAAAAGGGCAACCGGTGGTTTCCCGCCGGTTTACCCCTGGCCCAAGGAATCCGCCATGGCGGCGCTGCTTGCAGCACCGCCATGGGGATTCCGACCCCCTTCCCGCCATCCTGGTCCTGGTGGTAAATACCGCCAGGAACAGGATGGCTGGAACGGGTGTCGTGGGGCCCCTGGGAGCCCCTGCACTGCCCATGCCACTGGCATGGGCAGTGCTGGGGCCCCCTCACAGGGCCCCATAATGATTTTCAGTGTCTGCAAAGCAGACACTGAAAATCGCGACGGGTGCCACTGCACACGTCGCACCCCTTCAACTCCGCCGGCTCCATTCGGAGCCGGCTTCATTGTTGAAGGGGCTTTCCCGCTGGCCCGGCGGGCGGCCTTCTGGCGGTCGCCCGCCGGCCCAGCTGGAAAGTCAGAATGACCGCCGCGGTCATTTGACCGCAGTACGGTCTTTTGGCGGCTTCTGCCGCCCGCCGGGGTCGGAATGACCCCCTTAATGCCATAAAATTATTACTCAATAATCTCTGGGGCGCAAGTGACTCGGAGCCTCCGGAGTCCTCGGTACTCACCATTATCCTCACTATAGGCAGTTCAAAGAGCATTATTACTACACTATATAAAGCATTGCTTGAAGCGATATGCACTACCCTGCCACACGCAAAGGCACGTTGGGACTCTGTCCTCCCCTCGCAACTACCACAGAAGACCTGGGTTGCCGCCCTCGCAATGATTAAATCAATATCCCGCAATCCTCGCCTGCATTACACCCAATTTAATTACCTTCACCAATCATATTTATCACCAGCCCGCATCCAAAGAATCTACCCTAGCACAACACCAACATGTCCTAGATGCGCTACACCGGCAGCTGACTTCTTCCACATGGTCTGGAGCTGCCATTCAATAAACTCGGCCTGGCAACGAGTGACGGAGGTCACAGCAGATATCTGATCTCATACCCTGGTACCCACGCCTGACTCCTGTTTACTTGGCATACGACATCGTGCCAAAACAGACAAACAAACACACAAATTCATAGACTTGGCATTTGGGGTGTATAAACATTTGATAGCAACACACTGGAAAGCTCCGCATGTCCCCCCCCACGCGACATAGCTGCATGATTTACATAGGCGTGCTCAAGCAGAAGCCCAGACACTTCACCTACTGCAACACAGAGGTCTCATTCTAGAGGGCCCGGAAGTTTGGGACACTTTTGTGGTGGCAATAGAGACCATAGATGACATGTATCCCCTGTGAACAGGATACTATACACAGCCATCACAGTTTGGGCTGGCACTGTTAATATTTTAGCCACACGGCACCAATTCTGGTTGCTCTCAAATGTACCCATCACTAATATCCTTATTCCCCCTCAAAAGATATTCCTAAGTCGTGCCCAGACACGTTCCACGCGGTAGCACATGCATGTAACATATATCCAGAACACTCAAACTATGCCTGCCCCCGAACCTGTCAACCCCACAGACACATTCTATACCCTTGAGGTGATCTCCACCTTATTTACATTTCTTAGCCGTGTTGCTTTTCTTCTTTCCCCCCACGCACCGGGGGGGATCACTTAAACTAGTACTGATACCTATAATGATTGGCTGGATCCTTAAGCTGCAATCAGCTCCTACATAGCTCGCCAGCTGAATGCTGCTGCACCTTCCTTTTACCTTGCCCTTATTTACTCCGCATTCTTATGTTGTTCATAATTGCTCTCCCCTCCCTTTATCCTCGTTCTCCTCTGTCCCCCCCTTTCCTTCTTTTTTGACAACTTATGGTGTAGCAATGCTGTGTAAATTTATATAAGTGTGTAAACGGATTGCAAAATTATGAACAGCTATTGTATTGTTATGTGAAGATTGTGTTTAATAAACAGATTTAAAAATTTTTTTAAAAAAGAGCAGGCGATGATGATCTGGCACACCTTCCTTGGTGAGTGTAATAGGGATCCACCTGTCATATGGAGGAACCTGAACCTGGCCTTAAGGAGGCCGAAGGTGTGTTTGATCACCCTCCTAGTCCGCCCATGGGCCTCATTGTAGCGTTCCTTTGCCCTGGTCCTGGGATTCCTCACTGGGGTAAGTAGCCATGACAAGTTGGGGATAACCAGAGTCCCCTAATAGACACACCCAGTGCCTCTGGAGTTGACCCATCACATTTGGGATGCTGCTATTCCGCAGGATGTAGGCGTCATACACTGAGCCAGGGAACATAGCATTTACCTGCGAGATGTACTGGTCTGGCAAACATACCATCTGTACATTCATCGAATGATAACTCTTCCGGTTCCTGTACACCTGTTCACTCCTGCGGGTGCCATCAATAGCACCTATGATGTTAGGGATATGTCCCAGGGCATAGAAGTCACCTTTACCTGTAGCCAAATCCTCCACCTGAGGGAAAACGATGTAGCTCCTCACGTGTTTCAGCAGGGCAGACAACACTTTGGACAACACGTTGGAAAACATAGGCTGAGACATCCCTGATGCCATGGCCACTGTTGTTTGAAATGACCCACTTGCAGGGAAATGGAGCACTGATAGCACCTGCACTTCAGGGGGGGTTCCTGTGGGATGGCGGATTGCTGACATCAGGTCTGGCTCCAACTGGGTACACAGTTCCAGGATTGTGGCACGGTCAAACCTGTAGTTGATGATCAAATGTCGCTCCTCCATTGTTAACAGGTCCACCAGCGGTCGGTACACCGGAGGATTCCGCCATCTCCTCAAATGTCCCAGCTGACAGTGCTTAAGAAGGACAACAGCGACCACAGAGTCAACAAATTCTCAGGTATGTACCCACAGCTACACAGAACACGACACTAAATACAAAATTCTTCCGGTATGTGTGTTGAGTGTAGGCCTAGGTATGTGTGACGCAGTATTAAATGAAGCCATGTGGGCCCCTGAAATGGCGCCTGCCTGACCTCTAAACTCGGACAATGGGATGTAAGGTAACTGCGCTGGCGTTGTACACCATCGCGGTAGGCGGTCGTAGACCGCGGCGCAATGCTGCATTGGTTTACATTGGACCCTATGGGTCCCAGGAGCCAAATTATGAAGTGCGCCGGCGGTGATGATACGCACCGCCGCGGACGTGACCGCCGCGGACGTCACCGCCATTTTCTATCTGTTCAATCACTCGATACCTGATCTTCGACAGGAGAAGCCCTACACTGCAAGTGCTGCTGTGACCTAGGTCTCGTGCGTCTGGGGAAAGGGCCCCTGCCTTCACTGCACAGGAGTTGGAGAAGCTCATGGACGGGGTCCTCCCCCAGTACACGCTACTCCACGTTCCTCCAGACCAACAGGTAACTACACAGGGAGCACGTTGTATGGGCTATGCCTGGGTGGAGAGGGCTGGATGTCAGTAAGAGGGGGGCAGAGTTCTGCGAGCATGAAGGACAGTGAATGCATGTGCCACATGGCAAGGGTAGGGATGGGGGCCACTCACTCCGACGGTGCAGTTGGTAATGACTTCTCTTCTTCCCCTGTACATGTCATGTAGGTAAACGCCCACCAGAAGAAGGATATTTGGCGTGCCATCGCCAAGGACGTCCGGACCCTGGGGGTCCACCAGAGACGGAGCACCCACTGCCGTAAAAGATGGGAGGACATTCGCCGCTGGAGCAAGAAGACGGCGGAGGCTCAGCTGGGGATGGCCTCCCAACGTGGGAGGGGTGCCCGTCGCACCATGACCCCCATGATGTTCCGGATCCTGGCGGTGGCCTACCCTGAGTTGGATGGGCGCATGAGAGCATCAAAGCAGACACAAGGGGGTGAGTACACTCACATTCTGATGACTTTGCACGCAGTGGAGGGGTCTGGGTGGGGGAGGAGGGCTGTGGGTTCCCCTAGGCCAGGGCGAGTTACGTAGGCTAGGCCTCTCCAGAATGCAGGCCATGTGCCACTCCACCCCACCTCTGTAGAGTGCCAAGTACAGGTATACATGCACCTGTGTCATCTATGTGGACAGATGACACTCATAGCCATGTAGGCCATATCCCAGGAACTGCATCTGTAGAGGCCAAGAGCACGGTGTAGTGCAGGGGGCTGCTGTGTCTGTATTGTCCGCCAACGGTAGCGGTAAGCCATGCACTCAACCTGTCTTTCTTCTGTTTCCCCACCCCTTTTTGTGTTCCCCCTGTTCTTGTGTGCATCTTTTTGTGTTCCCCCTGTTCTTGTGTGCATCAGCATCATCAGGCGGAGGTACAGTGTGGCACCGGAGCACGAGGGAGCTGCATCCCACATGGCCATGGAGGGCCACACCACGGACTCAGAATACACCAGTGGGACGGAGGGCGAGGGGAGCTTCACGTAAGTCGCCGGATCAGCAAACAGCGACACGGACTCGTCCTCCGACGGGAGCTCCCTTGTGGTGGCAGCACCATCTGTGCCCCCCACTTCTACAGGTACAGCCGCCACCCCCCCTACCAGCACCGCCCTCCCAGCAGCCCCACAGCCTTCGCTCAGTGCCCACTCACCCAGGAGGGTGGGCATCACCTTCGCCCCAGGCACCTCAGCCCCTGCCCCTCTCACCCCTGCTGCCCTCAGTGAGGAGGCTATTGACCTCCGGTCACTCACTGTTGGTCAGTCTACCATTGTGAATGCCATCCAGGGTGTAGAAAGGGAGTTGCAACACACAAATGCATTCCTGGAGGGCATTCATTCTGGTCAGGCTGCCCATCATCGAACCCTGCAATCTCTGGCATCAGCACTGATGGCAGCCATTGTCCCTGTGTCTAGCCTCCCCCCTCCAACTTCCTCCACCCAGACCCAATCCCCTGTACCCCAGCCTATCCCAACCACACCATCAGACAAGCATGCACACACATCAACACACAAAAGTCGCTCAGGCAAACATAGGCACCACACATCCCACAGGCACTCACACAAGCATCACCCGCATACAGACAAACCAACATCCACTGCCTCCACTGTGTCCCCCTCCTCGTCGTCTCCCTCATCCCTCCCACAGTCGTCTACACTCTCACCTGCATGCACTACATCTACAGGCACTAGGACTCGCACCAGAACACCCAGCACCACAGTCCGCTCACCTGCACTCACCACCCCCACTACCATTTACACGTCCCCTGTGTCCTCTCCCAGTGTGTCTGTGACGCCCCCTCCCAAAGTACACAAACGCGGGCACCCACACACCCAACATCCATCCACCTCACGACAGCCTCCAGTACCTGCACTGGCACCCAAATCATCTAAAGTTACACCTCCTACAACCACCTCCTCTTCCTCACTCCCAGACCCCCTCCAGCTACCCATCCCAGTGTTCGTCAGAAACTTTTCCTGAGCAACCTTGACCTCTGTCCCACCACCCCCACCCCTCCAATTCATAGGTCCCGTACTAGCACCTCAGCCCAAAAAAGTCCGGTACCAGTGGTGCGTGTTAGAGGTCTGTGGAGTGCACCGGCCACCAGGGTAGCCAGTGTGCCAAAGCACTGCCAGTCCACCCCCTGTAAAGCACCTTAAGTTGGACAGTGCCCAAAGGGAGAGGGTGAAGACTCCTGCCGGCAAAACAGCTCACAAGGGTCCCGGGGGGAGTGCCGAGTCAGCTGTTACTCCTCCCAAGGTGGTGAAGGGGCAGAAGAAGTCTCCAAAGTCTGGTAAGAGCTGCACGGCGGAGAAGGCCGCCATCCTCCCCGCTGGCCGGGACGCCACCGCCAGTACTATCGTCACTGGTCCGGAGACCACCGCCAGAGTCAGTCCCCTGGAGGGCAGCACTATCGTCACTGGTCCGGAGACCACCGCCAGAGTCAGTGCCCTGGAGGGCAGCACTATCGTCACAGGTCCGGAGACCACCGCCAGAGTCAGTGCCCTGGAGGGCAGCACTTACGTCACTGGTCCGGAGACCACCGCCAGAGTCAGTTCCCTGGAGGGCAGCACTATCGTCACCGGTCCGGAGACCACCGCCAGAGTCAGTGCCCTGGAGGGCAGCACTATCGTCACAGGTCCGGAGACCACCGCCAGAGTCAGTGCCCTGGAGGGCAGCACTATCGTCACTGGTCCGGAGACCACCGCCAGCGTCAGTACCCTGGAGGGCCCCGGCAGCCACAGCCCCGCTGGGCACTGTGGGACCGTCATGCCACACACCACTGCACAGGTCACAGACAGCAAAGTCAAGCACCGCTGAACAGGGCAAAGACCGCCATGGCAAGCACCGCTGAACAAGTCAGAAACTGCAAAGTCAAGCACCGCTGAACAGGGCAAAGACCGCCATGGCAAGCACCGCTGAACAGGGCAAAGACCACCATGGCAAGCACTGCTGCACAGGTCAGAAACTGCAAAGTCAAGCACCGCAGAACAGGGCAAAGACCGCTGAACAGGGCAAAGACTGCCAACTGAAGCATCGTTAGCCCATGTGCAGCTGGGACAGTGACGGAACTGGGACCGTCACGGGGAGCGTGATGCACTCTGGGCACCAGTCCCCCTCCAGAACCAGTGGAGAACTGCATCCACTACCTGAATCCTTCACAGGATGAAGCACTCTGGGCACCAGTCCCCCTCCAGAACCAGTGGAGAACTGCATCCACTACCTGAATCCTTCACAGGATGAAGCACTCTGGGCACCAGTCCCCCTCCAGAACCAGTGGAGACTGTTATCCACTTGAGAGACTGTGACTTTGCACTCCCCAGGATAGAACAGTGGGCAAGCCACCCACTGTAGAGACTTGAGAGACTGTGGCTTTGCACTCCCCAGGATATGGCAGTGAGCAATCCACCCACTGTAGAGACTTGGGAGACTGAGGCTTTGCACTCCCCAGGATGGTACAGTGGGCAACCCACCCACTGTAGAGACTTGAGAGACTGTGGCTTTGCACTCCCCAGGATACATCAATGGGCGTGGAGCCCCGTCGTGGATCTGGCGTGGTGCTGTAATCTGGCTGCGGTGCCCCCCCTTCCCTTCCCTCTGAGGTGCCTGTTGTATTTCTATCTGATGCCCCGGCAGTGTTCTCTCCGTTTGTGGACAGGTATCTAGTGTGGGCCTCGCCCATGCATTGTGGGCCCAGTGGTCCACGGACATTAAAAATGTGCATACCTGCACTATTAATCGTGATGCATATATTTGGAATGTGTATATATTTCTGTATATACGAGCTTACTGTATTTGGATACATTACAATGGTTCAACTAATTTGTTTTTGCATTTGCATTCTTCTGGGGGGGTTGTGGGTTGTTACTGAGATGTTTGGAAATGCATTGGTGTGTGTGTTGTAGTGTGCGTGGGTCGGCTTGGGGGTGGGGGTGTTGCGTGTGTCCCCCCTGACTTTTGCCTCCCCCCTCCCCTATGTCGTAGGTGCTGCACTCACCGTTGTCTTCGGCGGCGCCGTTGCTGGTGTTTGTAGAGAAGCAGGAAGACAAGCGCAGGGAGTAATTGGAGTTCAGGCTCCATGGTGGCCTCCTTCCTCGTGGAGTGTGTGAAGGTGAGTGTTTTCCAATTGCAAAAGCTGTTTCTGCCGTGTTTTTATCCACGGTGAATCCGCTCCGGAAAAGGTGGCGGATTGATGAGTTGTAATCGTGTGGGCGGTACATTGTCTTCCGCCTGTCTGTTGGCGGTGACCGCCGCTCTGCTTGTCTGTACCGCCGTGGCGGTCGGAGTGTTAAAGTGGCTGTCTATGTTGGCGGTATCCGCCACGGTCATAATTCCCTTTTTTCGTCCGCCGGCCTGTTTGCGGTATCACCGCAGCTTTAACACCGTCCGCCAGGGATGTAATGACCCCCATAGTCTTGCTGAGTTGTTAAGTCATTCTGGGGGAATGCACACATCAGGTTCCTATTAAAGTCTCTCATGAATAAGGTATCTGATGGTGGTTGATCTTGCAAGGCGGCGAGTAGAATAGTAGAGAGTTTAGATACAGTCGCACTGCTGGTTCTTAAAGTTGGGTACACATACAAATTTATCAAGAGAAATGGATTCTTTCTTCCTTGGCACCAATGTATAAGTTTGACTGCTAGGATATTTCCATCCCCTGAAGGCATCCATACGCTGTGGATCTTAAGCTTAAGGTCTGCCGAGATAAAAGTTGCCAGAGACCAGTTTAGGGCGTCCTAATTTAGTGGATTTAGATGCAGGGCAAAAAGAGCCTGAGAAGTCATCCACAGTGAATGGCTGATGAGACTACATTTCTTGCAGGCAAATTGAATGATTGCCATTTAGCAGGGCCGGGAGGTCTTTCCCTGTTTTTTGGTCTGCACACAGTTAATATTCCAGGAGCATAATTTTAAACTTCCATGAGGTGTTTGAAGGGTGGGAGTTACTACATTTACTTTTGCTGCAAACTTTCCCATGTCATAAGCTGGAGTCACTGTGCAGGGCAGCCGTGAGCCAGCTCTTAATGAGTATTAAAAATATATGTATAGTATTATTCGAAAGTAATATATTTATATTTAATACAATTCATTGTGCATTCTTTTTAAATGCAAAAAAGTTAGAAAAATATTTTATATTCAAACATGAAATATGTATTCTTTTTATATTATGTAAACATTAAATTATATTTATTTAGCGTTTTAATTGACATTATTTGCTTATGAGGTTTCATTTTAAGCCACTAAATCCATTAAATTCTATTGGAGTACCAGTGGCTTGCCATGTGTGGTGCTGGACTTACTTTGACTCTGAACTAGAGTAATTTACTGCAAAATGTACTACAAAATGCAGTTTGTGAAAAGGACCCTAAGAATTTAACCCATCACTCATCACTTTTATTTGGAATGGGTATATCTGCATGTCAGAAAGTGAGTGTTATATCGTAATGTGTATTTTTATGAACCTGGTGGGTGTCAGATTATATTCCCCTTTCCTGTTGCACTGAGAGAGCTTCACACGTCAGCTGGGTCAAGTGTGGAACTGAGAAGCTTGGTCCTAAGGTAACCCCAGGGCACCCTTGTCCTTTCTTCACAATTAAGGCCCTTGGTGCGCTGAAATGCAGAGACAGACAGGAAATCCACAAAGGAAAAAACAAGCTTCATAAAATTGTCAGGAAAACTCTACTGTTTGAATTTGTTTGACTTTTCAAAGAGCTCTACTTAAAAGTGCAACCTTAAAAATAAATCCCTGAACAAGGACAAAATAGAGAACAACACAAACAGTTGGTTCTAAGGTGTTTTTGAGCCAAGAGCCCAAGCATAGGGCTCATATATTTAGCTCACCATATCCCAGTTGTTAGAACCCATCTCAGAAAATGTTTACAACAACTGCTACTGAGCAAGTTGGCAGTTTAAGAATTAGGGTAACAAACCACCCTTCTGCCCCTTTCTTTGTGTCATCGAGAACAACCACTGTCCATGTCTCTAGTGGCTGTGTCCAAAACTCACTCTTTTTCAAGTTAGCTGACAAAGAAACCTTGTGACTTTGTGATGCATTGATTTAAAGGGCAACACTGACAATTATTCTTCAAGACAAATGATCCAGCTAACAGAAAAGAAACAAATAACTAGCATTGTCTGCTGAGTTGCGAAGAGACCATAGAACCAAATATACTTTTTTTATTTTGTATGTTAGCCAATAGACATATGTTTTGCTTTCACTAATGACCGAGCTGACAAAAATCACTGGAATTAACTTCTCAGTTCAAAGAAGACATTTATTATTATTTCACCACGAGGTTCCTAAAAAGAAGGTTAGCAAGTTGAAAGCACAAGTTTAAAAAAATAGTCACAGCAATAAAAGGAAAACATACCAAAATGATTCTCAACTGCAATGTGCACAGCAAAGATATGTAGTTATATTAAATTATGCAAAGCAAATAATGAAGTAAAAATGAATCACCGTAGGGCCTGCCACGCTCTTCATCTTTCTCATGCCAGCAAGACGATGACCCCTTTCGACTGCAAAAGAGAAAGAGATAACCACCCTCACAGGACAGATATCAGGCATCCGACTCAAAAATCCTGATTTAGGCCAATCTCTCGCTGTCGCACTGGTTCCTTTTTACCTTAAAACAAAAACAGAAGGAACTTTCTGAAAACCCCCCCTCATTTAGCAATTGAAACAAGCTGTCTAATTTAGATCAGAGTTGAAAGAAACAGGTTGTAACTGGCCAGTTTCCCAAGTTGGCTCACCCATGCCTAAACTGTTCCCTGCTTACACTATAAACATCAGTCTGGTACATTCTTATCATGCTGACTGCCTAACTCCCCCATTATATGTCCTAGCCCTGGGTGAGAAAGAGCACAAAAACAAGCACAGTTTACAATGTGGAAAACTACAAACACGTTTAACATTGCAGTGTCTAACGCTACGATAAAGTCAATAGGCAGCTAAACTGAATAAAAAATGTAGTCTGCAACTGGTGAACACTAGACAGCTAATCCAGGTTCAAAGTGGTGCAACACAAAGTCAGTGGTTAAAAACACATATTTCACTACAACATATTAGCTTCCTCTTACACCTGTGGTGTGTAAAATCAAATAATGTGTTCTTTTACAGTAGGTAGTGTGATAAATAACTTTAAGCTTTAAGAGCCCTTCCATCTCTCAATCCTTATTGCAGCATCTCCACCCAATTTTTTTTGAAGCAGGTGCAATCAAAGCCCAGCCATAGAGTATTTCTGTAGTACCAGTAGTGAACGTGCCAGATCCAACTCTGTTAACACCAAACTTAATGATCTCAATGATATTCCCATTTACAGCCTAGACACACAGAACAAATATGAGGCTCTTCCTTCGATGGCGCATGTGGATTGACTTAAAAATAATCAAGGCCTGAACCCTGAGTCTCAAGAGGAACTCAGGAGGAAGCACAAACAGGCTTGAGAGCAGACTTTAACCCATAGGGTTTAGCTGATAGGCCATTGGCTACATCAAACTATCTTGGCACTGTCGCACATAATTGTGCCAGAGTCCTCGTGAAGAACATGGCAGACTATCAACTTAAATTGTCCAATCCAGACTGGATGATTTTTGTCAAAGATTATGATGTAACTTGCTGTCAGGAGACATGAACCACAGAAACCTGTACCTTAAATGGCAGCTACTCAATTTATGTTACAGATGTACCCTCACTTGCAGGCAGGCCCAAGGAAGCCCAGCAACTTTGGTCTTGGTGAAGGTCACCAAGTTGGTTGCTAAGCAATTTAATTAATCTCCCTTTTATCAAATGCTAGTATTTAAAAGCCCTGCATTTTTTGATTTACTATAGGTTGATTTTTATTGTAATCTTTTTGATGCTTCAACCTGTCAAGTTGTTAGTAATCCTGGTGCTCATTTCTTGTTGTGGTTAGGTAATTGGAATGTATGTGTGTGTGCAATACAAGTAATGATACAATATGTAGCTACCAGGGGGTCGAGGAGAAGGAGCTGACAGGCATGCATAATATAGTGATGCATTAAGTAAGGTTATTTTGAATACAAATGTTGTGTTTACCCATAACTGTAAGTTGCCACAATTGAGCTTACCCAACTTTTAAGGGCTCTAGTAACTAGTTATAACGATTTTATGTTACTATCTCAGGATCTCACTTCACTATTAACTGAGTTTAAAGTATCCACCAGTTGCATTAGTGACCACAATCCACTCACTATATTTTTTAATATCAACCTTTTTTAGTGTAAATCCTTAGTAGCAAGCAGAGAAATTGAATACACATGCAACTGAAAAAGATTTTAGTAGAAAATAAAATCCATTTAATTAAATAATACCGATGAGTGAAAAATAGCCATAATCAGAAGCCACAGTTAAAAGTGCACTTTCCTTTCTAACTTTGCATGACCTGCTTTTTGGTAGCTTGCTTGATTTGCTAAGATTGACCAATTCTAACAACTTTAACTCAGCAGAAATGTTTTTACTGTAACATTTGCATGGCCTATGCATGATGCAAACCTCCTATTCAACAAAAGAAAGTTATGTTATTGTATCCTTTCTAGCCACCTGACCTGCATTGGAATTCCAAAACTCGCTAAACTAATCTGAAACTTGCTTCTTTATAAATAGGCTTTTAGTGTGGAGATGTATTGGAAAGGCATAAGTTAAGCTTATTCATACACAAAATCCATGCAAATGTCTTTTCTTTCAGAGACCAAGATGAGTGGGAAATTTGTCAGATAGAACAACGTGTGTAGAAATATTATTTCATTTATCTTGTAGTAGTACTGTCTTTGTTAAACTTTTCCATCCCAATGGAAGTTTACTTCATGGTCCGAATTTCAACATATTTAATTGGCTGTCTAATATCTGGGATGTATTAAGTTGTGTATCTTTTTGAATTTATGTATTAAAGGTTCCCGGGAAAAAACAGATAGGCTTGAAAGGGCTTGGCTGAAGATTTGGCTTGACCACCTGGTCTCAGACTCAGACTCTCTCTCTCTCTATCTCTCTTAGCTCTTGACAGAGACAAATCTGCTTTCTCCCTGGATTATTCTCTATGAGAAATTTGTTACAGTATTCTTCTGGGTACTGATAGCTTTGCAGACCAGACTGCTTCTTGGATCTGTTCTATTGCTATTCTTTGACTAAAATGTTTACTTTTGCTACTTTAGAATACTCAAGTAGGCATAGATTGTGGGACACGCTTAATACAATATTCAGTAAATTATAATTGACTAATACAGAAAGATATGAAACGTATAATAAATACATTCTTAAGTACTCAATTAAAACTCTCATTATTGACTCTTGAAGGAATATTAAATATACTCTCTATGTAAATTGCAATTTACACCTACAACCCATACTCAAGATCCCCTCTTGGGCATTTGAGAGACAGGGATTATTTTATAATTGTAGGATTCTCTATTCTCCCAGATCAAAAGAGTTTGAATCAAGTTGAATTATGTTGATAAAGAATATTAAATACATGTGTGATATAATCAGCACACAACTGTAGTGAGCCCTAGAGAAGGAGAGGATCCCCAGGCCATCCTTGAAGCATTTAACCCTTTGTGTTGTTCTATTTCCTTTATGTCAGTTGTACACAGAGCCCCTAAGAGAAAACCACCACATGGATGGTTTAATCACACTATCACTTAAGCTACACGCACTTCTAATCAGTCCTAAATAAATGCCTGTCGTCCAAGGTAGAAATAGCTACTGATAGATGAGCTTACATAGAAATAACAGCCACCAGGAAAGCTGAGATTAGATCTTAAGCCTGGGAGGACCTGGAAGCTGTGGTATACTGAAAAGACTGCACAGCCTTCGAGAACATGGTTAATTTTTCTTTTTTCTCAAAATATGAAATGCCGTAGGTTGAGTCCCTTATTTCAACACAAACTTGGACAGAGCATTTCACAAAGACTTTTAATCCATTTTGCACAGAACCAATTGATACTGAAGAGGAAACTTATGATATAGAGGCTGTCTATTGTCTGATTGAATCTATTGATGTCCAGGACATAATTTATGCAATGAATAGGTGTTCTTAGGAAAAGCATCCGGCATGGTAAAGGTCCCTTTGAACCTATTTAATTAAAATATAGCATACAGGGCCCCCATAATTACGAAATGTTAAGACCGGCCATTACAGGCCCATCACCTCCTTCTTGGAGGGAAGCAATTGTCATCCCAATTTTCAAAAAGGGGAACAGGAATCTCTCAAGTTGAAACCAGCTGAACTCTTTCCTGGACAGCACGGTCAAGATCTTAGGAGGGGGTATACTCTTAAGGCTGAATGAGTGGGCAGAGGAGAACAAGATTATGGACCTTATTATGAATTTGGCAGTCTGACCGCCAGACCTCCAACATGACGGTGGGGAGGTGGCAGCCAAGCTGGAGGCCTCCCAACCACTCTATTTATGATCTCACTGCTATGCTGGTGGTAAGCCTGCGGCAGTGAAACTGTGGCAGCATGCTTCAGCCCATTAAGTGTGCCTGGGAAACATGCCACTGCAGTGCAGCAGCAGAAGCACCTCGGGCTCACTGTGTGCCATGCAGAATGTTGTGCATGGTACACATTGGGCATCAACAGTGCAGGCATAGAGGGGCCCAATATGTGTTCCCAGCCACTGTGCCAAATTGGCAATCCCACCCAGAGGCCTTGTTTGGGGCCCTTTCCCTGCCATTCTACATGTCCTGCCTTTTACTTACTTAGGACCCTGCCCTATGGGCAACCGAGTGCCTACCTTAGCAGTAACCTACATGTAATAAAAAGGGAAGTTAAGGCTTGACAAGAAGTTACAAATGACAAGTCAAAGTGGCATTGAAACTGCCTACACAGGCCTTGCAATGGCAGGACTGAGACATGGTTAAGGGGCTATGTATGTTGGTGGCACAATCAGTGCTGCAGGAACACTAATAGCATTTAATGTTCAGTCCCTGGGCACATGTAGTGCTCTTTACTAGGACTCACAATTAAATTAAATTTGCCAATAGGTGTGAGCCAATGTTACCATGTTTTAGGGAGAGAGCACCTGCACTTTAGCACTGGTTAGCAGTGGTAAAGGACCCAAAGTCCTAAAGCCAACAAAAATGAGGTCAGAAAAAGAGGAGAAGACAAACAGTTTGGGATGACCCTTCAGAGAGGACTATTTTCCAACGTGCTTCAAAAAGATAGGAAATAGTTTCCTACCAAGGCTAATGTCAGTTCCAAAATCTACCTTCAAATATCATTCTGAGGTTGGGATGGGTTACGTGGAAGACCTTATTAAAATTAATCCTTATCTCTATTGTTGAGGTTTTGGAGGAAACCTGAAGCAGAGTTCACAAGATCAATAATCCTTGATTGACTCAACTTAGTTGACGTGTCTGCAATCCCATGATTAGTTTACATTAAACAAACATTCACTATGCTTGGGATTCCTGAACTATATTCTAAGGTAGAGTGTATTGGAAACAACTCAAACAACCTGGTCAGAAGCATGTTTATATTTTCCGTATTAAATTTGCATGGTGGCGGCACAGAGACTTCATTCAGTCTAGTACAGGTGTCTTCAAACTGTTTAATGCCACGCCCCACTGAGAAAAAAAATAAATAAAAAAATAATCATCGGGGGCCCCCCTCAACATTTATTACAATTATTTTATTAAACTGCAATGTTTAAATAGGTCTAGACTTATTTAAACATTGCAGTTATGTTCTGTTACTGATTTAAAAATGCAATCAAATACATGATTGCCAAACATATTATTCTGGTCAGGCAGGCTTTACTAACTGTGTAAAGGTGTACACAGTGTCATTAGTAGAAATGGGGGTGAGGGGCTTGAAGAATATTTGAAACCTCCTACCTTTTGACACCTTCTAGTGGCCAGAATATAAACAAAAGAGGATATTGATGGCCCATTACAGAGCGGCTTACTGCGGCTCACTAAAACAAAACACTGCCATCAGTATAATGCTTCCTTTAGCCAGAGACTGGCACCCCCTGGGGATCACTTGAGGCCCCTCTAGGAGGGCCCTCCCCCAGTTTGAAGACCTCTGGTCTAGTACCTCTGTTTGCCATAAATCTGTCTTTAGTCTCGTGCTGTATCTTACTATTGTCACTAATGTCCAGCACAGATTCCTCGTCACCCGTTTGACTTTACTATTAACCTAATGCAGGTCTTAAATTGTTTTTTAATTAATAGAAAGAAAGGCACGCTTATCTTATTATTATTAAGAAATGAGTATGAATTAAATGTATCAATTTTTAATCATGCCATTTAATTTCGTATTTATTATGAATTTCCGTATATTTACTTTTATAGCTTTGTTTAGTGCAACAAAGGTGCTGTTGATTGAATCACAAAAAGAATCATTTACATAGTAAACAATTATTCAGAAAGTTGACCCTCTCCTCATTGTCTTTGACCATGTCCTCCTGGCCTCAAATTGAACACCCCTTTAGAGTGTTTTAGATTTCATGTTATTGAACTGCAGCAACTTTAGTGGCAACCATTATTTTAGTATTTTCCCTGAAACAACTTCTGTAAAGCTATTAAGCTGAGCAAAAGATCCAAGCCGATGTCAAGGAAAATCTAATTCTTTTCACATGCATGCTGGGAAAGATAGGTTTATCATTATTGCATACAAACAGAGTAACCCATCTATTCACATTTGCATTGCCGAACAAATGCTGACAAAGATCCCTCAACTGACATTTGTGGGGGTTTTTTCTCAGCACCGTGCACACACAAGCTCCATTCAAGCATGAACTGGTCTACCTCCTCCACCACACTTGGGTGCTTTTGCCAAGACCGCTGTCGAAGCGGGTGCCAAAAAACTGCCAGTGTTGATGATCCAAAGACCGCTGTATTATGTCTCACCAACGGATTTCCATCCATAAACAGGCAGATATCCGACACCATCCGCCTGCCTGACGGTGGGTGGGAGGTGCTTCCAACTCCAGCACCGCCACGACACAAGGACTCCTTCCGCCATAACACAAGAAGTAATTTGGCACACCGGTCCATGTATGGTAGTGCCGCATTGGCAGTGGAACCGCTGACATCCACCTCCTCTCGGATGACCACCGTGACTTGGGCTGTTGTGCGGCCAAGACAGGTAGGTGGACTGACCAAAAGTGGGGGTGCGGGAGGTACATGTGTGTGGTGTGTGTGTGTATTTGTATGTGTGTGAGCATGTGTGTGTGTCAGAATGAGTGTGTGTGCATGTGTGTGTGTCTAGATGCATGCATAGAGGGGTCTGTGTGTGTGTGCATGTATGCGGAGGGTGTGTGTGTATGTGCCTGTATGTGGAGGGGGTGTGTGTACATGTGTCCAGAGGGTATGTGTGTATGTATGTGTACATGTGTCCAGAGGGTATGTGTGTATGCATGTATGCGGACAGGGAATGTTTGCATGTATGCAGTGGGGGTGTGTGTATGTATGCAGAGGGGGTTATGTGTGCATGTATGCGGAGGGGGTTGTGTGTGAGACTCAGGAGCAAATTTAAGAGCCCTGACACCTCCTTGATCCACATTAGCATCATTTTTTAAACACTAATGTGGCCCAATGAGGCCAAAGTCACTGCACCAAATTTACAAAGTGGCACAATGCATGCATTGTGCCACTTTGTCACCCTTTGCGCTACATTATTCCTGCACCAGGAATAATATATGAAAAGCTGGCGCTACCCCATTAGAGAGGGCAAAAAAAATGGTGCAAAGAAATCTAAGAGCTTTCTTTGGCACTTTTAATGCCTGCTCACTATTGCTTTCAGTTGGCCTCAATGGGCATTGCAGGATTAGTGTCAACATTTTTGACACTATTCCTACAAAGCTCCAAACTAGTGTCAAAAATGTTGATGCTAGTCCCCCTATATTAGATATGGCACATACATAGTGTCATTAGGTGGGCAGTAAGGAGCGCAAGAAAAGTGGCGCTGCACTGGGTCCAGCACCACTTTTCTTTCAGTGCTTTAGTGTGAGAAGGGAACCTGTTGATTCTGGGGAAGAGACAAACTCCTGTTAAAACTCATCATTACTGATGCAGTAGTTGTGGCTGCTTCAGCCTCATACGGGGCCTGTAAGTTCAGTCAGTCTGATATTTAGCTAGTGGAACATTTGTATCTCAGGATGCTTTGTGTTCTGATTCTGGTTTTGTGCTGATAATAAATAAAAGCAAAAATGCAAGCACTAGAAAACAAAGAGGTACTTGCTGGGTTAGTGCACCAGACATTGGGTATCCTGAACTTTCTGATTACATATGTGGCCCTGGTTTAGAAATACGAGTACAGTGTACTCCACCACTAATAAGGCAGAATGTCCAGTTCGCCAAACCAACAGTCGGCTCAATCTACTTAAAGCTGATTGGACCATTATGTGTCTTCCTGTTGATGCATTACACCAAAGGCACAACAGACTTGGGGCTGGCAGTTTGAGAACATCAAACTATCTGCCCTATTAACCGCAGACATTTAATGCATTTGTTTCTCACCTGGATGGCCAGAAAAGCCTGGTGGTCGCGAAGAGAACAATTAACTCCAATGTCCTGGGAGAATCTTCCCAGGGAGTCAGGGTATTTATTTTTGTTTTATAACAACAAACTCTCACTTTGGAAATGTCTTTTTATAAAAATAAAAAGTTTGTTGGGGGGGGGCTGCATTAAACATGGTGACCACTCAGCAAACTTTAAATGCTTTCAGTGAAGCTGCCATGGAGATGGCTCCTCTGAGGGCATAGAGCTCTCTGCCAGGCAAGTGGGTAGTAGTTCACTTGGCCAAGTGAGGTTGTTACCTCCACTCCCCTGGCTGATAGCTGGCATCTGCCAAAACTGAAACAAATAAATCAGGCTATTAGCCTTTTCACCTCAGCTTGATTTTCTGTCTGGTGGCCTCAGTCCTGGGTTTATCATCAGTAAATAAAAGTGCAAGATCTTGAATGCAGATTACTGTAGACAAGAAGGTAATAAAGGTTGGTCATAGGATGATTTCATTTAAGTTAATGGAAGTCAAACTGTAGGGTTTGACATTAATATTGTTTCAAAAATGTAAAATCTATCCTGTCAACACTTTTGTGGGAAAATGTTTTTCATATCAAGAATATCAGTATTGCAGGTAAGAATATAGGGGTTTTTGCTGAGTAGTAAATGTTGTTCAATCATTTATTTTAATCATGTTGTGTACAATGTCAATTGTATTGCAAATTTTTGCTTTTTTGTTCAAATTAATTCATTTTTACTGTTTTAATTTTATTTTGTTATGGTTCTGTAGCGTATTTTATTCTAATTTGTATGGTTAACTTTTTGTTTGGTGGGGTTGTTGGATTATTTGGGAAATAGGGTGAGAAGTGTTTTTAACTATGGTTCTAGATAACTTTTTTAATTATTTAATTTGTAAGTTAATTTCCTTTACTTGTCATATTTTTTAAAATGTTAATTCTTGTTCTTATTTTTTTAATTATTTCTTTAAAAATCAAATGTATTTTTAGTATATTGAATTATTTTGTCATTTTTGCGCTTTTAATTAAAAATTGATTGCAGGTTGTTGGGTTTGTAAACAACTTAGGTTGGAAGTGTTTTTCATATTTGTTGATTATTTAATACATTCATTGTTTTTATATAGTAGAATTATATATTTATACCATATGTTTATATAGTGTTAATCCGTAAATTGTGTATGAATACATTTAATAGTTTATCAGTACAATATATTTATTCATTTATTTTTGTATTTGTGGGCAATATTAACTAATTAAAAAATATTATTTTTAAAAATTTTCTAATTGTTTATAATTCTGTAAAATTGCAATGTTTTATATTATCAATTTTGTAGTCAGATAATTTATTGATATTGAAATGGGTATTCATACATTTTAATCCTTCCTTCCCCTGAGTCCAAGTATTTACCAAAGTGGCTACGTGTGCAGTGGCATTAGTAAATGTGATCCTTTGAGAGCCCAACACTTTCTCCAAAGTAGATCATTTGGAGTGATCTAAGTAGCTCTAATGCCCCCATGGTCCAACATTTTTCCCAAATTAAGTTTGAAGTAGTAATAATAAATCTTTCTTCACCCCATTCATCCCTCTCTAAGCCCAACACTTTCTCCATTGTGACTATGTTTAGAGTACAAATTTTAACCCTTTCGAGTCTAACAATTTCCCAAAAGTGGCTATGTTTCGTAATGGGTATATTGAACATGATTCTCCCACTGGCAAACACTTTCCCCAAAACAGCTAATTTTGCAGAAGTAACAGTAGAAATTACCTCTGTGAGTCCAATACTTCCCTCAATGTGAGATAGGAAGTATCAGCACCCATTGTATCCAACATGTTCCTCAAAATGGCTTAATTTTGAGTGTGAATAGAAGATTTGATCCCCCAGAGTCACCACCTACCTTAAAGTGCTTAAGTTGGGATCCAGAATAGTAAATCAAAGTATCCTGAAACATAATTTAAATTTTTCATAATGATGAGCGAATTTCATATTTTTTATTAATTCATTTGAGAGTTTTACATAGCACGTACATGGCCAGAGGGTATTAGAGCACTGTACATTAAACAGCAGTTTTCCACCTAGGAAAGATGATTACAAAGACTCTAAATTCTTATACCATCTTATGTTATGTACATGTTACATTGTCCAAGAAATACCTGGTACCTTTTTTGGTGAAAGTTACACAGTTTGAGATATCTATTTGTCCGATATCCACTGTATGTCATCCTTGGTGGTTACATTAGATTATCTCTGGTAGAAGGTAGGAGTACTTTTGTTATTAGGTTCTGTGTTTGAATCTATTGTTGAATTTGTGTATGATTGAGTGAGGTAGTGTAATGTTCTGCTTTTGTAATGGGTGAAGTACTCAATTTCCATTATAATTATAAACATTTACACATATTGGGACCAATTCACAAAGGTAAGCTAGAACAAAAGTGCATGTTTACTACTTTTGGTATTCATAAAGGTAAGTTATGAGTAGTATCTTTACGTCCACATTCAGGGCAGAGTTTCCACACTTAGGATGGAATCTTCGCACTCGAAACAGAGATGCTGCACTCACGGAGGAAACTACAGACTTGGGATGGAATCTACACACTCGGGGTGGAGACTCTGCCCTTGTGCCGGAGTAATTGTACTTTCAAACACCTGCTGACAATTAATTCCACCAGCAACCCTGCACTACATACCACATAAAAGTAGCACACATTAAAGGCTCTAGCCTTCCAACACTGACACTGCACCTACTTGCTCTGTGCCTGGAAAATCTTGCACCATGCTACCTTTGAGGAGGAAGAAGCCTTACACAGAAGGGATTACAATGATAGTCAACTTTATAGTCAGAAACTACAAAAAGGTGCATGGCCTTCTACCCTACCACACCCCTGTAACACTGAAGGCAGTCCAATGGCAGCACCAGGTAATGCATTGGTGATGATGTCTGGCCTGTAACTGAAATAAAGAAGGAGTGGCAGGATGAGAGGAGGTGGGTGAAGGAGACGTTTAACAGGATAGAGGTGTCCACAGCTCTCCCTGGTAAACCAACTTGAACTAGCCTCTGATTCACACCACTTGGGAGAGACATTCTCTCCACCATGCACTGCCAACTGCCACATGGGTTATCTGTGACTGACGAACTTAATGTGGTGTCAGGTAATCTGTGAAAAGTCAAACAATGACTTAAAATGCTAGATGTGAATGAAGCACTGCAAATGTGACTATGGGAATCACTCCAAGTTCTTTCAGATACTCATAGTAGTTTGAACTTCCATGTGTCTCATTTTCTCTACTGAACCACAAGTCTCAGAATCCTTTGTGACAGAATTGGTAACATACAATTTCTCATTCACAAACAGTGGCCCGTTGCTGCTGGTAATTTCATTTTACACTCTTAAATGCCAGTAGAAAATGTGCCTGACTTAATAACCATCAGTGTTGTCTTGTAAATGCAATTGAGTGAATACATAATTTGCTGTACAGAATCATCATTTGTTGGTATTATCTGTTGACTTAAAATTTTCTTTGCCTCGTACCACCAAAGTAGGATCACACACTGGAACAGAGGTCCCTGCACTCGTAGGGAGGCAACATCATGGGGCACATCTACCCATTCCACCAGCACCAACTGGTATGTAAATATGGCCTGAAGAGGGCCCCTTCTAATACTCTGTGATCAGACAACCCCTAGATATTTACATAGAATCCATCAATATTCTCAAACATGTGAACTGAACCAGGAAATATGGTACATTACACGTGGCATCTTGAATGTAAACTAAATACACTCATATCATTTCAGGGCCTGTGATGTTGGTCAGAAAAACATCTATTACTGTGATCTCTGCTCCACGGACTGGTGTGACATCTGGTAAGACACCACACACTGGGTAGATGGCAGACCCTGGTAAGCACACTTACTAATTATTTCACAAAATGCTCATGTTCTTAAATATTGGATGATATGTCAGTAGTATGTTGTGTGTTTCTAATATCCCTGTCATCACTCATCTCCATGTGCTCAGACATGGCTCACAAGAGTATACTACTTCATAACATGTTGGGTAACGGAAGGATGACTCTTTGTGAGAAAACAGGGCTGATTGCAGAGGCCCCATAACTTTTTGCCCCCATTTTCCTCTTTTTGCTGGTGTTTTCCTGACTTTGATGGTGCCCTGGGTACTGCTAACCAGTCCCAGGGCCTGTGCTCTGTGTAAAATCAATATGCAAATTAGGCTAATTATAATTGGCTAAGTTAACCTACCTATAAGTCCCTAGTATATGGTAGGGCATGTAGGTTTAGGGACCACAGCATAGGTGGTGCACACCTAGGTGCACTGCTGAGGTGCCCAGTGTCATTTTAGAGGCAGGCCTGCTTTGCTGGCTGCTTTTAAATTAAAGTTATATGCAAATTCGACTTTGGAATTAAAGGTACTTCCAAAGTCTTAAACTACCTTATTTTTACATATAAGTCACCCCTAAGGTGTGCCCTATGTGCCCCTAGGGCTGGGTGCCATGTAACTATAAGCAGGGACTTTATAAAAATAGATTTATAAGCCCTGGTGAGGTAAAAACAGCCAAATTCGTTTTTCCCTCATTGAAGTAAATGGCCTTCATAGGCTAGAATGGGCAGACTTTATTTTAAATTTTAAAGTCTCCTTAAATGTTACATACCAAGAATTTGGTATCAAATTGATTGTTGTAATAAATCCCACAACTTCCAGTTGGTGGATTTAATATAACTTGTCCAGGTAAAAAGTTTAGACTTTACCTAAAAAGTTGCCAATTTCAGCTCTGCATTGTTTTTGCTGCTGTGCTCTGATTGGCCAGCCTGCAGCAGCTTCTGCCAGGCTGCCTTGATGAGGTGTGAAGTGGCCGGGCTTCACACAAAGGAATGTGCTTGGGGGAGAGAATCTCCCCTCAGCAGATGGTGAGGCAGGAAGGGGGAGGGCTGCCAAACTGGTCTTCAAAGGCAGAGAAGGACATTTGGAGCGCCCAGCAACAGCCCCACATCCTGCAACCCCAGACAATTAGGTGCCCCCTTGATTAGATTAGGAGAGGGCAGGAGAGGGGTGTGTTTATGATTTTTAGCCACACCAGTGGGTGGGCTCAGCCAGATGTAACCTCCAAAAATCAGATTCATCCATGTTGGATTTTTAGAGACTGTTGCCTTCTGGGATGGATTTTTGCCACACTTCCCAGGAAGTGGTCATCACAGGGGGACGACCCTGTCCCTGATTGGAGAACCAGGGCCCCCCTGCTTTTCACCCAGGAGCAAGGATAAAACTGGCAGACCTGCACCCACACCTCAGATCCCCTCCAGAATTCAACAAGAAAGGAACTAAAGAAGAAGAAGGACTGCCCTGCTGGACCACTGGCCTGCACCTGGACCCTGCACTCAGAAGGACTGCACCAACTGCACACTTGGGCTTCACCACAAGAAGGACTTTGCCTGGCTTCAACTGGTTCAAGGAGGGACTCCCTGTTTGCTACAGGTGAAAAATTGCTAAACCAGAGTCCCCTGTACCAACTCCTGAAGAATGCGACCAGCTGACCACTGTCCAGTGGCCAAAAAGGAGTTTGCGCCAGGTGCATTCTGGGAGTTGAAGTCCGCACCCCCCAAGGACCATCACAGAACTTCTGGACCCTTGGGGTGAGCTGTGGACCCCAAAAGAACCTTAAAAGAACATCTGGGTGAAGCCCCAGAAGTTTGGAAAAGATTTGAGAATTTTTGGAAAAAAGCTCCAGAGAGGGACCGACCCGCCGCGGAAATTCTAGCCGGCTTGCCTCAACCGCGACCCAGCCTGACTTTGTGGTTCATCCCGGTAAAGAAAAACACCCAAAAAAGAGACTAAGTCCGAACGTAAAAAGTTGACCGGGACCTCCCAGCCATCGTATCCGAGAAGGGCTCCATGGACGTCGGATCAAGATCCAGGTTTACCCCGGTCGAAGGATTTTCATCTCGAAAAAACGACTAAGTCCGAAGGTAAAAGTCTCCACCGAGGAAACCCACATCGCGTATCCGGACAAGGGCTCCAGGAGGTCGGATTCAACTGGCAGGTTCGTCCCGGTGAAGAAAAACTTCAAAATAAAGACTAAGTCAGAAGGTAACTTTTTAACCGAGGCCTCCCGCGACCTGTAGCCGAGCAGGGCTCCATCGCGGTCGGCCTGAAAGTTTGACTTTGCCCCGGTCGAGGTGCAACCAGATGACCCGATTGGCGCTTTATGTTTCTAAGCGCTAGAAAAGTAATAATTCTTTAAAAATTCATATCTCCGGTTCCCCTGAACCGATTTTAATCGTTTTTGTGTCACTTTAAAGATAAAAATATAAACTATTTTTATGAATTGGTTTTGGATTTTTAAACTGTTTCCTGTGTTTTATTTAATTACTGTTTTGTGATATTTGAACGCTTTACACTGTGGCCCTCATTCTGACCTTGGCGGTCTTTTCGCAAGACCGCCGAGTTACCGCCGCGGTGAAGACCGCCGACCGCGGCGGTATGCCGCTGTGCGCATTCTGACCGCTGGGAGCGTTCCGCCGGAAAACCGCCAGCAGCCACACTGGCGGTCGGCGGGAAAGTGGAGACTGGTCAACCTCCACCGCCACGCCAGCAGAACACCGCCCACAGAATTACGACCCACATTTCTGTGTGGCGGTCTTCTGTTGGCGGTCTTCTGTTGGCGGTCACCTCCCTATGGCTCCCGTCGCCTCCCGGAGGACCAACGCACAAGGTAAGTTGACCGTCCGTGAGGGGAGGGGGTGGGGGGGTGTTGTGTGATGTGGGCGTGCATGGGGGTGTGCGTGTCAGTGTGTAGAGGGGGTGTGTGAGTGCGTGTATGCGGGCGGGGGGTGCTGCTGTGTCTATGGGTAATGTGTGCTGTTCGGCAGGTGCGCATGTCTGCATGTATGTGTGCGGGTATGTGTCCCCGTTGTGTATGTGTGTGTAGGGGGTGTGTATATGTGCATGTTGGGGGGGTGTGCATGTCGGGGTGCATGTATGTGCATGTCGGGGTGGGGGTGGGGAGGGGGTTCGTACCATCTCTGGGGGGTGGCAGGGGGGTGGAGGGTGTGGGGGGATGACTCGGGTGGGTAGTGGGGGGTGGGGGAGACCCCTATCAGTGCCAGGGAAGGAATTCCCTGGCCCCGATAGTGCTTACCGCCATGGTTCGCACGGCGGTTCCCGCCCGCAAGAAACCGCGGCGGTAGGCAGGGTCATAATACCCTTGGCGGTCTTGGGACGACCGCCGGGCCGGAGTGCGCAAACTCCAGCCCCGCGGTCATGACCGCCGCGGCGGTCGGAGTGGAGAAGTGGCAGTCGGTCGCGGCGGGGGACCGCCGCGGTCAGAATGCCATTTTTAATACCGCCGGTCTGTTCGCGGTCCGACCGCCGTCTCTCCGCCGACCGCCAGGGTCAGAATGAGGGCCTTTGTCTCCTAAGTTAAGCCTTGACGCTCGTTGCCAAGCTACCAAGGGTTGAGCTGGGATTAATTTACTGAGACCTAACTGTACCTATGTGGAGGTTAGTGGCTTGTTGCTAGGTGTAGGTACCTACCTGCCCTACCAATAACCCATTTTCCAACATAATTGGAAGCAGCGACGGGATCCTGTACTTGTGTTCAATATCACGTTACAGTTTTAGGTAAAACAAATTAAAAATCCTTTAAATTGTCCTAGTGCAAAAATTGTTTTTAATTTTTAATTTGGATTAATTTCAATTATTGAATTTTTGTAATTTTTCTAAATTCTTGTTTCCAATTTTTGCAAAAAGTTTTTGTTGACACAAAACTAGGGAACCATGGAGCTTGATCTGGCTAGCCTACCCACACTGACAGTAGTCCAGCTTAGGGGGTTGTGTATTGAAAGAGGGTTGCCTGCAACCACTGATCTCAGGAAGCAAATCCTGATCACATCCCTGACAGCATGGGCTGAGGCCCAAGAGGTAGAGACAGAAGAAGCTCCAGAGGAGGGAGAAAGAAGGGAGGATGCAAGCTCTAACCACTCAGGGGAGGGAAGGCATCTGAGCCCAAGTGAGGATGAGGAAGAACGGACCTCGGTAAATACAGTCACTAGGGGCAGATCCAAAGCTAGTGGTGGGAAGGGGGTCCTTTCAGGAGGAGAGAACCCATCCATCAGAGAAAGAGAGCTGGAGGCCCAGCTAGCATACATAGCTTTGGAAGCAGAGAAGCTGGCCCTAGAAAAGAAAAAGTGGGCATACAAAGAGAAAAGAGATGGAAGCAGCGATAAAGAAGCTGAGGTGTCCATGGGTGAGGGAGTTTGCCCCAGATTACCCAAGGGGGTAGTTCCTGCTTATGTAGAGGGGGATGACATAGATAAGTGGCTGGGGGCCTTTGAGAGGGCACTCCAAATGAGAAGGGTTAGGCCTCAATACTGGGGTTCCCTTTTGTGGGAGTTGGTCCCCAACTCAGTGAGGGATAGGCTTCTGACCTTAAGGGGGGAGGAGGCAGATTCATACCCTAGTATGAAAAGGTGCTTAGCCAAGAAGTTTGGTCTGACCCCAGAGCAATATAGAATGAAGTTCAGGGACACCCAGAAGGTCAGTACCCAGTCTTGGGTTGACTTTGTGGACATTTCACTAAAGGCACTAGAGGGCTGGATTATTGGTAACAAAGTAGATACTTATGAGGGGTTATACAATCTGATCATGAGAGAGCACATCTTGACCAATTGTACCCAAGAAAGGTTACGCCAGCATCTAGTGGACTCTAAGCAGACCAACCCTAGAGAGCTAGGGGAGGCAGCTGATGAGTGGTTGAGAACCAAGGTGGTTGTCAAGTCCCAGGGGGGAGACTCCAAGAAGGGGGGGACAGGTCCCCAAAAACCTAAGGAGGGAGGTGGTAAGCCCACCACAGAGACTCCCTCTGTACCCCAGAACCCTAAGAAGGAGGAGAGTAAATCCCACTCCCACTCTGACAAGCAGAGACAGGGAGACCCAGGGTTACAAAAGCTCTTGGACAGTAGGGCTTGCTTTGACTGTCAGCAGACAGGTCACTTCAGAGGAGATGCAGCCTGTCCAAAGAAGGTGGTTAGCACTGGGCTGTCCAGTGTAGCCACAGAGGAGGATTCCTCAGATGATGAAGTCCTCCTAGCATTGAGCTGGGAGACAGGACCAGATGGTAAGCTGGTGATCCCTGAGGATGTGAGTAGGCACTTCCACCACTTTCAAGTGAATGGGATCCCTACCACTGGCCTGAGAGACACCTGTGCCAGTCACACTGTAGTGAGTGACCGGTTAGTGACCCCAGACATGTATGTCCCAGGAAAGACAAAGAAAGTCAGGATAGCCACAGGGGAGGTCACCTCCAAACCTGTAGCCATAGTGCCCCTAGAGAGGGAGGGTATCCTTGACTGGATTAGGGTGGTAGTCAGTGCTGACCTTCCCCTAGATTGTATCCTGGGCAATGACCTCCCAGAGGTGAGTCTGGTCCCAGATGGGGTGGTCGCCCAGGGCGCCCCCCCAAGCCAAAGTCCTGGGGAGTCAGTCCCTACAGTTAGGAGACAGGGGTCCCCAAGAAAAGGAAAGAAGAAAAGGAAGGGTAGGCCACTCTTAAAGAGAGTTCCAGGGAGCCAAAGGCCTTCTGCCCCAGTAGGGGGGGAGCCCCGAGTTGGCACTGGTGAGGCCTCACCTGACCCTAAGGAAGTCCTGAGTAGTCAGGCAGCTGTCCAGATGCAGGGTGTTGCCCCTGCACTGACAGAAGGGAGAGTGGAAGGAGGGTGTCTGCCACAGGAGGTGGTAGCCCCCCACTCTAGACAGCAAGAGGGGTGCCAGGACCCCAAAGTTGCCCCTAAAGCAGCTCAGCCACCTGTCAGTGGAGAGCTTAGGGTGTGGTTCTGGGTACTGACAGCTGTCAGTAGCCTCTGCTGGGTGCTAGCCTTCCTGGCAGCACTGTACTTGGCCTGGGAGGCAGACCCCAAAGCCAATAGCAAAGTAGGCTCCCTGACCCTATTGGTCATGGTGGGGTTGCTCAAGTGTTGGGTGACCTCTTTGGGTAAGCTAGGTGTTGCCCTAGCAAAGTTTGGAGTAGGGAAGGTGGGCACCTCACTACCCAAGTTGGCAGAGAGAAAGGAGGAAGACCCCCCTAGAGGGAAGTTTCAGTTTGAGTTGGGTCCTTTTACTGTTGGGATGGCTTCACTACCCATAGGGAGTGACCCTGACAGGAGGATATAAGGCAGAGTAGGCCCTGAAAAGGGACAGCCAGTTTTCTTCACTGTCTTCCTCGCCTAACAAGCCAGGAAGACTCTCCCAGGGTTGGGCTGAGTCTCCTGGGCGTGTGGGCTGGGGGGGGGGGGGTTGTGTGAGAAAACAGGGCTGATTGCAGAGGCCCCATAACTTTTTGCCCCCATTTTCCTCTTTTTGCTGGTGTTTTCCTGACTTTGATGGTGCCCTGGGTACTGCTAACCAGTCCCAGGGCCTGTGCTCTGTGTAAAATCAATATGCAAATTAGGCTAATTATAATTGGCTAAGTTAACCTACCTATAAGTCCCTAGTATATGGTAGGGCATGTAGGTTTAGGGACCACAGCATAGGTGGTGCACACCTAGGTGCACTGCTGAGGTGCCCAGTGTCATTTTAAAGGCAGGCCTGCTTTGCTGGCTGCTTTTAAATTAAAGTTATATGCAAATTCGACTTTGGAATTAAAGGTACTTCCAAAGTCTTAAACTACCTTATTTTTACATATAAGTCACCCCTAAGGTGTGCCCTATGTGCCCCTAGGGCTGGGTGCCATGTAACTATAAGCAGGGACTTTATAAAAATAGATTTATAAGCCCTGGTGAGGTAAAAACAGCCAAATTAGTTTTTCCCTCATTGAAGTAAATGGCCTTCATAGGCTAGAATGGGCAGACTTTATTTTAAATTTTAAAGTCTCCTTAAATGTTACATACCAAGAATTTGGTATCAAATTGATTGTTGTAATAAATCCCACAACTTCCAGTTGTTGGATTTAATATAACTTGTCCAGGTAAAAAGTTTAGACTTTACCTAAAAAGTTGCCAATTTCAGCTCTGCATTGTTTTTGCTGCTGTGCTCTGATTGGCCAGCCTGCAGCAGCTTCTGCCAGGCTGCCTTGATGAGGTGTGAAGTGGCCGGGCTTCACACAAAGGAATGTGCTTGGGGGAGAGAATCTCCCCTCAGCAGATGGTGAGGCAGGAAGGGGGAGGGCTGCCAAACTGGTCTTCAAAGGCAGAGAAGGACATTTGGAGCACCCAGCAACACCCCCACATCCTGCAACCCCAGACAATTAGGTGCCCCCTTGATTAGATTAGGAGAGGGCAGGAGAGGGGTGTGTTTATGATTTTTAGCCACACCAGTGGGTGGGCTCAGCCAGATGTAACCTCCAAAAATCAGATTCATCCATGTTGGATTTTTAGAGACTGTTGCCTTCTGGGATGGATTTTTGCCACACTTCCCAGGAAGTGGTCATCACAGGGGGACGACCCTGTCCCTGATTGGAGAACCAGGGCCCCCCTGCTTTTCACCCAGGAGCAAGGATAAAACTGGCAGACCTGCACCCACACCTCAGATCCCCTCCAGAATTCAACAAGAAAGGAACTAAAGAAGAAGAAGGACTGCCCTGCTGGACCCCTGGCCTGCACCTGGACCCTGCACTCAGAAGGACTGCACCAACTGCACACTTGGGCTTCACCACAAGAAGGACTTTGCCTGGCTTCAACTGGTTCAAGGAGGGACTCCCTGTTTGCTACAGGTGAAAAATTGCTAAACCAGAGTCCCCTGCACCAACTCCTGAAGAAAGCGACCAGCTGACCACTGTCCAGTGGCCAAAAAGGAGTTTGCGCCAGGTGCATTCTGGGAGTTGAAGTCCGCACCCCCCAAGGACCATCACAGAACTTCTGGACCCTTGGGGTGAGCTGTGGACCCCAAAAGAACCTTAAAAGAACATCTGGGTGAAGCCCCAGAAGTTTGGAAAAGATTTCAGAATTTTTGGAAAAAAGCTCCAGAGAGGGACCGACCCGCCGCGGAAATTCTAGCCGGCTTGCCTCAACTGCGACCCGGCCTGACTTCGTGGTTCGTCCCGGTAAAGAAAAACATCCAAAAAAGAGATTAAGGGGGTGATTCTAACCCCGGCGGTTGGCGGAGAGGCGGCGGTCGGACCGCGAACAGACCGGCGGTCCAAAAAATGGCATTCTGACCGCGGCGGTCACCGCCGCGACCGACCGCCACTTTCCCACTCCGACCGCCACGGCGGTCATGACCGCCGGGCTGGAGTTTGCGCACTCCGGCCCAGCGGTCGACCCAAGACCGCCAACCGCATCATGACCCTGCTTACCGCCGCGGTTTTTGGCGGTCGGGAACCGCCATGCGAACCATGGCGGTAGGCACTATCGGGGCCAGGGAATTCCATCCCTGGCACTGATAGGGGTCTCCCCCACCCCCCACTACCCCCCACGAGTCCCCCCCCACACCCTCCACCCCCTGCCACCCCCCAGAGATGTTACAAACCCCCTGCCCCCCCCACCCCGACATGCACATACACGCACCCCGACATGCACGCACCCCCAACATGCACATATGCACACCCCCTACACACACACATACACAACGGGGGCACATACCCGCACACATACATGCCAACATGCGCACCCGCCGAACTACACACATTGCCCATAGGCACAGCAGCACCCCCCGCCCGCATGCACGCACTCACACACCCCCTCTACACACCCCCATGCACGCACACATCACACAACACCCCCCCCCACCCCCTCCCCTCACGGACGATCAACTTACCCTGCGTTGGTCCTCCGGGAGGCGACGGGAGCCATAGGGACGTGACCGCCAACAGAAGACCGCCAACAGAAGACCGCCACACAGAAATGTGGGTCGTAATTCTGTGGGCGGTGTTCTGCTGGCGTGGCGGTGGAGGTTGACCAGTCTCCACTTTCCCGCCGACCGCCAGTGTGGCTGCTGGCGGTTTTCCGGCGGAACGCTCCCAGCGGTCGGAATACGCGCCGCGGCATACCGCCGCGGTCGGCGGTCTTTATCGCGGAGGTAACTCGGCGGTCTTGCGAAAAGACCGCCGAGGTCAGAATCACCCCCTAAGTCCGAACGTAAAAAGTTGACCGGGACCTCCCAGCCATCGTATCCGAGAAGGGCTCCATGGACGTCGGATCAAGATCCAGGTTTACCCCGGTCGAAGGATTTTCATCTCGAAAAAACGACTAAGTCCGAAGGTAAAAGTCTCCACCGAGGAAACCCACATCGCGTATCCGGACAAGGGCTCCAGGAGGTCGGATTCAACTGGCAGGTTCGTCCCGGTGAAGAAAAACTTCAAAATAAAGACTAAGTCAGAAGGTAAATTTTTAACCGAGGCCTCCCGCGACCTGTAGCCGAGCAGGGCTCCATCGCGGACGGCCTGAAAGTTTGACTTTGCCCCGGTCGAGGTGCAACCAGATGACCCGATTGGCGCTTTTTGTTTCTAAGCGCTAGAAAAGTAATAATTCTTTAAAAATTCATATCTCCGGTTCCCCTGAACCGATTTTAATCGTTTTTGTGTCATTTTAAAGATAAAAATATAAACTATTTTTATAATTTGGTTTTGGATTTTTAAACTGTTTCCTGTGTTTTATTTAATTACTGTTTTGTGATATTTGAATGCTTTACACTTTGTCTCCTAAGTTAAGCCTTGACGCTCGTTGCCAAGCTACCAAGGGTTGAGCTGGGATTAATTTACTGAGACCTAACTGTACCTATGTGGAGGTTAGTGGCTTGTTGCTAGGTGTAGGTACCTACCTGCCCTACCAATAACCCATTTTCCAACACTCTTCATTTATGTCAAATTCACACAGTATGTACCAAACTGCCTATATTGTCTCATCCAAAGAGGAGCAGCCACAACTGGCTCGAAAGTCTATATCAAGGATATTCTCAGACATTTTTCCAGGGGCAAACATGTATGGTCGGTGATGTGGTGGAGGCCCGGGCCAATCTGATGACAGCAGGGTGGAGGTTGGTGCTTGGGGAGTGGAAGGGGTTGATGGTAAGGTAGGTGTAGGTGAAGTAAACTATATGCATTAAGGGTGGGTCGTTAACTCCACTCCGCTGGTGAATTTAGTGGAGTTTGCCCACTCTGCGTTCCACTTGGAGTGCAGAGTTTAGCCACAACTTCACCAAAAGCCACATGGCAGTGTTTATCGGCACCCATCAATGGAGGTGAACTGTTGTCTTAGATTTGGGCTGATGTTTCACTCCAAAATGAGCAAATACAAGATGGACATACCCGCATTTTGACCCAGTTCTGCAGCGATCATGTTATGATAAGGCCACAGCACTGGGCCTTATTTCACCAAATGGGAAGGACTGAACTACATTGTTGTCAATGGCAAAGAAGAAGCTGTGCATATAGTTGATCTGAAGACTGAAACAAGCACATTGTTTGCTAACTGCACAGTACTGTGCATGCTCTCTGCTGGGACTTTCCCAACACGCATATGTACTTTCAATCCTGCATTCTCCATTTCGATCTTAGCCAAGGTGACCGAGTGCCTGTGTGGCACCCAAGTGCCTGTGAGGCTCGCCACACACACAGACTGCAAGAACACTACTTGTGTCCCACAGAGGAAGGGAGGATCCAGGACACAGAAACTGTGATCAATGAACTACAGGAGGCTGGAGGTAAGGAAGGGCATGAAGCAGGAGCTGAATCACTTCTCTTTGCTACAGAGCTGTAGATGAAGGTTTGTGTTGAGGGAGACGGGTACTGAGGGGAGCAACCAACATTGGACATTCTTTTGTCAGTTGCTGCTGCCAGTGCTATCAGTAGTTTTGTAGCGAGTGGAGGGGGAGGCTACGCCCGTTGAGCTGAAGCCACATACACCAAAATACGAATCCAGAGAGTATTGGGTCCCACCACTGGGTGTGTGTACCCCCAGCTCCTGCACACTTTGTGACCTGCATACCCATTTTCCCGCTATGATCTTTCCCATTGGACAACATCCTCTGCCTGTCACCTTTGCACATGCAGGCAGAAAGTAAAGTAACATCCCCTCAAGCTGTGTCTCAGTCTTGGGATGCTGTTATCCGGAATACCAACAAAGAGCTTTTACAGGTGACGTCACCAGCTGCTGGGAGACCCTGTGGATGCAAATTTCACCAGCTTCCCCCATATCCTCCGTAATAGCCATGACTCCCATACTTCCCTCAGGCCCCTTTGCAACATGGCAGAGGTAGAGCTGTAGTATACACTGTACAGCATTGTAGCCACTACATAGTGCTGATTATGCCCGCTCCGTGGAATCTCACAGAGCTCTCATTTAACTCTGCAGAACTGCACTGAGTGAAAATCTATGAGTTCCGCCCACTCCTAATACAAATCTGGTGGCTGAACTGCACATTGTGAAACCTGAAGATCTGTGATTCATACCGGTTCCTCCACAGAACCAAATTATGTGACCCTAGGCAATTGCTTCATTTCACTTTACCTCCTCTTTCATCATGATTACATATCAAAGTACATGGCTCTAGGAAGTGTGCTGTACAAACTTTTCTCCAGTGTTAGAAATACATATCTATGATGTTGATTATGTTTAATAGGAACACAGGCCACCCAAAGAGTGAACATAACAACTGATTTATCTCTTAGTTCACTATTTACATTGCTGTCAAGGGGAGTTGAACAATGAATGTCATAAAATTCATCTAAAAAAACTATCACTTTTAAAAATAAATCTTGAGGTACAGATATAGGGGGTCATTACAACATTGGCGGTAAAAGCCGCTTACCGCTGTGCAGAAGACCGCCAATACAACGCCGCGGCCGCGGAATTCCGCCACAGCTATTATGACACACATCTCGGAATCTGCCGAAATTCAGACACCCACACAAGTCCGCCACACCAAAGGTCAGTGATAAACTGGTGAAAACAAATCCTCCACCGTCACGCCAACAGAAACACGACCATGCTATTACGACCCACGAATCCACGCGGCGGTCTTTCAACCGCGGTATTCCATTGGCGGTACACACCGCCACACTCAAAATACACACACATCTCCAAAACACCGCCACATTGGACAATTCAAAATACACACACCTGATACACATACCAGCACCACTCCCACACACCCAAAACAATATAAAACACACACCCACATCACCCACAAACCCCTACGACCAAAAATTTGAGACGAAGGCGACAGAGAGAGAGCACAGCAATAGACAACCCCACCACACAGAGACACACAACACCATCACCGACACAACATCCACGCACAAAACACCCCACACCACTACACATCACCACACTCATCACCACATACACCACCCCACACATCACCTACACCACCCCATGGCACGCCAAAGACACCCCAGGTTTTCGGAGGAGGAGCTCAGGGTTATGGTGGAGGAAATCGTACGGGTAGAGCCACAGCTATTTGGATCACAGGTGCAGCACACCTCTATAGCTAGGAAGATGGAGCTATGGCGAAGAATCGTAGACAGGGTCAAGGCAGTGGGACTGCACCCAAGAAATCGGGAGGACATCAGGAAGAGGTGGAACGACCTACGGCGGAAGGTGCGTTCCGTGGTCTCCAGGCACAACATCGCGATTCAGCGGACTGGCGGCGGACCCCCACCTCCTCCCCCACAACTAACAACATGGGAGGAGCAGGTCTTGACCATCATGCATCCAGAGGGCCTCGGAGGAGTCGGTGGAGGAATGGACACTGGTAAGTCAAATCTTAACTATCATATCCCCCACCCTACCTGCATGCTATCACACACCCCCACCCTCACCCCCTCCCCTATCACTCCAACTCCTCACTAATGTACTAATAACACAAACCACCCATCCCAACACCAAGCCCTGCATGACACAACAAAGCATGGCCACCCATCACTAAAGCATGCCCACTGCACATACCCATAACACCCCCTAACCATCATCACACAAGCCCCCACACAGGAATGCTAGCACTGGGGTACACGATCACCCACCCATTGCACACCATGACACACACAGATGCAATAATCATGCTTTTATACCCCTGCAGGACCACTACGTAATGTCGCCAGACAGGAGGGTCCAGACATCTCTACCCCACCCACAGAAGAGGCCCACAGTGATGACAGCAGCTCTGGCCAACTGGATCCAGATGACCAGCCTGGACCATCGTGGGCCTCGGACAGTCAGTTCCCCTCGCAGAGGCACAGCCCAACACTGACCTTCCACCCTCTGGTAACACCAGCACAGCACCCACCCAGCGGGCCCATCCCTCCGTACCCAGGATACGTCAATCAGCTGTGTGTCCACCACTACAGGGAACCCAGGATAACCCACCACCCCAACAACAACAGGGACCTGGGGGCAGTGGTAGTGGGAACACTGTCCAGGGGACGGAGGCCCAGGAACACATGGGAACTGGGAGGGCTGCTGTGCGACAGGGGGCGGACAAGCCAAGAGAACCCACTCTCCCCGAGGCCCTCTTATCCATCATGGGAGCATACTACCACTCCCAGGAGACGATGGCTACGGTCCTGGCCAAGTTTCAGGAGACCCAGCGCCTGCAGGAGGAACAGTATTTGGGGTTCAGGGAGGAGCTCATAACCATCAGCTCCGCCCTGGGCACCATCGTAGGGGTGCTGAAGGACATACAGAAGACCATGAGGGACACCGTGGCACTCCAAGGGGCCCCTGACACTAGCCTGGACGATGAACTGCCCACCACCTCCGCCGGCGCTAGTGGACAGGACGCCCCACCACAGGACCACCACACCAGCACCCCACCCCCTGCAGATGGAGAACCACCCTGTAAGCGGTCCCTGAGATCCAGGAACAGGACAGAGCAAGATGACCCCCGCTAGGAAATGAGACCATCCTGATTGTCGTCCCACTTTGTTACCCTGTCTATATTGGAACTGCCCCAGCTGCACTTCCTATGCCCATATGGGCAGTGCACCTGTAAGACTAATAGACTGGACTCTGCCATGGACATTTCTCCACCATCACCCATCACCATTTTGCCACCCCCTCCAATAATTAGCACTTCAATAAACACCCTTGAACCACAAACCAATCTGGAGTCAGTCTGTGATTTTGAAAATGTGTATTATCTATGACAATGACAAAATCCGTTCGAAAATGTAATGTCAACATACCTATGTCACACATCACAAGTACATGAAGGATGCAAGCAGATGACACACGTTGGTAACCACACCTGTGAAACCGTAATGGAAATGTACAACTCAGTTTCCAAATACTGCTTCAAATTGACAGACAGGATAGAGGTAGAAGTGTGAAAGTAAATGTACTAGTAAATAAATTGTTCTCACCTGTGTGTCACTGGAAATATTGCTGTATGACAGAGTCCCTGTTGTCAATGTCTTCTTCCTCAGCTTCCTCCTCATCACTGTCCAAAGGCTCCACAGCTGCCACAACACCGTCATCTGGACCATCCTCCCGCAGAAAAGGCACCTGGCGTCGCAAAGCAAGATAGTGAAGCATAGAGCAGGCGATGATGATCTGGCACACCTTCCTTGGTGAGTAGAATAGGGAACCACCTGTCATATGCAGGCACCTGAACCTGGCCTTAAGGAGGCCGAAGGTGCGTTCGATCACCCTCCTAGTCCGCCCATGGGCCTCATTGTAGCGTTCCTCTGCCCTGGTCCTGGGATTCCTCACTGGGGTCAGTAGCCATGACAGGTTGGGGTAACCAGAGTCCCCTAGTAGCCACACCCGGTGCCTCTGGAGTTGACCCCTCACATAAGGAATGCTGCTATTCTGCAGGATATAGGCGTCATGCACTGAGCCAGGGAACATAGCATTTCCTGTGAGATGTACTGGTCTGCCAAACATACCATCTGTACATTCATCGAATGATAACTCTTCCGGTTCCTGTACACCTGTTCACTCCTGTGGGGGGGGACCAGAGCTACATGGGTCCCATCAATGGCACCTATGATGTTAGGGATTTGTCCCAGGGCATAGAAGTCCCCTTTAACTGTAGCCAAATCCTCCACCTGAGGGAAAACGATGTAGCTCCTCATGTGTTTCATCAGGGCAGACAACACTCTGGACAACACGTTGGAAAACATAGGCTTGGACATCCCTGATGCCATGGCCACTGTTGTTTGAAATGACCCACTTGCTAGGAAATGGAGCACTGATAGCACCTGCACTTGAGGCGGGATTCCTGTGGGATGGTGGATTGGTGACATAAGGTCTGGCTCCAACTGGGTACACAGTTCCTGGATTGTGGCACGGTCAAACCTGTAGGTGATGATCAAATGTCGCTCCTCCATTGTCAACAGGTCCACCAGCGGTCGGTACACTGGAGGATTCTGCCATCTCCTCACATGTCCCAGCTGACGGTGCCTAGGAAGGACAGCAGCGACCACAGAGTCAACCAATTCTGAGGTATGTACCCACAGCTACACAGCACACAAAATACAAAAATCTTCCTGTATGTGTGTTGAGTCCAGGCCTAGGTATGTGTGACGCAGTTCTAAATGAAGCCATGTGGGCCCCTGAAATGGCAGATGCCTGACCTCTAAAGTGGGACAATGGGATGTGAGGTAACTGCACTGGCGTTGTACACCGTCGCAGTAGGCGGTCGTAGACCGTGGCGCAATGCTGCATTGGTTAACATTGGACCCTATGGGTCCCAGGAGCCAATGACGAAGTGCGCCGGTGGTGATGATACGCACCGCCGCGGACGTCACCGCCGCGGACGTGACCGCCATTTTCTATCTGTTCAATCACTCAATACCTGATCTTCGACAGGAGAGGACCTACACTGCAAGTGCTGCTGTGACCTCGGTCTGGAAGAGACAATGGCTCGTGCGTCTGGGAAAAGGGCCCCTGCCTTCACTGCACAGGAGTTGGAGAAGCTCGTGGACGGGGTCCTCCCCCAGTACACGCTACTCTAAGGTCCTCCAGACCAACAGGTGAGTATACAGTATAGGGTGCAAGATGTATGGGCTATGCCTGGGTGGAGAGGGCTGGATGTAAGTAGGAAGGGGGCAGAGTTCTGCGAGCATGAAGGAGTGTGATTGCATGTGCCACATGGCAAGGGCAGGGATGTTTGCCACTCACTTCGATGGTGCAGTTGGTAATGACTTCTCTTCTTCCCCTGTACATGTCATGTAGGTCAGCGCCCACCAGAAGAAGGATATTTGGCGTGCCATCGCCAAGGATGTCCGGACCCTGAGGGTCCACCAGAGACGGAGCACCCACTGCCGTAAAAGATGGGAGGACATTCGCCGCTGGAGCAAGAAGACGGTGGAGGCTCAGCTGGGGATGGCCTCCCAACGTGGGAGGGATGCCCGTCGCACCATGACCCCTATGATGTTCCGGATCCTGGCGGTGGCCTACCCTGAGTTGGATGGGCGCATGAGGGCATCACAGCAGACACAAGGGGGTGAGTACACTCACATTCTCATGACTTTGCATGCAGTGGAGGGGTGTGGGTGGGGGAGGAGGGCTGTGGGTTTCCCTAGGCCAGGGCGAGTTCCGTAGGCTAGGCCCCTCTGTAATGCAGGCCATGTGCCACTCCACCCCACCTCTGTAGAGTGCCAAGTACAGGTATATATGCCCCTGTCTCATCTATGTGGGCAGATGACACTCATAGCCATGTAGGCCATATCCCAGGAACTGCATATGTAGAGGCCAAGAGCTCGGCGTAGTGCAGGGGGCTGCTCTGTCTGTATTGTCTGCCAATGGTAGCGGTAAGCCATGCACTCAACCTGTCTTTCTTCTGTTTCCCCACCCTTTTTTGTGCTATCCATGTTCTTTTGTGCATCAGCATCATCAGGCGGAGGTACAGGGGCACCAGAGCACGAGGGGGCTGCATCCCACATGGCCATGGAGGGCCACGCCATGGACTCAGAATACACCAGTGGGACGGAGGGCGAGGGGAGCTTCACGGCGGTCACCGGATCCACAACCAGCGACACGGACTCGTCCTCTGATGGGAGCTCCCTTGTGGTGGCGGCACCATCTGTGCCCCCCACTTCTACAGGTACAGCCGCCACCCCCCCTACCAGCACCACCCTCCCAGCAGCCCCTCAGCCTTCGCCCCGTGCCCGCTCATCCAGGAGGGTGGGCATCACCTTCGCCCCAGGCACCTCAGCCCCTGCCCCTGTCACCCCTGCTGCCCTCAGTGAGGAGGCCATTGACCTCCTCAGGTCACTCACTGTTGGGCAGTCTACCATTGTGAATGCCATCCAGGGTGTAGAAAGGGAGTTGCAACACTCAAATGCATTCCTGGAGGGCATTCATTCTGGTCAGGCTGCCCATCATCGAACCCTGCAATCTCTGGCCTCAGCACTGATGGCAGCCATTGTCCTTGTGTCTAGCCTCCCCCCTCCAACTTCCTCCACCCAGACCCAATCCCCTGTACCCCAGCCTATCCCAAGCACACCATCAGACCAGCCTGCACACACGTCAACACACAAGGGCAGCTCAGGCAAACATAGGCACCACACATCCCACAGGCACTCACACAATCATCACCCACATACAGACACAGCAACATCCACTGCCTCCACTGTGTCCCCCTCCTCGTCGTCTCCCTCCTCCCTCCCAGTGTTGTCTACACTCTCACCTGCATGCACTACCACTACAGCCACTAGGACTCGCACCAGAACACCCAGCACCACACCCCGCTCACCTGCACTCACCGCCCCCACTACCATTTACACGTCCCCTGTGTCCTCTCCCAGTGTGTCTGTGATGCCCCCTCCCAAAGTACACAAACGCGGGCACACACACACCCAACATCCATCCACCTCACGACAGCCTCCAGAACATGCACCTGCACCCAAATCATCTAAAGTTACACCTCCTGCAACCACCTCCTCTTCCTCCACTCCCAGACCCCCTCCAGCTACCCGTTCCAGTGTTCGTCAAAAACTTTTCCTGAGCAACCTTGACCTCTGTCCCACCCCCCACTCCAATTCATAGGTCCCGTACTAGCACCTCAGCCACAAAAAGTCTGGTATCAGTGGTGCCTGTTAGAGGTATGTGGAGTGCACCGGGCACCAGGGCAGCCAGTGTGACACGGAGCCAAAGCACTGCCAGTCCACCCCCTGTGAAGCACCAGAAGTTGGACAGTGCCCGACGGGAGAGGGTGAAGACTCCTGCCAGCAAAGCCGCTCACAAGGGTCCCAGGGGGAGTGTCGAGTCAGCTGTGACTCCTCCCAAGGTGGGGAAGGAAAGTCTGGGAAGAGCAGCACGGCGGAGAAGGCCGCCAACCTCCCCGCTGGCCAGGACGCAACCGCTAGCCCCATCGTCACTGGTCCTGAGACCACCGCCAGAGTCAGTGCCCAGGAGGGCAGCACAATCGTCACTGGTCTGGAGACCATCGCCAGAGTCAGTGCCCAGGAGGGCAGCACTGTCGTCACTGGTCCGGAGACCACCGCCAGAGTCAGTGCCCAGGAGGGCAACACTATCGTCACTGGTCCGGAGACCACCGCCAGAGTCAGTGCCCAGGAGGGCAGCGCAATCGTCACTGGTCCGGAGACCACGCCCAGAGTCAGTGCCCAGGATGGCCCCGGCAGCCACAGCCCCGCTGGGCAATGAGGGACTGCCATGGCACACACCGCTGCACAGGTCAGAGACAGCAAAGTCAAGCCCCGCTGAACAGGGCAAGCACCGCTGAACAGGGCAAAGACCGCCATTGCAAGCCCCGCTGAACAGGGCAAGCACTGCTGAACAGGTCAGAAACTGCAAAGTCAAGCACCGCTGAACAGGGCAAGCATCACTGAACAGGGCAAAGACCGCCATGGCAAGCACCGCTGGACAGGTCAGAAACTGCAAAGTCAAGCACCGTTGAACAGGGCAAGTATCAATGAACAGGGCAAAGACCGCCATAGCAAGCACTGCTGAACAGGGCAAGCACCGCTGAAGAGGGCAAGCACCGCTGGACAGGTCAAAAGCTGCAATGTCAAGCACCGCTGAACAGGGCAAGCATCACTGAACAGGGCAAAGACCACCATGGCAAGCACCGCTGAACAGGGCAAGCACCGCTGAACAGGGCAAAGACCGCCATGGCAAGCACCGCTGAACAGGGCAAACACCGCCAACTCAAGCATCGTTAGCCCATGTGCGGCTGGGGCAGTGACGGAACTGGGACCGTCACGGGGAGAGTGATGCACTCTGGGCACCAGTTCCCCTCCAGAACCAGTGGAGAACAGCATCCACTACCTGAGTCCTTAACAGGATGAAGCACTCTGGGCACCAGTCCCCCTTCAGAACCAGTGGAGAACAGCATCCACTACCTGAGTCCTTAACAGGATGAAGCACTCTGGGCACCAGTCCCCCTCCAGAACCAGTGGAGACTGTTATCCACTTGAGAGTCTGTGGCTTTGCACTCCCCAGGATGGCACAGTGGGCAAACCACCCACTGAAAAAACTTGTGAGACTGTGGCTTTGCACTCCCCAGGATGGTACAGTGGGCAAACCACCCACTGAAAAGACTTTTGAGACTGTGGCTTTGCACTCCCCAGGATGGTACAGTGGGCAAACCACCCACTCCAAAGACTTGTGAGACTGTGGCTTTGCACTCCCCAGGATGGTACAGTGGGCAAACCACCCACTCCAAAGACTTGTGAGACTGTGGCTTTGCACTCCCCAGGATGGTACAGTGGGCAAACCACCCACTGAAAAGACTTGTGAGACTGTGGCTTTGCACTCCCCAGGATAGAGCAGTGGGCAAACTACCCACTGCAAAGACTTGTGAGACTGTGGCTTTGCACTCCCCAGGATAGAGCAGTGGGCAAACCACCCACTGCAAAGACTTGTGAGACTGTGGCTTTGCACTCCCCAGGATAGAGCAGTGGGCAAACCACCCACTGCAAAGACTTGTGAGACTGTGGCTTTGCACTCCCCAGGATGGTACAGTGGGCAAACCACCCACTGCAAAGACTTGTGAGACTGTGGCTTTGCACTCCCCAGGATACATCAATGGGCATGGAGCCCCGTCGTGGATCTGGCGTGGTGCTGTAATCCGGCTGAGGTGCCCCCTTCCCTTCCCCCTGAGGTGCCTGTTGTATTTCTATCTGATGCCCCTGCAGTGTTCTCTCCGTTTCTGGACAGGTATCGTGTGTGGGCCTCGCCCATGCATTTTGGGCCCAGTGGTCCACAGACATTGAATTGTGCATACCTGCACTACTAATCGTGATGTATATATATGGAATGTGTATATATTGATGTATATATGAGCTTACCGTATTTTGATACATTACAATGGTTGTACTGAATTCCTTTTTGTCTTTGCATTCTTCCGGGGGGGGGGGGTTGTGGGTTGTTACTGTGATGTTTGGAAATGCATTGGTGTGTGTGTTGTAGTGTGCGAGGGTCAGGGTGGGGGTGTTGCGTGTGTGTGTCCCTGACTTTTGCCTCCCCCCTCCCCTATGTCGTAGGTGCAGTACTCATCGTTGTCTTTGGCGCCACCGTTGCTGATGTTCGTAGAGGAAGACAATCGCAGGGAGTATTCGGAGTTCCGGCTCCATGGTGCCCTCCTTCCTCATGGAGTGTGTTAAGGTGAGCGTTTTCCCATTGCAAAAGCTGTTTCTGCCGTTTTTTATCCACAGTGAATCTGCCCCGGAAAAGGTGGCGGATTGGACTGTTGTAATACTGTGGGTGGTACTTTGTCTTCCGCCTGTCTGTTGGCGGTGACCGCCGCGCTGCTTGTCTGTACCGCCGTGGCGGTCGGAGTGTTAAAGTGGCTGTCTATGTTGGCGGTTTCCGCCACGGTCATAATTCCCTTTTTTGTTCCACCGGCCTGTTAGAGGTATTACCACCACTTTAACACCATCCACCAGGGTTGTAATGACACCCATAATCTGAAATACTAAGGTGAAACAGTTATGCATGTTAATGAAATTCCCTGTTAGAATAATGAAGATACCTTTACAAAGATTTGCACGTATGCTGCAAGATGTCTGTTAATTTCACATATTTCCAATGTCAGTGCTATGTTGTGTTAACAGCAGACCAGTGCTGCTGTTGACCAGTGTGGCTGCATTTAAAGGTCAGGAGGGGCACTTGTGGTCCCCAGTACGTGCTTTGAGTACCATTGGTCAATACCTATAACATATACATTTAAATGATCACCATCATCCATTGTATTAAAATATAGATATGTATGGCACATTACAACTGCTTTCAGGACCCCCTCTGTGATCCAAATAACACCATCCAGAGTTTTGGAAGGCATCCTGGCTGCAGCAGTCAGGTTAGTGTACCATATAGTGTTGTAAACTATTGATTCTTAAATTGTGCCCATAATTCAACTCTGTGTGGAAGGAGATCAGTGGATGTTGCCACTTTTTTATAGCATCTGAAGTTGGTGTGTGATATGTTCCCAGCATAATCAGCAATGTCTGTGTTATTCTTGCATGTCTGTGTTATTCTTTCATGTTCACATATAAATCATGCTGAACATTTATTTTGGTGTCACTTCCTTCTGAAGCTGCTGGTTGAAGGACCACACCTTTTGCAACACTCTCAAGCAGCTCAAGGAGCCAGGTTCAGCAGCTTCTTCCACCAGAAAATTCAGGACATCTACAAAGGATTTGCAAGCAAATGCCCGCCTTGCACACCAGCACCACCATGGACACCTATCACCAACCGATCGTGGAGCACTGGACTCTCCTCACCCCAAAAGACACCCTGAAGCTCATGAATACCACCAACTCTGGCTCACCCTTGGGCCCATGTCCCCACCACTTCTTTAATCAATCCAGTGCCTTCATCACGCCTGAACTATGCCGTACCATCAACCACTCCATAGAAGCAACCACCTTCTCGGATGCCTAGAAAACACTCATAAAGAAAAGCTCTACTGAACAAACCTACCGCTGGCCCAACGGAGCTGAAAAACTACAGACCAATCTCACTGCTCCCTTTTCCAGCCAAGGTAATCGAAAAAGCAATCAACGCACAGCTCACCAAGTTCATCGAAGCCAACCACATCCTCAACCACTCCCAATCCAGTTTCACGAGCAAAAATAGTTCTGAAACCACACTCCTAGCTGCCACGGATTGCATCCATACTCTACTGGACCGTGGCAAGACATCTGCCCTCATCGTCCTCAACCTCTCTGCTGCCTTCAACACTGTCTCCCATAACACCTTGTGCACCAGACTACACAACGCCGGCATCTCCGGCAAAGCCCTGGAGTGGATCTGCTTCTTCCTTACTGGCCAAACCTAGAGAGTTAGGCTCCCAGCTTTCACCTCGAAGCTGATGGAAGCCTGATGCCGAGTTCCCCGGGATCCTCCCTGAGCCCTACCCTCTTCAACATCTACATGACCCGCTTGCCCAGATTGTCAGACACCACAGGCTCAACATTGTCTCATACACTGATGACACACAGCTCATTCCGTCCCTCATGGATGAACCATCAACAGCAAAAAATAATTTTCACAATGGAATGAAGGCAGTCGTCGACTGGCTGAGAGACAGCTGCCTCAAGCTCAACTCAAGCAAGATGTAGATCCTCATCCTGCGCACCACCACTTCTGCCTGGGGCACCTCCTGGTGGCCTAGCAGCCTCAGAACTGCTCCACCTCCAACTGACCTCCCCTGCAACCTCTGCATCATTCTCGACTCATCACTGTCCATGGCCCACCAAGTCAGCACCATCTCCTCCTCATACTTCCACACTCTTCACCTGCTTCAGAGGTTTTCATGTGAATCCCCATTGATTCGAGAAGATCAGTCACCCAGGCACTCGTCAGCAGTAAACTCGACTATAGCAAAGCACTCTAAGCTGGAATCAACAAGAAACTCCAATCAAGTCTCCAGAGAATACAGAACACCATGGCCAGAGTGATCCTTGACTTCCCCCACCACAGCCACATCTCAGCTCACCTGAGAGACCTACACTGGCTCCGCATCAACAAATGCCTCACCTTCACACTCCTTACCCACCCATACATAGCCCTCCACAACATCGAACCTGCCTATCTCAACCAACGCCTCTCCTTCTACACCCCCTACAGGAAACTCTGCTCAGCACAACATGCCCTCTACCATCCCCAGGATCTGGAACAGCACGACTGGTGGAAGATCCTTCTCCTACCTCGCTCTGCAGATCTGGAACATGATGCCACTCTACTTAAGGCAGTCCCCATTGTTGGCTCAGCGCAGGAAGGTCCACAAGACCTGGCTCTTCGACTGACCCACATTCCCCAGAAAGCACCTTTAGACCCCCTGGGTGATAAACTGCACTATATAAATAATAATTGATTGATTGAGCTGACACCACAGGGGATCTCAATACCACACAGAGTTGTAGCTGAAGCTTTGATTTTGAATTGCACATCAACACAGAACAACTTAGTGCTACAGTGTGAGCTGTCACATGTAGGTTTACACAAATAAGGTCACAATGTGGAACATCAGACAGATGCAAAGACTGAACAAATCCTTATGTTGCAGCACAAGATATACTAAGGCAAATATTTATCCTGCTGCAACCTCTGTATTTCAGGTGCTGAGGATGATGAGTCGCTTGAGGAAGCTAATACATCAACCAATGGAGGGGGGAGGGCAGTCCAAGGAGAGAACTCATTCCTCCTCCAAACAGCTATGTCTGCTGCCAGCACCACAAAAGAAGAGAAGGGTGAGGAGAAAGTAGAGGAGGGTTAAGAAGATTATCTGGTGCAGGTGAAGGAGGAGTATCAGGAGTGTATTGTTGGCCCATAGGGCAAAACTACAAAGCTTACACCAGGTCCGGTCAGCATTGCACCTCCCACTTTACTTCTGAGGATTGCCCTTTCCCAGCGCTCAACAAACCAGCCATAGCATTCACCTACCACTACACAACCATCACCACCTCATAGCCCTCACATCCAAGTTAGACGTGTTGGTTCTCCAAAAGATCCTCCCATGACAGTGCCTCCCAGGCCTTCTCTCAAACATCTGAGGGACATTACACCCCTGATGAGGAGCACGTAGCCCCTAGGCACCAATCTCCTCCCCACAACCTCCCACGTGCCACCCCACCCCACCCCATGCTAGTGGAAACAACGGTTGTATCAGAGGCCATCCTGACAGATAGTCATAGTGACCAATGGGAGGATGGGTTTTTCTAAAAGTAGGCTAATGTGAGGCAGGATGTTTGTGTCAGAGGGGCTACTCCTTACGACATGTCAGACTCACTGCAGGAAATATGTCAAAACCCTCAGATTATTGACTGACAGACCTGTGTCTTGGACAGTATTGAGAAGTCTTGCAAAGGCATGGCAAAGAGGCAGAATGACATCAGAACTACCTATAGGAAAAAGAGTGTGATATACCATGCCTTGACCAAGATGATGGAGCGCATGTTTAAACAGTTTCAAAGTCTTCCTTCACAGTTAATGCATGGAGAGGACCTAACACACCTTCCTCTACCATGCCTGACCTACCCACCTGTACCACAACCTTCACAGGTGCCCCTTCAATGTCCACAGGCACCACCCCCTCCACATGTGCCCTGTTCAGTCAAACCCTGACCTTTGCTGGTACCTCCCCACCTGTACAGCCACCCTCATACCCTGTGCTGGCACCTGCCCACCTGGAGAGCTACCCTCACCCCCGTACAGGTACCTGCCCCACCTGCACAGCCACCCTCACCCCCTGTACAGGCACTTGCACCACCTCTACAGCCACCCTCACATCCTGTACAGGCAACTGCCCCACCAATCCAGCTAGAAAACACTCCCTGTACAGGCACCACCCTCACCTGTACAGTCAACCGTACCCCCTGTACAGGCACACCCACCAGCTAAGCAGACAGATGCACCACATCCACCCACACATTGGCAACACCACAGTAAACACACTTACAGAGATCCTCACGGCCACTATTGCCACATCACAAGATATCAGCCATGATCACTGTAACATATATATTTTTCACTATTATTTGTAAATAAAAAGACATCTGCTACATTTCAATTGAGCTGAGTATTAGTTAATGAGGGTCAATTGGTTGCTACGGTTGTAGGCCATATATATGTTGATAAACGTATGTAAGACATGTGGATTTATTGGACCATCTGTGTACCAAGGTATCATGTTGTAGCTAAACACCTATCAATGAATCTTCCATATTTCAATACTGCAAATAAAATGAAATACACAACATAGAGATGTTAATTTTTCAAAATGTATGTGAGATAGTATATCAATTAATCGAAAAAACTGTCCATTGGAAATGAAAAAAGGGTATCAAATAAAACCTTATATCAGATTGGGAAAAGGGACTTGGAGGTGGGTGGGCAAAATAAATATAACACGTCATTAAGTGTCAGGGGAACTAGTCTATGTACAAGGGGTAAAGAGTCTAAACTATGTCCAGTCACTGGCCAACCTCATTGTCCTCCTTGACAATAATGTCCAAGCCCCCTGCTCTTGTGAATCCTTCTTGGCTGGTCTGTGGAGGACCAGACACTCCATGGGAGCAACAAATCATGAGGGGTACAAGGGGTAGCAGGAGAAACAGAGTGGGAAGACAAACTTGGCTGAACCAAAGGAAGTGATGAAGGCTGTGATGTTGGCCATAAGCCTGGAATTTGTCTCAGAATTCCTGCAAGATCTGAGAGGACATATTCTGCACAACCTTGAGTGTCTCCATTACTTCCTGGGATGCAGCCACAGGAATGACTGTACATGGAGGAGTTTGAGTCCAACATGAGGGGTATGGGGTGCTGGGGGCAGATGCCGCCCTCAGCTCTTTTGGGAAGTCATATGAAGGGGGATCAGTGGCAGAGGGTGCAGCTAGAGACCCCATGGAATGGGGGCCTCAGGAGCTAGGGAGGTGCCGGGGGACACCACTTAAAATTCCAGTTCTTCTGGGCCAGGGGGGACCCACATTCTTCCCCTCTTGCTGATGGTGCCACTCTCAACACCCACCTTCAATGTCTGCAGCATCCTCCTGGGCTGATGATAGCTTTGGTCCTGGTGGGCGCTCTACCCGTGCCTCAGTCTTGCTCTCTCTCTCTCCTCCTCTTCCTTGCTGGCAGTGTTGAGAGGAAGTGCCTGCTGATGAGCTGAGATTCCCCTATCCTGCCACTGGTCCTGTCTGGATGTTCCTTGGCCAGATAGGTCCACTGAAATAGAAGGCAGGCAATGATGTAGTTGGTCTACAATTCATGAACAAGTTCACAACAACATTAAGCAAATGATGATTTTGCACTCCTCAGATCTCACTAGGCAATGGTATGTTTTTTTTAGCCCAAATGTGTATTTGTTATCACTGTAACTTCCTACAATTACTCACACAATAACTATTGTCTCAAGTTTGCTCTATATACTCTTCAGTATTTAATAACCTTCACCTTCAGCATTGGTGCAATGTGAGTTTCTGGACACTGAAACATAGTTATCTTCCAATGTAAAAGTTTAGGAGTGGAGATGGGATACAGTTATGCTTGATATATCCACACCTAAAAGTAGATCCAGGAGTATCCTGTAATGTGCAGGCTCTAGTCACATTTACTATCAAATTTCATCTGTTGTGTAGCATGCTGAAGGACTACATACCTGCAAAATAGGGTGTACATATGCAAAAAAGGCCTTTTTTAAGACCTAGGCAAAGATGTGATTCTATATATTAGAATATCCCTTGAGAACATCAGACAGTCTGCATGGCAAGTGTCTCATGTAGCATGACAAGACAGCTTTGTATGTGTTCCATACTGGTAACCACACATGCATAGTTTGAACAGCAGCCGAGATATTAGAAATTACATAGTGCCACTGCAGAGATATGTGTATGTCATCCCTCTTTGATACGTTTGTATCATTTTGAGTGAGACAAGTATCACAAAGTCTACCTTTATTTCATTATCCAGCATATTATGTTCAACCTAGAAAGAAATACACAGAAAAATCAGGCATGATAGAGCATCCGACATCCAACACCCTCACATACCAGAACCCGATATTATGCAAGCCATTCCTTCAACATTGAACACAACAATTAAAAGGTCCTTAGTTGAGAAGTCATGATATTGTAAGTGCATGTACTTATTAAAATGCATCTCTAATGGAAAAATATTTCAGTTACTTTTAGTACACTACAAGTCCCAGAATGCCCTCATTAAACAGCATTCCAATTGCTCCACAGAAGCTTAGACCTTATAAGTACTGTAACCATTATGCAGATGGGGTGAAAGTTGACAAAAAATATGATGTGATATCTCTTTCACCACTCACATCATACTACCAGATGCATAAAGCAGCATATGTGCTTACTAGGTCTCTGCTGCTCCTGGTCCTCCAGCTGAGCATGGAGGTTTGACCAGGCTATTCTCAGTACCCTCCTGTACAGTGTGCTGAGATGGGGTGTTAGAAATGGGGTCTTTGGTTGGCAGTCAGGTTACCCCCTGTCAAAGCAATGACCCTCACTCTAATCAGGGGAAAGAAGAATCACCTTCAGTTAACCCCCGCTCACCCCCTTGGTAGCTTGGCACAAGCAGGCAAGCTTAACTTCAGAAGCAATGTGTAAAGTATTTGTACCAACACACACAGTAACACAGTGAAAACAAAACATAATGACACAACACAGGTTTAGAAAAATAGGTAATAAAGACCAAAATGACGAACATCCAACATACACAAGTCAAGATATGAATTTTAAGAAGAATAAGAGTCTTATTCCTTAGAAAAAAGTGAGAATTCTGTTATTGCACAAAAGTATCGGGATAGCGTCAAAATAAAGCCTCACAGGCGAGTGTGCGTCGAAAAAGGCCAGTGATACGTCGATTTCTCACTCACAAGCAAAACCATGTGTTGTTCCTCCTCTGGTCGATGTGCGTGATTTCTTCTCTCTGCAAGAGAGCGATGCGTCGATCCCGGACTGGCACCTTGGGTCCGGATAGGCTATGCGCTGATTTTCGTGCCCGGCGATGTTGCATTAAAATCCGGTTTCATGGTGCGAAGAAACTGCACTGCGTGGGGGCTTGTGTCGTTAGCAGCAGCTGCTGCAGTTGTTGCACATCGTTTCTCAAGCCGCGTTGCATCAATCTCCCAGCCGCAATGCTGGTAGAGTATCGATTTTAGCCGCGAGGCCGGTGGCACATAGTTTATCAGCCGCATGGCGAGTGGTGTTCGAAAGTTTCCCTGCATTGCGGTCTTTGCGTGGCTTTCTATCCTTTTCCACCAGATTCACCTTTCAAAGGCCCAGAGACAGTTTAGGGCACCACTTGGCAGGCAGGACTCTTAGTGGAAAGCCCAAGTGCTGGCCGAGAGAAGTCTGTGTTGTCACTGAGACTTCAGCAACAGAGGCAAGCTCAGTTCCAGCCCTTGGAGATTCTTCACCAGTGGGAAGTCACACAAAAGTCAGTTTTTGTCCTCTCTTATGCAGAAGCAGCTACTGTAGGCCAACCCAGCAAATCACAGTCTCAGGCAAAGGGGCAGCTTCTCCAGCTCTTCTCCCAGGCAGAGGTTCCAGACGTAATCTGATTTTCAGGGGTTTTGGGTCCACTTCTTATAACCCTTACTGCCTTTGAAGTAGACCTACTTCAAAGAGATGTCTCTCTTGTTTACAAGATCCTGCCTTGCCCAGGCCAAGCCCCAGACACACACCAGGGTGTTGGAGACTGCATTGTGTGAGGGCAGGCACAGCCCTTTCAGGTGTAAGTGACCACTCCTCCTCTCTGCTCCAGCCCAGATGGCCCATCAGGATATGCAGGCTACACCCCATCTCCCTTTGTGCTAGAAGAAAGGTGCAAACAGCCCGACTGCCAAACTGATCCAGACAGGGAATCCACAAACGGGCAGAGTCACAGAATGGTTTAAGCAAGAAAATGCCTACTTTCTAAAAGTGGCATTTTCAAACAGACAATCTAAAAACAACCTTTACCAAAAGATGAATTTTTAAATTTTAAGTTCAGAGACCCCAAACTCCATATTTATTTCTGCTCCCAAAGGGAATCTGTGATAAATGATATTTAAAGGCAGCGCCCATGTTAACCTATGAGCGAGAATGGCCTTGCAACAGTGAAAACAGGTTTTGGAAGTAGTTCATTGTTAGGACATGTAAAACACATCAGTACATGTCCCAAGTTTAACAAACACTGTACACTGCCTATGGGGCTACCTAGGGATGCCTTACATGTATAAAAAGGGAAGGTTTAGGCCTGACAAGTGGATACACTTGCCATGTCGAATTGGCAGTTTAAACTGCATACACAGACACAGCAGTGGCAGGTCCGAGACATGTTTACAGGGCTACAAATGTGGGTGACAAAACCAGGGCTGCAGGCCCACTATTAGCATTTGATTTGCAGGCCCTGGGTACCTCTGATGCACTTTACTAGTGACTTACTAGTAAATCAAATATGCCAATCAGGGATAAGCCAGCTTACACATAGAATGTATATAGGTAACATTCACACTGTCCAGAGCAAACAAAACAGCAAAAACAGAGACCAGCACACAGAAGCAACCTGGGAAGCAGAGGCAAAAAGTTAGGAGAGACCATGCCAAGGATGCCAAGTCTAACATGGGGCCTCTACAAGTGTGGCTGGAAGGATAGGCCGATTTGGTCCTGGGTTTTTATATGGACCTAGAGTCTCAGGCCCTCCTAGCGCTTCCTACACATTTGGGCCCCATGATGGTATACACACACTGCACTGTAGTAAGGGGGTAACCTCAGTCATGTTGGGGACAGGTTAGGTACATGGAGCAAAAGAATGGCAGAGATCTTGCTCGGAGGTGAGAATGGCTCACAATGACTAAAAATGGCTGCCAACAGCTTCCTGTGATGAACTTCCTGCTGTTTATTTCCTGTATAATATTGTTGGGTTTCTGCCCAACTGTGCAGTCTCTGCTCCGTGTGCGGAGTTTCCGCACTCGGGGTGGAGACTCTGCAGTTAAGGCTGTATACAAAGATTTACTATGAAAAATAACACACAGGCAGAAAACGCATAAAACTCCGTACATTAAGTTGCAGGTGGCCATTTTAAAGTTATTCTGAGCCATCCTCACCACCAACAAAGAAGCTTTGCCATCCTGCACCTGAAGTAAACAGCGCACACTTTAAGGGGCAAATGGCGTTGCATCACATTTGTACCACGCAAATTGGTACCTGCATGATGCAAGGCTCAAAGTCTGATTTATGCAGCCACGCAAAGCCACATTGCGTGGCTTTTAGTGGCCTCGTAAATCTGGAGTAGTGCTAAGCAGCGTAAGTCAGTGCTTTGCGCTACTCTCCCCTGGGTATGCAGTCTTCAGCTTTTCAATGGGTGTTCCCACGCAACACCCATGGATTTTGACACATCCCAAGATTTAGAAGATGATGTAAACCTTGGAATGCACCAAAACTGTACGCCTTTCCAGGAAGTAACTGTGAGGAGAAATATCACTATTTCTCCTCATTTTGTCCATCTATTTGCTGCCTGCAGCACACATAGAAAGAAGAATACCCCTCCTAGGAATTTTTTTGTGCAGGAAGGGAGCCCATTAATTACCAGCGCAGGGGGGAAGGATGGACATTCTCCGTATGCCTTTGATACTGCACATTTCCGCCCTTTCCCAATGGCGCAATGCAGCGCTGTAAGGTGACTTGCTGCACTGCACCACTTTTTTCGTAAATATGCTCCCAAGTTCACTATACTGCCTGACACCCCCCATGTCACATGTGTGTAAGGGCCATTTTTCTAAGTACAGTCTGCCCACAGCAAACCTTATATGGGGAAGGTGAGCTTGCATGAAGTATGGATATCTAAAAAATATAAGGTTAACATTTACTTGTACAATTTTCATTTTCACCTAAGCCTGTAGGTTTCCTTCTTGTACATAGTGCCAAACCTCACAGACTACATACATTGGCATCAATCCTTGTGACACTTGGGACGGACATAGTTTAAGATGTCAGTTGTCCAGGAGGATCTCACAAATACATTGAAATGTACTCACTTTAGTCAATGGAGTACTTTGCAACTTTTTTTGTCAGTGCTAATCACTGACATGGGCACAAAATCTGTAACAAGGGCTTTTGTCTCTTGAAAACATCTGTTGTTGATAAACTATGGCCCATATTTTTTTTACGCTAAAGCGGCGCTAACTTTACTCCATATTTATATTTTGACGCTAGACCTGTCTAGCATCAAAATATCGGGGTTAGCTCCATTTTTAGGGAGCACCAACCCACCTTGCGTCTCATTGTGACAATGAGATGCAAGGTAGGTGTTCCCGTCCTAAAAATGACGCTAGCCCTCTAGCGCCATATTTACCTCCTGTCGCAAAAACAGTGCATACCAAGGAAGCGGACCACAAAAATGGTGCTAAGTCTGATTAGCATCATAATTTAACACCTGGTGAGATCAGGCGTTAAAAAGAGGCACACACACCACCACTCAAGGACAACACAGAAGGGGCATTTGTAACCTCCAGGACAACATGGAAGTAGTACTGCTCCAGCTTGGCACATGCCTCAGATGTGAGCGAAGACATCAGGTCCCTCCACCACCAATGCGGCAACCCCAAACACCACCACAGCAGCCACAAAAGCAGCGTAGAAGGCAGGAGAGGATCTTTAGACAGTGGACAACCATCCTTGGCCTCAGTTAACAAGATGTGATCAGGATGTACTGACTGAACCGGGAGTCCATTGTACACCTGCTGCACCACATTGCGCCATACATCACAGCAAGGGTGCAAACTCCTTCTACTATTCCACTCATGACAAAACTCCTTGCTGTCCACACGCTGGCATCTGGATCTTTTCAGATAATGGGTGCACAAGTGGTTGGTATGTCCCAGCCATCTTTCTCCATCCTCCTACCTAAGGTCCTGGACGCTATCATACGCCTTACACCCCACCACATCTGCTTCCCACATACCCAGCATCTGCAGCAGGAGACCAAGCAAGGTTTCTACCAAATTGCTGGGTTCCCGTATGTGCTGGGTGCAATGAGCTGCACCCTTGTGCAACTAGTGCCACCTGCAGCAATGGAAAACCTATACAGGAACCCCAAGCACACCCATTCAATCAATGTGCAGGCCATTGTGGACCACCATGGGCTCTTCATCAACATCCTAACAAAATATCCCGGCAGCGTCCATGATGCCTACATATTCCGCCATTCCACTATCAACGAGCGGTTCCAGGATGGGCAATATGGCAATGGTCTACTCATAGGTAAGCCACCATACCAATCATTACACACACACAACACAACAACCAGGTAGGACAAACAAGACATGTACCACATGAAATACACATGGGCAGGGGAACACAGATGTATAGGCAACAACACATATGCAACATGCCACGCTACACCGCAATCATTGCACTTCACAAATACATACACCCACATGTACAAAACAAAGCCACACCTAGACTGGCACAACAAGTATGGATAGGTGGAGCAATGTCCCCTTTACATACAGAAGCTGCTCACAAACCACTACAAGTGTCCACTAGTTGACAACTAAATACAGATCCCACACACATTACACCAAACAAATAACAGCTCAGCCATGTCAATGGCATAGGTCATGGCCACTTAAAGAAAGTCACACATAGGCACAGCCCCACATAAATCATGGTGTGCAAACTTCTGGCAGAACCTATATCATATGTCACCCAAGTGGTGCCATTATCAACTACATATCATCTACACATACCAAACATACCTGCAGTGTGCACATACACCTGTCTTCTGCTTTGTGTTACACACATACAAATACAAATTAACCTGCCATGAAAGACCATGGGGCAGAATCATGAGAAATGGGGCAGCACCTACTCCAGTGCCAACTCACATGCTCCCCTTAGCACCCCCTAACACCATCATGTCTGTTCTGTATACTAGAAATGGATCACCACCGTGGTACGGAGTTTGTGCAAAACTGTAAAGATCATGGATGCCATAGTAGGACTTGGCAGGAGTATAAAGGACATACCTGACCTTACATGCACCATACTAAGGGACCCATGTGAAAAATAGGTGTGCCCCTCCCAAAGCCTGCACTGTGCACGTGTTGAAAGTGTCTGTGGTAAATCTTGTATTGGAAGCTAGGAGATACTACTGCACCAAATTAGATCATCCTACGAATGTGTGATACACACCCTTTTACACTTGATGGCTGGCACAATTATCATCTGCCACCAAGGGTAACTAATTGTCACACTGCATGCGTAGTGCCACATGGTAAAATGGACGGCACAGTTTGGCTTTGTAGGGCTTCCATGGTGTCTCTACATCTGACACCATTGTGGTGCAAGGAGTAGGTAGGTTCCATCCAACAATAGGACACTACCTCAAATATGGACTACACAAAACATTTTTGCTAAGGTATAACCATCATTTTGGAATCAATATGAAAATTCCCAGTACTTCAGCCACTACCCAAGATTGATATGTCCCTCAACACAGTCCAATGAAACCATTTCAGAAGAACAGAAACATACACTGTACCACAAGCAAGTGTGTGTCACCACTCCACCAACAGCTAATATGGTATATTCCAAACCACTATCAAGCTTAACCAATAAATCTTCTCTCAATCCTTTGGAGCTTTTCAGGGTTAAAGCATACAGCCATGGGTGATGACTCCATTTGCCAATCCCACAATGGTGGAAGAATGTGCCTATAATGAAGGGCACAGAGGAACACGCAATGTGGTGGAGAGGACATTTGGGCTTCTGAAATCAAGGTTCAGGTGCCTGGCCCTGACATGCAGAAGCCTCTTGTATGCTCTACCACAGGTATGCAAAATCATACTGGCATGTGCAATCCTCCACAACATCTGTGTCAGATCAAATGTTCCCTGCGATGAACAGGTTGATGTTTCCAACAAGGAGGAGGATGACGATGGAGTAGCTAATTTGGAGGAGGAACAACAGAACACTGCTGCAGGAGTTCACAGGAGACTCCACGTAGTAGAGAGCGTCTATACATAGTGACTGGACTAACAACATCACATTGTAAATAACACAAACAAAATACTTAGCACTTGATTCTCCTTGGTCTACTCCTTCTCCACTACATATACCACTGGAATGTGACTCAAACCTCAGGGAGCAGGTAAGAAACACAATTGTTACAGGTATGGTAGCAACATTGTTTGTGATGTTAGAGGGTCTACTGCCTCCATCTCACACATCAGTGACACGCAATTCACGTGCACTCCTGAAGGCCTAGATGCATGCACCACTATATATTTTGTGCTGTCAAGTGGCCATGCTGCAAATTCCTGCCCCATTCCCCACAACAATACCATGCCTCAAAAGATGTATGCAAGGGGGGCACACATAAGGGAGGGGCTGTGAACAAATGTTGTTTAAGTAATGTTGGAACTGAACACTGTCACATCTTAGGGTGATTGCTGCTTTGCCTGCATGGTGCATGTGTGGCAGGGGGGGACATCATTGGTAACTATGGTCCTTCAATAATTGTAGAGGGATTGTAACCAATGTTAGATGCAGAGCCTGCACAGTGTATCCATGGGATTATGTCCTGGTGCTGCCATTGGGCAAATCCCTCACATACGGTGGACTGTACCTCACATATGGCACACACACATTGGCCGTGGAGTGCGCAATGGGTTGCCAGACAAATTAAGCAGCTATGGGTGCAGAATCACTATCCAAACACATGACCCATTGTCAGGATCTAAGAATTTAATGGGACAATGCACCACCAAATAATTGTCTGGGTGGAATGTAGGCAGTGTGTGACACACTCCCTATGTACTTACGATACACACTTTTCACACAAATCTGCTGTCTTGACACAGGCCTACAGCAAATCCAGATAAACATGTGAAGACTGATGTACAGGTGTATGTCCTAGGTAGCAACAGGTTTGCTAGTACCAACAATGCTTGATATGTTTCAGCATGTTTACCTAGTATGCTCTGTATAATAGCAACATACATCACATAGCAATACACACCACTCATTGTCACTCACATGCCTGAACAAGTGCATGGTAGCAACAGTACCAAATTATCCCGTACATGTTTTGGACTCCAACATCGCAATTAGGTGTGGGATGTGCAACTATGTGAAGCAATATTAAAACATGTCAGAGACCCATCATGAAACTGAATGGGATTGCATTTGGCTAATGAAAAATACAGCACTGACATGATTTCACACCTCAACATCATTCAGTCATGGTAAGAGTTACCTAGGTTGTGGCATGCTGGAAGAAATGCATACCTATGTTCAACAGAGGATGTGGATGGACAGCTGAGATATAACGACAGTTACTTGCAAATATAACATAGGAGGTCACTTGGAGACAACACAAGTGCTGTGGCAGGTGTGATGTCATGTGTGCATGGCACTCATTACATCTCACAAATACCGTCAATGGGACGGTAACTATCTTGTAGCCAGCAGTGGGAGTTGTGTGCATCTACAAATTACACAAGTCACATGTTGCTTCCTGTCCATGTATGACCAGACAATGTTACTGTAGAAGATGTGTACAAAATGCAAGCAGCCGAAAGAATGAGAGCAATATAGGAGACAATACATACCTCACAGGTAATGCAGGAAAACATGGAGAAGGAACACATAGATCAATACAGACTGTGCAATACATCAATGTCTACATGTCAACATTCAACATATGTACAGAGACGGTGGCCAGGTCAGTACATAACCCAGTCATGTTTGCCACTATCATAATCTGGTATTTGCCCATTGCATGCTAACATTACAGACAACACCATCTGTACCCTGGCACGTTCCCAAAATAGAAGTCACAACAGATATACAACCTCTAAACAAGCTGCCCATGGAAATAACTAACAACATCAAATGATGAGCCATGTCCTACACTTGCAAGTACCCTGTCCTCTGTACATGAGAGGGGAAGGCTGACATCAAGTACAGCAGAGGAAAATGTGATATCCCGGTCTGTTTGATCACAATTGTGCATGTGTTTGTCTGCAGGGGAATGTGCATTGTTCTGCTGAGTAGCACTCATGAAGATGCTAGATCCCCACTTACAAAACCTGAACACCACTGCTCTGGCCACATACACATATGATATTGTCAGGGGCCCAATGCATGTGCACAGGGGGCTGAGTAAACTCTAGCTCCATTAACCTGCCCCTTCACATGCAACCATGGATTTGTGTTGCCATACAAACTCACACAGTAGTGATGATGAGTAGGCTGCCATCTATGCCAGACTGCAACACTGCTACACAGTGGTATGCCATTGTATGTGACAGACATAACAAATATGATGTGGACAAAAGTGAGTGCCTAGTTGGTGACATGTACACATATACCACATTTCCCATCACACATGTACCTCTGTAATGGCTCAGGCATGGTAATGTGTATAGATTCTGATCAAAAGGCAACTTAGCACAAAAGGTTAACAAGATCACAAGATAAGTTACTGTAAGAAATGACCTTCACATGTGTTCTAGCACATGGGAACATAGGTGGCACTGATGTGAATACACATGCATTTGTCAAATGCCAAAATGTGTCCATGCAGGAAGATAGTAATGTGAGGTTTCACATCCCATGAAGACACAACTGTGGTCATGTGTTACAAAAATGACACTACACATGTCTCTACACACACATGGCATATACCAACCTTCAGTAACACATGTGTACATACCATCTCCTGCAACTAAGATGCAATGGAAACCATATGTCACACGTGTAGCTGAGCATGATGAAGTAAAAACCAACAACACACCACAGAGTGAACACACATGCACACACAAATTGGCAGGAGTAGCGTGATGTCAACTGAATCCTAGTCCACTGCATAATCTGAGTGCAAATTGTCATGGTTGTCACATGCCTTACCACGTGTTGGACATAGGCCATCATATATATTGTGTTGTTGGTGTGTGCACATTTGTATATCAAACATAACAATGTAGTACTCCCACAAATTAGTAATCAAACACATATGTACACTCATAGTACACATGTGCCAACATGTATGTGGACACAGTGCAGCTACATATTCACATATGCACAAGGTATGAGTAATGGCATACAGAAGACTTATTAACAAACCTAAGGAGTCAACATACCAATGTCACTGTCATGACATGACATGATACTTACACATATGTAGCCATAACATATATACAACATTGTTGCATGCCCATGTGACATGGTAAGTGAATATGGGTGCACTCAAGGCCTACATTGCAAAATTCCACACATTCCCATCATGCGTAAAACAAAATGACAAAAACGCCTCAAATCTACACTGTGCAAAGCCAGTAAAATGACCCCTGGGCCCTGAGGATCTATCACACATTAATAGGCCTTTTTACGCACCAGGGTGAAAACCTGCTGCATGACCGTCATGTGTCAAAAATGTAGATGCAAGCATCTAAACCTCATACTTTTCTCCACAGGTAAAAGATGCCTGGACCCTGAGCATCTATTTCCCGTTCACAGGCCTTTTCACGCACAATGTGGAATAATACAACGCATCACCGTCATGCCTTAAAAATTTACATGCATACACATATATCATGCTATTCTCCTAAGCTAAAAGACGAGTAGCCCCAGAACGTCTACCACACGTCCACAGCCATTTTCACGCAAAATGGGAGAAATTCAACGCATGACTGTCATGCATCAAAAAATATGCTGCATGACTGGAAACGTGATGCACAGGTCCAGGAAGTGATGAAACATGAAAAATATTGTCTGTAACTGTGTGAGGGTGTGTGGAGCTGGTGCTGTTGGAGGTTTGAAGTGTTTGGAGTGTTCAGAGTGTTTATTGTGCTTTGTACTGTATCTATTGTGTTTTATTTTTTCATTTAACCAGTCTTTTGTATTGTAAGTGTTTTGTTTCTCTCTCTGTATTGTGGGGTTGTTATCTGGGGTAGTATAGTTGTTGGGGTAGCTGGGGTAGTCATAGGGGAAATCTTTTTTTTTTGGGTGAACTGCATTTGCAGTCCATTATGTTAGGGAAAGGGAGGATGGCCAGGATGTTGGCTGATCAACCGGAGGGTTTCATATGGCTGGTACAGCACTATCTCTCCAAGGTGCTGGTGGTTGGTGGCCGTGTCAAACAAGGCTACACCACAGAGGCCAGGAAGCCACGATGGGGCATGGTGCTCCACCACCTGACAAGAGTGGTTGTGATTGGAAGCAACAACCATCAATTGAAGCACCGCTGGGAAGACCTCATAAAAAGGGAGCAAGATCTGCTGGGTCATGTGGGCATTGAGATTGGTGGAGCAGTTGGTAAGTAGTATCCCATTTCCATACAAAGTCAATTTTTTGCATGTGTATGACAGTTGCAGATATAGTTGAGTGCTGCATCTCATGGTTATGGATCTGGACATGCTGTATGTTACCTGTATAAAGAGCCTCAGCGCCACCTTAGGCCTGTCATTCAAATGTAAATTAATGAAGACGAGGCAGGGAAGATGTACCATTTTCCCTGCATAACCATTACAAAATGTTGTGATGCATGCATAGGGCAACTCGGTATTGAGCAGCACAACATGAGGCCTGTGCCTTGCATCATCCTGGGAGGGGGTCCCAAAACCTGTTTGGGGGGGACAAGGGTATAAGTCACTGGGAAAAATGAGAAATACCTAAATTCCATATTTCATGCACTTTGAACGGCTGCTGAGAGCAGGTGTGATATGGGGCATATAAATGTATGTTAAGGGCCTCCATGTACTCAGCAGAAGCCATGATGATCTGTTGTGTTGCAACTCCTACTGAGTACATCATTTTCCTATACCTAAATAGATGCACTTGGACCCTACCTGTATCATGCTGTGCCTTAATTCCCATTAGGCTCACACATGGCAGGGTAAGGGGTGCACTAAGGGCCACAAGGACTGTAGTAATGCACTTGGTGCTGCACCACTATCGTTCAATCTGCCCCTTTATGTCCTTGACCAAGGCCATGTAAGGGAGCTTGGCCATGCACTGGTTGCAGACTATTAGCACTTTCCTCTCCCTGTACATTGTGTATCACATACACCCTTATCTATGTCTATTACCACAAACACATGTACTGAGTTAGTTCCACAGGCCTGCCGCATCTCACTGACAGTATGGGGCTGCCCTGCATCTTCTCCATCACTGGCACATTACTCAGTAACCTGCACCAACAATTGATACTTGGACCACAGAGCAAGTGTATCTGTGTTGAGACATATGTCTATGCCCATGTTCTTATCCCTCCCTGGACAAATAACGGTATACCATGCCGAAAATGTCTAGCCACACACTATTGGCAATACATCCAAGATTTCAATCAGTCAATGTGCAGGTAGGTACAACTCTTTTCACAAGAGTAACCTCCCATAGCACTATTGATCGTGTGTGTGTCTTGTGATGGCACACACATATTACTTACTTCACACAAGGATGTATCACGGCATTCCTCTACACTTTAGAATACACACACAACCCCTGGGCAGTTGTTTGTCAGTTTGCTGTGACAATGAGGTAGATGGCTACAACATCTGGGGCAGGCTCAAATGCAATGGGTGTCACAATGGGGTAGCCACTGCAACAACCATTACATGCCCTTCAGTTGCAGTATACAGTGTCATGCAGTCACATATGGTCATGGAGGTGTAAAGCTAACAAACACCTGCATGACAATGTAGTGTGGTCATTTTTATGGGTCCTTTGCGTGTTTGCTTCAGGCGTTAGGTCTTTGTGCACTTTGCCCTGGATGTATTTTATTCCTTTGCTCGCAGCATCGGGCCTCTGTGCACTTTGCTCTAAATGCATTTTATTCAGCTTTGTACTGTTATTTTTCGAATAGCCAGTTCTACGGTCTTGTTTTATTTTTTATATCACACTGTTTAGCCTACTTCAGGACTGGAGTTCTCAATAACACATTCTTGCTCACTCTATGCTTCAGTCAAGGATACAGTCTGGTACATTGCCGATAGATGTGGTAGGAGTTTAGTCTTTGGGTTGCAGATATACATTCTTGCGTAGGGACGTTTGTTATCACATCAACATATTAGTTATAAAAACACTTCCTTGTCCTAATACACGCAAGAGGGAGATTCCGACCAGGGAACCACAACTAGACGCTGACTGCCCTGTTGCAGATGCTGATCCAGATCACAGGCCTCTGCTCAGGTATGAGGGTTGATGTCTTCCCAGGGAATCTGAAAGGCAAGCTTAGAGCTTAACATGCTGTGCTCGAAATAGAACTTACTTAGAGAGAACGGAATCTATTAACACTATGATAGCGTTGTTCTTATGTTTCACTATCCTCATGACTATTTCAATCCTACTGTGTTGTATGGTTCTGGTTTATTGCGGCTCACGCCTTATTATCTAAAATGCAGTCGTTTTATTAAAAACAATCTATAAAACTTAAATTGCCTTTGTCATTTGTATATGAGATCATACTGTAAATGAGAAAGCTGGTTGGGACCTGAGTGACCACGACTTCCCTGAGAAGTTCTAAAGATGTCATGCGCTCGGCTGCCCATTCATCCCTCCCCCTTGGGAGAGATGAGGCACTGCTAGTTAGCCGGAGCAAAACCGGATTGAAGGTGACAGAAGTCCTTCTAAGTGGGTAAGACTCAGTCCCTCACACCAGGAACGACCCTGCTACCTAGAAATCCAGTAGACTCATTTAGGATAATGAGAGCCCACGCGACAACAATGCCATGTATAAATGGTGCAGTTAAAAGCACCACAGGAGTGTCAGGGACAGTGATTGTTTGTAGGTGCATGGATCTACATTATCTTAAACTATGCGTGATTGACTGATCATAGATGTTTGTCAGTTGCTCTGATCTACCACTAGGATGACTTTCTCACTCAGCCTAACAAGTTAACAGTGAACAATGTCGTCCATTAACTGATGCGTCCAAATTACACTAAGCACGTACAATTTACACTAAGCAATGTTTTCCATTCATGTCTTGGTGAAGTGGACTGATTTGAAGACCCCGATGCAGCTAGTAAGTGTCATCTTGTGCGTCATGTGTGTCAATCCAGGGTTTGGTGTGTCAGTCCGAAGTGTGGAATGCTATCAATTATGCTTTTGCCTGCCCAATGATATGATATCATTGGAGTATGGATGGTGAAATCATGTCTGTTGGAATGTTATGCAATGGGAATGGCTTGCTTGTAGCATAAGGGGCAACTCGTGCTAGCATGGAATTGTGTGTATTGGGGACTGGAATGGCTGGCCACCTATTCATTAATGTCTACCGTGATAGGTGTCAGGGCAGCTGTTTATGTACATGGCATGCTTGTTGACAACCAGTTTGTCAGAGCACTATTGACAGCACTGTGTGCCACACATAGCTTACACTTGCTCACAAGGTGGTACAGATGTAGGTTATACCTTCAGAGGTCTCTAAGGGGTGTATGTAGGAGACACATGCACTACAGGTGCCTCACTATCCTTCAGAGATATGCATTGAGGCTGTGGTACTGCAAGGAACCATATTGTGCTGGACAACAGTCAGTAGTGTACAAACTTAGTAGATAATTCAGATCCAGATGGTTGTGGAAAAAGTCTTATTTTTCCCCATGCCAGATCAAAGCAGTTTTCACAACATGGTCCTGCCACCATGATATTTGTGAGCGATGTAGGTTAGATCACATATGCATATTATGTGAATGCTGTGGCGTACCTGGTACTTTGATGATGTCTGACATGCGTGTGCAAATGATGTACAATGCATCAGGATACTGTTGCAGCACCTAGTGCAGTGCTAAATTCACTGTGGGCCTAAGGGCACCCATACAACCACCATGTGTGTGCTGTGTAATACATGTAGCACAACATAGCACAAGGTAGTGGAATTTAGTTCTGTAATGTGTAGCCAACTTTGATGTGTAGGTCATGCTTTCGCCAGAATTTCTGGGGACATTGCATCAGTTGTACTTGTGCACACATCATGGACAATGGTGTGCCCCCTTCTAATGTATTCTCAGGCCAGATCTTACACCAGGACATATGAATGATAATTTACCAAACCTTAGAATAGCCGGTTTGAAGTTTCCAGACCCCTATCATATGGCCCCCACCCTGCATCCATGATGGCTTGGCAAGCCTTGATATTTCACCAGGGGTGTTGAGGTGGTAGATTGCATGTACACCCCCCCTTATGCACAGGGACACAGGAAATCCAGACTTGTTGGGACATGTGATCCTCACAGGTTTGATGACACAAATGTTGATCAGGGACAATTTAGTCCACTCACTTCTGGGCTTTGATGGTTAACAATGGATAGTCATCATCCAAGTGACATGTACATGATACTGTAGATGGCTGGTAGCAAATAGTAATGGATGAGAAGTAAGTCATTGTTGAGGAATGTGTGGTGGACTGTATGTCTTAGCTGCAGTTTCAGTGTACATACTATGAGGGTCATTCTGACCCTGGCGGGCGGCGGACGCCGCCCGCCTGGCGGGAACCGCCAAATGGCCGCTCCGCGGTCAGAAGACCGCGGAGGCCATTCTGACTTTCCTGCTGGGCCGGCGGGTGCCCGCCAAGGGAGCACCCGCTGGGCCAGCGGGAAAGGCCCTGCAACACAGCGGCCGGCTCCGAATGGAGCCGGAGGTGTTGCAGGGGTGCGACGGGTGCAGTTGCACCCGTCGCGATTTTCACTGTCTGCAATGCAGACAGTGAAAATCTCCCTGGGGCCCTGTTAGGGGGCCCCTGCACTGCCCATGCCAGTGGCATGGGCAATGCAGGGGCCCCCAGGGGCCGCACGACACCCGTTCCCGCCATCCTGTTCCTGGCGGTAAAAACCGCCAGGAACAGGATGGCGGGAAGGGGGTCGGAATCTCCATGCAGCGCCGCCATGGAGGTTCTGCCCAAGCAGGGGAAATCTGGCGGGAAACCGCCGGATTCCCTTTTCTGACCGCGGCGTTAGAATGGGCAATGAAGCACCGCCAGCCTGTTGGCGGTGCTTCCGTTGCCCCCGGCCCTGGCGGTCTTGTACCGCCAGGGTCGGAATGAGGCCCTATGTCTGTTCAACCTCCACCCAATGCTGAGTCTGATGCATGATTCTCCTTATAATTCAGCTGCCAAAATGACGTCAGACCAGAGGCACACATTTCATAAGAGGGCTGAACGCTACCTGCACATAATGGAGTTGGAAGCAGGATACAGCAGAATGGAGTGAGGTTCCGCAGGTAAAGGCAACTGAGGAATGAAGTGTGTTTGCACATGGTAGACCTCCACAGCAACCACAGCCACAGAAGAACAGTGTTGGAAAGACATTGGGGTGCAGGGGCCTCTGCAGGTCCAAGGCCCTCCATGTCAGCTGCACCTGTAAGGAGCCAGGCACCTGTTCAGCCACCTGCTGCAGTTGTTGTAAGCCAATTTGAACAAGATATGAGGTGGGACATGGCCAAGATTTTAACCAGACTTGACAAATTGGAGGAGGACAGTGCAGACAACAGGAGGATGTTGCAGTACATCAACAAGAAACTAAAGAAAATGAAAACATTAACTCATCTTGTTCTACAGCCTCCCAGTTCCTTCCCCTCCCTTTTACTGTTGTACATAGTTTTACATGGGTAGTATTAAGTAAATGTAGGGTAGGCATAGGTTAGTTCAAGTATTGTTGGGGTGGATTTTTCTTCACTTTGTTTATTGGTGGTGTGTTGGGTGGGGAGTGATGTTGGAGTATTTGTGTATAAAAAAATTAAGAAAATAAAAAATACCCAAAAAAATATATTTGTTTAGGACATAGGTTAGCTTAGTACATGTGTAGTCATAGCTTATGTTGTCCTACTTGTATTTTGTCTCTTAAGGGGGTGGGGAGCCAATGTTAAGAGAGTGGTGTTACATATGTACCATACATTTATAATAGGTTAGATAGGTGTAGTTGTTAGTTAAGTTAAGTTAGTATAGGTTAGTTTAGCATAGGGTCATTTTTGGGTTAGTTGTAGGTATATGGTTTTACAATAAATCCTGGTTTTCTTAGACTAATACTTGAGTTGATTAAGTGTCTGTGGGTTCTCAGGAGTGTACTGGCCAAGTTGGAGGAATGGCCTAGGGTATGCTTACTGTCTTGATTTCCCAGGTTTACCATGTGCATCCCCTATGACCAAGAAGCTGTCAGATTGGCTGCTACATTCCATCAACTAGTGCATACATATGCCATCAAGTGTTCCAGCCATCCACAATGTGCATGTTTTCTTTATCTTAAATAGGTAAATATGGTACTTCACATGGCATTGGTTGAGTCCTGCAGTAAAAATGTGGGCAAGTGCGGCACATCTGACAAGTGCCAAATTTAGAACTGTATCCTGCAACACTGACAGGTGCCCATCACTGATAAGGTTAGCTTCTCCTGTACCACACAAATAGTTTGTACTTGCACTTACATCTGGGTAAATTACCATTGACTTGGTTCAGAGCCATACGTGGCGTATGTCAACTTCAAGGAATATCTGTTCAAAATGTATATAGAATACTTAGGGGGTCATTCTGACCCTGGCGGTCCATGACCGCCATGGCGGAGGGCGGCGGAAGCACCGCCAACAGGCTGGCGGTGCTTCCTGGGCTATTCTGACCACGGCGGTAAAGCCGCGGTCAGAAAAGGGGAACCGGCGGTTTCCCGCTGGTTTTCCCCTGGCCCAGGGAATCTGCCATGGCGGCGCTGCTTGCAGCACCGCCATGGGGATTCCGACCCCCTTCCTGCCAGCCTGTTTCTGGCGGTGTCCACCGCCAGAACCAGGATGGCGGGAACGGGTGCCGTGGGGCCCCTGGGGGCCCCTGCACTGCCCATGCCACTGTCATGGGCAGTGCAGGGGCCCCCTAACAGGGCCCCACAAAGATTTTCACTGTCTGCTTTGCAGACAGTGAAAATCGCGACGGGTGCCACTGCACCCGTCGCACCCCTGCAACTCCGCCGGCTCCATTCCGAGCCGGCTTCCTCGTTGCAGGGGCTTTCCCGCTGGGCCGGCGGACGGCCTTTTGGCAGTCGCCCGCCGGCCCAGCAGGATGGTTGGAATGACCGCCACGGTCTTTTGACCGCGGTGCGGTCATTCGGCGGTAACCGCATGGCGGGAGGCGACCGCCGCCCGCCGCGGTCAGAATGACCGCCTTAGTAAGGTAGTTGTAGCTGACAATACCATCATTCTCCTTTCCCCTGTTAGGATCCTAGTGTGTGGCTTTATGTCTGACAGTCATGCACTCTGTAGTGATATTCTGTACACAGTGACATGGATAGACACAATGCAAGATTTTAGCTGAGTAGATGGATCACAGATGGATCACAGTAAAAATAGAAATGCTACATGTGTACAAGGTGCTTTATTTATTTATTTACAGGTGCAAGTGTATTTGTGAATTCTATACAATGTCCAGTTCACAGACCCCATTAGTGAACGTTAGCCATATGTAGCACAATCAGAGTCCAGGGTAGAGGGACATGTCATGAGACATGGTTAGGAGTAGTGTCCATTAGTGAGGAGTTAAAAAATTGCCAATTGGTAAGAAAAAGACAATAACAGGACATAGCAGACAAATCAACAGTGGTTAGGTGAAGAGGGCACATTTCTTACTGTCACAACACTGGCATGATCTTAAGCCCAGAACTAAGGAGAAACTGTCCATGTGGCACAGACTGGTGCTACCGGGTGCTTTTCCTTGTGAATGTTATTCCATCAACATCTTCATCCTATGATGTGTGTGATGCCTCCTGTGCAATGGCTGATGCCTTTGTAGGGATAGAGGAAGGGCACACATACTTCAGGGGATAGAGATGTGGAGTCAAAGGTCCCGGCAGCTGACACTTGTGAGAACACATAAGGCATCACTGCAGCAAGGAGGAACTGCTGATTTTTCAACACTGCAGCAACATTGTGGTGGTAGGCAGCCATGTTTTCCCTGAGGGAGGCCACTTCCCGATGTATGGGCTCCAGGGTATTCTGCATAGCCCCCAGCCCGTTGTCTGTTATGCTCTTGTCAGTTTAGGAGAGCAATTGTTGTAGCCTCTGCATCTTGACAGCAGCTTTGTTGGCTAGAGACTGCTGGAGTCCACATAACGGAGAGTGGGTACCTCTGATGGCAGCTGAGTTGTTCTTATTTTGATTGAGGCATGTCTGCACTCCCTCATGGCTACCTGCGATGGTCTCCATCCCTACCCGCACCTGCTTGGCCAGCTCCCACTGGACTCCTAGCACTGTCCTCTGAAACCTGGTCTCTGGGTCCTCAGAGTCCAGAGCTGTGTGAATACTGACTGGTGGTGTGTGTTGGTAGCTGGGTGGTTCATGTGGATACCCTGCAATGCTGTGTGTCCTCTTTGTGACTGGAGGTGGTGTCTGGAGTGATCCCAGGACATCCTGGAGAGTCTGTTCATTGATGCTTGGCAGCTGGTCATCCATGTCATCTGCAAAATCCAGGACAGGCAGGTCAGCAGGAGGTAAGCCATCACCCTCTGCAATGAGATAGTGTAAAATCAATATTCAATTATTTTAGCTGTTGACATGGGACATCATTCATTTGCCACTGGAGGCTCAGTGACATATTACTAACCCAAGGATGTAGTTGTAGTTATGTGTAGCATTGTGCATCACACATGGGTCAAGCTCACTAGGTATTTCTGGACATATGTAGGTGCCCCAAGTGCCACCTGAGTGTCACTTTTTGTGAGGCTCAGGTGGCGCAATGCCCTGCACTGTACTTACAAGGTGGCTTGAAGCCACTTTTTGTGCCTTAATGCCACCTTGTTTATATGGCTCCTTCACAAGTAGCAATTGAAGGTGTGTTCAATGGGTGTTGCTGTGAGCATGCCACAGCAACACCCCTTGCCTTTTGACACTGCCTCAGATTTAGGACTTTTTGTCAAAACCTAACACCAGCTCAGGGGTGGGTTTAGCATGGCAAAATCTAGGAGTAATGCTTACATTTCTGTTAGCTTTTTTGCTTTTTCTATATGTGCTGCATTCTTCAGCACACATAGTAAGAGAAAATCGCCCCTTAAGTTTGTTGTTGTGTAGGAAGGTGTGCTTTCCTGCACAAAAACAGACTCCCTCTCAAAGCATCCATCCTTGCACTATGGTGCAAGGGTGGCTTCATTGGCACACAACTGGTAATTCACCACTTGCGCAGGGGGGTACACAGAGGTGCACTGTATTCTTATGTACATGGCGCATCCCTGTGTTTTGAAAATGATGGTGCGCGATGCTGCCTAGTTTGGCACAGCAGCATGCACCATCATTTTCAGTTTGATCTGGCCCTCTATCTTTTCAGATGGTGAGATTGCTGCTAGTTGTGCGGCTGCACACATGATGTTCCCAGACTTCTCCATGTGTTGTATGTGTTTTATTTTATGGCCATTCCCATATGGCGCATATGGTTGTCTCTGAGTGGTTGTGAGTTCACCCTGTATGGGTTGGGTTCCACAGGTTGCAAGCTTTAGGGCAGATGTTTCTCATGTGGCATGGCTCAGGGCAGCTGCAACATGTGTTGCATGACACTGCACCAGTTTCGATGCACAGGGATGTGCCATGTTTACTTGAATATGAATCAGCCCTGCAATTCCCCCTGCGCCTACACATAATTGTTCTCTCTGCACCAACACAGGCATTTTTGCAGCATGACGAAGAGGTGCCTGCCTTGAAGGGATGATTTCTTCATGTGCAGACTGTGAATATGTTGGAGTGCATAGCACAACCAAAGCGTCAGTACATGTGTGACTTGGGTGGGGATGGCGCGTCTTGATTCATGGCCTATGTGTCCCAATGCAATCCTTTAGCATGCATTGACTGGGTCGTAGGTCCATCTCCCTTCTGCCATTTGTGGAATTCCAGATATCACTCCCTGCAACTTACCCTGCATTTGTGGTGGTTGTTGCTTGCCTGTGCTGTTCTGCCATGCGATTCCAGTGAGCAGCTCCTCCGGGATGACCGCTGTAATCATATCCTCCAGCTCATCCAGGTCCTCCGGTGGTGCGGGACTTCCATCTCCAGTCTGCAGCGCTGCCTTTCAATTCCTGGTGAGTTTCTACTTAGACCTGCCTTGCAATCGTGCCAGCACTTCTTGCAATCAGTGACAGTCCTCTTCACCTCTGCGACACTGTTGACTTTGTCTACTATTTTCTGCCATATTGCATCTCTCCTACCAACTGACAATTTGGAGGTGGCAAATAGCTGGTGTTGGTGCTCCGTCACCTTTCTCCTCCTCGCTAAAGCAACACTTGCGCTTTCTCTTCTCCTTCTCCTGGGACTGTGTAAGCCCTGATACTGCTACTAATCTCTTGTATACAACTTCAGGGGAGTATGGAAGCATGCCCCCTGTACGGTCAAGACATCTGAATCACAAAAAAGTCCAAAAATACTCTCTATGATTGCTCATATCTGTATGTGTGCCCTATTGTACCTACATTGAGATACAGTGATTGCACATCTATATAGTGTGAAAATATGAGGGGAGAGTGCATATACAGCATCACCTGAGAAGGAAAATGTACAGATTTTGGTGCATATCTCTGTTGAAATGGTACATGCAGTGTCTGTTGGCATCATCTATGTGTCACAATAAATATTAAATTGTGATGGTTGTGTCTTAAAACAGCTTTACATATATAATTTGCCGACAGTACACCACCCAAAACATAACTCAAAAAGTCAAATTCATAATATCGGTCCATTTTAAGTCTTATTTTTATTCTTCTTTCTCTTTTTGAAATAGACACATATTCATAACAGAAATAGCTAACGTGTTTCATCCATACAACAGGACTTTTTCAGGGCCTTTAGTTCAGTTCCAACAAGTAAGACATATCCAAGAAATATTCATTATTTGTAAGCAAGACATCGAATGTGCCCAGTATTGGAACCATTGCTCATTTTGGTAGCCAACTAGCCACTGGTCTATGTTATCCACGTAGACCCGGACTATATTGGTTCTTTCTTCATTCTGGGTCTACATGGATAACATAGACTGTCGGTTGAGTACCTACCCAGAAACTACATGATGCCAAATTCTCCCACTGCCAGCCGTTGGGCAAGAGGTGACCAGAGGAATATGTAGTTATCCTGTGTACTACCTGGGAACACTGGATGCACATCCGTAAAGCAGTCATTGGCTTCACACACCCTTCACATTGATGGAGTAGCAGCAGTGTCTGTTGCGGAAGATGTTGGCACTGTAGCAAGGTGGCTGAGGTGCCACATGAGTGCAATCAATTGAACACACTTGGGTAGTGGGATAAGATGTAGAAATGCCTGGCAACCCCTTGCCTTCCTGCCAGTGTGTGTGGTGAATGTACATACTGATGCTCTCTCCTATTTATTCAACTCAGAACCTGATGGAAGCATCAGTACTGGCTTGCCTGAGAAATGACCACAGTGTCACTGATACCCTCGGGAATGAGCCAATTACAAAGAAATGGAGACTGCTAGGCTGGGGTGGCAGGTCACAGAGGCACGATCCTGCTTTCCCTCAGAAACCATCTCCATATGACATAAAGGGGAAAACGGAATCTGGACTTGACATCTTGGCGGGACATCCCAAAGAAATTAATCCTTTGTCTGAAGATCCTCTCTGCTCTACTCCTCCTTCTCCATTCATCCTTCTGTTGTATGACAAGGGATGACCCAACAAACACATTCAGCAACATTTTGTAAGGTCTGAAAGGGTTTGGTGTGGCAGCTCAGAATTTGTGCCTGCAGCCAGACTATGATTGGCTAAAGACTTATAGCTGGAACTGGGTGTGGGGTGCACTGACACTGGTGTGTGTGTGGTGTGTTTGGGAGAAACTTAGGAATCTGATGTTTGTTCATAGATTTAGAGTGGTATATTTCACTCACAATCTGACTGCTTGTGGAAGGCCTTGCATGACCCATGACTGTGAGTTAAATGTGTGGGTTTAATGAGAAAATGTAGAAAATATTTTTTTGAACTTGTGATGTTTTTCAACATTCTTGCAGTGGTGTGTGTTTTTGACAGAACATTTACTACTTCAGTACTCACCCTACACATATGTAAATGTCCAGCACCTACAATGTAGCCATTTCATATTTTCAGTGGTTTAATTTGTGCTATTTTGGTTGTACAGCTAGATTTTTATTGTGTTCCGTCCCGAGTCCAGAGTCTCCGCCCAAGAGTGAAGATTCCACCCTGAGTGCAGATGTAAAGATACTGTTCATAACTTACCTTTGTGAATACCGAAATTCATAAACTTAGACTTTTGAACTGAGGGCCTGATTATGATCTTGCCGGATGGGATGCTCTGTCACAAATGTGATGGCTATTCCATCAGCTGTATTACGATTTCCTTAGGAGATAATGGAATCATAATACAGCGGATAGCATATCTATCACGTTTGTGATGGAGTAACCCCATCTGCCAAAATCATAATCAGGCCCTAAGTTTACTTTTAGTGTTTCTTTTACTTTACATTTATTTTAATTGGTACCATAGAATGCAGTTTAAATTAATGTTTTTTATTTGTTAAATGGTTAATATTTTTATCAAAACAATTCTTGACCTTGTTATTTGCAACTTAAAAAAGAATATCTATCTATCTATCTATCTATCTATATCTATCTATCTATCTATCTATCTATCTATCTATCTATCTCTAAATATGTATATATTCATTGTTACATGTAGTAATATTTTTGTTATCTTAGTAACATTTTGTCCAATTTTTTAAAATATATGTTTACCAAATTTCAATTGGCATAATTTTAATTATATAGTAATACATACTATAAATAAAATAGCTGGCATCAATTTCAATAAATATTTACATTTTTATAAAAATATTCTTAAATATTTATAGAAAATGCTTATATTTTTAACGTGTTTTGGATATTTTGAACAATTTCTTCAATGTTAATATTTATTTTTCCCATTTGTTTAATGTAAAGGTTTTTTAAGTTCAAAATTTCTGTCATTTTATTTTACTAGCTTCTTTATTTTGTTGTCTACCATGAAACAAACATATTGTTGTGAAAGATTTTTCAGTTGGAGGATGGCAGCCTTTCCTTCATGAATTTTAATGCCCAAAGAAGAGGTAATAAAAATTGTTTCCTGGGTAACATATTATAACGACAAAACAGCATTAAATGGGCTGTTGACTAAATTGAACGATTATCACACAGGCATAGATGAAAATCGTCATCCCATTGGCCTGTCTTCTGAAAGGCAAATAAAGTACAGACAATATTAAACCTAAAATATGTTAAAATACATGTTTTCCCAATATTATTGATGGATTCAATTCTGTTCCAAAACCTTTATTTTGGCTCAAAGGCCATATAAAGTGACATAAAAACATGATGCAGCACAATAAAACAATAAACAAAGACCCCAATCTATAAATCCTAAGTAGTAAAATAAATGAGAATACAGCCAAGGATAAAAATATAAAAATAAATAAGTTCTGAATTTTTAAAAAAGGCCCTGGCTTCCCTCACCCTTCCAGTAATCTTTTTCCATAGCTTACCCACAGGGTCATTTGTTCATACTACAAGGCTATGTATTCAGTGATGATCTGGCAATTAAAACTTGTACCTGTCTTAAACCAGATAGAAAGGCAGAAAGCAGAGGAGCAAAACATCCAGATAAGAAATTCCCAATTATAGAGGACAAATTAGTGTAGAAGACGTTTCTGGGTCCACCAATAGCCTTCTTAAGAAGGCATTCTCTACAACGAAGATGTCAATTATATTTATAAAACCCATACGCCAGCCCCATAATGTGCTGTGGAGATGCACTTTTATGAAGTAATACCATTTTGTTCAATGGCTTAGAACTTAATTTTTTGCTAAACCTAAAATGTTTGTGACTTTATGCCATATGTCTGTGGTGGATTTCTACAAGAATAGTGTTGTTGTTGTTGTCAAGACAATGTAGCACTTAAGTGTTTGGGAAGAAAAGCATACTAGCATTTTGTGCATTGTTTTTTCTGTTCATGTACTTTTGATTTAATTTGTGCTAAGTATTGGATTATTCTAAGATCTTGGTAGCTTTGTTGTTTTAAATATTTCAATTCATTGGTAGAGGCTTTTCCAAGTGTTCCTTGGAAGGAATTGTCCCACCATTCCACTGCATGGTTTGTATTGGCTTTTGTATTTTTGTGCTGTCACATAGATTCTACCATGGTATTTGAAACTTCCTTTAGTGTCTATGACCTGATTGGTGCATGTGTCCCACCCAAGCATCTTCAAAATAGTCTAGTATTGAGCCCAGTATATTTTCATTTCTGTGGTTGAAGTTTGATTTATACATCATCCTCTATTGCATTGCACCCTCTTTGATAGGCCCATAGGCTAAAGTAAAATTTTTGTTTAATTTCAAAACAACATTCTTGGTTTTCGCAAAATTAAGTCTTAGGGCCTCATTACAAGTTTGGTGGTCCGTGCACCAGGCAGGGCAGACCGCTGCAGTGACAAGGCAGCACAAACAGTCCAGCGGAGAAATTTTTTCCACCGGACACATTATGAGGATGCAAACCTCCAATGTGACCATTGCGGTCCAACCACCACGTCTCAGCAGGCAGAAATGGAAAGTACATTGCAAGCAACTCACATGCAGGCAGCTTTATACATCCTGTGCCGCCATGGAATCCATCACACAAGTCCTGCTGCTGCTCATCAAAGGTGCACCAAATCCGAGCTGCTGTGGACTCAACCGACCATAAGTACACACACCTACCTTTGTCATTACTCTCACCAACAGATCATATCAACGTCATCCACATGATATTGGGGTCACACTATGGGCACCAGTACAGTTCTCATCATGTACACAGTTTGAGACATTCAGAACAAAGGACACATTCACAGCAACAAAATGCCCCCTTTGGGCAGGTCTTTCACTCTGCACCTCAACACTACACAAAGGCAAAAACATTTGCACATCGCAGGCACGGTGGCATTGAAGTGTACACAACATTGTGTCACACTACAGCAACAACACAGCAACATAACATCTATCAATACAACTGACACCCTCACATGCCATGGACTGCTGTCAGATTCAACACACATATGTATGGATGTATCATGGAACACAAACACCCCTCCCCTTAAACATCCCTGGAATGGACCCACACATCACTCACATTGTAACACAATGGAAGGACAACGGGATGCACAATAGTCAGAGAGACAAATATCTAAATCTCACTATGCAAACAATACTTACATACTCCTGTCTGTGGCACCACATGACATGTACACCCATTGCAAATGTCCTATTCCACACACAGGTTGGCATGCACATATATATGTGAGGGAATAAAGCAATCATCCCATGAACACATGTAGACCATGCATGAAACATCAGTGTACACATTTTGTCGAAAGAGAAAGGGACACATGCTAACATGGAGGCACAGGGAATGTTGGCAACAGTGATGAGACACAACTCATGTCAATGGACATTACCCTCTTGTCAAGGGAAAGTACTGATCTGTAGATGCACCCGAAGAACAATGTGTGCTCTTCACATATATGATGGCCATCGTCACATTAAAGACAGTGGTTAGGCACCAGCACCTGTCAAACGCTGAAGACAAGTAGCCTCTGGTGGCAAATGCCAAAATCCTAATTTGACCAGGCTCATGGCTGAGGACAGTGATCCATCACTTCCTTATCGTTGGACTGTAACACTGAGGAGTAGTGGTCTATTGCATAGCGTTTACACTCACTACAACAACAAAAACTACAGGATTGATCAATGTACATAGCCATGTGTTGTCTCTGGAGAGCAAATTGTTTGTGGGTTGTACACAGGTGTGTCCTAGGTTCCGTGGCCAATAGGCAAGACACATCAGTATGCAGCACATGACATATCTATACATACAGTCACTCATATTGTGTGTCAAACATGGCTCATACCTAAACATCAGGAAGAGATGTCAGAACCTAACATATTAACTTGGTAATGCCACAGGTAGGAATATGCCCTATACTCACCCCTTGTGGCTGCTGTTCTCCTCCCAAACAGTCATCAAGGTCTGGGTACGCCACCACCAGGATGCGTGACATTAGGGGGGACATGGTCCGACGAGCACCCCACCCACCTTGGGAGGACAGCCTCAGCTGGACTTCCGCAATCTTCTGTTCCCAGCATCTCAGGTCCTCTCACCTCTTGTGACAATGGACGCTCTGCTGTGGACCCCCAGGGTTCACATCTTCCAGGCGATGGCTCTCCATATCTTCTTTTTCTCATGAGTGTTTCCCTGCATTAATGCAAGAGACAAATCAAGAGATAAAAATCACAACTTTTGACACAAATGGTTGAGTCACACACATGTCACAAACACCAAGCTAGAAATTTTCAACTATTCAACACATCAAAGGTGTAAAGCACACAGCTCAATACCTACAGGGACATGACTACAGACTTTTGTATCCATCTGCAAACTAACCCACTACCCTACTCAGGGCCTAAAATGACTAAGCAAGCCTACTCACATCAGGTAGTCCATCCTCCTGCAACATGTACTGTGATGTGAGCCAGAATGAAACACTACACACCAATGTGGCTTCTGAAGAGAAAACTGCTTAGGACTAAATGGACCAACACATTCACACTCTACAAGATTGACTCATTGCCTAAAGTCACTACAGGCAGCTTCCATAGTACAGACATTACCATTACCCTAAGTGACAATAAAGGGGCTGGCATAGTAGGTACAGAAAGTGTATTCCTTGCGTATGTGTGGACATGTGCCCTACCAAATACAGACTCATGCCACATCAGGGAGTGGGTTCTGTGCTATGCACCTGGACCCCAGAACACTCTTTTGGACATATGTCGTCTCTTTCCTACAGAGATCACATCCAGCATACAGAGGTATGCATTGTGCAATTTCTGCTTTGTGAGCAAGGTACTGACTCACATATCATGACCTCCCAGGACTAAACACACTGTCTGCACTGTGGGACTGTCATTAGTGCAATAAGCCTGCACAGGACAAATATGACTTATGTGAAGGTGGCAACAGAGCTGTGGGATTAAGGGATCCGTCATGAGTCAAATACACACATTGACACTGATGCATATTGCACATATGGACTACTTCTGTGATGCACATCAGTACCCATTTTTAATTTAGTCAAAGAACTGAGGTATTCAGAGAACATTTTGTCACTAAATCTTTATATTGCCCACATGCCAGGATCTACTGGAATATAGGGAGTGGGCACGGTGCCACAGTTGCATAGCCACAGTGACTCTACCTAAGCCTGGACTACGTCCCATAATGGGGGATACTTTTGACAGGCTGAGATCTCTACCTACATGACTCTTCATTTGTATCACTCCCATGAATGATAGTACATCAAAGTACCATTAGCAATTTGGCATGTGGTGTGTGTGGCGACCTGAAGGGCGGAGTGAGTCAGGATATGGATTCCAGACTACAGTTTGGCAAGGCCAGATATGGGTTGAAAGATCTGTGGTACTATACACATTGCTTACAAGATCCTGAAATGACTCATACAAGATTCATACAGAGGTCATGCTGTCATGCACTACATGTTGTCCAATATTTACATCAATTATGAAGAAAGAGATGTCATTGGATGACAGTAAAGTATCCTTAAATAGTTATAAGGATCCCAAAAACCTCACACATTAAAATGTGACTGAACTTAACATATAATACTGCCCTGTAAAATATACATCCTAAGGATGCCACACAGAATGCAACAACAGGCACACAAGAAGTTTAACTGGCACACAAGGGTACATTGTAGCCTGTTAGGAGGAAACAGAATCAATTGTGCGTGTGAGATTTCTACCTGCTCCTCTGGTGAGCCAACACGCTATTCATATAGGGGTAGACCCTCATCAACAGGCCTCTCCAGTTCCTCTGGAGAGAAGGCAGGGGCCCTATCACCTGATAGACATGGAGTGATTGCTCCCAGAGGTGGCACACAGCAGCTTAGGTCGGGGAGGAATTGCTGGCAGCAGTGTCAGGAGTCAAGTGAGTGAATGTGCATGCACAACTTAGCGGTCACGTTTGCCACATACGGGGTCGTCACAACTGACGGACACAGCCATTGGACTGTGACCACCACAGGCAACAATGTTAGCCTTTGGCTGTGTCCGCCAAGGCTAGCACCACCTACCTCCAAGCCAGCTTCTGCCGGCGGTCATGAGCGGTTCCTAATGTTCAATGGAGTAAGTCAGGTACCTGCCATTTTGATGGCCTGAAATGCTGTATTTGGCTCTGTAAACTGCATCATATATACAATATATGTGTTGTAGCATCACAAACATCCTTATTCTGTCTTGTCATGTAGGTCCTTCTACCCAACTACCAGTGTAGTGTTTTGCAGGGCACAGATGGCATTTAACAGAGGTGCATGGTACACCACTAATGATGGTCTTTTTGGTCACGGTAATCTAGAGTCACATTTCAAGGTGCAATTGTGAAGCACATCTTTGAGTTTCATCCAAATCCATGTTCTGGACACATGTGCTGACAACCATGGGGGTCACATGTTACCCTTATGTAGTTGCCAGGTGTGTTATGTACTGGGTGTCATGTCTATCCAATCAGAAATGCTTTGTCACATGATATTATTGGCATGCATCATGTATGTTGCTGTGATCACACTGACTAATGTTACAAATCATGTCTTGTCACACATAGGTACCCTGGGAGAGGAGGGATATGACAACCTCCTGTCTACCATCCAACGCCAGACCTTCAGACTATGGAAGAACACCACATCATACAACTGTGCTATCTAAATAGGCAAACAATAGTGAACTAATGCCATCAGTTGGAGCCAGATCTGATGCCAGTTATTAATTATCCACCCTCCATACCACCCATTGTACAAGTCATGTCAGTATTGCACTTCCTAGCCACAGGGTCCTTCCAACATACAGTGGCCCTATCTGCTGGTATGTCGTAAACTATGTTCAGTCTGATGTAGAACAATTTCCTCTTAGATATGTTGAGACACATTGACAGCTATATCAAGTACCCCCAACATGAGGATTTAGCCAAAGAGAAGGCTGACTTTTAGGGTTTTGTCCACCTCCCACACGTGGCGGGAGCTATTGATGGCATACATGTTGGCTTGGTGCCATCGCAGGCCACTGAACAAGTCTATTGCAACATAAAGAAATTCCATTCCATCGATCTGCAAGTTGTCTGGTTGGTAAATCTCTACATCTCAAAAATCTGTGCCCATTAACCAGGATCAGCCCATGATTCCTTTATAGTGCGGAACAGCACCATAACTTGGATGATGTCACAACCACACCCAGAGAGGGCCTGTCTGGTTGGTAAGTCACGTCTGTCCTGATTGTGTAGGCAATGTCAGGTGTTACAATCATGAAGTCAGTGACTCATTGTTGCACTTATGTCCCGTTCCTTAAAAGGAGACTCTGCATATCCAAACCGTCCTTGACTGTTGATGCTGCTGTCAAATCCAACTACGCCAGGGGAAGTACACTTCAGTGAAGCCCATGAAAGAACACGGAGGCCAGTGGAACATCTTTTGGGCTCCTGAACGCCAGATTTGCTATCTGGACCAGACTGGTGGCACCCTCCTCTACTCACCAGGAAAAGTGTGTCAGATCACAACATCGCCCTGCGGAAGACTATACATACCGTACATCCCAGAGGAGGGGGAGTCAGCAGTGCCACCGGGTGAGACTCCTGAAATGTCAAGCTAGGATGACAGTGGTGAAGAGGAAGGAGATGATTTGTGAAGAGATCTCATCAACAGCTACTTCTCATGAGTATAAGTACGTCATGTGATGTAAAAACTGTGACTGTACAATGAACTGTAGTTGTGGGAATGTATGGAGTTGAGGGTTTTGGAAACAGCTAGGGAGCTCGTACTCTGCAATATTCAGCAAAAGGCTGCTTGATAATATAGCTTCAGACACATCCCAACCTTGATGATGTTGCTTTGTTTGTGTCAGTTTCCTTGTAATGTACTTTGTTTTTCAGTTGCTTCAGTGTGTGACTAGTGTCATATGTATAGTTTGAAGCCTATACTCCATGGTTTGTTCTTTGTGCAGGTACCTTCACCATGGTATCTTCATTTGGGCATTTCTTAGTTGTGACATTTGCAGGTATCTGATACTGTTCTGACATACAAAATGGCTATGGATTGTTCCAGGTAATGTACGTCACAGAGTTTGGCTGTATGAGACCTGCACCAAGACAGTTTGCACAGTATGTTGATAGAGGTACAGTAGTGTTTACTGCACTTTTTTTGTGTGTTGTGGTGGGCCTGGTGCAACATGTGGTCTGAAAATATGTAGACCTAGCTTTTCCTTCACATTGGCTAAACACTCTTTTTGTATGACCTGTATTTAGCTGTAGATTATTTCATTATTACAGAACACAGTTCCTGTGCCACAACACTGATATATGTTTGTGTCATGCCACCAGATGCATGGGAATTGGATTATGATGTCCCTGTGATCGGGGACTGTTGTACTCCCATCTCTCTGTATCTTGGATTATGTGATGTTGGATAACTTTGTTGTGGTATGTGATAAGGTGCAAGCTGCTGACTTCAACCACTTTTATGTGTGCCTTTTCTACAGGACAATATCTGACAAATCCCTTCCTTCCGTGGTCTGGGCGTCTGCACCTTTAAATATGTTCATTTACTCAATATGAGTCACACATTCCTAATTCCAAAAGTCCAGCCATATTGACAGCCAGCCTATGTACTGAGCACTTGCACTATTGTGTTGGTGTGTAATGGTTGTAATCCTGAGCTGGACACTGTGTAATTGTAATGTGTATCTGCTTGTACATGTATCTTGTATGTTCATCTTATGGTTCACATAGTCTTACATATCTACATAGCTAATTGTGAAAATTAAGCAAGCAGACAATGTGTTTGTGATGGGTCAACATATTACAATACTAATACAGAAAAGACATTTTGGACAGAAAGAAAAAAGAATGTAAAGTGAAGGGGTCAGTCATGGTGGTGAATGAAATCATTGGAGTATATGCCACACCATTGGAAGTCCAAGTCCAAAGATACTCCTCCCATTGGTACTGGTAGATGATTGAGGATCACTCAACAGCGTGAATGTGTGGCTCACAAAGGAGTTCCTTTAGGAAGAGGTCACTTGCTGTCAGTGATGGGTGTCTTGCCAACCGCACGTCCAGGATTATTAGCTTGACATCTCCACTTGTGTGGAGGATCTGCTGCTACAGAGGCAGGGGTATCTTGGGCTGGTTCTTCCTCTGGCAGGACCTCCCTTCCAATGGCTGGCACTTATATTAATGTGCCTGGTGTTGATGAGCCAAAGTAACATGTAGACTGTTGTTGAAAATTCATGCTCAGGGTAGTGTGAATGTCCCTCAACACCCCTGTTAGGAAGGCCATGCTGGTATTTTGGGCCTCCATCTTTTCCCGCATGTCTCTGTGCATGTCCCTTTGTGGCTGCTTTATTAACTGGAGTTCAGTCAAGAGCTGGCCCATCATGCCTTGGGACTCCTGATATACCCCCAAGATGTGGCTGATGGGGTCCTGGCCAAGATCAGCCATATTGGCTTCACCCCGCTGCCCACAGAATCCCTTCCATGTACTCTACCTCCACAGATGTGTGACCTTGACACAGGGTGCCCACTCCAACTTGTTCCTGGACCTTTATTGTCAGAAATGTTGCACTGCAACTCAGGGTCCAGGACTGGGGGGCATGAGTTGGTAGACACTGTGCTTGTGACACAGGCTGGGGGCAAATGGTTGCCTGTGATGTTGAGGCAACCAGGCTGAGAGGTGACATAGTTGTCATATTGAGATTCACTGTTGACATCTGACCAGGTTTTCAAGATGGGTCATAACCATCCTCCACATCCAGACGTCCAGGAGTATCTTCATTACTAAGGGCTTCGTCCAGGGGGGTACTGGCAGTCTGTTCCGTGACCTCTGTGTGCCCAGCAGCAGCTCGACCATACATTGTTACTGGTTGAATTGTGAAATCTATCTCCAAAGGTTTTGTGTTACAGTGAGTAGAGACTTTGGACAAAGTAAAATTGTAGGAACTCCAATTGTGACAAGTAAGTGGGTGATTTGACATGACCTGTGTGAAGCATGCCACCCCAATTTTACTCAAGCAGCTGATGAGCTGGAAAGATCAGTTGCACTTTGGAAGATGGCCTGAAAATGACATTTTACCACCAGTGCAGTCAACACAGTGGAGAGTCATGATATGGCTCTGACCATTTCAATCGCGAGTTGAGTGGGATGCATACAAACCCAGGACTTGGGTATATGTGTGACTGGAGTCATCATGCACAGCGCAGTGTGAATGTGTCTTCTGCCAATACCAATCTGGTGATGCATCATGATTCTTTACGAATACTTGTTATGCACACTGGGTAAGGTGTCTTTCATGTCCTCAAATATTTCATCTTGGGTTAGCATGTCCAGATGGACCTGTGTTGACAAACACGCCTCTGATTTGTGAATTATTTGTGCTTGATCACTCTACTACACAAACTGTACACATGATATCCTCCTAGGTAAGTACACTTCAATTGAGAGTAGAGGTAAAGGGTTATTTGGACAAGTGAGCGCTGGACAGGTGGTTGTAATTATAGATACAGTACCTTCTGGCCTTAGAGGTCATGTCAATCCGTGTACTACACACACTATGTAAATGTTGTCCTGCAAGGTAAGTACACTTCATTTGTGAGATACCAAACAATGGTATTTGGACAAGAGATTACTAGGCTGGTGGTTGGAGTAACAGTAACAGAGCCTCCTGGCCTTAGAAGTCATGTTACGCCCTCTACTACACACACTATACAAATGTTATCCCCCTAAGTGAGTACACTTCGATTTAGAGATTAGAAAAAGGGTATTTGGACAAGTGTACACTTGGCTGGTGGTTAGAATTTCAGTAACAGTGCCTCCTGGCCTTAGTGGTCAGGTCACTACCTCTACTTCCCACACTTGGCAAATGGTGTCCTCTCAGGTGAGTACACTTCAACTGAGAGTTACCAAACAGGGGTATTTGGGCAAGTGAACACTGGTCTGGTGTTTGGAGTAATAGAAACAGTTCCTCCTGGTAGTTGCAGTCTGCCACTCTACCTACTACACACACTATATACATGGTATCCTCCCAGGTGAGTATACTTCAACTGAGAGTTAACAAACAGGGGTATTTGGACAAGTGTACACTAGGCTGGTGGTTCGAATCACAGTCGCTGGGCACATTGTGGTTTGCAGTCAGGTCACTCCCTCTAGAAACAGTTCCTCCTGGTAGTTGCAGTCTGCCACTCTCCCTACTACACACACTTTGTAAATGGTATCCTCTCAGGTAAGTACACTTAAATTAAGAGTCACCAAATAGGGGTATTTGGACAAGTGAACACTGGGCTTGTGTTTGGAGTAGTAGAAACAGTGCTCCCTGGCAGTTGCAGTCATGTCACTCTCCCTACATATACACTATGCACATGGTATCCTCCCAGATGAGTACACTTGAACTGAGAGTTAACAAACAAGGGTATCTGGACAAGTGTACACTGGGCTGGTGGTTAGAATCATAGTCACAGGGCATATTGTAACTTGCAGTCAGGTCACTCCCTCTACTTCCTACACTTGGTAAATGGCATCCTCTCAGGTAAGTACACATATATTGAGCGGCACCAAACAGGGGTATTTGTACAAGTGAACACTACTCTGGTGTTTGGCATAATAGAAACAGTGACTTCTGGGAGTTGCAGTCATGACACTCTCTCTACTACACACACTATACATATGGTATGCTCCCAGGTGAGTACACTTCATTTGAGAGTTAACAGACAGGGGTATTGGGACAAGTATACACTTGGCTGGGGTTTGGAATTACAGAGACAGGGCCTATTGTGTTTTGCAGTCGGGTCACCCCCTTTACTTCACACATTTGACAAATGGTGTCCTCCCAGGTGAGTACACTTCAATTGAGAGTTACCAAACAGGGGTATTTGGACAAATGAACACTGGGCTGGGGTTTGGAGTAATAAAAATAGTGCCTTCTGGGAGTTGCAGTCATGTCACTCTCTCTACTACACACGCTGTACGCGTTGTAACCTCCCACATGAGTACACTTAAGATGAGAGTTAATAAACAGGGGTATTTGCACAAGTGAACACTGGGCTGGTATTTGGAGTAGTAGCAACAGTGCGCTCTGGCAGTTGCAGTCATGTCACACTCCCTCCTACACACACTATACACATGGTATCCTCCCAGATGAGTACATTTCAACTGAGAGTTAACAAACAGGGGTAGATGGACAAATGTACTTTGGGCTGGTGGATGGAATAACAGTCACATGGCATATTGTGATTTGCATTCAGGTCACTTCCTCTGCTTTCCACACTTGGTAAATGGTATCCTCTTAAGTAAGTACACTTAAATTGAGAGTCACCAAACAGGGGTATCTGGACAAGTGAGCACTGCTCTGGTGTTTGGAGTAATAGAAACAGTGCCTTCGGGGAGCTGCATTCATGGGACTCTCTCTACTATACACATTATACAACTGGTATTCTCCCAGGAGAGTACACTACAATTGAGAGTTAACAGACAGGGGTATTGGGACAAGCATACAATGGACTGCTGGTTGGAATAACAGAGACAGGACCTATTGTGCTTTGCGGTCAGGTCACCCTCTTTACTTTCCAGACTCGACAAACGGTATCCTCCAAGGTGTGTACACTTCAATTGAAAGTTACCAAACAGGGGTATTTGGAAAAGCGAATACTGGGCTGGGGTTTGGAGTAATAGAAATAGTGCCTTGTGGGAGTTGCAGTCATGTCACTCTCTCTACTGCACACACTGTATGCATGGTATCCTCCTATGTGAGTACACTTCAGTTGAGAGTTAATAACCGCGGAATTTGGAGAAGTGAACACTGGGCTGGTGTTTGGAGTAGTAGAAGCAGTCCTTCCTGGCAGTTGCAGTCATGTCACACTCCCTACTTCCCATACTATACACATGGTATCCACCCAGGTGAGTACACTTAAACTGAGAGTTAACAAACAGGGGTATTTGGACACGTGTACACTGGGCTGGTGGTTGGAATTACAGTTACAGGGCATATTGTGATTTGCAGTCAGGACACTCCCTCTACTTCCCACACTTGGTAAATGATATCCTCTCAGGTAAGTACAGTTAAATTGAGAGTCACCAAACAGTGGTATTTGGACAAGTGAACCCTGCTCTGGTGTTTGGAGTAATAGAAACAGTGCCTTTTGGGAGTTGCAGTAATGTCACCCTCTGTACTACACACAATTTACACCTGGTATGCTCCTAGGTGAGTACACTTCAATTGAGAGCTAACAGACAGGGGTATTGGGACAAGCAAACACTGGGCTGGTGGTTGGAATAACAGAGACAGGGCCTATTGTTCTCTGCAGTCAGGTCACCCCTTTACTTCCCACACTTGACAAATGGTATCTGTATGAGGCTGGCCTGGCTTGTAGTGGGTACCAAGAGGTACTTACACCTTGCACCAGGTCCAGGTATCCCTTATTAGTGTAGAGGGGTGTCTAGCAGCTTAGGCTGATAGAAAAGGTAGCTTAGCAGAGCAGCTTAGGCTGAACTAGGAGACGAGTGAAGCTCCTACAGTACCACTAGTGTCATATGTACAATATCATAAGAAAACACAATACACAGATGTACTAAAAATAAAGGTACTTTATTTTTATGACAATATGCCAAAGTATCTCAGTGAGTACCCTCAGTATGAGGATAGCAAATATACACAAGATATATGTACACAATACCAAAATATGCAGTAATAGCAATAGAAAACAGTGCAAACAATGTATAGTCACAATAGAATGCAATGGGGGCACATAGGGATAGGGGCAACACAAACCATATACTCTAGAAGTGGAATGCGAACCACGAATGGACCCCAAACCTATGTGACCTTGTAGAGGGTCGCTGGGACTGTAAGAAAACAGTGAGGGTTAGAAAAATAGCCCACCCCAAGACCCTGAAAGGTGGGTGCAAAGTGCACCTAAGTTCCCCAGAGAGCACAGAAGTCGTGATAGGGGAATTCTGCAAGGAAGACCAACACCAGCAATGCAACAAGGATGGATTTCCTGACAAGAGTACCTATGGAACAAGGGGACCAAGTCCAAGAGTCACGATCAAGTCGGGAGTGGGCAGATGCCCAGGAAATGCCAGCTGTGGGTGCAAAGAAGCTGCCACCGGATGGTAGAAGCTGTGGATTCTGCAAGAATGACAAGGGCTAGAAACTTCCCCTTTGGAGGATGGATGTCCCACATTGTGTAAAAGCTTGCAGAGGTGTTCCCGTGCAGAAAGACCGCAAACAAGCCTTGCTAGCTGCAAGGGTTGTGGTAAGGGTTTTTGGATGCTGCTGTGGCCCAGGAGGGTCCAGGATGTCACCAATTGCGTGAGGAGACAGAGGGGGCGTCCAGCAGGACAAAGAGCCCACTCAGAAGCAAGCAGCACCCGCAGAAGTGCCAGACCAGGCACTACAAACTGGAGTGAACCAGAGCTCACCCGAAGTCACAAAGGAAGGTCCCACGACGCCGGAGGACAACTCAGGAGGTCGTGCACTGCAGGTTAGAGTGCCGGGGACCCAGGCTTGGCTGTGCACAAAGGAAATCCTGGAAGAGTGCACAGGAGCCGGAGCAGCTGCAAATCATGCGGTTCCCAGCAATGCAATCTAGCGTGGGGAGGCACGGACTTACCTCCACCAAACTTGGACTAAAGAGTCACTGGACTGTGGGAGTCACTTGGACAGAATTGCTGAGTTCAAGGGACCTCGCTCGTCGTGCTGAGAGGAGACCCAGAGGACCAGTGATGCAGTCTTTTGGTGCCTGCGGTTGCAGGGGGAAGATTCCGTCGACCCACGGGAGATTTCTTCGGAGCTTCTAGTGCAGAGAGGAGGCAGACTACCCCCACAGCATGCACCACCAGGAAAACAGTCGAGAAGGCAGCCGGATCAGCGTTACAAGGTCGCAGTAGTCGTCTTTGCTACTTTGTTGCAGTTTTGCAGGCTTCCAGAGCAGTCAGTGGTCGATTCCGTGGCAGAAAGTGAAGAGAGAGATGCAGAGAAACTCTGATGAGCTCTTGCATTCGTTATCTAAAAAAGTCCCCAAAGCAGAGACCCTAAATAGCCAGAAAAGGAGGTTTAGCTACTTAGGAGAGAGGATAGGCTAGCAACACCTGGAGGAGCCTATAAGAAGGAGTCTCTAACGTCACCTGCTGGCACTGGCCACTCAGAGCAGTCCAGTGTGCCAGCAGCACCTCTGTTTCCAAGATGGCAGAGGTCTGGAGCACACTGGAGGAGCTCAGGGCACCTCCCAGGGGAGGTGCAGGTCAGGGGAGTGGTCACTCCCCTTTCCTTTGTCCAGTTTCGCGCCAGAGCAGGGCTGGGGGATCTCTGAACTGGTGTAGACTGGCTTATGCATAGATGGGCACCATCTGTGCCCATCAAAGCATTTCCAGAGGCTGGGGGAGGCTACTCCTCCCCAGCCCTGACACCTTTTTCCAAAGGGAGAGGGTGTAACACCCTCTCTCTGAGGAAGTCCTTTGTTCTGCCTTCCTGGGCCAAGCCTGGCTGGACCCCAGGAGGGCAGAAACCTGTCGAGGGGTTGGCAGCAGCTGCAGTGAAACCCCGGGAAAGGTAGTTTGGCAGTACCCGGGTCTGTGCTAGAGACTCGGGGGATCATGGAATTGTCTCCCCAATGCCAGAATGGCATTGGGGAGACAATTCCATGATCTTAGACATGTTACATGGCCATGTTCGGAGTTACCATTATGACGCTATACATATGTTGTGACATATGTATAGTGCACGTGTGTAATGGTGTCCCCGCACTCACAAAGTCCGGGGAATTTGCCCTGAACAATGTGGGAGCACCTTGGCTAGTGCCAGGGTGCCCACACACTAAGTAACTTAGCACCCAACCTTTACCAGGTAAAGGTTAGACATATAGGTGACTTATAAGTTACTTAAGTGCAGTGGTAAATGGCTGTGAAATAACGTGGACATTATTTCACTCAGGCTGCAAGGGCAAGCCTGTGTAAGAATTGCCAGAGCTCCCTATGGGTGGCAAAAGAAATGCTGCAGCCCATAGGGATCTCCTAGAACCCCAATACCCTGGGTACCTCAGTACCTTATACTAGGGAATTATAAGGGTGTTCCAGTATGCCAATGTAAATTGGTGAAATTGGTCACTAGCCTGTTAGTGGCAATTTGGAAAGAAAATGAGAGAGCATAACCACTGAGGTTCTGGATAGCAGAGCCTCAGTGAGACAGTTAGTCATAACTTGGAGTAAATGAAACAGTGCCTTCTGGGATTTGCAATCATGCTAGTCTCTCTACTACACACACTATACCCACGGTATTCTCCCAGGTGACTACACTTCAATTGAGAGTTAACAGACAGGGGTATAGGGACAAGTGTACACTGGGCCGAGGGTTGGAATTACAGAGAAAGAGCCTATTGTGCTTTGCAGTCAGGTCACCTCATTTACTTCCCACACTTGACAAATGGTATCCTCCCAGGTGAGTACACCTCAAATGAGAGTTACCAAACAGGGGCATTTGGACAAGTGAACACTGGGCTGGAGTTTGGAGTAATAGAAGCAGTGCCATCTGGGAGTTGCAGTCATGTCACTCTCTTTACTACACACACTGTACGCATGGTAGCCTCCCATGTGAGTACACTTCAGTTGAGAGTAAATAAACAGGGGTATTTGTACAAGTGACCATTGGGCTGGTGTTTGGAGTAGTAGAAACAGTGCTTCCTAGCAGTTGCAGTTATGTCACTCTCTGTACTGCACACACTATACACATGGCATCCTCCCGGGTGAGTACACTTCAACTGAAAGTTAACAAACAGGGGTATTTGGACAAGCGAACACTGGTCTGGTTTTTGGAGTTAGAGAAAAAGTGCTTCCTGGGAGTTGCAGTCAGGTAACTCTCGACTACAGACACCATACAAATGTTGGCTTTTACATATCTGTATGCAGACTGCATTTAGATTTTGGCACACATATACCTATTGGGACATATCATGAGTCCTGGTATTATTATTGTGTTTTGAAAGACTTACAGGCCCCACTTGGACCAATGGGATGTGATGGACCTTGGTAGCTTTGCTGTTGGGTCCAACAATACAGACTGACAGTGTTTACACTTAGATACTTCGAGTGTTGAATGTTGGTGTGATACATGAACAAGACAGTGGCAAAGGGTGTGCTGCGTGCATGCATGGCATTGCATTTTGGTGACATTTTCATGTTGTTTCTTACCAGACGCCTCTGCCCCAGGTATTCCTGTCAGGCCCTCAGGATGCAGGATGGCCAGGACCTTCTCCTCCCAGGGAAAGAGATGTAATAGGGTACTGGGAGGGCCACCACCAATCTGCTTGGCCGCAGCTGGTGCCTGGGACCAGGGAACGGACCTTGCCCCTGAGGTTGTTCCACCTCTTCTGATGCCCTCCTTTGTGAGCAAGGTGGTGCCTACAGCATTCACTCTGTCGACAATTCTGCCCCACATTTCTATTTTCCTGCTGAGAGGAGGATGCTAGACTTGTGCTCTAAACAAGTGTGGCGCTACTCTTATGATTTCACCCACCATGACTCAACTCATCTTCTGAAAAATGGGGATTTTTAGAATGTGAAATGGTGGAAATGAAAAAAAAAAAGTGTAGCAGTGACTTACTACACAGGGAAAGTGCAAAAGGGTGTGAATGGACAAAGGTGTGTGCAGGTTGTTCAATGGGATGTTGAAAAACGGGGTGCCTAATATATGTACTCTGTGGACAAAAAGTGTTCTGGTTTCTGTGTTTTGTTTTGGAAATGCACGGATTGTGGTCAGAGAAGGAGTGTGTTTTATGGTGTTCTTTGCAGGTGTGTCCTCTGTGACAATTTGTGTCAGCTGAGTTTTTAAAAAATTCATCCAATGTGCAGTTGTCTATTACCTTGCTGACTGCAAGCCGCTGTGGTTTGGTTTGCATTGGCTGACTGCCATGAAGGGTCTGCCACGGCAACTGTGTGTTTGTAATATGCTCGGTGGTAGGTTGCGGTGCTCTTGGCACTGGTGGATGGACCGCCTATTTCCAGAATGCTGCACCGCTGTCAGTCTGCCATTTTTGCTTGGCTGTCTGCAGTCCTGCCTGTGTAACTCGTAATAGTGGAGGTATTTTCAGGACCGCCAGCATATTGGTCTGGCAGTCCGACAACCAAACTTGTAATCAGACCATTAGCTTTGATTTTTGCTGGCGCCTCCATGTCGAGTGATTAAAACTGTAATAGTACCTAAGTATGGAGGTGTGTGGGCATATTTTACCAATAGTGTTGATCATGGTTTGTTCAATGTCAATTATTATTTTTGGGGTTTTGGGAGTATATGTTTTACTATTGTGAAGTAAATATTAATAGGGTATTTGTGTTGTGGTTTTGTGCATATATTTCATGTATTTTTGGGAGTGATAGGGTGAGATTTAAGCCATCCAGTTTTGGTCTTGTGTTAGTGTTAGCAGTCTGCTATTTGTTGCATATAATTGAATATGTTGGCATTGTTTTCATCATCATGCATTATGAATTATTGGTCTGTCTGTATTGGTGTTTTCTGGGATTTCACTGAATGTTCTTGGGGCTTATGATGTTGTTGTGCTACTCTCCTGGTTCTTTATATCAATTGTTTTTTAGATTTGCTATTGCTGGCAGTTTTCCTGTGGCTTCATGAAGAACTTCTGGAATAATGCCCTTTACTTACAGCAGGCGCTAGGCAACTTTTACTTACGTCTTGTAGCACATATCTTGTATACATTTCTGTTATGTTTCATTGATGTTTGTGTTTCTTTACACTGTGCTGAACTCCTACAGCTATTCGTGCAACTTTTCATGGACATCTTTGGCTGCTTCACATGTCTTAACTCTAGTATGACTATATATGTGCATATCTGTCTTGCTTCTCAAAAGCATTGAGTGGTAGTGTTTGCCAGAGCAATTACCCATTGTGTGATACATAGCTTTATCCATGTGGCTTTTGTGTGCACACTTGATCTACATTCTGTTACATGGTAGATTAATTAGTGGATTAAAGCTATCTTTCACCAAATAATTATTAATTAATTTACACAAAACAATGACAAGTCATGTTTTCATTTGTTATATTGAGGTTATGTATATCCGTTGCCAATGATTGGCTGATTGCATCTCAGTGCCCTCTTTGTCTTCCAACTGTATTTTTACTTTCTCTTCTCTTCTTTTTCCTCTCCTTACTTTCACCCTTTATCACTTCACCCACCTCACATTTGGTCCAATTCTCCTTCTCCCATATTTCTACTTTCCCCTTCTAGACTTTCTTTAGTATCTTGAAAAGAGACTGTATGGTAATTTTTGTAAAAAAAATGTTTTTTTTCTTGCCTTTTTATTACACAGTTAGTTTACATTTATTATTAACATTTTTAGTATATGTGTTCTTTTTTTATTATTCTTAAAATTTGGTACTTGAAATATTTGTTTTGTTTGGTCTTTCTATCATTTCTGGTTTTATGGTTTGTTATTTGCCTGTCTTGGAATCAATATTTTGGAGAAAAAGAATAATCGCGAATTATTAGTGGTGGTTAATTTTTTAATTGATTTGTACAGTTTGTTAGTTTTGTTTCAATTTTTTATTTAAGCCATAGTTGCAGTTGTTGGGGCCCTTTCTGTTCAATTTGATGCTGTTCTTCTCTGTTGAATTATGGTCGGAAAGAGTGCCACTTGCCTGCTATGGTGGCTTGCCATGCTGCAGTTTGTTGCACGTTGACTTCATCTTCTTATAGTACTTTTTAAATTAGGTATATGTTCCTATTTGCTACTTGTTTTTCTCCTGAATTCCACTGGTTAAATGTTTAGTTAATATTTTTTTTAAGTGTCAGTGTTTTGTCTATATTTATGTATTGTTTATATTTATTTGATTATAATATTTTATTTGTATATATTTATTTTACAAATATATTTTAAAGATTTTTTGCCGCTCATAGAAGTATAGAAAACCTTGTTCAGCAGGAAAACCTGTCACTAGGCTGTGACAGAAATCAACTAGATGCTTTCAAAAGAAGGCTAAAATGTGCCCTTGTTTACTCTATTCCTAAGAAAAGGAGATCCATTATGTCTGTGTGGGAAACTAACTGAAGGATTATGGATGAACTGAATGCTGGGAAATATATGCATATACATCTTGAGCACAAAAGGTAGTCTGAGCTCAGAGTAACACTGCCCTTTAAAATGGATAAGTGGCTCTTCTCTTGAGGAAACTCTCTTTGGACCCTGCAGACCTTGTAGCTTCCATCCTATCTCCAAATTCATATATCTATTCACATAAACCTAATGAGTAGTTTCTAAATAACTTTAAGGATTCATTAAAAGGAATCAATTTTTACCCCATTCCATGATGCGTTTTGAATTAGATTAGGAACAGACAAATTCTTCTAGCTTTCACCAATTTGCTCCTGTTGAATCTCTCTGTAGCAGTTGATACAATAAGCCATCCAATCTGTCGTACCACCTGGCAGAGGCAAGGGATACAGTGAAGTTTCCTTTTTAAAAGCTGCTCCCATTATGATGGCCTTGACCCATGCAAGTCCAGAGTGTGCTAACAAGCATGGTGAGTCCAATGAGGCCTGCCTTACGTCAACTCCTCTTCATCATTCATAATATTCTTTAACTAAAATCAATGTCCATCTGGGGCTTTGGGTCTTCATGTATACAGGTGGCGCTCATATCTGTATCCACATCAACTCTGTTAACATTAAAACTGTCTTTGTTTTAAACATGTTTCCAGGCTTTTGTTGACTGGATGAATGCTGCTTCCCTAAATTTTATTGGTAATAAAATGGGGCTCTTTATTTGTGGAGACAACCTGTTTGGATGCCAAAACTGCTAACACAATTGACTTGATGTCATGCCCACTGCAGCATGTACTGTACAAAATATTGGTGTATGCTAGAAAAAAGGCCTCCCTGCACATTCTTCTGCAAATCCCATTGCTCTGACCTGAGCCTCATCATCACCTAGCTGTGAGTCATTGATCCTTGCCAGGATAGGCTACTGAAATGGACACTCTCCCTACCTTCCACAAGCTTTAGTTAGCTGTAGTATCTCCAAAATGCTGCAGCTTGCCTTAAAGCTAAGAGCAAATGGTGTGCAAATGTGACTCTCATTCTGCCCTAGCTTCATTGAGTGCCTGGGCCCATTGAAAAGTGAGTTAAATTCAAGACAGTGTGGCCCTCATTATGAGTTCTGCGTTCTATTCTGTAGACCGCTGAAGTCACGCCTGCAATATGACCACCAGTGTTGGTGGTCTGTACATCACCATATTATGAATGCTGGCTGCTCCAAACTGGTCGGCGGTCTAGTGGACGTTACTCCACAGCTATCGCCACGTCACCACAACACCGCATTACAACACTTTAAATGGCGTGGCACTGTTGTGTTTGCAGGGTGTTGGTGGCGGAGCAAGTGCCATGGACCCCGTTCCCTCCTGGACGACCACCATGACTACCAGGTGAGGTGTTCGTTCGACGGGGGGTGTTGAGTGTTGTGTGCGTGAATGGGTGTGTGTGTGTGAATGGAGGGGGAGGGGGTGTTGTGTATGTTTGTGTGCATGTGTTTGCAAGTGTCTGTGTGCTTGTGTGAATGAGTGTATGCGGGGTGGTGGGAGTATGAGTGCATGTATGCGGGGACTGGGGGGTGTCGTGGACGTGTGTGTATGTGTGTATGAATGAGTAAGCGTGGATCTGTGCGTGTATGTATGTAAATATGGTGTGTGTGTGCACGTCTTGGGGGTGAAGGGGTCAGTACGGGGACTGGGGAGGGACGGCTTCACTGCCTGGGGAGTGGGGGGACCTGTCATGGGATCCAGGGGTTGGGGAGTCCTGTTGTGGTGACAGGAATTTGAATTCCAGTCACCATTATCCTTTCTGCCAGGGATTTCGTGGCGAGGCTGCTGCCACGGAATCCCTGCCACAAAGGATACTAGTAATACCGCAGATGTCGTTAGGTCGACCGCCGGGTCAAAGGTGGTCAACCTGTGGCCAGGCGATCCCGCCACCCTGGCTGCACAGGCAGGGAACTGGCTGTGATGCAGCCAGTTCACCGCTGCGATCAGAATTTATAATAATATAATAAAATCACAGAAATTTACCTTTGAATTAGAGCACCCCTGAAGATAAGTAAAATATTATTTATATTGCACACACCACTAAATGAGTTTCCTATTTGTGCTTTTCCTAATAGTCCCTATATGTGCTTGGATGAAAGATGACATTGCAAGCTCACTGGTGGGTTTTCTCGAAAACAGATGCATCTTAAGCTGAAGTCCTGAGTTCTTCTCAACAAATCTTTGCATAAAGCTTCTTTGATTATGTTCATGCCACCACATTTCAAAGGCAAAACAAGTATCTTACTAAGCATCAGTCTCAAAACAAACCTGCACCCCTGTACCATCTGTTCCCTACTAACAATGCTCCTACTAACCTACAGAGTTGAGTTGCATGACCCTCCATAACCCCACATCCAACTCCAGTAATGACCCACCTTCTCCCCACCACCCAAGCCATCCAAGATTAGTTGACCTCCTTTTTCTTAAATGGCACCATCTGGCAGAGTCACACTCCCAACAACAGTTCACTTCCATTGACTTTAATGGCATCAAACTAAATTATTACTGGAATCATTTTGCACCTCCAACAACTTCAATAGAATCTCCATTCTAGCAATTACAGATGCTGTAGTTCGAAGTCTGACACACTAAATCAACTTTTATGGATAGAAATGTAGACCCAAGGATCTTCCCCAGCAGCCAGGGTATACCTTAATCAGGCACTTGCAAACCTGCAACTAAGTGGACATTTGGGCCCAGCAGTTTCCTTCTTGGCCTTGAACTGTAGTCAACAATGCCATGTAGCTTCTCTCTTTCACCATCAACAAGAGTATGCTGGCAAGGCAATCCCACACCTACCTGGTCATAAACAGCTACAAGGCTCTGCTTCCGCAATCCTACTTGACAGTCAGCCTCTCTCCAACAGTTGAACAGCAGCTCCTCACTTATCGACTCAGTGAGTTATCGACTTTAGACTTGGCCCCGAGCTGGCTCAATCCAGATGGTAGGAAGAAATGCTGGTTATGTAACCATCACTGGGAAACCTTTGAACACACAAAATGCACTTGCCCTGCTCTCCTGATGGAGTCTGGATCAATCCAATTTTTCTAACAAGACGAATCCGAATGTGCAGAAGAACTTTGATCGAGTACCTGCTAGCCACTGATCTCAGACTTACTGCTTGGTTCGTTAAATTCTTAACTCAAGCAGCAAAGAAACCACACGCCCAACCAGCAGTGTTTCTTGAAAAACCCTTGAGCAAAGACGACAGTCATATAAATTCTGCTATTAGCCCCCCAATTTATAGTGTGGTCTTCCACATCCCATTGCCAGAACTTTTATCTAAAAATTCTAAATCTTCATGACTTGATTGTATGGATTTCTGGCGATATAAGTAGCTGTACAAGAGTAGCACTTCTGTGAATTACTGCAGCATTTTTTAACAATTTTGTATGCAATGGTTTCATTAAGATGTGTTGTTCCACATTTCTCTGATTGCCCTTCTATCTGAAAAAACTTTGGCCAATAGTTGTGAAAAATTTGCGCCACCTTTGTATCATTTGTTTTTATGCACAAGTGACGCAAACCTACCGCCATATTTATATTTTGACGCCAGACCTGTGTAGCGTCAAAATATCGGAGTTAGCATAATTGTTTGGGAGAGCCAACCCACCTTGCCTCGCATTGCGACAATGATATGCAACGTAGGCGTTCCCTTCCAAACAATGACGCTAGCCCTCCAGGGTCATATTTACCCCGACACTAAAACGACGCACAGAAAGGAACTTGTCCCAAAAAATTAAGCAAAGCCCTTTTAACACCTGGTAAGACCAGGCATTTAAATGAGGCCCACACACCACTACTTAAAGAAAACACACTGAAGAGCATTGGCAACCTCCTGGACAACATGGTACTGTCATTGCTCCAGCATGGCACACGCCGCAGGTATCAGCGATGACTACAGGTCCCTCTACCACCACGACAGCCACCCCAAACATCACCAAAGCAGCCACAAAGGCAGAGCAGAAGGCGGGAGAGGATATTTTGACAGCGTACAACTATACTTGTGCTCAGGGAACAAGATCTCATCAGGAATTACCATCAGAACCAGGAGCCAATTAAACGCCTGCGGCACCACATTGCGCATGACATCACTGCAAGAGTGGAAAATCTAACAAACATACAACCCATGACCAAACTCCTCGCTGTCCTCCATATGCTGGCGTCAGGATCTTTTCAGACAATGGGCACATAAGTGGCTGGTTTCGTCCAACCATCCTTTTCGGTCTTCCTTCCAAAGGTTCTGGATGCAATCATATGCCTCAAACTCCACCACATCTGCTTCCCCAACACCCAGAAACTGCAGCAGGAGACCAACCAAGGTTTCTATCTAATTGCTGGGCTCACACAAGTGCTGGGTGCATTGGACTGCACCCATGTCCAACTAGTGCCATCTGCAGCAATGGAACACCTATACAGGAACCGCAAGCACACCCATTCGATAAATGTGCAGGCCATTGTGGACCACCATGAGCTCTCCTCAAACATCCTTGCCAAATATTCTGACAGCATCCATGATGCCTACATATTCCAGCACTCCACCATCAATGAGTGGTTACAGGATGGGCAATATTGGAAATCGCCTACTCGTAGGTAAGCCACCATACCAATCAGTACACAGACAACACAACAACCTTGTAGGACAAACAAGACATACACCTCACTAAACACACATGGGCAGGGCAACACAGTAGTACAGACAACACATATGCCACATGCCACACTACAATGCAATCATTGCACATCACACACACATACACCAACATGTACAAAAAACAGCCACAACCTGACTGGCACACAACATGAGGACAGGTGGAGCTATGTCCCCTTCGCATACAGAAAATGGGCCCAAACAACTACTAGTGTCCACTGGTTTACGCCTAAATACAGAACCCACACACATTACACCAAACAATGAATAGCTCAGCTATGTGAATGGCATAGGTTATGTCAATGTAAAGAAAGTCACACATAGGCCCAGCCCCACATTTGTCATGGGGTTCAAGCCTCTGGCAGCACCAATTTCAAATGCTACCAAAGTGTTGCCTTTACCAACGACATATCACCTACACATACCTGACCTACCTGCAGTGTGCACATTCACATGTCTGCTGCATTGTATCGCACACATAGGAATACAACATTACCTGCCATGAAAGACCATGGGGCAGAATAAAGAGAAGTCGTTTAGCACCTAGTTCAGTGCCACCTCACATACGCACCTTAGTGCCCGCTAACGCCACCTTGTGTGTGTGTATACAAGAAAACGTCTCACCATGGCACAGAGTTTGTGCAATACTGTAAAGATCATGGATGCCATACTAGGATTCTGTTGGGGTATAGAGGACATACATGACCTTTCATGTACAGTACACAGAGACCCTTGTAAAAAATTGGTGTGCCCCTTCCCAGCGCCTGCACTGCGCATATGTTGAAAGTGTCTGTGATAAATCGTATATAGGAACTTAGGAGATTCCACGGCACCAAGTTTTGCTCATCTTCTAATTGTGTGATTCACACCCTAGTACACTTGATGGCTGGCACATCCATCATCTGTCACAAATGGTCACTATGTTCGCACTGCATGTGTACTACCACATGTTAACATGAAGGCCAGAGTTTGGCTTTGTAGGGCTACCATGGTGTCTCTACATATGATACCACTGTGGTACAAGGAGGTGGTAGCTTCCACCAACAACAGGACACTATCCCAAATATGGACAGCACAACACATATTTGCACTGGTTGAACCATCAGTTTGGGTTGAATTTTACAATCCCCAGGTCCCTGAGCCACAACCCAAGATTGTAATGTCCATCAACACAGACCAATGAAACCATTTCACAAAACAGGAGCATACACTATACGAGAAGCAAGTGTGAATCACCACTCCACCTAAAACTAACAACTGCCAAGGTACATTCCAAACTACTATTAACCCCTTCGCTGCCAGGCCTTTCCCCCCTTAGGTGCCAGGCCTTTTTCTGGCTATTTGGAGCCATTTGAGCTTAGGCCCTCATAACGTTTTGTTGAAATCAGCTACCCATGCCAAATTTCCATCCTTTTTTTTCTAACAGCCTAGGGATTCTAAGGGTACCCAGAGTTTGTGGGTTCCCCTAGAGGAGACCAATAAATTAGCCAAAAAAACAGCAAAAATTTCATTTTTTAAAAATAAATGAGAAAAAGGGCTGCAGAAGAAGGATTGTGGCTTTATTCCCTGAAAATTGCATCAACAAAGGGTTTGTGGTGCTAAAATCACCATCTTCTAAGCTTTCAGGAACAGGCAGACGAAAATCAGAAAACCACATTTTTCAACAGAGTTTTTGCATTTTACTGGGACATACCCCATTTTTACTATTTGTTGTGCTTTCAGCCTCCTTCCAGTTAGTGACAGAAATAGGTGTGAAACCAATGCTGGATCGCAGACAGCTAAACATTTCTGAAAAGTAGACAAAATTATGAATTCAGCAAGGGGTCATTTGTGAAGATACTTCAAGGTTTTTCTACTGAAAGTAGCAGCTATTATATTGAAATTCAGGTAAAAAAAACAGCCATTTTTCTACATATTTTACTCAGTAACGTTTTCCTACAATGTCAGATTTTCAAAAGCAATATACTGTTATGTCTGCTGGACTCTTCTGGTTGTGACAATATATAGGGCTTGTAGGTTCATCAAGAACTCTAGGTACCCAGAGCCAATAAAAGAGCTGTACATTGCAATGAGTTTTCATGGGATACTGGGTGTACAGCAATTCATTTGCTGAAATATAAAGAGTGAACTACAGGTATCAAGGAAACCATTGTATTTCCAAAATGGGCACAAGCTAAGGTGTTGAGAAGCAGTGCTTATTTGCACATCTCTGAATTCTGGGGTCCCCATAGTAGCATGTGAATTACAGGGCATTTATCAAATAGACTTCTTTTTTACATACTGTCTTACATTTGGAAGGAAAAATTGTAGAGAAAGACAAGGGGCAATAACACTTGTTCTGCTATTCTGTGTTCCTCCAAGTCTCCCAATACAAATGGTACCTCACTTGTGTGGGTAGGCTTAATGCCCGTGACAGGAAACGCAACATGGACACATCACATTTTTACATTGAAATCCGATGTGTTTTTTTGGAGAGTGCCTAGCTGTGGAATTTGGCCTCTAATTCAGCCAGCACCTAGGGAAACCTACCAAACCTGTGCATTTTTCAAAACTAGACACATAGGGGAATCTAGGATGGATTGACTTGTTGGGTCCTCACCTGGTTCTGTTACCCAGAATCCTTTACAAACCTCATAATTTGGCAAAATAACACTTTTTCCTCACAGTTTGGTGATAGAAAGTTTCTGAAATCTGAGAGGAGCCACACATTTCCTTCTATCCAGCATTCCCCCAAGTATGGCAATAAAAATGATACCTCACTTGTGTGGGTAGGCCTAGTGCCGGCGGCAGGAAATGTCCCAAAACACAACATGTACACATCACATTTTCCCAAAGAAAACAAATCTATTTTTTGGAACATGCCTAGTTGTGGATTTTGGCCTCTAGCTCAGCTGGCACCTAGGGAAACCTACCAAACCTGTGCATTTTCTAAAACTATATACATAGGGGAATCCAAGATGGGGTGACTTGTCGTGGTCTAACCAGGTTCTGTTACGCATAATTCTTTGCAAACCTCAAAATTTGGCCAAAAAAACACTTTTTCCTCACATTTTGGTGACAGAAAGTTCTGGAAACTGAGAGGAGCCACAAATTTCCTTCCACCCCATGTCTCCTGATAAAAATGGTGCCTCACTTGTGTGGGTAGGCCTAGAGCCCATGACAGAAAATGCCACAAAACACAACATGGCTACATCACATTTTTCCAAAGAAAACAGAGCTGTTTTCTGCAAAGTGCCTAGCTATGGATTTTGGCCTCTAGCTCAGCCGACACCTAGGAAAACCTAGAAAGCTTGGACATTTCTGAAAAATAGACACCTAGGGGAACCCAGGATGGGGTAACTTGTGGTGCTCTCACCAGTTTCTGTTAACCAGAATCCTTAGCAAACCTCAACATTTGGCAAAGAAAACACTTTTTCCTCACATTTTGGTGCTGCAAAGTTCTGGAATCTGAGGGAAGCCACAAACTTCCATCTACCCAGCGTTCCCCCAGGTCTCCCAATAAAAATGGTACCTAACGTGTGTGGGTAGGCATAGTGCCCACAACAGGAAATGCCCCAAAACACTAGGTGGACACATCAAAATTCTCAAATACAGAACGACCTGTCTTAGCGGAGGGGGGGCACCTGCGTTTTTGGTCCTGGGCTCAGCAGCCAGCTTAAAAACCTACCCAACATTTCTGAAAACTAGACTCCCAAGGGAGTCCAGAGAGGTGTGACTTATGTAGATGCCCCAGTGTTTTCTTACCCAGAATCCTCACCAAACCTCAATTTTAGCTTAAAGAATCACATTTTTCCCACATTTCCTACCACCCAACGTTACCTCCCATCAGTCTCCCGGTAAAAATGATACCACACTTGTGTAGGTGGGCCAAGTGCCTGTGATAGGGAGGAGCCAAAAACATGTCAATAATTAGAGGGAACCAAAACGGGTCCATAAGGGCAGTTTGAAAAAAAACATTTTTAGGCTGACAAGTGGGGCAGAATTGTTATTGGTATAGATGTGATAATGATGGGTGGTAGGAATGTTGTGGACTCCTGCAGATTCCAGAAGGTTCCATTACAAAAATGTGGGGAAATGTGTGATTTCCAGCAAAGTTGGAGGTTTGCAGGGCATTGTGGGTAAGAAAATGGTGCAGGGTGCATGTGAAGCACACCACCCTGGATTCACACAGATGTTTCATTTTTAGATGCATCGAGGTCTTGTAGATTTTTCTACGTGGCAGCGTCCCAAAGTCCAAAAAGTGCAGCCCTCACCATTTCAAGTGGCATGATTTTGAGAGTTAGACAAGCTCTCAAGGCCCACATGTAAAACCAAAACCCAAAATAATCAAATGTCCTCTTGCCTGCCTTGGGATCAAATGTTTTAGTGTGTGGGGGAGAGCTGAAAGACTGTTACACCTTCAGATGGGGTGGGAGAATCATCATGCCCATACTGGTTGGTAGCCACCACCCTAATATTTTTTTTTTACATTCCCTGGCATCTAGTAGGCTTTCTGGCCCCCCCGGGGTAGTGGATCAGAAGTAATTGCCCCATCTGCCAACCGGCGGGCAGAACAACTTTGTCCCCATTTATTTGGGGTGGGGGTATGGCCATACCCCCACCCTCAATTTTTCAATCTTCCCTGGTCTCTGGTGGGCATTCCTCCCCCTTTGGGGGCAAATGGGCCTTACAAAAATAAGCCGATCTGCCCCCAAGGGGGGCAGAAATGGCCAACAGTAATGTGTCTCCATGAAGAGTGACCCTTGCTAAGGGAGCTGCCCCCCCCAAACAAAACAAACTAATCTCTGGTGCCTAATTTGTTTCTGCCACCCCTGGGGCAAATCAGCAAAATAGAAATAGGCCGATCAGCCCCCAAGGGGGGCAGAAATGGCCTAATATTAATTTGCCCCCAGGGGAGTGACCCTTGCTTAAGAGGTCGCTCCCCATCTGTAAAAAAACATTTTTTTAAATCCCTGTTGCCTAGCTGTTAATGCCCCCCTTGGGGGCAGATCAGCCTAATTAAAATAGGCTGATCTGCCACCAAGGGGGGCAGAAATGGCCTAAAATAAATTTGCCCCTCCCCCAGGGGAGCAACCCTTGCCTAATGGGTCTCTCCCCTTGCGTGAAACTGACCAACAAAAAAAAAATTCTGGTGTCTAGAGGTTTCTGCCCCCCCCGGGACCATATTGGCCTGATAAAAATAGGCCAATCTGCCCCCAAGGGGAGCAGAAATGGCCTAAAAATAATTTGCCACCAGGGGAGCGACCCTTGCCTAAGGGGTCGCTCCCCACATGTGAAAAATGAAAAAAAATAAAAATTCCTGGCATCTAGTGGCTTCAGCACTCCTAAGGGCATGAAAGCCTAATAGTAAATTGTCCCCCCGGGGAGCAGCCCTTGCCAAAGGGGCCGCTTCTCTAATGAATAAATAAAAATAAATAAACTCCCTGATGTCTAGTGGGCATTTCTGCAGCCCGATCGCTTAACAATCGGGCTGCAGAAATGCTCACAGAGGCATGAAAGGAATACCTTTCCTTTTCTTTCATGCCTCTGCATGTCCCCACCTCCTGGCAAAGCATTTCTCTTCCGATCACGCGATGGGAGGTGACCTCTGATTGCGTGCTGATGTCATCAGACGTAACTGGGGGGCATGGGCGGTTCAGGGGTGGAAAGGGTAGCGATTCCCATTCTATCCCTGATGGGGGGGTACGGATGGGAGGCCCGGAGGGGGAGTGCTAGTGCTCCCCGTGTGCCGGGTGCAGGACGAGCTGGTCTCGTACCGGGCACCCAAAAAGTTAAGCATTACCAACACATCTTCTCTCATTCCTTTGCAGTCGATCAAGGGTATGGTATACAGCCGTGGGTGATGACTCCATTTGGCCACCCCACAGCCATGGAAGAGCGTGCATATAATGAAAGGCACACAAGAACATGAAGTGTGGTGGAGATGATATTTGGGCTCTGAAGTCAAGGTTCACCTGCCTGGCAGTGACAGATGAAAGCCTGTTGTATTCTCCACCACTGGTATCTAAGAAGACACTGGTATGTGCAGTCTTTCATAATAAATCTATAATGACCAATGTTCCCTGGGATGAATAGGTAGATGCCCACAACGAGAAGGAGAATGACAATGGTGCAGCACATATGGAGGGGTAACTACATAACACTGCTGCAGGAGTTTGCAGGAGACTACAAATTGTACAGAACTTCTACACATAGTCACTGTATAAACATTATCACATTCTAAATATCAGCAATAAATTACTTTTCAACAGAATGTCCATGGTCTACACATTCTCCACTACATATATCACTGGAATGTTACTCATACCTCAGAAAGCAGGAAAGAAACACAACAGTTAGTTGCAACATAGCTTGTGATGTAAGAGGGTCTAGCACCTCCATGTCACACATTTGTGTCACACAACTCACGGGCATGTGGCTCTCGAAGACCCAGATACATGCACCACAAAATATAATGTGACATTAAGTGGCCAATGTGCAAAATCCTATCACTTTTCCCACATCTGGCAGGATGTATGTAAGGGGGTGTACATAAGATAGGGGATGTTATCAAATGGTACATTAGTAATGTAGGAACTGAACTATGTCGCAACTCAGGAGGATCGCTGCTACATCAGCACTGTGCATGTGTGACAAGGGGGGACACCATTGTTAGCAATAGACCTTTGTTATGTGTTCAGGGTTGGCAACCAATGTCAGAACCTGAGCCTCCACTGTGTATCAATGGGCTTACATCCTGGCACTGCCATTGGGCCGAACCAAGCCACATGGTGAGCTGTCCCTCAAATATGGCACACACACATTGGCTGTGGAGTGTGCTCGGATTGATAGACAAAATGAAGCAGCAATGGGTGCTGAACCACTCTCCAAACATATGTCCCACTGTCAGAATTTAAGAATAAAATGTGACAATCCACCACCAAATTAATGTCTGGGTGGAGTGTGTTCCACTCCCTATGTATATTCTATACACACTTGTCACACAAAGCTGTTTTCTTGGCACATGCCTACAACTAATCTGGATATACAAGTGAAGACTGAAGTAGAGGTGTATGGCCTAGGTAGGAAAGGGTTTGCCATTACCAACAATGGCAACAGTGACAAAATTCCCTAATATGTCTAGGTCTACAACATGCCAATCATGTTTGGGATGTGCAAGGATGTCCAGCAATGTCCAAACATGTCGCAGACCATTCCAAAAATGTATTGGAGAAGAACTAGACAGATATGTTGCATGTGGCTAATACAAAAAAACAGCACTGAGATGATTTCACACACTAACATCATACACTCATGGTAAAAGTGACATAGGTTGTGGTATGCAGGAATTGGTGCATACCCATGTACAACGAAGGTTACGGATGAACAGCTAAGATATACTCACACATAGTTGGAGATACAACATGGAGAGGTCACTTGGAGAAGACACAAGTGCTGTGGCAGGTGTAATGCCATGTGTATGTGGAAGTCATGTAATCTCACAAAGCCAGGCAATAGGATGGTAGCTATCATGGAGCCAGTAGTAGAAGATGTATACATCTTCAATTAGCACAAGTCACACGCTGCATCCTGTCCATGTATGACCGGACAATGTTGCTATAGAAAATGTGTACAAAGTGTAAGCAGCCTACAGATTGGCAGCAATGTAGGAGACAATGTATTTCTAACAAGATATGCAATAAAAGATGGATAAGGTACACACATACACCAATACTGGCTGTGCAACACATCAATGTCACCATGTGATCACCCAACATATGTACAGAAAGGATGCCTAGGTCAGTACATAACCTGCTGATGTTTGCCACTACAATAACCTGTTAGTTGCCATTGTATAACATTCTGACAGGAGGCAGTGACATATAACACCTGTCCCCTGGCTCAGTCCAAATTTACCAGTTACAACAGAGATACAAGCCCTAACCAAGCTGTTCATGGAAATTATTAAGGACATACAATCATGTCAAATGATGAGACATGTCCTACAAGTACAAGTAGCCAGTCCTCGGTACATGATAGGGCAAGGCTGACATCAAGTACCCAGGAGGAAAAATTAAATCCCCAGTCTTTTTATTACAATTGTGCATGTGTCTTTCTGCAGGGAACTGTGCATTGCTCTGCTGGAGAGCAATCATGAAGAGACTAGATCCCCACCCAAAAAACCCTAACGCCACTGCTGAGGCTACATTGAATATTGGCATAGTCAGGGGCCTGATGCATGTGCACAGTGGACTTAGTAGTGAGGAGCACCGTAAACCTGCGCCTAAACATGCAACCATGGGTCTATGTGGGCTTAAAAACTTGCACAGTAGTGATGGTGACTAGGCTGCCATCTTTGCCTGACTGCAACACTGCTACACAGTAGTATGCCATTGTATGTGACATTCATAACAAACATTATGTGGTCGATTGTGAATACCTAGTTGAAGGCATGCACACATATGCCACATATTTCAGCACACATGTACCACTTAAATGGCACAGGGCTGGTAATGTATATTGGAGTCTGCACAAAAAGCAACTGTAAGTGCATATGTATCACAAGATCAATGACAGAATATAATGACCTTCAGATATGTTTCGATATATGGAAACATAGGTGGTACTGATATGAGTACACAGCCATTTGACAAAGTCCAACATGTGTCCATGCAGGAAGATAGATATGTGAGGTTTCATATCCCATGAACACACCACTGTGGTCCTATATTGCAGAGATGATACTACACATGTCTTTCCACACACACAGCACATACCAACCTTCATTGACACATTTGTGTACACCATCTCTGGCATCTAAGATGAATGGGGAACTATATGTCACACGTGTAGCAGAACATCATGAAGGCAGGCTGAACCTAACTACTCCTCACATTGTGGACACACATGCACTCACATTGCCAGGGGTAACGTGATTTCAACCCAGTCGTAGTTCACTGCATCCTCTGAGTACGATTTGTCATGGGTGTCAATGCATTACCATGTATTGGACATAGCCCATCATATCTACTGTGCTGTTGGTGTAAGTACATTTGTATATGAGACATTAAAATGTGGTAGACCCACCGATATGTGTGAGATCACATATGTACACTCCTAGTACACATGTGGTAGCATGTATGTGGACACAGTCTAGCTACACATGAACATAGGCACACGGTATCAGTTATCACATGCATCACAAACATATACCAACATATTGGTAACACATATCAATGTTACCGTAAAGATATGAACAGACATGCACACACAGGTAGCCGTACCATACTGATTACATACATGCATTGACCCTGTGATATGGTATGTGAATCTGGGTGCACTGTAAGCCTTTCCAATAAAAGCCACGCATTTCTGTCATGTGTCAAAATATTTTGACAGAAACAGCAATATTCCATTCTTCGCAAATCCAAAAAAATGACACCTGGCCCCCGCACATCAATCCCAAGTTCACAGGCCTTGTCAGGCCTTATGGGAAGGAATACCACACATGACCATCATGCGTCCAAATTTTAGATGCAAACGCCAAAACTTCACACTTTCCCAGCAGAAAAATGACACCTGGCTCCTGCACAGAAGGCACAATGGGAGAAAATCGACGCATGACCGTCATGCCTTAAAAGAAATGACGCCTATCTGAAAAAGTGACGCACAGGCCAAGGAAGTGATGAAACAGGACATCCTGCCTGCATACTTGTCACATTGAGTTCACTTTCACTTCACAGTCTTATTGTCATTGACTGTGTGAGGGTGTGTGGAGCTGGTGTTGTTGAAGGAATGGAGTCTCAGGAGAGTTTTGTTGCTGTTGTGTTATATTTGTCTTTTCCTCAGTAGTGTTTTTGTACTGTGTTTGTCACTGCATTGTGGGGTTTTGTTTAGGGGTAGTATAGTTTGCTGGGGTAGGCAGGGTAGTTTTATATTTACTTTTTTTTGGGCACTTACATTTGCACTTATATCTGTAGTCTCCTAAAACTGAGGTTGACAAAGATGATAGCTGATGAACTGTGAGGGTTTATATGGCTTGTGCAGCATTACCTTCCAATGATGCTGGTCTTGGGTGGCTGCCTGATACAGGGCTACCCAACAGAGGCCCGGAATCTGCGGTGGGGCAAGGTGCTCCACCACTTAACCCAAATCTCTTGAGGAGGATGCAATTAGCTCCAGCTGAAACACCATTGGGCTGATCTGATCTCAAGGGAGAAAGACCTACAGGATCACCTGGGGATTCCGATTGGTGGAGCAGTTGGTAAGTATCACATTAGCATGGTGACAAGACTATTTGCATGTGCATGACAGTCAGACATAAGGTTGAGTGCAGCATGTTTTGTCAAGGGATCTGAACAGGTTGTTTTGGGCCTGTATAAAGAGCCTCAGCGCAACCTATGGGCTGCCATTGTGATTTTCCTTAATGAAGCAGAGGCAGTGCCATCTTCCCTGCGCCATAATAACAAAGTGGTGAGACGCATGCATAGTGCCACTCATTTAAGACTTGCACAACATGAGGGCTGCGCCAGGCATCATGTATGGGAGTGGAGCCCTACCCCTGTATGATGTGCTAAAATGCATGGGCCTGGGAAAAACTATACCTTTTCTAGCACCATATTTCTCACACTTTCAAGCCTGCTCAGAGCAGGTGTTAAAAGGGGGCATACCATTGTATTTCATAGGCCCCTAAGTACTCAGCAGAACTTGTGCTAACATTTTGGTGCTACTCCTGCTGAGTACATCATTTGAGTCCATATAAATTGATCCAATTGCCCCCTACCTGCACCATGGTGCACCATATGTTTTATACAGCCCGCCCACGGCAGGGGAAAGGGGGCGCTAAGGGGCACAAGGACAGAAGTGATACACTAGGTGTAGTGCCACTTTCTGTAAATCTACCCCTGTGTGTGATTGGCCAACCACATTTAAGAGAGCTTGTCTATGCACCGGGTCCAGACTACTAGCACTTTCCTCTTTCCCCATAATGTGTCTATTACCCCCACACACATGTGCTGAATTTGTACCACAGGCCTTCCATGTCTTACAGACAGCATGGGGCAGGCCTGCACCTGTACCAGCACTAGCACATTAATCAGAAACCTCCACCAACACAGGCATCCTTGGACCACAGAGCAAGTGTGTCTGTGTTGAGGGAAATGTATATGTGCATGTTGGTATCCCTTCCTGGACAAGAAATGGTATACTGTGGCAACAATGGCTGGCTACATAGTATTGACAAGACATCCGTAATGTTATTCAGTTAATGTGCAGGTAGGGACAACTAAATGAACATAAGTAAACTGCAATGGCATAATAGCTCAAGTGTGTGTACCTTGTAATGGCACACACATATTCAAAACAAGAAACAAGGAGGTCTCAATGCATTCCTTAACACTTTGCAATACTCATACAACCCCTGGGCAATTGTCAGTATTTTAGCAGTGATAATGAGCTAGATGTGTTCAACATCTGGGGAAGGGACAAAAGTTATGGGTGTCACCATGGGATGGCCACTGCAACAACCATTGCATGCCCCTCAGATGCAGAATACTGTGTCATGCAACCCCATATGGTCATGGAGGTGTAAAGCAACGAAAAAGTACATGTACATATGGTGCAGTTAAATGCACCACACAAGTGTCAGGGAAAGTGATGCTTTGTTGGTGCCAGGGTCTCTGTTATCTGGCTCTGTGTCTTACAGACATGGAATTGTGGGTGTTAGGAAATGGAAAGCATGCCCACAAATACACTGATGTCAGTCATGATATGTGTTAAAGCTGCTGTTTATGTGATTAGCATGACTGTTGCCAACAAATTTGTCACTGCACTTTTGACAGTACTGTGTGCCACAAGTAGCTCTCAGTTACTCAGAAAATGGTACAGATGAAGTACATGTATTGAGGTTTCTAGGGGGCTTTTATAGGAAACACTTGCCCCACTGGTGCCTCACTACTCTTCAGATTTTCATTGAGGACACAGTCTCGCAAGGAGACTTAGGCCCTGATTACAACCCTGGTGGTTGGTGTTAAAGTGGCGGTAATACCACCAACAGACTGGCGGAAATTACAGCCAAATTATGACCATGGCGGAAAGATCTCTGATAGACAGCCAATGCACCACACCGACAGCCAGGGCTAAAACAACAGGCACCACGGCGGTAGCCGCCTACAGCCAGGTGGAAGTCAATGTTCCGCCCACCATATTCAGACACATCAATCCGCCACCTTTTCTGGGGGCGGTACCAGTGACAACAAAAGCCTGACGGAAACAGACGTCAAAAGGGAAATTACTCACCATTGGAGACACACGGAACAACCACGCCGCCATGGAGCCTGAGCTGCATGTCTTCTCCATGATTTTCTACATGCTGCTCCACCACGAACACCAACGCTGGCCAAGACGACAACAGTGAGTACAGCTGCCTAGCACACAAGGGAGGTGGAGGAAAGGAGAGTGACACACGCACGCACCACACCCCCCAACACCATACACACAAGCACCTGAATTACTAAAACATTTTTACCCTGCAACTCCAATGAATAATACAAGGACAAAATGATTTTGAAAAAGTGAATGTAATGAGAGCAGCACATATAAAAAAATAATTTAGGCAAGAGAATAGATATATACATATTTACATAAAAAGGGACATAACCCAGTCCACAATGTTCGTAGGCCAAATGGTCACAGGCCAAAGTCAAAGGCCACACATGTCACCTGCATCAACACGGAGAGAACACTGCAGGGGCATCAGTTGGGAAATCGGCCGACACGTCAGGGGGACAGGGATGGGGAACACCTCAGCCGGGAGATGGAATACGACCACTGGTTCTGGAAGGGGCAACATGGCCTGTGCTTAGTCCTGGGGAGTGCAAGGCCACAGTCTCTCAGTTGGGTGACTTGCCCACTTGCTCTGGAGGGGGTAACATGCCCTGTGCTTGGTCCTTGGGAGTGCACGGCCACAGTCTCTGGAGTGGGTGACTTGCCCACTTGCTCTGCAGGGGGCAACATGCCCTGTGCTTGGTCCTGGGGAGTGCAAGGCCACAGTCTCTCAGGTGGGTGACTTGCCCACTTGCTCTGGAGGGGGCAACATGCCCTGTGCTTGGTCCTGGGGAGTGCAAGGCCACAGTCTCTTGAGTGGGTGATGTGCCCACTGGTTCTGGAGGGGGCCTTGTGCCCTGTGCTCTCGATCCTTGGGTGTCTTGGCTATGTGGATATCTTACCTACTGGTTCTGGAGGGTACTTCGTGCCCTGTGCTCTTGATCCTGGGGTGTCTTCGTCACAGTCCTATAGTTGGGTGTCATACCCTCTGGAATTACAGGGGGCAGGCCTCATAGCAGCCTATGGAAGCAGGATTACATACCGTCCGCCGGCGGTGATGGCTGCTCAGTGGTGGTGGTACTGCATGTGGGGGGAGGCTCCTGCCCATCCCCTGCAGCCTCTGACAGCTACCCACTGGAGGTGGTGGTGCTGCATGCTGGGGGGAGGCTCCTGTCCATCCCGTGCAGCCTCGATTGGCTGCCCACTGGAGGTGGTGCTGGTGGGGGGAGGCTCCTGCCCATCCCCTGCAGCCTCTGATGGCTGCCCACTGGAGGTGGTGGTGCTACTGGTAGCAGGAGGCTCCTGCTCATTACCTGCAGCCTCTGATGGCTGCACAACCATGGTTGGTGGAGGGGGCTCCATCACAATTCCTGCCCCAGGCCTCTTGCTCTTCCTGCCTGCTGGTGCAGGCTCCTTGCTCTTCCTGGCAGCTGGGCAGGCTCCTTAACCTTGAGGCTACCTGGTGCAGGCTCCTTAACCTTCTTAGCAGCTGCTGGGGCAGGCTCCTTGCTATTTCTGGCAGCTGGGGCAGGCTCCTTTACCTTCTTAGTATCTGCTGGGGCAGGCTCCTTGTTCTTTCTGGCAGCTGGGGCAGGCTCCTTTACCTTCTTTTCTGCTGGGGCAGGCTCCTTGGTCTTTCTGGCAGCTGGGGCAGGCTCCTTTCCCTTGAGGCTGCCTGGTGCAGGCTCCTTCACCTTCAGGACATGTGGCCTGGATCCTTTTCCACCACGAGTTGGTGTGGTGACGACTGGGCCCATGGAATGGGTGCCTGAGGTGCTTGGCTGGGTTCTTCCCACTCTAGCCATACGTGCAGGACGGGGGAGGGGAGGGAAGAGGTCAAAGGTGGATAGGAGCAGTTTTTTAGGGACATTGGGGTGGGAAGAGGGAGAAGGAATGGGAGTGGAGGAAGAGGGAGTGGTTGTTGGAGGTATCTGCTGATTCTGGGTGCAGGTGCTTGTCCTGGATGCTGTAGTGAGGTGGATGGCTGTTGGGTGCCTGAGTGCTTGCGTTTGTGTACCTTAGGAGGGCGTGGACGGACACATTGGGAGAGGACACAGGGGACGTGTGCATGGTTGTTGTGGAGGTGTCTGCCAGTGAGGTGGGTGTTCTGCTTGGTGTGGTGATGATGCTGGTAGTGGATGATAATGTAGCGCATTCAGGTGTGAGTGTAGACAGAATTGAGAGGGAGTTGGAGGATGAGGAGGAGGGGGAGACAGTGGAAATAGTGGATGTTGGTGTGTCTGCATCTGGATGGTGTTTTTGTGAGTACCTGTGGGATGAAGTGTGGTGCTTGTATTTGCCTGTACCACTCTTGTGTGTTGTCTTGTATGCATGTTTGTCTGCCTGTGTGCTTGGGATAGGTTGGGATTGAGGAGACTGGGAAGAGGAAATTGGAGGGGGGAGGGTAGAAACAGGGACAATGGCTGCCATCAGAGAGGAGGCCAGAGTCTGAATCGATCTCTGGTGGGCTGCCAATCCAGTGTGAATGCCCTCCAGGAATGCATTAGTCTGTTGCACCTGGGCTGCCAGCCCCTGGATGGCATTCACAATGGTTGACTGCCCTACAGAGATGGATCTCAGGAGGTCAATAGCCTCCTCACTTAGGGCAGCAGGACTAACTGGGGCAGGGCCTGAGGTGCCTAGGGTGAGCGGGCACAGGCAACTCGCTGAGGCGCTGCTGGGAGGGCGGTGCTGGTACGGGGGGGTCGCGGCTGTACCTGTAGCTGGGTTGGTCACAGAGGTGTCCGCCACCAATAGGGAGCTTCCATCAGAGGAGGTATCTGTGTCTGAACTGTCCCCTCCAGTCTCTGCCGTTCTGATCCCCTCGCCCTCCGTCCCACTGGTGCCCTCATCGTCAGTAGACTCTGCCTCTTGGGTCCTGTGGAATGCAGCTCCTTCCGTGTCTGGTGCCTCAGCTCCTCCGCCAGATGATGCTAATGCACATGAGGACAGGGTGACAAAACAAAAAGTGGGAGGGGAGAGACAAATGATACACTTGGTCAATGAGTGCACCAACACCACCGTTGGCTTACACGGCACCCTCACACACAGGGAACATCCCTATGCAATATACCATAGCACTACCAGAGAAACAGGTAGCAGCCAAGGCATGGTGAGGGGCACACACCACCAAATGCAGCACAGCTGGGACCCACCCAGTCCAGACCAGTAGTGGATGCCTACGAGCTAGGTAGCAAGATTTTCCCTTCTGAACCATAGCCACCAGGGGACCTATGCTGCAGTGTCAGGCCTGGCCTAGGGGCACCCACTGACACACATTTCCCACCCGGATACCACCCTGCCATGCCTATGTTGTGATGATGTACACTGTACTCGCCCCCTTGTGGATGCTGTGATGTCCTCAAGCGCCCATCCAGCTCAGGATAGGCCACCGCCAGTATGCAGGCCATCAGGGGGGTCAGGGTTTGACAGGCACCCCTTCCTCGTTGGGAGGCCATCCCCAGCTGGGCCTCCGCCGTCTTCCGTGCCCAGCGTCTCAGGTCCTCTCACCGATTCCAACAGTGTGTGTTCCGCCTGCTGTATACCCCCATGGACCGAACGTCCCTAGTGATGGCAAGCCATATACCCTTCTTTTGATGAGCACTGACCTGCAGAGGAAATACACACAGGAAAATAGAATTAGTCAAACAGTCCTGCCTGTTACACTTATGGCCCACCATACCCCTTAACATCACCATTTACACACACATGGCCCAGCACACAACCAATACACCGCCCAGAGGACATCCACCTACCCATCTTACATGAGGCCTTCACACACACCACTGCATGCATTCATGCCACATGCATCGTGCCCACAGTGTACTCACCTGTTGGTCTGGAGGCCCATAGAGCAGTCCATACTGGGGTAGGATCCCATCCACCAGTCTCTCCAACTCTGCCGAAGTGAAGGCTGCGGCCCTTTCCCCAGTCACACAGGCCATGGTAGGTTCCAGACACAGGTCACAGCAACACATGCAGTGTAGGTCCTCTCCTTTTGAAGATCAGGTAGCAAGTGAGGAATCAGAAAGAAAATGTCGGTCATGTCCGCAGCGGTGCATACCGTTACCACCGGCGTAGATCACCATTGGCCACTGTAACCCATAGGGCCCAATGTTATCCACTGAGGAGTTGCACGGCGGTTCCCGATCGCCTCCCGCAACGGCGCACAATGTCAGCGGAATTACCTCACTTCCATCTGCCCCTCCACACAGGACAGACGGACGCCATTTCGGGGGGGGCAGGCACAGGATATTTGCTTCGTCACTGGTGAATTGGGTGTAATGTACAAATCACATTTACCCATTACAAGTTAACAGCATGCAAAGTTATGTTGTAGCCCCATTGTTCAGTTTGTGACCGGCTCCTCACTCTCTTGCCCCATAGCTTGCTACTGCTGCAGATGAATAGGAGAAGGAGACATACCCGTGTACAGACCCCTGGTGGATTTCGCAACAATGGAGGACAGGAACATTATCCTCACCTATAGACTGGACAGAGCCACAATCACAGAGCTGTGTGCCCAATTGGAGCCTGTCCTGATATCTGCTATCTGTCACCCCACTGGGATCCCCCCTCTTGTGCAAGTTCTATCAGTGCTCCATTTCCTGGCAACTGGTTCTTTCCAAGTGACGCTGGGCTTGGTAGCAGGAATGTCACAGCCAATGTTCTCAATAGTGCTAACAAGAGTGTTGTCTGCCCTGATTAAAGAAATGTGCAGCTAGATTGTTTTTCCCCAGGTTGAAGATTTAGCCACAGTGAAGGCCGAATTCTATGCAATGGGACATATCCACAACATAATTGGGGCGATTGATGGAACACATTTTGCATTTGTGTCCCCCGTCAGAATGAACAGGTGTTCAGAAATCGGATGAGTTTCCACTCTATGAATGTACAGATGGTGTGCTTGGCAGACCAGTACATCTCCCACTTCAATGCTAAGTATCCCAGGTCAGTGCATGATGCCTGTGTCCTGAGGAATAGCAGCATCACAAATATGATGGGCCAACTACAGAGGCACAGGGTGTGGCTAATAGGTGAGCCCTGGTTCCTACCCAGTATATGTTGGTGGATGGGTTTGCTGTGGCCATATTGGATAGTGTGTGGCTAAATGTTGCCCTTCAATATTTGCAGGTGACTCTGGTTACCCCAACCTACCATGGCTGTTGACCCCTGTGAGGAATGCTAGACAAAGGCAGAAGAACGTTATAATGAGGCTCATGGACAAACCAGAAAGATAATAGAAAGGACCTTTGGCCTCCTGAAGGCCAGGATCAGATGCCCCATCTGAGAGGTGGATCCCTGTGCTACTCACCCAAGAAGGTCTGCCAGATAGTAGTGGCATGCTGCATGTTGCACAACCTTGGCCTGTGACGCCATGTGCCTTTTCTGCAGGAAGAGGAGGCTGGAGATGCCAGTGTGGCAGCAGTGGACCCTGTGGACAGTGAGGATAAGGAGGCAGAATATGAGGATGAGGACAACAGAACATCAGTGATTAGACAATACTTCCAATGACAGACAGGTAAAACAGTGTCACTTCACATTTCTATTGAATTTTTTCAAATTTCTGTGGCACTGGCATGCTGATATTTCCCACTTCTATGCCCACTTACTGTACCCTTTGGCAATTCATTTAGCAGATGTTGGTGACCTCACATATGGTCCTGGTGTGATCACTGCAGCTAGCTACAGGTCATTAATCTATGCTTATTTTCTGTACAGTTGAATTGCAATGTTTGTACCTGTTTAAATGAATACATACTTGAAAAATTTGACATACTACAAACTTCTCTTTTTTTTTCAAGGGTGTTTATGGCAGTGCTAAAATTTAGGGGGGCAAGTGCAATGGGTTGGGGTGATGATGGAGGAAAGTCCAGGGTATTGCTTCGGTCTATTTGTAGCACAGATGCATTGTCCAAGGGGACATAGAAAGGGGAGCAATGGCAGTTCAAGATGGAGAGGGTAACTGAGTGGGACACAAGGGTGACAATAAGGAGAGTCTAATTTCCTGGTGGGGGCCTTGGCAATAGTCTCTGGCTTCTGTCTGGATCACAGGGAATGTTTGTGGGGTGGTTTTCCTTCTGCAGAGGGAGGGGTGCTGGTGGCCTGTGAGTCCTGTGGTGGGCCTCCTGGCCACTGGCCGCATCGGAGGTGGAAGGCTTTTCAGATGTCTAGCTAGTGGCTGGGGCCTGCTGTTGTGTGACTGCCTCCCTCACAATATTGGCCATGTCTGCCAGCACCCCTGGTATGGAGATCAGGGTGTTGTTGATGGCCTGCAAGTCCTCACTGATCCCCTGGTACTGTCCCTCCTGCAGCCGCCTGTTTTCCAGCACATTGTCCAAGATCTGGACCATCGTGTCCTGGGAATGCTGATATGCTCGCAGGATCTCTGCAAGTGCTTCCTGGAGAGTTGGTTCCCTGGGCCTGTCCTCCCCCTGGTGCACAGCAGTCCTCACAGTGTCCCTGTTGGCCCCTGCCTCTGTCGCCTGAACTGTGTACCCACTGCCACTGACCCCAGGTCCCTGATTGTCATGGGTTTGAGGTGTGCCCTGAGGTCCCTGTAGAGGTCTACACACTGCTGATTGACGTTTCCTGGGATCAGAGGTATGGGTATGCTGGGTGGGTGTTGTGGTGGTGTTTCCTGATGGGGGAGGCTTTGTGGTGGTGTGTGACTGGGCCTGGGTAACCGACTGTCCAGATGTCCCTGATGGGCCAGGTTGGTCATCCAGATCCTGAAGACCAGAGTTGCTGTCATCACTGTGGGCCTCTTCTGTTGGGAGACTGGATATTGCAGGCACCTCCTCTCCAGTGACATGGGGGGGGTACCTGTAGGGATGTGTTATGGTTTCTTAGTCTGACATATTGGGCTTCCCTGCCCTCTTTGGCTGTATTAGCCCTGGCAGCTTTCACTTGTGTATGTTGGTGTATGGTGGGATGATTAGTTCTCTATAGTGTGCATGCTTTAGTTATGAGTGTCCATGCAGGGCTGTGAGGGGTGTCCATGCATTGGTGAAGCATGCAGGGCTTGGCATTGGGATGAGTGAGATGTGATGTTGGGGTGTGTGGGTAGCGGTGGAGTGATGTGAGTGAGGGTGGGGGTATGTGATGGCATGCAGGTAGGGAGGTGATAGTAGTAATGAGTTGACTTACCAGAGTCCAGTCCTCCTCCTACTCCGGCCAGGCCCTCAAGATGCAGGATTGCCAAGACTTGCTCCTCCCATGCTGTTAGTTGTGGGGGAGGAGGGTCCACTGCCAGTCCTCTGTACAGCAAGTTGGTGTCTTGCTGCAATGGAACGTACCTTCCCCGTAGGTCATTCCACCTCTTCCTGATATCATCCCTAGTTCTTGGGTGCTGTTCCACTGCGTTGACCCTGTCCATGATTCTCTGCCATAGCTCCATCTTCCTAGCTATCAATATCTTCTGTACCTGTACTCCAAATAGCTGGCTCTACCCTGATGATTTCCTCCACCATGACCCTAACTCCTCCTCTGTGAATAGGGGGTGTCTTTGTGGTGTGGTGTCTTTGTGGTGCCATGGGTGTTGTGTGAGGTGTGTAGGTGAGGATGTGTTGGGTAATGTGTCGGGTGTGTGATTTGGGGTGCATGAGTGGTATATAGGTGTGAGTAGTGTGTGGCTCTGGTTGTGTCTGTGGTCTTGCTGTCTCTCTCTGGTGGCAATTGTTTGTAATGGTAAAGGGTTGTGGGTAATGTGGGTGTGTGTTTTACAGTGGTGTGAGTGGGTGGGTATGGTGTGTGTATGGGTGTCAGGTGTGTGTTTTTTTAATTGGCCAATGTGGTGTTGTTTTGTTTGTGTATGTGTAGTTTGAGCACGGCGGTGTGTACCCCCAATGGTTTATCCACTGTTGAATGCCCGCCGTGGTGATTCATGGGTCATAATGTGGTGGGCGATGTTCTGTTTCCGTAACAATGTGGGTTTGGATCCCACCACTTTATCACTGACCTTTGGTGTGGCGGATTTTTGTCTGTGGCTGAATACTGACAGATTGGTGTATGTGTGCCATAATAAGGTGAATGGATATCCGCTGCGGCAGTGGTAAGTTGCTGGTAGTCAGCCTGGCAGAAAGTGGGATTTACCGCCACTGTCATAATGAGGGCCTTATTGTGCTAGCCAACAGTCAGTAGAGTACACAATGAGAATAGAACTCAGCTCCAGATGTTTGTGGGAAATGTCTACAGATTTTATCAAGCTAGATCTCTGGAGATTTACCAACATGGTCTACCCATCATGATATTTCTGAGTGATCCTGGTCACATTACATGTGCATAAAATGTGAATGCTGAGTGTGTACCTGGTACTTAGGTGATGTCTGACATGCATGTGCACATGTTGTTCAATAGATAGGAATACTGTAGATGCACCCAGTGCAGTACCATTCTTACTGTGCCCCTAAGGGCATCCATACAGCCACCATGTGTGTGCCGCATTACACATGTTGCACAACATAGCACAGAGTAGGGGGGCAATAGTTACAAAATCTGTAGACAACTTTGATGTGCTGTTCAGGCTTTGCCCAAACTATATGGGCACTTTGCATGACTTGTACATGTGGGCACATTTTGATCAATGGTGTGCACCATTGTAGTGCATGCTCAGAGCAGGTGTTAACCCAAGGCACATAAATGAAGCTTTACCTAACCTTAGAATTGCCTGGTAGGAAGTTTCTTGTTCCTCTATCAGATGACCCCCACCTTGCATCCATGATGCCTGGGCAAGGTCTGATGTAGAATCAGGAGTGTCAAAGTAGTGGATTGAATACAAAGCTCTGCGTTTTGAGAATGGCAGTGTTAGAAATGGGGGCTTTGCTTGGCAGCCAGGTTACCTCCTGTCCAAGCAAGGAACTTCACTCTAGTCAGGGCAAAGGAGAAACACACCCAGTTAACCCCTGCTCACCCCCTTGGTAGCTTGGCACAAGCAGAAAGTTTTAACCCAGAGACAATGTGTAAAGTATTTGTACCAAAACACACAGTAATACAGTGAAAACACTACAAAATTACTCAACACAAGGTTAGCAAAAATAGTTAATATTTATCTGAATGAAACAAGACCAAAACGACAAAAATCCAACATACACAGAAAAGGTTTTTCATTTTTAAAGATTAAACTTCAACATAGAGTTTAGAAACACAAATGCTTTGAACTAGTGATATCATGCCATTGTGACGGAGTCATGCCCAACAAGCCAATGGCACCGGTCACTGAGTTACACGGACCCACAGGTACAGTACCTTGTGAAAATGAGGAAACAAGCTGGTGCACCGAGCTGGGGATCGCCGTGTTGCTGGATACGAGGCGGCGTCACTTCCAGTGCTGCGGAGCAGAGAAGTGGAAACATCACAAAGAGGTATCAGGTTCTTGCTGTGGAGCGGTGGAGGTGATGCAGCGTCTGTGTGAAGTATTGCATCTGCGCACTTCCAGCGGAGTCGATATCCAGAGGTCATGACATGGTGCGGCAACTAGCATGGAGGCTGCAGCGTTTTTGGGCCTGCGGGATCATCGCACTCCAGCGAGGACCATGGCTTCAGTTGCAGGCTGCGTCACAGGATTCAGCAACGGCGTCAGTCCAGAGTCGTCTGAAGTCGGTTTCTTTGGATCCTCTTGATTTTCTACCAGCTTCTCCTTTCGAGGGCCCAGGGACTGGATTAGGAACCACTTGGCATGGCAGGAGTTTCAGCAAATAGTCCAGGTGCTGACAGAGGAAGTCTTTGATGGCCCTGAGATTTCAGAACAGAGGGCAAGCTCAACCCAAACCGTTGGAGATTCTTCTCAAGCAGGAATATACCACAAAGTCCAGCCTTTGTCCCCGTTCAGAGGCAGAAGCAGCAACTGCAGGTTAGCCCAACAAAGCATAGTCACAGGCAGGGGCAGCACTTCTCCTCAGCTCTTCAGCTCTTCTCCTTGGCAGATGTTCCTCTTGGTTCCAGAATCAAATCTTGAAGAAATCTAAAGTCTGGGGTTTTGGGTCCAATACTTTCAGCCTTTGAAGTTGCCCAACGTCAAAGAAAATTCTCTTTTGTTTACAGGATCCTGCCTTGCCCAGGCTAGGCCTCAGACACACACCAGGGGGATATATACTGCATTCTGTGAAGGCAGGCACAGCCAATTCACATGTAATTGATCACTCCTCCCTCCACTCTAGCCCAGATGGCTCATCAGGATATGCAGGCCACACCACAGTTCCCTTAAGCAGCCCAATTGTCAGTCTGAAACAGGAAGGGATTCCACAAACAGGCAGGGTCACAGAATGGTTAAGGCAAGAAAATGCCTACCTTCTAAAAGTGGCCTTTTCAAACTAACAATTTAAAAACCAAGTTCACTGAAATATGTATTTTTTTTTAAATTTTGAGTTCAGAGACCCCAAACTCCAATGTTTCCATCTGCTCTCAAAGGGAAAATGCACTTTGAGAATATTTAAAGGCAGTCCCCAAGATAACCTATGAGAGAGATAGACCTTACAACAGTGAAAACCGAATTTGGCAGTATTTCACTGTTAGGACATGTAAAACACATCAGCACATTTCCCACCATTAATATTCAAAGCACTCTGCCCCAGGGGCTACCTAGGGCCTACCTTACGGATGCCTTACATGTACAAAAAGAAAAGGTTTGGGCCTGGCAAGTGGGTACAACTGCCAGGCCAAATTGGTAGTTTAAAAGTGCACACACTCTGTAGTGGCAGGTCTGAGCCATGATTACAGGGCTACTTATGTGGGTGGCACAATCAGTACTGCAGGCCCACTAGTAGCATTTGGTTTACAGACCCTATGCACCTCTAGTGCACTTCACTACGGACTTACCAGAAAATCAAATATGCCAATTATGGAAAAGCCAGTTACACATTCAATTTCACATAGAGAGTGCTCGCACTTTAGCACTGGTCAGCAGTAGTAAAGTGCCCAGAGTAACAAACAAACAGCAAAAACAGAGTCCAGAACATGGCAAAAACCTGGGATGTAGAAGCAAAAAGTTAGGGGAGATCACTCCAAGGATGCCAGGTATAACAAACAGGGATTCTGGACTTTATTGGGCCACTTGCTCCTCACTAGTGTGTTCACACAAATGTTGAGCAAGGACGCAGTAGCCCACTTACCTCTGGGCCATGATGGTCAACAATGGATAGCCGTTACCCCAGTGACATGTACATGATACCGTAGATGGCTAGCAGGAATTTGGTATAGATTTGGAGTTAGTCAGAGTTGTGGAATGTGTGGTGGACTGGATGTGTCATCTGAGGGTACTGTGTACATTGCATGTCTGTTCTACCTCCTCCCAATGCTTTATTCTCATATTTCAGCTGCTAATATGACCCCAGCAGAAATAATAGCTTTCCACAACAGTTACAGGCACATGTTGGGGGAGAACACCGGGTACCAAAGGATGGAGAGGAGATTTAGGAAGGAGAAAGTCACTGGGGCATGGCATGCATTCCCACATGGGGGACCTCTGCAACAGCCAACAACAGAGCAGCCACATTGGTAAAGAAATCTGGGTTACGGGGGGCCTCAGCGGGTCAGACCCCCTCCACATCTGCTACCCCTGTCTCAAGCCAGGCACCCCTGCAGCCACCTGCTCCAGCTACAACTTCAAGCTTCGAGTCAGACATGAGACAGGACATGACTTCCATGATGGCCAGGTTGGACAAGATGGAGAAAGAGAATGAAAAAAAAATCATGAGTTGCCATGTACTGCAAAAAAAAGGAAAAACCTGTGAACTTTTTGCACTACAACATCTCAGTTCCTTCCCATTCCCTTTTACTGATATTAGATTTTTATAGTGGGTTTCAGATCGGTAGAACTACGTTAGTGAAATAGTGTTGGGTAGGCATAGGTTACAGTAGGTATAGTTGGGGGTAGGTTTTAGTAATTTATTTGTTATTTTGGGGAGTTATGTGGGGGGTCCTGTTGGTGCCTATATGTAAAAAAAATACAAATTATAAAAATCTAAACAATACTTTAAAAATATATATAAATATTTGTTTAGGGCATAGGTTAAGTTAGTTCATGTGTAGCCCTAGTTTATGTTGTTCTACTTGTATCTTGTCTCCTAAGCTGGTGGGGGACAATGTTTAGCGTGTGACGTTACAAGTGTACGATTCGTTTAGAATAGGATAGATAGGTGTAGGTAAAGTTGTTAGTTTAGGTTAGTTTAGAATAGGGTAGTGTAGAGGATAGGTTTAAATATGATGTTTTTAATATGTTTTGATAAATCATGTTAGTATTAGACAATTATCTCTCCATGTTGATTGAGTGTCTGGGCTTTCTCATGTGTGAACTTGCCAAGTAGAAGAAATGGCTTAGGGTATGCTTCCTGTCTTTATTTCTATGGATGACAATGTGCATCTCCTATGACCAAGGAGCTGTCAGATAGGCTGCTAAATTACACCAGTCAATACATTTGCCATCCACAGTTCCAGCCATTCACATTGTGTATGTATATGGTATCTTGGGCAGCTAAGTATGGAACTTCAACTGTCATTGGTGGGATCTAGCAGTATTATTGTTGGAAAGTGTGGCACTTATGACATTAGCCAAATTTGTGTCTGTATCCTGCAACACTGACAGCTGCCCATCACTGATTAGATTTGCCTCTTCTGAACCACACATATTAGTTGTACTGGTGCTCCCATCTGGGTAAATTACGATACACTTGGTTCAGACCCATACATGCCATATGTCAACTTCCATGGATAACTGTTCAATACATGTATTAAGGACTCTGTAAGTTGGTTGTAGCCCACAACACCATCATTCACCTTTTTCATGTTAGGTGTTAGGATCCTAGTGTATGGCTTTGTGTCTGACAGTAATGCACACATGTAATTATTTCCTGTTCTCATTGACCCAGCTTCACAGAATGCATATATTTAGCTGAGTTGATGGATCACAGTAAACATAGAAATGTTACATGTGAACAAGGTGATTTATTTACAGCTTCAAGTGTATTTTCCAATGCTATACAATGTCCAGTTCACAGACCCCATGAGATATCCTGAGCCATTTGTTATACAATCAGAGTCCAGGGGTGAGGGCCATGACATGAGACATGGTTAGGAGAAGTGTGCATTAGTGATGAGGTGTCCAAATTGCCAATAGGTAAGAATTGAGACAATTACAGTACATAGTAGACAAGTCAACAGTGGTTGAGTGAATAGGCTACATTGCCTGCTGTCACAACACTGGTATGATCTTAACCACAGAACTAAGGAGATACTGTCCATGTGGCACAGACTGGTGCTACTGGGTTGTTTTCCTTATGAATGTTGTTCCTTCCACATCTTCATCCTCTGATGTGTGTGGTGCCTCCTGTGCCATGGGTGGTGCATTTGTTAAGGTTGAGGGGTCAACACACACATCAGGAGACAGAGATATGGAGTGAAAGGTCCCGGTGCTGCCATTTGTGGGAATACATAAGGCATCACTGCAGCAAGGAGGAACTGCTGATTACTCAACACAGCTGCAACATCAACGTGGTAGGTAGACATGTTTTCCCTGAGGGAGGCCACTTCCCGCGGTATGAACTCCAGGGTGCTCTCTAAAGCCCCCAGCCTGTTGCCTATCAATCTGCTGCCATTTTGGAAGGGAAATTGTTATAGCCTCTGCCTCATGACAGCAGCTATGTCAGCCAGGGGCTGCTGGAGTCCATGCAGTGGGGAGTGGGTGCCTCTGATGGCAGCTGGGTTGTCCTTAATTGGATTGAGCCACCTTTATACTCCCTCTGGGCTGCCTGCCACAGTCTCCATCCCCACCTGCTTGGCCACCTCCCACTGGACTCCTACCACTGTCCTCTGGAAGGTGATGTCTGGGTCCTCGGAGTTCAGGACTGTGTCAGGACAGTCATTGCTGTGTGCTGGTAGCAGGGTGGTTCATGTGGAGACCTTGCAATGCTGTGTGTCCTCCCTGCAACTGAAGGTGGTATCTGGAGGGAACCTAGGTCATCTTGGAGAGTCTCTTCATTGATGGTCGGCAGCTGGTCACCCATGTCATCTGTAAAATCCAGGACAGGCAAATCGGCAGGAGGTAAGGCATCATCCTCTACAATGAGATAGTGATATGTCAATCTTTGATTGTGCTGGCTGTAGATATGGACATATTACAGATGCCATGTTGTAGTTGTATAATATGTGTAGCATTGTGTATCACACGTGGGGCAAGCTCACAAGGTATTTTGGGGCATATTTAGGAGCCCTAGCGTCACCGGAGTGTCATTTTTCATGACGCTTCGGTGGCGGTATCCCTGTGCCGTATTTACAAGTTGGCGCTAAGTCACTTTTTTTGGCTTAATGCCACCTTGTAAATACGGCCCCTTCACATGCAGCACTTTGCGTGGAAGGGGCATGCAATGGGTGTTGCTGTGGGCATGTGACAGTAACACCCATTGAATTTTGGCTCGGTCTCAGATTTACCAGTTTTTGTAAACCTGAGACAGCGCCAAAATTGAAGGCCACCCCAGGGATGGAGTTAGCATGGCGCAATGAAATGAAATGCTTTCTTTTCTCCTCATTTTTCCCTTTTTCTATGTGTGCTGCATTTTGCAACACACATAGAAAGAGCTAATGGCCTTGTCAGATTGTTTTTGTGCAGGAAGGTGTCCCTTCATGTGCAAAAACAATCTCGCCCTGAACGCAGCCCTTCTTGCACTATGGTGCAAGTGTTGCTGCGCTGGTGAGCAGCAGTTAACTTAGCACAGGGGGAAACACAGGGGTGCTCCACATTCTAGTATATACGGGGCATCCCTGCGTTTTGAAAATGACAGTATGCAATGCTGCCAAATTTGGGGCAGAGGCGCTCATCATCATTTTCTATTACATCAGTGTTACCGCTGGGAGGTCCGCAGCACACTTTTTGGCGTGTCGGCCCTACTACCGGACTACTACCGGATGCCCTACTACCGGCCCTACTACCGGATGCATGTTTCCCACAGTGGCATTTTCAAACAGACAATTTAAAAATTAACTTTACCAAAAGATGTGTTTTTAAATTGTGAGTTCAGTGACCCCCAAACTCTTTATCTATATCTGCCCCCAAAGGGAAACTGCACTTAAAAGTTATTTAAAGGCAGCCGCCATGTTAACTATGAGAGAAAATGGCCTTGAAACAGTGAAGACTGAATTTGGCAGTATATCACTATTAGGACATGTAAAACTCATCAGTACATATCCGACCTTTATCATACACGGCACCTTCCCCATAGGGGTACCTAGAGCCTACCTTGAGAGTGCCTTACATGTATAAAGTGGAAAGGTTTGGGTCAGGCAAGTGGGTACACTTGCCAGCTCGAATTGGCAGGCCGGAGGCATGTTAACAGGGCTACTCATGTGTGTGGCACAACCAGTGCTGCAGGCACACTAGTAGCATTTGATTTACAGGCCCTGGGCACCTGTAGTGTACTTTCCTAGGAACTTACTAGTAAATCAAATATGCCAATCATGGAAAAGCTAACTACACATATAATTTACATAGGAAGCACTTGCACTTTCGCACTGGTCAGCAGTGGTAAAGTACCCAGAGTACCAAAACCCACAAAAACAAAGTCCAGCACACAGTCAAAACATAGCAAACAGAGGCAAAAAAGACAGGAGAGACCTGGCCAAGGATGCCAGGTCTGACAGGTGTTTCCCCAGCTGTAAGTGGGGAGAACTAAATAACCTCATGGGACTTCTCATCACTAAGGCAGAAGAATCTGGACAAACCATCAGCATAGGTGTGTTCTGTTCCATTCCCTGTAGGGAGACAGACCACCTCAACAGTTTTGGGTTATCACCCCTCTCTGCATTAACCATCTGAGAGTCCTGTGGTCTGTCTGAACCCAGAAGCGAGTTGCAAACAAGTAAGGTTTTAGCTTCTTCAGTGTCCAGACCACAGCAAAAGCTTCTCACTCAATTGCACTCCACCTATGTGTCCAGGGCAGTAACTTCCTACTAATGAAGGCTACAGCCTGGTTTAGGACCTCTTTATTTAGCTTGTGCTATTACCTCTCCCACACCATCCTCTGAAGAATCAGTCTGCACAACACATTTTTTAAAGAAGTCAGGTGCCTTTAGATGGATGCCATGCACATGACTGCCTTCAGGGCATCAAATGCTGTCTGGCAAGTCTCAGACCAGATCAACTTTTTAGGTTGCTTTTTGGAGGTTAATTCAGTCAAGGGAGCAACAATAGTGCCATAACCCTTGACAAACCTCCTATTGTATCCTGTAAGACCTAAAAAGGCTCTCCTTAGTCCTGGTCTTGAGGGGCTCCCAAGCCAGAATGGTGTCCATCTTTGGTTGTAGGGGTGCCACCTGGCCACTCCCAACCTGGTGTCCCAAGTACACCACAGAGCCCTGTCCTATTTGGCACTTACTCGCAATAATAATGAGTCCTGCCTTCTGCAGAGCATCCAACACTTTGCAGAGGTTCTGCAGGTGTTCCTCCCAACTGGAGCTGAATACAGCAATGTCATCCAGGTAGGCTGCACTGAAGTCCTCCAATCCAGCCAAAACCTGGTTAACCAACCTCTGAAAGGTGGCGTGGGCATTTGCCGTCCCAAAGTGCATCACCCTAAACTGGTAGTGCCCATCTGGGGTAGAAAATGCAGACCTTTCCTTGGCCCCCTCAGTCAGAGCAATCTGCCAATATCCAGACGTTAAATCAAAGATGCTGAGATATTTGGCAGCCCCTAACTAATCAAAGAGCTCATCAGCTCGAGATGGGGTCACTCCTTAAGAGCTCATTGAGTCCCCGGTAATCCACACAAAACCTGCATTCTAGAGTGGTACCAGGACCAGCAGCTTTCAGGACCAAGACCACAAGACTGGCCCAAGGGCTACTGGAAAACTCAATAACCCCAAGAGCTAACATTTTGCATACCTCATTCTTAATGCTGGCTCTAACCTTGTCAGTCACCCTGTAAATCTTATGTTTCACAGGTGGAGTGTCCCCAGTGTCCACATCATGTGTGCACAAGTGCGTGACCCGTAGGATCATGGAAAAATAGAGATGCAAACTGTCCCGACACTGGGCGACAGTCCCTCTTTTGTTCTATATGCAGTGAGGGGGACAGGTTCACACCCTCCACTGAACCATCTTTCTCTTTGGCAGACAGGAGGTCAGAAAGAGGTTCATTCCCTTCCTCCACCCCATCACCTGTTGCCAAGAGCATAATCACTTCTGTCCTCTCAAAATGAGGCTTGAGGCAGTTCACATGTAGGACCTTCAAAGGGTTACTAGTAGTCCACAAGTTCACCAGATAAGTGACATCACTTTTGCGAGCCACAATCTCAAAAGACCCAGTCCAGTTATCTTGGAGAGCGCTACACTCCACTGGGGCCATGACCCACACTTTCTGGCCAGGATGAAACTCAACCAGAGTGGCATTCAGGTCATACCAGCGTTTCACGTCCTCCTGGCTTGCTTCCAGGTTCTCTTGAGCGAGCTTCCTGAAGCGGCCTGTCTGGTTCCTAAAAGCCAGCATGTAGCCAAATACATCCTGGGGGGGGGGGTTACTGGAGGCGCTGTCCAAGCCTTCCCTAACCAGACTCAGAGGTCCTGTGAGAGGAGGCCTCCTTTTGCATGGTTAGCCCCCACTTTTTACCTGATGTTGATGTGTTCTAGTTGGTAGTGCCCAAGGCCACTGCTAACCAGGTTCCCTGGGCCAGAGCTCATTCCTTAAATCTGTTGTGATGCATGGTACAATTGGATACTTTTTGACTTTCATTAGCTTTATTTCGGTAAAAAGCAAATACCATAAAAGCACATCACAAGGAATCACAGATTTACAAAAATAAACTATAGATAAAAGTCCTTAAGTATAAAATATTTCCCTTTACAATCATACCATATAAAAATCATACCATATAAGATTGGGATAGAAAGTATATTACATTTTTCCATAATAAATATCGTGAGACAAATATCTTCCTAGTTAAAAACAACAGATAAGTTAAAATAAAGTACAAAGCTTTCCCATTATAAACTCCTACTAGTATGATAATTTTAACATTTTTGCTCTGACACACCAAATTTCATCTAGATAGCTTGCTAGGGCAAATGCCACGATGTCCTCGGTATTAGACCTGAAAATTCTAAGGGCAGTAAAACGGTTCTGAAAGCCCATAATTCTACAGAGAGGTACAATCCATTTAGTTCACTGTTTATCATAAGCAGGACAATGAAATAATACATGTGCACTACATTCGGGAAGGCAGCAGCCCATCGGACAAAAATTGGCATAAGGATCATCTTTAGACCAAGTGCAAGTGAAAGAACGTAGCGGTAGCGAGCCTATCCTGAATCTGATGTAAAGGGCACGGGCTCGTGGGAATGTAATCAAATCCATATATGGTTCAAACTCGTAGTGACATTTGATGTAAACTTGTCAGACAAACTACCTAGAGGGACCTCTGCTAGTTTCCTCACTTTTAGCCACCGTCAATATCCATCCTTTACAACTTGTGCCGCATACCAGCCCCAGATTAGTCAGAATGGCCCTAACATGCTTACACCAGGGAATTTTTTCCAGATAGTTTCCACTAATCAGAGCTTTCAACCATGTCCTATACGGACTAAGTATATCCAAGGACCATATTCTAATCCAATATAGTATTGGTTTCAGCGCTGCTATATAAGCAATAGAATCGAGGTTCACGTCCATGCGCACAGGTAACGTGGGAGAGCTAGTGGGTATTCTTAGGATAGACTTTATAAAAGAATTTTCAGCAACCTCCAAATCCTTTAGGTTACCATGTCCCCATAGCTCTGCTCCATAAAGAGCACTCCCTCTTGCTTGTAGCTTGTATATTTCCATTGCTGGAGTGATTGCGAACCTCGGGGACCTATTTGCAAATCTCAGTACGCCACCCAGGTTCTGCTTCAGTGACATATGTGCCCTTGCTATCTGCGCCTGCCATCTGTGAGTATCCTCAAGTCTGACCCCCAAATACACAAAATCTGCAACTCTCTCCAGCTCTACCCCTTCCATAGAGATACTCTTTCTTACTTTATGTTTGTTGTCACCAAAGATCATATACTTTGTTTTCATAGAGTTCACTTCAAGACCGTGATCTCCACAGAAGGATGTGAATTTTTGTAGTAAGTTTCCTAGACCGGACGCAGTTTGAGATAGCAAGAATGTATCGTCCGCAAAGAGCAGGCATGGTGTCTTCACCCCCCTAACTTGGGTGCATCGTTGTCACAAGCAAATAGATAAGGAATACAAGCATTTATAAATATTAGGAAAAGGGTTGGGGCCAAAACACACCCTTGTCTCACTCCCCTTTTGATTGGGATCTCTCTTGTTGTTTCCCCATTTGCTCCCCATCTAACTTTGGCAAAGGTCTTATTCTACAAGCTTTTGATTGTGTTTAATAGCGTACATGGGAGTCCTGCTCTATCCAGTATCTCCCATAGCTTTTGGCGTGGGACCAAGTCAAAAGCAGATCTGAGATCCACAAAGGCTACGAATAACTTCCCTCCTTCCAGGTCGACAGACTTCCATTTAATCGTGAGGAATCTAAATATCTGGTCAATTGTGCTAATTTTTTCCCTAAAGCCGGCTTGGAAGTCACTCAGGATTTGTGATTCTTGCATCCATGCCTTGGTTCTTATCAGGATCTGATGACAAAATATTTTTGGGAGATTATCCAAAAGACTAATTGGCCTGTAATTTGTTGGGTCAGATCTATTTCCCTTTTTATAGATAGGTATAATGATAGCACCCCTCCAGGCGTGAGGATAATTTCCAGTGGCCAAGACTGCATTAGATACTTTATTTATATATGGGACCCATAGCTCTGGGTCAGATTTATATAAATCGGCCAGAATACCATCGAGGCCAGGAGCCTTTCCCGTTTTTTGGGCCATAATGGCCTCCTGTGTTTCAGCTAGTGTAAATGGCATAGGGTTTTTCTCCGAGAGGGAACCCAATTTGTACGCCTCAGGATCATGAGCTTCCTCTTCATAGAGTTTCATGAAATGATCAGCCCAAATATCGGCGGGGATATGGCAATTAAGTCTATTGCCCTGGTTTCGCCCATTTGAAGCTACCAGGGACCAAAAGCGTTTTGTGTGCTTTTCCTTGACTGCTGTCAATAGATTCTGCCAGGCCTCCATTTCCCAATTGTTTTTAACATGGTTTATTGTTGATGCATAATCTCGTCTGGCATTCGTTATCAGGGTTTTATCTCTTGATTTGATTGCTTTGATCAAGCCATTTCTGGCAACCCTGCATGTTTTGTCAAACCACCTGTGACAGAAACGCACCGGGTGTTTGGCTTCTCTGCTAGTTTTTAGAAAAAGGTCCCGAAGAGTAACAAATAATGGCGTGTGGAGGCTCAGGATCTCATTTGGGGAATGGAAAGAGGGAGTTTTAACAAGCTGATGTGTTGATACTATATCATACAATGTCTTCTGTAATTTTGTTGACTTTTGAAAGCACTCCCATTTCAAGGTACACTTGTTAGAGGAGAGTGTTAGGGGTAGAGAAACTCTCCTGTATATTTGGTATCCTCATTTTCTAGAATTAGGCCCTCGTAGGTGACTAAAATTGGGGCGTGGTCACTTGTATACTGTCTTCCTACATACATATCATGTACACAAAACCAAATTCTTGTATCAATTACCGCATAGTCCAATGTACTACTATACTGGCCTCTAAAAAAGGTGTACTTAGCAGGTGTGTCCGAAGGAAGACGGCCATTCGCTGGGCGAAGGCCATGGGTGATCATAAGATGGATAAATTAGAGCACTCTACTATTTGACCTGACCTGTTTCTTTAAAGAGGAAAATGGCGGGATATTCCATGCTGCGTCTTCTAATTGAGTTACTTCTGAGAAAGCACAATTTGGTTCAAGTGTTACATTTAGGTCCCCTACAATAAAGATAAAATGCAAGTTTATATATTCTGAAACTAAGGCATTTAATACATAGAATGTTTTAGACAATTTGTTTGGGGGACCTGGTCTATTATAAATGTTATTACATAGTAGAAAAAAACCACACTTCTGCTGTATGGATAAGGCCAATATGTCCTCTGAGTCCACTTCAATTTCTTTGATTTTCCCCTTGACTGTAATCTTCAGCCATATAATAAGTCCTCCAGCTGGTCTCCCCATCGGGGAAGGTCTTGCTGATTTGCAGTAGGATTTAAAACCTTGCCTAAGTACATTATCTATCATCCATGTTTCTTGAAAAAAACAAATGTCAAAATTATCGATAAAGCCCCCCCAGTCTGGATCAACTAATTTAGTACGAATTCCTGCCAAATTCCATGACAAAAAGTTCGGAGTTAAATGCCCATCGCTTGCCGTCTTTTTCAATGGAGGTGGTGGGCTACACATATTACCAATTGGGTTTTTAGAGGTAGAGGTAGAGTTAGAGAGAGCATCTTTCGTACCTGGTAATGGACATTTCTCCCTCCTTTCAGCAGAAGGCACTGATGGGGACCCCTTTTCCCCATAAAATATAAAGTTGGGGGGCTCCCTTTGGGCCTGTTCGGGAATAAGTCAATCAGATTCATCTGCCAGGGATAATTGGACAGGATTCTTTAGTATTGTTGAGGCATTCGCGGGGGGACTGTCCTGTTTGTTGGATTGCACCAAAGGACTCTTAGAAGCTAGTGAATTTATAATTGGCACGTGGTCTTCTTCAGGCCAACAACTTTTAAAATAGATCTTCGAGCCATTTTTCAAAGGGTTTCTCATTTCTAAAGATAGAAAACCCCTTACCAGATCAGGGGTAGATAGTGTCAACTTTATCGTATCAAATTGGCCTACCGAAGCGGGATATCGCTGGGCAGAAATGATGTCTGAGTATATTACAGAGCTGCATTGACGGGTATGCCAGATCCAATGTATGACTTTATTTTTTAGAGATATTGTGTCTTCTTTCATATCTGTTACTACTGATGGAACCCTGCACATATAAATTGAATAGACACAGGCTCTATGCAGAGGTGCATTTTGTGCGGAATTTACGACCCTTGTATGCTTTAGGTGGGCCAGTGTTGGCACGCCAGAAATTTCTTTGGATCCAAAGGGACTACTCTGGTCAAATGGAGAAGCTGAGTTTGCCTGAGTTGGGGCACTTAGAGGCTGTAGCAAGAATTTTTCCTTAATTTTCCCAGAAACCGGTGCTATATAAGGCCTAGTTGTAATGAATGGCTCATGGTTATTTAAGTTGCGAAATTCCATGGAGGTACTTTTGGAACGAAGTAAAGACAAGACCTCAGCTAGGGAAGACTTTAGTTCTTTCACTTCTTCTTTTAATTCTACAACAAGCGTTAGCATGGGATGGATCTCATGTTGACTAGTGGCTTGGTCATTAACAATGCCCAGATCATCGTTTGTGCCCAGAGACTCCAGAGCAGAGAAACGATTTGAGCATGATACAATTGGAAACACTCTTACATATCACTGTAAGACCCTAGTATTTGGGTACCCCAGTACTGAGGGCATGGGATAGTAGGAGTAGGCCTTTGAGGGCAGCAGCACTGATTGTGCCGCCCTCTAGGGCCCTGCGCCCAGATACACCTAACACTTCCAGTGCAGGCTGAGTGTACTGGGGCAAACCTAAAAAGGCGAACTTGACATGGCACACTCCCTGTGTGCCCTGTCCACCATATACTTCATATGATATGGGTAAATCACCCCTCTGGTAGGCCTTACAGTCCTAAGACAGGGTGCACCATACTATATGTGATGGCATAATTCTATGAGCAATATGCTCCCACTGTGTCCTTGCCAAACCTGAGTGAACGGAGCAGCCATCTCAAGTACATGTGCTGGACACAGGTAAAACACATGCTCCTCAGTTACAAGATGGCCCTGCTGTACCCTGGGTTGTTTGTTATCAAACAACTCAGAATATTAAATCCATACTGGTACCAATATTGGATTTAACCCTAAATGTACCCAGGGGCCACCTTATGGGTGCCTCCTGCAAAAGCTAACCTAACGGGCATAGTTACTGACTGGTTCCATCCAGCCTGCCACTTCCAGACAGCCGGTATACAAACCTGGGGGAGAGCCATGGCTCTGGTTTGTAAAACAATGCCCTTCCTGGGTGGAGGAGCTAACACCCCCTCCCTCAGGAAAGTGCAACACCCTGGCGGTAAGCTTCAAATTTCAGCCCCCCAGGCCTGCTGATGGCTTCCCCCTTTGCAGACCCACACTTTTGGTGGGAGCTAAGGCGGGAAACTAAAAAAAAGGTAGGACAAGTGGCCTCACTGAGCATGCACCACCCCTACGGACTTGCAGGCAAAGTGCTCCCTCCATTTCATTTTCCTCCATGTTGGATGGCAGGAAAAATATCCAATGAGGTTTAGGGAAGTGACCCTTCCCACAAGAAGTGGTGACTGTAGTGGGTGTAGCCACCCAAGGGTAAGTGTACCATTGAACACTACCAGGCTCCCCCTAAAACACCCACTAAATTCAGTATTTAATGGGCTCCCCTAGACCAAGAAATTAGATTCATCTGGAAGAAAAGAAGACAGCACCAAAGAATCCGCCAAGATGAAAACAGAGGATCTGCTCCACCAGAAGAAGCTCCAAGACCCATGCTTGCTGCACCAGAGTCCCAACAATCGCTGCTGCGGAGAAGCTGATTGTTGGACCGACTCAAAAGACCGCGAGGACCTCCAAGCTTTGCAAATAGCCCAAGATCTCCCGCCTGACTGGAGGCACACTCAAAAAACCAAAGGAACCTGCAAGGAACCTACAAACCGGTGAGTGACCTTTCACTGACTTGATGATATCTCCTCAACCGGAAGATGCAGCCAGACCTATCAAAACACCCATGCAGCCCAGATGAGACCTGCAAGTGTAACAAGTTTGGTGGTTCAGCACCCTTCAGTGGCCAAGTTGTGACAATACACCAGGTACTGAACACTGCACATCGGACATCACCAAAACAGCTCTGACCCAGAGATGCAACTGGACCAGGAGGAAGCCCCATTTGAAGGACTTCAGTGACACCCTGGACCTCCCACCAGAGCACCCACGACTTACTGCAAGACCTCAAGAAGAAGACCTACGTCCAGCTCCAAAAGGTCCCTTTGCACACAGCATCCAAGACCTCCAAAACACCCTGCAACTGGCTGCCATGAGCCTTGCATCACTGGATCTGATGTATACCCCGGGTCCCCAAACTCTTGCAACCTCAACAGCCCAAGGGGACCCCCAGGCACTAACTTTAAATCTGCAAACCAGGTCATTTTCCAAGTGGCCACTGCAGGTGGCCCTGTGCCAAGGGATTTTCCAACGCTGCTTCCACCGGAACCAGGACCCTCCCAAGGCTCTCCAACTGGCACAAGGTGCCCACCGACTGCTGCGACCATCCTGCAAAAGAAGAGGCTGTTAACTCAAATGTACAATCTTTAACGCATTTTTAAAAGTGACTGCCTGTTGATTCCTATAGGGCGTAATTATGCACAGAAAGACTAACTTTCTTAAAACTTTTAAAAGTCACATTTCAAAAAGTGCTTAATGTATCTTAAAGTTGGTCTTACAATTTATATAAAAGTCTGAAGTATTTTTATAAATTCTGGTCTCTAGTTATTTAGTGAGTATGTGTGGTGCATGATTGGATTTGTGAGTATAGCAAATACTTAGCACATCTACTGGATTAGCCTAACTGCTCGACCAGCTACCTTAAAAATTGGAACATTAGGTGGTCTAATATTTACCACTGGAAACCAAAGTGTGGCTGCCTGGACTCCTTGAACAGTGTGCCTAGTTTTGCACACTACATGGAGGGCCAGCCTCCTACATTTGGTGTATCAGCGGTGGGATAAGGCTTTCAATTTGCTGATACCACTTTTTCAATTGTGTAAACACATGAGTAACTATCCAAATTGCCTTTAGATAATTGTTTTTGATTTTTCTAATTGACTACCATTTTTTACAATTTTTTAAAAGTAATTGTTAGGGGCCTGGTTAGGTCCCTACAACTTTAGAAAAAGGTTAAAAGTCTTTGCTTTAGTTCGTTATCCAAAAGGGGGAACTGTAAATTCCAAAAAGGTCCCAACTTTAGTAAGATAAAAATGTCTGATTCAGAGTTCAGAATCCAGAAGCTCAACCTGGAACCTTATGAGGCATATACCTATGACCTGGACCCACTGCCTGGACCCCCTGCACAGTGTGCTTAGTTTTGCACACTACATAGATGGCCAGCCTCCAACAGGTCCTCTCACAGGGTGTCCAATTAACAATTCAAAGGGGATAAAACAAAGTCCTTTTGTGGCACCTCCTTGTAAGCAAACAGAAGGTATGGCAAGAGGGCATCCCACTTATGCCTCAAGGGCTCTGACATGCCCATAATTAGGCCTTTCAAGGTGCGGTTGAAACTCTCAAGCATACCATTTCCTTGGGGGTGGTAAGGAGTGGTGAACTTGTAGGTCACCGCACACTCCTTCCACAGAGACTCCATATAGGTGGATATGAGGTTGGTACCCCTGTCAGACACCACTTCTTTGGGGAACCCCATGCAGGTAAAAATCCCCATCAATGCACGTCCTTGCACAGAGCAGTGATTGATCTCAAAAGAATGGCTTCTGGGTACCTGGTGGCATGGTTCACCAAGACCAAAATAAACCTGTTGCCCATGGCTGTCTTGGGATCCAGAGGCCCCACAATGTCAGTACCAACCCTTTCAAAGGGGGAGCCGACTACAAGAAAAGTTTGGATGGGAACCTTACATTTCCCCCCACTCTTTCCACTTGCTTGACAAGTTTGGCAAGACCTACATTGCACATCAGAGTGCCTGCACATTTAGGGCCAGTAAAAGTGTGTGACAAGCTGTTCAGCTAAAGGCGCATCATGAACCAGACCCAGTAGGAAGGCTGTGAAGCACTGGGGTACCACCAGCACAGAGGCTGCACCAGGCTCCATAACCTTAGGCTCACTATATAGGAGTCCACCCTCCCAATAAATCAAGAGTGAACCAGACTCCTTGCCAGATGCCTGGTCAGCAGCCTGCTGCCGCAAAGCCTCCAGAGAAGGAAATACCTTCTGTGCCCTGCAGAATGCTTCCCTAGTGGGTCCCTCTTCCTGCTGCCACTGAGACATCTCGGGTACCTCCCCCATTTCAGCCACTTGTTCCCCTTTAGGCTCCAGGGTGTCCCCCTCAGGTTCAGACTCCTCCCAGACTGTGGTAACTTCTGGGATGGGTTTCCCGCACTGTTGGAAAATGGGTTATGATAAGGGCACATAAGTACCTACACTTAGCAATAGGCCACTAACCTCCACTTAGGTCCAGTTAGGTCTCAGTAAATTAAACCTAGCTCAACCCTTGGTAGCTTGGCAACGAGCAACAAGGCTTAACTTAGGAGACAGAGTGTAAAGCATTCAAACATCACAAAACAGTAATTAAATAAAACACAGGAAACTTTTTAAAAATCCAAAATCAATTTATAACAATAGATTATATTTTTATCTTTAAAATGACACAAAAATGAATAAAATCGGATAAGGGGAACCAGAGATATCATTTTTTAAAGAATTATTGTATTCTAGCGCATAGAAACAGAAATCGCCAATCTGGTCATCTGGTCGCACCTCGACCGGGGCAAAGTCAAAGTTTAAGGCCAACCGCGATGGAGCCCGGCTCGGCTACAGCCCACGGGAGGCCTCGGTCAAAAGATTACCTTAGGACTCAGTCATTTTTCTGAAGATTTTCTTCAGCGGGAAGAACCTGCCAGTCCAATCCGACCTCCTGGAACTCTTCTTCGGATACGTGTCGCGGGAGCCCTTGGTGGAAATTTTTACCTTCGGACTTAGTCGTTTTTCGAGGTGAAAATCCTTGGACCGGGGCAAACCTGGATCTTGATCCGATGTCCTTGGAGCCCTCCTCGGATGCGCTGGCTGGGAGGTCCCGGTCAACTTCCTACATTCAGACTTAGGGGGTCATACCGACCTCGGCGGTCTTTTTGCAAGACCGCTGAGGTACCGCCGTGCTGAAGACCGCCAGTGGTGGCGGTCTTCGGCGCCGCGTATTTTGACCTCTGGCTGCCTGCCGTCCTTTTTCCTATGGAAAGCCGCCAGCAGCCATACTGGCGGATGGCGGGAAAGTGGAGGTTGCTCAACCTCCACCGCCACGTCAACAGAACACCGTCCACTGAATCACGTCCCATGATTCGGTGTGGCGGTGTTCTGGTGACGGTGTTCTGGTGGCGGAACTGCCCCCATGGATTCCGTACCCTCCCGGAGGATCAAAGGACAAGGTAAGTTGATTGTCCATTAGGGAAGGGGGTGGGGGAGTGTTGTGTGTTGTGTGCGTGCATGGGGGTGTGCGTGTGAGAGTGTAGAGGGGTGAGGGAGTGAGTGTATGCATGCAGGGGTGTTGTGTGCATGGGAAATGTGTGCGGGTCGGACGGTGTGCATGTCTGTTTGTATGTGTGCGGGTATGTGTTGTTGGGGTGTATGTGTGCGTGTAGGGGTGTGTATATGTGCATGTTGGGGGTGTGTGCGTGTAGGGGTGTGTATATGTGCATGTTCGGGGTCGGGGTAGGGAGGGGGGTTGTGGCACCTTTGGGGGGTGGCAGGGGGGTGGGGGGTGTGGGGGTAGGATTCGTGGGGTGTATCAGGGGGTGGGGGAGACCCCTATCAGTGCCAGGGAAGGAATTCACTGGCACTGATAGTGCCTACCGCCATGGATCTCATGGTGGTTCCCAACCACCCGGGATCCAAGGCGGTATGCAGGGTCCTGATACCGTCGGCAGTCTAGTGACAACCGCCGGGCTGGAGAGAGCAATCTCCAGCCCAGCGGTCTTCACCGCCATGGCGGTAGGAATGGTGCAGTGGCGGATGACCGCGGCGGTTACGGCTGCGGTCATAATTAAAAAAAAATATCCGCTGGCCTGTTTGTTGTCTTACCGCCGCTTTACCACCGACCGCCAGGGTCATAATGACCCCCTTAGTCTATTTTTGGGAGATTTTCTTCACCGGGACGAACCTGCAAGTCAGGCCGGGTCGCGGTTGAGGCAAGCCGGCTAGAGTTGCTGGAGCGGGTCGGTCTCTCTATGGAGCTTTTTTCAAAAAGTTCTCCAAAGTTCTCCAAACTTCTGGATCTTCTTCCAGATGTTCCTTTAAGATTCTTTTGGGGTCCACGGCTCACCCCAAGGTTCCAGAAGCTCTGAGATGCTCCTTGGGGGTGTGGACTACAACTCACAGAATGCACCTGGCACAAACTCCTTTTTGGCCACTGGACAGTGGTCAGCTGGTTGGTTTCTTCAGGAGTTGGTGCAGGGGACTCTGGTTAGCAATTTTTCATCTGTAGCAAACAGGGAGTCCCTCCTTGAACCAGTTGAAGCCAGGCAAAGTCCTTCTTGTGGTGAAGCCCAAGTGTGCAGCTGGTGCAGTTCTTCAGAGTGCAGGGTCCAGGTGCAGGCCAGGGGTCCAGCAGGGCAGTCCTTCTTCTTCTGTGGTTCTTCCAGGTAGGGATCTGGTAGGGAACTGTGGTGTGGGTGCAGGTCTGCCAGTTTTATCGCTGCTCCTGGGTGAAAAACAGGGGGGTCCTGGTTCTTCAATCAGGTGCAGGGTCCATCCCCCTGTGATGACCACTTCCTGGGAAGTGGGGCAAAAATCAATCCCAGGAAGCAACTTTCCTCAAAAATCCATCATGTCTGAAAGTGATTTTTGGAGGTTATATCTGGCTAAGCCCACCCACTGGTGTGGCTAAAAATCCTAAACACACCCCTCTCCTGCCCTCTCCTAATCTAATGGGGGCACCTAAGTGTCTGGGTTTGCATGATGTGAAGGTGTTGCTGGGTTGCTCCAAATGTCCTTCTCTGCCTTTGAAGACCAGTTTTGCAGCCCTCCCCCTTCCTGCTTTACCATCTGCTGAGGGGAGATCTCCTCCCACATGCACATCTCTTTGTGTGGATCCAGGCCACTTCACACCTCATCAAGGCAGCCTGGCCAGGCTGCCAGAGGCTGGCCAATCAGAGCACAGCAGCAAAAACACTGCAGGGCTGAAGTTGGCAACTTTTCAGGTAAAGTTTAAAACTCTTTACCTGAACAAGTTATATTAAATCCAACAACTGGAAGTTGTGGGATTTATTATAACAATTAATTTGATACCAAACTGCTGGCATCTGTTACTTAAGGGGACTTTAAAAATTAAAATAAAGTCTCCCCATTCTAGCCTATGGAGGCCACTCACTACAATGAGGGAAAAATGAATTTGGCTGTTTTACCTCACCGGGGCTTATGAAATTATTTTTATAAGGTCCCTGCTTATAGTTACATGGCACCCAGCCCTAGGGGCACATAGGGCACACCTTAGGGGTGACTTATATGTAGAAATAAGGTAGTTGAAGACTTTAGAACTACTTTTAATTCCAAAGTCAAATTTGCATATAACTTTAATTTAAAAGCAGCCAGCAAGGCAGGCCTGCTTTTAAAATGACACTGGGCACCTCAGCAGTGCACCTATGGGTGCACTACCTATGCTGGGGTCCCTAAACCTAAATGCCCTACCATATACTAGGGACTTATAGATAGGTTGACTTAGCCGATTATAATTAGCCTAATTTGCATACTGATTTTACACAGAGCACAGGCCCTGGGACTGGTTAGCAGGACCCAGGGCACCATCAGAGTCAGGAAAACACCAGCAAAAAGTGGAAAATGGGGGCAAAAAGTTAGAGGGCCTCTGCAATCAGCCCTCTTCTCTCACACGCCCCCCCATCCTTCATCCTTCTGGCAGGCACCTGGGATACTATTTTAGGCTCCAGGGCCTCCTGATGACCCTTACGGGCTGCCGTTGACCTAGTGGACACACACACCCACACAGGCAGACCCAACATATCCAACTGAGACCTGTGCTCCACCTTCTTTCAAGGGGAATCCTCCAGGGCATTGCCAAGCAGACAATCAACAGGCATGGTTGGACTCACAGCTACCCTCAAAGAACCTCAGACCCCCCCTCTCAAAGGGAACCTATGCCACTTTGCATAGGCGCTCTGAGTTATCTACTGCAACTACTTGGTGAAGTGCACGGGGAACTACCTGCTCACAGTAGTCACACTGGCTCCACCCTCTGTCCATTGATGGTCACTCACTGCCTGTATTTCTTGGTGTTCTCCAGCATGAGGGTCCTCTGGACCATCGTATAGTCCCCTAGTGAGACAAGGGTCATCTCAGCTGACTACCACCCACCTGGAACCAACTCCTCCCCAAAAGCTACACTGGCCAAACCTGGTGACTGAGCACCTGTGACCTACCTAATCACATGCATAGCACTTGCGGGGTCCCCTCTCTGCAGGTTTCCCTGTAAAGACTCAAGGTTTCTTTTCAATGGGGGGTTGGGAATCCTTACCATGGGAACTAGGTTGGGGCCCTTTAGAGAACTATTGCTGTTTACCCTTACCCCCCACTTCTTCTGGTGGGAACCCTGCCCACCCATGGAAGAGTCTCCCCCATAACTTCTTTGGACCCTGGTGCTTTCCCACCGGTGCGCTTCCTGAGCAAGCTTTCTAGGGTCAGTCAGCTTGCTGTCAATTAGGTGCTGGCTCAGCTCTGGAAAACAATGCTCCCAAGCAATCAAATTGTACAGCCCCTTATAAGTTGTCACCTTACTGCCCTTCACCCAACTTTCTAGTGACCTGCAAAAAGAGCCTACACACTCCAACCAAGTTTGGGATTCCTTCTTCGTATTCATACTTCTTAGGAGTACGACCATATCTGGTGAGAAGGGATTCATTCATGAGAGAGTAGGTGAGGCCCTGAGTATCCCCTAAGGATGTCAGAGTGTCCCTCTCCTCGGCCTCAAAGTGTTTCCACAGACTCATCACCCAATGTGCTTCAGGGACTATGTTCATGTGGAGAGCCGACTCATACCCCTTAAACTACAGATAGATCTCATCCTTCCTCTTATAATCCTTCACCAGGTCTTATGGAATGGCTGCACAGAGGTACTGCTACCACCATCTCTGCTGGACTGGCTCCAGCACCCTCAAACTTAACTCATGAGCCAAAAGCATATTTTTCTCCTCTATGGCCAACCTTCTCTCTTTTATTACCATTTTAGGTTTCTCTAACTCCAACTGCTGCATCCTCTCTGTGTGTCCGTCCTGCAACTCCTCAGGAGTCAGAACCTTGGATGACACACTGCTATCTGCATTGGAGACCCTCTCCCAGGCAGAACAGGTACATCAACTACACCACACAGATTACTCTGCACCTATTCACCCTCCTCCTCTATGTGACCCACAGCCTCCTTGGCTGCCACCCAGGCCCTCAACGCCTTTTGCCGTTCCTCCTTACTGGCGGAGCTCTTGATTGGGCAGGCAGGATCCTTACAAGACTGCTCCAGTTGAGCCACTGTAAACAGTATACTTTTGTTATATAGGTCTACATGTAGGGAGTACGTATACTGGACCATTAATTCTCCCAGTCCCTCTCCGTTTAGTACCACTGTAAACTCCACCAGTTCCTCCAACTCAAAAAAAGCATTTGTAGAGACAGCTGGTGTATCCCCAGATTGAGATATGTTGGTGAGTACTCAAAAATGCAAAGTTCCAAAGTAGTTCAGAGAGTTCCCAAGAGAGGTTTAAAAATCATAAAAAATGAATGCAGGAAAAGCCCAAAAAGAGAAAAAGCAAAAACAAGTAGTATGTGGTCACGTAATGGCCTGCCCTGAAAACAGTAGTGTACACTTAATCACTGTATGTTAAGTACAAATACAAGTTCTATCCTCACCACTGATCACCAGTGTTAGAAATGGGGACTTTGGTTGGCGGTCAGTTTGCACTCTGTCCAAGCAGGGACCCTCACTCTAGTCAGGGTAAGGGAGTTACACTCCTAAGACAACCCCTTGCTCACCCCCTTGGTAGCTAGGCAAAAGCAGTCAGACTTATCTCAAAGGCAATGTGTAAAGTATATGTACCAACACACAAAGTAATACAGTGAAAACACTACAAAATGGACACCACACAAGTTTAGAGATATAGGCAAATTTTATCTAAATCAAACAACACCAAAACGACAAAAATGCAACATACACAAGTAGTTAGGAATTTTCAAAATAATAGAATCTTCCTCCATAGAAAACAATGGAAACGTTGTAACACAAAGTACCTCGTTTGCGTCAAAAATAAAGCCGCACGGATTAGTCTGTGTTGAAAAAGTCAGCGATGCATTGTTTTTCTCTCCAGCAATTTGATGTGTTGATTTCTGGAAGGGGCACCTCGGGTACGTGCAGGTTCACGTTGGTTTTGACGCCCATTGATGATACGTGTGAAATCCGGCCGCACCTTTATGGAAAAAAGTGCTCTGTGGGGTTTGTGTCATTTTCAGCAGCCGCAAGCTAGCGTTGCATCATTTCTCCAGCCGCGATGCAGGTGATGCGTCGATTTCCCAGCCGAGATGCAGGTGGTGCATCTATTTCAGTCACGAGGCAGGTGGCATGTCGTTTTTACAGCCGCATTTCAGGTGCTGCATCAAAATTTTCCTTGCATGGCTTCCTGTGCGTGGATTTCAGGCCTTGTTCTACCAACTTCAACTTTCAAGGGCCCAGGGACTGGATAGGGCACCACTTGGCAGGGCAGAAGTCTCAGCACAGAGTCCAGATGTTGGGAAAGGAAGTGTTTGATGGCCCTGAAATATCAAAACACGAGGCAAGCTCAGTCCAAGCCCTTGGAGACACGTCACAAACAGGAATATACCAAAAAGTCCAGTCTTTGTCCTCTTTCAGGCAGAAGTAGCAACTGCAGGCTAACACAGCAAAGCCCATTCACAGGCAAAGCAGCAGTACTCCTCCTCCAGCTCTTCTCCTAGGCAGTTTTGGGATCACTACTTATACCCCTTTCCGTAGGCAAACTTCAAAGGAAAGTCTCTGTTGTTCACAAGATCCTGCCTTGCCTAGGCCTGGCCCCAGACACACACCAGGGGTTTGGAGACTGCATTGTTTGAGGGCAGGCACAGCTCTTACTTGTGTATGTGACCACTCCTCCCTCCACTCTAGCCCAGATGGCCCATCAGGATATGGTGGCTACACCCCAGCTCCCTTTGTCACTGTCAAATGGAGATTCACAAACTGCCCAACTGTCAGTCTGATCCAGACAGGGAATACACAAGCAGGCAGAGTCACATTAATGCGGTGCAAAAAAAGTTTAAATCAGGGCCAAGTATAAATATGGAGTTAGTTTTGCACCGAATTAGAGTTAAAAAAAATGACACTAATTTGGTGCAAACAGAGTATAAATATGCCCCTTAATGTTTAATATTGCATTGTTATAAAGTCCCTGTTTTGTTAACCTTAGGTGAAAAGGAAGGAACTGAAGCAAAGAATTTTGAGTTATATTCGTCTTCACGAATTGAACACATTCTGTTAGTGGTGGGTAAATTACCCTCTGAGCAATGGTATGACTTGTTATAGCATTTGTACCCTAAAGATTCTCACCATTGTACTGGAACATTCGTAAAAAGAGCATTGCTTAATGAAGATGAACTTTAAGGTGCAGATTTAATTAATGTGATATTTAAATGAAGCACATACTAATAGAAATAAACTTTAAACTTGTTATGAAGGGATGTGGCAAGCAATTTTTTAATAAAACATATAAACATTACATTTATTATGAGCTGCAACCTGGAATGTAATAGATTAGCATGAATGCTAAGCGAATAAAACGTTTGCTGGAACCAAATACAGTCGCTGTTCAAAATGAAAAATATTTTTTAAACTGAAATAATACACGGTTGCTGAGAAGTAGACAGATCTATTGCGATTTTTAAACCATGGCACATGCACTCAGAAACGATTGAGCTCTGTAATGTATACTTTTTGAAAATATTGATTCATCTTTTTTTTTTTATTTCCAGGGCTTGTCAAAATGATATGTCAGTCTATTAAAATTCAAAAAACTTCTTCCTGTAATTTGTCATCAGAAATAACACTTTCCCTTATACTAAAGATGTCATTTATAATAAAGTGGGACCATTAACTCACATATACAAATGTATTAATACATTAGTGGCAATGTTTTACAGTATCCTGAAGTCTACCTTCCCTGGACAGCTTTCTATGGCAAAACAAATTAGGAGAAGCACATTTTCTTGTGGAGGTGAAAGCTTGTGAAAGAAAGTATTCCTTCATCATTCAAAGACATTTTCGTTAAGTCATACTGCTTTATGTTTCTTATGTAAATGCAAGGCTGTTTGCGGCCTGCTCATTAATTATGCAAGTTGTAAACTATTCCTATTCGCGCACGTAAAGGCTCTTTTGACATTGAGTGGTTCATGTGTCAAATAAACTAGAAGAGTCAAGGTTCCTTGCTTTGTGGTTGTCGGCCAAACACTCGAAGGCCTAACGGTCATTCTTGAACACAAGGATGCGAGTTACTACTATATACTGAGTACTGCCTCCCTTCTTAGTAACATTTTAACAATATTTCACAGCATCTCTATATTTTGGGGTTTTACGGTGCAAAACTTTTTGGGGCAAAACTGCCTTAGTGCAGTTTTACACCAAAAAGTATAAATAAGGCCCTAAACCTTTTGAGCTGTGTAACACGGGAGTCCTTGATGCTCAAACCCAAGCATACCTCAGTTTGCAAAAGTAACATGAGTAAGGCAACGCGCAGACCCTGACACAGAGCTAAACTAGATTTTCTTCACTGATGTATTAACGAGGGTCTGTTTCTTCATTTGCCAATGCAATTGAATCAGTTCACACATCATTAGCATCTAGGACCATGGTTAAATGGAGGCTACTTCCTCTTAGGTAACCTACATTTATAGTCACAGAGGTATAAACAGACTGGTCACAGATATAGTTTCAAATTGTTCGCCAAACGTTTGTGGCTGGTCTGTTATTTTGAATTGCACTACTTTATAAAAGTGACATTTTCAAATAGACAATTTAAAAGCCAACTTTACCAAAAGATGTATTTTTAAATTGTGAGTTCAGGGACCCCAAACGCCATATCTCTATCTGCTCCCAAAGAAAAACTGCACTTAAAAGTTACTTAGAGGCAGCCCCCATGTTACCCTGTGATAGAGATAGGCCTTGTAACAGTGAAAAACGAATTTGGCAGTATTTCACTGTTAGGGCATGTAAAACACATCAGTACATGTGCCACCTTTAATATACACAGCACCCTGCCCATGGGACTACGTTAGGGGTGCCTTACATGTATAAAAAGGGAAGGTTACCCACTTGCCAGGTCGAATTGGTAGTTTAAAATTGCACACAGACACTGCAGTGGCAGGTCTGAGCAAGGTTTACAGAGTGACTCGTGGGTGCCACAACCAGTGCAGGAGGCCCACTAGTAGCATTTGATTTACAGGCCCTGGACACCTATAGTGCACTTTACTAGGGACTTACTAGTAAATCAACTATGACAATCATGGAAAAGCCAATTACCTATGTCATTTGCACACAAAGCACTTGCACTCTGGCATTGGTCAGAACAGTAATATGCCCAGAGCACCAAAACCTACAAAAAACAAAGTCCAACACACAGTCAAAACATAGAAAGCTGAGGCAAAAAAGATGGGAGACCACGCCAAGGAAGCCAGGTCTAACACCCACCATGTTTTTCAATCATACTGCTGCCGAAATATATATTTGTAAATTGTTTAAATTGTTCTACATACAATGTGGACTAGAGTAATTGTAAGTGTAATAAGACAGGTCTACATTTCCATATGTTGAGACCTTAATAGATTAATTAATTAATGTTTAATGCTTGCCTGGTGTCGTTGATTTACTTCAAGTGGCCACTGAAACACATACTTTCTGCCTTCCCACTTGAAGGGTACTCTTTAGAAAAAAGAAGGCAATTGATTTATAAACCACTTCGGAGAGGAAAGACCTATGTAGGTCCATGCAGGCCAGATTGATGGTAGACATTCAGGAAATCCACATACAATAGATTTGAATAGAATCATTTGTTTTTTATTTTATTTTTTTATTTAGAAATTTTCTATTGCGCTGGCAAGACCCCGAGGGCATCAGAGTGCTTTACAACAGTATAGATAATAAACACATGAAAAACACATAAAAAACATAAGGATCCCATTGCAGACAGGTTATACAGTGGGGTTCTCACGGACAAGAAGATAGCGATCCGGCAGTGGTGGTATGGCGGGTGGGAGATTCTTTTTGGCATGTAAGTTGGATGAGGAGGTATTCTTTAAGTAGCTTTTGAAGATCTGATGGGAAGGGTTAGATCTGATGTGAATAGGTATGGCGTTCCAGATTCTCAGCGCGTTGTTTGAGAATGAGCATGTCCGAGTTTTTTGGTTTTTGGCAGGAGGAGGAGGAAGGTGTTTGAGCTTCTTAGTGATCTTGTTTAACCTGCTTTCAAGAGTTTTTTGACGAGGTATTCTGGTTTCCCAGTGTGAAGGGCTTTGTGTGTTAGGCAGGCAGTGAGGAACGAGCAACGGACCTCAAATTGGAGCCATTTAAGACTCTTCAGGGAGATGTGGTCATATTTTTTAATTCCCGTCAGCAGTCTAGGAGCTGCGTGAAGAGTGGACCTCATAGGGGCAAGTTGGGATTTGGCTGTGCCGGTAAGAATGGAGATCCCATAGTCTAGTTTCGAAAGTACCAGTGCTTATGTGGCCTGTTTGAGATCATCCTGGGGAATGAAGGATTTGATTTTGTTCAGAAGTTTACGGCTGTGGAAAGTGTTGTTAGCGTTCTTCTTGATGTGGTCCTGCATAGTCAGGTTGGAGTCCAGAGTGATTCTCAGAGACTTGACCGTTCTCGAAGGGGTGAGAATACATTTGACAGCGTTGATGGACTTTAGCAATTTAGCATTCTTGCAACTGATAGCCAAGAGTGGACTTCTTTGAGGGTGTTGTTCAGGTGGTGGATATCTTCTAAAGAGGATATTTCAATATAAAGTTGTGTGTCATCGGCATAGAGATGGAAGGGGATATTGGCTCGAGCGAGAATGGTGGTAAGAGGGTCCATGTTGATGTTAAAGAGTGTGGGAGAGAGGACAGATCCTTGGGGGACTCCTCTGGTAATTAATGAGGTGGGCGAGGTCGAGATGAGTATTTTTAATTGTTGCGTTCTGTTTTTTTAGGAAGGAGGAAAACCAGCGGAGGACTGTACCTTCAATGGCGAGTCTCTTCTGGAGAGAGTCCAGAAGGAGCTTGTGGTTGACAGTGTTGAAGGCCGCGGTTAGGTCTAGGAGAATCAGAAGGCAGCATTGGTCGGAGTCAAGGGAGTTGGGGAGGTCATCTACTATTTTTAGGATGGCTGATTCTGTGCTACAACCTTTTCTGAAATCTATATGTAGAGGGTTGAGGAGGTTGTTGTTATCAATGTGATGGGTTAGTTGTTGGAGAACACATTTTTCTAGAGTTTTGGCAAGGAAGGGAAGGTTGGAGACTGGTCTGTAATTATGGAGGATGTTAGGGTCAGCTCCTGGTTTCTTTAGAATCAGCGTGATTTGGCCTAGTTTGAGGCAGTCAGGAATCACGCCGGTTTGAAGAGAGCTGTTGATGATCTTAGTCCATGTCGGAGAGAAGGACTGGTGGAGTTTTGTTGCCAGGGAGGAAGGGAGAGGGTCGGCTAGGTGGGAGGATGTTTTGGAGGTGGACATTATTTTGGAGATGTCCGATGCCAGGAGGGGATGGAAGGATATCCAGCTGGCGAGGGTCGACAGCTGGATCTGGTTGGGGAGATACAATTCAGTTTTGAGCAGTAGGTTGTCAGAGAGGGATGGAACAGGGATAAAATTGTTACTGGAGGGTGGGGGGGCTCTGTAATAGGAGGGGTGTCAGGTACTCAATCTCAGTGATTTTATCATTGAAGAAATTAGCGAAATTGACACAGGTGTCTATGGTTGCAGGTAGGGGCTTGAGGGGAGATTTAGTAGTTTGTTGTTTGATGATGTTGAAGAGCTCCTTAGGGCGGTTTTTGGCTCTGTCGAGAGCATTGCGGAAAAATGAGTTTTTTTCGTTGGATATATGTTTTTTGTTTCATTGAAATTAATTAAAGAGTGTTGTGGAACTGTTGCATTGATGTGGCACTCCAGCCCAATGTTATACACAACTTGCCCTATGGCCACTGATGAACGCCATTCGAAGCATGTTACCGTCATGGCCAATAACTGAATATTGTTTGCAAACTGTGATGTTTGGAGCCCTGAACACATTTTACGAATTCACAAGATTCTCTGTCCATTTAATCAAGCAGCGGGGAAGCATCACAGGTTGGGAGGAGGCAGGGGTGGTACAAGTCATCATACGAGACAAGTGAAAACAAGTCAACATTCTTAGCTAACCACCTACCTGAAACCCAAATACAAAGCTCTTTGCCAAAGCTGGAATATTGCAAAGTACGGCAAGCAAGATCAAACCTATTGCATTTCTCAAGTTTGTATGTGGCTGTTTCTGTAAGGGAATCCCATATTTATGGGAGACAAATATTTTCACATCGACCGATCGGTAAAGAGTTTGTTCTAGATTACTATTATTTAAATGTTGTCGATAAATAACCATCCGTGCATAGGTCTTGAAAATACTTATTTATAGCTGGCACATCAGTTTTTGGATGGTAATTTGCGACCAAACTTTCCTTTTGCAAAAAACGTATAAAGTAGTATACGTTGATGATCATTAACACTTATTCTCCTAATTAAAGTATAATTCGAAAAATGCAGAAGACATAACACATCTTCTTTGTTCATAATGTCCGGCATCTGATGGCAGTCAATGCAGAGGACAAATAAGGCATGTGTCCTGAAAAAGGAAAGGAAAGCCTGTGTAAATAAGAGTTGCATGAAGTCAAGCGAACAAGGGACGCCATTCATGCACCGGCCAAATCCACATTTTAGCACATTTCACAAGTGAGGAGTGTAGTCAGAGCTGTCAGAAGCCTTTCACAAGCTGACCTCGGCCAGACCCAGTTGAGAAGAGGAAGAGTGAGGTGCTGGCTCCAAATACAGACACCTCCGTCATTCTGTAACCTTCATTTAACTTTTCACCAGCACCATGGGACGGACAGGGCTTCTTGTGCTTCTCGTTATTTCGCTCCTGCTGATGGATCAGTTTGAGAGTCAGCCACTAAAACCCAACAGTGGGAAAAAACGGAGGTCCAAGGAAAAAGGTAATTTTTTTTAAATGTATTTTTACAACTTGAACATGTGGCAGATTATCAAGCGTCAGAAAATGTAGCCTCGAGCTGTGTATTTCTTAAAAATGGCATTTAAGTGTCTGCAGTTCTAACAGGAGAGGTGATACTGTCCTACAGAGTATTAGGTAATATTTGTGCCCAGTGCATCCAAGGCTGAAGAAAACACGTTTCAGGTAACGTCTACTATGATCAGAACATCATCAGTACATATTAGCCACACATAAAGTGTGAACATAATTAATTAGATATGCATTTCTGCCATACAAATAGAAACATATATTAATTTTGTGGCAGGGGTGGAAAGAAGGTTTTCAAGGGTTGCTTTTGAATTTAACTGCAGTTTGATGTTTATTTATGCTTATTTTTTAAAAATGAAATGGAGTAGTATTGTGACCACGGCAAAATACTCTTAACTGGACATAGTCTTGGCACACAGTTGTACAGTTACCAAAATGCAAATAGAGGTCTACAAAGCATGTCAGAAAGTGTTTCCTACTCAATCAAGTAGGAAAGCACTTGCAATAATACAAAAGACCCAAGTCACATTCATGAATGTCAAAGAAAGAAAACGTATTAGGACAGGACCATATTATCTTTCTGTGTCATTCTTTACCACGAATGTGCAGCGTGTTTAAATCTATGGACACTCCAGAAAGGGTAGATTATCTTCCAAAATAGAGAATTTAACAACATGCCTAAATTAGAATTTGCTTTGGACAGTTCAGTATCCCGTTGCCATTATGGTATTTTCGTGGGTTCCCACTCATTCGCTCTTCCTCCTGCCAGTTCCGCACCTCCTAATGCACCATCACTGGACCACTCCCTCTCTCAAACACCCGCACACACTTTCCACGCCTGCTCCTTAGCACAGCTGAGCACCAGAAACAGATATTTCATGCATCGGAACGACGATGTCTGTTATTTTTTTTAAACTTTTTTCAATGAAGGACTATGGTCAATACTGTAAAAATAGCAGTCACATGTTGAAATATTTTCAATATGGCTATTTTTTTTAAATAACTCCTTGACCTACTATTGCCTCACAACACAGCTGTATTAATGCTGTTTATTTCGAAATTCCTCTTTCTAGATCTCCTGTGTAGCAAAAAAACATGGCGTCAATGCCAATGATGAAAAATTGATACAGGTAATTATTGATATTCACCTGCACAAAGCCAATGAATTCAGAACGGGTGTTTTGGGTGCACCACCGAACAGAGAAGCTAGGTTAAAGACGTGCAGACATGTGCAGACATTCACAAGCGGAAGCATGCCAATTACACTAACAGTAGAAATGTGGATTGCATGGACGAAAAATAGAGATTCGTTTATGGTTGAGAAGAAGATGGCGAGAAGCTGTGCCTTGAGAACCTTCACAGAACACTTCAGAGAGTGAACAGATCATAAATAAATGGGTGTGTGGGGGGTTTCAGCTGGTCACCTGACAGCCTAATGGGATCTGAAGAGAAGACTTGGTTGCAGCTGCATTCTTTTTAAAATATTAGAAATTCCTATAGGAGCATTGACATATGGACTATATGATCGCCTTAGGAGTTTATGAGCTTATTTGTCATGCAGTTTGAGTGATTTGGATGAAAAGCCTTTAAATTCATGCATCAGGTGTTACAGAAGATGCAAGCTGAGTGTGGGAGCTCATGTAATTGATTTTGACTATGGGTGTTGTGATCACATTTGCTTCGGTTTGTGACCAAGCAGTATCATTCTTACCACTAGCTTGGCGGTGTTGAATAGGCTCATTAGTAAGGTAACTGTATGAAGTAGAGAGAGAGTCTGGAGTCGGGAGGGGAAGCTCTTTGTGAGAGCAGTGGCCTGGGTTTGCCATGTAGGCTAATTTGGGAACCGATTTTTGGAACACTTTAGTTCTCTTAACTCTAAAAGGAAAGGTGTTTACGAATATACATTAACAGAAGCTTTGTGCAGGTCGAGAGGCAGGGTGAGGGGCTTTCCATATTAATGCCATTGCTCAAACCTGAAATTGTTGAGGGCGTGTCTCGTGATCAATAGGATCAATTGAGAATTTGTAGGTTTAAGATAAAAGTCTGATTTTCATAGTTGGATGGTGTACATGCATGAACTATAGAAAAAGGGATGTCAGTGGATGACAGATGGAATAAAGTCGAGTGTGTTAGTATATTTATGAAAAGCAATGTACTTTGTATTAATATTGCTCCCAGAAACTCCATGTATTGATTAAATAGCAATGAAATGAATATGGATCTCAGTGAGACTCCTCACATCGGAAGATCTGGTGGGGGAGTATGAGTCTATATTATAAATTGCTTAGTACTAGATAGCTAGAAAATGAACCATTTATAGTGGGTGATTTAAACTTTTAGGTGCCCAGTTATAGAGGATCGGAACTACAATAGATGTACATGAAATTGTAGTTTTAATTCCTGGAAGGTTTGTATGTGGGTTAGCACTGAAGTAGTTAATATTTATAAGTCAACTCTACCAAAATGTGTTCACGAAGTATTAAAACACGATCTACCGGCAATGACTGTCTTGATATGATATTAATAAATATTAATATAATTTTTTACATTCAGTGACATTGTACATTTGAAGAGGGAATGACTTGTCTTATAAGGATCTTCCTGTGTTTTATGTATTTGTATTTTTAAAGCAGATTGTGGGATTAAAACCACCATATATATTTTTTATAGCTTTCATGCTATTCTGTTTTGTCTTATTGTGTAGTATAGGCTTATGTGTATAATATATGTGAGATTGAATGGTGTGGAGTGCTATTGATGATGTCTGGTGGTATGTTTTAACTGTTACTAAGGTGGCACTTGAGAAACTTGGTCTAAATGTGAAGCAAATCACTAAATATGATAATCACAAAACTCTCTCTCTTTCTCTCTCGCTCTGTCTCGTTCAAACTCTTAAGCAGTTTGCAGTAGAATTGTCTTCTCTGTTATCACCACAAGCTCACTACACGGCCTAGTTATCACCAAGAACTAGATTGACCCTAAAGGTCTCAGTCCTGCAGCTCTACCTATTCCTGTCACTGTTGCAATCAACATGCTTGGGGAGATTATCGTGAAGCTTAACAATAAACCACAGAATGCTTGATTCAATATATAACACCTTCTTTTGTTACCTAACCACTAACTTATTAACACAGACTTATCACCAACATATACATAGGGTAAAGTTTGGGTATAACACTGAAATAAGGCACTTTAACCCACTGCTCACTGTGTAAATACCCATCTCCCTCTGGCCATGTTATCTAAAATATTCATGTTATCTAAAACATTTTGGTCAATATCCCACTCAGCCCTCGAACTTCTTGCCAGACAAATGTTCCCATGTCTTACTCTCCAGCAATATTCTCCTTCAAATCCCCCAGGACCTTCAACCAAGTCTGCATTCCAAATCTATTGGTGATGTTTTGAAACATGCTTGACACAGGTTATTCTTGGTATTATTTCGCTTCTGCTGCTTCCCACTCAAAGCCCTGGATCTCTCAGTAAGGGATGAAAGCAGAGGGAGCAAAAATAAGTTGACCCAGATTGTTAAGGCCTATAAATATATATTAGACAACCTTTACCTGGGCAATCTAAAATCAGGCTACTTGCAAACTTCAACTATCTTCAACCTCGACATCTGTAGCTTTCACAGACTATTACCAACCACCTCTTATGAATCAATACATATCTACCTCACAATTATTAATCTTGGGAAATGGCTTTGCACCATATATCTCATCTAAAGTTTGCTCAATAAAGTCTTGCCACACGTTTCACCACTCATTCTCCATCCCACAACTCTTGTCTCCAAACTCAATCTGCTTTGTATTTGGGCTTCCACACAACATCATCATCAGTGCTCCTCACCATAATTAAATGAGCTAATCGACCAGGCACTCGATCTTATCCTGTCCATTCAAGAATCAACAATTATTTTGTTTCTGCTCCAAAGTCCTGTTTTTCCTTGCTGCTCTCTTGAACCTAACAAAAATATATTGTAACTAACTCCAGTGCTTCTGGCTTCACCTCTGTTTACAATCTTATTGAACCTATCAATCAGTGGCGTTTTTCTATTAGGGCTCCTGGGCTACACCCCCCTGCTTTATCATACCAAGCGTGAATAATAATCTTTTCTTCCCTTTTGGTATAAAAGAAAATGCCGTCTAGCAGCCTTAGCCTTAGCTCTGCTAGTGAGAATGTCAGATGTCTGGCGCAGATGCACAAAGACACTGGCACCAGCCATCAGAGACTGTCCAGGGCTCGTGAAACCCCTCACCATGGCCTCAGACCTCTGGTACACCTTAGTGCCTCCCCTTCGGTGACAATTTGGAAGCATCACAGATAAAGTTAACCACAGGAGTTGCAGGCTTAAGCCCTGCAGTGCCTGTGGTGACACGTCACTCAGCCAGTCACTCCACCCTTTCCCAACTCGTCACAGATTTGGGAATGGGTGGGGTGAATGAGCAGAGACTGAAAACGAAAATCTATGACTATGCAGGTTTGAGGTTTCAGTTTAAAGTGTCCAAAGATGAGCAAGTTTAATTTCAAAGCTGAAATTAGCAGCAGCAAGCGGGACCTGCACAGACAGCAAGATAAGAAAAAACTGCTTTTCAATACTGTGTATGTATGTGTGATAGTGTGTGTCCGTGGGAGAGAGTGTGCGTATATGTGAGCATGTTTTTATGTCTGTGTGTGTATGTGTGAGTAAAGAGGAGAGTGTCAGTTAAGAAGTGAGTCAAAGTGAGGACAATGAGTGATATGAAGAGTGCGTACAAGTGAGAATGAATGAGGGAGAGAGAATGACAGAAGGAAACCAGATGTTACTGTGTGGACGACTGAGTGAGTCAAGTCTGAGTGAGCCTTAGAGAGTCAGGGAATGAGTGAGAGTGAGTCAGAGTGAGACTGCAACCAATTGAGTGGGACTGAGGGCGAATGATTGTGTCTGAGTAAGTTGGAGTCAGAATGAGTGTGACTAAGTGAGTAAGAGTAGATCAGAATGAATAAGAATGAGTATGACTGGGTGAATCAGTGAGAATGTGTGAGATTGAGTGGGAATGACTGAGGCTGACTATGAATGAGTAAGACTGAGTCACAATGAGACTGAGTGAGTCAGAATGAGCAAGACTAAGTGGGACTGAGTGTGAATGAGTGAGAAAGATTGCATATGAGTGAGTTACAGTGAGATTGAATTAGAATGAGTAAGACTGAGTGAATCAGGGAGGACAAGTGAGTTAAGGGGAGACTCATGAAAACTAGTTGAGAATGAGTGAGACTGAGTAGGAATGAGTGAGTAAGAGTGAGGCAGAGGTAAACTGGGTGAGCCAGAGTCACATTGCGTGAGTCAGAATGAGAGAGGCTGAGTGGGACTGAGTGAGAATGAGTGGGGCTGGTTGAGTATGAGTCACAGTGACATTGAGTGAATCAGAATTAGTGGGACTAAATGAATCAGGAAGAATGAGTGAGTCATGGGGAGACTCAGGGACACTATGTGAGAATGAGGGAGACTGGGTGGGAATGAGTAACTCAGAGTGAGACTGACCAAGACTAAGTAAGACTAAGTGAGTCATAGTGAGATTGAATCAAACAGATTGACTTAAAATGAGAGGGATTGATTGAGAGTAACTGAGAATGAGTGAGACTGAGTGGATCAGAGTGAGAATGAGTGAGACTGCTTCAGTCAGTGGAACTGAGTCAGAGTAAGTAAAAGTGACTGAAAGTGCGATTGAGAGTCAGTTACTGAAATTGAGTGAGAATATGTGAGAGAATAAGACTGGCTGCAAGCGATTGTGAGTGAACCACCTCACCAAAAGCTCCAATTAAGTGAGTCTATCTCATTCACTAGAATTCAAGTTAAGGATTACACCTCACCACTCTTTATGGCCACCAGCTGCCATTGATCATCATACTCCTTGATTTATTATCTGAACTTGACACAATTTGTCATCCTACTCTTGTGCCTCAGCTCCCTAGGTATCATTGCTATCAGCACAACTGGTTCTTACAGTGCCTCAGTCACCAATATTTTTTACTTACCTGAAACTCCATCTCCATGCACCTACTGCTCTACCAGTTTGCATCCCTTTGGACTCAGTCCTAGATCAGTTTGTGTATTCTCTATACAACATTTGCCTCTGTGATATCATCTCCACTTTTTTCAGGATCACTGTTTTTAGCCTTTTTGCTAGAGCCTATTTTTTGCTGACTATAGAATTTTGTGCACATTTCGGCCCTGATTCTAACCCCGGCGGTCTTTGACCGCCGGGGCGAGGGTCGGCGGGAGCACCGCCGACAGACCGGCGGTGCCCCGCAGGGCATTCTGACCGCGGCGCTTTGGCCGCGGTCAGAAAGGGTAAACCGGCGGTCTCCCGCCGGTTTACCGCTGCCCTCAGAATCCCCCATGGCGGCGCAGCTTGCTGCGCCGCCATGGGGGATTCTGACCCCCCCTACCGCCATCCTGTTCATGGCGGGAAAGCCACCATGAACAGGATGGCGGTAGGGGGGGGTCGCGGGGCCCCTCGGGGCCCCTGCCGTGCCCATGCCATTGGCATGGGCACGGCAGGGGCCCCCGTAAGAGGGCCCCGCAAGGTATTTCAGTGTCTGCCTTGCAGACACTGAAATACGCGACGGGTGCTACTGCACCCGTCGCACCTTCCCACTCCGCCGGCTCGATTACGAGCCGGCATCCTCGTGGGAAGGGAGTTTTTCCCTGGGCTGGCGGGCGGTCTTTTGGAGACCGCCCGCCAGCCCAGGGAAAAACTCATAATACCCTCCGCGGTCTTCTGACCGCGGAGCGGTATTATGGGGGCGGAATTCTGGCGGGCGGCCTCCGCCGCCCGCCAGAATTAGAATGACCCCCTTCGTCTGCTAACCAGTGGTAAATTGCTTGAGCTCCTCCTTTCAGCATGGTAAAATTAATATAATCGTGATTGGCATATTACCTAGTCTATAAGTCCCTAGTACATGGAACTAAGGTATACCCAGGACCTTTATTTTAAATGTCACAAGTGAACTGCAGCACCCATTGTGCCATTCATTTCAGCGAAAATGTAGACATGACTGCAGGCCTGCATCCTGTAGCCTTGCTGTACAGGTTTTAACTGCACCATTGTTCAGTCAAAATAAAAAAGTTTACAAAAGCCTAGCTCTTCCTTTTAAATATTTATAAGTCACCCCTATAAAGGCCTTATTGGCCAAAGGCAGGGTGCATGGTATTTAAAAATAGGACATGTACAAGTTCAATGTACATACTCTTACTGTGAAAATGCCCTCAAAGTTATTTTCACTGTAGCAGTCTTGGCTGTCCTATATACAAACACTAGGATGCAACTTTATATACTAATTCTGTATCTCAGGAATGGGACTAGCTAAGGAATTATTTTTAACAGTTGTTTAAAATGCAATTCAATGGTGAAGTCGAATTTCGTCTAAATATTAGGTAAAGGTAATTTTCAAAAAAGTTACCTTTGCCCTACCTGAAGCACCTGGAAGCTAAACCCGCATTTTGCTCTAACACTTTGGCCAGGCAGTAATTGTCATATAAATAGATGTGAATGAGATGTGAACTTGGTCCAAGAAACAAAACAATAGGCCGACCTGAAAGGGCAGAGATGGCCCCTTTGGCTGGAAGGATCCTTTTTTGACATTAAAGAGTCAAATCCTGCATAATTGTCATTGTCATATGCTGCTTGACAAGTCTGCTGAGACTTTTCATATGACACTTGAGTCTAACTTCAAAGTAGTCTCCAATGTCACTGGGAAATGTTAGCTGACACCTGGACAGGGCACTTCTGTTGCCTTCTCAGCCAGTCAGGCGCCAATCACCACAAGCCTTTTTTGACATTACAGTGTCACATCCTGTTTGCTAGGTTTACAAGTTTTACATATAACAATTGGGGGTGCACTTCAAAGTTTAGAATAATAGAGAATGTGCAACTGTGTACAACAAGACCAAAACTATCAAAATCCAATACCTACAACTCGAGATATGAATGCTTTAAAGTCACTAGTGCTAAAAAGTTACTTGAAGTCACACTAGACTGGGGTAAATCCAAAGTTCATGCCAACCATGATAGAACCTATGCAGTTCCCGCTGGAAAGTACCTTGGATGCAGCAAGCATAGGTGTTGAAGACTCCATGTTTTGGACCTGATTCACACAGTCGGGTAGATGCATCATCATCAAGCCCAACCTTTGGGTCCCCCGTCAAACCGATTTTGATGCGGGTGATGTGTTGTCGTCAAACCACACAGTGATGTTCTCGAATCGGCACTGTGTCATCATCAAACCTCACAGTCGGGTCCCATGTCGTTGTTGAATCAGCACTTTGTCAGTGTCGAAGGGCACTGTGGTGATAGCAGGCTGTGCAACGGCCTTGGTGGGTTGATTTTTCAAGACAAACAGCTGCAGAGTACTCTCTCAAGGTAAAGGACTGGAATGGCACCTCGTGGCAGGGCAGGCAGGCCTCACAATGGCAGAGTCCAGCAGCCGAAATGGGGTTGAGGGGAGTCTTTGATGGCCCTGAGACTTCCAGAACAGAAGGCAAGCCAGCAAGCCCTTGAAGTCACTTGTTTCTGCAGAGAATGCAGAGAGCAAAGTCCAGTCCTTCTTACTCCCAGGCAAGAGGCAGCAGGCCAACACAGCAAATCAGTTGAGCACAGTGGCAGTTCCTCCTGGCACCACAACCGTCCTTATTCCTGAGAGAATGTCCTCAGATCAGAAGTATACTGATTTGGTGGGGCTTGGGGTCCACTACTTATACCCACTCGAGCCTTTGAAGTGGGGGGTATCAAAGAGAGGATTTTGAAGTGTGAAAGGTCCCTGCCCTTCATTCCCTGGCTACAGACACTCGTCAGGGCGTTATGGAGCTATTTGTGTGAAGACAGGCACAGTCTTAATCTAGTGTAAGTGTCAGCTCCCCCTTCCCATCAGGGCCAGGAAGGCTTATTGGCCTGGTAATGGGCCATCAGGATGCAAATGTCATACCCCAGCTCCCTTTGTGTGTAACTGTTTAGAGGAGATGCACAAAGTCCAGCTGACACCCACACCTGGCATGTATTCAGAGGCAGGCAGATGCACAGAATGGTTAAAGTAAGAAAATTGTAACTCTCTGAAAGTGGCATTTTAAGTCTTACAGTTTTAAATCAGACTTCACTACGAGTTGTGTTTTTAAATGGTGAGTCCAGAGACACTAAACTCCAAAGCTCTATCTTTTCCCAATTCGAAGTTGCAGTTGAAGGCTGCTTCAAGGTAACCCCATTGTTAAACGATGGGAGGGATAAGCATTGCAGTAGTGAAAAACAAATGTAATCGTTTTTCACTACTAGGGCACGTTAAACTTAAAAGTACATGTCCAACCCTTTAAATACACTGCACCCTGCCCTTAGGGGTAACTAGGGCCCACATCAGAGGTGACATATGTAATAAAAAGGGTGGATTGAGCCTAGAAAATTGGTTTGCTTGGCAGTTTAAAACTGCACATGCAGGCTCCGCAGTGGCAGATCATGGCAGTTTACCAGGCCACATTTTACAAATAGCTCACAGGCAGATATGAATATCCATTGCATGCAATGACACACTCTATAGACATATTTTCATGAATCTTGGAGATGACTCTGTTAGAATCAACTAACTCTTTGCACTCCTGAGAACACTGGAATGAGCAGTCCTGGCATTTTTAATTTCTCTCCCTGCATAGCAAATATGGGACCATCTGCAAGTACTAGGGAAGCTTTGGAGAACTGGTGACCCATCACTCTAGTGGGACTGATATGGCATCCCCAGAGAAGTTCACTTGCTATCCCTGGTATCCTTTAGCTTTCCTAGCGCATTTTAATATGTACTGTCCTATCTCTCCGGATTCCTCATTGATCAATATACGATTACATGCATACTATCTTATTCATGCTAAGATGCATTATTCTGGACCATGAGTAACAGAATCTTCATATTTTTGCTGCAGTATAACAGCATTTTTGGCAGAAGAAAGGCAAGATAAGATGTGCATGTGTGTCTTCTCTCTTGAATCTCTTGTGAGAGATACACATGATCTCCTTGTCCACAGCACACACTTTCTGGTGCTTTTGATGTCACGTCAAAGCACCCATGGCTAAGAATCATTCTGCTGAGAAATTCCAGTTTTAAACTTACATCTAGGTGTACAATGGTAGAGGTTAATTTGTAGCCACGGACTTTTTTGAAGATCAACATACTATGGGCCCGATATGGAGTTTGGCAGATGGGTTTCTCCTTCCTTAGTATCACAAGTTTATTATACCCAAAGGTACTTGTAATATGGCAGACAGGAGATCCGTCACACATATGATGAGGTAACCCATCCACCAAACTCTAAATCACATCCTATATGTGATGATGTCATCAAATATAAAACTAAAAGAAGCCAGAGCTTCTGACTTCTTTCAGCTTAATCAGTAATTGGGGTTACAGCTCAGTTCCAGTTGGATTGGAGAGGTACGTTTAGAAAGTATGGAGTCTCCCAATTCCTTTACTATCTTTCCCTAGTGGATACCTTCTTGGGGATTGTGAAACAAGCACGATCCCCAAGCTGGGGTTCACACCACTAGAACCCCAGGCAAGTTGATCGAGCTGAAGGAGTACCAAGCTTGGCCACTTCCGAGCCCACTGAGGCCCCACTTTTCTCTTCCTGCACTCACCTAAGAGGGATCTTTGGAAGATGTCTATGGTGGGACGGTGTGAAAACCAGACGATTCCAGGGGAAAAACTTAAAAAAGGCTATGAAGGGAAGCCTGCCTGCCTGGCATCAGGCTTTTCTCCAACTCATAACCTAGAAAGTTTTTCTGTTCCCAGAAAACCACAATAATTAAGAAAAAAGAAATGGGGTGAGCGCATGGCTGTCCTGACATTGGGTTGTCCATACCACTCTCAGACCCAGGACAGTCTGTTTGATCCTATGGGGGCATATTGTTTAGTTTCTACCACCAATGGATTGGAAGAAGAAACCCGCTACACACCAGGAATTTAACAAATAGGAACAAAAGAAGTTTGGCAGGGGGCATGGCATCTTAGCATTAGGCTATCCCCTCAATTATGTGCCCAACATGCAATTTCTGCCCACCTCCAGCAGATTTGGGGGTTAATCTCAAACTGCCCATCTGAGGAACAGACGTCCCACTAGACACTGGGAGAGGTGTTTCAAAGGAGTTGGGTGTGTGGCCAGCATTTGTTGGTATTGGGTAATACCACCCCACGCCTAGGCTGAAGACAGACTTTCTGTCCCCTAAGATGACAGAAAGGTCACCAGTCACAAGTGGAAAAATCAACTACAAAAGAGTAGTGTGGGGACTGGTCAATCTTTGTGTCAGGCTGCACACTCCACTCCTGCGGCCTATGACAGTGTTTCTGCTACTTGAGGAGTTCAGAGCCCAAATGCTGCAGCTATACCTCATGGTAAAAGAGAGGAAGATTATGGGCATAGTTTTGAAAAATATGGCCAGTAGAGAGTGGGAAATCACACTAGAATGTCTCCCTTGTGGGGCAGAAAGGCTATCTGCTGCCCAGAGGTGGGTGTTAATGCCACGATGGGCACATGGAATTCACAAATTTCTCTCACTGGAGATGGGGATTGCTGCAATATTCGGGCTCTAGGACAGCGACTACCCAGAGATGCATTCAAACCTTGGGCATTTTTTAATTAGGCATCTCCTGGAATCCAGGGTAGTGTTGTTTGTACAGATTGGCCAACAAATATCAAACTTCCCCTCTCTTTCAGTGGGAGATGGCTGCGACATTTGGGCCTTTGGCCAATCTGGCAAACAGTGAACACCACCATCCCTGGGCATTTCTAAAGCCGTGAGGAACAGGGGATCCAAAGAGGTGTAGCTTGCTTGGATTTTCTGATCAAATCATAGAATTTTGAACCAGAATTCTATGCAAACATCAAAAAGTAAGGGTCAAAAATTATACCTTTCCCAACATTTCTGTGACAGAAATCTTGGGCACATCCATCAAATTTTCCCAGTTTCCCTGTCCCACATGTTAGACCTAAGCACACAATCGGGGTGCCCTTTTATCAGGAGTTGTGAGGAATCACAGCTTGATAGGAATTTGTCAGTCCCTGCAAATTCTGGAACTCAAAAATATTGATGCAGTTGTGATATGTTAACAAAATTTTGATGTTTTCAGGGCATTCTGGGTAAGAAAATGTAGTGCAATATCAACAAGCCACATCACCCTGGACTCCACCAGGATAATAGATTTCATAAGAGTCTGTAGTTCGCATACTTCCTTGTGTGCCAGCTGACCACGTGTGGAAATACTACAGGTACAGCATCCTCAGAATGACTGAAATTCAAGCAAAGATTCACATTGTTTTTGGGGCTTTTTCTGTCTGAGTTTATAGGCCCACACACAAAAGTGGGGCGCCCCTTCTATCTGGAAAAGTGTGGAAATCATGGGTGTTAGGAAATTTGTCACTCCCCAGAGATTACATAACTTTCTCTCACAGAAATGTGAGGTGACTTCCAGGAACCCAGTTTTGAAAAAACATGTCTGGGTTTGGTAGGTTAATGTGGGTGTTGGCCAACTCCAGGCCCAAATACTGCAGATACCCACATTTCAGGAATTAGTGTAATTGAAATAAAAATCTTGATGTTGACATTGTATGTTTTTGGGCCTTTCATTGCTTGTGCTTTGGGCTCATTCACTCATCAGGGTACTCTTTTATTGGGAGAAGTGTGGAAATACCAAGATATTCTTTTCACTCTAAGTTTTTTGGCTCACAAATGTAAGTCTTGTGCACAAAAACATTTTGTAAAACACTGTAAAAATAACCAGATATCGGTAACCAGGCATGCACAAAGTTACTTGAAGTATCTTTATACTCCTAAATCCTGCTGTAGGAAGCTCCACCTCCTGATTTGAGGTAGAGGAGACATGCAAGTCTTTACCTACTTGTAAATCTAAACTCTAAAATATTAAATAGCAACAGACTTTTAAAATTACATCTAGGTGATGTCAAATAGCAAAAAGTGTAGTGATATTCCTAAATACAGTAGTAAGCATATTGGTGAACCATGAATGCTGGAACCACGAAAAACGACTGCATTGTTACCACGAATGCCTCTATCACGAATGCCTTCACAACGATTTTTCGTTGTAAAGGTATTCCTGGTAATTGAATGTGTGGAACAGCATGTGTGGTTCCAGCATGCAACCCCCCACCCTGACCCCTCACCCCTAAAACAATTGTACCCCAAATCCCCACCCCTAAAAACAATTCTACACCTACCCGACTACCCCACCTCTAAAACTTAAACTATCCCGCCCCTAAAACTAGCGCAACCCTCCACCCCCCTAAAAAGTAAAAATACCCCGACCCTCCCACCCCCACCCCTAAAACTACAGTGACCCCCCTCTGAAACCTAAACTACCCTGACTCCACACCCCACCCCTAAAAACTAAAAATACCCCAACCCCCCACCCTGCCCCTAAAACTATCGTTATCCCCACCCCTAAAACCTAAACTACCCCGACCCCCAACCCACCAATAAAACTACCCCTAAAAACGAAAAATACCCTGACCCCCCACCCCCGCACCTTAAACTGCTGAGACTCCTCATCCCCCCTAAAAACTAAACTTCCCTGACCCCCCACCCTACCCTTAAAACTACCCCTAAAATCTCAAAAAACCCGATCCTCCACACCCACCCTGCCCCTAACACTACTGTGACCCCATCCCCCCTAAAACCTAAACTACCCGACCCCCACACCCCGCCGCTAAAAAATAAAAATAACCCAACCCTGACCCCACACCTAAAACAATCATATCCCAACCACCCAGCCCTGCCCCTAAAAAATAATCTACACCTACCCCACTACCCCATTCCTAAAACTTAAACTACCCCGCTGCCCTAAAACTACCTGACCCTCCATCCCCCTAAAAATTAAAAATACCCTGACCCCATCACCCCGCCCCTAAAACTACTGCGACCCACATCCCCCCTAAAACTTAAACTACCTTGACCCCCCACCCTGCCCCTAAAAACTAAAAATACCCGACCCCATCCCACCCCTAAAATCCAAACTACCCCGACTCCACACCCTGCCCGAAAAAACTAAAAATACCACACCTCCCACCCTGCCCCTAAAACTATTGCGACATTCCATCCCCCTAAAACCTAAACTACCTCGACCCCCACCCCTAAAACGACCCGACTCCCCACCCCCCTAAAAACTAAAAATACCCCTACCCCGCCCCTAAAACTACTGTGACCACTAACCCCTTAAAACCAAAACTACCCGACCCCTAACCCCACTCCTAAAACTACTTCTAAAAACTAAAAATACCCCGACCCCCCCACCCCGGCCCCTAAAACTACTGTGATGAAACCTAAACTACCCTGACTCCCCCCCCTGCCCTAAAAAATACTCCGAACCCCCACCCCCACCCGCCCCTAAAACTACTGCAACCCCATCCCTCCTAAAACGTAAACTACCCCAACCCCCACCCGCCCCTAAAAACTAAAAATACCCAACCCCCATCTGAACCCCACCCCTAAAACAACGTACCCCAACCCCCACCCCTTAAAACAATTCTACACCTACCCCACTACCCCAGCCCTAAAACTTAAACTACCCTGCCCCTAAAACTACCCCGTCTTCCCACCGCCTAAAAACTAAAAATACCCGCACCCCGCCCCTAAAACTACAGTGACCCCCCACCCCCTAAAACAAAAAACTACCCGACCCCCAACCCCACCCCTAAAATTACCCCTAAAAAATAAAAATACCCTGGCCCCACCCCTCCCCTAAAACTACTGCAATCCCATCCCCCCTAAAAGCTAAACTACCCTGACCCCCACCCACCCCTAAAAACTAAATTTACCTGCCCCACACCCCTAAAACAATCATACCCCAACCCTCCACCCTACCCCTAAAACAATTCAACACCTACCCCTCTACCCCACCCCTAAAACTACAGAGATCCTCCACCCCCTAACAAACTAAAAATACTCCAACCCCCCCCTCCCCGTCCCTAAAACTACTGGGACCCCCCTACCCCCCTGAAACCTACTCTACCCCTACTCCCCACACCGCTCCTAAAAACTAAAAATACCCTGACCCTCCACTCTGGCCCCTAAAACTACAGTGAGCTCCCACCCCCCTAAAACCCAAATTACCCTGACCCCCACCCCTAAAACTACCTTGACCCCCCACACCCTAAAAACAAAAACTACCCTAACCCCCTTCCCGCCCCTAAAACTACCATGACCCCCGCCAAATAAAACCTAAACTATCCTGACCCTGTCCCTAAAACTACCCTTAAAAACTATTCTGGGACTCTGTCTGTTTGTGGATTCCCTGTCTGGGTCAGTCTGACAGTTGGGATGTTTGCACCTCTCTCTAGACAGTGACACAAAGGGAGCTGGGGTGTATCCTACATATCCTGATGAGCCATCTGTGCTAGGAGGGAGGGGAGGAGTGGTCACTCACATCTGAAAGGGCTGTGCCTGCCCTCACACAATGCAGTCTCCAACCCCCTGGTGTGTGTCTGGGGCCTGGCCTGGGCCAGGCAGGATTTCACAAACAAGAGATACTTTGCTTTGAAGTAAGCCTACTTCAAAGGACAAAATGGGTAAAGAAGGGCACCCAAACTTTAGATCACTTCTGGAAATCAAGAGGAACCTCTGCCTGGAGAAGAGCTGAAGAGCTGAGGTAGAAGAGCTGCCCTGCCTGTGACTGTGCTTTGTGGAGCTATCCTGCAGTTGCTGCTTCTGCCTGTGCAAGAGGACAAAGACTGGACTTTGTGTGCCTTCCTGCTTGTGAAGAACTCTCCAAGGGCTTGTCCTGAGCTTGCCTCCTGTTGTTGAAGTCTCAGGACCTTCAAAGACTTCCCCTGCCAGCACCTGGACTCTCTGCTGAGACTCCTGTGCCCTATCCAGTTCCTGGGGCCTTGACAGGTAAAGCTGGCAAATCAAGCCTAAAATTCCACGCACAGACTGCCGTGCGGGGAAATTTCCAATGCAACATACGAGAGTGGCTAAAGAAACTATGCGCCACCAGCTCTGTGGCTAAAATTGATGCAGTGCTTGCAGCGCGGCTGGGAGATTGACGCACGCGGCTGGAGAAATGACGTGCAGCATTGCTGACAGAGATTGGCATTGTCGCAATCCCCACAGCGCCATTTTGCTATCACTGTGCGGCAGGATTTTCGATGCAAACCTTGCTCTGCATGGAAAAACGATGCAACGACTGCCTGGAACCGAGTGCTGCCCGGATCAATGCAACGCTCCCCTGCGGGATGGAAAAACAACGCACACCGGTCCGACTGGAGAAGGGAAAACACCGCAGGAGCTTGCTTGCGGGTGAGAAATCAACACACTGGACTTTATGTGCCTTCCTGCTTGTGAAGAACACTCCAAGGGCTTATCCTGAGCTTGCCTCCTGTTGTTGAAGTCTCAAGGCCATCAAAGACTTCCCCTGCTAGCACCGGGACTCTCTGCCGGGACTCCTGACCTGCCATGGGGCCTTGACAGGTAAAGCTGGCAGATCAAGCCTGAAAATCCACGCACAGACTGCCGTGCGGGGAAATTTCTGATGCAACATCCGACAGTGGCTAAAGAAATTCCGCGCCGCTGGCTCCGTGGCTAAAACTGATGCAGCGCCTGCAGCGCGGCTGGGAGATCGACGCACGCGGCTGGAGAAATGACGTGCCAGATCGCTGATGGAGGCTGGTATCGTCGCAACCCCCACAGCGCTGTTTTGCTATCACTGTGCGGCAGGATTTTCGATGCAAACCTTGCTCGGTGTGGAAAAACAATGCAACGACTGCCTGGACCTGAGTGCTGCCCGGATCGATGCATCGCTCCCCGGCGGGGAGGAAAAACTATGCACACCGGTCCGACTGGTGAAGGGAAAATGCTGCACGAGCTAGGTTGCGGGTGAGAAACCGACGCACAGCTTACCTTTTTCGACGCACACTTGCCCGTGCGTGTTATTTTAATGCGACCCAAGTACTTTTCAATGCTAACAGTGTTTTATCTGCTTACCAAAGAATTTAAGACTCTCTTTGCTTTTTAATTAAAAACTTGACTTGTGTATGTAGGATTTTTGTTGTTTTGGTCTTGTTTTGTTTAGATAAATATTTTATATTTTTCTAAACCTTTGTTATGTCATTTTGTAGTGTTTTCATTAAGTTACTGTGTGTGTTGGTACAAATACTTTACACCTACCACTCTGAAGTTAAGCCTGCCTGCTCATGCCAAGCTACCAAGGGGGTGAGTGGGGGTTAGCTGAGGGTGATTCTCTTTTACCCTGACTAGAGTGAGGGTCCTTGCTTGGACAGGGGGTAACCTGACTGCCAACCAAAGACCCAATTTCTAACACTGGCACAGGCATAATGTAGCACTGATGGTTACAAAGTGGCACAATCCATGCATTGCACTACTTTGTAAATTTGGTGCAGCAATTATTTCCTCGTTTGCCCGCATTAGCATGAAAAAAATGAAGCTAATGTAGCTCAAGGAGGCACTAGGGGCTCTTAAATCTGCCCCAGAATGTCTGAAGTGTGAGGGAGGAGGCGAGAGCTGACGGTTGGAGACTCTGAGATGATGTGGTAAAGACAGCACGGTTGTACCTGTTTGCACCTTGTGCTAATAAACTTGTTTTGCACCCAAAATGGCATAAAGTATTAATCTTAACAATCATGTGGAAAGCTTTAGTGGTTTGGTAATTTCATTTGTTATTTTTTTTGGTTTATTTTGTAGTTATGTATATAACTTGGACATGACCTGGTAGGACTCCAGAAGCTTTACAAGCTCAGTGAAGAAAATATACTGTACTTCAGAGAGATGCAAATAATGACTGTTATGATATGCAAGAAATGGAAACATAATATTGAAGACTAAAGGGCATATTTACAAGTAAGTGGCACATCGATCCCAATGTGCCACTTTTCTTGTGTCACCCCTGCCCCACCTAACAACGCCATGGTTGCACCAAATTTACAATATGGCGTACCATGGCAGTTGTTAGGACAATAGCATCATAAAAGTTTACGCTGGTGCAGCAAAGCACAGGGACACCCATTGATTAAAATGGATGTGTCATTTTAACATCTGCTCTGAGCAGGCGCTTTAAAAATTATGGAAAAAATGGCTCAGTCAAATGTTGAAAATATCACAGCACCATTTTTTCGGGCCTCCCTGCGTCAGAATGTCAGAACGTCCGCCTGGCATACATTCTGCCCGAGGGAAGGCATAATGTAGCGCAAGGGTTTACAAAGTGGCACAATGCAAGCATTGTGCCACTTTGTAAATACAGCACGGGAGAAAAGGCTCCTTAACGCCATCTTAGCATGAAAAAAAATGATGCTAATATGGCACAAGGTGGAATTAGGGGCTTGTAAAATATGCCCCTAAATCAGAAATCAGAGAAGAAACATAGAGGTATATCAATAAAAAGTGATATCTAGGAACAAAGGGAAATAACACTGAGCGCAGAACACGGAGAGTAAAAGCACACATGCTGAATAGTGAAAGTAGTCCGATCAAGTAGTAAGAAGATATTCTCCAGAAAGGGGCAGATGACCCTAGCAATCACACGCCATGAGATTCATTCCAAGTCAGCCTTGATGTGGCAGCAAATATAACTAAAGACTAGGGTAGGGAAGATCGAAAAAAACAGTTCTCTTCCATAGGTGAAATTACAAAGGGCATGAAAGGTGTGCTAATGGAGTATTATTCAAGATTTTGGAAGAGATAGCAGTGAAGGATTGATTCACAGTGCCGTTTTAGATCTCACCTGAGTTGGCACATACGCTGCACTTGTAATACATATTGTTTACTTACAGGCAGTTTAGAGCCCGGCCATTGCTCACCATTGATTGAATTCATGTCACTACCGAGTGCCCAGGAACTGTCATAATAAGGGAAGGTTATGACGTGAACATTACTGGCAATGCCACAGCTCTTTTTCAACTTCTCCACCCTCCCTCCGTGTTGTTTGCCTCGCCTCTCTCTTTGTTATCTGTCACCCTGCCAAGAATAAAAAATAATAATTGCCAAAGCCAATAGATCTTGCCTACATGAGAGCTATTGGCTCTGTCAATATAGTTTGTATCCGTGTTGTACAGCAGAAAGGTTAAAAGTCAAAACGCAGGGACTGTGTTAATAAGAATTGGCATCCAGTATAATGTGGATCATCAGTAAGTAACTGAAGATGTTCTCTGTTCTTTTACTGAGATAATAGGAGTGTTAACGTTTGTTTATCACAGTTAACCATACTTTACGTGACTGATATCACTTAAGGTAAAGAAAAATACGAAAAATAACGTATCACATCAATATATCAGTATTATTTTTATAATCTAAAAGTATACATTGCACCAGACCCAAACGGTGCCCTTTCTGGATACACAGGTTATTTTTTATAAATGTAATTTAAAATGTGGCATTTAGGATACTATTGTTAGTAGACAAAGGGGGTGATTCTGATTCTGGCGGGCGGCGGAGGCCGCCCGCCAGAATTCCGCCCTCCATTATACCGCTCCGCGGTCAGAAGACCGCGGAGGGTATTATGAGTTTTTCCCTGGGCTGGCGGGCGGTCTCCAAAAGACCGCCCGCCAGCCCAGGGAAAAACTCCCTTCCCACAAGGATGCCGGCTCGTAATCGAGCCGGCGGAGTGGGAAGGTGCGACGGGTGCAGTGGCACCCGTCGCGTATTTCAGTGTCTGCAAGGCAGACACTGAAATTCTTTGCGGGGCCCTCTTACGGGGGCCCCTGCCGTGCCCATGCCATTGGCATGGGCACGGCAGGGGCCCCCAGGGGCCCCGCGACCCCCCCCTACCGCCATCCTGTTCATGGCGGCTTTCCCGCCATGAACAGGATGGCGGTAGGGGGGGTCAGAATCCCCTCGGCGGCGCAGCGAGCTGCGCCGCCTTGGAGGATTCGAAGGGGCAGTGGAAAACCGGCGAGAGACCGCCGGTTTTCCCGTTCTGACCGCGGCCAAAGCGCCGCGGTCAGAATGACCAAGGGAGCACCGCCGGCCTGTCGGCGGTGCTCCCGCCCCCGTTGACCCTGGCGGTAGAGAACCGCCAGGGTCAGAATCACCCCCAAAATCTATTATACCAGAACAATACTACTGCTAATAATATTCATCATCATTATTATGAGAGAGGTGGATGAACCTACCCCATAGAAAAAAAATCAGAAAATGTGTGTCAGTGGTGTCAACAATGTGTCCTCCTCTATAAGATCCACAGCCAAGATTCAAGTATTGTCAAGGAAGTGGTAAGCAAACTGAGAGACAGGCAGGCACATCTTTTTGATAAAGATTTAAATAATGCCATATCCGAATTGCTTTATATAGTCTACAAAATCTCTTTTCATTACTATGCATTACTAATGATTGTCTTTTTAGAAAAAGATGCTGATTTGAAGACTCAGATCGATAAACTCTGGCGAGAAGTCAATTCCTTGAAAGAAATGCAGGCACTACAGACAGGTAAACATTATGTGGAACTCAATGTCGATTTATTATGTGTGATATCTTTCTACAGAAATTGTTGATTTACTTAGAAACCGCCCAAAGCCAAATACAGCCTAATACAGTCGAATATATATTATTTTAATTACGATGCTTCAAGTGCAATGTAATATTGGTGACGGGACAATGAAAATTAGTGATCCTTCAACTCACCACTGGGTGGGAGCAAACTCCTGTGGGCAGCGAAACACAGATTGCTCCCTCCTGGCGGTGGCATGCAGAAGTCACTGCTCTCACTGGGTGGAAGCAATGCCAGCTCATGTGGTATACAGGAAGTTTGCTGGGGCTGCAGGGACCCTGGGGCTTTCTCTGGAGGCCCCATCGTGCTGCTTGGTGTGTGATAATATCACTGCAACATTTGCAATTAAATTACTGATAAGAAAATTGTGCATGGCAGGTGTGAGTTATACTTACATTAGGGCACTATGTTTTACTAACATGAGAAAACAATAACCAGTGAATTTCAGTGGTTTTGTTAATTTAAAAAGTTATATTGTCTCTGAATTTCTCATTTAACTACAATGATACTTTAACCTGTGTTTTTCAGTGAATTTATATATATTCATATATTTCTATATAGTTGTTGACTCTCTCATCGTCCCAACAGCTGGGATGTCTATCCAGCTCCTTGGGGGAAAGGCAGCATAGCAGTCTGTGTATAATTTAAAACTGTGTGTTATTAGATTTAGATTTAGTTTTTCCCAAAGTGAAGCACATGTCTTTCTGGATGGCAAAAGCATTTAAGTGCCCAGAGTATCCTGCTTTTTTATGCGTATTGTATGTGGGACTCTAAGCCTTGAAGACCTATATTGGGTGCTCTCGTGTCTGACAAAGTTATACCTCTATAATGAGCTCTAATAAGATTTAAATACATGTGTCAGGGACTGCTTTTATTATTAGTTTCAGATTGGCTTGGATGGCATTTTACTTATTCAAATACTGTGCCTGGAGTGGTAGAAGGCTTTTTTTAATTTTCAGCTCAGCATGGGTACTAGTTGCTAACCCTCTGGGTATTTGTAGTTAGCACCTTGTTTCCATAGGAAAAACTTTTTTTAGTTTACTTATAACTTTAGCTCCATTTGACAAATCCTCACAAAACTTTCTAAATAAAAATGTCATCCACCTCATATCCTTCCTGAAACGTTTCAAGGTGATCCATTAAATGGGGGCCGTGAAAAAGGGTGGGAATTCCTAAAACACATTTTCCCCATTGATTTTTTCATTGAAAATTGAACAGCGATAGTGCAAAAATTGCTGAAGAGAATTACACCAAACATTGCGGAAAGCTAGATCTTGATCCAGAAAGTGTGCTTTTTGTAATTAAGTGTAAACCTGTTTAGTAGATCTTGGGATATTAAGGTTTAAAAATACAGATATTTCAGGCTGTGGAGGATCCATGTAGGAGGCAGATCTCAAGATAAGTTTTGATTGACTGTCACCACATCAATAAAGATGAGGCAGCAGCCATTTTAGGACTGAGGGACCGAGTCGCTTGTGCTGGAAACAAATGTGAAAAAAATATAAGGGCGCAAGGTAGAGATACCCTTCCCCTCTAGGCCTGGCGGGACCAGAGGAACTCCTCCTCGCCCCAAAAACTGCACTTTTTTATCAATGCACCATATCCATTGACAAAAATGGAAGTTTCCAACCTTTTACAGAAATCCCAGGCTGGGTGGCCATATCCAAGGTGGGGGTGGCACATTATTATTTTAAGAGGAATGGGCATCTGGCCACTTTTCCTGAGCCTTCGTGATTTAAATGGAAAAGCATTGGGAATACTATGTCAATATCCAGAAGGTGGTATCTTCTCCTGGTTCCAAGGTGCAAGCGTAATCATATTTGTAGCTCTCACACACAAAGTGCTATGTTTAGGACAGGGGGAGGGAGAAAGCTTTTGACACCTCCACAAATGCTCCACATTGCATTCTCGTAAATGCAGTTCATGATAATGTCAGTAACTCAAAATGAAGTGTGCACTATCTGTTATGGCACCTAGTGCTAGTACTTCTGTGTATTCTTGGTGATTGCCTTTTTTTTTCCTTCTGGAACAAGCAGGTCTGTTTAGGTGTGCTTGAAAATGGCTTTTATTTTGTGGTTCCTCTCCTTGCTATATTTAATGTTACATTGGTCCCGAGGTCAATATTATCTTATGGGTTCTTAACTTGGGCAGACTTAGGGAAACTTCAAGACTCATCATATCTTGTACTCTAGTGTTTCCATACTGTAACATTCAATGTGTAAACAGAATTAGCCTAAAGGAACTAACTGTAACAACTTGTGTTAGCCCTAGCATCCTTGCTGTGGTTTCCCCTTTCTTTTTGCCTCTGCTTCCTGTATTTTTGACTGGTGCTGTATTTCGTTTTTTCTGGTTTTTGGTACCCTGAGCACTTTACCACTGCTGAACAGAGTTAAAGTGCAAGTGATCCTTGTGTAAATTGTGATTATGATTGGTTATCCCTGATTGGCATATTTGATGTACTAGTAAAGTGCACTAGTGGTGCCCACAGCCTGTAAATCAAATGCTACTAGTGGGCCTGCAGCACTGATTGTGCCATCCAAATGAGTAGCCCTGTACACCTGTCTCAAACCTGCCACTTCAGTGTCTGTGTGTGCAGTTTTGCACTTCCAATTTGACCCGGCAAGTGTACCGACTTGCCAGGCCCAAACCTTCCCTTTTCCTACATGATAGTCACCCCTAAGGTGGGCCCTGGGTAGCCCCAAGGACAGGGTGCGATGTATTTAAAAGGTAGGACATATATTGTGTTTACATGTCCTGATAGTGAAATACTGCCAAACTTGGTTTTCACTGTTGCAAGGCCTATCTCTCCCACAGGTTAACATTGGGGTTGCCTTTAAATATCTTTTAAATGCAGTTTCCCATTGGGAGCAGATATAGATATGGAGTTTTGGGTCTCTGAACTCACAATTTAAAAATACATCTTTTGGTAAAGTTGTTTTTTAGATTGTCTATTTGAAAATGTCGCTTTTAGAAAGTGGGCATTTTCTTGCTTAACCATTCTGTGCCTTTGCCTGGCAGCTGAATACACATCTGGGTCAGACTGACAGTTGGGCTGTTTGTGAATTCACTCCAGAGAGTGACACAAAGAGAACTGAGGTTTGTCCTGCATTTCCTGATTAGTTTTCTTGGGCTACAGTGGAAGGGAGGAGCTGTCACCTGCACTTGAAAGGGCTGTGCCTGTCCTCTCACAACACAGTCTCCAACCCCCTAGTGTGTTTGGGGCAGGGCATGGAAGAGGCAGTGTTTTGTGCGCTACAAAAACTTTCCTTTGAAGTTTGCCTACTTCAAAGGCAGACATTAGTTTTAGTATTGGACTACTGACCCCACAATTTTGGAACACATTTGCCAAGGAGAAGAGCTGAAGAGCTGTGAGGAGGATCAATGCCCCTTTGCTGCATGTGCTTTGCTGGATTGGCCTGCAGTTGCTGCTTCTGCCTTAGAGAGGACAAAGACTGGACTTTGCAGTTTATCCTGCTTGTGAAGATTCTCCAAGGACGTGGACTGAGCTTGCCTCCTGTTCAGAAGTCTCAGGGACACTAAAGACTTCATCTGCCAGCACCCAGGCTCTCTTGCTGAGACCCAGACCCCCTGACTTGCCAAGTGGTGCCACATACAGTCCCTGGGCCCCTGGAAGGAGAAGCAGGCAGAACCAAAGGGAAAATCCACATACCGCAGCAGAGCAGCAGAAAAATCACAGTGCCTGCATCGCAGCTGAAAAATTGACGCAGCACCAGTGAAATTGATGCATTGCCAGCCTATCTCAGATTCATCGCTGCCGTGCATCCGGATTTCCCATGCATCGTCCCTTGGTGCCAAAATCTTCAACATTACCTCACGAACCTGAGGTTACGTGTCCAATAACCGAGGCATCATTTAAACAGCAGAGAAAGAATCAACACATGTCCTCCCTTGCGAGTAAGGAAATTACACATTGCTTGCTTTTCCAATGCAGGCTTGCGGATGCGGCTTTGCTTTCAATGCATACCAGGTACTTTGTGATAAAACAATGATATCTATGGATTAAGCCTTTATTTACTTTAAAAAATCATATCTTTGCTTGCGTATGTTGGATGTTTGTCATTTTGGTCTTGTTTGATTCTGATAAATATTGGCTATTTTCTAAACTAGTATAGAGTCTTTTTGTAGTGTTTTCACTTTGTTACTGTGTGTGTACAAATACCTTACACATTTCCTCTGAGACAAGCCTTACCGCTTGTGCCAAGCTACCAAGTGGGTGAGCAGGGGTTATCTGAGCTGTGTACCTCCCTTACCCTGACTAGAGTGAGGGTCCCTACTTGGACAGAGTACAAATCGACTGCCAACTAAAGACTACTGTAGGAAGTTGGCTCTGTATGCACTATTTCAAAGTAAGGAATAGTATGCACAGAGTCCAAGGGTTCCCCTTAGAGGTAAGATAGTGGCAAAAAGAGATAATACTAATGCTCTATTTTGTGGTAGTGTGGTCGAGCAGTAGGCTTATCAAAGGAGTAATGTTAAGCATTTGTTGTACATACACACAGGCAATAAATGAGGAACACACACTCAGAGACAAATCCAGGCCAATAGGTTTTGTTATAGAAAAATATCTTTTCTTAGTTTATTTTAAGAACCACAGGTTCAAATTCTACATGTAATATCTCATTTGAAAGGTATTGCAGGTAAGTACTTTAGGAACTTTGAATAATCACAGTAGCATATATACTTTTTACATAAAACACAATAAGCTGTTTTAAAAGTGGACACTGCAATTTTCACAGTTCCTGGGGGAGGTAAAGTATTGTTAGTTCTTGCAGGTAAGTAAACCACCTACGGGGTTCAAATTGGGGTCCAAGGTAGCCCACCGTTGGGGGTTCAGAGCAACCCCAAAGTCACCACACCAGCAGCTCAGGGCCGGTCAGGTGCAGAGTTCAAAGTGGTGCCAAAACGCATAGGCTTCAATGGAGAGAAGGGGGTGCCCTGGTTCCAGTCTGCCAGCAGGTAAGTACCCGCGTCTTCGGAGGGCAGACCAGGGGGGTTTTGTAGGGCACCGGGGGGGACACAAGTCCACACAGAAAGTACACCCTCTGCAGGGGTTTTTCAGCTCAGCAGTCTTCTTCTTCGGTAAGTTGCAGGAATCTGTTTTCCTAGGTTCTGGGGAGCCCCTAAATACTGAATTTAGGGGTGTGTTTAGGTCTGGGAGGGCAGTAGCCAATGGCTACTGTCCTTGAGGGTGGCTACACCCTCTTTGTGCCTCCTCCCTGAGGGGAGGGGGGCACATCCCTAATCCTATTGAGGGAATCCTCCATCTGCAAGATGGAGGATTTCTAAAAGTCAGAGTCACCTCAGCTCAGGACACCTTAGGGGCTGTCCTGACTGGCCAGTGACTCCTCCTTGTTTTTCTCATTATCTCTCCTGGACTTGCCGCCAAAAGTGGGGGCTGTGTCCAGGGGGCGGGCATCTCCACTAGCTGGAGTGCCCTGGGGCATTGTAACACGAAGCTTGAGCCTTTGAAGCTCACTGCTAGGTGTTACAGTTCCTGCAGGGGGGAGGTGTGAAGCACCTCCACCCAGAGCAGGCTTTGTTTCTGTCCTCAGAGAGCACAAAGGCTCTCACCACATGGGGTCAGAAACTCGTCTCTCAGCAGCAGGCTGGCACAGACCAGTCAGTCCTGCGCTGAACAACTGGGTAAAATACAGGGGGCATCTCTAAGATGCCCTCTGTGTGCATTTTTTAATAAATCCAACACTGGCATTAGTGTGGGTTTATTATTCTGAGAAGTTTGGTACCAAACTTCCCAGTATTCAGTGTAGCCATTATGGAGCTGTGGAGTTCGTTTTTGACAGACTCCCAGCCCATATACTCTTATGGCTACCCTGCACTTACAATGTCTAAGGTTTTGCTTAGACACTGTAGGGGCATAGTGCTCATGCACCTATGCCCTCACCTGTGGTATAGTGCACCTTGCCTTAGGGCTGTAAGGCTTGCTAGAGGGGTGACTTACCTATGCCACAAGCAGTGTGAGGTTGGCATGGCACCCGGAGGTGAGTGCCATGTCGACTTAGTCATTTTCTCCCCACCAGCACACACAAGCTGGCAAGCAGTGTGTCTGTGCTGAGTGAGGGGCCCCTAGGGTGGCATCAGACATGCTGCAGCCCTTAGAGACCTTCCCTGGCATCAGGGCCCTTGGTACCAGGGGTACCAGTTACAAGGGACTTACCTAGGTGCCAGGGTTGTGCCAATTGTGGAAACAATGGTACATTTTAGGTGAAAGAACACTGGTGCTGGGGCCTGGTTAGCAGGGTCCCAGCACACTTCTCAGTCAAGTCAGCATCAGTATCAGGCAAAAAGTGGGGGCTAACTGCTAAAGGGAGCCATTTCTTTACACAAGCCCCCCCCCAGCCCACAGGCCAGGAGACTCAGCCAAAGCTGGGAGAGTCTTCCTAGTCTGTCAGGCGAGGAAGAGTAGAGGAAATAGGCTGGTTTGTTGCAGGGCCTACTCTGCCTTACATCCTCCTGTCCAGGTCATTCCCTCTGGGGAACTGACCCACTTCCACAGTGATAGGACCTAGTCTGAATTGCCTCTTGTCTGTGTCTTTAATGTCTCCACCCATTCTCTCTATTTTGGGGTTAGAGGTATCCACCTCTGCTAATCTTATCTTAGCCAGGGTCACCCCTAGCTTACCCAAAGAGGTTACCCAGAGCTGGAGTAACCCCACCATGACCAACAGGGTCAGGGGGCCTAACTTGCTATTTGGCATGGGGTCAGACCACCATGCCAAGGATAGTGCAGCCATAAAGGCTAACACCCAGCAGAGGCCACTGACAGCTGTCAGTGCCCAGAACCACACCTTTAGCTCTTCACCTGCAAGGGAAGGAGCTAAGTTACAGGCTTCTTTGGGTTCAGGGTGCCTGTCTGCTGTGTAAGAGTGGGGGGTTACTACATCTTGTAGTAAACACCCTTCTTCCACTCTTTCTTCTGTTAGCTGAGGAGCCACCCACTCAGGCTTAACAGTTGCCTGACTAGCCAGGACTTCTTGTGGGTCAAGTTGGACTGCACCAGTGCCACTTTTGGAGTTCTCCCCTACTGGAGCAGAATCTCCTTGGCTTGCTGGAACCTTGGCTAAAGATTGTCCACCTTTCCTACTCTGTGTTCGTTTCTTTTTCTTCTGGGGCCTACTTGCAGTTACTGCAGGGGTAGCACCTTCAGAATCCTTGGGAGAGGACTGGCACTGGACCAGTTCCTCTCTTGGGCTCTGACTAACCTCTGGGTAGTCATTTCCAAGGAGACAATCAAGGGGGAGGTCTGTACTGACTACCACCCTTCTCCAGCTAAAAGTCCCACCCACTTCTATGGGCACAAAAGCCACAGGCCTATCAGTGACCCTGTCTGGGCTAACTCTTACTCTGGCCATCTCACCTGGGATGTACTGGTTTGAGAACACCAGCCTGTCATGCACAAAAATGTGACTGGCACAAGTGTCTCTCTGGGCAGTGGCTGGGATTCCATTCACCAGTAGGTGGTGGAAGTGTCTACTTCCCTCTGGAATCTCCAACTCACCTGTTGGGCCCTTTTTCCAGTTGAAGGCTATGAAGACCTCCTCATCTGAGGAGTCATCCCCAATGGCTACACTGGTCACCCCTGGGATTTTGCTAAGGGATTTGTTTTTGGGACAAGAAGTGTCCTTGGTGTGGTGCCCTGTCTGTCTACAGTTTTGGCACAATGCCTTAGTGGTATCCCGGTTCTTACCCTGGTACCCACCTTTGTTTTGGGTTGTGTCTCGGGGCCCACCCACCTGGTCTGGTTTTTGGGGGCCTACAGAGGACTCTTTTTCTTTATTTCTAGTGTCACCCACTTTCTCCTGGGGAGGCTTTGTAACCCCTTTCTTTTGGTCACCCCCAGTGGAAGTTTTGGTTATCCTAGTCTTGACCCAGTGGTATGCCTTCTTTCCCAATTCTTGGGGAGAAATTGGACCTAGGTCTACCAGATACTGATGCAACTTTTCATTGAAGCAGTTACTTAAAATGTATTCTTTCATAAACAAATTATAAAGCCCAACATAGTCATGCACTTCATTTCCAGTTACCCAAACATCCAGTGTTTTCACTGAGTAGTCTACAAAATCAACCCAGGTCTGGCTCGGGGATTTTTGAGCCCCCCTGAACCTAATCCTGTACTCCTCAGTGGAGAATCCAAAGCCCTCAATCAGGGTACCCTTCATGAGGTCATAGGATTCTGCATCTTTTCCAGAGAGTGTGAGGAGTCTATCCCTACACTTTCCAGTGAACATTTCCCAAAGGAGAGCACCCCAGTGAGATCTGTTTACTTTTCTGGTTGCACACGCCCTCTCAAAAGCTGTGAACCATTTGGTGATGTCATCACCATCTTCATATTTAGTCACAATCCCTTTAGGGATTTTCAACATGTCAGGAGAATCTCTGACCCTATTTAAGTTGCTGCCACCATTGATGGGTCCTAGGCCCATCTCTTGTCTTTCCCTTTCTATGGCTAGGATCTGTCTTTCCAAAGCCAATCTTTTGGCCATCCTGGCTAACTGGATGTCCTCTTCACTGGAGTTATCCTCAGTCATTTCAGAGATGTTGGTCCCTCCTGTGAGGGAAACAGCATCTCTGACTAGTATATTTGGAGACAGGGCTGGAGTAGCCCTGGTCTCCCTAAGTAGGACTGGAAGGGGGGAATTCTCTTCCAAGTCACTATCTTCATCCTCTGTGTTGCCATCCTCAGAGGGGTTGGCTTTTTCAAACTCTGCCAAAAGCTCCTGGAGCTGTAGTTTGGAAGGTCTGGAGCCCATTGTAATTTTCTTTATTTTGCAGAGTGACCTTAGCTCCCTCATCTTAAGATGGAGGTAAGGTGTGAGGTCGAGTTCCTCCACATTCATCTCTGCACTAGACATTATGCTTCTAAAAGTTGGAATACTTTTTAAGAATCTAAAACTAGTTCTAGAATCTAATTCAAACTTTCACAAAACTTTTAAACTCTAAAAGAAATGCTAAACAGCGACTATCACAAGGCCCTAGCAGGACTTTTAAGAATTTAGAAAAATAGTTCAAATTGCAAAAATCAATTTCTAATGACAATTTTTGGAATTTGTCGTGTGATCAGGTATTGGCTGAGTAGTCCAGCAAATGCAAAGTCTTGTACCCCACCGCTGATCCACCAATGTAGGAAGTTGGCTCTGTATGCACTATTTCAAAGTAAGGAATAGTATGCACAGAGTCCAAGGGTTCCCCTTACAGGTAAGATAGTGGCAAAAAGAGATAATACTAATGCTCTATTTTGTGGCAGTGTGGTCGAGCAGTAGGCTTATCAAAGGAGTAGTGTTAAGCATTTGTTGTACATACACACAGGCAATAAATGAGGAACACACACTCAGAGACAAATCCAGGTCAATAGGTTTTGTTATAGAAAAATATATTTTCTTAGTTTATTTTAAGAACCACAGGTTCAAATTCTACATGTAATATCTCATTTGAAAGGTATTGCAGTTAAGTACTTTAGGAACTTTGAATAATTACAGTAGCATATATACTTTTTACATAAAACACAATAAGCTGTTTTATAAGTGGACACAGTGCAATTTTCACAGTTCCTGGGGGAGGTAAAGTATTGTTAGTTCTTGCAGGTAAGTAAACCACCTACGGGGTTCAAATTGGGGTCCAAGGTAGCCCACCGTTGGGGCTTCGGAGCAACCCCAAAGTCACCACACCAGCAGCTCAGGGCCGGTCAGGTGCAGAGTTCAAAGTGGTGCCCAAAACGCATAGGCTTCAATGGAGAGAAGGGGGTGCCCCGGTTCCAGTCTGCCAGCAGGTAAGTACCCGCGTCTTCGGATGGCAGACCAGGGGGGTTTTGTAGGGCACCGGGGGGGACACAAGTCCACACAGAAAGTACATCCTCAGCAGCGCGGGGGCGGCCGGGTGCAGTGTGCAAACAAGCGTTGGGTTCGCAATGTAAATCAATGGGAGACCAAGGGGTCTCTTCAGCGGTGCAGGCAGGCAAGGGGGGGACTCCTCGGGGTAGCCACCACCTGGGCAAGGGAGAGGGCCTCCTGGGGGTCACTCCTGCACTGAAGTTCCGATCCTTCAGGTGCTGGGGGCTGCGGGTGCGTGCTGGGGGCTGCGGGTGCAGGATCTTTTCCAGCCGTCGGGATTTTAGAGTCAGGCAGTCGCGGTCAGGGGGAGCCTCGGGATTCCCTCTGCAGGCGTCGCTGTGGGGGCTCAGGGGGGACAACTTTGGTTACTCACAGTCTCTGAGTCGCCGGAGGGTCCTCCCTGAGGTGTTGTTTCTCCACCAGTCGAGTCGGGGTCGCCGGGTGCAGTGTTGCAAGTCTCACGCTTCTTGCGGGGATTGCAGGGGTCTTTAAATCTGCTCCTCTGAAACAAAGTTGCAGTCTTTTTGGAGCAGCGCCACTGTCCTCGGGAGTTTCTTGTTCCTCTTGAAGCAGGGCAGTCCTCTGAGGATTCAGAGGTCGCTGGTCCTGGAGAAAGCGTCGCTGGAGCAGGTTTCTTTAGAAGGCAGGAGACAGGCCGGTAGGACTGGGGCCAAAGCAGTTGGTGTCTTCTTTCTTCTTCTGCAGGGGTTTTTCAGCTCAGCAGTCTTCTTCTTCGGTAACTTGCAGGAATCTGTTTTCCTAGGTTCTGGGGAGCCCCTAAATACTGAATTTAGGGGTGTGTTTAGGTCTGGGAGGGCAGTAGCCAATGGCTACTGTCCTTGAGGGTGGCTACACCCTCTTTGTGCCTCCTCCCTGAGGGGAGGGGGGCACATCCCTAATCCTATTGGGGGAATCCTCCATCTGCAAGATGGAGGATTTCTAAAAGTCAGAGTCACCTCAGCTCAGGACACCTTAGGGGCTGTCCTGACTGGCCAGTGACTCCTCCTTGTTTTTCTCATTATCTCTCCTGGACTTGCCGCCAAAAGTGGGGGCTGTGTCCAGGGGGCGGGCATCTCCACTAGCTGGAGTGCCCTGGGGCATTGTAACACGAAGCTTGAGCCTTTGAAGCTCACTGCTAGGTGTTACAGTTCCTGCAGGGGGGAGGTGTGAAGCACCTCCACCCAGAGCAGGCTTTGTTTCTGTCCTCAGAGAGCACAAAGGCTCTCACCGCATGGGGTCAGAAACTCGTCTCTCAGCAGCAGGCTGGCACAGACCAGTCAGTCCTGCGCTGAACAATTGGGTAAAATACAGGGGGCATCTCTAAGATGCCCTCTGTGTGCATTTTTTTATAAATCCAACACTGGCATTAGTGTGGGTTTATTATTCTGAGAAGTTTGGTACCAAACTTCCCAGTATTCAGTGTAGCCATTATGGAGCTGTGGAGTTCGTTTTTGACAGACTCCCAGCCCATATACTCTTATGGCTACCCTGCACTTACAATGTCTAAGGTTTTGCTTAGACACTGTAGGGGCATAGTGCTCATGCACCTATGCCCTCACCTGTGGTATAGTGCACCTTGCCTTAGGGCTGTAAGGCCTGCTAGAGGGGTGACTTACCTATGCCACAAGCAGTGTGAGGTTGGCATGGCACCCTGAGGTGAGTGCCATGTCGACTTAGTCATTTTCTCCCCACCAGCACACACAAGCTGGCAAGCAGTGTGTCTGTGCTGAGTGAGGGGCCCCTAGGGTGGCATAAGACATGCTGCAGCCCTTAGAGACCTTCCCTGGCATCAGGGCCCTTGGTACCAGGGGTACCAGTTACAAGGGACTTACCTAGGTGCCAGGGTTGTGCCAATTGTGGAAACAATGGTACATTTTAGGTGAAAGAACACTGGTGCTGGGGCCTGGTTAGCAGGGTCCCAGCACACTTCTCAGTCAAGTCAGCATCAGTATCAGGCAAAAAGTGGGGGGTAACTGCAACAGGGAGCCATTTCTTTACAACTACGTTGCAAACAACTTTGCTATGATATATCTAACCCATCAAAGCACTCTTGGCTCTTGTGAACATCTACTGATGAGTGAATTTATAACTCCTCTTTGAAAGTCCAAAAATATCAAGCACCTTCAATAACTCAATGCATGGTCCCAGCAAAGATCCTGAAAAACAAGGTGTATGCTATGGGACACAGGGCCTGATTTAGATATTGGTGGACAAGTTACTCCTTCACAACAGTAATAAATATCCTGTCCGCCAAAATCTAAATCCCATTACATCTGGTACTTTACAATACTGTCTTTAAAACATAATCTAGTTGGAGATTCTCAAGTGGATGTTTTTGATTTCTTGGAAGTTAACCACACTGTGGCCAATACTGACCAGACAGTCCAAGCGAGGTGCCAAATGTTATGTGTCTGTATCTCATTCAGAGAAAGTCTCACTCAAGTGATCAGTTTTAGTTGTTTTTCATACAGGGGAGGCCACCACATGTGCCCCTAGCTTAATGAACAGCAGCCTCCAGCAATGGTTCTGACCTAGACAATTTGTCTGCTGTAGACTGTGTTGAAAACATCCCCAGTGTACACAATATGCATAAGTACTGGTTCAAGGGTCCATCATACATCCTCCCCTGGAGTCCAGAGCAGAAAACCTGAGCCAATAAAGCTCTGCTTCTTTTCCATTTCAAGTTATTTTCCTAGTCAGAGAGAAAGGCATCTTCCACATGTGTGGTCTGCTTTCACTGGCTTTTGAAGCAAGTAGTCACAGGTCAGATCAAGTGGTCAAGTCCTTTTTCTTTATGTCAGCCAGTTGGAGCTGAAGACTGGACCACCAATGCTAGGCATAAACCAGAAACATAGGAAGATGGGGTACAGGTGTATTTCACTGGACATGTGCGCACACACACACACACACACAATATGCATCTATCACACAAATGTCCTCAGACGAGAACAGGTAAGGAAATACTGCTATGAGGGAGTGGATCGAGGCAGACAAATTGAAAAAGCCTGAATTATAAGTACTAAGAACTATTGCAGTCATCTTGTTGTCTGAGATGAAATGGCAGACGCCACACTTTTAACTCTGCAGCAGAACATCAGTTCAAATAAACTTGGCAGTGTGACTTATCTTTATTAAGCTATGTAGAGGGTGTTCATCAAAAGGAATGTCCCATGGCTACTCATGAGGTTCATTTTCATTATTGTACAATAATGTGTGCAATGGGCTGGCAGAAAGAGAGTGCACCAGTGCAGAGGATAGCATCTTTCAATATATGACACTGTGCTGCTCTTCCCCTTTTGAACAACACAGGACAGCAACCTTTCTTGCCGTGCTGAGGTGAATATTTATAATGATGCCTCTTGATTCTGAATGTTTGATGTAGAATATTAATATTTCAAAGGGGAGGCAACAGCCCTTACTTGTGGTGTCTATGGACTAGTCTATGGACTACTCTTCCACATCCCAATTGTTATCATACTCATTCATTTGGGACAGTCAGTGGTGATGTGGCTACACCTTCGAGTATATGAACTTTAGATTATTTTTCCCCATTCAAGGAAAGGCTGAAAGCGGCTGAGGAGTCTTCCCATTGTATTGACGAAGGAGCAATCCACTTCAATACTGCTATGTATCTTGACCCATCTGGAAAATAGCTCACGCGAAGGACTACAGAGTTAAGAAAGGCTCTGACTTCATGCAGAATCCAGAGTCTTGTAGGCTTCAGGTGGAGCTCTGTTTAAATGGGGGAGGACAACAGCCTGAGGACTAATGTGATTGTTTGATCTCTGCAAATTCTTGGAGAACAGAGGCATCGGCCCACCCTTGAATCAGTCAATCTGCTGATCTCACTATCATTTACAGAATGGAGCCCAGTGTCTGTTCCTAATGAGAGTTTTCTGTGGAGAGGGGAAAGTGGATGGGGACCCTGCTGCAAAATGTGTTCACTCCTGCTGCTAATGCACCTGACCTGAAGATACAAACAGAACTGTGAGTGCTGTGCTTCTACGGCTTGGTTAAAATCCTTAATGTGCATCTACTCAGACTGTTGAAGAGGTGACCTTAGAAGGACAGTCCTCCTAATGTAGTACATTGATCTATGCATCCATGCCCTCAGTTACATCTAGTGGTACTGATATGACAGCTCATTGTGTGCTCTACATTTGTTGACCCTGCACCATCTCAACAGGAGACTGCTGCTGTGCTCTAATCAATAGGTAAGACTGGTCTGCGTTTACCCTTACCACTTGTATAGGCCTAGGGGGGATTTTATAAATGCATACCCCAGCCTCAAGGACATGAGCTTCCAGCTGGGGCAGGTTCACTACAAATAATTTTACTCTGCTTGAGATGATTTCCAAGTTATTCCTCAGCCTTTGAAAATGTAACAGTGTGGCATCCAATAGCCCTTCTTGAGAGATGTGGCTTCAGCACACCACCTGCTCTCTTAATAGCTGTTTCTGCTCCAATTAAGCTTCAGATCCCTGCTTAAAAAGGTCTCTCATGGTTCTACAGCTCTTCCAAACTTCTAGCCTGCACATTGAACTATTCCTCATTAGTGTGTTGAGGTGTACCCTCCCTGCTACCTATCGCCTCACTTCCTGTTACCACATCTCACAATTTCTGTGTTGTGTTTCCTTGACTTCCAAACAGGTAGCTCCTCTCACCTGCTCTAGGATTGCATGAACTTCGGCATGGCTGCTGGCTCAGAGCATGAAAAATGCCTTGCATCTCTTACACACCTCATGGACCATATAATTGTCTAGAAGAGCCACAACCGTGATCATCAGTGTGCTCAAATTTGGGAAAGGTTGCTTACTTCTGGTGAGAGAGTAATTGATGCTCTATGTTGCTGGTATCTTTTTTACTCATTTGTTTCACTGACCTTTATTTTTTTTGTTGATTTTTTGTTTATTCTATAATCTTTTTTCTATTTCTCTGTCTGCAGGTGTGTAGAGTGCTAGGGGCCTCATTAATCAAGGTTTCATGCATTACTGCACTACTGCATGCCACCTCACTTTACTGCATGAAAGGAAAGAGCAGGAATGCGTCACATTTAACATAATACAGCTCATTCTTATACTTTCTGTGTGTAGGTGTCCTTTTGGTTGCCTAGCACCAATGCAGCACCTTTGCACCATTGTGCAAGGGTTCCTGCATTGTATGAAGGATTATTTATGTGCAGGAAGGAGCACCTTCCTGCAGAAAAACAATCCTCAGAGACATTTTCCTTTTTCTGAGTGTGCTGCAGAACGCAGCACGCGTAGAAAGAGGAAACAACTAGGAGAAATAGACATTTCTCCTTGTTGCGCTTCCCCTGTGGAGGCATAGGATTTTAACACATTCCCAGGTTTGTCAGTATTGGTAAAATCCATCCAAAATCCATGGGTGGATGCGTGGGGCATCCAACCTGCACCTATGGAATGCCTCCCTGGGCAGAGTTACACAATTCAGTGATTTGTGCTGTGTTGCGTCACTCCAGATTTATCCTGCCACTTAGGGCCACACAAGTTGTTGTGCTGCCATTGTGCCCCCCTTGCGTGTTGCAAAGGTGGTGCACTATATTGATAAATATGCTCCTAGATGTTTTCCTCCTTCTGAAGCATCTTCTGATTGAACTGCTTCTGGTTACACCTTCTCTTTGAAAGAAGATTATCTTTTGGCAGTGAGGCTCATCCACTTCACAAATCTAATATGAGGGAGAGGACCCTGCACAAACACCAGTGGACACACGTATTCCTTTTCCTTGCTTGATTTAGGCTTTCTGAAGACATTCAGTAGAAGTTGTCTCAAACACCCAGCCACCTTCAAATTCAAACCAAAATTAAATGAAAATGAATTTTATTTAGTGTAAAATATCTTAAAGTGCAATATTTATAACTGAGGATTGAAGAACAACAGACTTCCCTTTCATCAAAGAGTGGTAAAAAAAATCAAAATGAGCCTTAGTTCCCTTGTCCCTTCTAAAATTGGCTGAGCTGGGCATGCTGTCTGCTTCAACCATTGTGGGTAGAAGTCAAGCATCTGAGCTCACAGTGATCATTAGTCCAATTTACATGGATGTCCCTACTATTGGAGCTTCCTAGTTCTCTGTTCTACTGACACTTGTGTGTTCCTTTGCTTGTCATTTGTACAGTAACTCTACAAGTCAGAAAGAGGATGATTGCAAGACTTTTGGTGCCATATCTCAGCCAAATTCCTCAGCTCTAACTCCCTGACTGGCTGACCTAGCCCATTAAGATTAAGGGCCACATTCTAAGTTTGGCGATCAGACTGCCAGACTGCCATGTTGGCGGTGTCTCAGACCGCCCCATTATGAGTTACAGAGGTGGGACCGCCGACCATCAAACAAAAAAGCCAGACCGGCAGTGGCTCGGAAGCCCGGAAATAGGTAGTCTGACCTCCAGCCCCGACAGCACCACAACCAACCACTGACCGTATTACAAGTCCAAAATTGCAGTGGTGGACACCCATGGTGATTAGCCAATGGCCATCCGAACTACGAGCTGGGTGGTCAGCAAAGTAATACACAAGGGCACATTGGATGAATTTTAAAACAACACAGCTGACACACATTGCCTCACTCAACACACTTGCAAAGTATGTTATAAAACACACCCCTTTCTCACAACAATCACTTGCATCTACACTGCAAGGCAATGAAGCCCAACCACCGTTGGAGGTCTTGAGAGCCAATTTTAACCTTTTTGATCTCCTTTTTTGCCTACTCACTCCTGGGGTCACGGCACCATCATTGTAAAAGATCTCCGGCAAAGAGCCCCCCCCATTTGGGGTGGTGCCCGTCAGACATTGCAGTGCCGGTCTGACGAGGATCTATACCAATGATGAAGCATGACATCCTCCTGGATGTGTGAGGTTTTTTGCTCCTAAATTTTAGGACCCCCTCCATGTGTTCCTTTCCTTCTATTTGGAACAGTGTATCATGTATTTTTCACAGTCTTATTGGGAGGATATACACTGGACCACAATCCCTCCCTATCCCTTTCTTTTTTGAGTCACGTTCAAAGATCCACATTTTTCTGAAGAAGAGTTAAGAATCGTGGTGGATGAAATCATAAGAGTAGAGCCACAGTTGGTTGGAGCACAAGTCTAGCACACGCTACTCAGTAGGAAAATGGAAATGTGGGAAAGGATCGTCGACAGAGTGAACGCTATAGGCACCACCCTGTGCACAAGGGAGGACATCAGGAAGAGGTGGGACAACCTCAGGGACAAGGTCTGTTCCCTGGCCTCCAGGCACTAGTTGGAGGCCAAGAAGACTGGTGGTGGCCCTCCCAGTGCCCCATTACAACTCTTTCCCTGGGAGGAGAAGGACTTGGCCATCCTGCATCCTGAGGGCTTGAAAGGAATACCTATGGGAATCAATTCTGGTAAGTCACAACAAGAAACATTTCACCTAAATGACTGCCCACAGCTCACCTTTACCCTAATTTTCTGTTACCCCACTAATCAGCCCAGTGTTCTCCCCTCTAAATACTCCTGTATATGAACTCCCTATTGAAGTGTACTCACCTGGGGGAACAACATTTGTATAGTGTGTGTAGTAGAGAGAGAGAGAGCGACAGGACTGCAACTCCCAGGAGGCACTGTTTCTATAACTCCAAATACCAGCACAGTATTCTCTTGTCTAAAAACCCTTTTGGTAACCTCGCAAATTAAGTGTATTCACCTGGGGGCTTCACATTTGTATGGTGTGTGTACCACAGGGACTGGCAGAACTGTAAAGGCCTGGAAGGCCCATGGCTATGAATCCAACCACCAGATCAGTGTTCACTGCTAAAAATACTCTTATCTGGCGAGTCTCAAATGAAGTCTACTCACCTGGGGGGTTCACATATGTACAGTGTGTGTACTACTGGGGCTAATAAGACTGCAACTCCCAGCAGGCACTGTTTCTGTAACTCCAAACACCAATACAGTTTACCCTTGCCTGTCAACTCAAAAATGAAGTGTGCTCACCTTGGGGACAACATTGGTCATTTATGTCAAGTAACCAGACTTCCCTGCCTGCAGCTCACATGAGGCACTGTTATTCTGAATACAAACACCAAAACAGCGTAGATATGATCAAAGAGCACAGTTTCCCAACTCTTAATGTCAAGTTACTCAGATGTGTGGATACTGTTTGTTTAGTGAGTGTTGTAAAGGGAGTGACAGAACTGCTAAGGCCAGGAGCCTATGTAGCTCACACTCCAGACACAAGCTCAGGGTCCATATGTATAAATAGCCACATCTGTGAAATCCCAAATGATGAGTACTCACATGGGAGCATACCATTTGTGAAATTCTGGGAAGTAGTGAGACTGATAAGAAAACTTAGCCCAAAAGGCCCTGTCCCACATATTCCAAAACCAAAATCAATGTTCACTTGCTCAAACCCATCTAGGAGAGTAGACTCAAATGAACTCTACATTTGATCTTGGATCTTGGATGTTGCAAATTCTCATGTATGTGCAGTAGACACTGCGACATGACTCTGACTTACAGAAGACACTGTTTTTCTAAATATCAAAAAAACACACCAGTGGTTCCCTGATCAAATACCCTTGCCTGATAAGTCACATTTAAGGTTCATTTCCCTGGAAGTGAGCAGTATACAGATCATGCCCAGCTCTGAGATGTGTCTGCCTACCTAGCTCCATCCTAACCTACTAACCCTTGAGGACAGGCAGGGCAGCTTACCCAGTGTGCTAAACAATCATTCCAAAGGCCGCAAGAGGCATAACAAGATTGGTATTGGCAGCATCCAATTAACAGTGCACTAACCATATGATGACTTCTGTCACATGTACTACAAACTCCTTGAGCTGCCTGTATCACATTCAACTAGGCCTCAAGATGGCCAAAAACCTAACTTGACTAGCCACTGTGTGGCCTGCAGTGGTGACAAGTTGACGCTCCATCCCATCTTCTCAAGGGGCAATATATTGCACTTATCAGCAGCTGTGACAGGCAAGGAGAGCAGGCATGCTCCACAAATATCAAGTCAAAACAACCACTATCATGTGTACCTGTCCCAATATGTTTACATGCTAGACAGCTATGTACAAGGTCTTTGTGGAATGTCACTGTAAATGATTAGAAGTAGATGTCATAATACAACTAGTAACATGGTATCCTTCACATCAACAGGTCGTGCTGCCACTGGCCATACAGAGGTCACTGAAGAGACTACCACAACCCCCCAGGATGAAGCCGTCGGTGATGACAACACTCCTGGACATCTGGATGTGGAGGACGGTTCTGACTCATCTGGGCAACCTGGTCGGATTCCACCAGTGAGTCTTCCGGTGGCTACATCAGTACCTCCCAGCCCAGTTGCCTCAACATCATGGGCAACCATGCACCCCCCCAACCTGTGCACCTAAAACACTGACAACCATCTTGTGCGCCCAGTCCAGGATCCTGAGTCACAACACCACATCTCTGACAATTCTGCCCACATGAAGATGCCATGGTGAAGGTACCTGGGCAAAGACAAAACAAGGAGTATAGGCTTGAAGACATACCTATTACCCAAATCATATGACAAGCTTATGGAAAATAAATAACCTTGCAATGACACTGACACAAGTGATGTAGCTACAGCAAAGTGGGGATCTATCATAGGCTGGTCCTGCATGTGCCGTTTAACTGAACATTACAGAGTATTAGCTCCCCAGTTCTTACGAAAAACACTCTACTCCACGCATTCTAACAACTACAGTTCTTTGAACAGTCACAGTCATTATATCACATGACATACTTACATTCAAGAAAAGTAGCTATTGATAAGATCTCCCTGCCAGTCAGCTCCTTCCTCTTCACCACTGTCAGCCTCACTTGGCATTTTAGGTGTAGTGTTGGTGTGCAGTGTGAGCGACCTGCCTATAGGGGATGTATTGTGACTGGGAATGTGTCCATCTTCATGTATGATTTGGACTGTGTACAGGATGAGATATGCTCATGGTACCCGTAGCATGACTCCCATATGATGTGGACAACAGTGCTACAATCTGTTTTTACGATTTATGATGCAGGTCGGTGTGTGTACTTATGGCCGGTGGTGTCCACAGTGATGTTGATTTTGTGCACCTTCGATGATGAGCAGCAGCAGGACATGTGTGATGAACATGTATGATCAACACATGTGTGATGGGAGGAGACGAGTGAAGCTGTCTGCAGGTGAGTGTCTTCCTTTATACTGTCCATTTCCACCTGCTGCATCGTGATGGTTGGACCGACACAGTCATATTGGTGGTGTGCAACCTCGCAATGTGTCCGGCAGAAACACAGGCTCCGCCGTCCTGGTTGTGCATTCTCATGACCGTGATGGTCTTTCCTGCCTGGCGGTGCTGGCTGACACGCAGCAGTCTTTGCTCCATAGGCCCGCTTCATTCATAGTACAGCGGTCGGACCGCCACCGCGCCTTGGCGGTACACGGACCACCAAACTCATAATCAAGCCCTAAAAGTGTATGCCTGTAAGTGTATGTATGTCTTTCTCTAGGTCTTCAAACACAAGTCTCTATTTGTGCACACATATATCAATGTTTGCACGTGCAGCTTGGGTCTGTAAATGTATCTCATTGCATGTGTTTGTGATATGTGGATAGTGTGATGGTGCACAGGCATGCTGGGCTAGATACAAGCATGAAAATCTGTGCTTTGGAATATGAGTTTCTTAGCATTTGATGCCGTCACACAGATATTTGACTACATTTTATTTGTGTGTTGTTGGCAGCACCATAATGTTGCCTGGTGACCATGTCATAACACTAGCTCATTTTTATAGTCATCTTATGTTGTGGATAGGCTTCATGAGCAGCTGTTCCTGTCACACAATGAAGGTACATTGAAATATGTGGTATGATTAAGTCATAAGTATTTGTGACTAAACATATATTTTAACCTTGGGAAAATGAGGTTGTAAATGTGCAGTTGTTCTCGCTTATATTGGAAGAACATGCTCATATGGGTATTCCAAGAGAATTTGAGGCAGTATCTGTCCTTGTGTGTCATTGATTAACAGCACTCAATACAAATGTTAAGTGGCTACATGGAAACACAGTTGATGGATTTCCTGAAAAATGAAAACCTGGCAGTTAGGAAAGAAACCATACATTGTCAGAAAAGAGCAAGCCCATTTTTAGAGACAGAATAGCTTAATGTTTACCATTGTAAAGCTTATATGTAGGGTCAAAATAAAGCATTTAACAAAAACAACCCAGTAATATTTGGGGTTGATGATAGTGAATTTTCTGAACATCATGAAATGTAAGCCACATTTCTATAGAGTGTTTAGCTGAAAGGTTTGTGAAGCCTCTTTCTTTGTGTATTGGGCAGTAGAAATATGTTCTATAGGTGATAATGTACCCCTGGTCATACATTATAAGGGTAATGCAAGCCACTGAGGAGTTAAATGGCCATATAGAGTAATGAGACCGCAGACTGTTGTCCTTTATAATGTCATGAAACTTAGAGTTGACTAGCAATAGCCTTTAATATATGGCGGCGAGTAATTTATTGCCTATTACATGGTCACATCATCACCATTCCCACAAACTGCTTAAATCCTTGGTGTGCTGCTCTTTCATTTGAAAGAACGGATATTTGCAGATATGAAGAATAAAAGTAGAATCTTAAATGTAAATTTAAGCACACCAAAAAGCAGTTAGATATTTGTTACAAAACAATATGGCTCAGTTTGATTCAAGCCATGTTTTTAACACACTGTCGCTTAGGACGTGTAGACACATACAGATATTGGGCCTGATTACAAGTTTGGTGGTCTTAGGACCGCCATGTTGGCAGTGGTGGTCATACTGCCAACAGGCTGGAAGAGAAGACCGCCAAATTATGACATTGGTGGCATTCAGTACAGAACACAGCCAAAGCACCGTCAGTACCACCAATGCGGTCAGGCTGCCACGGACGACGGTAGGCACCAGCAAGCTGGCGGAGACCATGTTTACGCCAGACAGAGTACGAGGTTACACACCGCCAAGGTTTCTGCCGCAGCCGCACCACCATGGAAACCCAGGTGGAAACCACCTGCATAAAATGAGTCAGTCACCTTCTGGAAGCCATACTATTCCAGAGCTGTCATGGAACCTGAACTAGACATCTTCCCGCTGCTCCTGCTCATCCAACAACTCCAGATTGTGTGACGATAGCTACCGTAAGTACACACACTTACCTGGTACTGTTGTAGATTGTCAATTTCATACATTTACACAACATACATTCGGGAGAGGGATGCGAGAGCAACACTCACACTTAACAGCACACCAACACACACACTCGCATACAGCCACACACACACACTTGCATATGCAAAAGAACCACACTATGACCAACACACACACATACACACATCACAAAAACACACAGGTACACATGGAAACACTGCACAGGCGCACACTCACATGGTACCCCATAACACGTCACAACCACAACACAACCGCACCATTGCCAATCTCATGGCAGGAACCCACAGGGGACAGTACCCAGGGACATATCACACTTACAACGTAACATCAGCTGGCAAAAAATGCACACAAATACACAACCATGCTACTTACAAATTGACTTACATAGAAAATCGTATCTAACATACCATCAACAAAACAGGCACACAGTCAAAGCACACAAAGCCACACAACACACCAACAAACCCATCTCAACACAAACAACACTCAATCCCAACACTGTATAAAATATCTTGAACACACAATTGTCCATCACACAACACTCACTCTATCACTTTCAGACAAAAGCACTGCACACAAGCTCACATATTTGCTAAGCAACACAGGTAGCCAAAGCAGCACACAAACACACACACACACACACACACACACACACACACATACAGACACACAGCTAATGTCAGCCAGAAACATCTCCATACTAGGGAAAGCAATGCAATGCAAAGACTTAAGCAGGAAACCAGCAACAGGTTGGCTCAAATTATTAATAAATTCTGATAAATTGGAAAAACAAAGGCCATAGGCCAGTCCATAAGTAACAGTTCCAATTCACACAGTGCACACATGTGTGCCCCAAACCTGACTCCTGACTGCCATGTAACATCCACATGTAGGGGCACCTATGAGGCAGGCAGGCACCTCAAGGGTCATCTGGGGGAGGGGTGATGGAGGGGGGCCTTTGGGATTTGGTTTCATAGGAGTGAGTCTTAGCTTAGTCTTAGGTTTAGGAGAGGGTTGTTTTTGTTTTAGGAGGGGTAGACATCTTGGCAGGGGGAGGGGCACAGGTACTTGCAGGTGAGGCCGAGGAGGTCTTGGAGGTGGTAGGGCCAGACTTGGGGAGGAACACAAAAAGTCTAGGGGTGGGTGCGGAGTAGGAAAAAGGGCAAACTCCAAAAGGAAAGCTTTTTTAGACACACTGGGAGGGTCATAGCTAAAGGGTTTGGGTATGGAGGGAGAGGGAGTGATTGTTTGAGGTGTTGTTGTGGATGTAATGGGTACATGTTTGTGCGAGGTGTATTTGTGGGGGGGGTGTTTGTTGGGGGGCAAGTGCAGGTGTTTATGTGTCTTGGGATGGGGTGGAGGTGCTGGAGGATGCCGTGGTGGGTGGGTGACCGTGTGTTGGGGTTGTGACTGCAGGTATGGTGGATGCGCTGCATGTAGGTGTGTCAGTGATTGTGGTACCTTTGGGTGTGGTGACTGGGGTGGATGTCTGAGGGTCTGCTGTGGTGCTACCTGTGGTTAGAACTGATGTGGCAGGATTGTGAATGTTGGTATAGTGTCTGCAGGTGTGTCAGGTGAGCTCTCAATGATGCTGGGGGTGGTGGGGGTGTCAGGGGAGGTTGTGACTGTTGCTGTGTGTGCATCTGAATGTTGCTTGTGTGCATACCGGTGGTGTGTCTTGTGGAAGTTGTGTTTGTCTGAGCTACCCTTGGATGTTGAGGTGAATGCATACCTGTCTGCCTGTGTGCTCTGGCTGGTTCGGTAAAGAGGGATTTGGGATTGGGTAAAAGAAGATGGAGAGGGGATTGGAGACAAAGGGTGACTGGCTGCCATCAGTGTGGAGGCCAGAGCCTGAAAGGTTCTCTGTAGGCCAGTCAGTGCACAGTGAATGCCTTCCAGGAACACATTACTCTGTTGGATCTGAGTTGCTAGTCCCTAGATGGCATTCAGGATGGTTGACTGACCCACAGAGATGGACATCAGGAGTTCAATAGCCTCCTCACTAAGGGCAGCATGGCTGGCAGGGGCAATGGTGCCTGGGGCGAAGGAGACGCCTACCCTCCTGGGTGAGCGGACACAGCCAACTGGGTGGGGAGCTTCAAGGAGGGCGGTGGTAGTAAGGGAGGTGGCAGACTTAGATGGTTCTGGGGTGGTCCTAGATGGGTCCTCCACCACCAGGGAGTGTGCACTGCAGGAGGAATCCGAAGTTGAAAATGTGGATCCTGTCTCCCTGTGCCACTCCTCTCCCCCTCCGGGCCACTGGGTTCCTCGGTGTCAGTGGTATCAGCACTTCGGGTCCCATGGCCAGCAGCTTTCCCACTCGGCTGTGCCCCATCTTCTTCACCTGCCGATGCTAAGTCTGAGAAGCAGAGAGACAGGCAGGGTCATCACAATCTTTACATACACATACATTACACCATACACAACAATAACATCACATCTATATGTAAAACACCCCCAGGTAGGAACCATTTTGAACCAACATCATGTCAGAACAACATACTTCCCACAACACTATTTGGCAAAAATGTTACACCCAACATAAGCCTACTATCTGATCAAAGCATCACCATCCCATCAGTGCAGCTAAAACACAAACTATTCCTGTTCAAGATGATTCGTCTACATAAAAAGTGTGTTCCTATACAGAGCATCAATGTGAAACAACAAAACATCAATGGAAATCAGTATTCACTTTGATTTCAATTTCATACCTTCTCCAAGTCTACACTTGGTCAGCCCATTGCCAGATGTCATGTTCTATGAAAGTTACCTCATCACATTCCAATTACAACACAGCATGTTGCTTAGCTAACACATCTCTAAATTAGTAACTGTATCTAAAATATTCACAATGGCAAATAACTCAGATGCATCTACACCCTTTGGCATGTCAAATTTTGAATGATAATAGACTCCCAAAACATTTCTCCAACAAGTCTCAATTGTGTTTTTGCAAAGGATTGCACCGGCATTCAGGACCTACTGAGCTTAGTCATACTCACATAGAAAACAAAGTCATGTTCAGCAAAAGGGGTCTACATAGCACACAGGATACACCCACAGACAACCATGGGGAGCATACCAGCACCTTAAATACAATTGACACCTGTTGTGTGCATGAAGGCCACGTACAATTCTACTAATCATGCTGAGTAGCAACAACATCAAATGACCAACATCACTATCAACACTTCAGACATGAGTCACCTTACATCTTTGGAGAACAGTTACAGTGACATAAACCACTTATAAAGTAACCATGATTGATACATACACCTAGAGTCGAGCAATTTGACTGACAACATGTACCATTCTCCCAACACGTAACTGTCAACTACAACACCTGCAACACTATGTAATCAGGTTAAATGATCTTATCCATACTAAAACACTTCAAAACATATACAGAATAGCAAATGTAAGTATGCCAAACCTAAATCTTGAATCTTAAAAATGGCAAGAAGTACCAATGTACACACGATGTTGGCAAAAAACAGTGGACGTTGTACCTATATAGGAGATGTCCTGCCTATGTAGCATGGGCAAAATAAATTGGCTAAGTGAATAGCAGGCTAGTCACTTACCTTCTCAATAACACGTACATGACATATATAGTCTGAACGCACATGTCTTTGATATGTCTTGCACTAGGAATGTATAATTACCACCATGCTTTTCATCATGTAGGATGTCCATCCTGATCAAACATCACATTTGCCAATGTACAGTCCACACTGAACAATGGTGACACCTCCCCGCACCTCTGAGTAGGTGTAGCAAGTATGCTATGTGAAATATCTGAATGAGATAACACCCTCACATTAAGTCAACACCTATTCAAAACTCAGGAATATTTGGTCTGTTTTTCACCTCTGAGACCCTATGTTGAACATACAGTAGTGCTAGATCCAGTGGAATAGGAATGGTGGTGGGAATGATGACACAGCAGGATACACATATGTATTGCACTGTAGAGGTACACATATGACACAGTCACATGTGCATCACCACATGCTGTCATACAATAGGCTTAACATAGGTGAGTTATATTTCCCCATTCACAATACCATGTCCATACCTGTGTATCAATAGCACCATCTGTACTTCTATGTGTTCCTTGGAGCTTGGAGACCCATTATCTTTAGCACTTACCACATTGTTACAGTTTAGATACTTACACATCAGACACTCAATCAATCAATCAATCAGGAATTTATAAAGCGCACTACTCACCCGTGAGGGTCTCAAGGCGCTGAGGTGGGGGAAGGAGGTGCTGCTACTACTCGAACAGCTAGGTCTTGAGAAGTTTCCTGAAGGTAAGGAGGTCTTTGGTCTGATGCAGGTGGGTGGGAAGAGTGTTCCACGTCTTGGCGGCGAGGTCTGAGAATGATCTGCCGCCGGTTGTAGTTTTGAGGATGTGTGGGACTTTTACGAGCATTAGGTCACAGAGCAGGGATGCCGGGTTGGGGTGTAGAAGGAGTACAGTCTGTTGAGGTATTCTGGTCCAGTGTTGTGCAGTGTTTTGTGAGTGTGGGTGAGGAGTTTGAAGGTGATTCTCTTGTTGACCGAAACCAGTGCAGGTCTCGCAGATGGCCTGTGATGTGGTAGCGGTGGGGGATGTCCAGGATGAGGCGTGCAGAGGCGTTCTGGATGGTTTGCAGCCTCTTCTGGAGTTTGGCCATGGTTCATGTGTAGATGGCATTGCCGTAGTCCAGTTTGCTGCTTACGAGGGCTTTGGTGACTGTTCTTCTGGTTTCGGTTTTGGGGATCCATTTGTAGATTTTTCGGAGCATGCCGAGGGTGTTGAAGTGGAGGAGGAGATTGCGTAGAATTGCTGGGTAATGGATAATGAGGAATCCAAGATGAATCCTAGGTTGTGTGCGTGGTCGGTGGGAGTCGGAGCGGCCCGAGAGTGGCAGACCACCAGTAGTCATCCCATGCGGGGAGGGTGGAGCTGAAGATCAGGACTTCCATCTTGTCAGACACCGAACTGGCAGGGGGATTTAAATGTCTGTATTCAGTACTTACCCCCTTCTGGCTGTTGTGCTGCCCTCAAACACCATCCAACTCAGGGTAGGACACTGCCAAAATGCAGACCATTAGGGGTGTCAAGTTCCGATGGGCACCCCTCCCTTGTTGGGAGGGAATCCCCAGCTCTGCGGTCTTCCGGGCTCAGTACCGTAGGTCCTCCCACCACTTCCAACAGTGGGTGCTCCGCCAGTTGTGGACTGGCTTGGCGAAGGCCTGCCAGATTCCCTTTTTTTGATGGGTGTTGACCTGCATAGATGACACAGACAGAAGGAGAAAGTTATGTCCACATGCACCATCCCTACACGTATGGTCAAAACACTTCAGTCACAGCAAGTAGGCAAACATTCCCATCCTCTAAGTTTTAACCACTCACAATTTAGCATCTGCAGGCACTGATGTGTGAAGTGGAGTGTCCCATACAAGATGCATGATCAGTACCTGGTATTGACAACACAGATATGACCAGCCACATGATTGTCCATAACATGGGGTGTCTACAAAAACATTTTTCACACTATCATTGTTGTCCATGCTGCAGTCTATGCTGTGCATGAAGGAAGATACATTACACACAACCTACCATGTTCCACCACTGTATGGATGCCTATGAACATGTACACATTTCCATGCACCCAAACATGATTGGTGAAACCTTCACTAATTCACATTCCATGTACACCATCATAAACTCCAATTTTCACACATTAGTATACCATTGGACTCACATGTTCCTCTGGTACACCATACAGCTGTTTATACAGGGGTAGGACCTCCTCTACAAGCTTGCCCAGCTCTTCTGGGATGAAGGCTGGGGCCCTATCCCCTGCAGGATGTAGCATGATAGCTCCCAGAGGCAGTACACAGCACCTCAGGTAGTGGACATCTTGCTGGCAGCAGTGTCAGGAGTCAAGTGAGCATTATTGTAGAAGATGGGGGTCACGTTTGTCACGTACAGGACCATCACTGCCTGTGGACATCTCTATTGGCCCAAGTGCACCAAAGGCAGCAATGTGTTCCACGGGCAATGTCCACCTACACCCATGACGACATCCGCCAGCAGAGTGAGGTCACTTCTTTATGTCCAGTACAGTAGGTCAGGCAGCTGCCATTTGATGCAATTATATGTTTTGAGAAGTATTGGAATCTGCATCATTAGCAGTTCCCTATATTGTGCGAAATATCAGTGAATTCTGCCTTCATGTTTAATGGTGAAATTGTGCATGTGAGTAGTGAAGCTCTGTGACGGAGGGAAAGGTGTAAATAGAATTGTACACCTTTTCACAACATCCTATGTGCATCGGTAATGTAGCATAGGTGCAATGTACATGTTTCACATGTACACTAAGTTGGACTATCAACACTGACAGTCACAGAGAAATAGGCTTGCATAGAACATTAGAGGATTCAGGAAATGTGAACCAAGGGGAGTGTCATAGGATTCATAGCAAGATGATGTACTTCAGATGTCATATGTTGTATCTGACATCGACAGCAGATATGTCAGACTTGTATATGAACATATTCATCATGTGTATATGTAAAATCACCTACAATCACACTATTTTGCCACATAGATACCTTGGCATGAGGAGAGGAAGACAACCTCCAGTGTACCGCCCATTAGTGGACCTGCACACCATGGAGGTCAGACGCATAATACATAACTATCCCCTGAATAGGAAGACAATCATGGATCTTTGTGATCAGTTGGAGCCAGATCTGATACCTGCCATTCTCAATCCCAATGGCATAAACACTACCACACTTTCCACATCCAAATGATGTGTGTTGGCAGACCAGTAAAGTTCACAAGTCTCTGCAAATCATCCTAGATCAGTCCATGATTCCTTCATCATGCACAACAGCAATATCCCACTTCTGATGACATAGCTCTACACAGAGAGGGCCTGGCTGGTTGGTAAGTCACATTTGACATGTGTGTTTGCTAAGTTTATCTCTTGCTATCACAAATGTGCATGTCCTAGATATATGTGTGTCTCGTTATACCTATACCTTACAGAGGACTCACGCTATCCAAACAGTGCTTGGTTGTTGGCAACAGTGAGGTGCCCAACTACTCCAGGAGAAGTCTGCTACAATGAGGCCCACAGAAGGACAAAGTGTGTCAATTAACAGACTTTTAGGCTCCTGAAGGCAATATTTTGCTGCCTGGACATATCTGGAGGAGCTCTCTTCTACCTTCCCAAAACGGTATGTCAAATAATTGTTGCCTGCTGCATGCGCCACAACTTTGCCCGGTGATGCCAGGTGAGGGGGAGGCAGTAGAACATGTGGGTGGAAATGCAGATTTCCCAAGTGATGATGAGCCAGATGAAGATGAAGCTAGACAGCTCAGAGCAGATCTCATCAATCAGTACTTCAACTGACTCAAGGCATGTGATGTCTTAGAAATGGTGAGATTGCATTTTGTGACATAGAATTAATGGCTGGCATGTCCTATTTACCATCATCCATGAGGTCATAGGTCAATAATTCAGTTGTGCATGCCGTTTGTAATTTTGTATTGTGTACATAACAGAGTGGTATACAGTGTCCTGATTTGTTGCAGCACATTCAAAGCCACACTAGTGAAAATGACTTGTCAGAATTGATGTACGTTTACAGCTATGTCCTATCTATTACCTTTGTCAATCACAGATTTGCTGAGTTTCTGTTTGGCTCTACATCATGGGCAAGTCGCAAACAGTGTCAGAGGCAGATCGGAATTGCAGGCAGACATGAGAAGTGGACACGGATGAAACCAGGCACTGATTGCCATTAGTATCTGAAGTGAAAGTAATATGGCCAGACTATCAGGACACTGGGGTGGAAGTGTGTTTTCCCAACAAGTAGACCTGTTTGGTACTATAGGTGGTCAAATGGTGTCATGTGTGTGCCTATATGTGTCAGACACATGGCAAATGTTGGACAAGAGCCTCTACCATCATTATAGTTTCTGTTGTATGTGACCTACCTGTAACAGCTGTCAGTGCGTTCCTACTTTGCAGACCAATGTGCATGTCTCTGTAGACTGACATAGGTGAGTGGCAAGCCTACAAGTATGTGACCTATGTAAGTGAAAGGTCATTGGACTGGGGACATAAAAACTGATCTCTGTCTGTATCATGGGGCATGATTACTAGGAGGTTAAGGTATGGGTATGGGATAATTATTTACATGTTTTTTTAAAGGACCAATGTGTATGACTCCTGGCTTGTAGGAAGGCAGACATGTCCCTAACTTCTCCATCCTGTGGGTTAGTAGTGTATGGCATCTAAACTGACAATCATAAGTCACTAGGATTTCCAATCTATCTGCTGTTTGAAAATCTAGAATTAAATGAGTGGAGATGAAGAATACAGCTGTATTGGCTTCTGTCTATGTTACAATCTCAGTGTAATGAGTCTGCTGGTGATAAAGTACATGTGTGATGCCCATAACAAAGGTTGTACAATACAGAGGGATGTATTGATACTATAGTTGGCATACATGACAGTTGTACATGGTTGATAAATGACACTTACACAGGACATGAGTTGAAGTGGTATTTATTGGGGCGTGCAAAACAATAAGTGTGAATAGTAACCAAAAAAACACAAAGTAAACAGTGAAGGGTTCAGTCATGGTGGCTGAAATCATCAGGGTAGCTGGTATACCATTAGGAAACACAAGTCCAGTGTCCTTGCACAACATGAAAATGGAGTTAGTATTCTGAACAGTCAACAGGGTGCATCTGTGGTACACAAGGGGAACCAGTCAGGAGAGGTTTACTTCCTGGCAGTGGGTTTTGTCTTGGCATCTACTCCTCCAGAATGACTGGGTGGACATCCATGTTTGTGGGGGTCCTCTGCTACAGAGGGTGGAGGTCTGAGGCATGTCCTTCCCCTGGCAGTGCCTCCATTCTACTAGCAGTCGAAGATGTTGAAGGGCCCAAAGAGTCATTACTAGTGGAAGAGGCTCGATGTTGTGGAGCAGACCAACTCAGGGTAGTATTAATCTTCCTCAGCACCCCAGCAAAGGACACCAAGATGGCATTTTGTGCCTGCTACTGCTGCATAACTTCCTGGTCGTTGTCCCTCTGCAGCTGTTGGATTTCCCCAGTCATGGTGACTACCTGGCCCATCATGCCTTGGGAATTTTGTTAGGCTCCCAGGACTTGGGAGATGTTTCCTGGTCAGTATAGTCCCTTGGAGTCCCCATCCTCGGGCCCACACCATCCCTCCCACACCATCCCTCCCATGTACCTTACGCCCATGTGCCTGTGAACCTGCCACAGTGGGCCCATTCCCAGTGGTGCAGGACCATCATTGTAAGGGGTGACAAGGTAAGACTCAGGTACCTGTACTAGGGGGCCCTCAATGGATGTAACAGTCCTTGGGACACAGGATTAGGGGCAAATGGTTGCCTGTGATGTTGTTGCAACAGGGCTAGAAGGAGTCTCTGTCGGCAGGATGAGGCTGACATTTGTTGACTGACCAGGTGTCCCTGATGGGCCAGCTTCGTCCTCAGTGTCCACAGATCCATGTGTGTTGTCCTCACTGGGGCCTTCATACAAAGGGTAGTGGCAGTCTTTGGTATCCTCTCCACGGTGGCAATGGTAAGGTTACCTGTGGGAGAAGTAGAACACAGAGTTGCAATAAGTGATGCAACAAGTGATGTTTCATTTAGAGAATTAGTGATGTTGTATGAGATGCACACAATGCCTAAACATGATCTCCAGAAATGACAATGACAGATGCTGCAAAATCTGACTTAGTACAACGTGAGACTCTGTAATTTTCATACCATACACAAAGACCTTCTCCTACTAAGATGTGAAAGGAGGGGGAGGAGGTGGGGGCCCACCATCAGTCTTCAGTAAAGCCAGCTGGTGCCTGGATGCCATGGAACACCCTTGTGTGTGAATAGGTGCCTACAGCATTAATCCTGTCGACTATCATTTGCCACAACTCAGTTTTCCTGGCTATTGATGTTTGCTGTACCTCTACTCCATACTGGTGGGGCTCTACCCTAACAGTTTTCTCCACCATGATCCTCAACTCATCATCAGTGGGACGTGCGTGTTTTTGTGGAGACATGGTAGTGGTGGTAAAGACATTGAGGTAGTACTAAAAGAAAAGAGGCTGAAAAAAATGTAAGTGATGAGGTGTAGGTGCGGTTATATGAGTGGGTGATGGTTGCTGTGTGTTGTGTGTAAGAGTAAATTGTGTGTTGTGCAGGTGTGGGATGTATGCGTGGTGAAATGTGTGTAGGTGCCAGAAGTTGTTTAAAGAAATCTGCGTTAGTTATTGCTCCGCTGTGGTTGCATTTGGAGTTTTGTTTGCAAAGTATTGTGGGTTGTGTAGAGGTGTGTTATATAGTGGAGTGTGTAGGTGTGTTGAGTGTGTGGAAGTGTGTCAGGTGTGAGATTTTCAAACTATCCAATGTGGTGTTGTTTTCATTGTGATGTGAGTTGAGACCGCTGCGATTCACACCACCAACTGTTTTCGACATGGAAGACCCACTGTCGTTATTTGTGGAACATAATCTGATGGGAAGAGTTTTGTCAGGCTGGCAGCGTTGGTGGTGGAACCACCTCTTTTCCATCCTCCAGTGTCCTTGCAGTATCTATAGATTGGCTGTTTTTTGGCGGACTTCACAGTGTGACTCTTAGGGCCTGATTTATCTTTTTGGAGCGCAGCATATGCGTCACTTTTTGATGCAAAAGTTATGCAAACTTACAAAGTTAACAAATGACACAAATGCTACACTAAAAATTATAAATCAGGCCCTTAATACGGCTGTTGAATTGCCACCAACATGGCGGTCTTTTGATGGCCGCCACCGCAGCAGTCTTCTCAAAAGACTGACAAACTCATGATGACCCCCTCTGTTTTTCCTATAGTTTTCTAAAATGTGCAAAAAATAAACATATTGCCATAAATTTATACATTCTGCTGTTTTCTGTTTATTTAGAAAAACTGAGGGGCATATTTATACTCCGTTTGCGCTGGAATTGCGTCGTTTTTTTTGACGCAATTTCGACGCAAAACTAACTCCATATTTATACTTTGGCGTTAGACGCGTCTAGCGCCAAAGTCCATGGAGTTAGCGTCATTTTTTAGCGTGGACACCTACTTTGCATTAATTATATGCAAGGTAGGCGTTCCTGTCTAAAAAATCGACTCCGAGGCATGTGCGTCGGATTTATACTCCCGGGCAAAAATCACGCCCGGGAGTGGGCGGGTCAAAAAAAATGGCGTACGTCCGCTTTTGCGCCGTTTTTTAGCGCCTGCAAAAGGCAGGCGTTAGGGGACCTGTGGGCTCTGAAGGAGCCCAGAGGTGCCCTCCCATGCCCCCGGGACACCCCCTGTCACCCTTGCCCACCCCAGGAGGACACCCAAGGCTGGAGGGACCCATCCCAGGGACATTAAGGTAAGTTCAGGTAAGTATTTTTTTATTATTTTTTTGTGGCATAGGGGGGCCTGATTTGTGCCCCCCTACATGCCACTATGCCCAATGACCATGCCCAGGGGACATAAGTCCCCTGGGCATGGCCATTGGGCAAGGGGGCATGACTCCTGTCTTTGCTAAGACAGGAGTCATTTCTATGGGGGTTGGGAGTCGTAAAAAATTGCGCAAATCGGGTTGAGGCGAAAAAATTGCCTCAACCTGACTTGCCCCATTTCTTGACGCCCAAGCTCCATTTTCCGCTACGCCGGCGCTGCCTGGTGTACGTCGGTTTTTTTTTAACGCACACCAGACGGCGACGGCGGCTAATGCCGGCTAACGTCATTCAATAAATACGGCGCCCGCATGGTGCTTCAGAATGGCGTTAGCCGGCGCTAATTTTTTTGACACAAAACTGCGTTGGCGCAGTTTTGCGTCAAAAAGTATACATTTTGGCCTGAGTGCCAGAAGGAAAAGCGGGGCTTTGGTTTCATTGTTTAAACTGCTGCAATAATTATACTCTGTCTCATATCTTTGCACATGACTGCGTGGTCTGGCAGTAGGCATCAAGTCAGTTGTCAGAACTCAACTGTGATAAGGTATTGAAGTTGAGCAGCTATGTCATTCCCTTATTAGAGGGAACTAGAGAAATCACCAGTCTCCTATGATAGTAAATTATATCTGTTGCCATACATTATAAGGACATTGCAAGTCAATCAGATGTTTGTTGATCTTATAGACGATTTAGGCCAAAGGCTGATTTCCTTGATAAGGTCATGAATCTGAGGTGACTTGCAATATCCTTTTATTGTACACCAAAGGGGATTTGTTTCTGTAGAACACATAGGCCCTCATTATAACAATGGCGGTAAAAACCGCCTACCACCGCGGCTACGGCCGCTGAAAGACTATTGCCGAGGCTACCAGTCATCCGCCATATTATGACCACAGCCGGATTTCCGCCAGAAGGATGGCAGAAATCTGGCTCTGGCCATGCCGGCGGATGGCGGTAAGGTGACTGGCAGCAGCGCCACGCCAGTAGACCGCCGCAGGCTGTATTATGAGAATTAATATGGGCTGGCAGTGTTCTGCTGGCGGACGCTGCTGCTGGCAGCAGCACCCCATCCCGTGACCCCCTGGACACAGGTAAGTGGGTGCTCTGACAGAGGAGTGGGGTGTTGTGTGTGTGTGGGGGTGTATGTCTGTGAATGTATGCTGTTGTGTGTTGCATGTTGTATGTGTGTGCATGTTTGGGGGTGTGAGCGCATGTATGTTGAGTTGTGTGAATGCGTGTCTGCGTGTATGCAGGTAAGTGTGTACGGATGTGTGTGTGAATGGATGTATGCATGCGTGGATGAATGTGGGAATGAGTGTGTGTATGCGTGTGGGAGTGTGTGAAGGGAGGTGTGTGTTTGAAGGGGGGTCTGGAGAGCAAGGGGGTGGGGGAACCTGTGGAGGGGGAGGTGGGTGCTGAAGACCCCTATCAATGACAGGGAAGGGATTCCCTGTCACTGATAGTGCCTACCACCATGGTTTTTGTGGCGGTAAGGAAGCCACGAAAACCATGATGGTAGGCAGGGTCATAATCCCACAGGCGGTCAAGTGACGGCCTCTGGGCTGGAGACTGATATCTCCAGCCCAGCAGCCGTTACCGCCATGGCGGTCGGTGTGGTACATTGGCGCTTTGGCTTCAGCCAAACCGCCAATGTCATAATATGAAGGAAAGTACCACCAGCCTGTTGGCAGTACTTTCCTTCATACTACCGCCGACCACTGGGTCATAATGACCCCATAGTCATGTCATCACCGTTCCCGCAAACTGCTTAAATCCTTGGTGTCTTGCTATTTCATTTTCATTGGAGACACAAAGAGTAAATGCATGATCTGTACTGCAAAACTAAAAACACCAATTTTTAAGGTTTTTTTTCCAGAAACATTTTTGGGCAGTTTATGTAAATCACACTAAGAATGCTGCACCACAGACTGTGTTGGAACATGCAGAGTTTATATCTTTCCAGTAATGATCTATAGTAGGCACAGCTTGTGGAAGGGAAAAGGGGTGGGGGGGATACGGGACCAAAAAAGATGTGATAAAAAAAAAAAAAAAACTTTTTGCTGTGCTGCCGCTCCGCTCCATCCGCTCCTCCATTGCAGGCAGCAGGCTCAGGCTCCCAGCCTTCCCTTTGGCCAGTCCTGACACTGCTTAGAACAGTGTCAGCATTGGCTGGGAGTGCCCAGCCAGGGCAGAGTGGGAGTCTGTGCATGCTTTCTCCAGCCCGGCAACTGTGTTGCTGGGCTGGAGAGAGCCTACTGCGCATGTGTGTTTGGCCGCTCGAGGTGGCCAGTCTAACATACATGCACACTTAGAGGGAGTGCTGTGCACTCCCCCTCAGTGCTCGTCACAGCCTGTGGCCCGCCCCTTTTATAGTAGAAACATAATAAACAAAGGCCCATATTTATTCTTGGTTTGCGCTGAATTAGCATAATTTTTTTAATGCTAATTCAGCTCAAACCTAACTCCATATTTACACTTTGGCGCTCGGGGGGACCCATCCCAGGTAAGTCCCAGTAAGTATATATATATTTTTGTTTATGATGGCGCTAGCTGGCACTATACTTATTCACGCAAAACTGCGCTAACACAGTTTTGCGTGAAAAAGTATACATCTGGCCCAAAGTTTATTATGTTTCTGCTAAAAAAGTTTTGCAGCTGCTGCTGCTGGCGGGGGCACCATTTCTCCACAACAGTGGAGGATCCACCCTTGATGATGAAAAAGCCTACATTTATCGCTTTGCATTTTTAAAAAAAATATTTCAGAAGAAAGGAGCAAGTTTTCCTTTTCCTTGTTTAAAGCGCTGTCATTATGATTCTTCACTTGCCTTTCACCCAAGCTGCTAGTTACAGTAGCAGGTATTGTGAACTTAGAAGTCAACTGGAAGAACTTATTACAATTGAGCAGCCATGCCTTTATTACACTCTAGCTAAATGCATCACAAACGGCCAGTCATAATGACATTAGGGTAGGGCATTTATTGAAGGATTGTAGGCTGATCATATATTACATAAAATATAGTCCCAATGAGGCATTGACTCACTCAAACAATTCGCTAACAAACAGCGCAGTAAGAAATAGACGAGGTCGTGAATATCGAGTATTGTACTACTTTAGATTGTATAGATGGGGCCATCTAGTGTTGTAATGTTGAATAACTAAGCAGCAGGAGAAGTGTTTTTTTGGTGAAGATGTTTATCTGTATGAGTTGATATTATACACAGGTTTTGAATAACCACTGATTTTATTTTCATGCCAGAAAATCGGGTATCTCTAAAACATTTGGAAGGACTTTAAGATAATATGTGTAAATACACAAACAATAGAACGTTTAAATGTTCGCTATGATGAAGGGCTGACGCACATAAACGAAGTTACTTTTGACAAAGGCATGAGCATTCTGAAACGTTAAGGTTATTTTTTTCCACAGTTCGCGTTTGTACTGCATCACATTTTGAAATATAAGTATTTTTGCAGTCCTCAGCCATTGCCATCTATCTCTTGTTTCAGATTTAAACTTTGTGCGTTGTAAATTAAAGCTATTACCGGGGCCCCTGGTAGTCACATGCACTGAAGACAGGAGGCAGGCAGGTTCCAGAGCGATGATTTATTTCAGAAAGTAAATTATAGTTACAGTCGGTTAAGGCCAATGATGTGGCAAGATTGCCAGGGGCCCTAATACAGCAACAACTGGGGTGAAGTGGGAATCCTCGCAACCCTCGGATCCCGATTCCACCATTACCCGACTGATAGCTATGCGTGTCTGTAAGGTGAAAGGCCCATCAGCTAGATGCTAAAAGCTCACTCCCTAGTTAGCTTATGACAAATCATAGGTGACTCAGATGGAATCTTAGGGCAAGATTGAAGAAAAGTGGTGCTGCACCCAGTGCAGCGCCACTTTTCTTCCAAACCTTAGCGCCCCCCCTAACACCACCATGTGCGCCACCATGGCGGTAGTTAGGGAACTGCATCAGAATTTTTGACGCTAGTTCAGAGCTTTGCAGGATTAGCGTCAAAAATGTTTATGCTAATCCTGAAAAACCCATTGAGGCCCATTGTAAACAATGCTGTGCCTCCTTTTAGCGACTGCTCTGAGCAGGCGTTAAAAGTGCCAAACAAATTGATGCAAAGAAACCTCTTTTTTTCGGCCCCCCTAATGGGGGAATGCTCCCTTTCTATGCATTATGCTTGGCACAGGCATAATGTAGCGCAAAGGGTTACAAAGTTTCACAATGCATGCATTGTGTCACTGTGTGAATATGGTGTGGCAATTTTGGCCTTGTTGGGCCACATTAGCGTAAAAAGAAATGACGCTAATGTGGCACAAGGAGGCACTAGGTGCTCTTAAATCTGTGCCTGAATGTACCTGCAGATGACATCATAGGCAGTGATAGAGCTTGACAGAAAGCGCACTCTGACAAGACACCAACCAAGTCTTACACGGGCAGGACACAAGAAATTACTCTTTTTATACAAGATCAAGCATAAAGGAGAAATTACTCAGAGAGGCACCACCAAACAAATTTCAGACCACAAGCAAAGTTACATCAACATGCTTAAGATAACACCGCACACGCATCTGCAGAAAAACCATAGAACAGTCACAAGCCAATAGAATTCCGCGGCATGACTCATAGCTTCCCCCTGCTGAACGATGTACCAGCAAAGCAGAATTGCACTCCATGGAAGTAGTCTACCACCAGAAAGTAGATTATACCACAGGCGGCCCCGTACGCACTTCGTTCTATCAACAGTGCAGTCCTACTGTCATGCAAATTGCATGACATAATGGAAACACACACATCACAGTACTGAAGAAATGTGAGCAACTGATATACCGACTGACAAAATACACATTGCTGGTGCATCAAAAAATCACCAACTACAATCAAGCATAATCTTATCACATTATCAGTAGCACAATTAACCTTAAGTCACAACCTATAATAATCAGGACCAGGACACCAGTGAACATCGAACTGCAAACGAGTCCCTTTATGTTAATTTATTACACATTAGGACTCGTTTTAGGCCAATGAATCTTTTGACCCAGTTGAGAGACACCGTAGGACGAGATAGCTAATCAATATGTCAATCAACACATCAATAATGTCATCAATATTTATCACAACAATACATTTCACTTGAGTCAAAGTCATTAATCAATTCAAGACGCTACCATGACCTATCAGTCATGAATATTCACACTGATTTAGTAGAATTTTATGAATTTTATTCCCTATTAATTACAATCTAAGATTAAGTGCGTTAATCTCAAAACCAAGAAACATAACAGCATAGTCACAATGTGGCAACTTTGATAAGATTTCTTTAAGGCAAGAATCACAAACATTAGAACATAGCACGGCGTAAACATGGATCAAAATATAGCAGAGTATTGATATCGCGCCAGTTCAACAAAGCATAGTCTCAGTCGTTTGTCTATTGCGTTAATTTGGTGAACACCTATCCTAACCACTGATTAGCATTCGCATGTTGGGCTTCATGCAAAACAATTTAGAACATCAATTTGGAAAACATCTAGCTACGGTCTCTGTCAAAACAAGCAGTTGGTACCTAGAAAGGAAAAGCAAACAGACAAATTACAACTGCATTGTCATAATTAACCTCCAAAGATTAGGTCAGCGCACAGGTTCAGTCTTCATCTTCAGGACATCAGTCAAATCGCCATCAGTCAGGACTTAACTAAAAGGGCATAAAGGGCACTTTCCTCCTAAGGAGGCAAAGTGTAAATGGGCAGTCTAAGGACAAGGATGGTTTTAATAAAGTGTTAAGTCACCAAACAGAGTGACAGAGTTTCTGGATAAAATCAAGAGCATTCCCTACCTAATTCTCTCGACCTTTTTTTGTGACATGAGTTTTTATCCCCTTTTCGTAGTACATTCCCCCAAAATTCTATTGGACATCTAGTATACCCCACTATCTTTAACCTATCAGAGAATACATTCGGTAATCCCAATTGTCACCCTACATTATTTTACAGATCGTTGATTGGTCTTCCTAATTGACGTCTTCAGTGGAGGCACATCTGCCGTTACTTCATATTTTGGCATCTCTTGGCACATCCTTTGGTTCAGCAGTTTCGTTGTTCACCGGTCTAAGTGACCTTGTACATAACATTAATCTACACTTCCTAGACCGCCGGTTTCCCGTTTCTGACCGCGGCTGTACCGCCGCGGTCAGAATGCCCAAGGATGCACCGCCAGCCTGTTGGTGGTGCATCCGCGGACCGCCAGGGTCGGAATGACCCCCTATATGTTTTGCTGAACATGGATAAGGTGTGCTATTTTAATTCTATTTCCTTTAGCATGGCCACATTAATTTGCTAGGCCTCAGTCTTGCAGAAGGTGAGAAAGCTGTTTTCATTTTGGTAAAGTGTCATTTCTTTCCAGATGTCTTTCCCATAAAATGCTAGTTTGGAAGTAGATGTGCTATTGTTTCACGCATAGAGAGCCTGAGAAAGTAAACTTGAGGATGGTACATAGAGAAACGGAGAATGTGAAGACTGGCTCAACTTATAATTTGAGGCAAAGTCTTACAGGAGAGCAAAGATGAATACATTCCCATGACCGTCTTGGGAATTTGTCTTAATGCTGCAAATGCCTGTCACGTGATGTGCTATGATTGGACAATGAAACCTTTCGATCCATATGGTGTTACCAATCATCACTCACTTGGTTCTTTAATTTACCAATTCCAGTTAGTCTCAAGTAGGGAGATCATTTGGACTTTAACTAGGAGAGATCATTTGAACTTTAACTAGGAGAGATCATTTGGACTTTGATTAAGGGAGATCATTTGGACTTTGATAGGAACAAACATCTTTCCCTTCACCCCACACTTTTCCAAATGCTAGCTGAGAAAACATAGGCCCATATTTATACTTTTTGACGCAAATCAGCGCTAGTGCAGATTTGCGTCAAAAAGTTTAACGCCGGCTAACGCCTTTTCTACACACCAGCTGGGTGTCTTATTTATGGAATGACGGTAGCCGGTGCTGCCGCCTGGTTAGCGTCAAAATATATCACAGTAACCGGGCAGCAGAGGCTAAGGGAAGACTGGGAGTTGTGCACCAAAGAATGGTGCAAGTCAGGTTAGAGTCAAAAACATTGGCTCTAACCTGACTAGCGCCATTTTTTGATGCACAACCCCCATGGAAATGACTCCTGTCTTAGCAAAGACAAGAGTCATGCCCTCATGCTCAATGGCCATGCCCAGGGGACTTCTGTCCCCTGGGCATGGCCATTGGGCGCAGTGGCATGTAGGGGGGACCAAGTTAGGCCCGCCTATGCCACTTAAAAAATAAATAAATACTTACCTGCACTTACCTGCACTCACCATAGATGGGTCCCCTCATCCATGGGTGTCCTCCAGGGGTGGGCGAGGGTGGCAGGGGGTGTCCCTGGGCGCAGGGAAGGGCACCTGTGGACTGCTTCCATGGTCCACCACCATGTAAATGAGCCCACACGTCCCCTAACGCCTGCCCTGACCCAGGAGTTCTAAAAACAGCGCAAGTCTGGCTTGGCGCCATGCTTTAAGGCCCGTCTCCTCCTGTGCTTCATTTTGACGCTGGAGGATAAATAAGGCGCACATGCTTTAGAGTCATTTTTTGCACTGGAACGCCTACCTTGCATGTTATTAGCGCAAGGTAGGTTTGCACACTCCATAATTTTGGCGCTAGATGGGTCTAGCGCCAAAGTGTAAATATGAAGTTAAGTTTGCGCCGAATTTGCGCCAAAATAAATTATGCAAATCCGGCGCAAACAGAGTGTAAATATGGGCCTTAGATTTTTCTTGACCCATGAGAAGACTCTTGACCGAGCTTCTGAAATGGTGACATCTTCCCTTTTTACTTATTTTTGTCAACTTTAGTTAGCTTCATTTTGCTCCAGATTTCGTTTTTCTAAATTATGTTTGTCCTTTATTTCCTTTTTTACATTTTGTCCCCATGTTTTGTAGCCCAGCACATGTCAATTAGTGACATGTTACCTTTAAGGATTTCCTTTGCTTAGTCATCTAATTTAGGTGATTCTTAGATTGCCTTCATGTTTAGGAGAGTTGGACAGAATTTGTTTTCTGAGCATCAGGTTCTTCTCCTGTTGCATTGCCCTTATTGAATGTTTAGTTTGTTTAATGTTAGTTTGTCTAAACTTTGTTCATCATTTGTGCCACCCTAAGGTAATATTGTATCTTTATAGTTTGGTTTTGAGAATTATCTACATTAACCTTTGTATGAGCTTGTATTAAAACCCTTTTACTTTATTTCCGACTTGGGTTTTCCTTGTGTGGTCAAATTGGTCATACTGTAAATGTTAAATGTTGCTTGATTGTGAAGTTAAGCTTTCTTATCCCCAGCTAGGGTGACAGGAACTGTCAACCTAATTTAGAGCATACCCGAAATGCTTCATCAACACCTCTGCATTTCATAAAGTGAGTCACTATGGTTATTTGACCACACTAAAGTAAGCACATCTTACCTAACAGGGCAAATGTAAAGAAAACTAATAATGACACTTTCTAATTAACAGCAGCGGTGCCCTCCACCAGCAGCAGCCGCTGCAAACCTTCAACAACTAAAGGATATTAAACTACGTTTCTTATCCTTTTGTTGTTAAAAGAGGGGTGGAAGGGGAGGTGACGAGGACGAGAGGAGTGCACTGTGCACTCCCCTCAGTGAGCATGTGTGTTTGGCCGGCTGTCTCAGGCCAAACCCACGGTACTGCCAGGCTGTCGAGAGCATGCCCAGGCTCCCAGTCTGCCTGGGAGTGCCTAGGCTGGGCGCTCCAGCCAATTCCAACGGTGCTCTGAGCAGCGTCAGGATTGGCCCCAGGGCAGGCTGGAAGCCTGTGCCTGCTGAGGGGACAGAGGAGTGGTGGCACCTAGGTATGTTTTTTTTAAACAATTTTTATATTATTAAATTTCCCTCCCCTCTCTGCACGCCACTCCCCCCCCTAGTAACCCCGGCAAGCCGTGACTGCTAATTAAGACACAGGTTTACCTTAAATCTTAACCTTCGGGGCACAACAGATACCACAAACTTAAACTGAACTCCAATCCCATCCTTGCTGCTAACATTATGAGGACATTTGGTTTATTGCTAGAAGGAAAACTGGAGGCAGTCAGGGTTAAGAACAAGCTTAAAATTCAGTAAACTCAAACATAGCTACAAGTACATGAGACTAGTGCCCCACCATGAACTAGATGTTATATGCCTAGACTTCCAAGAGTCTGAGAGTTTCAAGTCTTTTTATGTCAGCTGGCAATAGAAGCTTTAAGTTAGTCAACATTCTGGCAATAGAGATCCCAGTATGTCCTTTAAGGCTTGAACAAAATCATGGAAAGGAATCCTTGTGAGCTAACCTACAGCAGTGTGAAAAGCAAGGAGTGGTGATAAAAATGACTGAATGAACATTATATTTATAATTTCACATCCAGCCAGAGAATATTGGGGCTAGGACTGGTATCAACTGAATGGAGAGTGAGAATTTAACAAAATAAATATGTTTTCAGAGCCTAACAAAAGGAGGTGTAATGTGTAATAAAACGGAAAGGTAATGTCAGTTCATTCTATAGCTTACGTGTCAATGCTGAAAGAGATCTGTCCTGTAGATGGGTTCATCTGAATTGGTGAGCAGAGCCTATAAGGTGAGAGGCGGAGCTTACTGTATGGGAAGGAAAGAAATGAGTGATACAAGGCTGGACAGCATGAACACATCCTGGGAAGACAACTTCCAAATTTCCAGGAGGTGCTCAATTATAGGGCAAAGCCTTTTACCTCCAAGACATCACCAGAAGTCATATGGTCCTGAGATAGACAGAACGAAAAGGAGCTTTACAGTAAAGTCCTTAGGCAATGCACCAAAGTTCCTTCAACACCAGTGTGCAAAAACATGACCCACTGAAGCTGTAAGCTTCTGTTGGTAAATACTTCTATTACACATATCCACAGCATATTTGCAGCCAACATTTCCTGCATCAAATTTCTCTCAGGTGAAAATGTACTCCTAAATAGCGAAGTGAGACAGGTATCTGAAACTCTGTATCACCCTGAAAAACTCTGAATGGTTGTGCACAGTGCTTTTGTCCCAGAAGTTGGGCCAACTACTATTTGTTTTTATCAACTTTTATAGAAAGCCTTTAGACTGAAGCAATGTTAATATACATGGAATGATAAGAATAAATAACCACCTAATACAAAAAGCAAAAGCTAAAGGCACATATTCTTGAAATAGCAGTAAATGATTGGTTAAATCACTGAGGTGCAAATCTGCCTATTCACAACCCCTCTAAATTGTTTTGAAACCCCTATGATTCACTATTAACAGTCTGACTAGTGCTAGTTTAAAGAGAATGGTGTTAGACTTTGTCTGCCCCTTGGAGTAAGAGAAACTGAAGTGAAATATGTTTCCCAATAATATGACAGCCTACTCATTTGAGGTAGGTGAAAACAACCATCATTGGTAAGTAGATCCATGCCCTCTGTGATACTTTCACTCAGTCCTTGCGATTTATCTGAAACCGTATTGCATTCTGATATAAGTGATTTTGCTTTTACTACTGTAAGAATAAGCTCAAACACCAAAGTCTGCAAATTGCCGTTAGCTTAAAGTTTCAGACATGCTGAAGATGTCACACATTACATGAGCCCCCTTGGCAGCTGTACACATCACCTGCAGAAAAACACCTTAGACCCAGTGCTACAAATAATATTTCACGTTTTCTCAGTTCATCAGTGAAATAATAGCAGAATGAATGGTAGTGAATAACATGCACCCATGGGCTCTAACATCTGGAAAAATGGTGATATCACCTCAGCCAGTGTTGCTAGATTTTGTGATCTGTTTCAAGGAAACCAAAAGATAGCCCGAAATAAGTGCAATACTGTATAATTTAATTAGTATCAAGATAGCATCCAGTCAACATTTCTGAATTAAGTCTTTACTTGCTATTTCAAGACCATTGCCAAAACTAACAACAATATTTATGCTTTATGTTGACACAATACTAAGAACTCAACATGAATTATTTTACTAGTCGCTGCCACATCAGCAAAACCTTTAGGTAGTGAAGGATCCATAATCGATGAAGCCAGGGAGCCCTGTGAGCATGTAAAAGAACCTCTGTATAATGCTACACTTTAGCATTATTTCTGCGTCAATAAATGGCCTAAAAGCTTCTGCTTTTTCCTTTGGCATAATAGGTGTCAGAAATCATAGTACATGTGACACAATAAAACATAGGAGCTGTTAAAACTCACAGGATAAACAAAGCGTGCATGTGCTATTGAAAAATGCGGTACTGAGGGGATTCATATGGAAGGATACTTGCAAGATGGAAGAGAGATCAAAACCAATGGGAAGTGGTTGATATCTAAGAGAAGATTTGCATAATGGGAAGTATATGTATGTCAGCTAAGATGTTATTAATTTACCCTTTCAGCAGACACGTGTGGGAAACAAATTTGCAGTTGTATCCCCAAATATGCAAAACGGATTATGTAGCAGAATGTCCAATTGTACAAGAATACATTTGTAGCTTTTACCTCAAATGATGCAAAGAGAATATAGACTACGTTCTTTGCAGGCTAGCACAAAAATGAAACCTCGTTCACAGAAAAAAGGTTGACAATAAATTTCAAGGAACATCAAAACAGATATAAGCAAATCTTTTTACATCCATGAGAAGTATGCTGGTGCGGGAATTTCTCAGTTAAAGTTCAGTTTACAAGACAGTCAGAAAATTCGTCAGGAAACCCCAACTGCGTTCAACTCAGATTCATGGATGTTTGAATTTGAAGGAAATTATTCAGGAGCTGTACATCACATTAAGTTATCATTACAATTTCTATTTCAGCCACAAAGAGAGTTTGAAATGGGTGTAAGTGTTTTATTCTTCCAATTCTTTTTTAGTAATTCATAGTTATTAAAGTCAAAATAATAAGTTAATGAATCTCAGTCATTAGAATTTTGTTAGAGATCAATAATCAAAAAGTAATCAGTAATCACAATAACATGCATTTAGGGCATTCCATAAAGGAAAGAATCCCTATTCTATAAATTAGAAGGGAAAAAGGTGCAATTTTTAGGGATGGGCAGAGCTCGCAGAGTTCTACTCCATGGAATTCTGCAGAGTTATCAGAAAACGCAGTGAAATTCCATGGAGTTCCACGTGCAGCAGAATGCCACCCAGTCCTGAGCAGCTGATGCACACCCTGTCTCCAGCTCTCTCTGCTGGCCTCAGCAGCGTACCCCATAACACCGCTTCTTTGTCAGGGTCTCTAGTGAGACAGGTTCTTGTCCAGTGGAGCTTTGACTTCAAGTTTCCCTTTTTTTCAAGCACAGACCCCCCCATCTCCTCATATGCAATTACTACCCATGCCCAGTGACAGCCTCCATGTGCACATAGAATAGAAAGCAACACCGGGGTCTGAATGCTGTCTGAGTCCAGGTTCCCCATTGCCAGCAACTTGACTCTCTGCCTCCTTATGCCCCCTACTGCTCTTGGATTGCCGAGGAGAGTGAAAGGAGAGAGGCCTGCAACCAGATCTGGCACCGGTGCAGCCTCTCAGCAGCAGTTTTCAGCAGCTCGACATCGACCGGCAGAAAGCAAAGCCTTAGCTAGGGTCCCCCTAATCCTCTTGCATCACTCACTGGCTAGTAGTAGTTGCAGCAGGTCTGTGCGATGGCCCTGGAGCGGGAGCTGTGGTAACAAGAGCAGGAGGGAGGGCGGTTCAGAGCTAGAGATAATGCAGTAGTACAGAGTACCGATCAGGTGGCACCACTGGCCTGCCGGTGAATACCACACCACCGCTGGCTGGTGGAGTTTTATTCTGAACTCCCCTGTCCACTTGGAGCACGAAGTGCAAAAACTCTATGTACTCTGGCATCAAAGTGGTGTTCACCGCCCCTCCTTAGTCATTTTCAGAAACTCATAAAGAGTTCTGATTTTGAGAGAAATCAAGCATAAAGCATAAAGCTTCAGTATCATAGGTCAGCTCAATAATTAAAGAATCAGTCAAACCAGGACTTCTCATGAAGAGAGATTCACAAAAACTCAGTAGAGCCTCCAGCATGTGTGAAATAGAATGGGCAGGAAAAAAGGCAAAGTAAAGAATGGCTCCCTAATGAGTGAGAGTAATTACTTTAGGAACACTCACTATTACAGACCCACAAAATCAGTGTTGCAACTTGTTGCTCTTCTTTCTTAAGTTGACCAATCAGCCTAAAATGTCATCATGAGAACATGCAAACACTCTGGGGGTTATTACAACTTTGGAGGAGGTGTTAATCCGTCCCAAAAAAAATAACATCTACAACCTTTTTACATAATAAGCAAAATGAATAAGCAAAATCCAACTATTTAGTACTGGCACAAATATAGCTCTGAGAATACTTCCTCCAGTTGTAGCAAACCAGTTGCCTATTGCAGAAACTCATTTACCTAATTCTCTAAAACACTATTTGTTTCCAATGATTCTAACTCATGTCTTAGGTAAGGAATGTTGTTTGTGATTTCTAAAATGTTCTTACTCTCAACATGTATATATGAACAGCAGTGCTGAGCTTACAACATCTTGCAGACTTCACCTTTCTCTGTAAGCAGAATATCTAAAGCTAATTGATCTTGTAAAACCATTGACCTAATAGCCACTAACTCTGTGTTAACAACTAGCAAAGCTCCAGAAATAGTAGTTGCCAATGTATCCACTACTGATGAAAGCTTTCTAATCATTTTGTCATTTAAAACAACTCCCACTAGTCGAATGGTGGCTCCAAAAATGTCTCCTACTAATTGTGTTCCATAATTTATACTACATGCATGCCTATGTGACAGAGCCAATCAATCAATCAATCATGGATTTGTAGAGCCCGGCTAATCACCAATAGGTTCTCAAGGTGCTATATGTGGGCGTGCTGCTCAGTCAAAAAGCCAGGTCTTGAGGTCCTTCCTGAACTGCTTCAGTGATGCGGTCTGCCTGAACTTGAGAGGTGGTGTGTTCCATGTCTTGGCTGCTAGGTAGGAGAAAGTTCTTCTTCCTGCTGTGCTTTTCCAGATCTTGGGGAATCTGCAAGGGCAAGCTGAGAGGAATGGAGACCTCTGTTGGGTACATAGAAGGTGAGGAGGTAATTGAGGTATGCCGGTCCTGTGTTGTGCAGTGCCTTTAATGTGTGGATCAGGAGTTTGTATGTGATGTGCTTCTTGACCGGGAGCCAGTGTAGGTCTCTGAGGTGGGAGAAGATGCAGCTGTGTCAGGGGATGTCCAGGATGAGTCTGTCTGCTGCATTCTGGACTCTTTGTAGTCTTGATTGGAGATTCTTAGTGATGCCGGCATAGAGTGCGTTGCGTAGTCCAGTTTGCTTGTGATGAGTGTATGGGTGACTGTCTTCCTCGTGTTGAGCGGAATCCATTTGAAAATCTTCCAAGCATAATGAAGATACAGCGCTGACTTGGTGAGTTATTAATAGAGAGGAGTCCAAGATGATGCCCAGGTTGAGCGCATGGTAAGTGGGGGCAGGGGCATTATCCAGAGTGGTGGGCCACCAAGAGTTGTCCTAGGCAGAAGGGGTGGAGCCGATCACTAGGATCTCTGTCAAGTTAAGCTTGAAACATCTGGCCTCCATCAGGTGGTGACTGCTCTCATCACGTTGTGGAAATTCCACTTGACTTGAGCAGAGTCCTCGAACAGGGAGAGTATCAGTTAGGTGGCGTTGGCATAGGAGACTATATTTAGCTTGCGTTGTTTGGTGATCTTGGCAAGTGGGGCCATGCAGATGTTGAAAAGCGTTGGACTGAGTGAAGATCCTTGGGGCACTCTGCAGCAAGTGTTTTTAGGTTCTGATGTGAACAGCGGTTCTTCCGGTGAGGAAGGACCTGGTCCTGTCCAGGGCTTTGTCTTGGATGCCAACGTCATGCAGTCTGTCAGAGGGTAGAGTGGGAGATAGTGTCAAATGCGGTGGAGAGTTCAAGGAGGACGAGTGTGACCGTGCCTTGGCGGTCCAGTATGACTCTTGTGTCGTCAGTGGATGCTAAGAGTGAGGTTTTGGTGCTGTGGTTGCTTCTGAATCCGGACTGGGATGGGTCTAGGATACTGGGTGTCTCATGAGTCATTGTTGAAGCATCTATACTATTTACATTATTCATCTGAGGAAGCAACAAAGCTAAATAACAAACACATTCTCAATCAGCTAGTAATTAAAAATAAGCATCCTGTCCACAAACAAAATAGACTCCTGGAATAACTATCTCTTCTCATTGTAAAATTTCCCATAAACTTTCCAAGATTTCAAATGTGTGTTCACAATTACTAATTTCTAGAGGACTTTTTCTGAGTTGATTTCTTCTTTTGTAAACATATACATTTCCCTTTTGTTTTCTATCTCATTTCAGTTCGGGTAGCCCATTTCATTTTCTTTCTATATTCATATTCTTCTTTCTTCCAAACATTTTTCAACATGCCTTTCCCTTTATTTATACAAAGAGAAATGTGTGCCCTCCTTTCTTCTAACATCATTTTAAGTGTCATCTCTATTGACCTCATCAAACAAGTCAAATTGTTTTTACTTGTGCCAAGAGTGTCTACAGGTGTGTATGGTCAAACATATTCTAAAGTTGTGTTCATTTCTTTTGCCTGTGGGTGAAGATTCATGCTCCTTTGTAAAGGAACTTTCAAAATAATTATAATAATAATAATACGCAAAGCTTTTTTGCCTTTAACTAAACTAAGTAAAATACTACATGTGTATGACAAAGATATGTGATGGAATGTTGCCTCCCCTGCAGCAGACAAAGGTAAGTGTGTGCAAACATAAAAGTCTTTTGAATCTAATGCCTTGTGTATTTTTCAACTTACCTAGAATAAACATAGGTGTATGATCTTCCTTCATGTAATCCACAAACGCTGCCTTTATATTTTTTTCATTTATTCTGTGTGGGTAATGTCAGGTGCAAGTGTGGAGATAGCTTTCTCTATCTCTGGAGTGAAATAATTTCCTACTAACATTGTTATGACTACTTACCCTACAACAAAAAATGTAATGCCCATCATATTATTGCATCTAGCCTTGGATAGGAAGTAAATATTTGTCTGCAGTCAGATCATTTAATTAAATATAGCAGAAAGTAAAGCAACTTATTGGATTTTCTTTTGCAGTTGGTTCTTTCAACTTTATTTACAGAAATCTTCATATAGTCATCATGAACCCTCGTCTGCCTTTTTCTAAATGTTTCAATCCTACTCTTCTACTGCAGGTTTGGGCCTAGGGAAATCTTATTTTTTTTTATTTAACAACTTTCTTTATTTTACTATCAATCTTTATTTCAGGCTTTTTAAAAATATTTCCATTCAGTAGTATCTCTAAAACTTTTCTTTCGTGCAGAAAATCTTTTTCGCCAGCTTTTTTTTCCCAGTACTATTTTAAGTTTGACATCATGGGAGGTCAAGTATTTCTGCTCTCCAGACAATCAAATCCATCACCGTTGCATTTAGTACTTGATTCGTGTAGTATGTCCATTCAATTGCTGAATACCTTTGACAAGTCACTCTTGCTCTTCTTGACCTTCTTAGTGACCTTCTTCTGTGTCACATATGCAACTTGGTTCTGGCTCCTCAGCGATAGCTGGCAGTGTGGTTTTAACTGACACACTTGATCTTAATTTTGTCCGACTATCACTTCGTGGCCATTCAGCATCACATGTGAGTCTTCTGGATCCTGTACTCAACCTTTTACCTGGATCATCTGGTGAGGTCTCAACTGCTATCTCACGATGAGCTCTAGTTTCTTTTGTTTCAGAAACTTTCACTCCACTTTGGGATATTACAGTAACGTGGACTGGGGCGACAGACTAAGATTCATTACCCCTCGCTATTCCTTCCAGGGGTTGTGCTCTTTGTGATGGTGGGGTCACAAGTGCCCTTGGTTCTGGTTTGCAGAACACTGTTTCTTCATATGGACACTTTACTCTTTGAATATGTGACACATGAACCTAATTCGGTATACCGGCACACGTTATATCATGTGTTCATTATTAAGATGCCTTGGAAGAGGCCTTTCCATCTGAAATCCAAATTAGACTTTCGCATTTGTTTTTTCACCAACACCCAGTTACTGGAACTGAGGTTTTGGGACTGTTCCTGATGTGGATTTGAGGTAGCAGCTTCAAACTGGTGAGAGACAGAACACACCACATCAGACAGTCATTTGCAGTAATTGAGTATCATGTCATCTCTGATGTTCACAGGTGCATTTGTAGGTACAGCAAGTAGTCTCATTGCACACTCCATAAGCATTTCATGTGGGAATACTCCTGTTCTCCTGTCAGAGGTACTTCTGAGCCTCATCAATACCAAAGGCAAAACATCTAGCTATTTCAGAGATGTGGAGGCACAAACCTTTGCAAATCAGGATTTTATGGTTCCATACAGCTGTTTAACAATTCCAGAGGCTTTAACCTCTGTTAAACCTGTAAAGCTGCACACAGCATTCAAGGATGTCATTGTTGAAATGAGTCCCTCAATATGACTCCAGAAAAATGGGTAACCCAAACCCAGGTATTATTTCTCACAACATCACAAGCTCAACTATAACCTCTGTAATATGTGATATGGTAAAAGAAAGTTTAAAAGTCACAAAATTGCAATGCTTAATCATCTGTATTCATGTGTCCTTGACATGTGCTTACTTCCTGGCAGCAGTTATACAGTATGATCTTTCAAAGAGCGCAACCGAATTGCCCCAGGGCACTCACAATAAGAAAAAGGAACTGAGGTATGTTAGTCCTGACAGCCTTAGGGTGATCATCTCCCAACTTTTTGCATGCCTCCCTCCACTTTTCTGACACTGTTTTTGTTGGGTTTAGGACTCTGTGCACTTTTCCACTGCTAACCAGTGCTAAATTGTATTTGCTCTCTCCCTACAAACATAGTAACATTGGTTCATACCCAGCTGGCATATTTGATTTACTTGTAAGTCCCTGGTAAAGTGTACTGCGTGAACCCAGGGCCTGTAAATTGAATGCTACTATTGGGCCTGCAGCACTGGTTGTGCCACCCACATAAGTAGCCCCTTAACCATGTCTCAGGTCTGCCATTGCAAGGCCTGTGGTGCAGTTTCACTCACCTTTTTCTACATATGTCACCCTATGGTAGGCCATAAGTAACCTATACTGCAGGGTGCTATGTAGTTAAAAGGCAGGACATGTACATGTGTGGTTTATATGTCCTGGTAGTGAAAACTCCTAAATTGGTTTCCCACTACTGTGAGGCCTGCTCCTTTCATAGGATAACAGTAGGGCTGCACTCATATACATTTTGAGTGGTAAATTCTGATCAGAAAGGGGTAACCAGGTCATATTTAGGACTGCCAAAATGGTAATGCAAAATCCTCCTTATTGGAAAAGTTGGATTTTATATTACTATTTTCACTGCACTTAAAAACCATCTGTGCCTTACAGCCTGTCTCCAATCCACGTTCGGGCTGGGATGGTTGACAGCTCCCTTGTGCATTTCACCCAGACAACCACAAACACAGGATACTCAGTCACACCTGCACTCATCTGCATACTGAATGGGTCTTCCTGGGCTGGGAGGGTGGAGCGCGCAACACTTACATTTCAAAGGCTAGTGGCCTGCCCTCACACAATGGACTGCCAAACCCTCTACTGGGACCCTGGCAGGCAGATTTGTACTGAAAGGGGACCTTGTGCACTTCAAAATCACTCTTTGAATTCTCCCCCACTTCAAAGGCATTTTTGGGTATATAAACTAGGTCTCTGACCCCACCAACTCAGACACTTCTGGGCCTGAACCTGCAACCTGTCAAGAGGAACTGCCTGGTTACCCAAAGGACTCATCTGGACTGCTTTGCTGAGAAGGACTGTTGACCTGCTGCCCTGATGCCTTCTGACCTTGCTGGGAAGTGCTCCCCAAGGGCTTGGATTGAGCTTGCCTCCTGTTTTCTGAAGTCTCAGGGCTAAAAAGACTTAGGGGGTCACTCTAAGTTTGACGGGCGGCAGTCGCCGCCCGTCAAACTTACACCGCCAAATGACCGCTCCGCGGTCATTGGACCGCGGGGGCCATTCAGACTTTCCCGCTGGGCCGGCGGGCGCCCGCCAAGGGAGCACCCGCCGGGCCAGCAGGAAAGGCCCTGCAACACAGAAGCCGGCTCCGAATGGAGCCGGCGGTGTTGCAGGGGTGCGACGGGTGCAGTTGCACCCGTCGCGATTTTTGAAAATCATGCTGGGGCCCTGTTACGGGGCCCCACGACACCCGTTCCCGCCATCCTGTTTCTGGCGGGCTGGCGGGAAGGGGGTCGGAATCGCCGCCATGGAGGATTCTCCCAGCCGGGGCTAATCCGGCGGGAAGCCGCCGGACCCGGCTGGGCAACACTGCCAGCCTGCTGGCAGTGCTTCCGACGACATCCACCCTGGCGGTCATAGACCGCCAGGGTTGGAATGAGGGCCTTAATCTTGTCAAGGAACTCCTTGTACGCCGAAAATCGATGCACAGCTTGCTAGAAACGACGCACATCCTGCCTTGCAATGAGAAAATCACTGCACAGCCAAACCGGAACGATGCAGCCGAGACTTCCCAAGTGAAGATTCGACGCAGCGCCTGCCTTGTGACTGGAAATTCTACGCACAGCCCTACCAGATTGGAGTACAGCCAAACCGGAATGACGCAGCCCGACTTCCTGAGTAAAGAATCGATGCAGAGCCTGCCGTGCAACAGAAGATTTGACCCATTGCCACACTGGATCGATGCATCGCTTGTGACTTTATCCCACACGCTCAGGATTTCCATGCATCGTTCCTGGGTGTCAAAAAGATCCCCGTATCGCAGTGAGGAGCCAAGACTGTGCACCGGAAAGAAACGACTCAATGTCTGTGCCGCTTATTGAATCTTTATCGCTTTCACCTTAATTTAACCAGATAAATATCTTAGATTTTTCTAAACCTGTGTGGTGCATTTTTGTGTTTTTTCACTGTGTTACTGTATGATTTATTGCACAAATACTTTACACATTGCCTTCTGAATTAAGCCTGACTGCTCAGTGTCAAGCTACCAGAAGGTGGGCACAGGATAATTTGGATTGTGCGTGACTTACCCTGACTAGGGTTGTGGTCCCTATTTGGACAAAGGTATAAACCTCTGCCAACTAGAGAGCCCATTTCTAGCAAGGTATAAGAAGACAATGATACTTGCCTGTGATCACACAATTTGGTGAAGTGGGACAGCTGCGATTCAGAACACAGTCTCCTGAATAAAGTCTGGAACTTGGAAAGTCTAGAAAGGTGGTCCATCAATTGCCCAGCTCCACAACTGCCTGTCAACTAGCTATGAGCACCAAATAATCAAAACGTTGTAACCCAATAAACTCAAAAAACGCAGAACATCATTTCTGGAAGAAAAAAAAATGAGAATCCTCGTAAGTCATGATTTTTTGCAAAGAATGGAAAAGATATGTTTAACTGTTCAACAAAAATCCAAATCTGGAAACACCGACCTCAGCCTTCACACCACCTGTGCCAGGGACAGAGTCTAGGCAGGGGTCAAAGCAAGAGCCACAGCCACCAGTTACCTGGCTGACCCCATCAAATTATTTCCAGACAGGGCCAAATTCCTAGTGCCCCGTCAAGTTAGGGCCACTAGGCATATCACGAAAAAATGGCTGCCAATGTGTTAAGGACTGGATACATGTGTTGTAATGCCACGACACATGAACATACTCTGACCATGTTGGGCTGTTTTGTTCTTTTGGAAAAGTTAAACTAGATACCCCTTTATTATGACTTTTTGCGCTAACGGCCATCTTGGAATGGGTTTTTCTGATAAATACAAAACATTACAAGATGACTGTCACTGCATTAAGATGTAATGTCCTATTGTCCATTTTTTTTAAATATTTTTCATTGCTTGTTACCAAAAAGCATTGTCAAAACCAGTAGCTTTACAGTCACATTTTAAAGCCACGACATACTGACTTTTCCAATGATTGTTACTAGCACGCCAATGCAAACTTGCAGACAGACTCTGCAGGGGTTTGCGTTGGTGGCTCCTGTGACGTCCGATCCCAGAGGGCAGTATAAGCCTATGAAAAAAGTGCACAGAAACGGCCTTAAAAGAAGATCCATGTTTATGTTTGTGTTTATGCTTATTTACTCATAACAAGCCAAATCTAAAACTATTTGCAAAGAAATTCTTATATTGGTAATCAAGACACTCAAATAACTACACCTTATGAAGAAAATTGTCTCAGCTTCCCATAAGCAATAACACAAGCATGGATCTGTGCCTCTGGTAAAAGAAGTAGCTCAAGAAACTAGGAACAAAACATGATTTAACGTGTTGCCTTTCCCTCAGAAATGCTAGAGGTTCAATACCATCATGAAAAAGTTGGCAGGACACTGAGTTTTGAATGTGGAAATTTCCTATGTTCTGAATACGCTAAACCCTGTTTTTTCCTGTTTATTTTATTTCATGCTGCAAATCCAAACATATTATGTTTTCTTACTTATGCTACGTGGAAAAGAAACTCAATTTAAAAACTAAACGTATTACTTATTACATGTTGATACTTCCGATTGGTAAAGTGGAAGTAATATATTATGTGTGAGTTAAAGAAATCTCACCAAAAAATGTGCAATATTTTCTCAGTGACAAAATTACAATCTTGTATCCAAACTCGTGTCCTATTTGTGTTTTCATCAAACCCGGCTACCGTATACACTGGTTCCTTTACTTTGGCTCCCTGTGAAGGTGAGTGTGAATAGGCCCTCAGTACTCAGTATCTGGCTGAGGTCGATCACCCCACCTACTTCCCAGAGACTGTGACAGCCGAACACACAATAGAGGTACACAGTTCACCTCACTGGAGGACCTCCAAGCTAAGTATGAAGAATCTTATGTAAGTCAATAAAAGCATAAAGATAGCCTTTGACGACATTTTGAGTGAGGCTACTAATGAATAGCTTTCTGAGATCAGAATAAACTATTTTTAAACATTACAACTTGGCACACCTAAGAAATAACGAAAACAACTCAGGTCTGTGGGTATGTGGTCACACATTATCAACTTGTGCACAGCCTAATTTCTACTCATGCGCAACCATAAAGGGTGCACCCGAACGCAGATTAGAGCTGCGCGCTCCATTTACAAAAAAAACAAATCTCTGACTACCATCCATGTACTAATTCAACTCATAGCTGTCAAGTTTTCAGCCGCTTATGTGTGACGCTGTAAGTAGTAGAACAAAGCAGTTATGTCCATGTGATATAATAAAGTGAAGGAATAAGAGATTGTCGACCTGTGTAGTGCAGCTTGGACTCTTACCCACAATAATTAATGTCATAGGAAGGCAACTAGTATACCTCCCTCACACAGTCCTACAAAACCATGCACTACCTACATTCATGTGCAACACAAGCACATGATAAACATAGCCCCGTGTTTACTGGATTATCAGTAGTTGTTCTGAGTGCTCTTCCCAGTTCTGACATCCTTTTGTGGCACTTATAAGATCCGGAGATACAGAAGCCCAAGGAGCTGGAGATGATGCAGTGCACAGGGGTACGGTCGCAGTATGGGGAGGCAAGCTCTTACCTCCACCAAATTTGGACAGCTGGACCTTAGGACAATGTGGGTCACGTCGGTCCACCACCTGTGTTCCAGGGAGCACGCTCGTTGTCAGGAGAGGAGTACCGTTCATCATTGCAGAAGGGTGCCTGCAGAAGCAAGGAAGTGACTCCGTCACTCAACGGGAGATTCCTAGAGTTCTTCTGGTGCAGGGTGAAAACAGGGAGTCCTCAGACCGTGCACACCTTGGAAACTGTTGCAAATGCTGGCTGGAGCTGAAGTTGCAGGTCACAGGAGTTATCCTAGATACTTTGTTGCAGTTACAACGGTTCCTGGAGCAGTCTGCAGTTGATCCAATGGTCAGAAGTTGAAGCAGAGGATGCAGAGGATTCCTCGAGGAGTCTTGCAAGCTGAACCTGAGGAAACACCCAGAGGAGAGACCCTAAAAAGTCCAGAGAGGGGGACTGGCTACCTACCCAAGTATGCACCTATCAGGAGAGGTCTCTGACATCACCTGCTGGCACTGGCCACTCACAGGTCTCCAGAATGTCCCCACACCTTGGAATCCAAGATGGCTAACACCAGGGAAACACTGGAAGGGCTCTCGGTATGGTGGTGGTGATGGACAGGGGAGTGGTCACTCCCCTTTCCTTTGTCCAGTTTCACGCCAGAGCAGAGACTGCGGGTCCCTGAACCGGTGTAGACTGGCATATGCAAGGAGGGCACCATCTGTGCCCTTCAAAGCATTTCCAGAGGCTCTGGGAAGCTACACCTCCCAAGCCTGTTACACCTATTTCCAAAGGGAGAGGGTGTAGCACCCTCCTCCCAAAGGAAATGCATTGTTCTGCCTTCCTGGGACCGAGCTGCTCAGGCCCCAGGAGGGCAGAAACCAGTCTGTGATATGGCAGCAGCTGGGGCTGCAGTGGAAACCTCAGAGAGCTGGTTTGACAGTACTGAGGGTCCATGGTAGAGCCCCCAGGATGCATGGGACTAGCCCCCCAACACCAGATTTGGAATTGGGGGACAATTAGACACCTCACATTGCCATTTTCGGAGCTACCATTGTGAAGCTACATATATTGACATATATGTAGTGCACACGTGTAATTGTATCCCCGCACTCACGAAGTCCGGGGAATTGGCCCTGGACAGCATGGGGGCACCTTTGCTAGTGCAAGGGTGCCCTCACACTTAATAAATTTTCACCTAGCCTTCAGTAAATGAAGGTTAGACATATAGGTGGCTTATAAGTTACTTAAGTATAGTAAAAACCGCTGTGAAATAGTGTGGGCACTATTTCACTCAGGCTGCAGTGCAGTCCTGAAGAAAGGTTTGTCTGAGCTCCTTATGGGTGGCAAAAGAAATGCTGCAGCCCATAAGGTTCTCCTGGAACCCCAATGCACTGGGTACCTAGGTACCATATACTATGGACTTATAAGGGGGGTCCAGTGTGCCAATTGGAATTGGGATATGGAGTCACTAAACTATAGTGACTAATTTGGTGAGTAGAGAGAGCATAAGCACTGGAGTTCTGGTTAGCAGAAATTCAGTGACACAGTTAACCATACTGACAACACACACATAGGCCACAAACTATGAGCACTGGGGTCCTGGCTAGCAGGATCCCAGTGAGACAGGCAAACCACACTGACAAATAGGGTTTTAACTATAAGCACTGGGGTCCTGGCTAGCAGGATCCCAGTGAGACAGTAAAAATACACTGACAACCACTTACAAACAGGCCAGAAATGGGGTTAAACATGCTAGAAAGAGGTTACTTTCTCACAGGCCCTTGTCAGGAAGCCGCTGTAACTTGCACATCGTTGCCAATGACAGTACCAATACAATTAGAAACCATCACACTCCTACAAGTGTGACAATTCAGAATATTCCGGGCACCCAAATCTAAAGTGTCATATTATGTGGGGTGTCCATTTTTAGTAGGCCCCAAGCCACCCTCCAGATTGGCGATGAGGCAGGTGTTCTCCCACTGGGCATGTCAACCACACACCTCAATCGGTGCCGTCACTGCAGCGGGAGCGATGACGTCCTCATCTACTTGGAGATCCTGGAGGAATATCATGTCTGTCTGTGAGCTACCCTCTGAAGGCTTGATTACAAAGGCCTGACGCTTCACTGAAAAGAGTGCATGTTCTACGCTAATGAAGTTGACTTCTTTGGATACAAATTTTCCAAGGAGGGGCTCCAGGGTGATCCTGAGAAAGTAGAAGCAATCTGAGCAGCTGTCGTACCACAAAACCAATCGGAGGTCCGCAGCTTCCTTGGCTGGCAAACTACTGCGGATGATTTATACCAAATCTGGCTTCCATATCTAACCCCCTCTGAAACTTGGCCCACAAGGACACTACATGGCCTCCCAAGAAATGAAAGCAGTTTTGCTGCCCAACACCACCATGGCATAATTTGACCCCAGGCGTCAGACTGAACTTCACCTTGATTCCAGCCCAATTGGGCAAGGGGCTGTGTTGATGCAGATGAAAAACCAGGAGGAATGGGTCCTCATTACTTATGCCAGCAAAGCGCTCCCTGCTGTGGAGACCTGATAAGCCCAGATTGAAAGGGAGGGCCTGGCAATCTGGTGGGCGTGTAAAAACTTCCACCTGTATCTTGCTGGCAAGAAGTTTTGTGTAATGACAGATCACAGTCCATGGGTGCCTCTGTTCACTGGCACTGTAAGACTGAGACTCCCCCCCACCCCTGGGATTGAGAGATTGTCCGTGCAGCCGCAACAGCATTCATTCTATGTGGTGTACAGACCAGGAGTAAACAACAAGCAGACTCTCTGTCGTGTCACCCATTGGCCCAAGATCCCCGTGAGGAAGGAGAAAATGATACCGGGATGGAAGGTTTAGTCAACATGGTAACCGAAATGGCATGTCACAGAGCCCTGTCAATGAAGGAAATTGCTGAGGCCACTTCCAAATATGCATGTCTGATGAGGGTGAAGGAGGCTTTGAAGGGCTGCCAGTGAAATAACTATTTGGATAGGTTGTGAGACCTGACCGAGGTGTAGCATGAGCCTAGAATCCAGCTCTGGCGATGCAGAGACAAACTCAGTGATCTAATCCTGAAGGGGTCACCAAATTGTGATGCCCTGCTGTGTGTGGAGGAGGACCATGGAACTTGCCCACCAAGGACATCAAAGGGTGGCAAAGATTAAAGCAGGGCTCTGGGCCAAGGTGTGGTTCCCAGGGGTAGACCGGATGGTTGAGGAGGTGGTGATCAACTGTCGATCCTGTGTAATCACCAGTGCTGAACCCCCAGTGGCACCCATCATCACAGAAGGGGCTGTGACAAGCCCCTGGTTTGTCCGGAGTAGGGATTTCAGGGGATTTCCAGATGGGAGGCTCACGCTGGTCATGATGGGCAGTCACTCAATAATCCCAGTTGTAGAACTGGTCCGGTCCACAGCTTTTGAGTATGTGAAGCCAGTGCTGGACAAAATATTCACACTGTTAGGTCTGCCTGATGAAAGCAAGATGGACAAGGGACCTCCTTTTCAAGGCCATAAGTTTCAGGACTATCTCCAACAAATGAGTGTGCATCACTACAAAATCACACCACAATAGCCCCAAACCAAAGGCAAAGTGGAGAGATTAATAAAAACTCTCAACCGAGCTCTCCACATTGGCATGAAAAAGGGCAAGGACCTTGAAAATTGTCTAGTTTTTTGAGAACATACCAACTGACTCCTCACCGTACGGCCAGAATGTGATACTAGCTGGGCCTCAATGGAGACTGGCTGAGAGAGATGTTATGGCAGCCCAAGAGAAGAGAAGAACTAACAACCTGAGAGCCAGCAGGGAGAGATAAGCGGAAGAACCCTTTCTCAGAGTAGGCGACCATGCGGCATCCCAGCTGGAAGTTTTGCATTCCATAGGAAAGGGAAACTTGGGAGGTTGTGAAAGTTAAAGGCACCATGATCATAGCATACCGGGGGAGCACTGAGGTATCCTGGAACATATCATGATTTAAAATAATAAGGCCCTCATTCTGACCTTGGCGGGCGGCGGAGGCCGCCCGCCAAAGTCCCGCCGTCAGGTTACCGTTCCGCGGTCGAAAGACCGCGGCGGTAATTCTGACATTCCCGCTGGGCTGGCGGGCGGCCGCCTTCAGGCCGCCCGCCAGCCCAGCGGGAAAGAGGCTTCCACGATGAAGCCGGCTCGGAATCGAGCCGGCGGAGTGGAAGCTGTGCGACGGGTGCAGTTGCACCCGTCGCGTATTTCACTGTCTGCCCAGCATACTCTTACGGGGGCCCCTGCAATGCCCATGCCAGTGGCATGGGCACTGCAGGGGCCCCCAGGGGCCCCGTGACCCCCCCGACCGCCATCCGGTTCCCGGCGGTCGGACCGCCGGGATCTGGATGGCGGTAGGGGGGGTCGGAATCCCCTCGCCTTGGAGGATTCAATGGGGCGGCGGTACACTGGCGGGAGACCGCCAGTGTTGCCGGTCCGACCGCGGCTTTACCGCCGCGGTCGGAATCCCCATTGGAGCACCGCCGGCCTGTCGGCGTGCTCCCGCGGTCCTCCGCCCTGGCGGTCTTTGACCGCCAGGGTCAGAATGACCGCCTAAGTGACAAACTGTCCCCAGTGGAGGATGCTGAGTCTTTAGGTGAATGGGAGGAAGACAGAAGAGAAAGGTTGGTAGTCATTATGACCCTGGCAGTCTTCTGACCGGCAGGGTTAACATGGCGATAACACCGCCAACAGGCTGGGGGTAATGACCGCCAAATTATGACCATGGCGGTGATCCCTTCCATAGGCAGCCAATGTACCACACAACCGTCAGTGCGGTACAAACACCGAACACTGCGGTAGGCACCTACAGGCAGACGGAAGACATATTATGACACAGCACACCGCCACGATTTCTGGGGCGGTAGCAAAAACACCAAAAGCCTGTTGGAAACACATCACTTAAAAGGATCCACTCACCTCCAGGGAGAGACAGGAGTCCGTGGCCGTCATGGAACCAGAACTGCAAGTATTCCCGATGCTGTACCACGTCATGACTGTCCTGGAACATCAATGCTGACGACGACGGTGAGTACAGCTGCCTAGCACACAAGGGTGGGGGGAGAGTGACACACACACACACAACACACACCACACACACACCACAAACCCAGAAACACATGCATAGGAATAAACAGCAACACAACCCCGGAGTAAATAAAAGCAGGACACTTACACAGTTCCAACCACTGTATTCCTTTTGTGTGAATATGTAAAATGCAGAAATAAAGAAATGCATGCCCAAAGGCCAGTCTAAAGTCACTTATGCACCACAGGGCAAAGTCCAAGCCCCAACTTGACTCCTGACAACATCGGGGCACCACTGTTCAGGGGCACCATGTTGGAAATGGGCAGGCACCTCAGTGAGTGGGGGGTGGGGGTTGCAACTCATTGTGAGGGGGCTCCTAGCCCACTGGTTCTGGAGGGGATTTCCTGCCCACAGTTTGAGGAGGGGGCTGGCTGCCCACTTGTTCTGGAGGGGGCTTCCTGCCCACAGGATGAGGAGGGTGCTGGCTGCCCACAGGATGAGGAGGGGGATGGCTGCCCACTGGTTCTGGAAGGGGCTTCCCGCCCACAGAATGAGGAGGGGCCTGGCTGCCCACCAGATGAGGAGAGGGCTGGCTGCCAACTGGTTCTGGAGGGGGGTTCCTGCCCACTGGATGAGGAGAGGGCTGGCTGCCCACTGGTTCTAGAGGGGGCTTCCTGCCCACAGGATGAGGAGGGGGCTTGCTGCCCACTGGTTATTGATGCTGCCGCTTGGCCTCTGGTTCCGGATGCTGCTCCATTGCCACTATATTTTGGGCATCCTTGTAAAGGGATTTCTGGGGCTCCTCGTTCAGCAATTTATGGGTGTCCAGGGATTTCTGGGGTTCCTTCTTGTCCAGGGATATCTGGAGCTCCTCCTTGTCTAGGGATATCTGGTGCTCGTCCTTGGCCTTGAATGTCTGGGAGGCCTCCTTGGCCTTTGATTTCTGGGGATCTCCTCGGTCTTGGGTGTCTGGTGGCCCTCCTTGGCCTTGGATTTCTGGGGGCCTCCTTGGCCTTTGATTTCTAAGGGCCTCTTGGCACTTGATTTCTGGGGGGCCTCCTTGGCCTTGGATATCTGGGGGACCTCCTTGGTCTTTCATTTCTGGGGGGCCTCCTTGGCCCTTGATTTCTGGGGGCCTCCTTGGCCTTGGATGTTTGGGGGGCCTCCTTGGCCTTGGATATCTGGGGGGGCTCCTTGGCCTTTGATTTCTGGGGGCTCTTGGCCCTTGACTTTGTTAGGGCCTCCTTGACCCTTGGTTTTGGAGGTGGTCCCATGGTCTTGCCAGTCTGTTTGGGAAGGGTGGCACCTTAGCCCTCCGTTTGGGGAGGAATGTCCATGTTGCGGGGGTCTGGCTTTACACTCATGTGCCCCATAGTGCCAGCTGGAGGCTTTGGTGGTGGAGCTGTGTTGGACTGGGTGCCTGAGGTACTGGCCTGGGGTGCTGGGACCTTCCTTTTACGGGCAGGATGGTGGGGGAGAGGAAGGGAAGAGGTCAAGGCTGGCAACGAAAAGCTTCGTAGGGACACTGGGGTGGGATGTGGGAGAAGGGATGGGAGTGGAGGTAGAGGGAGTGGTTGTAGGAGGAGGAGGAGGTGTGCTGGACTTGGGTGTAGGTGCATGGACAGTGTCTGTGTCTGAGGTGGAGGGCTGTTGGGAGTCTGAGTGCGAGTGTGTGTGTGTTACTGGAGGAGAGGTGAGACAAGGTGGGGGAGGACAAACATGATGTGTGGATGGATGTTGTGGTGGTGTCTGCAATTGAGGTGGGTGTGCTACATGTGGTGGTGGTGGTGGTGACTGCGCATGTGGTGTGTGTGGTGCATGTCTGCAGGTCTGCTGTTGTGGTGACTGTGGGCAAGGCTGTGTAGTTTGCAGGATCTGGGACTGTTGATGCAGTGCATGCAGGTGTGAGTTAGGATGTGACAGTGAGGGAGGAGGAGGAGGGGGACACAGTGGAGGCAGTGATGATGTTGTGTGTGCATCTGTCTGTTGGCTGTGTGAGTGCTTCTGGACTGAAGTGTGTTGCTTGTGTTTGTCTGTGCGAGTCTTGGTTGCATGCTTGTCTGAATGTGTGCGTGGGATGGGTTGGGGGTGAGGAGACTGGGACTGGGTAGTGGTAGTTGGAGGGGGGACAGATGAAACAGGGACACTGGCTGCCATCAGTGAAGAGGCCAGAGCCTGAAACGATCTCTGTAAGGCCGCCAACCCACTGTGGATGCCCTCCAGGAAGGCATTGCATTGCTGCATCTGGGATGCCAGCCCCCGGATGGCATTCACAATGGATGACTGCCCTACAGAGATGGATCTCAGGAGGTCAATAGCCTCCTTACTGAGGGCAGCAGGCACTGGCAACTCAGTGGGGGGCTACTGGGAGGGTGGTGCTGGTACGGGGTGGCGGTAGAACCTGTTACTGGGGTGATCCCAGAGGGGCCCACCATCACCAGTGAGCTCCCATCGGAGGATGAATCAGAGTCTGTGGTGTCACCTCCTGTCCCCACTGTTGTGCTCTCCTCGCCCTCGGCATCGGTAGACTCTGCCTCCTGCGTCCCATGGGCTGCAGCTCACCCACTCGCCGGTGCTGCTGATCCTTCACCAGATGATGCTAATGTACACATGGACGGGATGACAAAAGAAGAGTGGGGGGAAAGAAAGGGAGCACCGGGTCAATCTCAGCACCAACAGCACAGATGGCAGACACATCACTGTCACACACTGAGACTGAGAATGGGTAGTATGAACCAGACTGGCATACCATAGGCAAATTACCACAGCAGGTAGGAGCCAAACCCTGCCAGCCATACACCAACTGGGACCAGCTAAGTCCTGCCTGACATGGGAAGCCACCTACCTAGCTATCTAATACATGCTTTACACCCTATTATCCTGAGCTGGATCACACAGCAATTTCTAACCTGGCATATTGGGGCATCCACTGACTAGTACACTGAACCCAAATCCCATGGCAGCCAACAGAGATGGTTGACATACACACTGTACTGACCCACTTGTGGCTGTTGTGATGCCCTCAAACACCCATCCATCAACACTGCCAACACTGACACAGCTTCCTACAACTTCAGGCAATGGATCGACAACTGTGGCAACACTTTTGCCCTGATCAAAAATCCTTCCAAAAGACGCACCTACAGAAAGGCCTTCTGGTTTACCGCCGACCTCCAAGAATCTAAGCAAACATGCCGAAGACTCGAAAGGAAGTGGCGCCAAGATCAGACTCTGGACAACCACACAGCCTTCAAAAACGCCATCCGCAGGCACCACCAACTCATCCGAGCTGCCAAGTGAAGTGCCTTCAAAGAACGCATCAACAACAACGCACACAGCTACAAGGAGGTCTTCAACATCGTGAAGGAACTCTCCAACCCCAGCTCCAACGCCAACGACATCCCACCATCGCAAGACCTCTGCATCTCCCTAGCCACCTTCTTCCACTGCAAGATCGTTGACATTCATGACAGCTTCAGCACTCAAACCCCCGCCAACCACGGACACCACAGACTCACTACCCACCAGCCTTCTGCTCTCCTGGATCCACGTCAATGACAACTACACCATTGAAATCATGAACATAATCCACTCCGGCTCACCATCCGACCCCTGCCCTCACCACATCCTCAACAAAGCAAGCTTCGTCATTGCACCCCCACTCCGGAGGATCATCAACAGTTCCTTCAAATCCACAACCTTCCCGGAGAGCTGGAAACACGCTGAGATCAACACCCTCCTCAAGAAACCTAAGGTGGACCCAAAGGACCTCAAGAACTTCCGGGCCATCTCCCTGCTCGCCTTCCCTGTAAAAGTCATAGAGAAAATTGTCAACAAACAACTGACCCATTTCCTCGAGAAGAACAGCACCCTGGACCCTTCCCAATCCAGATTCCGCAGCAACCACAACACCGAAACCGCTCTCATCGCCACCACTGATGACATCAGAACCATACTGGACAAAGGCGAAACTGCAGACCTCATCCTCCTGGACCTCTCAGCTGCGTTCGACACCATCTGCCACCACACCCTACGTATGTGCCTCAGTAATGCAGGAATCCGCAACAGAGCCCTGGACTGGATCACCTCCTTTCTCATTGGGAGAACTCAGAGAGTTTGCCGCCCTCCATTCCGCTTTGAAGCCACCAAAATCATCTGCGGCGTACCCCAGGGCTCGTCCCTCAGCCTGACCCTCTTCAACATCTACATGGCTCCGCTTTCTTACATCGCCCGATCTCACAACCTCAACATCATCTTGTACGCCGATGACACCCAGCTGATCCTCTCCCTCACCAAAGACACCGCCAAGACCAACCTCCACGAAGGAATGAAGGCCATCACCGAATGGATGAAGAACAGCTGCCTTAAACTGAATTCCGACAATACTGTGGTACTCATCTTTGACTCCACCCTCTATGAATGGGATGACTCCGGGGGGCCTGCCACACTGGGAACCGCTCCGACACCCACTGACCACACATACAACCTGGGATTCATCCTGACTCCTCACTATCTATGACCCAACAAATCAACGTCATCTCCTCCTGCTTCAACACCCTCCGCATGCTCCAAAAGACCTACAAATGGATCACCAAAGAAACCAGAAGAACACCAAGCCCTCGTAAGCAGCAAACTGGACTACGGCAATGCCCTCTACGCAGGAACCACGGCCAAACTCCAGAAAAGGCTGCAACGCTTCCAGAATGCCTCCGCACGCCTCATTCTGAACATCCTCTGCCACTGCCACATCAGAGGCCACCTGAGAGACCTACATTGGCTCCCCGTCAACAAGAGAATCACCTTCAAACGCCTCACCCACGCTCACATGGCACTGCACAACACCGGACCAGAATTCCTCAACAGACGGCTCTCCTTCTACACCCTGACCCGACAGCTCCGCTCCGCCGAGCTCGCTCTCGCCACCGTCCCACGCATCCACAGAACAACCACAGATCATTCTTGCACCTCGCCGCCAAGATGTGGAACACTCTTCTCACCCACCTGCGTCAGACCAAGGACCTCCTTACCATCAGGAGACTTCTCCAGACTGGGCTGTTCAAGCAATAGCAGCCCCCCTCCCCCTCAGCGCCTTGAGACCCTCACAGGTGAGCAGTGCGCTTTACAAATTCACTGATTGATTGATTGATTGATTGGGTAGGCCACCACCAGTATGCAGGCCATCGGGGGGGTCAGGTTCTGACGGGCACCCCTCCCTCATTGGGATGTCATCCCCAGCTGAGCCTCCACAGTCTTCCGGGCCAAGCGTCTCAGGTCCTCCCACCATTTCCTGCAGTGGGTGCTCCGCCTGCTATAGACCCCCTGGGTCAGCATGTCCTTGGCGATAGCACACCACAATCCCTTCTTCTGATGGGCGCTGATCTGCAGAGGGAACACAGAAGGCGGTAAACCATTAACCTGACAATCCAGCCTGTCACACATATGGCCCAAAAAAAGCATTTCCCATCATCAGGCACACACATGACCTGTACCCCTGCATTGACACTGCCACCAACCATTCTCCCCATGACAAACTGCTAGCACACAAGCACATCTCCATGCAGTCATGTCGCTTGCAACGTACCCATGGTGTACTCACCTGTTGGTCTGGATGCCCAACATCTGGCCATACTGGTGTAGGACCCCATCCACAAAGCACTCCAACTCCTCTGACGTGAAGGCTGGGGCCCTTTACCCTGTGGCACGAGCCATGGCAGGTCCAGACATAGGTCACAGCAGCACACGCAGTTGAGATGTCGTTCTGTGGAAAGTCAGAAATCAAGTGTGGTGTTTGAAAGGAAATGACGGTCACGTCCGCGGCAGCGAACATAGTCACCGCTTGTGTTGATCATCATTGGTTTCCACACTCCATAGAGGGCCATGTTAGCCAAAGAGGAATTGCACGGCGGTGTGGACCGCCATGACGCCAACGCCAGCGGTGTGAGGTCACTTCCACCTGACTGTGTATACAGGACAGGCGGGTGCCATTTTCTAATGCTGGCACACATGTACAGATTAATAAGTGTATCATTGCAGTCAAATGAACCTACACAGTTCCAGTGTCCAACATACAAACATGCTCTGTGTACACTGCAATAGTTTGTTCATGGATCCTGTTGACACTCCTTTTCTACATTTGGGTCCCTTAGGTACCAAACACTGTGGAGGAACAGGATGAGGCAAGCACCCGTTTACAGACCCCTTGTGGATTTGGCTACACTGGAGGACCGGCACATCATACTCACCTATTGTCTGGACAGGGCCACAATCACAGAGCTATGTGCACAATTGGAGCCTGATCTGCTACCTGCTATCGGTAGCACCACAGCAATCCCCCCTCTTGTGCAGGTACTCTCAATCCTCCATTTGCTGGCAACAGGCTCCTTTCAGGTGACAGTTGACTTGGCTGCAGGGATGTCACAGCAAAATGTTCTCTACTGTGCGTGCAAGGGTTTTGTCTGCCTTGCTCAAACACATGTGCAGCTACATCGCATTCCCCTGGGTAGATTATTTACCCACTGTGAAGGCTGGATTCTATTCAATGGGACATATACCTCATGTAATTGGGGCCATTGATGGGACCCATATTGCCTTAGTCCCCCCTAGGGCCAATGAACAAGTGTACAGGGATCAGAAGAGTTTCCACTCACTCAATGTCCAGATGGTGTGCCTGGCTTACCAGTACCCCTCCCACATCACTGACAAGTATCCAGGGTTGCCTTTCTCCTGATGAATAGCAGTGTCCCACAGTTGATGGCTCGGAATGAGGCTAATAGGTGAGCCTGTGCCCCCACCCAATGCTTGTGAGTGTATGCCTTCAGGAGTCATGACCCATGCCATTGTGATAGGCTAATGTGTGTCCCTTACCTCTTGCAGGTGATTCCAGCTACCCAAACCTATACTGGTTCATGGAATCCGAGAACAGGGGCTGAAAATAGGCACAATGATGCCCATGGGTGTACCAGGAGAATTGGACAAAGGACCTTCGGTCTCCTGAAGGCTAGGTTCAGGTGCCTCCATCTGACAGGTGGATCTCTGTGCTACTCCCCTGAGAAGGTCTGCAGAATCGTTGTTGTGTGCTGCATGTTGCACAATTTGGCCCTCAGATGGCCTGTACCCTATCTGCAGGAGGAGGGGGTGACAATGCAGCTGTGACAGCAGTGGACACTGAGGACTGAGGAGGAGGAAGAGGAGGAGGATGTGGACAACAGGTCACATGTGATTCAGCAGTACTTCCAATGAAACTCAGGTAAGACTGTTGAACTAAGCAAGACTACATTTTAGTGTTGTAGCGTGTGACTGCAGCATGATGCAGGTCATTCCCTTTGCATCCCACCGGACTGTCACTTATATCTTCCCTTATTGCAGATGTTGGTGTTGTTTCAACAGTGTACTGCTGTGATGAGTACAGGCTGTTGCGACACATTTGTTGGAAGGGTCAACATGTTACAGGACAGTTACACATGATCATGCAGTTCATTACAGTTCATTACATTGTACATTACCTGTAGATAAAGCACTATTACTCAAGTTTTGTCCGAGGGTGTTTATTGAAAATAGTTCTACAATGGGAAGGGTTATAGAGTGGGGTGATGGTTGGGAATAGTCCAGGGTATTGGTCCATTCTGTTTGTAGCACAGGTCCAGTGTCCAAGGGGCCATAGGAAGGGGAGCAATGGCAGTTCAAAGTAGACAAGGTGACACAGTGTAACACAAGGGGGACATTCAGGAGGGTCTAATTTCCTGGCGGTGGTCTTGGTCTTGGCAAGTGCCTCTGGTGTCTGTGTGGGTTGAAGGGAACGTTTGTGGGGTGGCTCACCTTCTGCAGGGGGAGGGGTGCTGGTGGCCTTTGGGTCCTGTGGCAGAGCCTCCTGTCCACAAGCTGCAGTAAATGTGGAGGGATGGTCAGGTGACAGGCTAGTGGAAGGGGCCCGCTGGTGTGATGTGTACTCCCTCATGATGTTGGCCATATCACCCAGCACCCCTGCTATGGAGACCCTGATGGTGTTGAGGGCCTGCAATTCATTCCTGATCTCCTGGTGGTGTTTCTACTGCAGCCGCTGGTTCTCCTCCATGATGTCTATCACCTGACCCATCTTGTCCTGGGATTGTTGGTAAGCCCCCAGGACATTAGTGAGTGCCTCCTGGACAGTCGGTTCCCTGGGCCTGTCCTCCCCCTTGCCGCACAGCTGTCCTCCGAGTATCCCTGGCCCCCCATGCCTGTGTCCCCTGAATGGTGTGCCCACTGCCACTGACCCCAGGACCCTCATTGTCTTGCCTGTGAGGTGTGGACTGGGGTCCCTGTACAGCTGGGTACACTGCTGATTGACGTGTCTTGGGGACAGAGGTCTGGGGTCGTTGGGTGGCTGCTGTGGTGTTCGATACTGAGGGGGAAGGCTCTGTGGTGGACTGAGTGTGGGCTGGGGTATCCAACTGACCAGTGGTCCCTGATGGGCCAGGGAGTTCATCCAGATCCAGAACACCAGAGGTGCTGTCATCACTGGGGGCATCTTCTGGTGGGGGACTGGGTATCCGTGGCACCTCCTCGCCGCTGAGATTGGCTGGGTCACCTGTGAGGATGTAAGTGGTGTATTATGCTACATGTCTGTGACATATTCTGCATCCCTAGCTTCCCCTACAGCCCACCCACCTTTGTTTGTGTATGGTGATGTTATGTGGGATTGTTAGTTCTCCATGCTGTGCATGCATTGGTGGTGGGTGTACATGCAGGGCTTGAAGGGAGGTGCATGCAGTGGGGTTGGCATGCAGGGCCTTTGCATTTAGGTTAGTTAATTGTGGTGGTGCACTGTGTGGGATGGAGCGGAGTGATGGGTTTTAGGGTGAGGGGTGGTGGTGGTGGTGGCATGCAGGTATGGGGGGATAGGTAGTAAAACTGACTCACCAGTGTCCAGTCCTCTGGCAACTCCAGTGAGTCCTTCAGGATGCAGGATTGCCAAGACTTGCTCCTCCCATGCTGTCAGCTGTGTGGGAGGAAGTAAGGGTCCACTACCAGTCCTCTGGATGGGAAGCTGGTGCCTTGCTGCTATGGAATGTACCTTCCCCCATAGGTCAATCCACCTCTTCCTGATGTCGTCCCTTGTTCGTGTATGCTGTCCCACGTCGTTCACCTGGTCCACGATCCTCCGCCATAGCTCCATCTTCCTGGCAATGGATATCTGCTGGATCTGTGCTCCAAACAGCTGTGGCTCTACCCTGACTATTTCCTCAACCATGACCTGCAACTCCTCATCAGTGAAATGGGGGTGCCTTTGTGGGGACATGGGTGTTGTGTGGTGTGTGTGTTGTGCAGAGGGTGTTGAGTGATGTGGTGGGGTGTGAGGTGTGTAGTGCGTGACGGACGAATGGATGGTTGTGGTGTGTGTGTGCAGTTGTCTCTGTGATTTGTGTGGCAGCTATTGCAGTCTTGTCATGTTGGCAAAGGATTGTGGGAGATGTGGGTGTTAGTTTTATAGTGCTGTTGGTGGGTGTGTATTTGTGACAATGTTGTCTTGTTTTGTCTTTGGGTCGCCTCATCCGCCACGGCGGTGTTCACCGCCAATGGTTTACCACCGCTGAATGTCCGCTGTGGTGATTGGTGGGTCATTATTTGGAGGGCGTAGTGTTGGTGGTGTAACGGTATGGGTGATAGTGTTGACAGTTTATAACATTCAGTGGGTCTGGCAGATTTGTGGTTGTGGCTGTTTTCTGGCGCTTTTGTATGTATGTGTCATAATTTGGCGGACGAATGTCCGCCTCCGCAGCGGTATGCTAGCAGCAGTCAGCACGGTGGTATTCGGTATTTACCGCCAAGGTCATAATGAGGGCCTATATGTGTTGAGGGATCTGTTTGTCCTGAAGAGAGCAGCAAGGCTTTTGGAGGGAGACAGAGACCTTCCAGATCCTTTTTCTTGTAGTGAGGTTAACTGAGTTTAGTTTCCCCAGTGTTTTTTTTTTTTTCTTACCTATACTCTTTAAGCAAAAGTGGATAGGGATGTAGTGAGCTACCCTGCCACTTCCCTAAAATGTATATTTCACCCATCCGAGGCCCGGGTGCGGGCCAAGGGAATTAATAAAGGTGTATGGGCCGCTCGGGGAGCAGTGCACTCCAACCAACCAACAGTATCTCTGTCATTGTATAACCCGGGTGTGAAGGACGCCATTTGCAGTAGGCCCCCAGCCACCCTCCACAACTTTGAGTGTATATTGTATTAATAAACTACTGCTGTTGTGCTGATCTGTTAATTAGGCAAACAGCTCATAAGTGCTGGAGTTGAGAATTAACTGCAGGTAGTGAGCATTGGAAACCACTGGCTCAAATTAAGCACTTCTCTGAGTTCACATTGTGGGTCGGCAGAGCACAAACTGTTAATGCACCTCCATAACCAAATTACAACAGTCAAACAATGGGAGGCAGGGCCAATCAAAACTTTCCAAGGGGCACTAAGAGAGCTTCTGCCATGCTGTATAGCATACTGATCAATAAATGTAGTAAAAACAAATACCTCACCTGTTACCTCAGCCCAAGCACTTGTTACATGGCTGCCAGTGCCACAATGAGAACCAGAGCAGACTTCAACTAGTCATGACACAAGGTGCTCTCTTTAATCTGCAGTATTTAAAAGTGTGCATCATGTGCAACCCTGCCATGTGCCAAACAATGAGTGACAATCTCACACAATGAGGACAAATTGTTGAAAAACGTTAGTCTAACACAAGATGCGTAACACTTGGCAGGGCTGTAAACCTGTTGGTAAATACAGATGACAGCTTTGCCGAGATGTAAAGTAAGACAGGAAAATCACCACTCCATGTTTCTGTGAGGGGTATCCTGAGGGTGCACAGAAGAGGTGGATGCAGCAAAAGACTGCACTCATTCACATGAGCACACTAAAGGCTCTATTAAACACCTCAAGGTGCAGGTGCCTCTATGCAGATACTGACAAAGAGGACTCTGCTGCATTGTCATTGTTTTCACCAATTAATCCCCTGACCTTTCTTTGAAATGAGGGTAGATTTCCCCAGAAGTGGGGGATGAAAGTCTATGACTGCATTGATTGATGGTGGGGTAGACACTGGGTATACAGAAAATTCTGATAGGGTGCAAAGATGGCATTGCTTTTCATTTGGTGCACGATTAGGGCCTCATTACGAGATTCTTTTTAATTGAATTAGGCCCTTTGCATTATTTCTGGGCCTAATGGAATTATGAGATGGTGAGGATGTCCTTACTTTCACCCTGAGATTGTGGCGGCAGCCAAAAAATCCATGTGAAACTCTGGTGGTAAATGAGGCTTTACCAAGGGAATTGGACCCAGAATTACTGATTCTCTAGTTAACCTAATTTCTCAGACGTTACCCAGGATTGCAAACCATAATAATTGTTATTTATGCACTCCCAGAGTTAGCATAGACATTAGTACTGTTAACCAAGGACAGCTCCTCTGCTAGGGTGGAGGATCGTCACCCCACCGCCAGCAGCAGGAGCTGCAAAACCTTTATAGTAAAAACATAATAAATTGAGTTTATGTTTTTGCTATAAAAGTGGGTTGGGTCACAGACATGATGGGGACGGAGAGGGAGTGCACAGCACTCCCTGTCAGTGCGCATGTATGTCTGGCCAGCTGTATCGGGCCGGCAAAACATACATGCGCACTAGGGTCTCTCAGGCGGGGTCTCCAAGTCTGCCTGGGAGCGCCCTAGCTGGTCGCTCCTAGCCAATCTTAATGCTGCTTTGAGCAGCATCTAGATTGGGATTTTTTTTGGGTCACCGCACGTGCTGCAATGCCCCGCCCCTTTTCCCTCCCACGAGCCAGACCTGCTGTTAACATTTGGAATTAAGAGCATAGACGTCATTTAGGGGTCGCGAGGGATCATAGCTGCGACCCCTGGCTTGCCCTTGGCGACCCTGGCAGTGTCTTTGCCACCCATGGCCTCAGAGGGGGCAAAATCAGTGCCAGGAACACAATGGCAGCTCCACTTTCTTTTTTTCTGTCTAATTTAGATTACACTGATAGTGAATAATATTATATTATTCACTATTAGTGTAATAAAGAATTAATTACAATATGCTGGAATATATAGATATTTTAAAAATATTTTTATTGTTTTGTTGTCAACAATTAAAGAATAAACAACTTATCCCGCATTCTCCCCCCTTGCCCCTTCCCCTGTACCTGCTCCAGTCCTTTGTTTCTTTTTTTTTTCCCCTTTTAAAATTTTTTTTTTTACTTCACCTCTGGTCACTGTCATTTACAGTCCCATCTAGACTTGCTTGACACATTTGGTCTGTGTATGTGTCATTGGTGTTGTTCCTCTGCCATATCTGATTCTTCTGATGATGCACTTTGTTCCCTGGAGTCATTTCGTGGATTTTTCAAGCGATCGAGCAAATCATCCCATCCCCGGGTCCCATCTGCACTTCCTGTCCCTTTTGCTACTTCCTGGTGTAGAACCTCTCCCTCTGCTTCAGCCCATCTGACTAGTGTGTCTCTCCACCTTGGCATCTGTGGGCCCCTTGGGTCTTTCCAATGCATTGTGATCTCCCTTTTCGTGAGTATCAATGCTAGATCTATGAATATATTCGTGATTTTTTTCCAGTGGGGTCTGGGGAAACCCCCTAATAGTGTCACTGTAGGGGTGGGCGGGAGTCTCCTGTTTGATATTGTTGTGATAGTATTTAATATCTCCTCACAGTATTGTTTCACTATTCTGCACTTCCAAAGCATATGTTTTTAAGTCAGCTTTTTGTTCCGCACATCGGGGGCATGCACTGCTTGCATTTTGATACAGTGACGCTAACTTTGCGGGGCTTAAATATGCTCTGTGGAATATGTACAGGTTAATCAGCTTGAAACAGGCGTTTCGGGAGACTTTATATATGTGTGTTGTGAATTTCCCCCTTCGTGACTCGTCTATATTTTCCTCAGTGTCGTCTTGCCATTGGGTCCTCAGCCTATCTAGGGGGTGTAGTGTATCTTTTTGCAATGATTTGTAAAGTGTTGATATCGCTTTCTTGTCTCCTCCAATTGTGCATATGCTATGGCAACAGGCATGTGTGGGGGGTTCCTTTGTGCCTTGCTTCCAGTGCTTTTGTATTAGTGCTATGAATGCTCTATGTGTAAGGAGCATCCCTGCCGGAGATCCATGGTGAGTCATTAGGTCTCCATATGTTAGCAGTTCTCCATCTCTAAAAAGGTCTCCCACCAAGGCAACGTCAGATATCCCTAGTTTTGTGATTCCCATAATGTTGCTGCCCCCTGATAGTGCGGTTAGGCTGATCAAGGGGAGATTTGGTGAGTATGGAAGTGTGGTTCGCGTGCGTTGTAGGCTACGTTTCCAGCAGTGGTTCAGTACTTGAAGCTCTAATAAGCCCGTCTTACGCTTCCCACCCGGTGTTAGAAGTATTCCTGCAATGTCTGTGGCTGGGATCTCCTCTGTATGTGTCTCAGGTCCATTCAGGAAGGCTGAGTGCCATTTCCTGGCTAACCATTGAAGCTGCCCCACCAAATAATATAATTCCATACCTGGGGCTGCCAGCCCTCCTTCTGTGTTAGGTCTTTGGAGTTTGTGTAAAGCTAGTCTATGGCGTCCTGCCCCCCAAATAAAGCTAGTAAGAATAGAGTCAATCTCTTTAAAAGTTGAGCAGGGGATTATTATGGGTAGGGTCGAGAAGCCATATAGTAGTCTTGGTAGGGCCACCATCTTCACCAGTGCCACCCGGCCTGTCACTGATAAGGGCAGTGTCTTCCAGAATTGGACATCAGTTTTCAACTTCCGAATCGCGCTGTTTACGTTACCCTCCAGTGGATCTCCCATGTCATGGTATATGTTAACACCCAGGTAGCGAAACGTGGTCTGGGACCAGCCCAGGCCTCGCCCATTTAGGACCTGGGGTGTTCCTCGTTGTAGTGGATAAAGGAGGGATTTCTGCCAGTTTATGCAGAGGCCTGACATACAGCTAAATTGCTCCAGCAGAGCCATCGCTCCTGGCAATTCCGTGTTAGGATCCCTGAGGAATATTAACATGTCGTCTGCGTAGAGTGCAATTTTGTGTGTCTGCACCCCTATGGTGAGTCCCTCATAATGCGTCCCAGTTTTAGCCATTTGCGCCAGTGGCTCCATTGCAAGAGCAAAGAGCAGGGGTGATAGCGAGCATCCCTGTCTTGTGCCCCTTCTGATTTTGTACAATCTTGATATTATTTTGCCTGTACGGACTGTGGGGGTTGAGTAGAGTAGTTTCGTCCACTTGACAAACCCCGGTCCGAGTCCCATCTGCCGCATTACTATTTCTAAGTAGTCCCATCGGAGGCTGTCAAATGCTTTTTCGATGTCTACCACTAGTACCGCTGCTGTGTTAATGTTTGGGGAGTTTGATTGCATTACGTTAATTGGTCTTCTAATGTTTATAGCAGTGTTACGGTTCGGAATGAAGCCTGTTTGGTCATTATGTATCAAATGTTCCAGATGGGGCAGTAGTCTTGCTCAGTATTTTGTAGTCTATGTTGAGCATGGATAGTGGGTGGTAGGAGCGTACATCCATTGGCAGGCGTCCCTGTTTGGTTAAGGGGACCACAATGGCTTCATTTGTGGATGGGGGCAGACTACCATTTTCAATCGCCTCTTTGTAGAGGTCACTCAATCTCGGTGCTAGGAGATCAACATACGTTTTATAAAATTTAGCCAGTAATCCGTCTGCCCCGGGTACCTTCCCTCTGGCCATCGCCTCCACTGCCGCCTTCACCTCCCGAGGAGTTATCAGCCCCCCCAATGCCTGTTGCTCATCCCCATCTAGAGTGGAGAGTTGGGTATTTACAAGGTTGCGCAACTGTTCGGGCCCCAAGGGTGTCGTTGGGGTGGCGTACAGGGTCGAGTAATATTTGGTGAAGCTCGTGTTAATCTCGTCCTGACCTCGTATTCTCATTCCTAGCGGGTCTACCAACTCCATTACCAGTGAGTGCTGTCTCGGTGGGGCAGCGAGCCATGCCAGTAATGCCCCTGCTTTGACTCCCTCCGCGTGCCGTCTGGTAGTGTACTTCTTATAGTCAAAGCATCTAAGCTTTTCCAGGGCTATCGCTATTTTATTCCTAGTTTCAGATATGTTCGGGACAAGTTCAGGGTTGTCTGGTCTGTTACGCTCCAGGGTTCTCAGTTCTGATTCGTGTTTGTTGATATCTCCCTATAGGGATCTCCCAACCCTCATTACCCCCGACAGACAGAGACCCCTCACAGTCACTTTAAATGCTTCCCACTCTTGGGCTCGGGTGGATGCGGTGCCCTGGTTGTGCTCAAAGTATTCTTTTATTGTGTCTCTAATGTTTTGGCGGAAGGCACTATCTTCTAGTGTTTCGGCACTGAGCTTCCAATCTGGTATTTGGGATTGCTCTCTTTTCCAATCTAGTGTGAGTACTAGCAGGGTGTGGTCAGATATGGTGCTGCACAATTCACATCAGGGGATGTTAAGAAAGTGTCCAGGTGGACATGTGGGTCGTGCATGTGTGAGTAGAAAGAGTAGTCCCTTTCTTGGGGATGGAGGTGCCTCCAGGAGTCTATCAGGCCCCAGTCTCTCTGCCACCTCGCAAAGCCCCTGGCTGTCTTAATTATAGGGGAGTGTGTTAGAGGCGGGTGGGATCTATCCATCTCGGTGTTTGCAATACAATTAAAGTCACTTCCCATAATTGTGGCCTGAGTTAGATGTGATCCCCACTTATTTGAGAGTGTGTTTAGGAAGGTGTTTTGGTCTTGGTTGGGAGCATAAATACCCCCCAGTGTGACATCTCTTCCTCCTAAGCGCCCTGTCACTAGTACATATAGTCCATCTTTATCTATAAGTGTGTTCGTTTTCTGAAATGGGACCCCAGGGTGGATCCATAACAGGACTCCCCGCGCAGAAGCTGAGTGTTCTGTGGCGTCATCTTTTCGTTAGTGTAGTGACCTCTTTGTTAATGAGATGTGTTTCTTGTAGAATGGCTATGTGTATGCCTCGCCTTTTGAGCTGGTTGTGTACTTTATAACGCTTGTTTATGCTATTCAATCCTCTAACGTTCCAGGTGAGGAGCTTATTGTCTAACACTTTATCCATAGTCTATGGGGATGTGTGTTATAGGGGTTCTGACATTTCCCAATGTCCATTTGAAATAGGACAGCGGCCAGGGGTCTGGCCAGGGGGTTATGTAGCCCGGAGCTTGGTCACCTATACTAAACTTATTAACTACTAACCAAACAATTCTCTTTATATCAAAACTCCCTTTCCCCAGGACCGGATTCCCAACTTTCCCTGTCCAAACCTTCCCAAACTGGAAAAACATTATATGTGTGGGGGTTGCGGCAAGAACTGTGTGCCTGGCCCATTGCCCCCCTTCCATCCCTGGTTCACCTGATAGTATGCCCCTCCCCCCGGCTCCCCAGTGTTACTTGCAGTTCTGGATAGCGGCGACGCCGCGGATCGGGCAGTCTGAATTCTAGTTTCATTGTGTGTTGGCTTTCCCGAGTCCCATCAAGTTGCACATTCCCGCGATTGCAGAGGTGTCTCGCAGTGATCCTGGTCTGGCGTATTCTTTCTCGTTTGGTTTCCCTGGGGCGTGTGATGGAGTCATCCATACCTCAGATGATTTTGTCAGATGTCCCAGGGGTGATTCGTGGCAGGTTCTTTGTCGTGTCTAGTGATGAGTAGGAGGCCCCTTTCTGATAACGATTCCCGGTCCGACTGAAAGTCTGATGGGCGTGTGAGTGTGGGGCCCCCTTTACCCGGTGCAGCCACCACCCTCACCGTCTCTTCCCTCTTTTGCAGTGCCTGATTGCGCAGCGGGGCCACCCCATGAGGCGTCTCCCTTTTTTCCTGCGTGGCTCCTTTTTTGAATGAGCGGCTCTTTCCTGGCTGTCCTGTCCAGTCGCCCCCAGGGTGTCCAGCCATTCTTGTGCTTGTTGTTGCGAGGTGAAGAAGAGGGTATTGTTGTTTGTGATAATTTTTAGTTTGGCTGGGAACAGCATGGCATAGCGTATTGATCTTGCTCTGAGTCGTCGTTTGATCTCTATAAAGGTGGCTCTTTGTTTTTGAGTGCCTCTTGTGAAATCTGGGAAGATCATAACCTTCTGATCACCCATCTTGATCTCCCCCTTTTTCCTTGCTTGGGATAGGATAAAGTCTCTGTCTTGGAAGTGTAACAATTTCGCTATAATCGGGTTGGCCCCTGGAGGGGGGCCCTAGCTGGTACTCTATGGGCTCTCTCTATTGCAAAGTACTGTTACAGACCTTCTGGGGCCACCTCCCTGCGTATCCATTGCTCCAGGTATGTTTACATGTCTGGGGCTTCTTGTTCCGCTTTCTCTGGAAGGCCAACCAGGCGTAGGTTGCTTCTCCGTGCCCTATTTTCAGTTCGGCTACTGTTTTGGAGATCTTCACATTTTCCAGGGTGAGGTGTTCCAGTGATTTTTCGTTGGCGACCACTCTGTCTGTTAGTCGCCTTTGGTCGTCCCTGATGAGCATCAAATCCACTGACAGTGAGTCTATTTTAAGTTCAAGTGCTTCTCTGGACACTTGGATTGCTTGCAGCAGTGTATCTACTGTGGTTCCTTTATCCGGTTCCTCAGTCCCACCTTCTCTATGTGAGCCACTCTCCTCTCCAGTCCCATCCTTCCTCTTAGGTTTGCCCATTCTCAGTCACTGTTTCTTTATCTCAGGGCTGAAATCCTCTTGTCTATCTCCTTTATTGTGCCACCTATGCTTATAGCCTCAGTTAGGTATGGCTGGGTCTTTCCTCTGACTTTGTCCTGGTCTGTTCGCTGTCTCGAGGGCTTCAGCTGCTCCAATCTTCCATGTCGTGGCTGGCCAGGAGACCTCTTGGTTCGATTATTATTGGGGTATTGTTGATTTGTGTCTTGTGGGCCCAGCGCCCAGCCCTCAGGCCCGCACTTCCAGTCGCGATCCCAGGCTCCCTTGCAGTGTCCCCTCTCCCCGGGTTTCAGGCTGCTTCTTCGTTGCAGCCCTCTTCCTCTTGGGTTCCAGATCGAAGGCCAGCAAGGAAAGGAGAAAAGAAGGTGGGGATGTAGCCGCTTCTCGTCGCTCTGTCCCCCTTGGAGCTCAATCTTGGGCCCAGGGCTCAGGCCCGACAGCCGCTCACCTCTCTTCCGGCACGGGACCAGCGTGTCTCTTCTTTTTGTGCCTCCCTGGGCGCTCAGGGCAGGGAGGGAGATCCCCCGGTCTTTTGAGTCCCAAAATGGGCCCGAGGCCACGCCACAGGGCTGGGGTCCCCGGCCCACACAGTGCACACTTGCCTTGCCTGAGGCGCGGACCCGCCCCGCCGCCTCCGACCTCTAGTGTGTTCCAGTGGTCACCGCGTGAGGCCCAGGTAACTCCCTTCTTCTGCCGTCATGCTTCCCGGCGTGGGAGCCACTCGCGGCCACAGCCTGACCTCACTTGCCGCGTATTCTCGGGGCGCCACTTTGTCAGGTGGCCCCGCCGCGCGGCTCAGGTCAATCCCGCCCGTAGCGCAGATTTGTCCCGCCACCTCCGACTCCTCATATGTGTTTCAACAGTCACTGTGCGAGGCCCGGGTGACCGCCCTCTTCCGTCCGCTGTGCCTTCTCGCGCAGGAGCCGCTCCTCTCCGCCGGAGTCCGATTTCACTCGCTGCACATTTCAGGAGTCGCCATTTTGTCTGGCAGCCCCGCCGCGCAGCCCAGGTTGACCGCGCCTACAGGCTCGGTCAGGCTCTCTGCTCCGTGACCGCCGAGTGCTTCAGGGGTCTCCCCATCCGCCGCGACGCGTTTCTGGCGAGAGACGGGGGTCAGGCAGTCAGGATAGGTGCTTAAAGGTTGGAGGCCGCTGGGAGCTCCGCTTTACGCGTGCTGCTCCATCGGCCTCAGGCCACGCCCCTACAATATGCTGGAATATGAGCCTCCCTGGCAGCTGAGGTAAGTAAAAAAAGATTTTAAATGTATGTTGTTTGAGTACTCGTGGAGGGGAATGTATTTAAGAGTGAGAGTGTGTATGTGTAAATGTGTGTGTGAGTGTAAGCATGCATGTGTGAGTAAAAATAAAGGTGAAATGGCATATGATGTCACCTCCGCTACCCCTGGCAGTTTGGTGAATTGACGTTCATGATTAAGAGCCCCTCATTCCAGGCACTCATTTCGAGGTGCAGGGATGTTTGAGGATATGCCCATGCAGCCTACAATTATATGGAGTGTGTACACAGGCCCTCACAAGCAAATTAGTGAATTAGTCAATGTCCAAATTATATTGCATAGATGAAACATTTGCACTCAATAAATGCATATTACAGAAGGTGACCCAACCGTGTGTCACTCTGTAACAGAAATGTTTTACCAGGAGCTTAATAAAATAGCATTTTTTTCAGAATATTGTAATAAATGTACCCTAATCCTTAACAGCAATAGCAGTGAGGTCAACTCCTTGGGCTAATCTTTTTAAAAACTGGGTCTTCCGCGACAATATTGAAGCTATAATATCTACTCACATTAATATTGATTCCAGAATATTGACCACCAATATATCCTCAAGATAAGTAGATATGCAGTTAATACCAGCAAATCATACTTCCCCATACAAGCTAAACTTGACGACATGTTTATTGTCGATACTGGAGAGTCAATATATTGGCAGGCCAATATTATAGATGGATGTTGCTATTGAGCAGCCCTGCCAAGTTTCCCGGGTTCATGCATGATGTGGTTCCACAGTCCAGGTTTTAAGTTTGAGTTCTGGGTCTCGTAGTCTTATTTATCCCATTATAAAATAGGACTAAAAGTCCCATATTGCAGAGGAAAAAATCAGGACTGGAGCAGCACAACATGCAAGGACCTGGAAAACTTGCCAGCTAAGATTGTGACATACAACCATTTTACTTATATCTTTTTGCCAAAATATCCCTGAGTCTATTTTGATGTCTTGATGTAGTGATATCACAAAGGTTCTCGTAAATATTTATGTTTCAATATCTTTTCTCACAGTGCAATATATTTCATTTTTTGACATTGATTCATCGCAGTGTCAACAATCTTTATTCGACACAAAATTATAATGACCATAAAAGTATATAAAACTACTTCATCAATAAATATAATACATTAAAAACAGTAATAATAAAATGAGCATAAATGCCAAAGTTACTCAATTCATATTCATTACAATACCTTTGCTAAGATGTATGGCTCCCCGTATTTAAAGTGTGTTACTGAAGCAGACTAAAGGGTTATCAAGTGCAAAAATATAGCGTAAAGCTATTTTATAATCCCTAATATTCTGTGCAAGGAAGGTAGGTTTTAAATAATGTCTTTTCAAGCCCTCATAAATTCCACTGAATAAAATAAAGTACTGTGTGCTTTGCTTTGAGACTCCATCACCAGGGCAAATGGATTTGACTAACTGGTGTTTTTTCATTACCAGAAAGGCAACGAAGTGATGTACAGTGCCCAACTGCAGCCTGACTAAAACATAACGATAGGGTTAACATCCTTCCTAAAAACCATTTGACATATTCGAAACAATATAATGTTTCCTAGCTGCTTCACACATCCTACTTTCGTGCCTGTAACCTGGAATGTTTTTTTGATGGTCGTGCTTAACTAATATGTTAATCAACTGATTAAATGATCAATTTAGATACTCAAGCCAGGGAATTCTAAGGGGCATATTTAAGAATAGTGGTGCTGCACTTTCCTTGCACCCCTGTGCGCCCCCCCAACACTATCATCCGTGCGCTGTATTTAAAGTACGGCACACCATGGCAGTAGTTAGGGGACTAGCATCATAGGGGGTCATTCCAAGCTTGGCGGGCGGCGGGAGCCGCCCGCCAAGCAGGAACCGCCAGAAGACCGTAACGCGGTCAAAAGACCGCGGCGGTCATTCTGGGTTTCCCACTGGGCTGGCGGGCGACCGCCAAAAGGCCGCCCGCCAGCCCAGCGGGAAACACCCTTCCACGAGGAAGCCGGCTCCGAATGGAGCCGGCGGAGTGGAAGGGGTGCGACGGGTGCAGTAGCACCCGTCGCGAATTTCAGTGTCTGCTAAGCAGACACTGAAATTCTAAGTGGGGCCCTCTTACGGGGGCCCCTGCAGTGCCCATGCCATTGGCATGGGCACTGCAGGGGCCCCCAGGGGCCCCACGACACCCCATACCGCCATCCTGTTCCTGGCGGCCGAAACCGCCAGGAACAGGATGGCGGTATGGGGGTCGGAATCCCCATGGCGGTGCAGCAAGCTGCGCCGCCATGGAGGATTCCCCTGGGCAGCGGAAAGCCGGCGGGACACCGCCGACTTTCCGTTTCTGGCCGCGGCTGTACCGCCACGGTCAGAATGCCCAAAGGAGCACCGCCAGCCTGTTGGCGGTGCTCCCGCGGACCACGGCCCTGGCGGTTTTTACCGCCAGGGTCAGAATGACCGCCATAATGTTTTACGCTAGTCCGGAGCTTTGCAGGATTAACATAAAAAATGTTGACGCTAATCCTGCAAAGCCCATTGAGGCCAATTGTAAACAATGGGGTGGCCCCTTTTAATGTCTTTTCTGAGTAGGATTAAAAGTACCGTAAAAAAATATGCAAAGAATGCATGCATTGCGCCACATTGTAAATATGGCGTGATGATTTTGGCCTTCTAATGCCACATTAGCGTAAAAACAAAATTAATCTAATGTGGCATTAGAATGGCGCTAGGGGCTCTTAAATATGCCTCAAGGAGTGTAATTTAGGGCTAAGCAGTGTAGAATAGTAGACTTAGTAAAACCAGTTTCAGATTTTTCCCAAATAGATTGGAAAAATAAAAGAGGTTTCATTAAGAGTGAATCTTCCTAAAATGCCAGCCTAAGTTTCTTATGAACAATAAAAGAGGAGGATGAGGTGCGCATACATAGCAGGCATCCAAAGAAGGAGTCCTCTTCTACCTGAAGGGAATTGCAAGGAGCATAACCCCACAAGCCCCCGCCAATACTAATAGTAGACAACCCTTGTTCCTTATATATTTCAACCATTTCCCCCACTAGCCTGCTTCCAATCTTACATGCAAACCTAAAGACTTCCTCACTTATTTGACACAGCCTCAGGTGAGTATTTTGAACCTGTTGTGTCCAAGATCTGTTGTTGCTAAAAAGGTTCCCTAAAAAGCTAAATAAATTAACACTCGCAATAGGTTAATTCCCAATGAAGAAAGTCCTACACTTCTGCAGTTTTCTCCCACAACCATCATGTAAGTATTTGTCTTCATTTTCCTGGCATCCCTAAAGTTCCCAAAGGCATCCATCAGTTTCTGTAAACCAGCTGGCATCCTTGATAGCAGGACAGTATCATTGGCATACAGGAAAACAAATACCGGGTGTCCGGCAAAAGTAGGTGCATCAGCCTGCAGTCTGAAGTTTAACATCCACTCCATTAATACAATTGAAAACAGGAATGGTGCCAATACACACCCCTGCCTAATTCCCCTCTTAGGGGGTCATTCTGACCCTGGCGGTCATGGACCGCCAGGGCCAACGACCGCGGAAGCACCGCCAACAGGCTGGCGGTGCTTCCGGGGGCATTCTGACCGCGGCGGTAAAGACGCGGTCAGAAAAGGGAAGCTGGCGGTTTCCCGCCGGCTTCCCGCTGCCCCAGGGAATCCTCCACGGCGGCGCTGCAAGCAGCGCCGCCATGGGGATTCCGACCCCCTTCCCGCCAGCCTGGTTCTGGCGGTTTTCACCGCCAGAACCTGACTGGCGGAAACGGGTGTCGTGGGGCCCCTGGGGGCCCCTGCAGTGCCCATGCCACTGGCATGGGCACTGCAGGGGCCCCCTAACAGGGCCCAACATAGATTTTCAGTGTCTGCGTGGCAGACACTGAAAATCGCGACGGGTGCAACTGCACCCGTCGCACCCCTTCCACTCCGCCGGCTCCATTCGGAGCCGGCATCCTCGTGGAAGGGGGTTTTCCGCTGGGCGGGCGGGCGGCCTTCTGGTGGTCACCCGCCAGCCCAGCGGGAAACTCAGAATGACCGCTGCGGTCTTTTGACCGTGGTAAGGTCTTCTGGCGGTTCCCGCCAGGCCGGCGCCATCCGCCGCCGGCGGGGGTCAGAATGACCCCCTTAATCTTCAACAGGAGGGAGCATTCCCCATTTGGACTGACCTGAACCATTTAGAAAAAGTTCTCATACAAGATTCAAGATTGAGACATTTCTCCATCATACCCAGCCCTTTCCTGAATCCACGTTGCACCTCAGTTATGATAGAGCTGACCTCTGCCCATGCCTTCAGTCTATGTAAGAGGACCTTACTCCTTAATTTAGCTGAGGAATCCAGGAGAGAGATGTGCCAATGGGATTTAGGGTCAGGTTTGCTTCCCTTTTTGAAGATAGGAACTGTAATTGGTAAGGCCCAAGAGGGGGGAGGGGATTGAGCCTTCAATAGCTACATTAAGTGCCCTGGTCAAAATGGGCCCTCACAGCTCCCTCAAAGCTTTAAGTGCATTCACAAGTGCCCCATTCAGTCCTGGCTCTTTCCCCTAAGTGCTCATATCTATTGCATCCAAAACCTTCTCCAGGGTAATGGACAATGGAATCTGAATCTTAAGCAATTCTCTCATACCCCTGTCTGATAACACATCCTCCAATTGGGAATCTAAAATGACTAAAAAATTATTAACACATGCTTCACAAGGTACAAAAGAGGTAAGTTGGGGCAATGAATCATCCTTTAAGAAAGGAGCATTTACTATGCTCCAGAACAGTGTACTATCTTTCGTCTTTGCAGCACTGGACAGATTTAATCAGGCCTCCTCCTGTAGCACCCTCTTCCTTGCTACAATTGCCTTCTTCTAGTTCTCTACTTAGGTACTTAATAAACATATAATCTCTGGTAGGATAGTGAAGAGCATCCCTTAACAGTTTGGATGTCTGGGTGCATGAATGATCAAACCATCCCCGTTTTCCCATGTTACTTGATCGTAGTGGTCGTATAAGTAGTGCACTAAGTGACCCAGTAATCTGCCCAAAGACTTCCAGTAACCTGTCATGATGGTCCACTTCCTTACCCAAGCAGTAATTAAACTCACCAGGATTCATTGCTACCAGTTCCTGCTAAACTCTACATGGATTGGTTCCTGACCACTTAATCCTAATACCGTTAGGCCTGACTGGGATAACATTTGTAAGACATGCGGCTCCTTTAATTTCTTGCACCTGAATTGTGAAGGAAACTACTAATGGATTGTGGTCACTATTCCCTGTTGGAATAATGTGGATGGAACTAACCAAATTCCTAGCAGAGCAGGAGATCGAAGTGTGGTCAATAATAGAGTGTGCTTCTCTTCCAATAAATTAGGAAATAGGTTTACAGTATCCCCACAACTACTTTCCAGAAGTATTAGAATTGTGCTTAACAATTAAAGAATATAGTGCTTCCCATAATCAGAGTGATGCAAATGCTATTTTTCAACTCCCTCAACATTAGTTATTCCATGCACCTACTTCGCCAGGAGGGGGCATTTCTGAATATTGAAATCACCTACCCAGAGAATAACATACTTAGAATGAATTAACTGCAAAATCGACTCCATCACTGCATCTAATGAATGCACAACATTACTTACTACGGGTGGATTTATAAACATTATAATAGAAATTTACCACAATCAAATCAGGGCCATATTTGGGTGACAGCCAGAGGAGTTGGGCATAAGATAAAACAGACATTACCTTCCTAGTAGTAACAAATAGGAAGTTTTAAATTAAAATCTGAAGGCCCTCTTTGGTTCACCCTGCTGGAGATGAAAAAGGAAGTAAACTCCTTGATATGAATTGAGTTAGCACACCAGGTCTCCTGGATGCAAATTACTTTGGAGTCTGCGCTAATATGGAGCCTGTCCGGGGAAACAGTTTAGTTTGGAGCCCAAAAACATTCCACATAGTGAAATAGCATATAGCCTTATGACCATAGCAAGTAACTTCCAAGGACAAATTAGGGGGACTTTGCTCCTCTGTGTTGCTTAAAGTAGTTGGTTCATGACATTTAGTAAGGACAGACGCCATAGGAGTAGGCATACAAGTAAAACCCAAGCCTGACAGCCTCATATCTCAGCTGTCAGATTCACCCCCCCTCACCCCCACAACTGCCCATAACACTAAAAGTTTCCTTAGGAGTACTAAGTCAATCATTCTCCTGTAGAGAGCTCAAAATCTGGAACCTATTAGACAACAAAATGGTCGCAAACGTTGGACAGTAAGTAGTGGGCAGTTGACTATATGATCAATCAAAAAGCATCTCTGGGGCTCAACACAGATGGGGATAGAATTAGCCCACGGGAAAAAGAGTGATGTTCCTGGCAAAAGAAGGGATGAGCGATTGCGATCTTTTCAGCGATTCACCCACTTACTAAGCTGTTTAAAATTAATAATGATGCAGGCCCCCTTAAAGGCCTTTTTCACAGGACCAATCCATCTCAACCTCCTTGTCATTAGAATTGGATCAGCTTTGGGAACTGGGAATATAAACTTAGAGTGCAGCCAATGTAAAACTTTGTTCCTTAACTGGCACGGTGTTTCAAAAGGTAGTAAAATTTTAATGTCTTTGCGGCCTTGTTCAATAGCTGACATACGCACTACAACAGGGGTGACCTCCCCAAACACAATGTCTCTGACTTGAGCAATGCAGTTATCTATGAATTGGGCTAGTCACAACAGATGACCTTCTAACCCCCCTCACTTGCTGAGCAACTGGACCGATCATCGGGTGGGGAGACCATGCTCACAACAAATTGAATTCCTGTTTCTACAAGCTTGCTATGCACTGTGCATTTAGACCACTTGGTTAATGACCACTTGGGTAATGACTGAGTGAATACTTCAGGGCATCCTTCTTTGAGGTGTACTGCTGAGGATGAATAGTTTAATTTGGCTTGGCCCCAATCCAAGTTGCTAGGGGCAGCATTGAGTGCAGCTTTAGGGGAGCAAACTCCAATCGAGGTGGAAGAGGTCAGAGGTATCATTCCTGAGCCCAAGGACAATCTCCTCTCAGTCAATGTGATTTTGGTTGAAATAACCCCCATGTCTCTGTGCAACATTCTATCTATCAGTGTGGCTTTTGAGGGGTGGTGCTAGGTTCAAAGACCCACCAGTGCCTTTTCTTTTTCCCATATCGTGTAGTGGTGGAAGATTAGAGCTCACCAGTGGACTATACACTCAAAGACTTTACAACCAAAGCTTTCCAAGATGAGGATTTAAAGAGGGATTAGTGGGAGCAACACAAACCTACTTGCTCCGTTAACACAGAGTGGCCACAAAGATAATGCTGCTCAAACGTTAAAGGGGCACCTCTGAGACAGAGCTCTTTTCACAGTCAGCCATATGGAGCTGCAAGCAAAAATAAAAACAGCAGCAGGAGAGGCAGAAAAGTGGCACTCATCCCAGGTTGGTAGCTTATGTTAGATGGGGTGGCCCAGCCCAGCCTTGTCGGGCTGCAGACAGGCACAGATGGGACAGTTCTTGGCCTGGACTTTACATGGGCACAAGCATGTTCCGCACTGGTGCGGTTAAATCCTGGCACCTCCAGACATGTTTGCAATGTAGGAGGTTCCCGCTGCAGGGAACACTGGAGCCTGAAGTCCATGGCCCCCTGCCACCTTGTCCAACTCTCCCACGTTGCGGGAGTCCATTGATTGATTCAATGTCATTGGATCAAAGGCTAAAGGAATACAATGCGAATAACACAGCACAGGTAAATTACTCAGGGAATCATTCTAATGGAGATGGGTCTCTAAGCTTTGACTGTACTGCTAGAAGATTTCTGCATGCATAGGTATTGTATTCCAGAGGACTGAACCATGCTAGTGCAAGAAACTCCAAATTGTGTAATGAGCAGTGAAACACATTTCACGGCTGCTGCTGCTAATTTGACAACGGTGAGCATTGACATACTTTCTTCCAAAAAAAGATAAAACTTGTTGTGGGGAATTTTGTTTGCACCGTTGTTCAGGTAACAAGGATCACACATGATTTAAAACACATTAGCCCCCCGTGCAACACATTACTTAATATGTACAAAAATGTTTCTAGTGTGCCACTTCTGTACAATAGTTGAAACCATTTGACCGGGGCACAAGTCCTAAAAAACAGAAAGGAGGGACTAATCAAGTTAAGCAGTTTGCAAATTACATCATGACACCTGATATCACATGTGGCACCACAGGAAGTGACATCACAATCAAGGACTTTACAGGAAGTGACATCACAAAAAAGGTAATCAGCTCTTAAGACCTCACACATATGTTTAGCAGGTCTATCATGAGTACATTTGAGGGCATTATAAGCATACATGCAAATAGTCCTGATTTAGGGGGAAGACTCACACTTTTGTAAGTTACACATAAAGCAATGTTGCTATTTGTCAGCGTCAAGCTTCCTTTACCAAAGGACTGAACAAGCTTACTCCGCCACCAGCTTACTCCACCAGGCATAATATTCCATATGTAGCATATTTCCATGCAGATGTAATTGGTTTGGCTGTCTGTGCTTTCCAGAGGTGAGACCACTCTCCTAAGCAACGAATGCTTACTCAGCCCTACCCACCACTTAATGTGTCTGTGGTGGGCACCTCTACTCGTTTTAGGAGATTGAGGCTCATTTATCACCAACAGACCACGACCCAAAGGAACATAGAAAAACAGAAAGGGAAAAAGGAGAAAGAGAGAGAGGGAAACAATGACGAATGCAGAAAAGGGGGGAAAAAGGAACCTGCAAGAATAAGCAAGTATAAACTACTGAAAGAAAAAGGTAATGGCAACCTTGGCATTCAGCAATGGGACCCTAAGAAGAAGTTTGGGGCTCTGCATTTATGTTTTTACAAATTACAAGCTGCTGCCCACAAGGTCTCCTCCACATTTAGCGAAATACATCTCTCTTGTACTTATAGATGGCATAACTATATCTAAGCCAACCAGTACAACCAGAACACCCATACAAAGAATGGACAATACATTTCAAAGTAAGAGGTATCAGCAGTTCACACTAACATAACTGTAAGCCACATTGTATCCAAAAATCAGAAGAAAATGGTGACAAAGTTAACTCACAAAAAAAGGCACATGCAATTTCAGTCCCACTTTCAAAAAGATATTGGCCTTCAGAAGGAAATGGAAAAACTACCCAAGTGGAGAGACTTAGGAACAGCGAGAGACACCACAAACTATGGCCATTAATTATAATCTACACTAGACAATGGTCACAAATAAGAAATGTACATATCCTAGACATGTTACAGTGCCACAATGGTGCGCTGGAGATAGTCTACCTGACCTCCTTGTTTATAGTAACACTGATCTGTGGGCTTGCCTTTTCACTGTAACTGAATGACCCAGCCCTATGTAAGCACACATGATCTTTCATTTCATTCATAACATAACTCTGAATTGCAACATTCTCCCAGACCTAAGACCATCATAACAATAAAGCTACCCTCTGTTATTGTCTTATAATGAAGTACATCACAAACTTTGCAGCAGCACTTCTGTAGGTAGGTGTGAGAAGAGCAAAAAACAAGACCACCCGCACCCGGCAGGACAACATCTTGGCAAAATGTAATGAAAATCTCAAAAAGCTGATTACGGATGTGGAATATGTTCCCACACTCCAACTTGTTCCACAACTCAGGTGCTATACTGCCTGGGTTAACCGTTTAGAAAAACTCAAATATACCAGGAATAATATACAAAGATAAGGGAGAGGCACTCCCTAAATGGTAGCACAACTCTTAAATTGTCCAAGAAGAAGCTAAATGTTCCATATGCTAAGTTCAAACCAATTAATCAATACTTTAAATAGACAGGTACTCATTCGAAGTCAAAGTGATATTCTTTCTTTCTTTCTTGTCATATAGATGGCCATCATGGCCACAATAGGAGTCACAAACACAGCCAACACGTTTCAACACAAAGACAATGGGGCTTCTCCAGGGCTGATGAAAAACATATAAAACACAATAAACAAAAACTAAAATCCTGTTCAATGCAATCATATAGAAAACACATAACAGAAACATTTTAAAATATATGCATTGCTAAAAACATAGGGCCTGATTACAACTTTGGAGGAAGGTGTTAATCTGTCCCAAAAGTGACGGATATACCACCAGCTGTATTACGAGTCCATTATATCCTATGGAACTAGTAATACGTCTGGTGGTATATCTGTCACTTTTGGGACGGATTAACACCTCCTCCAAAGTTGTAATCAGGCCCATAGTACCTATACAGTATACCGATTCACAAATAATCAAATTATCTTATGGCACATCACCACACATGGGTTTGGCCCTAATTAGAAGTAAGACATGCGCCATAAGTACATCTGTAATAAATAAAATGACAATGTGAAAGTGGAAAACCTGGGATCAATCTCAGCTTCTCAGCTTGATCAAATTGTATGATCCTAGGCAAATTTATCTCTTGTGTTTGATTTAATTGGCTGTAATGTTGCACCATGTATAATAAGAATCTAGGATGCAGTTGACGCTTGACTTTCATGTGGATTCTGTCTGCCATCCTCACTCTACTCTCATCCACCAAGAATTAAAGACAAACCATTAACCTTTGATGTGAAAGAGGAGAAATAAACACATGTCCATTTAATAATAGAATTGCAGAAAGTGAATGCAAAAAACGTGTGCTGGCCATGAGCTCCGTATGCCATGTCGGTCTGGTGCATTGCTTTAATGAGAAGAGGACCTTCACCCTGTGCAACGCTGTAACCTGAAGGAGGTCGCATCCCTGTATGTGCTGTTACAAACCCCATAAGCTTGGAGGGGCAGTGATGAAGTGAAAGGGCTGTCATCCTGGAGCAGTGTGCAGCTGTGACAGAGAAGCAAGTCATTACCCCCAGAAGATGAGCAACGATTCTAACTACCCAAAATTCAGGAGGATCCATGACCTGACACCGAATTCAGGGAGGCTCACCATGTAGGCTGTGGGGCATCTCTACTGTAGCATCCAGGGCCAGGGCACTCCAAACCTCCCCTCCAGCGAGAGTGGTTGAGACAGAATACTGGGCTGCCAGGCCTTGGGGTAATTTGCTCTGGCTAACATGCTATGGTGAGGTCGCACTTTACCTTACCCAAAGCCATCATGAAACTTCAAAGACTTGAATTCACTAGCGGGGCCTAGCTGGAATAAAATATAAATGGGGAACAACCATGATCCTTTGGCAGGGAAGTGGGATTGGAGAGCTAACCCAGGGAAAGCTAGTGTGCCTGCCTTAGGAAGGCTATGTATATTATTTATACACAAAATACTTGGACGGATGGATGGGAACTCCAATGCACCACCCATGTAAGGCCTCCTGATGCACCGTAATGTAAGGCAGTGTAATGTGCTGCCTTGCGTTAGGTTTTTTTCTTTACAAAACCACGCAAAACAATCCTATGAGGCTATTTCCTCATTGTACGTGTGCTGTCAAATGCAGTGTGAATGCAAAAATGAAATAACAAAAAAAAAGATATTTCTCTTTGTTCCGTCAACCTCAGGCAGACTCGCCAGTTTGGTGTAAACCTATGCTTAAAAGTATTTGCAAATATGGGTTTGCACCAAAATACATGGGTGGATGCATGTGAACAACCAGGCACCACTTATTTAATGCCTACCTGGCACAAGGTAATGGACAGCAGGGCAATGTGCTGCCTGCCACGAATAAAAAATAAGCAACAAGGTGAAACTTGACAGTAAATCTGTTCTGCTTAGTTCATTGCAAAGGCTGGATTTTAGAATATCTTATCAGGTTAAGGCAGGTGCTGCAGAGATCTTAGTGTCCCCAGTAAATCTGAGGGAATAATAATAATGGTAAGACAACTCTAGTGGTTAATGCATTTGCGGGAAAGATCTGTGTATTGTCTAGTCCCAGTTTTGACTCAAGGTAGTATAGGGGGTTAATGTGTCTCCTGCAAAGCACATGATGTGAAATCCAGATGATAGATTTTTATTTTATGTTCATAGGTAATTGGGTTACTGCTTTGCACACAGAGATCATTTTGTTACTTGCAGTTGCATTGTAATTCTTCTAATTATTGCACAGTCAGACATGAACAATGGTAGCCTACACCTACATCTTGTAACTTTCACTGCCTTATATATCTTGCACATTATTTCACAAAATTGTATAATTTGTTGTCAATGTAATGTGTACATGTGATGTAAAACACTCTCACACTATGCATTGGGATGAATAGTGCTAGAAATGAAATAAAACATAGTCATATTTAAATTGTTATTTTGTGTAAACACTGAGACAGAGCAACATTCTTACAGTGCATGCATACACAGGGACTAAACAAAGTCAAAATCCTATCTCTCTGAATTAAGTGTGAAGTGATAACAAGCTGCGTGCTTTTGTTTCCCTTACACTGCATTTTCCTCTAGGTGTTAGACCCCAGATAGCTCTGGGGCAGGATACTTGATAAAAAAGAAGGCCTCATGGCCCCTTAAATTCAGTCTTTGTTATGAGCACAACTGGAGTTTCAAACAAGAAGGGCCCCCTCTTGCCTTCACGTTGTTGCTTATATCGGATCAATAGCAGACAACGTGCAGGCGCTGCTGAATGTGCTCCTGTGTTTTACATGTTATACCGGGATGACTTCAGCATATTTTAAAGTGGGGCCAACTTCCTGGCAGGGTGGAGCGCATCCACCCTCTAAAAATAGTGGGTGGATGCCATCTACCTGTGAGTACTCCTGACTTGTGCCCTGCATTTGACACTTTATAGAATTAGACAGCATAGAAATGGTTGAATGATTTTGCCAACTCATTTGAAGGGACATTTGGTGTGTCTATGTTCAGGAACTGTAGTCATAGTTGTTGCTTGTATAGGCAATTCAGTATTCCTCTACCACATAGGTACTCACAAACATTTTAGCAGGGACCACAAAATATTGGGGTCATTATGACCCCGGCGGTGAGTGTTAATGTGGCTGTAGTACCACCAACAAACTGGTGGTACATACCGCCACACTATGAGAATGCCAGCACTTCTCCACTCATACCGCCATGGCGGTATCAGCTGCTGGGCTGGAGATGTCAATCTCCAGCCCGGTGGCCAACACAGTACCGCCGGTGGTATTGTGAGCCTGCCTACCACTGTGGTTTTTGTGGTGTTAGCAATGCCACGAAAACCATGGTGGTAGGCCCTTCCGGTGACAGGTAATTCCTTCCCTGTCACTGGTGGGTGGCTCCCCCACGCTCCCAACACTCACCTGATGCCCCCACCCCCTCCTCCCAAGTTCACCCCCGAACTACCCCAATACACAAACTACCCCCTCACTCCTTCCGATAAACACACACACACACCAATACACGACCACACCCGCAGACACGTGCACACCACATAACTGACCCCACAGCCAAAGATGCACACATCACCCCCACCAGTCACAGCGCACCTCACCCCCACACCCCCCTCCCTGCATACATACATGCACACAGACACTTACACGCACCACGCATACACCCATTCACTAACACCGCCATACACGTATTTATACACACACTACATACACGCATTCATACACGCATATTTACAGACATACTGACACACATTCTTACACAATCACACTGACATGCAGAAACGCACTCACTTCACCATTCACTCATATGCATACAAACACACAGAAACATACACAGACGCATACACACACGCACTCACACACTCAGACACACACACAAAACTCCCCCACCCTCCCACCCCCTCCCCTGTCGGACACCCGACTTACCTTGTCCGGGGTGGAGGTCGTCCGGCAGGGAACGGGAAGGGGCATTGATACTGTCAGCTGCACCCCACCAGCAAACACCACCAGGCTGTACTACTAGTCATAATACAGCTGGCGACGTTCAACTGGTGTGGCGGTGCCGGTGGTATCAGCGCCAGCTTACCACCATCCGCCAGAATTATCACTGCTGGATTTCCGCCCTTCTTGTGGCAGAAGTCCGGCAGTGATCACAATATGGCAGACGGATGGAAGCCGCAGTGATGGTATTTTGGTGGCTGTCACCGCGGAGGTAGGCGGTTTTGTACCGCCAATGTCGAAATTACCACCATAGTGTTTGACGGTCGCTTCGATGCCAGCATGGTGGGAGTGGGGCATTGTTGAGTGTGACGGGGTTTAGGCGGTCGTATGGGTGGCAAATCATGGTGTGGTCAGTGAGTCATTGAGTTATTTTGAGTGTTGTATTCTGTACTGCCCTCTAATCTCTATTACCTCATATAATTTACCAATACTGTGTTATGCTGTCTCTGCATTGCTATCCCGCTAATGCAACTTGGGTTAAGCCTTCTCTGCCAGTTTTTGCTATCTTGAGAAAGTTAATTGTAAAAAAGGAGTAACTGGGTTATTGCATTGGAATGATAAAGATTTTCTCAATGTAAAAAGTCCTGGGTACCCTACTAGACTAAATTGTGTGATCCTAAACGGCTGACTTTTCTAATTTTGCCTCCTTTTTCTCTATTTTAACATATAAGAGCACCTTCAAATATACAAATCTGTCTTAGACGCTGTACAAAGCCTTCTTTTGTATTTGATTTAATAAACTATAATTAACGTTTAATAACAACACAGGCCACCAAGAGAGTTCCATGCAACAAATGACTTGCCTCTTAGTTCACTATTGACATTGTAGTCCAGTTGGGAGGAGGCATGAATTTTTCTACATTTATATTTGAAAACTATCAAATTTAAAAGAAATACTTATGAATGAGCTGATATATTTTGGCGTACTAAGATGAAACCCATATGTATGTCAATGAAATACACTTTTTGAATTCTGAAGAAACTGCATCATATTTTTGCATGTTTGTTTCAATAATGTTTCAAACATTAGTATATCCCTAAGGGAAAGTGGTGGAAGGCACATTTTTGCAAATAAATACTTGCCTGTTTATTTTATATCTTTCTGAATGCTTTTTTAAAACCCTTTTTTATTGTAATACATAAACAAACTTAGGTGCACAAGTTGGTCAGCGGACAGGTCCCTACATGGGGCTTTGCCGAGTAACCCTGACACATCACAGAAGTCTTAACTCAATGCAATGAAGAATCATAGTCAATTGTTTACAAACATCATATGACAATGGAATATTATATGAGTACAGTCAATGGTAGAAAGAAAACATGTGCTGATACAGGTACACACAAATATACTATTAACCAGCTGTGTCTCCATTTCATCACTTGGTGCATGCACAGGAGCAAGGAAATGATCACATACTCCCACTCACACCTCAATATCCTCTTGTAACTTCTCAGCAGTTATACTGCTCTTCATCTAAATCTCTTCTGCCAGAAACAACTTTTAACATCCCTCTCACAGTATGTCAGCAAGGGGGTCCTCTGCCCCATCCATGTTATAGCCATGTGTCATCTAGCCAGTACTAACAATAGTAGCACGTATTTTTAGGGCCTTGTTTCCCCTTCGTTTTTGCAATATCACCCAGCAGGAAAAACCGAGCAGTGAGGCCTCCCTGCAATGCTGTGCTGTGTGTAATTCACCCAATACCTGGATCCAAAATTCATCTACTTGTGGGCAGTCCTGGGCCAAATGTAGGACATTTTCCCATTCAATGTTACAATAGGGACAGGGAAAGGCTCAGTTAGAATATAAGCAGCTCAGTCTCAAGGGGTGTCATAGATGTGCGATGGAGGAAATTAAAGTGGACCAACTTAAACATTGCATTGCTCAAGACCTCACAGGGCAAAGTGAACACACTGGCCCAGCCTTCATCTGTCAATGGGTCTCCCAGGTCTGCATCCCAGGCTTCCTTTGACCACAATGTCCTGTGAACTACATCTGTCCCCATGGATTTATACAAGAGGGACACTATGGGGGTCATTCTGACCCTGGCGGCCGGTCACCGACCACGGGAGCACCGCCAACAGGCTGGCGGTGCTCCTTCGAGCATTCTGACCGCGGCGGTTCAGCCGCGGTCAGAAACGGAAAGTCGGCGGTCTCCCGTCGACTTTCCGCTGCTCGGGAGAATCCTCCATGGCTGCGGAGCGTGCTCCGCAGCCATGGGGATTCTGACACCCCCTACCGCCATCCTGTTCCTGGTGGGTCTCCCGCCAGGAACAGGATGGCGGTAGGGGGTGCCGCGGGGCCCTGGGGGCCCCTGCAGTGCCCATGCCAATGGCATGGGCACTGCAGGGGCCCCCGTAAGAGGGCCCCACAAAGTATTTCAGTGTCTGCAAAGCTGACACTGAAATACGCGACGGGTGCAACAGCACCCGTCGCACCTTCCCACTACGCCGGCTCCATTCGGAGCCGGCGTCCTCGTGGGAAGGTAGATTTTGCCGCCCGCCAGCCCAGGGCAAATCTCAAAATACCCTCTGTGGTCTTGCGACCGCGGAGCGGTATTTTGTCGGGGGTAGACTGGCGGGCGGCCTCCGCCGCCCGCCAGTCTAGGAATCACCCCCTATATTCCCCTCGCCCACTAGTCAACAGCACCCCTGGTCTGCCAAATGTAGGAGGGGCTTCCAGGAAAATCCTCCAAGTCTTCCTGGCAAATTTGGCCAGTTCCACATACTGCATAAAATGTCCAGGTCCCACACCAACCTCAAGCTGAGCACCCTCAAAGAAGATAAAGATTTTGTTCACGTATAAGTCGCCCTAGGTATCACAGCCACCATTCCGCCATACGTGACATGTCATGTTAGTCCTCATGTGGCGAAGTGGGGCAAGTATCCACACTGGTAACTCCCTATGGAAAGGGACCTTATGAAGCACCACATGCGCCATTGGTTGCCATAGCCTGACCATTTGCCAAACTACATAAGGGCAGACTGATGACACCCCTGACACCCTCCATTAAGAGCATCCTGATGTTCTCCATGCCCACACCCCACCAGTAAACATTTCTCCCAGTTGTCTCCCTCTGCCATCCATTGCACTGAATGCTGTAACATTGCAGCAAAGTAATAGAATTCCAGTCATGGTGCCGCCAGCCTGCTATCCTCATAGCTCCTCATCATGCAGTCCTAGCTACTCTACTGTGTCCACCAGCCCCTACCAGGGAGGTGAGTAGGGTATCCAACTTTTTAAATACTCAGGCATGGAGAGGACAAAAGTAATGTTGAATATTGTAGATACAGCATGGGAGGAGCACCATCTTTGAAATGACAATCCTACCCCTAAGTGAGAGTGGCAGGGTGTTCCAAAAAGCAACAGAAGATTTCAGAGAGTTGAGGACTCTGTTAATGTAATGTTGCATCTGGGCTTTTCTTGAGTGAGCAACTATAATCCACAGGTAGTGGAATCTATCCAGTTCCCAGCGAAAGCCCAGATCAGGAAGATTGTTCCACCGAGGTCCCAACCAATGTCACAAGGGGAATCAACAAGGATTTCATCCGATTTAAATGCAGACCAGAGACCACTACAAAGTCATCACGGATATGCAGCAGCCCATCCAGGGATTCCCACTGGCTTCTAAGATAGAACAGCACATCATCGGCATATAGGGGGTCATTACAACATTGGCGGGCGGCTTCCGCCGCCCGCCAAGCTGTAACCGCCATGCGGCCGCCAATGCGGCCGCACTCCCGCGGTGCCCATTACAACATCCCCGCTGGGCCGGCGGGCGCAAACCTAGTTTACGCCCGCTGGCCCAGCAGGGATGTGGCCGCAACATAGGAGCCAGCTCCTAATGGAGCCGGCGGTGTTGCGACCATGCGACGGGTGCAGTTGCACCCGTCGCGCTTTTCACTGTCTGCCATGCAGACAGTGAAAAGCTGCACGGGCCCTGTTAGGGGGCCCCTGGACTCCCCTTACCGCCAGCCTCTTCCTGGCGGTGCAAACCGCCAGAAACAGGCTGGCGGTTGGGAAGTCATAATCCCCAGGGCAGCGCTGCTTGCAGTGCTGCCCTGGCGGATTATCACCGCCTGGGCTAAAACGGCGGGAATCCGCCGGCCCTGGCGGTGCGACCGCGACGCTACCGCCGCAGTGGAAATACGGGTCTCCGTACCACCAGCCTGTTGGCGGTACGGACGCCACTTTAGCCCTGGCGGTCTCAGACCGCCAGGGTCGCAATGACCCCCATAGTGACATCAGTTGTGTTGTCTTCCAGACAGATATGCCCCAACTAGTCATGTCTCAGTGAATTTTAATCGCCAGCAGTTCCAGTGCCAAAGTGAACAGCAAGGGTGAAAGAGGGCAGCCCTGCCGAGTGCCCCTTCCCAACTCCCAGCCCACAGATAGGAGGGGACCAACTGAACCTGCTCATTTGGGCTTGTGTATAATAATTGAATCCAACCACAAAATTGCAGACCAAAGTCGAAGCTCTTTGGCACTTCTAAGAGGTAGACCCAATCAACTGTGTTGAATGCCTTTTCTATATCAGCAGTGACCTGGACTATCTCCGCACTCTTCCCCTCTACCTCTTGCAGTATATGTGTAAGCCGTCTCAGGTTCATATCTGTATTGTGGTCCGGTATAAACTGGCATGAATCTTAATTGATCACAGCACCCACCACTAGGCCCAGGCAGTGAGCTATCATCTGGGAAACAACCTTTTTTCTGACTTTTTTTTTCCGAAGGTCGTGGTTAACGAAAGCGCAACAACGCTTTTTTTAACCACGACTTCGGTTTTTTGTGCCTTAACTACGTATGTTCTGAACAACGAACATGCGTGGTTAAGGTACAAAGAAGGGACTTGGCGAAGGTAAGTGTGGGTTTAGGTTTTGGGGAGGGGGCGGGGGGTCAGGGGGTTTTAGGTTTTGGGGTGGGGTTGGGGGGCTGGGGTGTTTTTGGTTTTGGGGAGTTGGTGGGGGGTCAGGGGGTTTTAGGTTTTGGGGTGGGGTTGGGGGGGTGGGACGTTTTTGGTTTTGGGGAGTGGGTGGGGGTTCAGGGGGTTTTAGGTTTTAGGGTGGGGTTGGGGGGGTGGGGCGTTTTTGGTTTTGGGGAGTGGGTGGGGGGTCAGGGGGTTTTAGGTTTTGGGGTGAGTTTGGGGGGGTGGGGCGTTTTTGGTTTTGGGGAGTGGGTGGGGGGTCAGGGGGTTTTAGGTTTTGGGGTGGGGTTCAGGGCGTGGGGTGAGGGATGTAGGGTGAATGGTGCCTATTGCTAATGATTTTATCAGGAATGCCTTTACAACGAAATATCGTTGTTAAGGCATTCGTGGTAAAATCATTAGTAGTAGCAACGAGGTCGGTGTTCCGACCTCGTTGTTAAGGCAGTAGTTTTTTTTGCAGTCGTTGTTTCGTCGTACAGTCCTATCATCTTACAGAGGATCATTACATCAGTGTTTAACATGGTGAGTGACCGGTAGGCAGCAGAGTCCATAACATCCCCCCAAGTTTAGGTATCAAGCAAAACTCTCCCTCCCTCATGGTCAGGGGCAATATCCCCTTGTCACAGGCTTCAAGAAACACTTCCAGGAGTCCTGTCATGAGAGTGGCTAAGTCAGTTTGACACAATTCCAGTGGGAACTCATCCCCACCAGGAGCCTTATGTTTGAGAAGTAGCTCGAGGGCTGCTCTCAACTCCTCTAGTGCATAGTCAGACTCCAGGTCCAGGCTCTCCCCCTCCTCCACACTGGGGAGTGTGAGCCCCCCCAGAAAGAGTTATATCTTTGCCTGTGTGATCCATGCATCACTTTTATAAACCCCATCATGGTGATGTTTGAATGTTTCTACTACCACCTCCTGCATGATCATCGGTGCACCATCCTGGGCCTTCAAGTGAACAATAGGAGTCACCACTGCTCCTTTATGCAAGATCCAGGCCAGTAACCTCCCAGACCTGTCACCCTCTCTATCAAGATCCGCTATGCAGCCTTTCATTACCATTTTCTCCCTGTGGCTCTCCTCTGGGGCCATGACTCCAGTCTGCAACCTACCAAGCCCGTCTCTTTGTCCTCAACCTCCCTCCCCAGCTGCCTCCGCACCCCACATGTCAAACCCATACATTGTCCTCACAGAAATGCCTTCATAGCCTCATACTTGGTGGCCTTGCTGTCTGTCAGTGTTTGCACCAGCGTCTCTCTTCCCTCTGCATTAGTTAGTATGTCTGCAGGGAACCTCAAGTGTGGGTGCCCACCCCCAGGTGTGATGCCCCATCACAAGTTGCATTTAACTGGTGTATGGTCCAACAGGAACCTGACCAGGAAGGACACAGCAACTCCCTGATCCAACCTGCTGTTGGTATTATGTGTGAGGGAGCGACAGGTATACACCGACCACGTGGAAAGGGCGTTCTCTATACAACCACCAAATTCTGTATCACCACACTCAGTGTAGCAGTCATTTGGGATTGAACATGCAGTTGGGGAGGCAGTCTTTCCATTTCCTCTCTTAGCATGCAATTGAAGTCACCAAAGTAATGGCATGTCATCATCCCGTCCAACCAGCTCCTGGACCCCATAGTAAATCCATATTCAGCACTTAAGTGTTAAGAATAGAGATCTCATACATAACTGCCCACCACATCTGCTTCCGAGTATGCCAAGGAGAACGGTAATCGTTACTTTAGTAATGGTTTGGTGGTCTGACATCTGGCTACCCCCACGAGGCCTGCTCCCACCTGCCCCCACTGCATCTGCTGCAGAATCCCCATAACCCCGTCCTCTCCGGCTCCCAAATGAGGCTCCATCCCACATCTCTCTAAATTGTTGATGATTTTTGTTACAACATCCGTAGTTTACCAGTATGGGAAATTGATTTGCACTCAGAGCACATCTGTATATGCTAATATATGAAGCAATATTAACAAAATACATGCTCACTTCTAATGTAAAATGCCTTCATAAAACATAGTGCATTATACTTAGCTCGTACTATCTCAGATCATAACCCCATCTTGCTGTCACTGAGGTGGGGCCTGCCCCCCCACGCATTCCCACATGGAGGCTGAAACCAGAATCATTAGAAGACATACACTTTCAGGGAGAGTTGAAACAACACATTACTCAATTCTTTACAGATAATGAGGCCCCCTGATTGAATGGGATGCATTTAAGGTGGTGATTGGGGGAGATGTATAGCTGGAGCGGTGGGGGTCTGCAGGACGCTTCTTAGAGACACTGGATGGCAGAGGACAAACTGAGAGAGGCAGAAAAAAGTAGGCCCGAAAATTCAAATTTACAACACACCGTACTGGAGCTTAGGGCAACAGTAGCAGAATGTGCAGAACGTCTTCGTTGCTTCGATTATAAGAACTACATTACAAGGGCGCATGGGGAAAGGAACAAGGCGGGCCGGATGCTGGCTTGGGTGGTATTCCAGACTCAAAGAGGCTTGGTTATACTGGACATGTCAACAGAACAAGGAGACCATATATGTGGACAGGAACAAATTAACTCACACTTCATGATCTACTACAAATGACCATATAAAAGTAACCTCAGATATGACAGGGACTCCACGGAGAGTTATTTAACCCAATTACAACTCAGGACATTAACACCAGAGTTAGCGGGGCAGTTGGGAGAAGCTATCACCCAGCCAGAACTTAAGGGGGCCATCAAGGATCTAGCTAGGAGGAAGACTCTGGGGACAGACGGTCTCCCTGTTGAGTTTTATGCCACATACGTAGACCTACTGGCCCCAAGATTGGAGGCTCTTTATGGGTTTGCCAAAGAGTGTGGAATATTGCCGGCTTCAGCGCAGGAAGCGATAGTAGTACCCCTGCTAAAGCCTGGAAAAAATCCAGACATGGTGCATACAGACCATTATCCATGTTGAACCTATACTATAAGATCCTCATTAAGACCCTGGCCACAAGACTCCTTCCACACATACCAACGCTAATACACCCGGATCAAGCAGGGTTTGTCCCTGGCCGAAAAACCATGGCTAACATTTGTAGATTGTTAGCAGTCATGAGGGATCAAAATTCAGATGGTACAGTACCCAGGGTACTACCAGTAGACATAGAAAAAGCCTTTGACAGTCTAGAGTGGGATTTTCTCTACGCAGTAATGTCCAGGCTGAGGTTGGGTCCTCTATACATCGCATGGGTGAGACTGTTATACACCAAACCTACAGCTAGAGTGCGTACTGGGCAGACAATATTGAGAAGCTATGCGGTGGAACGTGGTACTAGGCAGGGATGCCCTTTGTCACTGCTGCTTCTTGCACTGGCAATGGAACCATTGGCGGCCACAGCATGCGGCGGAGGAGGGGGTCCAGGAGTAAGGGCAGGAGGCGAGAGACATCAGATTGCCTCATATGCTGATGATTTACTGATTTTTCTGGAGGACATGCACAGAGATCGACCCAGGGCGCAAGTGATGCTTTCTCAGTTCAGTAGGCACTCTGAACTGGGAGTGAACTGGGATAAAACCAGGCTGTTCCCTCTGAGACCCTCGATAGCGCCCCCGTTGGGGCTGTGAATGGGTAAGTGGGAACCAAGCTCCCTTTCCTATTTGGGAGTGAAGGTTTACCACGACCCACAGGATATCTTAGAGGGCAACGTTGGGGGCTTCCTGAGGTCCATCAGATCTAGTGTGGCTTTTTGGCAAACATTGCCACTGTCTGTAGCAGGTAGAGTAGCAATTCTTAAAATGATAGTCTTACCAAGACTATTATACCATCTTCCAGTACTGCCGATATGAATACCTAAAGCTATATTTAAAGAACTGGAATTATCAGTCACTGTATTTCTGTGGGGTAGTGGACGGAAGAGAGTGGCTCTGACCAAACTCCAGAGGCAATCTACAGATGGAGGGTTAGCAGTCACCGACTTTGAGGCTCACTACTTGGCAGCACAGCTCTAATGGCTTGCGCAATGGATTGTAAGCAGAATGGACCCAAGGGCAAAGGTGAAACCTTTCACCCCTCCAGGAAATAGATTACTTGAGGTGTTGCTGGGGTGCCCTGGTGGGGGTGCGAGGGACCCCCAGAATTCAAAATTTTGATCCAATGCTGGAAAAGCTATCTGTGCAAAATTAAGATAAGGACCCCCTACTCTCTGGAGCTCCCTCTGATGTTTTTGCAGGCCTTACCACACCGGAGTGATTGGGACGGGCTTCAGGCTTGCGTAGATGCCGGCATACAGACATTGGGAACACTGTTTACAGAAGGGATACTGATACCCTTTGAGACCCTCAGAGCTGAATTTGGCTTACCAAGGGGACATTTTCTGCTATATGGCTCCCTCGCAGCCAACATTCGACAGGACTGGCGGAAGGGACTGGGAGAACCTCCAGCGCAAACAACCTGTACATATATAGCGACTTTCACCGGCAAATATAAAGCGGTGCCAAATTTATATGGCAGGATTCGGGCTGATAAGATCATCCCCTTGTCCCAACTTAAATTAACTTGGGTGGGAGACCTGGGCGTTGAAATCGCTGATAGGGACTGGGAGCGCATTTTAGAGGGGGTCCCCCAAAATGACTCGAATGTTAGATTTAAACTTATTAACTTCTATGTACTGCATCTGGCATATCTTACCCCTGGGCGGATCAAAAGATATTTCCAGACGGAGGGAGGGGGCTGCCCAAGATGCGGGCTGTTGGGTGCAGAATTTAAGCATATGTTTTGGGACTGCCCTCAGCTAGAGGCATATTGGGAAGTGGTTAATCTGACCGTGGCTAGAGCTATAGGTAAAGAGATACCCTGCACAATGGGTCACTGCTTGCTGGGATAGTTTCCCCATTCATCCAAGAACAAAGTAACTAGCAGGTTCCAGGACTTGGCCTATGCATTGGCTAAGAGGGAAATTGCGATGACCTGGAAGAACCCGACAGGACCGAGGGTATTCCAATGGGTAAGAGAAGTGGCTAAATGGGCCAGATGTGAGGGGAATATTCTTCATAGGGAGACCAAGAGAGAAATGAGGCCGCCAGAAGTAGCGCAAGGCTGGGATACAGTGTTAGATGCTTTTGGAGAGGAGAGCCAGGCGGAACCCGCCCCGACTGAATGATTGCCAGACAGACTGGATGGACCCAGTTAAGACCCACCTACAGACAGTCCCCCTTATGATTAGGATCATGATCAATGAGGGATACACCACCACATACTGAGAGAGAGGAAGGTTATTCCCTACCCCTGTGCACCAAGTTCCACTGGCACCATAGCAATATATTGAAGGACTCACCTAGGGAGGGAGGGGAAGTTGGGGTGGATGAAGGAAGGGTGATGGGGAGAGTTATTGGGGTCTCAGCTATCCAAGGAATCTGGATTGTACAGATCGGGTAGAATACATGCACTGGGTTACAAGATGACTATCTATTGTACTGTATTATGACTACAGGTTAAATGGATGACTGAAACTGCAATAAAATATGTTTAAAAAAAATAAATAAAACATAGTGCATTATTTTGTGGGACCTTACCATCTTACAATATATATTATGGTTTAGTTAGTGGAATCTGTACAGTGCAACTACATTTACCTTACATCGTAGTGACTTTTGTGGCCTCCGTGGTGGGTTTCAGGGCAAGGGGAGGAAATGTGGACTAATGGTGAGATCTGCCAACATTGGAACTGAGAAATTGGATTCAAGTCATGGCATCCCTGTGACTATGGGGAAATTATAGTGATGTCTGTCTTGGCCTAAGTTGGTTCCCTTGTTTTTTAGCTTTTCGCATTGCACAATTGGCACATAGTACATTTTAGCTACATCACATTTTTAGCAGTATTATTTTTTAAGTACAAGCTTACATGATATTGTTCTGAGAAGGCAGGGTACATGACATTTGCTTCTAGTTAGCTTTCTTTCCACACAATAAGCAACACTTCGTGCAACGCTACATACCGAATCAGATACTATGGAGCATATTTAAGAAAAGTGGCGCTGCATGCAGTGCAGCGCCACTTTTCTTGCACTCTTTACCGCCCACTACCACCACCATGTGTGCACTGTTTTTTAAATATGGTGCACCATGGCGTCGGATAGGGGGCAATAGCGTTGTTTTTTATGATGCTATTGATGTACTCTGCAGGAGTAACGCCATCATTTTGGCACTACTCCTGCAGAGTACAGAAGGGCCCATTGTAAACAAATGTATGCTCTCTTTTAACACCTGCTCTGAGCAGGCGTTAAAATTGGCAAAAAAATGACACAAGGAAATCTGTTAGATTTCCTTGCACCATTTTTTGGGCCCCCCTAATGGGGGAACACCCCCTTTGCATACATTATGCCTGGCGCAGGGATAATACAGCACAAAAGGATACAAAGTGGCACAATGCCTGCATTGCGACACTTTGTAAATATGGTGCTGGGATTTTGGCCATCTAACAAAACATTAGCGTAAAACAAATGATGCTAATGTGCCAGTAGATGGCGCTAGGGGCTCTTAAATATGCCCCAAGCGTGTTATGTTACCAGTTTCAGCAACAGCTTCTAATACCAAGACAAAGCATCACATCAGAGCTGTATCTTCTAACACACTGTTGGTTTATTAGATAAGGAATGCGCAGACTAGAAGGGTCAAAGGGGCATTCCAGCCACAACCATCTTGGAACTGCTGTGCTTGACAATGCAACTTTACTGGTGCTGATTCATCAACGTCCTGATGAGAATTGCCATTCATCATACAAGCAGATTCCTGACATTAGTTTCAGGTATGAGGCAAAGGCTAATCCCTTTGATTGGGCAGGAAGAAGGGTACACCTAATTATGCTCTCTTTAGGTGTTTGGGTTCAAGTAGGAATCACTAAAATTTCTAGAGCCAGCTAACCATGTTAGGAATGTTCATTGTTTTCATCCTATTCATGATACTGTATTGTTTTGCTCTGTTTCGTGTGCCTAATTATCAAAGCTCATTCTCTCTCTATCATTATGTTAATTTCAATTAATATATTTTAAACTCAGCACATATCTTCTTTGTGTTTTTGCCTCGACATGCATGAGTGATCTGATGGAAGGGTAAGATCTGTTTCCACGGTTTCCCCGGGGAGTCTGAGTGTCATGTTTCAGGTTGCCACAAATCACCTTCTCCCTGTAAGGTTAGGGGTTCAGTTGAGGTGCTGCAAGGTAGCAAAGAAATGGGATGACAGTTTCTGATGGTGTGGATGGACTTAGTCCCCACATTCTGAAACTCTACCATCCCAAATTGTGCAGTCGTGTTTCATAATAGGAACCTCATCACATTGCACTACCAGTATCAGATCAGGTACTCATTTAATTGGTCTTCTTCCTGAGTAGTTGTGTCTTGTGTGCCAAAGGTGCCGTATTCACCTTGAAATGGAGATGTCCATGGTGTTAGGGGCATTATCTTTCTCACCTGTATAGGAAGCACCTATATTTGTCTACAGTCCATTCAAGCTTAAACTTTTAAATGGATACCCCACTGTAGTACTTCCCTTCTCTGTATTGCATATAAAATGGCAAATCTAATTAATAGTCCCATCAATCGCAGACAAGTATTTATTCAGCATGTGCTTCAAAATGGGGTAGCAAATAGGGGTGATGATGTTACATTCATGGTTGAGGCACACGCAGGGTAGGGAACTGAAGTTATATACTCCTGGATCACTTTTCCAGCAGTTGATGCTAACAATTTAACATTTCATACATTCACACTGGCAAGTGAACCACAACAATGCAGAGCTTACCAAAACTTAGAAATACCATTAAAATATCAAGAACACCGGAATGTGTTATGTCATAAAGCATGTTAGACTGGGTACCCTCAGCAATGATAGGGCCACATGGCCAGTGTTAGCAGGCTATGCTCCATATCCTAATATACAAAACTTTGCAGCAGCCAAATTACGTCCCTTATATACTAATCTAGTTCATATATAGGCGCTTAGCACAATTTGTAATGTGCACACTAACTACAGCACCAGCGAGGGCTTTTCAAGCTGTACAACCACAATTAGCTATGCCTGGGTTAAACACAGTAATGATAAGTGCTATTATGGGTAAGTCACCCACCAAACAGGAGGAAATCCTGTTTTGGATTCCACAAAAAACAAATCAGTTTGAAGCAGTGTTATCCCATATGGGAGCCCAAGATAAACATAGAATTCTCACAATGTGCGTGCCACTTGGAATGGTGCCATCAATTGATGACTGAGCCACATGAGGTACAGTCTTTGCTACAATATATACCAAACACTTGGCACACCGTCACTTGCTATCTTACCAGAACTGCTCAAACAATTTCAAAATGAAAATGGGACTGCCCTGGCCCTTGATTTGTTGGATGATATCAATTGCCAATTTTGCCACAGTATCCTCAATCATTTTAGGCAATACTGAAGGGGAAGCAGCTGTATTGGCAATTCGCCAATGACTCATACAAGTTCCACTAATAGACCAGGAACACGAGTTACCAAAAATTATAGCAGAAACCTATACTAATATAGTTTGAGATAATTTAGTTGTCAGACCAAGTAAGCCACAGCTTAAGGGTAGTTCTGAAAAGGACAATACCAAGCAAGCACAGAGTCTTTTAAAAAACACTGGGATGAACAAAAAACTAACAATAAAGAAAAAACAAAATCACAGGGAGATTGTCCACCGCCGGAGACCTCTGAAAGGCACTACAACTTTCACAACTGTGATACGATAAAGCAACCTGACAGGTATCAGTCCAGTTATACACGCTCTTCTCACTCCTTTCAGGACTCATCTGGCAAATGGAGTGAGAGAGGTGGGCAGTCAGAATGTTGACATGAAGAGTATGTGAAACCAAAGAAGGACCCACAGTGCTTATCTTACACAATAGTAAAAATAAGGAAGAGAAACTTCCACAACAAGGACCCCAATTCTGAGAGAGAAGGGTTGTGAAAAGTTCAGCGAGATATGTCATATTTATTGAGAGCATTGCTTCAGAACAGGACAGTGGCAGTGGCTCTGCTAGACAGCACAGCAGAGGTCACAATAGTTTGCCAGAGTTTTCAAGGTTTCTGGGTATGACAACAACTAGTGGCTGCATAGAGGTAGAAACCCCAAATCAGAGAGTCACACCTCCAGAGAGACTGTATAAACTGAAAATTATTGAGGGTAACCTAAAGCGCACAATTAAAGTAATTGTTTGGGAACATTTTACATAAAGCTAAGGCATGCTCTTGGCTGAAAAGGATTGGCCACAAGAGTTTGTTAGAACTCTCCCACAAGGAGAAGAGGTAATTTTATTGTCTTTCTCAGTCCTAGTCCCGATCAAGTAAAAGAAGCATATGCCACAGAATGGGCTTTTGCACAAGCCCCTGCATTGTACTGCAGCCATGTAGGCTGGAATAAAGAATCGCTTTGTCATGTAATACCTATATGGTCCAGCCCACAAATACAATCACAATATCCAATTAAACATGAAGCAAAAACTCCAGTGAGATAAATTCTCTCACAGCTTGTGTACCAGGGGGTAGTTGAACCCTGTGTATTTCCAATGAATAACCCTTTATTTCCCGTAGCAAAGTTGGATCATTCCTATAGAGCTGTCTTAGACTATAGAAATTGAACTAGTCGCACACACATTTGCAATATAAAAATTTACACTGTATAGCTCTAATGAACAACATAGTCCACAAAAAATACAAAACAATCTTGGATATTTTCAGCAGGGTTTTCTGCCAAAATCTAGCACCTGAAAGCAGAGATTTACGAGTTTTTGCTGCATTAGGCTCTCGGCATCGCTTTTGTCTACACCCTCAAGGGTAAAAGAACAGTCCTGGGCTGTCTGCTGCCCAAGTAATATCAATATTGCATGATATTCACCAAGAAGCATTGTCCTCTGTTGACATATATCTAATGGATGATGACTTAACCATGCATTTAGCCAGGGTGCATTGCATTGTTTTGGGATTTGCCGAACACGGCTACAAATTCAACTTCAGGAAAACAAAAATTGCTTTCATCAGCGTCCTATTGGGATAAGAACTATCAAATGAGGGAAATTGCCCTGCACCACAATTCCTTGAGACGTGTGCTCAATTACCACTACCAAATACAATTAAAAATTACAATCCCACTAAGGATTATTTAATTTTGTTAGAATTGATATTCTAGACTATGCACAATGCACAAAACCTTTATGTTATTTAATTTGTCTAGATTTTTGCAGAGAGTACTGATGTACACAGCATGCAGAAATACTCAGATCACATACAGACTGACATGTTTGCAGCCCAACACACAACATCTACATACACTTGTATACAAAATAAATTTAGCCATTTGGATAATTCCTGGTGCAATGGCTTTATCTTTGTCACATTCAATGAAGATGAGACAGTACCGATAGCATATAAATCACATTTCTATTGTTCAGCAGATATGCGTTTTACATTCCACTGAAAAAATACTGACTGTGGTACAAATGGCTGTCATGAAGGAAAGATCATTCATTGGCTCAAGGGAAATGCAAATTTGTTGTTGCTCCCATTCCAGCCATAGAAGCTGCTACTAAAGTAAGTGTACCAAATGCTGAAATACTACATCCATGATGGATACAATGGGCCACTTCCTTGACTGCCACTGATGTAAATTATGGTTTTGGCCGTACACTACAAACCCAATAATTTTTACAATATGAACAGGAGTACCCCATGGCTACAAACATTTTGCTTCTTGAACAGTATAAATATACAATATCTACTGATGGGTCTGCCCAGGCTGCTATAGGTACCAAACACCAATAATCCGTGTCTTGCGCAACCGTATATGGAGTAGTGAGGTATGGTGACTTCCACCCTCAACAAACATAGACATAGGCCCTCATTATATGTCTGGCGGTCTTAAGACAGCCAGTCGTGCGGTGGAGGTCGGACCACTGCTGTTGTGGCGGTCTGACCGCCACATTACAACTGTGGTGGAGCCACCACGGTCTGACCGCCAACACCTCCAGGTTGCCGCCAGTCAAAAGCCTGGCAATCTCAGTGGTTGTAATCCGCTAGGGTGGCACTGCATACATCACAGCCCTGGGGATCATGACTCCCCAATCCACCAGCCTTTTCATGGCAGTTAGACCACCATGGAAAAGCTGGGGGACTAGGGTCATGGGAGCCCCATGGACAGCCCTGTCATGCTTTCCACTGCCCGGATTACGGGAAGTGTAAAGCGCAGCAGGTGTTGCTGCACCCGCTGCACCGCCACATTGCCGCTGGCTCGATTACAAGCCAGCTTCAAGGTTAAGGCCCTGCTTCCCGATGGGCTGGCGGGTGGAAATAGATCCAGCGGGAAACTTGTAATAGGGCCGGCAGTGTTCTGGCTGCACTAGCGGTCAGATGATGGTACGAGTTTGACAGGCAGCCTCCTCTGCCCGCCAAACTTGTAATGAGGGCCATAATCTCTTGGGGACTGTACAGCTCAGCTAGCTGAATGAAAGTCATTATTTCTGACATTGGAACATTCAGATATAAAATGCCCCACTTTAATAGTGGATCCTGAATTCCTCACTTTAATAATGCGTGATTGGTATTACTGTGTCAAGTCTTTTAATTAAAATTTGTATTATTAGTGTCTAAATAGATTCAGAGATTCTAAAGAGAACACTGTCAAGCATAGAATACTCTGGTGGAAGGTGGAAAAACTAAAAGATAGCCTGCCACTGGCTCATGTCATTTGCACACTGAGCCACCAATGTGTTAGAATACATGTTGTAAGGAATTCACTAGCTGTTGAAGCCACAAAAGGTGTAGTCAAGACTGCTTCAGTAGCTGTGATTACTCATTCTCCTATTAGGGTGGATGATGACATTATGGCCGCTGTTAATGCTTCAGCCAATAACACTGTATTACCCATCGCTTAGCCAGCAAAATATTCCTTCCACTTAAGTGCCCAAAAAGTTCCCTATACAACAATACTAGTGGTGGGAGATTGAGTTATCCCCAACCAAGACCACAGGTTAGAATTAATAAAAGCAGCACACGAGGGAGTTGCACCCGCCCATACTGGTGTGCTGGCTGCAGTCTCATTATTATAAAAATTTTATTGGTGGCATGGTCTGTACAAACAGACCAAGCGGTATGTCCTTAGCTGTGACATTTGTCAGCAAAGTAAAGGCTGCACCATCAAGCTTCCACCACAGACACCCCTCTTAGTTTCCAAAAAAACATTTCAATGCAATTACCTTGACCATTGTGATCCCTTAATCATTGATGGTGTTTTCAAATATATTCTGCTTGCAGTAGATCCGTGCTTCAGATTCCTTTGGATGTGGCTACAGTGATTGACTGATGCTCGAACTGTTATTAAAGACTTGCAAGTCTTCATCAGGACATATGCAGTAGCTGCATTTCACTCAGACCAGGGCCCTCTTTTTGCCACTAAGGCTTACAGGGACACTAGGGGAACTTTGGGTGTGGCTGTGCATTAGTCCTCATCATACCATCCTGAGGGAAATTCCATTGTGGAGAGGGAGAACAGTGACTTAAAACAGTCTTTAACAGCTAGGGTATTAGGTTCAGGTCACAGTTAGATTCATCACCTATTTGGGGTCCAGAGAGCATGAAATAATCTGCCTAGAAGATCCTTGGGTGGCCGAATGCATTATAAAGTCCTGGTTGGCATCCAGATGAACGTCCTAGATCTAGATGGTCCTAGCACGATGGCAGCAGAAACACCTTTCAACGTAAATGAACGTCTAACTGTCTTAAAGGACCCACAAGCATTTTGCAATGCAAGCCTGATTCACAAAGGTAACCTTTTACATTTGGTCTAACCTTAGACCACATGTCTAAGCTAACGACTTTGGAATTCACAAAAAGAGTTATTTTTGCACTTTAATTTGATATGGAAGCAACTAGTAACGGCTCAGAAGGATGCCACATACACAATGCTTAACATAGAAAAATTGCCTTTCTCTGTATCAGAGACACCTTCAGCCATATGGCTCACACATGGAGTTATCTCATTGTCTCTTTCCTCATTTCAATTCACTGCATGTTTGAAACATTTTCTGGTGGGCAAATATGAGGCTTTAGGGGAGAGTTTCATCCACAAGGTGTGGGAAATGCCTTTCAATTGCAAGTGTGTTACTGGAGAAATGTAAGTTTTCCTAAGCGGTATTGAATGTGAAACTTCACTAAGCCACACTATGCTTTTTAAACAGGTGACATGGTGCAGTGTCTCTTATACATTGGCGGCCAATTTAGCTTGTTACTTGAAGGGAGTTCCAGTTTCCTTGATTCACTCAGTGTTTCAGTTAGATTCAAATGGAAGTTACTTGATACTAAATGATCAAGGCTGTTGTGGGATGAGTGCAGGTGTCTCATATGGGGTTTCTGTTACTCAAATGGTGACCTGCTGCTGCAATATACTTTTTCCTCCCACACATAAGATTGGAGTAGCAAAGCTTGTGGCCTTCCATTTCAACATTTAATGTTAACTTCAACAAGCTAAGCCGACTCAAAACACTATTGTTTCATAAAAATGTGCACTCACATCCCCCTTGACATGTTTGAAATGCAAGGTCGTCTTCTGATATGTGCTAATTTTCCATTACATTTTGGTGAACTTGTGGATCCCATTTTTATTTTGTCAAGCACCGCAGGAATTGCACACTGTTTTAAAGCGATAGGGTCTGGCTGTGTCAGTAGCTTTCAGTGGAGGCATTCCTGCAGCAATTCAGTCTTTATTTTGGAGTGTCTTTGGAGGCTTGCCACTGATATTGGCTCTAATAGGTGACATTTTGGTCTGTTTTTTCGGCTCCGCAATGATGTCCATTCTCAAAGCCAAAGGTGGATACAACTACCGCACTTCAACCTGTATTATAAACGTGTGATACAGTACTTTGGCACATCTTTAGTGGAGGAACTGAATGATGACTGGTGTCTGTCCTTTGGACCAGTATGGTTTTATTGCATCCAGCCTGTGTTCGCTGTCTTTGGTGTCCTTATGAAAGCACACTGGATCTTTGTCTTGCAACACAATTAGTACTATCTACTGACATGAATCTGTTGATGTCTCTGTTACGGGTCCATTGTCAATGTTGTCCTATGAGAATACGATTGCTTAAGGATGCCGTTTATGAGCCCTTACTTGTGAATGCAACTTTAGGATTCACTCTGGAAGGCTCATCATCAGCAGGCAGTGAGGAGGATGCTACGGTCTTGGTAGCAGCTGAGGCCACTGACCATGTGTGTTGCTTTGACCTATTCACCAAGGTTCTGGTGGCACTATAGTTTGCGCAGAAGCAGAATCCATGCGGGATTCCATTGACCTTGACAATTTGGATGCCTACATGAATGTTTAAGTTTGGCTCCTATTTTTTATCTAAATTTATGCTCTTTTGAACTGCCAAATTATGTAATTCGGTTTGTTTGATTTGCTTGTTGGAGTGAATATTTTATCATTTTACTAGCTTTGCATACTTTTATTTGATAGAGTTTTCAAATCTGCCCCTGTCACCAGTAAGGGGATGGTGTGGTGATGTCCTTCATTGACTGAGTTGGTTCCCCCTGTTCTTTAGCTTTTCACTTTGCATGTTTTACATATAGTACATTTTAGCTACATCACATTTTTAGCATCATTAATTATTATTGTTTATGCACAAGCTTACACAAAATTATTCTGAGAAGGCCGTATACATGACATTTGTTTCTAGTTAACTGTCTTGCTACACAATCAGGAAGACTTTGTCAAACACCAGATACTGAATGGGATATTCTGGGTGTCGGGTGCCAGTTTCACTGACAGCTTATGATACCAAGACAAAGCATCACAGCAGAGCTGTATCTTCTGACACAGGGCAGTTTTATCATAGAAGCAATGCACTGACTGGAATGGTCAGAGGGGCATCCCAGCTGCAAACATCTTGTGACTGCTGTTCTCGACAATGCAGCTACACTGTCGCTGATCCACCAGCCTCCTGACGAGAATTGCCATTCATCACACTTGCAGAATCTTGTCACAAGTTTCAGGTAGGAGGCTAAAGCTAAACCCTTGGACTGGGCCTGCAGAAGAGTACACCCAAATAAACTTTCTTTTAGGGTATTAGAGCCACATAGAAATCACTAGAATATCTAGAACCAACTAATGGTGGTGGGAATTTTCACTGTTTTCACCCTGTTCATGATGCTGTTTAATTTGCTCCTTTCGTCTGCCTAATCATCACAGCTCATTCTCTCTATATAAGATTATGTTAATGTCAATAATTATATTGAAAACTCAGCACATATCTTCTTTCTGGTTTCGCCTTAACATGCATGAGTAATGTGAAAAATGACTGAGATCTGTTTCCACAGCTTCCCTGGGGAGAACGAGTGTTATGTTTCAGGTTTCCACAAATCACTTCTCCCTGTAAGGTTAGGGGTTCAGGCAAGGCACTGTGAGCTGGCCAGGAAATGGACTAGCAGTTTCTGATGGTGTGGACGGACTTGGGGCCAGATGTAGCACGCCGTTTGCATGGCGCAAACTGCGAAAAACGCAGTTTGCCCCATGCAAACGGCCTCCTGTGATGCTCATTCCCAAATTGCGAGTCGGTACCGACTCGCAATTTGGGAATGCGACTCTCAAATAGGAAGGGGTGTTCCCTTCCTATTTGCGACTCACATCGCAATTCAGAGTTGCTTTGTGACCGCGAATGCGGTCGCAAACCAACTCGCAGTTACCACCAGTGTCACACTGGTGGTAACTCATTCGCAAAAGGGAAGGGGTCCCCATGGGACCCCTTCCCCTTTGTGAATGTAGACAAAAATATTTTTGCAGAGCAGGCAGTGGTCCAATGGACCACTGCCTACTCTGAAAAAAACGAAACCAAATGGTTTCGTTTAATTTTTCATTTTGCAACTTGTTTTCCTTTAAGGAAAACGGGCTGCAAAATGAAAAAAAAAAAACTGCTTTATTTAAAAAGCAGTCACAGATATGGAGGTCTGCTGACTACAGCAGGCCACCATCCCTGTGAGTGCAGGGACTCGCTATGGGGTCGCAAAATGCGACCCACCTCATGAATATTGATGAGGTGGGTCTTTGCGACCCCATAGCGAGTCGCAGAAGGTGTCTGAGACACTATTCTGCATCCGATTTTGCGACTTGCAAATTGCGAGTCGCTCAGACTCGCAATTTGCAAGTCGCAAAATCGGATTTTGCTACATCTGGCCCTTAGTCCCCCACATTCTGAAGTTCTGCTTTCCCAAAACACCTACTCCTGTTTCATGATAGGAACCGCACCACAAAATCTCTTCGATGTGGATTTAGTAAATTTTGACACAATGGAAAGCAGCAAGGGAAGCAGCGGGTCTGTGTTACATGAAAAAAGAGACCGTAAATGTGCCATATTTATGAAGATATAGCATAGATTTGCTCTCTCATAGCGGTTGTGCATTTCTTTCTGCCTAACACAAAAGCAGGTATCCTTGTGCTATGACACAATGCTGCCTGCATTATGGTTAGAATAGTTTTTGTGCAAGAAGGGATACTTTTCTGCACAAAACCTATTATTAGAGGCGTATTCCTCTTTGAATGTGTAAATACAAATAAGAATTACCTAGGCAAAATAAAGCTCATTCCCCCAAGTTGTGTCAGCCTTGAGTAGGCACACTACTTTGGTGGAAGCCCTTCTTTACTGACTTCAGTAAATATGGATTTGTGTCATATATACATAGGAATGGGAGCATGGGCATTCCCATTCATTCACATGGGTGGATGAATGGAATGCCTATGCTTCCTGAATGTAACACTTCCCTGATGCAAGGTAACTCAAGGTAAAGTCTACAGACACTGTTTTCAAAACAAATCAGTGTAAATTGTATGCTCCCAATTTCAGTCTTGCGCTTCATTCATAGCAAAGCAGTTGGTTCCCCCTCTTACTGATACTGAATGGCTTCCCTACATCAGTGTTTGTATAAGCTGTAAGAGCAAGATCCGAACATTTATTTTTTTAGCCTGATGCGAGAGCTGTTGAATTCAAGCTTTGTTGACTACTAAGCTGCATAGTCTTGATTCCACCTTGTGCTTTTTTTCACCACAAACCACGTCCTGGCTCTTAATCTCACCCTTCTCTCACTTCCTCTTACTTTCTCTTTCTTCGCCACAGTCTGCCTGCTGCTCTGAATCAAAGTTTAATTCTGAAACATAGGGTCTTGTCCCCAAAAATGTGTGCCGATGTAGACCACTTGCATCAATCGCCACAAATTAAGCTCTGTACTTTATTGCTCGGCACCCATGCCTTTTATGTGAGTGAATTGACATTGATCGGACTTAAACCGGATTATCATTCAGTGAATGAGTTTGGGATGGGAATGCATTTCTGAACCCATCTGCAATGCACCTTCTGCACATTCATGAACAAAGCACATTTTGCGCGTTCGATACATTTCTTTGATAAGTTGTTTCTCTGCAAAAAACATTATTTTTACCTGATCTAAACGTCCATAAATAACGACATCTAGGTCAAGGATCAGACCCTATTTCTCTCTGTAAGACTGCTTAGCGTGATGTTTGGTATTAAAAATATATAAATATCAAAACTCGCCCTTTTCTGGCTAACAAACGACATTCAAACACTCAACAGCAAAATACCGAACCTTAGTAGTGGCTTTGTATTGTTGTTTCTGGTTATTAATGTCTCAGCATTTGTTTTGTTGTATTACAGTCTGCCTGAGAGGCACAAAGATTCACAAAAGGTGCTACCTGTCGTTTGATGAGTCCAAGCACTTCCATGAAGCTAATGAAGACTGCATTGCAAAAGGAGGGACGCTGGCTACTCCCAGGAACATTGACGAAAACAATGCTGTTCGTGATTATGGGAAGAAAAGCCTGCCAGGACAAACCGAATTCTGGTTGGGAATCACTGACATGGTCACGGAAGGGAAATTTGTGGATGTCAATGGGATTCCCATCAATTACTTCAACTGGAATCGAGCCCAGCCCAATGGGGGCAAACGTGAAAATTGTGCTCTTCTCAACCAGTCTGCCCAGGGGAAGTGGCAGGATGAAGTCTGCCGCAGCTTAAAAAAATATATTTGTGAATTTATCATTCCCTAAGTAGTGCACTGTTTGTGAGTTTATCATTTCCTAGGTAGTGTACATCCATGCTGAAATTCGAACTTGTAAAACATCTTTAGGCACATAGAAATCATAAGCCTATTCTGTGCTATACCCTGATGACTTATTTTGTCAAATACAAAACATAATTTGAAAACTGGGGACAGAATATTGGAAACGATGTACTGCCTCACAGTGCACTATGGAGAACCCTTATGTCTTTGTGGCAGGACCAGACTGGGACATATCACAGCCAATGTGCATTTTCTGTTTTAGTTGCGAACTAGCACTTCCTCTGGAAACAGTGCATAATGAAAAACAGCCTTTAGTCCACCTCTCACTGTGCAAGCGGCACCTTAGCCTGCATTTCGAAGGGAGGTAAAGATCCCACTGCAGGCAGGAGCAGTGACTTACTGCACTGGCTTTAATGGGGACGCCCTGGGTTTTTCTGCTACCCCCCCCCCCCCACTTCTCAAGCAGTGTCCTTTAGGGCGCAGTGCTGACACACCACCGTTATATGGTGCAGTCAGTTTACCTCCTTGTAGAATCTTTGTCTCTGCACCCACCTCAGTAATATGGAACAAAGACAAAGGATTTCCTTGTTTGAATGGAGCCACACTGCCTAGCACATGAGGATACACATCACTGAGGTCGGATCAGTGCACATTTGCAGCCTGTATGATTTGTATTACAGAAGTGGCCAAGTAGAGCAAAAGCAAAATCCCCCTTCCATCCCCAGGGCACTTTCTATAATATGGCTCTAAGGCTACAATATTGGATATTTTATTATGATAAGGGCTTCTAGTTTTCAGTTGTTACTGTTTCTTACACATAAATACATATGGAAAACGATGGCTTCCTGGTCTTTATTCATTTTAAAAACAGAAGTATTCAGATTAGAAGTAATCTATTGAGTGACTATTCATGCTGCCAGTCTCCAATGACATGCCAATATCCACATTTCCGCAGAATGACAGTAGCAAGAGTTCAATAATTAGTATCAGATTTCTATAAATAGCTGCAGATACGAACATGCTTTTGTGCTAAGACTCTATTTTCATATGAGGGTACTGACAGGTTATACATGACTGCTTATAGTGCTAAAATCCAACAAGCATCCACCTTAGAAGGTGCATTTATGAACTGAAAATATGTGAAAATATACTAGTTGCAACTTCAATAAGTCACAGAGCACACAATAAAAATGGTAAAATAGCAATAATACGATAAATATAAATAAGGATACATATAGTTGAGAAAACCCTAAATTAAATACTATAAACCGGGGAGTGCTATGTGTGATACATAATGATCTGCAGTAGGCAGCACTCTGCTTAGGGACTGTAACCAAATCAAACTTTGAAATTCAGTGGTCATAAAGCAAAATACAGTTGTTTATATGATTAGCTTCATCATTTATGAAATTTGTCTATTTAAGATTTCCTTTTTTTAAATGGCAACAAATGTATATTTTAATACCATTTTTTACCAATCTAATCAATCATTGTTACTCGTGCTGCGTGTCCTCAAGCCATTGATATAAAAATGATTTGTTCGTCCTAAAACAAATACTATTCAAAGTAATAATTAATTAAACAAGTGTGTTCACAGTCCTCCATCAATGAACAAAATGGTTCTTAAAAATGTATGTTCACATGAATGTAAACCAAACTGGTTGGTGGTGACTGATGTGCAACCAAATTATAAGTTGATCAAAAAGTTATGATAAAATTATATACATCCGAAGGTACGTTAAAATTGTTGAATTCTGTCCGAGGACTATTACACGGGAATGTTTTTTTCTAACCCACACAATGTAAGGGATGAATGTGCTCTCTGTACAATCACAAAATGTGTTGTTTTCCAAAGATTATTTTTTAGGTTAATAAGGATTATGGCTGTCTTTTTTGTATACTATGGGCCAGATTCGTAACAGGTCCATATGGTAAATAGTCATTTAGAAGTATGTGAAATAGTTCTATGGGAGTGATACATTACACTTTCAGAAATGCCTTTCTGAATTCCCCATTTAGTAAAAGTGCAAATAGTGTGCAGGTGTTTCTTGTTGTACTCATTGAGCATGACTATTATCATTTCATTTCCTTTCTGGGTGTTTGAAAGGCCAATTCACAAAGGCACTTAGAAAATGTAAAGTACTTCACATGTTCATAAATGTCTTTATGAAATAATCCTTACATGTTTTGCCATAGTAATATGTAACAGTGGCACGTTCAACCAGTCACTGCAATTAAGTGAAGAATCTACAAATCAAATAATATAATAAAAATTAATAAGGCCTCACGTGGCGTTGGCCACAGTGGTGATACAGTGCAATTGTAAATATGTTTGGTGTAGTCATTGAAAAAAAAGGTTACCATGCTTCTGCATCAATAAGGAAAATATGAAAGCACATTTTGAAATCAACATTAGGTTCACAGTGAAAGACTTATGAAAAGCTGATGCCTACCCACAGCCAGGCCAACTTAAGAAAATACATCTGGCGAAACACGAATATATTATAAACTGGTGATTGTACTTCACGTTACAGAAAGTGTAGCTTCTCTATACCTATATGGCACACTGTAACATATGGATTAACAAATTATTAGTCTAAATTATAACGCTAAAGCAACGTTGTCTCAGTCCCCCTCCCCTCTAATAGCTAGAACAGCCATTAAACAAGTTATTTACACCCCATGACTGCACTAGTACTTTTTTAACCCATTACTGTTAATACTTAGGCCCTCATTTTGTCATTGGTGGTAAAACCCGCCTATGGCCTCGATGATGGCTGCCAAAATACAGTCACCGCAGCTACCATTCGTCCACCATATCATGATCACTGCCGGACCTCCGCCACAAGAAAGGTGGAAATCCGGCAGTGATCATACTGGCAGATGGTGGTTAGCTGGCGCTGCTACCACCAGCACCGCCACGCCAGTTGAACGCCGCCAGCCATATCATGACCTGTATACGGCCTGGCGGTGTTCTGCTGGCGAGTGCTGCTGGCGGCAGAAGCGCCCCTGCCGGAAGACCTCCTAGAACAAGGTAAATCAGGCTTTTGACAGGGGAGGGTGGGGGAGTGTTGCGTGTGTGTGTGCCTGGTTGTGTGCATGAATGTGTGTGTGTGTGTGTGAATGCATCTGTGTGTGTTGTGTTGTTTGCTTGTGTGTATGTGTGTGAGTGAATGCGTGTAAGAATGGTGAATTGAGTGCGTGTCTGCATGTCAGTGTGATTGTGGTAAGAATGTATGCGAGCATGTCTGGAAGTATGAGTGTATGAATGCGTGTATGCCAGAGTGAATGGGTGTATGCGTGGTGCTTGTCTGTGGGTGGGTGTGTATGGGGGGGTCAGGGAGTGAGAGGATCGGAGGGGGGAGTTTGGATGGAGGCGGGTGGGGGTGTCAGGTGAGTGGTGGGGGGGCGGGGGACCTGCCTACCTGTGACAGGGAAGGGATACCCTGTCACCGGTAGGGCTTACCACCATTGTTTTTGTGGCATTGCTTACACCACAAAAACCATGGTGGTAAGCAGGCTTAAAATGCCGCTGACGGTACTATGCCAGCCGCCAGGCTGGAGATTGACATCTCCAGCCTGGCGGCTGATACCACCATGCTAGTATGAGTGGAGAAGTGGCGGGTTGGCTGCAGCATTCTCATAATGTGGCGGTATGTACCACCAGCCGGTTGGCGGTACTACTGCCACATTAACACTCGCTGCCGGGGTCATAATGACCCCCTTAGTGTTCTGTATTTCCCTCCACTCATCACAGATCTTACATCGTTCATCTTTCACCTCTATTTCTTCTCTCTTTCCCTTAGTACCATCATTCTCTGTGAATGTTTTCTTCATTTTTATCAGTCTAGATCCCTTTGCCATGGCAAATCTACAAACACCAATAATTAAAATGTGCATCAATACAGCACCTAGAAGTCCACCACCTAAAATCCCTTACCAATCGCTGCTCGTGCACCTTCCTCGTCCAACTCTTTCAGTTCCTTCAACACCCCGTGATATTCCTCACACAACTTTTAATAACCTTACACTTGTAGAAAATACAGGTACAGCACTGTTGAACTTTCAACATCCTGTCAACTCATCCCTCTTTTGTTAGTAAAATATCTAAAGCAAGCCTGTTGTGCAAATCATAGTCCTAATGGCTACCAATTCTATATCAATAGCTAGCAAAGCTCCAGCAGTGCTGGTTGCAAGCTTGTCAATTAAGGTAGAATGCTTTATAATCTTTAAGTCATTCAAAATAACACCCACAGAAGAAATCATACTGCCAAAGATGTCTCCCACTATCTCCGAAGCACTGCTACATTTAACTCTTCTCTAAGGTTTTAACCTCCTGGACTTTCATTGTACCTACATGATGTATTTCAGGAAATACTAGTGCTAAATAGTTACTTTCAACCCAAATGGCATGAAGTTAAAGTAGGTATTCTTTCCACGCACACAATAAACTGTAGGAATGACAGGATAATTTCCTGCAAATATATTATCTGTATGTCCCAGAGCTTCAACTTATGAGGATATTCAGTTCACTCCATCCTTTGGAAATTGTAAACATTCATTTCCTTGTAAAACACAATGTCCCTTGCTGTTGCCAATCTAACCTTAACTTAGCTTGTATTCTAAGGGTCGTGTATTTCTCCTCTTCTTTCCTGCATGCTTACTTTGAATCAGACTTTCCATCTTTCACATTCAATTCAGACACTTTTCCGCAGTCCTCTAAATCATCAATAAAGGTCTTTTCAGTTTAGCTCAGCTTACAAGTTAAATTCTGTCTATGGGCATGTGCAGTGTCAGGCTCAACTGAGTATCTATAGAAATGCCACACAGTATTCATATTTTTGACATTTTAATGAGGGCTCAAATGCCTTTATATGGACACTTCGGGTAAAACTAGACCATAATTTGAGAAATATTTGTCAAAATGGTGTTCTTGATACAGTAAACTAAGTATTATACTACAGGCAATGCCATAGGTAAGGAAAATGTGCTGGTAGGTCATTCCTTCCCTCACAGATGCAGGTAAGTAGGTAAAAACATAAGAGTCCTTGGCTTGCATTAATCTAGTGTACTTATGAAACAGGTTGAAAAAGACAATAAAGGAAAAACGTCCCTCTGAAGCATCCTTATGGAACATCTTAAAACTATGCTGTTCCACTAGATGCAAAGCTGTAGGAGTGAGCTTGGGGTGGAACTTAATATGACTGGTTTTGCAGAGAAGCCTAAATCTATTAGTAGACCAATCATTAAAATGAAACAACAATCAACACTATAGACACTTTTACTCTATCTTATTTTTTTCAAAATAATCGACATTGTTTCTCTATAATCAGACCAATGAAAAAGTTTAGCTGGAAGCAAAAAGAATGATTACTACTTGTCATTTCTGCTTGTACAAAAATGGAAAACCTTTTCATTTCAGATGAATATTTTTATGTACAGTTCTCGTTGTGAGTTATATCTAACCCAACGTTATCTTATTCTAAAATGTCAACCCTATGATTTGGTAGGAACCTTGGCCCTAAGAAGCTTCAGAATTCAATAAAACACACTTGACAGGTACAAGTCACTTGTAGTGACACTGATCAGAAAATTCAAGAACTCATAACTTTGGTAGCCTTCTTCACTGTGGTTCTGCAGGCACTGTCCATTACTACTCAATTCATAAAAGATCAGATCTAGTTCACTTCTGGCAAAATACATCCACTCAGCAGCTGTTTATCTTTGACTAGGCACCCTTGTCCTCTTTGATCTTCTGAATAATGGCTGTCTTCACTGTCACTCTGTTTGCTTGGATCAATTTCTTCAGGGTCAGTCTGTGGAATACATTCTTTGGATACAATTACTTTCAGTCTCTCAAGATTTCTTTGTCACCCTTCTTTTCCATGGTTTCCACTGGTCACACTGCAAAAAAGCCCGACTCAGCAAATCAGTGGCTGTTGGCACCACTTCTTTACCACTGTGGGTCATTCACTGAGTGTGGGAGGCATTCATCCAGTTAGGCGAACAGTCACATTTGATTGCTGTGTTGATGACTAGAATGTCATGAAAGGGGCCAAGCCAACGAAGTTCCAGGGACAACTTACTGAGTTGCTTCTTCACCAGTGCCCAGTCTCTGGGACTAAGGTCATGGCACTGCTCCTGGTTGGCACAATGCTGAGCAGAACCAACTGCTGTGAGTATTTTCACAGTGCAAGAACTCTGCATCGACCTTGCAGTCCACAGCAGAACAACTGCTATGCATAGCTTCCCGACACAGACCCTTGCATCTCAAATCTCTCATGGACGGCAGCCTCTATAATGATGCAGGTTCTCACGTAGCAGCATCTCAGCTCCTGGGAACCAATGCATCACCTCAACAGTGCAAGGCATCCTTGGAGTTGAACTTCGCATTGCTAGGCCTTGTTGACGGGATCCTCGATGATGATGCTGGACCTCACATCTCAACTTTGCAGCTCTTTGGAACTGATGCATCACCTCAGCTGCATGATCCATCCTCTAAGCAGGACCTCACAAGGCTCTGCAACCAGGAATAAAATCACTCTTGTTCAGTAGACTTAACTAGGTCCCTCTATTCCATCACAGTTGGCCTGAACCTGTGACTTTGTCCTGGTCTGTTTCCACCAGATATCCTCAGTAGGTGCTTTGTACTTTTCAGGAGAATTGCTGTTTCAACCTGGTGAGAAATAGAATGCACCACATCAGCCAGTCCCTTGCAGTTGTTGAGAACCATATCATTTGAAATATTCAGAAGAGCATTAGCAGGCACAACAGACAGCCTCATGGCTCTACCTATGAGGATCTCGTGAGGCGACAATCCTGTCCTCTGATGAGGGGTACTTTGGAGACTCAACAACACCAGACAAAAAGCATCTGGCCAACTAAGGGTTGCAGATTTACAAACTTTGGCAAATGAGATTTCAGTGTACCATTAATCTGTTCAACAATCCCTGATTCTTGAGGTTGGTACCTCCTGTATGGTCTCTGCTCTGCTTGCAAGTATATACACTGTATTTTCATGTCCTCATTGTTGAAATGTGTTCCACAGCAGACTTAAGAGAAACCAGCAATCCAAAATGTGAAATTAATTCACACAGCAATAGTTTGAATACAGTAAGATTGTCATTCCTCCTACTTGGGTATGCCACCAGGAAAGGGACAAGATGCACACGATAACTAAAACATATCAAAACCCATTACAAACAGGCATCTCAATGAAGTATAACTGCACATGATTAAAAGGACCTCCTGATCTCCACATATGACTCAGTGTCACTGCTGTCCTCCATCCCACATTTACCTGTTGGGACAGATTAACATATTGTAAGTCTAAATTGCAATGTATAAAGCTGCCTTGTCTCAGTGGTACAATGTGAAAACTGTGTTTGTGCCTGTTTTTAGGTCTGGCCTCATAGCACTGCTCTCTGCTATATGTATTCTTAATAATTTTTCAAAATATAAATAGTGGCCTTTGGGTCTGCTTAAAGGAGTATTCGTTTCTCACCTTATGCTATTGTCTATTTAGTGCATCATTCTACCTTTTAGGAAGTACTTCCAATTGAATGCATGCCGGGCATTTACATCTGAAAAGTGCACTCAGTCAAGCTGTTCGTCACATTAGTTTTTTTACCACCTCTATGCACTCTATCTAAATGTAATTGTTTTTGACTACTTTTATTGGAAAATACAATAGTTCAGGCTTTGATGTGATAAACAGCCTTTGTTTTATAACCAGTAGTTGTAAGTTCCTCTGTCAAGATGCGTTGACATGATCACAAGCGTATTGACTTCTTCATGCTTGTTAAGAGTGTACCCTTTATGAGGTGAGAATACATAGCTCTTCTTTCATTGGATTCTGTGAACTCATTTACCATCCAGTGTTAGCGGGTGGTAAATGGGGGTATTGAGGTGCATACATATGCTATTTACACTAACAAAGCCTCATTTTTTAACAAAGTATTAAATTGATCTAAACACTTTGCAAGCACCTAGTATAATTGGGCACACAGCAAGAATGATGCAAGAAATTCGGCTGCTGACTGAGGGACATAAGACCCTACTCAAACAGAAACCAAAATCCTTCTCAGGGTGAAGTAACAAGGAAACCCTTAGTTAACCTGTGTTCAACCCCCTGATAGCTTGGCACAGAGCAGTCAGGATTAACTTAGATGCAATGTGTAAAGTATTTACACAACACTTCAAAGAACACACCGCAAAAGGATCTCACACTAGATTTAGAAAAATCAGTTAAGATTAAGTTAAAAAAAAAACACCAAAGCACAAAATTGTAATCAATAGAACCCGGGTATTTGCAATTTTTTACTTTTCAGTAAAAATAGAGCCACAAAGCACAAGGCACCTACTCTGAATATCTGGTCGCTATGGACTGGGACAAAGTCACAAGTTCAGGTCAACTGCGATGGAGCGCTTGCCTTGCACAGTTCATGTGATGCTTTGGTTCCCTTGAGCTGAGAGGCTGCTATACGAGAACCTGCATAGTCATAGAGGCTACCATCAATGAAAGATTGGTGATGCAGGGCCTGCACTGGAGAAGCTTCGCATAGGGCTGTTCTTATACTGGCTACAAGATTGCTGCAGAGTGTTTGCACTGAGAGAATCCTCTCAGCAGTCGGCTATGCTCAGGATTAGGCGACCAGCGGAGGAGATGCATCAGTTCTGCTGGATCCCCAGATGGGCTGGCAGAGAACTTCAGGACCATTTCCAGTGCTGGTTTCAAAGTTTTTGGAACTTTCTGTCCCTGAGGCTCTATTCAGGATGCTAGCCAAATAGCCCTTGGAGTCACTGAAGGGTCCTGGTTTCCACAGAAGCAGGTCCAATCCTTCTCAACCAAGCAAGAAGGCAGCAGGTGAGCACAGCAGGGCAACAATTCTTTAGAGCAGCAGTCCAGCAGAGTGGCCTTTGAACAGCACAGCAGTGCTTCATCCTGGCAGAGTAACCACGGATCCAGGAGTGTACTACTGAATTGGTGCCTGAGGTCCAATATTTATACCTGGGCTTTCCTTTGAAGTGGGAGAAGCTTGTAGAAGTTTCCCTTTGAAGTGCACACGTTTCCTGCCTTCCCTGGTTCCAAACTAACTACACGGGGTACGCAGGACTTTGTGTAGAGATAGCCTATTCAAATGTAAGTAGGGCTGTGACTATCTCCTCCCTCCCATACTGCCAGTGATGGCCCATCCAGGCACACCTAAGTTCTCTATTGTGTGTGGCTATCCAAGAAGAATACGCTAAGCTGTCAGCTACACTTTTTCATATGACCCAGAGACAGGCTACATGCTACAGGCACTAACTGGCTAACAGAGAAAAATGCCAACTTTCTAAAAGTTTCAGACAAAGACAGTTGCCTTTCCTGACATTAATTAACAAAACATTTGATTGTGTGTAGTAGGCACGAAATTTAACTAGCGTGGCCACACATTTATTCTCTTACATTTTTCACAAATTTATAACAAATACATTCAAATTCAATATGCCATAAACTTTGGAACCCTAAACCAAATGTGAAATTCGGGTAGCTGCTTCACAAGGCCACCACAAGAGCAAAACAGCCACTTATATGAACAATTACTAACATTCAAATCATACTTTTAAATCAATGTACATACAGATGATTCTTTTTAGACTAAAACTTCACATACGTAATGACACTATTGATAGTGTTCCAGTTCTGGATTCAAACGTTGAAGGAGTAGGTTCTTTAACTTTTCTTTATACTCCTGCACAAAGCAACCAGGGGTTAGAAAAACTGCCTTTGTGTGTCTTTTACAGAGGGGACCCAGACTTTCTTTTTATTTTCATCCAGTTCCCTTTTTCCCATGATTCTTATACCAACTCCCTAATGTAGAAAGTGTAAACATGTTTTAAACTCAAACAATCCTGGATTCTCCTCAGGACCATGAACTGGGTAATCTGAATTTAGTTTGCATTTTTTGAAATGCACTTGTGCCTTCAGTAACCTTTTAGTAATACCTTTGGCTCAGTGATTCAGCAGTGCTACTGCCTTTTTCTGTTCATGTGTGAAGCTCACACTGCCGTCCATGATTTACCTTCAAATATACAGGTTAATAAAATATGTAATTCTTTTGCAAGGGCCGACTGCAACATGGGTGCAGCATTCTCAAAGTTTCTAAAAGTGGCATTTTCAAAATGGTTATGTGAAATTCAACCTTACCATAGAAGAGGATTTTTTATTACAATTTCAAAAACACCAAATATTATCTGGTTACCTATTCCCATTTGTAAGTTACATCTTATTAGAGACAATAAGGTAACTCCAATGTTATCCTATGGGAGAGGCAGGCCTTGCAGTAGAAAAAAACAAACATAAGAGTTTTTCACTGCCAAGACATGTAAAACGTAAAAGTACATGTCTACCTTTTTAAATACACTGCACCCTGCCCTCTGGCCTTCCTGAGATGTACCATAGGAGTGACATATGTATTAAAAAGGAAGGTTTGGGCCAGCAAAAGGTTTATTTTGCCAGGTTGAAATGGCAGGTTAAAACTGAACACACAGCCTGCAACGTCAAGCCTCAGACATGTTTAAAGAGCTTCTTGAGTGTTCTTAAGGGGGTGGCACATTAAGTGCGTGCTACAGGCCCACTAGTAGCATCTAATTTACAGGCCCTAAATACATGCAGAACCAATTTACTAGGGACTTACAAGTCAATTAGATATCCAACTGGGGATAAGCAAAGGTTACCATGTTTTAAGTAGTAAGCACATTCACCTTAGCACTGGTTAGCAGATAACTTCCTAAGCCCAGCAAACATGAGTTCAGCAATTATAGGAGGGGTGAAGGCAAAGCATTTGGGTGAAGACCTCCCTAAGGCTGACCATTCTAACAGGTGTTTTTTCTGCCTGATATGCACGAAAATATAAATAAGCACCAACATATAATTTTGCTGCTTTCTGCCACTTCACACACTGAGCATGTATTACCTGGTCTGGTCAAAGCTGGCTGCCTCAAAATCTTAATTTTGTAAATCAATATGGCAGCAGCTTTAACACATGTATGAGAGGTAACACACGTATATTGTAATAATAAAAGCAATACATTAATTTAGTATTATTGAGGAGTTAGCTTAATGAGCTTAATGATTTGTGATATCTGATGATGTTTGTATGGTCCAGAAAAGCCAGAATGGTGTAGAATGAACTGAGGTTTCATGACATAGCACTGTGTGTCATCATAGGACACACAGAACTAGTGTCATCCCTATGTATTTAGAAACATGGTTTAGTGAAATCTCTTGTGTTTGCGAAAATATTCTTTCAACATTAAAGCCTGCCACGCAGGGCACATTAAAACCAGGTGCTCTATTTACAGGGCAGTGGAAGAAAAAGCATGGGAAATTTCAAAGAGTGGACCTGAAGGGCTTTTGAAACTTCTTTTTCTCATAATAGGAAGTCTAAACTTTGGTATAACCTTGTGCCAAATTGAGTTGCATGCCCCATATTTTCCAGTCAGAAAGAAAGACCTGATATTTCTTTGATGTGAAATGGGAGAATTGTAATAAATATTCTGGAGATGGAAATCCTTTTAGTTGAATTTAAGCATCTGCCTTTATAATGGAGAGTTGTGGACTAACTCAGTGATTTTGTTTTGCGGTACACCAGCCTGTTTTCAGACTAAATTGTTCTCTGCCTCTCAAACGTTCCAAGTTGGCAGGTGACAACTGTCAGGACAAAGTGAAGCTGTTCTACCACAAGCACACTCCATAACTGTGCTGCTGCACCAAGGGGTGGTCCTGTCTCATTGAGGCAATAATGTTTTATTCAGTGTACTGAAACTCATCTGACATAGCTCCAGCAAATTTCTACATGTAACCGCCCATCTCATCCAAGGATTAAAAAAATTCACCATTATTAAAAACGTCCTCAAGGAATTCCACTAGCTTCCTCTGCCTCTGATCCCACAAGAGATGCACCAAAAGCATTGCCAAGCTCGAATCAATAAAATGGAAGATGGAAAAAATTAAAGTGAAGGCCTACTCTTACTCTGCCTTAAGAATATGGAGTTCCATCCCAGTTCATTGCTATCAGACTACATTCTGTACTGTGCTTCAGGAAAGAGACAATTACCCTCCTCTTCAACCAACCGCATCAATGAAATACCATCAGGCTATCATAGCCCTCTAAAGTGACTTCCCCTTCCCTTCTATCTCCAGTGTCCTTTACAGGCCTTGTTCGTCAAGCACATCCTGTCACATCCTGTCACAATTTAACCTCCTAGTTACCAGCCCTGCTACATCTGAATAGAGCATACATTTTTCTTTGGTGCAAGTACTACCTGTTCTTGCCTGTAGACATCTCACCTCATCTGACAAACCACTACTATCAAAAAGATGCACATACTGCACCTTTCAAAGCCAAACAGTGTGCATTCAAGTCCTCATCACTTCCTTCATCACCCCCCTTATTCCAGTGCACCTACCTACTGTTCTCCATGACCCAATTCAGCTGTAACTCCCAGGAACATGCTCTGCATTTCCTCATGCTCCCTCACTTGAACTATCACACTCCTTTTATAGTTCCTTTCTTGTACAATGCTTACTAGGTTTATAGTTAGGTTGGTACTTGGTAAGAGATACACACACACCCTCTGATTATTCCTGTTCCTGAGTAATCTAGTGTATTATTCTGCCTCCTCAGTGTCAGGTTAGATGGGTGTAAGAGATACTGAAACTGAAGTTCCTGGAACCCCTGAAAACCTCGCTTGGTAGCTGTGATGCCCAACTTCTCTACATATGCGAGAAAAAAGAATCTGTCAACTCAGCCCAAAACGTCTCAGAAGATTACCTGCAGAATAGATCCCAGAAGCCCTGCAGGAATCACCTTAAGACATGTCTCTGAGCCCTTCTCTATCACCTCAATTTTACTTTGGGGCAGAGGGTGACTACTCCTCCTGTGACTCTTGATGTTGACTATAAGCTACCACTGATAATAAAGCTCTGCACTTACACAAGTAGCCAGAGGGGCTGAATTAGCCATATGAGCTGTTAATGGAAACTAAGCACCTGCAGAAGTATCCCCAGGAATCCCTTCATAACGCTCCATGTTTCTCGAAAACAGGTATGGCACTAATTTTATTTAATTCCATTTTTAGTCTTCAAAACTGAATTGTTTGACAAGAATGAGACCTTTACACAATTATCAATATCTGACAGGTTATGGCCATCACAACACATCACTTTTCTGTGCTTCAACTTTCAAGAAATAATTAACACACAATTCACAGTACCACTCATTTGGGTACATACAAGAGAAGCTCATTTACATTAGACGGATGAGATGCTGTAATTTTGTATTAAATACTAATTTTTTGAAGATGACTATATAATTTAACACTGATATCAGGAATAACGGGGAATTTTGTTGGTTCTATGAGCGCAAAACTGCTTAGAGTGGGTGTTGGAAATCCTAAATCCTGGGTAACACAAGTGAAAACTCTGCTTAACGTCATAGGCAATCACCATATATTTTTTATTAACTCATGGCTATTAACATACTATATAGCCTGCATCGCTGATAGGCACAGCAAAATAGAGCTTAACGGCTTAATTGTCTTGAGGACACTCAGAGTAAAAGGAGTACAGGACAGAGATTGCCTTTAGAAACTGAGTAACACTCGTCAATTTGGAACTATGTCATTTAAACAATCACTCCCGCCACATATTTAAGATTATCTTGTACCTATTAAAGGAATACATCACCTATCTCGCGATAGGCACAGAAAAATTGAACTCAACACCTTTGTTGTCACATGAGCACATATCAAAAGAAAAAACAGGAAAATTTTAAAATACAATTGTTTCCAATACTGTCCTGACGCGCACAGCTAGAATACGGAGAAACTATACATTGACACTGAATTTGCAATCACATACTGATCTTTGATTTAGCCAACAAGCATACGGCAAATGGAGTATGCACATTATCTACTCTTGTAGTGCTTGTCACTCGCCAGGCACATGCTGACAGACAGCAACAATCTACATAGTTAACTGTTTAGTCACCAATATGCTCTTCGTATATTAATATCCAGACTATTCGATTTTGAAGCAAGTATAAGAACAAGACCTTAAGGCTGTCGCCTCACCTTCATAATCGTATGGTAGAAACAGAAATAGGACTACTGTATTACTATCAAAGGTGTACATCTTTTAGTAAATCAAAACAACTCTGCATCTACCATAGATAGTGGAAAACAAAATAGGACTGTAATTCAATTACCTTGTTGTATACTCTTAAAGAACAAAACAAATTCGTTTTGTTTGTCTTGAACAGTGTCTTATAATTGCACTTACCATATTAGTTTAAATTTGTTTGTTCAACATGGCCCTTGCTAATATGAACCAACCGCCACCATTCCTAGATGAAGTGGGAGAAACTGTCATACCCTGTAAAACATTTGAAAATGCGACTGGGGAGAAAAATTCTCATCATTAAGGAAACAACAGCTACTATTGTGTAACAAGGAATACAAGGCATGAAAGTTTATGAAAATGTAACAGATTCTAAGAGTGATTCAGATGGGAATGAGAATCGAGATTATATATGTATATATGCTCTACATAAATTAGAAAAATATTTTGGACATAAAGTGAAAATAATATTAGAAAGACATATTTTTTTTTGCAGAATGCAGGGAAAGAATTAAAAAATATCACCTTATATTGCTGTATTGAGTTCCTTACTGAGGCGTTCATGTCAGAAGGAATTCCGAGTAATCTCATTACAGATAGTGGGGTGCAATTCACCTCTCAAGACTTGTGACTTCCTAAAAAAAGTCGATATGACATCACAGAACAGCACTGTATTGCCCAAGGGCAAATGGGATTGTTGAAAGAGTCAACCGCATGATTAAGGATTGTTTACAACTAGCTCATGTGTCAAACATCCAAGCAGACAAGGCCTTTCAAAATATGCTTTGATCGTATCACACTGGACCTAACTTAGGGCCAGATGTATGACCCCGACTTTTGCAACTCACAATTTCTGACTCATTTGCGAGTCGCAAATTGCGAGTCGCAAAACCGTATGTACAATAGTGTACTTCACACTGTTTGCAATTCCCAATGGGGTCGCAAATGACCTACCTCATGAATATTCATGAGGTAGGTCGCAATTTGCGACCCCATTGGTAATGGCAGCACTCACAGGGATGGTGGCCTGCTGGGGTCAGCAGACTACCATGTCTGTGACTGCTTTTAAATAAAGCAGTACTTTTTTTTAAATGCAGCCTGTGCATTTTAAAAATAAAAATGCAAAGTTTTCTTTTCATTTTTTCAGAGCAGGCAGTGGTCCGTGGGAATGTTTTCACATGCATTCACAAAGGGGAAGGGGTTCTTATGCGAATGGGTTAGCACCGATTTGAAACTGGTGCTAACTGTGATTGTTTTGTGACCGCATTTGCGGTCACAAAACAATCATACATTGGACTGCGACTCGCAATTAGGAAGGCAAAGCCCCTTTCCAATTGCAACTCGCAAACCCTTTTTGCGATTCCGTAAATAGAGTACTGAATCGCAAAATGGGTCTGTATGTGCCAAAATGCTTTTTTCTCGTCACAAACGGCCCAATTCTACAAATCGGGCAGTTTGCGACAAGAAAAAAGGTACATACAGGGGGTCCTTAGTTACTAACATCTCATACTTTCTGGTCTTGAAAGGAATATTGCCGAGTACTAAAATTTCCATGAGATGGTTGGGAGGTGGCGAGCCCAAATGTGTTAGACGGAAGAAAATGAGTCAACAAAGGGAACTCCACCAAGAAAAATACAAGAAAAGATATGACTCGAAGCATGGTGCCAAAGTGAGCATGGGGCAAGTGGGGGAATGCGTGGTTCTCAAACTTTCTTATGCTTGACAAAGTAGAGGGAATATGTTTTCTAAACCAATGAAGATATTCGCAGTAGGAAAAAATGTAGTCACACTTGAAGATGGTAGACTGTGGAGCATGGATAGATTGACTACCTATCAATGAAAATTTTAAGGAAAAGTCTGAGGAATGCACAGGGATTCAAGTGAATTATAATAAGGCAAGCCAGTGTAAAGCCCCAAGACGACACAAAGATTGCTTCATGCAGTAACATTAGTGTGGCATCGGCGCTTGATGTTAAACCAGTTAAGTTAAGGGTAAATTGGAGCTAATGGGAAAATAAAGAATACTTTCATCTTGCAGAATTATGTGGAAAATACATTTGTGAATACAAAATTCAGTTATAACCTTCAACATGATTGTCTATTCTACTTGTAAATATATATATGGATATATATATATATATATATATATATATATATATATATATATATATATATATATACACACATATATATATATATACATACATATATATATATGTATAGATATATACTTAGAGCTGTAATTCATTCTAGTTTCCTTAACTGCAATCAACTGGATTTCATCGTTAACTTTCACAGATAACGTGTTCTAATTTGTATAGGAGGAAGATGTGTTAGTTTGGTTATGGTATGTCCCATCTTCTATGTATCCCTTCATTGTTCTCATATCCCCCTTTCCCCCCCCTTGGTTTCCTACTGCATGGTACGTTCCAAGATTCAAGGTACAGTTGTGACAGTTACAGCTGTGAGGGGATTCTGAATGAACAGCTGTGGCTGAGGGAGGCTGTCTCTTGACATCAACGTCTTTATAACTGTGGGCCGCGACATACAAGTGCCTGGTGAGGTTGCCTCTTCTGTCTTACATTCATGAAGTGTTCCCAGTCAGTGTTCATGGCTGCTTTTATTAATGAGCAACCAGAAAGCGATGGGGATCAAAGGAATAAAGGCAATTCAAGAAAAGAAAGTCCACACATATCCGGTGGAAACAGTGATGCCCACGAGTTCTCAGATGGTTAGGACAGTTGAGATCACTTTCTCGAGCGGATTGTCCGATGGACTTTGACATCAGATACATTTCCAGGCTCTTATACCATTTGCAGAAAACATCAGTACTCTTTTATCTTTTAGACAGAACGTCGAAGTAATGCTCGGAGAGCTCAACTCGAAGAGCTGCACCTAATTAGGTCATCTGTTTTTAAATTCTGCCGCACATGGTGAGATCTCAATCAGGTGCCAAAGGGTTTCATGATACCAGTTAGCAATATTAGAGAATCCCCAGAAAAGGTATTTTCTTAATCCACAATTGCAAATTGTTTGAAATCTAAATCATTTTTCTTTAATATTTTGACAGAAGTTGATCTATATTCTTTAGTGTTAAGAACGCTTCATGCCCTGTATTCACTTTTTTGAGGCACTGCAAAGCAAACAATGAAAACTATCAATATGACAAAAGAACTTTCAATATGAAACTTGGAGATTAACATTCACAGCGATGTCTAAACTTTAACTGAGATCCCCTTGTACTTTCATAACAAACTGTTTACCTCTGAGCAATTGATAATCTTAATATGCTAATGCTTATTTCTTCTTACCAACTTAAACTGAACAGCTTACTGTTAAGAAGCAGCAAGCTGTGGCAAAAGGAGCTTTAGCCAACAAGCATTGGCAAAGGTGATAGGCCGCACATTTAAAAGGCAAGTAGCAACATTTTGGCATGGCCTATGTTTGTTTGCTTATGCACGGTTTCATCCAGGCCCTGCACTAGCCTTGTGCCCAATCCACTGAGGGAAGGCAACCCCCGCTGTCATGGCCAAAGGTCGTGCATAGCAGGGTTTGGAAACAGGGGATACCAGGCCCTGCAAACAACCTTTGCTATAACAAGTGATGTAACTCCAGAATGTTTCAGGTTCTTTGGGACACTGATGGAACTCTGGTTTTCCTGGAAATGAAACATAAACAAGATCCAGGTATGAAGGAGTTACCTATCTAGCTTTTAAAAAAAATAAATGTTGCTCCCTTCCTTGGTCATTATTACTACTTCCTGTTTTTGGAGTATACTCTCTCTGGTTCAGCTATACATTCAAGGTTGATTCCTAAATTAAAAAACAAACATTCATTCATCAGGATCATATAGGTCTCACTGGTACCAAGTGTTACAAATGGGGTCTGTAGTTGGCAGTGGTTTGTACCCTATTCTAGTATGGACCCTCACTCTTATCAGGATAAGGGAGTCACACAGTTTAGATAACCCCTGCTCAACACCTTGGTAGTTTAGATCAAGCAGTCAGGCTTATCGCAGAGGCAATGGGTACAATATTTGTGCACACACACAGTAGCACAGTGAAAAGACCACAAAAGTACTCCACACCAGTTAGGAAAAATAGGCAACATTTATCTGAGTGAAACAAGACCAAAACAAAAATCCACGCTCCACCAGCAAAGATACATTTTTTTAAAGATTATATCTCAGTATAGCACTTAGAAGCACAACAGCTCCAACTGGGGCTATCATGGTGTAATGACGGTGTTGTTACCAGGAGTCCAACGCCACTCGAGAGGGAAGGTAGGCAAGTCACAGAGTTGCACGGACCCCAAATACAGTACCTTTGGTAAACAATGAGGAAACAAAGATGTTGCACAGAGTCGGGGGTGAGGAGTCTCTGGAGAGGTGCAGCATTGGTTCCTTATCGCTACCAGGGAGGTGAGGAGTCGGTTCCTTACTGCTAGGGAGGAGATGTGAGGTGTTGGTTCCTTACAGTTGCAGTAGAGGTGATGTTGCATTGGTTGTGAGGCATCTGTTCCTTACGACAATGCAGGGTCATTGACTTTGGCGGGTCAAGACACGAGGCGTCGACTTTGCAGTGTTGCAATCACACCACAGGGCCCCACGAGCTGCGGAGAAGTTGGGTGCCACAGACATCAGTGACACAGCGCTCTGGACTCATGCTGTGGAAGGACTTTGGAGGTGCTGCAGCAGTGTAAGACCTGTGGTGCTGCTTACAGTCATTGGACTCAGCAGGGACCACGACTCCGGTGGAGGCAGCAGTGCGGAGTCGGTCAGCGGTGCTGGTTCCGAACTTGCTCTGGAGTCATGGTGCCTGGTTTCTTCTTGGTTGCAGCAGAACTCACTTCCAAGGGCCCAGGAACTGGATTTGGCACCACTTGGCAGGTCAGGACTTTCAGCAAAAAAGCCCGGGTCCTGACAGATGTTTTTTTAAAGTTCCTGAGACTTCTTAACAGGAGGAAAGCTCAACCCAAGCCCTTGGAGAACCTTTAGAATCAGGATATAGAAAGCAAAGTCCAGTCCTTTGACTCCCAGGGCAGACGCAGGCCAGCATAATACAGCAACAGGCAGAGTGTCAGTCCCTCCTACAGAATCCAGCTCTTCTTCCTGGAATAATGTCCTCAGTTCAGAAGGATTCTATCTATGTGGTGTCAGAGCTTTAGCACTTACACCCATTTCTGTTTTGAAAGTAGGCAAACTTCAAAGAAAAGTCTTTGTAGTGCACAATACCTTGCCCTTCCCTGTACTGGTGTCAGACACACTCCAAGGAGTTGGAGACTGCTTTGTGTGAGGACAGACACAGCCCTATTCAAGTGTAAGTGTCAGCTCCTCCCACTACTCTATCTCAGGAAGACCCATCAGGAAATCCAGGGCACACCACAGCTCCCTTTTCTGTGACTGTCAAGAGTGAATTCAAAAACAGCCCAACTTTCTTTCTGACCTAGATGTGTATTCCACAGACAAGAAGCGGCACAGAATAGTTAAGCAAGAAAATGCTCACTTTCTAGAGGTGGCATTTTCACACTTTCAATTCAAAAACCAAATTCACCAAACTTTGTATTTTAAAATTGTGAGTTCAGTGACCCCCAAACTCCATATCTCTATCTGCTTCCAATGGGAAAACACACTTAAAAGGTATTTCAAGGCAATATACATGTTACTCTATGGGAGAGATGGGCTCTACAATAGTGAAAAACAGGTTTAACAGAACATGTAAAACACATCAGTACATGTCCTACCTTTTAAATACACTGCACCCTGCTCCTGGGGCTGCCTTGGGTCTAACTTAGGGGTGACACATATAGTAAAAGGGAAGGTTTTGGCCTGGGAAGTGGGTGCACTTGACAGGTTGAACTGACATTTTAAAACTGCACACACAGACACTGCAATAGAAGACGTGAGATATGTTTGCAGGGTTACTCCTGTGGGTGGCACAATCAGTGCTACAGGCCCACTAGTATTATTTGATTTACAGGCCATGCACCTAGTGCATTATACTAAGGACTTACTAGTTAATAAATTATGCCAGTCATGGACAAACTAATCACCAATACCATTGACACAGGGAGCACTTTCACTTTAGCACTGGTCAGCAGTGTTAAAGTGCCCAGAGCCCTAAATCCAGCAAAAATAAACTTCAGCATAGGATCAAAAAACAGACAGTCAGAGGCAAAAAGACATGGGGAACCATGCCAAGAGCTGTTAAGTCTAACACCAAGAAATTATGTCCTAAGAACAAACCACTGCCTTAAGTAAAAACATATGCATCCTGAAATATCAACAGTCTTTAAAGGTGATAAGAAATCTGTCTGTTTCTCCTGTAGTTTAGAGTTCAAATGAAAAGTTTGTACTCAATTGAAGTTATATCTGAAAAAGCGCTTCATCTATTCATTTATTATGCAATGAAGTTCTTTAAGGGGCTTCTTTGTATTCAACTTTTACTTTTAAGCACATTTTACAAACATTCTCCGATACTTTCACAAGGTTTGTTGGCAAGGTCCTTGCTGCAATAGCAAATTATCTAAATTACATTGCAATGATGCTCTGGGCCATACATGCAGACACTTTTGCTTGATTGCCCTCAAGATGGCCAGCAACATTTTCCAAACAATGTGAGAGTTCTGTGGCCTAATAAAAAATGTAGTGTCAGAGCCCCATTCAGAGGGTCAGGGGCAAGTGGGAGCTACTAAGCCCAACCGTGGCGGCTGAGGCATTTCGCTCTTGGGGCATGATTTATGAAAAGTTTGCTCTGCCTTTGCTTCATTTTTTGACATAATAGTGCTGCAAATTTACAAAATATAATTGTATTTTCTAAGTTTGTGCCATTTTTGCTTCAAAAATTGACGCAAAGGTGGCACAAACGTTTAATAAATCAGGCACTTGAGGTCCCGGGGCCGGGCCTACTATGGATCCTGAGCAACTGGGTCAAGTACCTCTTCATCATTTGGCTCTCAGTGGTAGTGCGGGTCGAACATTCTAAGGCTCATCAGGGTGCAATTAAGTGTCGGAGCAGCACGGAAAAATCAGCACGAATGGCACCATGCAGTGCACATGAGTGCACGGTCACTTAAGTTGATTTTGTTGCAGGTCAACTTGGGAGACATCGCTCTGACTGCAACTGGCTGCAACAGCCCTCATTAGAAATTCACACTACGTGACGTCACTCTTGCTTGCGCTCGACAACTCACATTTTCTAAGACCTTGTGGGTGAAACATTTCACCATGCAGCTATTGGCAGAATTTTGCTGGACTATTCATTCAAATAAAAACACAGAGTGATCACAATTCTGCCACTACCATGGGCGGAATGAAAAATTCTGCCCACCTTTACTCCTCACACCTCGCTACAGCGATACAATCACCTGGATGTCCCACTGTATCTAATGCCCCCCCAGTTCTCTCCTCTTCTGTTCTGCTGTGTTACGTTATGTTATGTAGATATGTGTGGCACAAATTATCACCTGTGTGGTTATTCAGGTGCTGAAGTAGGAGTGTAGGCCCAACGGTGCTCCTAGTTGAACAGCATGTCTTCAGTTTCTTACAGAAGTTGACAAGTGGAGTGGCAGTCCTGATGTTTCGAGGAAGTTCATTCCACTTTTTGGATGAAGGATGGCGGAGAAGGTGGGCCTTCCTGACTTGCTTCCGTGAATGTGGGGGACTTGTGTGAGGGAGAGGTAGCGCACATCTGTCTGAGAGATTGGTAGAGTTGGAGTCGGTTACTGAGGTACACTGGTCCTGTTTTCTGGAGGCCTTTCTAGGTGTGGATATGCAGCTTGAATCTGCAATGTTTCTGGATGGGTAGCCAGTGTATTTTTGTGAGGTAGGGATTGATGTGTGCTCTTGATGAACCTGCAGGATGAATCTGGCAGCAGTGTTTTGGTTTTGGATGATTTAGAGTCTTTGTGTGAGTTGATTGGAGATTCCGATGTAGAGTGTGCTTCCGTAGTTGAATCTGCTGGTTATGAGGGCCTGGATGACCACAGGTCTTGTTTGCATGGGGAGCCATTCAAAAATCTTGTGAACATTTCTGAGCATGTGGCAGCAGGATGTGATTACAGAACTGATCTGTTTGTTCATCAAGAGTTTGTCATTAAGGATGATTCAGAGGTTTCTGTAGTGATCTGTAGAGGTGGGACTTAAATTGGGTGGCAACCAGGAGGAATCCCTTGAAGAGCTCTTATTTCAGAAAATCAGGATCTTCGTTTTGTTGTGTTGAGTTTGCTGGTTGCTGAGTGAGGTTGCTGAAGGTGGTGCAGAGTTGTGCTGGATAAGCAAGGGTGCCTGAAATGGTTGTGGAGTGGTTGAGATGCAGTTCGAAGTGCAAGTGTTCAATAAGTATGGTTGGTTTGTCCACTGCTCTGGTGCAGCTGGTGGTGTCTTTGTGGACGATTGCAAGACCTCCTCCAAGATTGTGAAGATGGTTGCAACAGATATTCTTATGGCCTGGAAGGATGGCTACTGTGATTGGGGGACTGATGGCAGGCTGAGCCAGGTACCGGTGAAAAAGAGGATGTCTGGGGAGTGTGTGTCAGTGAGATCCCAGACCTGGTTGGCATGTTTGCACAGAGATCTGGTGTTGCGGAGCATGCAGGTGATGTAGTGTGAGGTACATGGGGAGGGTGGTGTGGGGGAAATGCTGCAGGAGAGAAGCAGTGAGGGCATGAGAAAGGTCCTGCCATGCAATAAAGTGCAGAGAGTGGTAGCAGTCGTGACGGCGTCTGGTGTTGAGCGCTAGCAAGTCAGTTGAAATGTAGTGGTGGCAGTTGGAAGGACTAGGGTTTGTACCTCTGGGGGCGGTTCAGGCACAGACGGTCACAGATGGGCTTGCCTTTGGCATGCCTTACAATGCACCTGCTGCAAGCTCCGCTGTACAGTCACTCAACAGCAGCCATTAAGTAGGTCAGAGGAACGGGAGAAGCAGGGAGGCATGGATAGGGAGGGATGGGAAAGGAAACTGTAGTGGGAAAAAGCATGCCTGGGAATAGATAAGGAGGGATGGAGGCTGAGTGCCCTGATGGAAACCTATAAAGTGAATTCGACATGGCACAGTGCCTGTGTGCACCCTCACTACACTGCATACAATATGTGTAAGTCACCCCTCTGTTAGGCATCCCAGCCCTAAGGCAGAGTGCACTATACTGTATGTGAAGGCATAGGTGCATGAGCAGTATGCCCCCCCATGTCCCTAACAAACCTTGGGCACAGTGAGTGGACAGAGTAGCCATTTTAATACATGTGCTGGACACTGGTCAACACAAATTCACAGATGCATGATGGCCCCTCTGAACCCTGGGTTGTTTGGTATCAAACAACTCAGAATGATGAATCCAAACTGGTACCAGTATTGGATGTATTACTAAATGTACACAAGGATTACCTTAGAGTTGCCTCTGCAAAAGCTAACTACCCTGGCATGGCTGCTGACTGGTCTAACCCACCTGCCACCTCCAGACACCCAATCTACAACCATCGGGTGAGAGATTATTCACTCTGGGTTGCAGACCAAGCCCTTCCTTGATTGAGGTGCTAACACCCCCTCCCTCAGGAATGTGCACTGTCCTGGCAGTGACATTCAAAGGGCCTTCCGCCTTTGAAACTCGACCTCCAGGCCTGCTGTTAGCAACAGAAGGCCACCCTCTTACAAACCCCCACTTTTGGAAGGAGCAATGGCCGGAAATTCAAACTTGGGACAGGAGGAGTGACCCTACCTAACATGTACCACCCCAAAGGTGTTGTATGTGAGGTGGATACTCCATTTCATTTTCCTCCATCTTGGATGGAAGGAAAATGGCCAATCAGGTATAGGGATGTGACCTCTGCCCACCGGAAGTGGTAATTTAGTAAGCGTAGCCACCCTAGGGCAAATGACCCATTGGTCACTACCAAGTGCCCCTAAAAGCCCATTACATACAGTTTTTAGTAGGCACACTTAGACCAGGACATCAGATTCAAGGGACAAAAGAAGACCAGCAACAAGAAGATCCAAAAACTGTGGACCTGCTGCATCAATGAAAAGGAGCCAAACCCTGCCTGCTGCACCCAGGACTCAACAATCATCACTGAGGAGCTGCTGGACAACTGGACAACTCTACAAACACCCCAGAGGACCTCCAGGCTTCACCAGTCACCAGAGAACTTCCTTCAGAGTAGAGGTACTGCTCTAAAACCTCAAGGATTCAGCAAACCAGTGAGGGTCACTTCACTGACCAGCCCCCAACCCCCGAACCATACACCACAGCTGGACCAAACCACACCCCAACTACCATGAGAACAATCCCTACCAGTGTGCCAAGTTTATTGGCACTGCACCATCCAGTGCCCAATTTGTGCCAATAACACCCTCCCCAGGGCTGAAAAAGGACCAGGAGGAAGTCCCAGTCAAGGGACTTCAGAAAGCAACCTGGACCTCCCACCAGAGTGCTCCTGTTGTCCTGTAAATAATCCTTGAGCCAACTTACCTCCTGCTCCTGAGGGCAACCTGGCACATAGCTCCTGGCTCACTTATTCACTCTGCACCCAGCTGCCCTGTGCACTGTACCAAAAAACTGACTGTGCTCTAAGGGTCCCCCACCCCTTGCAACCTCGACACTCCAAGGAGACCCCCAGGATTCACTGTTAAACTTACCTGTGCAGTGCTTGTTCCAAGTGGTCCCTTGCAGTGACTCTGTAACAGCTCCAGAGACCTTCTCCTGGTGCTCCCCTCCGGAACCAGGAGTCATCCAAACTTTTTCAGTTGGCACAGTGTTCCCACTGATGACCTCAACCAACCTGCAAAAGAAGAACTTGGTAAACTAACTATACTTTTTATATGTATTTTTTAAGGTGATCCTCCATTGATTCCTACGATACGTAATTACACACAAAAAGGCTATTTTTCTTAAACTTCAAAAACTCATATCTTGAAAAGAACTTACCCAATTCCGATCATCTTGGTCCTAAAATGTATAGAAACATCTGAAGTATTTTTTTATAAATTGGTCTTGATTAATTCCTTTGAGTGTGTGAGTTGAAAGATTGATACTCTGAGTACAACAACTGATTTGCACTTCCCCAGGATTGGTGAAACGGCTCGACCAAGCTACTATAAAAATGAGAGCATTAGGTTGTCTAGTTTTTACCCCTGTAAACCATTGTGTGGTTGCCTGGACTCCCTATATAGTGCACCTAGCTTTGCATACTACACATAGAGCCAGCCTCCTATAGTCAGAATACTTTATATAATTGACAGTTGGGTTTCATGTATTGCTCCTAGACAGCCACACACAATAGGGAGCTTGGGGGTGCCTGATAGGCCATCACTGGCAGGATAAGATGGAAGAGCTGGGTTCGGCTTCACTTACACTTGAATGAGATGTGTCCTGCCTCCACACAAAGGGCTGCATACACACTGTACTTGGTCTGTGACCGGAGCCAGGAAGGCAGGACAGCTGTTCAATTCGAAGGCCTGTCTCTAGAAGTATACCTTTTGGACCTCAGACATCAGCTCTTCAGTACCCTTCAGGACCTGTCAAAACTCTGCCAGGCAGAATAACTGATGTGCTGCTGAAAAGCCTGTCACACCGTTGGACTGCTGCTCTGAGAGACTACTGCACTGCTGTCCTGAGATGCTGCTGTCTTGCCTGGGGGAGAAGGACTAGGTCTGCATCTCTTGAACCCAGAACCTCAAAGTGACTCCAAGGGTTATTTGGCTGGCCTCCTGATCTGAAGCCTCAGTGACACAACAGGCTTCCATCAACCTTTCACCTGGACTGCGCCATCTGTGAGTCTACTCTAGCAAGTGGTGCCAGCTCATTGCTGGATTTTCAGAAGTGAGCCTAAGGTACCCTGTCAGCCTCTGTGGATCCAGCAGAAATGATGCATCTTCTCTACTCTACAGTACAAACCTGACCAGATCTGACCCATCACCACTGCTGCTTGGATTGGACTTGTCACAACAGCTTGCGTCGCATCACAGCGCTTCAAAAACGACCACTGTGTGATGCATCCTTGGTGCAGATCCTTGCATCCCTCATTGACAGCAGCCTCAACGATGGCAGGCTCCACATTGCAGCCTCACAGCTCCTTGGAACCGATGCATAACCTTGACAGAGCAACACAGCCTGGATGCCAGACTTTGAATTGAAACCTGTGTTGATGGGATCCCCGGCAATGATGCAGGACCTCGCACTGAGCCCTCATCACATCTCAGGACAGAAGCATTGCTTTGGCTGCAGGAAACATCTTCAATGAAGATCCTTCCAATACTAAGCAAATCAGGATTGAAGGTACTTAACTAGGTCCCTGTAGACAGGCCCATGCTCCATCATGGCCAGCATAAACCTGTGACTTTGTCACTGTCTGGCATGACCAAATATCCACAGTTCACTGAAATCTTTAAACTTGAATATCTCCTGTTCTACTGATTTAATTTTTGTTGTTTTGGTCAATTTGTGTGGTGTTCTCAATTTATTACTGTTTGACGTGTTGCCAAAAATACCTTACACATTGCTTCTAAGTTAAGCTTATGTGCCAAACTACCAGAGGGTGGAGAACAGGTCACAGGTCACAGGTTAATTTAGGGTTGATTTAGCCTCGCCCTATCTAGGACTGTGGATACTGCTTGACCTGGGCTCACACTCCAGTCACTCAACAACTCAATTTCTTACATCAGTGATCAGCAGTGAGGATTAATACTTGTGTTTGACCAGTACGAGACAGTGATTTTATGTACACTACAATCACATATCTGAGACCAAATTGAGTTTGAATTCCTCTGGTTTGTCCGTTTTGCTTTTTCTAAATTTACTCTCATTCTACTGAATGATTTGCCTCAACCGACCTCTACAAGAATGTAATTTGAGCTGACTAACATGGAGGACTACACTGTGGCCGAGCTTAAGGAGTTTGCATAGAAAGGGAACTTCCAGCAAAGAGCAACACCAAGAAGATGGAGCTCCTAAAGGAGCCTGGTGGAAGTCCACCAATCACTAGCCATAGCCACAGAATCAGATGAGGAGGTTGAAAGGCAAGGAGAAAATCTAGATAGCAGTTCTGAGAGGCAGCAGTCTGCTGGGGGGAAGATGTACCGAATGGGTTGGAACTCACTGCTAGAACAGAAAGGAGTGTGTCTTCCCAAGGGCTATACACAGAGGAGCTGGTAGACAGACAGCATAGATAGAGTTTAGGCTGGAGATGCCCAGGTCCAGGATAGAGGAGAACAAACTGCCAGAGAGCGAGAACAGAAAAAGGCTGAGAGAGCCTTGGAGGAGAGAAAGATTGTGCTGGCTCACAAACTAAGTCTGAAGGAGCTGAACTTCAAGGCCAGACAAGCAGAGTTCAGCACTGATGGTCTCAGCAGTTTCACAGTGCCATCTTGAGACAGGAGGGTCCATATTCACAAAGGTCTTGTGCTTGACTTTGTTGTGGAGGATGACATCAACAAATGGTTTGAAGTACATAAGGTGGCTTTGCAGATGCATGGGATCCCTGAGGAGGACTGGGGGTGCTAGTGTCTGGAAGGACATATCCCTAGTGAGGGGATGGGTACCCTACTTGTCCTAGATAAGTGGGGCAAGATGAGGTATTCTCCCATGAAAGACACCCTTGTCAGGAAGTATGGCTTCACACCAGAGAGGTACAGACAGAAGTTTAAGGTCAACCAGAAGCTGTCCCAACAGTCCTGGGTGGATGTTGTCAATTCATTTTGCAAGGCACTGGATGGTTGGGTGAAGGGCAGTGATGTGAATAGTTACAATGGGCTGTACAATCTGTTTGTAAGACAGCACAGATTCAGTAAATGTATTCCAGAACGGCACCAACACTTGATTGATAGTAAGCTCACTGACCCCAGGGAGATTGCTAAGGAGGTGGATCACGGGCTGAACACTAGGGTCCATAAGAATGAATCTGGAGTCAATTAAGGGTGGGCAGGGTCTCCACCAGAAGAAGGAGGGGGAAGCAAATATAACAACAAGGCATTCACAAAAGGTCCCAAACTAGTTCTAGGGTTCAAGACTCCCAATTTCCACCTAGCTACTTCTCCAGCATTGTGATGCCTCAAAAACTGTATCATCGCTACACTGTCATGTGCTATAAATCATATAGTGAGGTAGGAGTTCCACATTCAATTATGCTTGCACAACTAGCTTTGTGTTAGGCAGTCATAACGACAAAGGAGAATGTGTCAATGACACATGGCTTGGGTAAACAACCCCATCATACATTTACCTTTCACTTTTGTTCCTCATTTAGAGATAATGTTAGCTGATGATACAGAGTAGTGATAATTTTCTCTGATAGACCCTTTAAATATTCGCTGCATCATCCTCATGACAAGCAGGCTTGTATTACATCCACATTTGTAAATTTGGACATAGCTCCATGTTGCAGTGATATTTTTAACTGTGAAGTGAATGACAACCATTTTTACGATAGCAATTGTAAAACGTGATGAAATAAACAAATGGATTAATGGCCATGTCTCTCTGTCTACCATTACATGGACAGCACAGACAGAGTTGAAGGACAACAGGAGCTAAAGAAGAAGACTCGAACATCATGTCCATGGTTGGGATCTCCTCATGAGTAGTAGGAGTTCTTCTTACCTTCAGTAGATTCAATGCCCACATAGAAACAGACATGATCATGTTCAGAACAGGAGAATGGAACAGATGAGGGAAGTTTGTGGTCTTGGAGGTGGCCTTCCTTGTGAGGATTAGTATTAGTGTGTGGGTCAGGCTACCCAACATACCAGCCTGAACCTACCTCTCATGTCCTGCTTCCTCTCACAGCCAGTGTCCATCCAACAGTCCAACAATTACTTTTTTTGGTAGCTCAGTGTTGCACTGGAAGTATAGCATCACAGCAAACAGTGGCAGTGTGAGACGGCTGTTCAGTCCTTCTCCCTTCCTCCCAGACTCAATATTGGCATGCCGGCCTGTTCTGACCTCCCCTACTCCTTATCAGGGGATGGATTTGATAACTGTTGGAACTGAAGTCTGGCACATTTCTATCCCAATATCGGGATTAGACGTCCCTTTGGTTCCCTTGAGGAGAGCTTGGCTGGTTTCTTTCCTGATGTTGGACCTAGTCCTTTATGCAGGGTCATAACCAAACTTTTTACCTCCTATTTTTTCTGGCCTGTTTTTGTTGGCTTTAGGGCTCTGGGAACTTTACCACTGCTGACCAATGCTAATGTGAATATGCTCTCTGTTGAAATTGTATTGGTACTTGGTTTATCTATGATCTGCATATGTGATGTACTAATAAGTCTCTGGCAAAGTGCACCTGAGGTGCCTAGGGGTTGTAAACCAAATGCTACTAGTGGGCCTGTAGCACTGTTTGTGCCACTCACATAAGTAGCCCTGTAAACATGTCACAGACCTGCCACTGCAGTGTCTGTGTGTGCAGTTTTAAACTGCCATGTAGACCTGGCAAGTGCACCCACTTGCCAGGCCCAAACCTCTCCTTTTACTAGATGTAAGGCAACCCTAGGGTAGACCCAAGGTAGTCCCGTGGGCGGGGTGCAGTGTAGTTAAAAGGCAGGGCATATACTGGTGTGTTTTACATGTCCTGATAGTGAAATACTGCTAAATTCATTTTTCACTATTGCAAGGCCTATCTCTCCCATAGGATAATATGGGGATTGTCTTGAAATATATTTTAAGTGCAGTTTCCCATTGGGAGAAGAAATAGATGTGGAGCTTTGGGTCTCTGAACTCACAATTTAAAAATTCATATTTTTGTGAAGTTGTTTTTAAATTGTAAGTTTGAAAATGCCACTTTTAGAAAGTGTGCATTTTCTTGCTTAATATTTCTGTGCCTCTGCCTGGCTGTGAAATACATGCTTGGGTCAGGATGACAACTGGACTGTTTGTGAATTCACTATAGACAGTCACACAAAGGGAGCTGAGGTGTGTCCTGCATATCCTGATAGGTCTTCCTGGGCTAGAGTGGAGGGAGGAGCTGATGCTTGTATCTGAAAAGGGCTGTGCATGTCCTTACAGAATATGGTCTCCAACCCATCAAAGTGTGTCTCAGGCCAGGGCAGGGAGAGGCAGGGTCCTGTGCACTACAAAGACTTTCCTTTGAAGTTTGCCTGCTTAAAAGGCAGAAATGAGTATAAGTATTGGACTGCTGACCTCACAACTTTAGAACACTTCTGGATCAAGAGGGACTCTGTCAAGGAGAAGAGCTAAAGTGCCGTGAGGAGGTATACTGCCCCTTTGCTATGTGTGCTTTGCTGGGTTGGCCTACAGTTGCTGCTTCTGCTTTGGAGAGGACAAAGATTGGACTTTGCTGTGTATTCTGCTTGTGAAGTTTCTCCAAGGGCTTGGACTGAGCTTGACTCCTGTTAGGATGTCTCAGAGACAGCAAAAACTTCACCTACCAGCCTGTAGGCTCTCATGCTGAGGACCGTGGCTCACCAGGTGATGCGCATTCCAGTTCCTCGGCACTTGGGAGTGAAAGTTGGCCTAAAAACAAGAAGAATCATGCACATCAACTCTGGACGACTTTAGAACCAGAGCCACTGCCAGTGTCTCTGAAGCCCTGCAACATCATGAGTCATGTTACCGACATCTGTGACACTCAAATCCACTGTGGCACCTGTTGCCCCGTGGTGTGACCGTGACCCCGAGAGGTTGTCCCATCACTTCTTGACCCACCGAATTCATCGACCCAGCTGGATTGGAAGGAACTGATGCCTCTCCATCGATGCCGTATCCCCTCCCCTGCAACCATAAGGAACCAACGTCTCACTTCCCCTGCGGAGCAGTAAGGAACTGATGACTCACCTCCTGCGTAGCAGTACCGAACCGATGCCACACCAGCTCCACAGACACCTCACCTCCCCGACTCTGTGCCATGTCTTTGATTCTGCCTCTTTCTTTCTAAGGTACTGGACTTGGGATCCGTATGACTCTGTGACCAGCGCCATACTCCCTCGTGAGTGGCATCAGACTGTTGGGAAAAACTCCATCAAAATGCTGTGATAGTACCAGTTTGAGCTATTGTGTTTATAAGAGATTTTATTGGGGTTTAATCTTTTATCATTCATATCTTTGCTTGTGTGTGTTTGATTTTTTGTCATTTTCTTGTTTTACTGAGATAATTATTAGCTATTTTTCTAAATTGGTGTGGTGTCCATTTGTAGTGTTTTCACTGTGTTACTGTGTGTGGGTACAAATACTTCACACATTTCCTCTGTCATAAGCCTGACTACTTGTGCCAAGCTACCAAGGGGGTGAGCAGGGGTTAGCTTAGGAATGTGACTTCCTTACCCTGACTAGAGTGAGGGTTCCACTTGGAAAGGGTGTAAACCAACTGACAACTAGAGACTAAGGCCCGTATTTATACTTTTTTTGCGCCGCATTTGCGTCGTTTTTTGACGCAAAAATTTTGCAAACTTGCAAAATACCATTGTATTTTGTAGGTTTGCCCCGTTTTGCGTCAAAAAGCGTCGCAAATGCGGCGCTAAAAAACGTATAAATACGGGCCTAAATTTCTATTTTTTTCTGTTGTAATTTTTTCTTAACAAAAATGCAGCAATATACAATTACATTGGACAATTCTCCTTTTTTTCTACAATCAGCATGCAGAGAACCTCTGCAGTGTACCCGCTGTGTCGGAGGGGAAGAGAGGACAGAAGGGGAGGGAGGGGTAGAGTAAGTAGGGGAAGGAGGTAAACACAAAAAGGGAGGGAGTGTAGTAGCCTATTCACTCCAGTAGATCGGGATGACATGTGTTAAACTGAGCTATGTACTACAGCTAAATGATATCTGTTGAAAAATGGGTTATTGGTAGGGCAGGTAGGTACCTACACCTAGCAACAAGCCACTAACCTCCACATAGGTACAGTTAGGTCTCAGTAAATTAATCCCAGCTCAACCCTTGGTAGCTTGGCAACGAGCGTCAAGGCTTAACTTAGGAGACAAAGTGTAAAGCATTCAAATATCACAAAACAGTAATTAAATAAAACACAGGAAACAGTTTAAAATTCCAAAACCAATTTATAAAAATAGTTTATATTTTTATCTTTAAAATGACACAAAAACTATTAAAATCGGTTCAGGGGAACCGGAGATATGAATTTTTAAAGAATTATTACTTTTCTAGCGCTTAGAAACAAAAAGCGCCAATCGGGTCATCTGGTTGCACCTCGACCGGGGCAAAGTCAAACTTTCAGGCCGACCGCGATGGAGCCCTGCTCGGCTACAGGTCGCGGGAGGCCTCGGTTAAAAAGTTACCTTCTGACTTAGTCTTTATTTTGAAGTTTTTCTTCACCGGGACGAACCTGCCAGTTGAATCCGACCTCCTGGAGCCCTTGTCCGGATACGCGATGTGGGTTTCCTCGGTGGAGACTTTTACCTTCGGACTTAGTCGTTTTTTCGAGATGAAAATCCTTCGACCGGGGTAAACCTGGATCTTGATCCGACGTCCATGGAGCCCTTCTCGGATACGATGGCTGGGAGGTCCCGGTCAACTTTTTACGTTTGGACTTAATCTCTTTTTTGGATGTTTTTCTTTACCGGGACGAACCACGAAGTCAGGCCGGGTCGCGGTTGAGGCAAGCCGGCTAGAATTTCCGCGGCGGGTCGGTCCCTCTCTGGAACTTTTTTCCAAAAATTCTCAAATCTTTTCCAAACTTCTGGGGCTTCACCCAGATGTTCTTTTAAGGTTCTTTTGGGGTCCACAGCTCACCCCAAGGGTCCAGAAGTTCTGTGATGGTCCTTGGGGGGTGCGGACTTCAACTCCCAGAATGCACCTGGCGCAAACTCCTTTTTGGCCACTGGACAGTGGTCAGCTGGTCGCTTTCTTCAGGAGTTGGTGCAGGGGACTCTGGTTAGCAATTTTTCACCTGTAGCAAACAGGGAGTCCCTCCTTGAACCAGTTGAAGCCAGGCAAAGTCCTTCTTGTGGTGAAGCCCAAGTGTGCAGCTGGTGCAGTCCTTCTGAGTGCAGGGTCCAGGTGCAGGCCAGGGGTCCAGCAGGGCAGTCCTTCTTCTCCTTTAATTCTTTTCTTGTTGAAATCTGGTAGGGATCTGAGGTGTGGGTGCAGGTCTGCCAGTTTTATCCTTGCTCCTGGGTGAAAAGCAGGGGGGCCCTGGTTCTCCAATCAGGGACAGGGTCGTCCCCCTGTGATGACCACTTCCTGGGAAGTGTGGCAAAAATCCATCCCAGAAGGCAACAGTCTCTAAAAATCCAACATGGATGAATCTGATTTTTGGAGGATACATCTGGCTGAGCCCACCCACTGGTGTGGCTAAAAATCATAAACACACCCCTCTCCTGCCCTCTCCTAATCTAATCAAGGGGGCACCTAATTGTCTGGGGTTGCAGGATGTGGGGGTGTTGCTGGGTGCTCCAAATGTCCTTCTCTGCCTTTGAAGACCAGTTTGGCAGCCCTCCCCCTTCTGCCTCACCATCTGCTGAGGGGAGATTCTCTCCCCCAAGCACATTCCTTTGTGTGAAGCCTGGCCACTTCACACCTCATCAAGGCAGCCTGGCAGAAGCTGCTGCAGGCTGGCCAATCAGAGCACAGCAGCAAAAACAATGCAGAGCTGAAATTGGCAACTTTTTAGGTAAAGTCTAAACTTTTTACCTGAACAAGTTATATTAAATCCAACAACTGGAAGTTGTGGGATTTATTACAACAATTAATTTGATACCAAATTCTTGGTATGTAACATTTAAGGAGACTTTAAAATTTAAAATAAAGTCTGCCCATTCTAGCCTATGAAGGCCATTTACTTCAATGAGGGAAAAACGAATTTGGCTGTTTTTACCTCACCAGGGCTTATAAATCTATTTTTATAAAGTCCCTGCTTATAGTTACATGGCACCCAGCCCTAGGGGCACATAGGGCACACCTTAGGGGTGACTTATATGTAAAAATAAGGTAGTTTAAGACTTTGGAAGTACCTTTAATTCCAAAGTCGAATTTGCATATAACTTTAATTTAAAAGCTGCCAGCAAAGCAGGCCTGCCTTTAAAATGACACTGGGCACCTCAGCAGTGCACCTAGGTGTGCACCACCTATGCTGTGGTCCCTAAACCTACATGCCCTACCATATACTAGGGACTTATAGGTAGGTTAACTTAGCCAATTATAATTAGCCTAATTTGCATATTGATTTTACACAGAGCACAGGCCCTGGGACTGGTTAGCAGTACCCAGGGCACCATCAAAGTCAGGAAAACACCAGCAAAAAGAGGAAAATGGGGGCAAAAAGTTATGGGGCCTCTGCAATCAGCCCTGTTTTCTCACACAACCCCCCCCCAGCCCACACGCCCAGGAGACTCAGCCCAACCCTGGGAGAGTCTTCCTGGCTTGTTAGGCGAGGAAGACAGTGAAGAAAACTGGCTGTCCCTTTGCAGGGCCTACTCTGCCTTATATCCTCCTGTCAGGGTCACTCCCTATGGGTAGTGAAGCCATCCCAACAGTAAAAGGACCCAACTCAAACTGAAACTTCCCTCTAGGGGGGTCTTCCTCCTTTCTCTCTGCCAACTTGGGTAGTGAGGTGCCCACCTCCCCTACTCCAAACTTTGCTAGGGCAACACCTAGCTTACCCAAAGAGATCACCCAACACTTGAGCAACCCCACCATGACCAATAGGGTCAGGGGGCCTACTTTGCTATTGGCTTTGGGGTCTGCCTCCCAGGCCAAGTACAGTGCTGCCAGGAAGGCTAGCACCCAGCAGAGGCTACTGACAGCTGTCAGTACCCAGAACCACACCCTAAGCTCTCCACTGACAGGTGGCTGAGCTGCTTTAGGGGCAACTTTGGGGTCCTGGCACCCCTCTTGCTGTCTAGAGTGGGGGGCTACCACCTCCTGTGGCAGACACCCTCCTTCCACTCTCCCTTCTGTCAGTGCAGGGGCAACACCCTGCATCTGGACAGCTGCCTGACTACTCAGGACTTCCTTAGGGTCAGGTGAGGCCTCACCAGTGCCAACTCGGGGCTCCCCCCTTACTGGGGCAGAAGGCCTTTGGTTCCTGGAACTCTCTTTAAGAGTGGCCTACCCTTCCTTTTCTTCTTTCCTTTTCTTGGGGACCCCTGTCTCCTAACTGTAGGGACTGACTCCCCAGGACTTTGGGTTGGGGGGGCGCCCTGGGCGACCACCCCATCTGTGACCAGACTCACCTCTGGGAGGTCATTGCCCAGGATACAATCTAGGGGAAGGTCAGCACTGACTACCACCCTAATCCAGTCAAGGATACCCTCCCTCTCTAGGGGCACTATGGCTACAGGTTTGGAGGTGACCTCCCCTGTGGCTATCCTGACTTTCTTTGTCTTTCCTGGGACATACATGTCTGGGGTCACTAACCGGTCACTCACTATAGTGTGACTGGCACAGGTGTCTCTCAGGCCAGTGGAAGGGATCCCATTCACTTGAATGTGGTGGAAGTGCCTACTCCCACCCTTAGGGATCACCAGCTTACCATCTGGTCCTGTCTCCCAGCTTAATGCTAAGAGGACTTCATCATCTGAGGAATCCTCCTCTATGGCTACACTGGACAGCCCAGTGCTAACCACCTTCTTTGGACAGGCTGCATCTCCTCTGAAGTGACCTGTCTGCTGACAGTCAAAGCAAGCCCTACTGTCCAAAAGCTTTTTTAACCCTGGGTCTAACTGTCTCTGCTGGTCAGAGTGGGAGTGGGATTTACTCTCCTCCTTCTTAGGGTTCTGGGGTACAGAGGGAGTCTCTGTGGTGGGCTTACCACCTCCCTCCTTAGGTTTTTGGGGACCTGTCCCCCCCTTCTTGGAGTCTCCCCCCTGGGACTTGACAACCACCCTGGTTCTCAACCACTCATCAGCTGCCTCCCCTAGCTCTCTAGGGTTGGTCTGCTTAGAGTCCACTAGATGCTGACGTAACCTTTCTTGGGTACAATTGGTCAAGATGTGCTCTCTCATGATCAGATTGTATAACCCCTCATAAGTATCTACTTTGTTACCAATAATCCAGCCCTCTAGTGCCTTTAGTGAAATGTCCACAAAGTCAACCCAAGACTGGGTACTGATCTTCTGGGTGTCCCTGAACTTCATTCTATATTGCTCTGGGGTCAGACCAAACTTCTTGGCTAAGCACCTCTTCATACTAGGGTATGAATCTGCCTCCTCCCCCCTTAAGGTCAGAAGCCTATCCCTCCCTGAGTTGGGGACCAACTCCCACAAAAGGGAACCCCAGTATTGAGGCCTAACCCTTCTCATTTGGAGTGCCCTCTCAGAGGCCCCCAGCCAATTATCTATGTCATCCCCCTCTACATAAGCAGGAACTACCCCCTTGGGTAATCTGGGGCAAACTCCCCCACCCATGGACACCTCAGCTTCTTTATCGCTGCTTCCATCTCTTTTCTCTTTGTATGCCCACTTTTTCTTTTCTAGGGCCAGCTTCTCTGCTTCCAAAGCTATGTATGCTAGCTGGGCCTCCAGCTCTCTTTCTCTGATGGATGGGTTCTCTCCCCCTGAAAGGACCCCCTTTCCACCACTAGCTTTGGATCTGCCCCTAGTGACTGTATTTACTGAGGACCGTTCTTCCTCATCCTCACTTGGGCTCAGATGCCTTCCCTCCCCTGAGTGGTTAGAGCTTGCATCCTCCCTTCTTTCTCCCTCCTCTGGAGCTTCTTCTGACTCTACCTCTTGGGCCTCAGCCCATGCTGTCAGGGATGTGATCAGGATTTGCTTCCTGAGATCAGTGGTTGCAGGCAACCCTCTTTCAATACACAACCCCCTAAGCTGGACTACTGTCAGTGTGGGTAGGCTAGCCAGATCAAGCTCCATGGTTCCCTAGTTTTGTGTCAACAAAAACTTTTTGCAAAAATTGGAAACAAGAATTTAGAAAAATTACAAAAATTTAATAATTGAAATTAATCCAAATTAAAAAAAAACAATTTTTGCACTAGGACAATTTAAAGGATTTTTAATTTGTTTTACCTAAAACTGTAACGTGATATTGAACACAAGTACAGGATCCCGTCGCTGCTTCCAATTATGTTGGAAAATGGGTTATTGGTAGGGCAGGTAGGTACCTACACCTAGCAACAAGCCACTAACCTCCACATAGGTACAGTTAGGTCTCAGTAAATTAATCCCAGCTCAACCCTTGGTAGCTTGGCAACGAGCGTCAAGGCTTAACTTAGGAGACAAAGTGTAAAGCATTCAAATATCACAAAACAGTAATTAAATAAAACACAGGAAACAGTTTAAAATTCCAAACCAATTTATAAAAATAGTTTATATTTTTATCTTTAAAATGACGCAAAAACGATTAAAATCGGTTCAGGGGAACCGGAGATATGAATTTTTAAAGAATTATTACTTTTCTAGCGCTTAGAAACAAAAAGCGCCAATCGGGTCATCTGGTTGCACCTCGACCGGGGCAAAGTCAAACTTTCAGGCCGACCGCGATGGAGCCCTGCTCGGCTACAGGTCGCGGGAGGCCTCGGTTAAAAAGTTACCTTCTGACTTAGTCTTTATTTTGAAGTTTTTCTTCACCGGGACGAACCTGCCAGTTGAATCCGACCTCCTGGAGCCCTTGTCCGGATACGCGATGTGGGTTTCCTCGGTGGAGACTTTTACCTTCGGACTTAGTCGTTTTTTCGAGATGAAAATCCTTCGACCGGGGTAAACCTGGATCTTGATCCGACGTCCATGGAGCCCTTCTCGGATACGATGGCTGGGAGGTCCCGGTCAACTTTTTACGTTCGGACTTAGTCTCTTTTTTGGATGTTTTTCTTTACCGGGACGAACCACGAAGTCAGGCCGGGTCGCGGTTGAGGCAAGCCGGCTAGAATTTCCGCGGCGGGTCGGTCCCTCTCTGGAGCTTTTTTCCAAAAATTCTCAAATCTTTTCCAAACTTCTGGGGCTTCACCCAGATGTTCTTTTAAGGTTCTTTTGGGGTCCACAGCTCACCCCAAGGGTCCAGAAGTTCTGTGATGGTCCTTGGGGGGTGCGGACTTCAACTCCCAGAATGCACCTGGCGCAAACTCCTTTTTGGCCACTGGACAGTGGTCAGCTGGTAGCTTTCTTCAGGAGTTGGTGCAGGGGACTCTGGTTAGCAATTTTTCACCTGTAGCAAACAGGGAGTCCCTCCTTGAACCAGTTGAAGCCAGGCAAAGTCCTTCTTGTGGTGAAGCCCAAGTGTGCAGCTGGTGCAGTCCTTCTGAGTGCAGGGTCCAGGTGCAGGCCAGGGGTCCAGCAGGGCAGTCCTTCTTCTCCTTTAGTTCTTTTCTTGTTGAAATCTGGTAGGGATCTGAGGTGTGGGTGCAGGTCTGCCAGTTTTATCCTTGCTCCTGGGTGAAAAGCAGGGGGGCCCTGGTTCTCCAATCAGGGACAGGGTCGTCCCCCTGTGATGACCACTTCCTGGGAAGTGTGGCAAAAATCCATCCCAGAAGGCAACAGTCTCTAAAAATCCAACATGGATGAATCTGATTTTTGGAGGTTACATCTGGCTGAGCCCACCCACTGGTGTGGCTAAAAATCATAAACACACCCCTCTCCTGCCCTCTCCTAATCTAATCAAGGGGGCACCTAATTGTCTGGGGTTGCAGGATGTGGGGGTGTTGCTGGGTGCTCCAAATGTCCTTCTCTGCCTTTGAAGACCAGTTTGGCAGCCCTCCCCCTTCCTGCCTCACCATCTGCTGAGGGGAGATTCTCTCCCCCAAGCACATTCCTTTGTGTGAAGCCTGGCCACTTCACACCTCATCAAGGCAGCCTGGCAGAAACTGCTGCAGGCTGGCCAATCAGAGCACAGCAGCAAAAACAATGCAGAGCTGAAATTGGCAACTTTTTAGGTAAAGTCTAAACTTTTTACCTGAACAAGTTATATTAAATCCAACAACTGGAAGTTGTGGGATTTATTACAACAATTAATTTGATACCAAATTCTTGGTATGTAACATTTAAGGAGACTTTAAAATTTAAAATAAAGTCTGCCCATTCTAGCCTATGAAGGCCATTTACTTCAATGAGGGAAAAACGAATTTGGCTGTTTTTACCTCACCAGGGCTTATAAATCTATTTTTATAAAGTCCCTGCTTATAGTTACATGGCACCCACCCCTAGGGGCACACAGGGCACACCTTAGGGGTGACTTATATGTAAAAATAAGGTAGTTTAAGACTTTGGAAGTACATTTAATTCCAAAGTCGAATTTGCATATAACTTTAATTTAAAAGCAGCCAGCAAAGCAGGCCTGCCTTTAAAATGACACTGGGCACCTCAGCAGTGCACCTAGGTGTGCACCACCTATGCTGTGGTCCCTAAACCTACATGCCCTACCATATACTAGGGACTTATAGGTAGGTTAACTTAGCCAATTATAATTAGCCTAATTTGCATATTGATTTTACACAGAGCACAGGCCCTGGGACTGGTTAGCAGTACCCAGGGCACCATCAAAGTCAGGAAAACACCCGCAAAAAGAGGAAAATGGGGGCAAAAAGTTATGGGGCCTCTGCAATCAGCCCTGTTTTCTCACAATATCGATGATTGGCTTATCAACAATGCTATTTCCTGAAGTGTTCCAGTAGTTCAGAGAACACTTCCTCCTTTGCCAATCCAGAGGCTTGTTCAACATCCGGTGGCTCTAGGGTAGTCTAAGCGGGTCATTTGTCTTGTCTCCTCATATCCCTCAGGCCCAAAGGTAGGGGAAATGATTCGCCTGATGATCGTTCAACCGTAGCTGTGGAGGGAGGGGGGGCAGGTGTGTTTATTAATGGGCAGTAAACCGCGCCTCAGAAACACCTATTGTGATGCATACATGGGACTCACTGATCTTGATGGAGGGGGTTGCGGGGAGAAGCCCCAATGGAACTGGAGAGGCACATGGCATAACCCCTCAGCCGACAGTATGAACAGTGACAAAAGGTCGCGCTTATCAGCAGCGGATCGAGTATTTGAGTGCAGTATACAGTAGGGTAGAGGGATGTCGAGTAGGATTTGACATAAGAAAGTACACCTTTAGGAGGTAGAAAGGAGGAAGACAAGGCAGGCTGTCCTAGAAGTGGCCGAGATAGGTTATAGAGACAGGAACAAAGAATATTGGAAGGGGTGCGATGAGGAAGGGCTGGGACAGGGGGGCTATGGGGTAGGGAGTCAAAGACAGCTACGAGGATATAAACTGGACTAGGCTGCAGTGAGGTTAGGTGAGGGGGGAGGGTAATAAGGGTACCCAGCGCCCTGCTTGGAGAATTTCTTAAAGAAACAGGGGGATGGGGGGAAGGGAAGGGAAGGTAAGAGGAGAATGGGGGAGGGAGGGTCCTGTGCGATTTGTGTTAGTAAGAGTGAGGGGCATATAGGCAAACTGGTGAGCAGGAAGTGAGCTCACTGTGAGGCATCGGTGAGAAAGGGATTCTACGTTTGCTCATACAGGGCAGCTTGAACCTGTCTGATATATATGGGCCATTCAAAGGCTGCATTCCGAAACATCACTACCATCCATTATCGATGGACAGTTGCAAAGGATATGTTGCAAGGGGCACAGAGTCTCTGGCCATTGCCAGCATTTTGCATTCCGTAGTAGGCCCACCCTTTGTAGTTTTGTAGGGGTCCAATACCAGTCATGAATTATTTTAAAACGGCCGAATTTCAGTCAGGCTTCTCGGACACCTCTATCTAGGGGCATCAATATCTCTGACCAACTTTCTACTTTGAATTCTGTTTGGAAGCATACTTGCCATTTGAGGTGTAATGGTTCAAGGAGGGGTTGTGAGTAGAGATGTTGCATGATAAAATCATATAGGCCCACCATCACGCCTTTGAGGTGGCCCCAGGTTTTGAGATAGGAGACGATAGGAGATATCTTGAGTACCCATGGAGTGGCTCCCATACTACTGCGCAGGCAGTGTTTGAGTTGTAGATATTGCTATGCTTGATTGAGATGGAGGACATATTCCTCTTGTAGACGCTTAAACAATTTTAACTCACCATTCTCGATGATCTGATCCGGTGTTTCAATGCTCAGTGTGCTCCAGTGCACCCATTATAGGGGACGCCCTCCAATCTGAATGCCTTCATTTCCCCAAAGGGGAGCTCAAGAGTGAAAAAGCAGGTTGATGCCTAGAAGCTATGTGCTCTATGCCAGGTTGTATGCATTATTTTCAACATCGGGTTGTCAGGTTGTAGATGCGAGTGGGGGTGTAAGGTACAGGTATTATGTAGGTCTCCAAGCCCACCCCATTGAAAGAGTAGTAGGCATTCTATTATGACCAATTGTGGCGGATCAGGCGTTCCAGGTAGCATATACGCAAACTCGGAGACGTGAAGAGCAAGGGCATAGTGTTCTATCATGGTAGGCCCAATCCTCTGCAAGAGCGGCGTGCAATGAGTTTCGCTGAGGACAGACGGGGGCAAGAGGTACCCCATACAAAGGCTCTGATCACCTAATCTATTGGTACTGCCTGTACCCTTCTCCACATGAAGAGCCCTAGGAGGGTCCATTTCTCAAAGTCCAGTTTCATGCGGGCAATGAGTGGATCTAAGTTATGGGACACAATGTTCTCCAATCCTTGGATGACAAGGATGCCTAGATATTTAAGAAGGAGTGGCGTCCAACGGAATGGGAATCCATGTATCACCGCTCATGTGGTGATCAGGGAGGGGGATAGCACTTCACATTTGTCCCAGTTTACTCAATAAGCAGAGAGAGCTGCAAAGTCTTCAATGATCTCATTAATGCTGGTAGGGACCGACCGAGATCTGTCAGGGTAAGTAGGATGTCATCTGCATACAGATAAAGTTAGGAGAGTCCCCCTCTTAGTGGTGTACCAGTGAGTACTGGAGATTGAGGTATAACGGCCACTAGTGGTTCCAGGGCCAGTAGGAATAGTAATGTTTAAAGAGGGCACCTCTGCCTTTTCCCCCTGCATATGGGGAAAGGATCTGAGAGGAAACTTCCACAGCTGACCTGTGCCGAGGAACAATCATACAGTAGGCATATCTTTGCAATGAATAGGTCTCCTAGTCTGAATTTTCGCAAGGTCATAAACAGGTATCCCCATTCTACACAGCCAAATGCTTTTTCAGCATCTAAAGATAAGGCAATAGCTTCTTCTGGCATGTTTCTGGCTTCCCACAGGGCATGGGAAAGAGTGTGTAGATGGTTTCTCGAGGTGCGTCCTGTGACAAGTCCTACCTGTGCTTGGTGCATAAAGGACAGGAGGACTTTGCGCAGCCGGACCGCTAAACCACTGGCTAGTATTTTGATATCTCCATTTAAGAGATAGATGGATCGATAATTGCCACAGTGGAGGGGGTCCCATCCAGGCTTAGGTATTACCGCGATTGTTGCCTGGTTCGAGATTGTGCCCAGTGGTCCTTCCCCGTCTGCCTCCCAGAAGCCTTCATACAGGGAATCGACCACTTCCTCGCCTGCCCATTTATAAAATTCTGCAGGTGAATCTGTCCTCTCCTGGTGATTTATGATAAGGGAGGTTAGAAATGTCTTGCGCTATTTCAACCTTACTTATCTCCCATCTAGCAGGGCTCGGCCCTTGGATGAAAGGCGGGGGAGATGTGCTTTTTCGAAGAAGGTGTCCACTCTTGCAGATCTGGCTACCTCTTCTGTGGTGTACAGACGTTTGTAAAAATCCACAAACTCATTTACAACGTCCTGCGATCTGGTAAGGATTTCCCTGGTGACAGATGTGATAGCTGGAATGGCCTGAGTCACCTCTCTCTGTCTAAGCTGGGCCACTAAGAGTCGACCAGCCTTTTCCCCCTGTTCATAATGCCTTCCTTTCATATGTTGTAGAGCATGTTCGCCCTGGGAAGTGTAGATCTCATTTAGGGCCATACCAGTCTGTTCTAGGTGCTGACGAGCAGGCAGGGAGGGCTGCACCATGTAGAGTTGGGTGAGGGGTGTGGTATTGTGCTCCAGTTATGCCTGACGCGCTAAGCGTTGTCTGTTGGCCTGTGCAGAATCTCTCATCATTTGTCCGTGCAGGATCACCTTTGCTGTTGCCCATCGAACCCTTTAAGGGGAGACCGTGCCTTTCTTATCTTGCATATAAGTGGAAACATGTGCCTGTAATTGTGTCTTACCCTGGGGAGTGCGGGACTGATGCACAGCAAAATGCCAGGGTTTGCGGCCCGAAGAGGTAAGTCCTATATTAACTAACAGCAATATCAGAGATTGATCCGATATACCGCCCTCCAGTGCACGAGAGTCCTGAATCTGGGCCACTGTGCTATGTGTCACGAGGAAGTAGTCTAATCTGGATTTAGTCCCATGTATTGGTGCCAAGAATGTGTACTCCGTACTGGCTGGGTGCGTTAGCCTCCAATCATCCATTAACCCATGGTCTGAGGACACGTCAGTGAAAATGGCCCTGTCCTGGTTGTTACATATGTCAATGGGCCCAGTTCTGTCTAGCAGTCTCGGGCCAAGTTCCAATCTCCTCCTATGATATATCATGTGGCTCGTATCTCCGTTAGAAGGCGATTGATATGAAGAAAGAACAATCTCTTGGGGCCTGTGGGTGCATATATGGAGCCAACGCATATCAAGGAGTCCCCTATTTTCAGTTTTGTGAAGACATGTCTCCCCTCTGGGTCCGATCACGTTTTGATCAATGTCACAGGAAGTAGAATCGCCACTCCATGTTTCCTTAGTGTTCCACTGCCTTGTGGTCTAGGTTGCACAGCAGTTAAATATCGCCCGCCCCATCCAGTCCCGGCGTAACTTACTGGATTCTGTCACATCTGGATGTATCTCCTGGAGGAGAGCCACATCCGCTTTTTTTGACTGCAGGTAAGATAGCACCTTCTTTCTTTTCACATAGGGGGTTAAGCCATTAAAATTCCAGGATATAAGCCGGAATGGTCGGGTGCAGGTTGGGTCCCTGCTGCTCATAACCTCTACGGATGTATGAGTCACTCTGGGGTGTAGTGGTGATGATCGGGTTGGACGGCAGTAGTGAGAGGGATAGGTGAATCAGATGGGGAGAGGGAAGGGGTCTCGGATCTGTGTGGGGAAGGGGTGTCAAGGAAGAGGGGATTCTGATTAATGTCTGAGGCTAAAGGGCAGAACCTCACACAGGTCTTAAACAGTTGGGGGGAGTGGCGCGGGTACTTACTTGAAGCAGTTATTGAGAGGTAGGATGTGGTAGGGTAGAGAAGATGAGAAATAAGAGAGAGTAGAAGTATTGGTGAGTATTAGAAAGGGAGAGGAGAAAGGAGGGGGCAGAGGTACGGAAAATAAGGATAAGAGGATGAGGGGGGATGGGTAGTAAGCAAACGAGGCAGGTGGGGAATGGAAAGGGGGATATTGACGCCCGGGTGCCTGCTTGGGGCAGGAGCAGGGCTATAGGAATTAGGGTCTGTGGACTGTGAGTTCGAACCTGCAGACCCAGTGTACTTGGAGGAGACCCAGGCTGAGACAGGCCCACGATGGGCCGCCTTCAGAAGGCCAATGGGGGCAATCGTCAAATGTCAAACTTCAAGCGGAAATCGGGACAGGCCAGAGGAGGTGAAGGGGGGAGGTATGGTGGGGGAGGGACAGGCTCACAATCCCCCAGTGGGAAGTGTAAAGGAGGGCCATAACCCTCATGTCTCTGATCACTGCTACTGATCCCATTCTATTCTTCCCTCCTCCCCCCAGTTGTGGTGGGGTAGAGGGGGAGCCTGCCCATCTCAAGACACTTTATAGTGACAGTCAACAAATAGTATATGATAAGGGTGATGGTGATGATGAGTGGGGGAAGGCATCTCACGTGTAGGCAACTTTGGTGAGCTTGAGCAACTATGGGAACATTAAAACTTTTACATAGGGTCTCTATTGATAGTAATCATTACAGCAACTCAATAATATTGAACACTTATAACTCTAAACAGAAGTCATTAGACATAGCCTATACAAGTTAAACATTTGCTCGCAACTATGCATCTTATCAAATAACTGTGAGTTGTTAACTATTATCTATGAGCTATGTGTAGCTAGTGACAGTTACATCTCTCTCATCCCATTTTACAGTTCACAGTTTGCTGTGCCTCATTTTAATGAGAACATAGAGCTGGTGTGGCATTGGGCAGCAAGTTAGAGAGAAGGAAAGAAAGAAGGGATAATGAGGAGAGAAGAAGGAGGAGAGGAGAGGGAAGACATAGTGGGCTGCTGCCTTTGTGATTAAAAGATGCCTGGTGACCTGCTAAGAGTGAATTCAATCCCTTCAGCACAGTGTTGCACAACACAGTCCACTACTGTGCCAGCATAATAATCTAAGTATAGCATCACAATACATTACATTACATTACTTGGCCACATCAGTCAGTAACCGGTTGCAGGGTACTCATTTGTCTACCAACGCCAGAGTGCATTACCCACCATTCAGGCTTGTCTCGATGATCAGTCAATCGCCTCTCGGCTTCCGTGACTTCGCAACTGACGGTAAGGGAGTTAAGGTTTAAGGTTTCAAAGGGGATCATGACTTGTCTCTTTGCGACGTTTGGGTATAATGCGCAACTGTTTGCAGTGCATGGTCTCTATCGCTTTGAGCCCTCGCTGACCTCCCAGAGTTTCTCCCCCTTGGGTGGGATGCAATGTTATTCTGTTTCTGTAGTTCTGATGTAGCAAAGGAGGGTAGCCTGTCCTGCCGGTTGGTGGGCTGCTCCGGGTGTATGGCTAGTGGGGTTGTGTCCATTGTTTAGGCCAAGACTTCATCCAAGTAAAGACGTAGTTCCTCCAGTTCATGGAAATCTTGTGACTTGCCATCTTTGGTGATCCACATCCACACTGGTTCAACAAGCCATATCTCACCTCTCCTCTGCAAAGTTGGGGTCGGAGGGATGAGAATGCCTTGCGCGGGCGTTGGTCTCCTTTGAGAAGTCTGCGGTGATTCAGACCTCAAATCCCTCAGCCTTGAATGGGCTGTGGTAGCGGGCTTCTAGGAGAAGTTGACAGGCCTGTTTGTGCTGCAGGAGACAGGCGATGATTGGGTGAGGTTGGGATGCGCCATCTGGCCGCTTTGGTCCTAGGCGTTGTGCCATCTGCATTCCAGCGGTGGGTCAAAGGAGAGACCTTGGGGGGTAGAAAGGGTATTTTGTAAATAGGCATGGATGTCTGCCCCTTGTGCTAGTTCCAGAATTCTGAAAAATCGGACATTGTCCCGATGGCTTCTGTCTTCTATGTCTATAAGCTTGCTACGTAGGCATAGTATTTCCTGGTCCCTGTCTGGTGTGGTGTTTTGGTGATCCTCTATATCTGAGACTCGCTGTTCTAGCCCCAAGGATCGGTTCTGAAAACCCACTATGTCTGTTCGTATTGATTTTGTCTCTTCTGCCAAAGAGGATATGTTTGAGTCCATCCCTTCTAGTCTGCAACTGATTGACAATATTTCTTGGAGTATGCACTCCAATTTGGTATTCTGCTTCGGTGCGTCCATGGCACTGGACAGGCTCTCTGGCTGTGCTCCCTTGGCAGTGGCCATTGGACGCGAGTACTGTAGGGCTTCAGAGAAGAGAAGTTGTCTCACTGGTTTACTAGCGGCTTTACCAGCGGATTTACCGTTAAGCATCTCCAGGTCATATTCCCGGCACAGGTGCTGTGTGTCTCTGACCCGGGAGGCAATATTCTTGAGTTAAGTTCGGTTCAACAATGGGTGAAGGGAGATGTCGCTATTGTAGGTTTCGTCCCAGGATGTTTAGTGATGGAGTTCACGACCGAAGCCTGTATCTCCAGTCTCTCCCACCATTATGGAGTCCAGAAACTGCAGGTTTGGCGATGGGGAACAGGGTGGTGACTTAGCAGCTTATTTCTACCCTGAGGTTTCACCTGTCCCTTCTTCTGTGTCCTCAAGTTGCCAAGTTTTCTTAAAGGGTAGGTTAATGCTGATGGCCTCGAGGCTCCCAGTCTGGTAGGGGACCATCCAATATGCACCTCCATCTGGGGCGCCTTTCCTGTGCCACTGGGAGCTCCCTCTGTTTACCATGGATGCTCTCTGTGTCGGTAGATGCAGAGGCAGAGGAGGGGGAGGGGGGATCTCTTCCTTCGGGTGCTCAATTTCGCATTCTGTTCTGTGCCATCCCTTCTGCAATCCGGGCTCGTGCTCTTCTATTAGAGATGGTGATCGGGATGGATGTAAGTCACCCCTCAGGGCTGTTTACTGATAAGACACATCTTCAGATTAGTAGATATCGTTATATCCTAGGAGGGGCTGGCAGACGCAGAGTACGGTGGGGTGTATATACTATGGTCCGGTCTGGGTCTGCTTCAGACTCTTCTCCTGTTCAGGAGTACGTAAAATCTTTTAAGAGACTTGGCCAGGGCTCGACCCAGGCAGATATTTCCAAGGAGTCAGACTCACTGCCTGAGGCTCAATCTGAACCCCCTCCTGCCAGCTTAGAAATGGCCAGCGTCCCTTCTCGGGTTGCATCTAGATCTGAAGCAGCATCACCTGCCCAAATGGATGCTACTACTGTGAGTAGTGGTAATGTGGTGGTCAGGTTGACGTATCAGGCGAATCAGGGAGAGAGTCTGAGAATGAGCCTCCTGGTGAAACTTGTTGGGCAAGTCATAATACCAGTAATAACTGCAGGGTGGCTCAGGTGTAGGACCAGTTGGAGATTGGAGGAAAGGCATTCACTTGGCAAATTGGTGAAAAAGGTATACGATGCTGTGGGGAAAGCTGGCATATCAGGTCCATGTGAGGCTGTTGCAAAGCACACACAATTTGGGGGTTTTAATAAGGAGTCAACCGGATTCAAACTATTTTTGAGATATCAGGAAAGGATAAATTACCTATTCTTAAGCTGGAGGCCACTCTCAGGAGTTGTCACGGTTGGACACGGAGATGGGGGAGCATTTTTTTTTCTCTTTCACACCAGTCAGACTCAGCAGATGAAGACATTAGGGGGGTCATTCCGACCCTGGCGGTCATGGACCGCCAGGGCCGGGGACGGAGGAAGCACCGCCAACAGGCTGGCGGTGCTTCAGGGGCAATTCTGACCGCAGCGGTAAAGCCGCAGTCAGAAAAGGGAAACCGGCGTTTTCCCGCCGGTTTTCCCCTGGCCCAGGGAATCCTCCACGGTGGCGCTGCAAGCAGCGCCGCCATGGGGATTCCGACCCCCTTCCCGCCAGCCTGTTCCTGGCGGTTTACACCGCCAGGAAGAGGCTGGCGGGAACGGGTGTCGTGGGGCCCCTGGGGGCCCCTGCAGTGCCCATGCCACTGGCATGGGCACTGCAGGGGCCCCCTAACAGGGCCCCATCAAGATTTACACTGAAAATCGCGACGGGTGCCACTGCACCCGTCGCACACCAGCAACTCCGCCGGCTCCATTCGGAGCCGGCTTCATCGTTGCTGGGGCTTTCCCGCTGGGCGGGCGGGCGGCCTTTTGGCGGTCGCCCGCCCGCCCAGCGGGAAAGTCAGAATGACCGCCGCGGTCATTTGACCGCGGTACGGTCTTCTGGCGGGGGAACTTTGTCGGGTGGCCTCCGCAGCCCGCCGAAGTTGGAATGACCCCCTAGGTCTCTTGGGGGTAGTGGAATAGGAGCAAGAGGTTCCCTAAAGAGTGTTCTGAGTGGTTCAAGAACCTCTGATGGATAGGACGAAACCCTGATCTCTGAAGTTTCTGGGACAGAGGCTTTCCTAATGATCAGAAAGAAGCAGCCTCAGCGGGAGGCTAGACCCACAGCTGGTCTGGGGCTGGTCTGAAATGGGACTATACTGCCATCCCTGGCCTTGACATTCATTTGTTGGGAGAGAATGGACCTGGGGTGTTCAGCCACGTGGAGGGATCTAGAATCAAGCCGATATACCAAAGTATCATGGCCCACCGCAAGGAAACTCGGGCAGATAGCCAGAGGATCCAAACAGCTAACAGGAAGATGCATGGGGGGGGTTTGCAAGGTGGCTAAAGCTTGCTATGAGTTTTCACAAATTGGATGACTGAGGTGGAAAACAGAGTAGTAGTCCTGGAGTTTGAGGCTGATGTCAATCGACAGAGGACGGAGGCACTGGAATCTCAGTTTACTGGCACTCACTGGAAACTTGAAGAGTTTGAAAACAGACTCAGGCACAATAACCTAAGAGTGCTGGGGGTTGCGGAGGTAGTTGAGGAAACTGAGTCTCCAAAATATGTAGTAGGATTGTTTAAAAGTGCATTTCCGGACTTAGCCCACTGGAATTGGGACATGGAGGTTCAAGAAGCTCACAGGTTTCCTTTTGAACAACAGATTCAACATTTACTAGTTGAGTTAAATGCTCAAGGTTTGCGTCAGAAAGTAGACGCCATGGGGAGATGGGTTGTATCGGATATCAAAATTAATGGTAATACTCACACCTTGGTTTGTTTTTATGGTCCCAATCTGGACGACATAGCTCCTTTACAAGAGTTATGTGCTGAGTTGCTAGATGCTCGATATCCAATTATAATGTATGGGGACTTTAATGTGGTGCTAAATGACTTACTGGATAAATCAACTGGGAGTAGGTCTTTGGGGCATCAAACGTCGCAAGCATATGTTAAGGTTATTATGAAACAATTTTCACTAATTGATATATGGAGAGAAATTCGAGGTTTTACTTTCCATAACAAGAAGTATCAGCATCATTCAAGGATAGACTATTTCTTAATAGAAAGATCACTTAAAGAAGCTGTACTTGATATTGAGCATATCGCCGCGCACTTATCTGATCATGCAGCAGTGATTTTAACATTGAAGTGTGCCCCAAATCGTTGTATTAGAAGATGGACATTGGATAGCTCACTTTTAAATGATCCTAAACTGGTGAACCAATTGGGGTCGGAAACTAAGTCCTTCTTTGAGCTAAATCTGAACTCGGCGCCTCTCTGTGTGGTATGGGACTCTTATAAGGCCTTTATTAGAGGGACTTTGATTAGTATCTCTGCTCAGAAGAATAGGGATTACCAGGAGGAAATTTAGGATCTCAAACATAACATAGCTCTCTCAGAACAGGAATTGTTAGAATTACAGAGGATGGGAAGGAATGAGGAGTCTATTTGACTTGATTTGATATCTAAGTGAGCCTCCCTCGCAGCTGTAATTGAAGCCAGAGTGAAGGGAAGGTGGGAGGCAAGTAGACTAGTGCATTTTGAGTATGGCGAAGGAGCAGGGAAACTGCTACCGTGGAAGACAAAGTCAGATCTGGTAAGAAATGAGATAAGAGAAATAAAATGCTCTGCCTCTGGGGAAGTACTGAGGGAGACTGTAGAGATCCAGAAAACGTTTGTACGTTTTTTCGAGGCTCTTTACACTGAAGTTTTACCAACTATACCGGCGAACACACACCAGGGGTTAGAAGATCTACGGATGAAGAAACTGGGTGACACCGATAAAATATCCCTGGAGGATGAAATTCGAGTAGGAGAAATCGTTCAGGTCACCTCCAAAGGTAAAAAAGAGAAGTCGGCAGGATCGGATGGTTTACCACTTGAATTTTATGCAAGTACACAAGAAGTAGTGACCCCGATTTTATTAAGTCTTTTTAATAGCATACTCAAAGGTGAGAGCTCCTTGCCTAAATCCTGGGATGAAGCAATAATTACCCTTATTTTGAAACCAGGGAAGGATCCTTTATCATGCGAAACTTATAGGCCAATTTCCTTGTTAAATAATGACTATAAATGTTTTGCTAGTATTCTGGCTAACAGGCTGAGCTCGGTGATTGGCGGATTGATTCATGATGATCAGAGGGCTTTTTAAGGGGCAGATATATGCATGAGTTGTCCCATGAGTAGATTGGAGCCATGGATTTAGCAATTGTGTATAATTTACTGCTGGCAGTAATAACGTTGGACGCTACTAAAGCCTTTGATAGAGTGAACTGGTGCTTCCTAACTTCTATTTTAAAACATCTCAATTTCGGGGAGAATTTTTGTAGGGCTGTGAAGAACATCTATAGAACCCCTGTAGCAGATGATATTATGATTTATACTGAAAATGTGCCCCTTGCATTGGAAAGGCTTGAATTATTAACGTCAGAATTTGGCCAAATTTCGGGTTACGCAGTAAATATGACTAAAACTGAAATTATGACTCGGAATATGAATGACAAGCATGGTTTAATAAAAAATGAGTTGAAATATTTGGGGGTAAAAGTTTAAGACATACAACACGAGAGATAACAAATTATTGTTGAGTTGGTCGCACTTGCCGTTAACATTTTATGGTAGAGTGAATCTGGTTAAAATGTATATCCTCCCTAAGCTTACTTTTTTTTCAATATGATTCCGTTACCCTTTAACAAGATAGGGATAAAAAAACACCAAGCTAAGATAGATAGTTTTATTTGGGCCTCCAAGGGGATTAGGATAGCTAGGAAGAAGCTTAGAAGAAAATACGATAAAGGAGGGATTGCATTACCTGACATTCATTTATATGCCTGGGCCTTTCAATAAAAAAATGCTAAGGGTTTATTGTCAGGGAACGGGTTGAGTTTACTAGAGAGAACTATGTTAAAGTGTGAGAGGGAAGATGGACAGAAATTTATGTATAAATTTGGTCACCCTAAATTATTTAAAAAAAATTAGATTGAAAGTGTTACAAGCCACTGCTTGGCTATGGGCATAGATAAGGAGAATTACAGGTTTGTCTTATTATAGTGTTTATGCCCTCTTTTGGGACTCCCTGGGTACACCAGATTGTCTTAAGCACTCTCTTTCTCAACCTTTGAAAGAAGCGGGTATTGTGGATTGGGGTCAGATATTTTATGAAGGTAAAGTAAAATCTTGGGAGGAACTTCTGTTAGTAACACAGGGCTCCTTATCCAGATTTAATTATCTTCAACTACAAAGCTGATCACATTCCTTGCAAGAAGTGGGAACTTATACAAATGAGTTAGAGGAGCTACTGATCGATGGCCCTACCAGTAGGAAAGAGGTTGCTGTTTATTACGGTCTGTTCTTAAATATTCTGGAGCAGGACCAGGGCTTTCCTAGTTCGATATGGGCCGATTTGGTTTGTAGGGAAGAGATTGCTACTTTATGGTCAACTTCGTGGCAGCTGCTGTATGAGGTAGTAAAACCTGCTTCATTGGGGTAGAACCATCTTTTTGTTCTTATAGGGTGTATTATACCCCTAGAAAGAAAGGTAAATTTACTTCGAAAGGAAGCCCTAGCCTGTAGGAAATGCGGTCTTGTGAAGGCCGATGATCTTCACATGTTTTTGTTTTGTCCCCAGATTTTGAGTTTTTGGGGGAAGGTTTTTGAAATCATAAAGAAAGTACATTTTTTTTCATGTAGATTGCTCTCCAGAATTAGTATTATTTGGTTGGTCCCCCAAGATAGGTTGGTTGAGTGGTTATAAGAGGAGTTTACTATTCTATCTTATTTTGTTGGGCAGAAGGGAGATTTGTAAACAATGGTTATCTTCAATACTTCCGTCTCGGCTTGATTGGTTGTCATCTGTAACAAAAATATGTAAGCTAGATCTTAGCCACCTCTGTACTAAAGGAGTTGTGGATTTATGGAAGCCCTGGTTGAATTGGATGGACCAAGGTGTCTGTGGGTAAAAAGTTGTCCGATGATTAAGGCATATGAGTAGGAGACTTTTACCCTGTTGAAAGGGGCATATGGACAGATATGTCTCCTATTATCCCTGACTTCCTACAATGAAGTCTCAGTACCCTCTAGGTTTAAATACTGAAACGAGGGCCTTGTTTCCTAGAATGGAAGTTTATAAAAGAATATGAGGACAAAAATTTACAAGTTGATGGCAAGCCAAGGGTAATTTTTCTACTCTTTGGGAAATTCTTACTTCAGCAGGCAGCACTTGAGCTGTTCCTCCCAGATCATAAGCGCAGTATGATGGACAATCGTTTTTTGTCAGGCCGGATTTTTGTCATATCCCAGGAGAAAGGCGTTGCGGCTAAGACAGATGATTCAGCCTTTCCAGCAGAAGGGTGGTCAGGCGTTCTTGTTGAGCCCAGCAACACTGAAGGTAGTTATCCAGGAAAATAAACCTTTCTTTATCTCTGAAATCAAGGCAAAAGAGTTCCTTGATAGGTTGACTGTAGGATGAGAGGATGAAGTGGTTCTAGAAAATCTCGATCCTGGGAATGTTATTGACATTGGATAAATCATCTCACTGAGTCCACCAAAGAACAGTGTTTTTTCAAACTTTTTTATGCTGCACCCCCCCAGTGGGAAAAAATAAATCATCGGGCCCCCCTTCAGAATTTTTTATAATTATTCTATTAAGTTGGCAATGTTTAAATATTTCTAGACTTATTTAAACATTGCAGTTAAGTTCTATTGTCTTTTTAAAAAGGCAATAAACATTTTTCTATTTAAAACAAAGCACTAATATCTGCACAATACTTCTTTTGGCAAGAGACTTGCGCTCCCAAGGGAGCACTTGAGGCCCCCTAAGGGGGGCCCACCCCCTAGTTTGAAGACCCCTGCCATAGAGGAAGGCAAAGAAGTTGCTAAGATCTGTGTTTTTTTTTCTTTTTCTGGTATTGGGTGGTTTGTTGGAACAGGCTAATATCTTTTTTACGGGATGACTTATGTTTGGTTGTAATAATGAGAACAGGGAGGAGAGGCGGCCGACTCACCATCGATGGTCCAATAGCCCTTGCTGGGTATAGGGGCTAGAGCAGGGGATGGTGGGGACGAGAGGGGTATATGGGTGGGAGAGGAGAAAGGTGGTGTGGGCCAAGTTGCAGGATTTTGTATACAGTAGACAAGGATGATGGCTTTGAGGTGTGGCAGAAGAACTTTTGGTCCCCGCTGTTTTTTTTTTGTTGGGGCAAGGCAGCTCTGTTGTAGAATTTTGCAGCAGAGAGCGGAGATTATATTAGGCATGTCAGAAACGCATCTATCTTCTAGAATGATTTGGTATGGGGGATAATAGGGTGCATATTTGTACCACCAACATATGTGGCTTGAATGACAGCAGTAAAAGTGGTTGGGTGGCATGTGGCTTAAGGCAGATGAAGCCAGATATAGGCCCAGATTTATGAAGCTCTAGTGCCACATTAGCATCATTTTTCTAACGTTAATGTGGCATAGGCTTCAAAAATTGCAGCGCCATATTTACAAAGTGGTGCAATGCATGCATTGTGCCACTTTGTAACCCTTTCCACCATATTATGCATGCGCCATTCATGAGGTATGCAAAGCAGGTGTTTCCCTGTTAGGGGGACTGCAAAAATGGTACTGTGGAATTTAAGAGATTCCACTGTATCATTTTTTTAGGCTACCTTTAACCTCTGTTCAGAGTAAGCGTTAAAAGGGGGTACACAATTGGTAGCAATCAGCCCCTATGTACTGTTTAGGGTTAGCGCCAAACTCTTGGTGCTAACCCTGAACAGTACATCAATAGTGTAAAAAATGGTGACGCAACTGCTCCTACTATGCGCCATGGTGCACCGTATTTTAAATACTGTGCATACATGGTGGCGATAAGGGGCGCAAGAAAAGTGGTGCTGCACTGGGTGCAGTGCCACTTTTGTTAAATCTGCCCCTTAGTTTTTTGGCAAGAAACTCATGCCCTATGCCCCAAGAGGGGACTCTTTGCTGAGGGTCTATGTCTAGGGGAGTTGCTATTCTTGGCATGAGATCCAGCTCTGTTGTAGTTCGAAGATCCACTGATAAACTTGGCAGATGGGTCATCGTGGGGTGTCAGGTGGGAAGCAGGAGATTTATGGTATGCTCATTGTATGGTTCTAACCTTGATGGAACAGATATTATTTTCTTCTTGAACATGGAGCTGGCTAACTGGGTTATACCTTTGATTTTATGTGGGGACTTTAATTTATGTTATTTATATTGGAGGTAAAGAAAGATCCACTAGAATCCCGAGTGTAATCGTGTAGGAAGCCCCTGGTTTGAAAGGCTCTTTAGTGGATGATTAAAGATCACAGGCTTGTGGATATTTATGAAAAGTTTAGGGCCCCGAATCCGTGATATAGATTTTTTTTCAAATCCACAAAATAAATTGGTACAGTTGGATTATTTTTTGCACGCTTGGAGTTCAGGCCACAGTCAAGAGATATCCAAGGGCACTTTCCAATCATAACCCATTGGTGCTAGAGGTTCCCATCAAGGAGCTAGGTAAGACACAACTTAATTGGAAGCTTTTCCTAGATTTATAGTATGTGTCAATGGCTGATTGGGTTTTTGGAGGTTAATAGTGGCACTGTTACATGATTCACGGTATGGGATGCTTCGAAGGGCAAAATCATTGGGGGGAAACATTAAGTTATGTCTTACACCAGCAAAAGATCAGACGCAATTTGATTCAGGAGATGAACAAAGATCTTTCAGCACTGAAGGAAAGACAGACAGGTGTAGGAGGCTGGCTCTCTATGTAGTGTGCAAAGCTAGGCACACTGAGCAGGGAGTCCAGGCAACCACCATTGGTTTACAGGGGAACAAACTAGACCACCTAATGCTCAAATTTTTATGATAGCTTGGTCATGCAGTTAGGCCAATCGTGGGGAAGTTCAAACATTTGCAATTCTCACAGCATCAATCTTGAAAGTCATATGCTCAAAGGAATAACTCAAGCCAATTTATTAAAATACTTCAAATTTTTATATACATTCTAATACCAAGAACATTGGAGGTGGGTAGGTACTTTTCAAGATATACATTTTTGAAGTTTAATAAAAATAGTCTCTTTGTGCATAATTATGCGCCCTTGGAATCAATAGTGGAAAATACATATAAAATCACACAGTGGGTTTACCAAGTTATTTCTTTGTAGGTTGGCTGTGGTCATTGGTGGACATGCTGTTCCAGCTGGAGATGTTCGGGCAGCTCCCAGTTCCAGGGGGAGTGGTGGGAAACGGTTCCTGGAGCTGGTGCAGGGCCACTGTGAGGGACCACTTGGAAAAGCACTGAACACGTAAGTTTAGAGGGGAATCTTGGGAGTCCCCTTGGAGTTTTGAGGTTGCAAGGGGTGGGGGACTCTTAAGACACAGCAGGTTCTTTGGTGCAGGGCACAGGACAGCCAGATGCAGAGCAAATTGCTGATCCAGGAGCTTTGTGCAAGGATGCCCTCAGAAGCCCGAAGTATGCTGGTTCAAGGGTCGTTTGCAGGACAATGGGGGCACTCAGTAGGGAGGTCTAGATTATTTCTGAAGTCTCTTGAATGGGGCTTTCTCCTGATCCTTCTTTAGAACCGGGTGGGCTGTCCTTCCAGATGTCTGGCGTGGGCCAACCAATACCACTGGTATTGGCACGATTTGGCTGTTGGAGGTTGCAGTGCCACCAATCTTGATACATTGGCAGGGCTTGTCCTAATGGTCATCAGGATGCAGTTTAGTCCAGCTGCAGTGTACAGAATTAGTGGCTGGTCAGTGAAGTGACACTCTCTGGCTTGATGGTTTCTTGAGACTTTAGAGTGGTAGTGGTGCCTCCACTCTGGATGGAGCTTTCTGGCACTTTGTGAAGAATGGAGGTTGTTACAAAGTAGCAATTACACGGCAGATGGTGAGAGATGAAACAGGATCTCTTCTTTTATTAAATGCTCCGTGAAACAAGATAACATCAAGGAAACATCCCAGCCTCCGCCCGCACTCCGCCGCTGCCGCTCGTATTCCTTTCTCTCTCTCAACCCCACACATTCAAATAGTAACATTCTAATTATCTTATGACCTAGTGACATTCTGAGTTACTTCAGACTTACACAATATAACACCTCTCCCTCCCCTCCAAACATAAAGAAAATTGTTTATATCATTAAACATACAATGTCAAAAAAAAAAAAAAAAAAGAGTGTATCAGAACATTAAAACGAAATGTCACTCTAACTTATAGGGGGTCATTACAACACTGGCGGACGGTGTTAAAGGTGCGGTAATACCGCAAACAGGCCAGCGGAAAAAAAAGGGAATTATGACCGTGGCGGAAACCGCCAACAAAGACAGCCACTTTCACACACCGCCCGCCACGGCGGTACAGACAAACAGCGCGGCGGTCACCGCCAACAGACAGGCGGAGGACAACGTACCGCCCATAGTATCACAACCCGCCAATCCGCCACCTTTTCCGGGGCGGATTCTCCGTGGATAAAAACACGGCGGAAACAGTTACTGAAATGGGAAAACGCTCACCTGAACACATCCCACGAGGAAGGAGGATAGCATGGAGCCGGAACTCCAAATCATACCGGCCCTTGTATTCCTACTCATTTACGAAGACCAACGCCTGCGCCGGTTACGACAACGGTGAGTAGTGCACCTATGACATAGGGGAGGGGGAGGCAAAAGTTAGAAGGACACACACGCAACACCCCCACCCCCACCCCACCCACGCATATTACAACACACACACCAATGCATTCACAAACATCACAGTAACAACCCACAACCCCCCCGGAAGAATGCAAAGACAAAACGAAATCAGTCCAAACATTGTAATGTATCAATATACATGTCTCAAAAATATACAGATATATTAGAAAATCATACAAAAATATATACTTTCCGAGAAGTAGTTCAGATATGCACATGGAAATGTCCGTGCACCACTAGTCCAAAAATGCATGGGCGAGGCCCACAATAGATGCCTGTCCACACTCGTAGAGAATACTGCTGGGGCATCAGATAGAAATACTACAGGCACCTCACGGGGAAGGGAAGGGGGGCACCTCAGCCAGAGGAGTGCAAAGCCAGATCCACGATGGGGCTCCATGCCCATTGATGTATCCTGGGGAGTGCAAAGCCACAGTCTCTCAAGTCTCTACAGTGGGTGGTTTGCCCACTGTTCCATCCTGGGGAGTGCAAAGCCACAGTCTCTCAAGTCTAATAAGTGGGTGGCTTGCCCACTGTTCCATCCTGGGGAGTGCAAAGCCACAGTCTATCAAGTCTAACAAGTGGGTGGCTTGCCCACTGTTCCATCCTGGGGAGTGCAAAGCCACAGTCTCTCAAGTCTATACAGTGGGTGGGTTGCCCACTGTTCCATCCTGGGGAGTGCAAAGCCACAGTTTCCAAAGTAGATAACAGCCTCCACTGGTTCTGGAGGGGGACTGGTGCCCAGACTGGATTAGTCTCCCCGTGGAAGTTCCTGTCCCGTCACTGTCCCACCTGCACATGGGATAACAATGCTTGATGTGGCAGGCTTTTCATTCCTCCCCGGCGCATGCCCTCTCCAGCGGTGCTTTGCCATGGCGGTCTCTGGACTTTTCAGCGGTGCTTTGCCATGGCGGTCTCTGGACTGTTCAGCGGTGCTTTGCCATGGCGGTGCATGCCCTGTTCAGCGGTGCTTTGCCATGGCGGTCTCTGGACTGTTCAGCGGTGCTTTGCCATGGTGGTGCATGCCCTGTTCAGCGGTGCTTTGACATGGCGGTCTCTGGATTGTTCAGCGGTGCATTGCCATGGCAGTCTCTGGACTGTTCAGCGGTGCTTTGCCATGGCGGTGCATGCCATGTTCAGCGGTGCTTTGACATGGCGGTCTCTGGACTGTTCAGCGGTGCTTTGCCATGGCGGTCTCTGGACTGTTCAGCGGTGCTTCGCCATGGCGGTGCATGCCCTGTTCAGCTGTGCTTTGCCATGGCGGTCTCTGGACTGTTCAGCGGTGCTTTGCCATTGCGGTGCATGCCCTGTTCAGTGGTGCTTTGACATGGGAGTCTCTGGACTGTTCAGCGGTGCTTTGCCATGGCGGTGCATGCCCTGTTCAGCGGTGCTTTGACATTGCGGTCTCTGGACTGTTCAGCGGTGCTTTGCCATGGCGGTGCATGCCCTGTTCAGCTGTGCTTTGCCATGGCGGTCTCTGGACTGTTCAGCGGTGCTTTGCCATTGCGGTGCATGCCCTGTTCAGCGGTGCTTTGACATGGCAGTCTCTGGACTGTTCAGCGGTGCTTTGCCATGGCGGTGCATGCCCTGTTCAGCGGTGCTTTGACATGGCTGTCTCTGGACTGTTCAGCGGTGCTTTGCCATGGCGGTGCATGCCCTGTTCAGCGGTGCTTTGACATGGCGGTCTCTGGACTGTTCAGCGGTGCTTTGCCATGGCGGCGCATGCCCTGTTCAGCGGTGTTTTGTCATGGCGGGTCTGGACTGGGCATTGGTGTGTGGCATGACGTTCTCTGGACTGGACATTGGTGTGTGGCATGACGTTCCCTCATTGCCCAGTGGGGCTGTGGCAGCTGGGGCCCTCCTGGGCACTAACTCCGGTGGTGGTCTCCTGACCAGTGACGATACTTGGGCCCTCCTGGGCACTGACTCCGGCGGTGGTCTCCTGACCAGTGACGATACTTGGGCCCTCCTGGGCACTGACTCCGGCGGTGGCGGTGGTCTCCTGACCAGTGACGATACTTGGGCCCTCCTGGGCACTGACTCCGGCGGTGGCAGTGGTCTCCTGACCAGTGACACTACTTGGGCCCTCCTGGGCACTGACTCTGGAGGTGGTCTCCTGACCAGTGACGCTACTTGGGCCCTCCTGGGCACTGACTCCGGCGGTGGTCTCCTGACCAGTGACGCTACTTGGGCCCTCCTGGGCACTGACTCTGGCGGTGGTCTCCTGCCAGTGACGATGGTGCTGGCGGTGGCGTCCCAACCGCCGGGAAGGATGCCGCCCTTCTCCACCGTGCTGCTCACACTAGGCTGTGCAGACTTCCTCTGGCCCTTCCCCACCTTTGAGGAGTCACAGCTGACTCTGCAATCCCCCTGGAACCCCTGTGAGATGTTTTGCCTCCAGGAGTCTTCACAGGGTCCCGTCGGCCAGTTTCCAATTTCAGAGCCTTTACAGGGGGTGGGCTGCCAGTGCCTTGGCTCCGGGTCACACTGCCTGTCCTGGGGGCCGATGCACTCCACACACCTTCAACAGGCACCTCTGGTATTGGAGGCTTTTTGGCTGGGGCGCTACGACGGGACTGATGAATTGGAGGGGGGGGGCAAAAAGGTCAACTTTACACAGGGACAGTTTCTGACGAACACTAGGGTGGGTAGTTGGAGGGGGTCTGGGAGTGGAGGAAGAGGAGGTGGTTGTAGGAGGTGTCACTTTAGGTGTTTTGGGTGCAGGTACTGGAGGCTGTTGTGAGGTGGATGGATGTTGGGTGTGTGGGTGCCCGCGTTTGTGTACTTTGGGAGGGGGCGTCACAGACACACTGGGAGAAGACACAGGGGAAGTGTAAATGGGAGTGGAGGTGGTGAGTGCAGGTGAGCGGGGTGTGGTGCTGGGTGTACTGCTGCGAGTCCTAGGCCCGTATTTATACTCCGTTTGCGCCGAATTAGCGTCGTTTTTTTCGACGCAAATTCGGCGCAAAACGAACGCCATATTTATACTTTGGCGTTAGACGCGTCTAGCGCCAAAGTATGGGCAAATAGCGTCATTATTTTGCGTGAACGCCTTCCTTGCGTTAATGAGATGCAAGGAAGGCGTTCCCGTCTAAAAAAATGACGGCGACGCAAATGCGTCGTATTTATACTCCCGGGCAAAAATCACGCCCGGGAGTTGGCGGGTCAAAAATCCCTGCATTTGCGCCACTTTTTAACGCCAGGGTCAGGGTAGGCGTTAAGGGGCCTGTGGGCTTAAAATGAGCCCACAGGTGCCCTCCCCTGCCCCCAGGGACCCCCCCTGCCACCCCTGCCCACCCCAGGAGGACACCCAAGGATGGAGGGACCCACCCCAGGGACATTCAGGTAAGTTCAGGTAAGTATACATTTTTATATTTTTTTATTTTTTTGGGTGGCATAGGGGGGCCTTATTTGTGCCCCCCTACATGCCACTATGCCCAATGACCATGCCCAGGGGACATAAGTCCCCTGGGCATGGCCATTGGGCAAGGGGGCATGACTCCTGTCTTTACTAAGACAGGAGTCATTTAAATGGCGTCTGGGCGTCGAAAATAATGGCGCAAATCGGGTTGAGGCGATTTTTTTGCCTTAACCTGACTTGCCCGATTTTAAGACGCCCTAACGCCATTTTCCCCCTACGCCGGCGCTGCCTGGTCTACGTGGTTTTTTTCCACGCACACCAGGCAGCGCCGGCTAACGCCATTCCATAAATACGGCGCCCGCATGGCGCTTCAGAATGGCGTTAGACGGCGCTAAATATTTTGACGCTAAACTGCGTTAGCGCAGTTTAGCGTCAAAAAGTATAAATATGGGCCCTAGTGCCTGTAGATGTAGTGCATGCAGGTGAGAGTGTAGACAACACTGGGAGGGAGGAGGGAGACGATGAGGAGGGGGACACAGTGGAGTCAGTGGATGTTGCAGTGTCTGCACGTGGGTGATGCTTGCGTGTGTGCCTGTGGGTTGTGTGGTGCCTATGTTTGCCTGAGCTACTTTTGTGTGTTGAGGTGTGTGCATGCTCGTCTGTAGGTGTGCTTGGGATAGGCTGGGGTACAGGGGATTGGGTCTGGGTGGAGGAGGTTGGAGGGGGGAGGCTAGACACAGGGACAATGGCTGCCATCAGTGCTGAAGCCAGAGATTGCAGGGTTCGCTGAAGGGCAGCCTGACCAGAATGAATGCCCTCCAGGAATGCATTACAGTGTTGCAACTCCCTTTCTACACCCTGGATGGCATTCACAAAGGTAGACTGCCCAACAGTGAGTGACCTGAGGAGGTCAATGGCCTCCTCACTGAGGGCAGCAGGGGTGACTGGGGCAGGGCCTGAGGTGCCTGGGGCGAAGGTGATGCCCACCCTCCTGGGTGAGCGGGCATGGGGCGAACGCTGAGGGGCTGCTGGGAGGGTGGTGCTGGTAGGGGAGGTGGCGGCTGTACCTGTAGAAGTGGTGGGCACATATGGTGCCGCCACCACAAGGGAGCTCCCATTGTCGGACGAGTCTGTGTCGCTGGTTACTGATCCGGTGGCCGACGTGAATCTTCCCTCGCCCTCCGTCCCACTGGTGCATTCTGAGTCCGTGGTGTGGCCCTCCATGGCCATGTGGGATTCAGCTCCCTCGTGCTCCGGTGTCATTGTACCTCCACTGATGATGCTGATGAACAAAAGAACAGGGAGAGCACAAAAGGGGGGGGGAGACAGAAGAAAGACAGGTTGAGTGCATGGCATAACGCTACCGTTGGCGGACAATGCAGAGACAGCAGCCCCCTGCACTACGCCGTGCTCCTGGCCTCTACAGATGCAATTCCTGGGATCTGGCCTACATGGCTATGGTGGACATCTGCACACATGGATGCCACAGGGGCATCTATACCTGTACTTGGCACTCTACTGAGGTGGGGTAGGGTGCCACATGGCCTGCATTACGGAGGGGCCTAGTCTACCTATTTCTGCCTGGCCTATGTACACCCACAGGCCTCCTCCCCCACCCAGACCCCTCCACTGCGCGCAAAGTCAGCAGAATGAGAGTGTACTCACCCCCTTGTGTCTGCTGTGATGCCCTCAAGCGCCCATCCAACTCAGGGTAGGCCACCGCCAGGATCCTGAACATCAGGGGGGTCATGGGGCGACGGGCACCTCTCCCACGTTGGGAGGCCATCCCCAGCTGAGCCTCCGCTGTCTTCTTGCTCCAGCGGCGAATGTCCTCCCATCGTTTACGGCAGTGGGTGCCCCGTCTCTGGTGGACCCCCAGGGTCCGGACGTCCTTGGCGATGGCACGCCAAATGTCCTTCTTCTGGTGGGCGCTGACCTACATGACATGCACAAGGGAAGAAGAGAAGTCATTAACAACCGCACTGTCAATGTGCGTGGCCCCCCTCCCTACCCTAGCCATGTGGCACATACATTCACATGCATTAATGTTGCCTGAACTCTGCCCCCTTCCCTCTTCCAACCAGCCCTCTCCACCCAGGCCTAGCCCATACAACGTGCTCCCTGTGTACTAACCTGTTGGTCTGGAGGACCGTAGAGTAGCGTGTACTGGGGGAGGACCCCGTCTACCAGTTTCTCCAACTCCTGAGCAGTGAAGGCAGGGGCCCTTTCCCCAGACGCAGCAGCCATCGTCGCTTCCAGACCGAGGTCACAGCAGCACTTGCAGTGTAGGTCCTCTCCTGTCGAAGATCAGGTATCTAGTGATTGAACTGATAGAAAATGGCAGTGACGTCCGCAGTGGTGATGTCCGCGGCGGTGCGTATCATCACCGCTGGCGCACTTCCTCATTGGCTCCTGGGACCCATAGGGTCCAATGTTAACCAATGCAGCATTGCGCCGCGGTCTACGACCGCCTACCGCGACGGTGTGCAACGCCAACGCAGTTTCCCCACAATCCCATTGTCCCATTGTCAGGCAGCCGCCATTTCAGGGGCCCACATGGCTCCATTTACTTCTGCGTCACACATAGCTAGGCCTACACTCAACACACATACAGGAAGGGTTTTGCGTTTGGTGTCGTGTTCTGTGTAACTGTGGGTACATACCTGGAAATTAGTTGACTCGAACCTCGCTGTTGTCCTTCCTAGGCGCCGTCAGCTGGGACATTTGAGAAGATGGTGGAATCCTCCGGTGTACTGACCACTGGTGGACCTGTTGACAATGGAAGAACGACATTTAATCGTCACCTACAAGTTTGACCGTGCCACAATCCAGGAACTATGTACCCAGTTGGAGCCAGACCTGATGTCACCAATCTGCCATCCCACTGGAATCCCCCCTGACGTGCAGGTGCTGTCAGTTCTCCATTTCCTTGCTAGTGGGTCTTTTCAGGCAACAGTGGCCATGGCATCGGGGATGTCCCAGCCTATGTTTTCCAACGTGCTGTCCAGAGTGTTGTGTGCCCTGCTGAAACACGTAAGGAGATACATCATTTTCCCTGAGGTGGAAGATTTGGCTACTGTTAAAGGTGACTTCTATGCCCTTGGACATATCCCCAACGTCATAGGTGCTATTGATGGGACCCATGTAGCTCTGGTCCCCCCCCACAGGAGTGAACAGGTGTACAGGAACCGGAAGAGTTATCATTCCATGAATGTATAGATGGTCTGTTTGGCAGACCAGTACATCTCGCAGGTAAATGCTATGTTCCCTGGCTCAGTGCATGACGCCTACATCCTGCGGAATAGCAGCATCCCTGATATGATGGGTCAACTCCAGAGGCACCGTGTGTGGCTATTAGGGGACTCTGGTTACCCCAACCTGTCCTGGCTATTGACCCCAGTGAGGAATCCCAGGACCAGGGCAGAGTAACGCTACAATGAGGCCCATGGGCGGACTAGGAGGGTGATTGAACGCACCTTCGGCCTCCTGAAGGCCAGGTTCAGGTGCCTCCATATGACAGGTGGTTCCCTATTCTACTCACCAAAGAAGGTGTGCCAGATCATCATCGCCTGCTCGATGCTTCACAATCTTGCTTTGCGACACCAGGTGCCTTTTCTGCAGGAGGAAGGTCCAGATGGCGGTGTTGTGGCAGCTGTGGAGCCTGTGGAGCCTGTGGACAGTGATGAGGAGGAAGCTGAGGAAGAAGACAACGGCAACAGGGAGTCAGTCATACAGCAATATTTCCAGTGACACACAGGTGAGAACATTTTCATTTTTAACATTACATTCACTGTCACACGTCTTACTCTATCCTGTGTGTAATATACTGGGATTATTTGGTAACTGAGTTGTTCCTTTTCATTACGGTTTCACAAGTGTGGTTACCAACGTGGGTCATCTGCATGCATCCTTCAAGGACTTGTGATGTGTGACATTGATATGTTGCCTTAACAACGAAAAAAGCATTTTGACACTGTCATTGATAATACATTTTACCAAATCATAGACTGACTCCAGAATGTTTTGTGGTTCAAGGGTGTTTATTTAAGTGCTCAAAAATGGAGGGGGGTAGTTAAATGGTGATGGGTGATGGTGGAGGAATGTCCATGGCAGAGTCCAGTCTATTAGTCTCACAGGTGCACTGCCCATCTGGGCATAGGAAGTGGAGCTGGGGCAGTTAAAGTTTGGACAGGGTAACAAAGTGGGACGGTGGGGGGACAATCAGGGTGGTCTAATTTCCTGGCGGGGTCTTGCCATCTTGCTCTGTCCTGTTCCTGGATCTCAGGGACCGCTTGCGTGGTGGTTGTCCGTCTGCAGGGGGTGGGGTGCTGGTGTGGTGGTCCTGTGGCGGGGCATCCTGTCCACTAGCGCCGGCGGTGGGCAGTTCATCGTCCTGGCTAGTGTCAGGGGCCCCTTGGAGTGCCACGGTGTCCCTCAAGGTCTGCTGTATGTCCTTCAGCACCCCTACGATGGTGCCCAAGGCGGAGCTGATGGTCCTGAGCTCCTCCCTGAAGCCCAAATACTGTTCCTCCTGCAGGCGCTGGGTCTCCTGAAACTTGACCAGGACCGTCGCCATCGTCTCCTGGGAGTGGTGGTATGCTCCCATGATGGAGGATAGGGCCTCGTGGAGAGTGGGTTCCCTTGGCCTGTCCGCCCCCTGTCGCACAGCAGCCCTCCCAGTTCCCCTGTGTTCCTGTGCCTCCGTCCCCTGGACCGCGTGTCCACTACCACTGCCCCCAGGTCCCTGTTGTTGTTGGGGTGGTGGGTTATCCTGGGTTCCCTGTAGTGGTGGACACACAGCTGATTGACCTGTCCTGGGTACGGAGGTTTGGGCCCGTTGGGTGGGTGCTGTGCTGGTGTTACCAGAGGGTGGAAGGTCAGTGTTGGGCTGTGCCTGTGCAAGGGGAACCAACTGTACCGAGGCCCACGATGGTCCGGGCTGGTCATCAGGTTCCAGTAGGGCAGAGCTGCTATTGTCACTGTGGGCCTCTTCTGTGGGTGGAGTGGAGATGTCTGGAACCTCCAGTGTGGTGACGGTCCTTCGTGATCCTGCAGGGGCATAAGAGCATGATTATTGCATGTGTGTGTGTCATGGTGTGCAATGGGTGGGTGTTTGTGTATCCCAGTGCTAGCATTCCTGTGTGGGGGTTTGTGTGATGATGGTTAGGGGTTGTTCTGGGTATGTGCAGTGAGCATGCTTTAGTGAGTGGTGACCATGCTTAGTTGTGTCATGCAGGGCTTGGTGTTGGGATGTGTGGTTTGTGTTCTTAGTACATTAGTGAGGATTTGGGGTGATAGGGGAGGGGGTGAGGGTGGGGGTGTGTGAAAGCATGCAGGTAGGGTGGGGGATCTGATAGTTAAGATTTGACTTACCAGTGTCCATTCCTCCACCGACTCCTCTGAGGCCCTCAGGATGCATGATGGTCAAGACTTGCTCCTCCCATGTTGTTAGTTGTGGGGGAGGAGGTGGGGGTCCGCCGCCAGTCCGCTGTACCGCGATGTTGTGCCTGGAGACCGCTGAACGCACCTTCCCCCGTAGGTCGTTCCACCTCTTCCTGATGTCCTCCCGATTTCTTGGGTGTTGTCCCACAGCGTTGACCCTGTCCACTATTCTGCGCCATAGCTCCATCTTCCTGGCTATGGATGTATGCTGCACCTGTGAGCCAAATAGCTGTGGCTCTACCCGTACGATTTCCTCCACCATGACCCTGAGCTCCTCGTCGGAAAAGCGGGGGTGTCTTTGGCGTGCCATGGGGTGGTGTGAGTGATGTGTGAGGTGGTGTATGTGGTGATGAGTGTAGTGATGTGTAGTGGTGTTTGGTGTTTTGTGCGTGGATGTTGTTTGGGTGATGGTGTTGTGTGCCTATGTGTGGTGGGATTGTCTATTCTGTGCTATCTCTCTGTCACCTTCGTCTGTAATTTTTGGTCATAGGGGTTTGTGGGTGATGTGGGTGTGTGTTTTATATTGTGTTGGGTGTGTGGGAGTGTTGTTTGTATGTTTCTCAGGTGTGTGTATTTGTAATTGTCCAATGGGGTGGTGTTTTGGAGATGTGTGTGTATTTTGAGCGCGGCGGTGTGTACCGCCAATGGAATACCGCGGTTGAAAGACCGCTGCGTGGATTCGTGTGTCGTGATAGCATGGGCGTGTTTCTGTTGGCGTGGAGGTGGAGGTTTTGTTTTCGCCAGTTTATCACTGACCTTTGGTGTGGCGGAATTGTGTGGGTGTCTGAATTTCGGCGGATTCCGAATTGTGGGTCATAATAGCTGTGGCGGACTTCCGCGGGCGCGGCGGTGTATTGGCGGTCTTCTGCACGGCGGTACGCGGCTTTTACCGCCAATGTTGTAATGACCCCCATAGTCTTTAAGATGTGCAGGTATCTGGATCTTTCTGTTTGACCTCCTCAAATTGGGTTTTTCCATGGAATTCTTTTCATCTTCATGAAGAACTCTCGAAGATGTGCTTCTTGCAGAACTACTACTTCTTTCAGTTTCACTATCCTTAGCGCCTTTTACTGTTTGAGTAAATTTGACAACTCCAACAAAATTCCAAACCCTGTTATTTTGGGTCTTAACAGCATTGTTAAAGAGCCTTATAACTTTCATTGGGGATGAATATTTTCTCTCACTTTTTATTGTAAAGGGTTGTTTAATCATAACCCAATCACCAACCTCAATGAGTGTTTTCTTTACAGAGTTTGTTCTATCAAAATTCCGCTTACTCTTTAGTAATTTTTCATGTTGTTTACTTTTCCAATCACCTTTTTTCTCTTTCCTTCTTTTCCTGTCTAGTAGGTCATTAACCCATTTAGGTTCTAGGATTGTATTTCCACGTCTTCCACGGAAAAGAGAAAATGGTGTCTGACCAGTAGAGGAGTGAGGGGTGTGTCTATAAACATAAACTTTTCTCAGTACCTTCTGCTTCCAGTCCAGTTGGTTGTCTTTTGCAATGGACATGGTCTCTTTTATGACCTTATTAAACCTTTCTACCATTCCATTGCATTCTGGATGATATAATGCACAAAGTTTATGTTTAATGCAACACCCACTCAAAAAGTCATTCATTTCTTTGGATATCAACTGCACTCCATTATCAGTGATAAGATTTGAGGGAATACCCTCCTTGGTTATTAAATCCTTCAGAAATTCAATGACTTTGTCCGTCTCAATGTTCTTTGTGAACCATACTTCTGGCCATCTAGAGTACATGTCAACCACTACGATTATATAGTCACTAGAATTCTTGTTATGAATGGGTCCTAAAATGTCTAAATCAAAGTCCGTCCACGGACCCTTTGGGCTTTCTCTAACTACCATTGGTTGTACCCTGGGCTTCATTGCTTTTTCACTTAATGCACACTGTACACACTCTCTCACTAAACGCTCTACTTGGGTGTCCATACCAGGCCACCAGTATGAGGAGCGTAACCTTTCTTTGGTTTTAAAAATACCCATATGACTGCTATGAACTTGGTTCATTAGTTGGTCTCTAAGAATAAGTGGAGGTACTAACCTTGTACCTCTGAATAGAAGGTCTTGACACACCGCTAGTTCGTCTTTAATATTCCAATAACTTTTACTTTCGAAACTTGCCTGATGTATACTTTTCCACCCTTTGCGTAATAACTCCATTATTTCAGTTAGTAACTTGTCAGATAAGGATTCTTCACGCCACTTATTCTAAGAAATTATTTCAAAATCTATCTCACACACATATTCTGAACTCTCCATGTCGGTGCCTACCGACTCATCATTTTGAAGATGAGAACTGGGTGTAACTAATCTAGACAAAACATAAGCAGGAATGTTATCAGCACCAGGGACATATTTTACAACAAAATCATTTTCTTGCAACCCAACAATCCACTTAGTAATCCTCCCTGAGACAGAATCAATACCTTTAGAACAGAAAACCTCACACAGGGGCTTGTGATCTGTCCTCACTACAAACCAACCACCCCACAAGAATTTCTTCAATTTCTTTATAGTCCAAAACACCGCTAGAGCTTCTCTTTCAATGACAGAATACTTAGTTTCTGCTCCTTTAAGGCTTCTGGATATGAAAGCAATAGTGTTTTCAGGAGCGCATCCACCTTGTTGTAACACTGCTCCTAACCCTTTACTACTCGCATCTGTTGTTAAGATTGACTGCAAATTAGGGTCAAATTCTTTCAAAGCAGGTGCACAAGATACGGATTGCTTGATTTTATCAAACTCTTTCTCACATTCTTCACTCCATGTGAATTGTGTTCCTTTCTTTAACAAACCTCTCATGTGATAGCAAGAACTCGCAAAACCTTTGATAAATTTACTATAGTATTCCACCATGCCTAGAAATCTCAACAACTCTTCTTTGGACGTGGGGGGGGGCTAGACCCTGAATAGTGTCAACCAGTTCTTTTTTCGGTATGTGACCATCTCCAGTTATGGTGTGACCCAAATAATCTATAGTATTGACAGCAAATTTACATTTCTCTGATTTGATTGTTAAACCATGTTCCGAAATTTTTCTTAGGACTTCTCTAATTCTTATTTCATGTTGTGAGGAATCTTTACCATAAACAAGGATATCATCCTGATAGATGCGTACCCCGTCTAGCCCTCTTAAAATGCGTTCCATCATTCTTTGGAACACAGAGGCAGCTGAAACTAACCCAAAAGGTAAACGGATAAATCTAAATGTCCCAAAAGGCGTTATGAAGGCAGTTAAGCTTCTACTGGATTCATCTAAGAGTACCTGATGGTAGGCTGAGGTTAGATCGATAGTAGGAAATACTTTCGCACCTGATACTCTGGTTAGTAGCTCAGAGATGTTGGGGAGGGGATACTTATCAACAACCACACATTTGTTGAGCTTGCGAAGGTCAACACACAGTCTTATCTTTCCATTAGGTTTCTTAGCAATGACTGTCGGAGCTAACCATTTCGTTCCTTCAACCTCTTCAATAACCCCCTGATCTATCAGTTTCTCCAATTCATCTTTGAGTTTATTTCTTACGGCAAACGGAACATTACGAACCTTACTACAGTAAGGAACCGAACCAGAAATTAACTTGATACAATGTGAGTAACCTTTCATGCAACCAATTCTGTCAGAAAATACTTCTGCAAAATCCCGGCGGAGGGAATTCTCCATATCTGATGTATAGCAAGTGTTATCAATCAATCTAACGGTTGTTTGATCTTTTAGCACAATCAGAGGTACATTGTTCGGATCTAACATGACTCCTAAATCTTTCTGGTGCCACCATCTAATTATGCTGTCTCCCTTTTTTGAGACATATATCTTCCCAGATGTGTAACGCTGATTGTATTCAATTAGACCTTGGAAGTATCCATGTAAATCAATAGGTTCCCCACCATATGCACAAGGTCTAATATCTGGCTTCAATAGCTTGATGCACCCTCTGAGTTGCTCTTGGTAAAACTGGTTGGAGACAATAGTGATCTTAGCGCCAGAATCAAAGAGAACTTTAGTTTGTTTACCTTCAATCATAATATAATCTAGGGGACCATTATGTTTGGAATTGGACACTTGTAGTACTATTTGACCAGATTGTGACACACACTCATCGACATTATCAGCAAGATGTGGATCAACAGCATTCACACTGATTTTAGACTTACGCTGATTGCACACAATCGAGAAATTACCCTCTTTTTTTTACAAAACAGAAAGACACCATTTATAGCCGGACAAGTGCTATCATTAGCAAAGTGGCCTTCTTTCCCACATCTGTAACACCTTCTTTTCTTTTTAGAAATTTGTGGAGTAGGTTTTGTATACTTCTAAAGTTTTGTGACTTATCATCTTTTACCATAGCTACCTCATTGTGACCATTCCTTTTTATAAAAACAACATACTTTAAGGAATGTTCAATAAGTTTAGCTAGCGAAATAACTTCTTCAAGGTGAGGATCATCTAACAACCACAACTCATCCCGCACTTTATCAATAATACAGCCTTGCATAAATTGATCACGAATTCTCTCGTCTATAGATGCACCAAATTTGCAGGATGAGGCTAGTCGTCTTAAGTCAGTTACATAATTTTCAACAGTTTCCCCATTTGCTTGCCGTGTTTTGCCAAAGTAAAATCGTTCCAATATAGTACTGACTTTTGGTAATTAATGTACGTCTAATTTTCTGACAGAAATTTTATATTCGTTTAGGTTAACTGCTTTGTGATCCAGTATATCAGGTAAGTGGTCAAGAACCTCTTGACCCTCAGTTCCTAAGCAGTGTAGTAGTAAAGCAGTTCTTCTTTCTCTGCTCAAGGAAGTTCCGCAAACTCTGGCGTAACGTTCAAAAACTTTTTTCCACTTGCCCCATTTGATAAGCAGTTCACCAGGGGTGGAAAGGAAGAAAGGAGAAGCTGCCACGTTTTGCATTGTGAAAATAGTAAAAAAAAAAAAATTAATAAAAAAAAGAGAGGCTTGTAAAATTTTCAAGTGTTTAAAGGAAGTGTAGTGCCATAATTAAAAGCAACAGTGTCTTAGGCGACTCTTTTCATTTGCGCTGGTAAACTTGTCAAGGTTGAAAGCGCATGTTATTGACAAGTATGTGGAAGAAATGTTGACCTGTAACCTGGGGGAACACCTCAGGAAAGGGGAAATCCAATAGTACGAGTTGTCGCCGTGCGACGCACCTAAAAGTTGAACAAACTTGAGTCATGCAGAAATAGCAGCTGACGAGCTGTGTGCGTATTGAGACTTGAGAGAAGAGGACAAGTTAGATTGTCAACAGCTGACGTGCGGCGCACGCGAAGATTAAGAAGACTTGAATGGTGCCAGAAAGAATGGGCGCAAGTAATGCGACTCGTGCTGGATTGAAATGTACTTGACTCATGCAGAAATATCAGTTGACGCGTGGTGCGCGTAACAAGTTTGATTGTCAACAACTGACGTGGGGCGCACGCGAATATTAGGAAGGCTGGAATAGAGTCGGGAAGAATGCGTGCAAGTTATTTTGTTGCTAGGCAACAGAAGCGCCGGCTTGTCGAGAGTCAAAGTTAAAATTAATTGAGGCCGAAAGGTCCGGAAAGGTTCCTAAAAGTAAATAAATGTCGCTAGATGAAATCAAAACTTATCTGGAGTTGGGATGTTCAAGCAGAAAATCCAAGATGAGGCACGTAGATCAGTTTCCCTCGTCGCCAGTGTTACAAAGTAGCAAGATGAAACAGGATCTCTTCTTTTATTTAGTGCTCCGTGAAACAAGATAACTTCAATGAAACATCCCAGCCTCCACCCGCACTCCTCAGCTGCCGCTCATATCTCTTTCTCTCTCTCAACCCCACACATTCAAATAGTAACATTCTAATTCTCTTATGACCTAGTGACATTCTGACTTACTTCAGACTTACACAATATAACAAAAATAAATGAAAAAAAACATGGTGAATTGGTCTACTTAAGCTTGGGGACAGTGAGGTATAACCCAACGTATAATTACCTTGGTGTCTGGCTCTCAGACACTTGCAAATCACATACTCATTTAAATCTTATTAACAAAAGAGCTAGTACCTTAATTTTAGATTGGTGTAGGCTAAATTCACAAATGTATATCCGAACAGGGGAAGTCATCTGAAAAAATGGTTTAAAAAAAAGGGGAAGATTTATGGAAAGCGGCGCTGCACCGAGTGCAGCGCCACTTTACCTGCGCCCCTTAGCATCTACCTACCGCCACCATGTGTGCGTCGTATTTAAAATATGGCGCACCATGGCGCAGGGTAGGGGACAATAGCGTCATCTTTCATGACGCTATTGTTGTACTCTGCAGAAATAGTGCCAAAATATTGGTGCTACTCCTGCAGAGTACATAGGGCCCTATTCTAAAGAATGAAAGGCCCCTTTTAACGCCTGCTCTTGAGCAGGCGTTAAAGGTGCCGTAAAAAATGGCATAAGGAAATCTCATAGATTTCATTACGCCATTTGTCCGGCATTTTTCTGACTCCCCTAACGGGGGAATGTCCACCATGCACATATTATTCCTGTAAATACGATGCAGGGATTTTGGCCACATTGGGCCACATTAACGTCAGAATAAATTATGTAAATGTGGTGCCTGTAAATATGCCCCAAAGATTTTCCACCAATGCCATATAGACAACATGACTTCCCATTAAAGCTCTCACATGTTTTTTGAAAAAATACAAAAATTGTGCATAGAAGCATTTTCCATCTAACCCAGTTTACCTGTTGAATGCAGATTCAATTGGAATGAGGGCTGTTTAGTCAAATCTTCTTTTCATAAATAACACAATCTTGTTAAGCACACAAAGCCAGACTCTTTAAATACTTTTTACCAAAGATCTCTGCAAATCTCTGCGTTCATGTACCTAGCCATAGCAAATAAAGATCAAAAGAAGAACAGGCTTACAGAATAACCACCCTCGAGTCACCAACTCCACCATACCCCCACTCCATATTTTTCCCATTTTTTTATTGTATTTTTTTGTGGTAATGTAGTATTACTGTGGCAGAGTGGCCAAGCATCATCACTGTGGTACCTTGGGACCGTGAAAGCTTCATTCAGTGACTGTTGTCATTTGTGAAGCTGGAGATTGGCTTTACCACCCAACAAACCGTGGGCAAAGAACCTCCCCGCAGTACCCAACCTCCCATGCATATTTGTTTTTAGTACCTTGGTACTCTTGTGGTACCATGACCTAGCATCACTCAGAGAAGTGCAAGCTTCACTCAGAGCATCTTGTATGTACTTGCGGTCAGAGTCCTACAAAAGTACTGCAGTACTGTGTTGGGTTTTATGGGAGTTCTGCAGTATACACTGTATGAAAAACATTTTTTTGGATTTTTGGCCCATGAGGGGGTCACTCTGAGTCTCTCTATGAGTGAAAGCAGATAAGAGTGTCCCTACTGTGCACCCTTATTTGTTTTTTTTCACTTAACTTTGGGACATGGGGACAAAGGATCCTTTCCCTATAATGGTGGGTGTAGAATTTCTGTTGAAGTTACAGCCAGCCAATCTGATTTCTAGTACAGGTCCTGCTGGACCAAAATGGGCACCAAGGGGAATAAGCTCCCTCTGCCAATGGCATTGTTCTGTTTTTTTAAATTTACAATGTGAATTGCATAAGAAAATTAAGTTTTGGGGCCCCCATTTCGTCGGTCCCCGCTTGACTAAACACCTCTGAATCTTTCTAGGAAGGTGTTAGGTGTTCAGGTAGATTAACTCTTTTTTTACAAAATGTTTGGAATTAATTGGTCAAACAGTGGCAAAGTTATAAGCAAACAGAAAATGATCTTGCTATTGAAATGCAGACCTAACTATATACATACAAACACACATACACACACACACACATATATAGATCACTAAAACTTAATGGTGGTCGCGGTTTTAGATAGGACCTAGTTTCAATAGAAAGAGCAGATTTTTACTATATCTTTGGCGCCGGTTGACGAATCTTCACAAAATATTTTTTTTAAATTGACAATCACATGAGTTCCTGTCTGAAATGTTTCGGGTTGGTCTGTCAAGTGAGAGTCGAGATAAAGGGGGTGTCAAAATTAGAGTGTTTCCAATGTTAATTACCATAAGAATCTTTGAACAGCGATAGCGCCAAAACCACTGGACAGAATTGCACCAAATGTGGCAGAAAGGTAGCTCTTAGCCCAGAAAGAGTCTTTTTTGTTGTTTGGTGTAAATCGTTCAGTTGTTTTTGAGATAGTAAAGAAAATCCAAATTTGTATTTATAGCTCAGCTAGGTCCCCAGGGCCTTGTTATTTTAATGCGGGGGGTCACCAGGTCCACTGCTGCCCCAGGGACAACCACATCCCCAGGGCTTTATTTTAATTTTTATGTAGGGGTGTGCAACCCCCCAGCAGCCTCGGGTACCACCACCTTCCTGGGAAAAGTGCAAAAAATAGAAAGGGGGGCTGTGGCGGACCCCCACAGCCCTGGGGACTACCATGTCCCCAGAGCTATTCTATGTTGGAGGAGGGCCACACTGCCCCCTCATGGAGCCACTGATGGCCCTGGGGACTGCCACATCACAGGGCCGGCTCCTGGTATGTGCTGCTGGGTCCCCCTGCCTCCCAAAAAAATATTAGGCCCTCGCTATGCACAGTTATTTTTTTATCAAACTTTTCACTACGTATATTACATTGATATTATCAATGATGTTATCAAAGATGTCATGAGTGCTGTCATTTGTGAGGTAGTTCGCAGTGCATGGCAAGGGCGCAAGTTATAGTTACCTTAGGGCACAAGTTATAGTTACATAGGTAACTCTAAATATAACATATGAATTTCTATGGTTTTTAAAGTTTAAAATGGGAGTCTAACCATAAAGTCCCTGTAGCCTTCAGTTTTATAAGAGAATTTCTATGTTTTTTAAAATTCCATTTCCTAACTATAATGTCCCTGTAACCTCTGGTTTTTCAATGAATTTCTATGGTTTTGATAACATTTAGTAATTTTCCTTACTATACGTTAATCCAACCACCGCCGTGCATGACGTTCGGCTGTGTGTGGCTGGTGTGCACAGGGCATGGTCTGCAGCCAGTCCCTGTGGCCAACCCCTATAACCAACCAACCTCGCATGGTGCCGGCTAAAGGCCGTGCCCGGCAGGGGTTGTCCATAGGGCCTGGTTTGCAGCCAGTTCCTGTGACCAACCCTTATGACAACGCAACCCCACATGGGCCCCTTGCTCAGGCTGATATTGGCCCTAGGGACCTCATTATTAAGGGTTCAGCATATATATTTACATTTTTAGTAATGGTGCGGGACTGCATAGCCCCTCCAGGCCAATCTTGGCCCCAGGCGCGAGTTATAGTTATCTTAGGGCATGAGTTATAGTTACTTATAATAACTTTAACTATAACAGGTAAATTTCTATGATTTTGTACGTTTAAAATGTGAGCCTAACTATAACGTCCCTGCAACCTTTGGTTTTTAAAGTGTGTATATATATATATATATATATATATATATATATATATATATATATATACACACACATATATATATATATACATATATATATATATATATATATATATATATATATATATATATATATACACACACATATATATATATATACATATATATATATATATATATATATATATATATATATATATACAGGGAGTGCAGAATTATTAGGCAAGTTGTATTTTTGAGGATTAATTTTATTATTGAACAACAACCATGTTCTCAATGAACCCAAAAAACTCATTAATATCAAAACTGAATATTTTTGGAAGTAGTTTTTAGTTTGTTTTTAGTTTTAGCTATGTTAGGGGGATATCTGTGTGTGCAGGTGACTATCACTGTGCATAATTATTAGGCAACTTAACAAAAAAAAATATATACCCATTTCAATTATTTTTCATTACCAGTGAAACCAATATAACATCTCAACATTCACAAATATACATTTCTGACATTCAAAAACAAAACAAAAACAAATCAGTGACCAATATAGCCACCTTTCTTTGCAAGGACACTCAAAAGCCTGCCATCCATGGATTCTGTCAGTGTTTTGATCTGTTCACCATCAACATTGCGTGCAGCAGCAACCACAGCCTCCCAGACACTGTTCAGAGAGGTGTACTGTTTTCCCTCCTTGTAAATCTCACATTTGATGATGGACCACAGGTTCTCAATGGGGTTCAGATCAGGTGAACAAGGAGGCCATGTCATTAGATTTCCTTCTTTTATACCCTTTCTTGCCAGCCACGCTGTGGAGTACTTGGACGCGTGTGATGGAGCATTGTCCTGCATGAAAATCATGTTTTTCTTGAAGGATGCAGACTTCTTCCTGTACCACTGCTTGAAGAAGGTGTCTTCCAGGAACTGGCAGTAGGACTGGGAGTTGAGCTTGACTCCATCCTCAACCCGAAAAGGCCCCACAAGCTCATCTTTGATGATACCAGCCCAAACCAGTACTCCACCTCCACCTTGCTGGCGTCTGAGTCGGACTGGAGCTCTCTGCCCTTTACCAATCCAGCCACGGGCCCATCCATCTGGCCCATCAAGACTCACTCTCATTTCATCAGTCCATAAAACCTTAGAAAAATCAGTCTTGAGATATTTCTTGGCCCAGTCTTGACGTTTCAGCTTGTGTGTCTTGTTCAGTGGTGGTCGTCTTTCAGCCTTTCTTACCTTGGCCATGTCTCTGAGTATTGCACACCTTGTACTTTTGGGCACTCCAGTGATGTTGCAGCTCTGAAATATGGCCAAACTGGTGGCAAGTGGCATCGTGGCAGCTGCACGCTTGACTTTTCTCAGTTCATGGGCAGTTATTTTGCGCCTTGGTTTTTCCACACGCTTCTTGCGACCCTGTTGACTATTTTGAATGAAACGCTTGATTGTTCGATGATCACGCTTCAGAAGCTTTGCAATTTTAAGAGTGCTGCATCCCTCTGCAAGATATCTCACTATTTTTGACTTTTCTGAGCCTGTCAAGTCCTTCTTTTGACCCATTTTGCCAAAGGAAAGGAAGTTGCCTAATAATTATGCACACCTGATATAGGGTGTTGATGTCATTAGACCACACCCCTTCTCATTACAGAGATGCACATCACCTAATATGCTTAATTGGTAGTAGGCTTTCGAGCCTATACAGCTTGGAGTAAGACAACATGCATAAAGAGGATGATGTGGTCAAAATACTCATTTGCCTAATAATTCTGCACTCCCTGTATATATATATATATATATATATATATCAAACAAATTGGTCACAAAAGCGGCGCGCACTTACTGCTGGTGCAAGTGTAGGGGTTTGACCACTCCCCTCGTTTAATGTCGAATCAAAAGAATCACTGCACTCCCAGGAGATTCATATCAATCCATTTAATAATCGTCAGCATTTCAACCATTACCACCTACGCGCTTCGACTTCCGTCTTGATCACGGTGGTTTAACATGGATTGATTGGACCTGATTAATGATTTTTAACATGAAGCATTGTGGGAGTTATTGTCCATAATGTATATAACTATCAGCAATGGCATATTAATTCAGGCGGCAGCATCATACGATCAGAGGTTTACAAGAGCATTTAACATCCTTATAGTTGTCCCCAATACTCCGTTGTTTTCAAAGTTCTTTTGAAAAAAATTTCTGTTTATAACACGTTTCCTTTCAGCTCAATGCTGCAGACACTGTTGTTGTCTTTCCAATGCTCTGTGTCTTATTTTCATTCTCCCACACATGCCTGCTGGAATATTAAAAGTTCATATAGATAAGCTCCTGGGCCTGTACCTTCTGTCTGTTTCACAGTTACCGGCCGCATCGATGCCATAAGGGAAGAGTTTACAAACGTTGCAGAATTTTCAACACAGCGCATTTGAAGCCACCAGCCATCAAGCTTATTTGAAATCTTCAAGTGTAAGAGTACACACACAAGGGATTAGTATCCCCCTTTCCATGCTTCACAACGTATTCGCTGCAGTGATTCTTTTGATTCGACATATATATATATATATATATATATATATATATATATACACAAATACATATATATATATATATATATATATATATATATATATATATATATATATATATATATATATATATATATTCAAAATGAGCTCAATCAAATCCAGGAAATGAGACTGACGCTATTAAGGACAGGGCTCAGAGGTCCTATGCACCACGCCCTTAGTTAGGTCAGTAGGAGCAGCTGTTTTTTCATGCTCCCGCTCAGCAGTAGCAATCTGAGTTTCCCTGCCCTCCACTGACAGGGAAACAAATATATGCTCACAGAAGGCTGGAGCATTTTTAAGGCTTTGCAGGACTTTTGCAGGAGTCCTTCCAACCCAACTTTAATTTCTCAAAAACTACTGTACAGGTTTACACCAAATCACAAAAAAACATGCTTTCTGGATCCAAATCAGTCTTACTAATGAAATTCGTTCAGCGGCTTTTGCAGTAGTACTGTTCAAAAAAAGTGTATAGAAAATCCTCAACTGCTGGCCACCACTGTGATCCTAAACCAAAGGTGTGTCAGTTTCTAAGCAAAGTCAGCAATCGCCACAAAGATTCTTTAACAATCCTCACTCCTCACATTCATAAGGATTACTGACACTCCGGAATCCTATGCAATCATGCTATTAAAGTGATACTATTATGCAATTTTGTTGTCCTGCAGCCTTGATCACAGTAATCTGGGATGTTGGTATCCTTGTGAATGTGAGGGGTGAAGATTGTTGGAGAAAAAATAGATAGATAGATAGATAGATAGATAGATAGATAGATAGATAGATAGATAGATAGATAGATAGATAGAGAGGCAGTGTTTAAATATATTTCAAGGATCTGTGCTCTTGTGTGGACAAAAAAGGTTCTCTAGAAAGTAAAAAATATGCAAAGAATGGATATGGTGTGTAAAATCAAGTTCTCTAAGATGTAGTCCCAGCACCTCTCAACTTACATAGAACATGCAAGGATCAACCTATACTACAAAGAGACTACCTTCAGAGAAATATTTGTGCAAAGAATCTATTAAGGAAAATCTTAAGCAATTATTTTATGTCAGGAGTCCTAAACAAAGAGCACTACAAAAGATACTTTACAGCATAAATCCATTTCAAACTTCTTAAAATATCTACACTAACTTTAACCCTTCTCCTAAACATAAACTTTAAATTTATATTCATTAATGAACTCTAATTCCAAGCTTACCCCTAAAATAAAGCACTTGAAGGAGGGTTGGGGGTCAGGGAAGGTAGTGTGACCATGCACTTTCCAGAGCCCCACCCGGCTTCACTAATATTGAATTATAAACAAGTATATGAAAGAAACACTCCTGCCTTCATTCACAATGAAACTGTTTACCTAGCAATACCACTAGATGTTGGCAGATGTCATGTTTTCTCTTTCCTTGGACTACATTCAAGTTAATATTGAGAAACAGTTGCTTATTGTGTCTGACTAAAACGGAAGAAGCTTCAAGAGAGTTCCCAATGGGCCCTGCATTGTGGGGCATATTTATTACACAGTTGCATCGCCCTTGCACCATGCAAAGGGGCATAAAAAAACTCTTAAGCTAGATTTATTAAGCCACACAAGGCAACCTTGCGTGGCCTTGTGTGGCTTGATAAATCTAGAGTAATGTAATACAGCGCAAATCACTTTATTGTGTGACTGTGCCCTAGTAAGCCATTCCATGGGTAGAGCGTGGGTGTTCCCATGCATCCATCCATGGACTTTGGCAATTCCCAGATTTAACATTAAGGATAGACCTGGTAATGCTTTAAAATGCCACACCTCCTCAGGTGAGGCATAATAAGGATAAATATCCCCTCCTTTCATTCAGCAGCACACATAGAATGAGGAAAATGCCTCAGAGGATTGCTTTTGTGCAGAAAGGTGTCCCTTCCTGCACGGAAACATTCCTGCTTACAAAGTACACATCATTGCACTATGGTGTGAGGATGCTTGTGTTAGCTCTAGGTAGCACATTGTGCGCCAGCGCTAGGAAGAGACAGGAATGTGGCATATCATGTTAAAAATGGTGTATACCTGCCCTTTCCCTATTTGAATAAATATGCTCCTATGTGTTTATCACTGCTCTCACCTAAACAGATCTTACAAGCCACATTCAAGAGTCAGGTGGTCATTACAAGTCTGGCGGTCCATGGACCTCCACAATGGAGATGGCGGCCGCACCGCTGCGGCCCCAGAAGAGCAGAACATCATATTATGAGCATGGGGATAGAACCAACAGATCACAGCCAAGGCACCGCCTGTTAGGCTTGGCATCCTTGGTGTGGTCTCCCCTTACTTTTTGCTTCTGTTTCCCAGGTTGTTGATGTGTGCTGGACTCTGTTTTTGCTGTTTTTGTTACTCTGGGCACTTTACCACTGCTACCCAGGGCTTGTAAATCAAATGCTAGTAGGGGGGCCGCAGCAGCGGTTGTGCCACCCACAATAGTAGCTCTGGAACCATGGCTCAGACCTGCCGCTGCAGTGTCTGTGTGTGCAGTTTTAAACTGCCAATTGGACTTGGCAAATGTACCCACTTGCAGGTCCTAAAACTTCCCTTTTCTTACATGTAAGACACCCCTACGGTAGGCCCTAGGTAGCCCCATGGGCAGGATGCAGTGTGTGTTTAAGGTAGGACATATACTAATGTGTTTTATATGCCCTAACAGTAAAATACTGCTAAATTCGTTTTTTAGTGTTGCTAGGCCTATCCCTCTCATAGGTTAACATGGGGGCTGCATTTAAATATGATTCAAGCGTAGATTCCCTTTAGGAGCGGATAGACATGTGGAGTTTGGGGGTTTCTGAGCTCACAATTAAAAAATACATCTTTTGGTAAAGTTGTTTTTAAGATTGTGTGTTTGAATATGCACTTTTAGCAAGTGAGCATTTTCTTGCTTAAACCATTCTGTGACTCTGCCTAGTTGTAGATTCCCTGTCTGAGTCAGTTTGACAGTTGGGCTGTTTGCAACTCTCTCTAGACATTGACACAAAGGGAGCTGGGGAGTAGCCTGCATATCCTGCTGAGCCATATGTGTTAGGAGGGAGGAGAGGAGTGGTCACTCACATCTAAAATGCTGTGCCTGCCCTCACACAGTGCAGCATCCAACCCCCTGGTGTGCCTGGGGACTGGCTTGGGCAAGGCAGGATTTCACAAACAAGAGAGACGTTCCTTTGAAGTAAGCCTACTTAAAAGGCCAAAATGGGTTTAAGACGGGCACCCAAAACCACAAACTTCAGTTCACTTCTGGACATCAAGAGGAACCTCTGCCTGGAGAAGAGCTGAGGAGAAGTGCTACCCTGCCTGTGACTGTGCTTTGTGGAGCTATCCTGCAGTTGCTGCTTCTACCTGGTGAATGGGGAGAAAGACTGGACTTTGTTGTGCATTCCTGCTTGCGAAGAAATCTCCAAGGGTTTGTCCTGAGCTTGCCTCTTGTTGTTGAAGTCTCAGGTCCATCAGTGACTTCTCCTGCCAGCACCTGGACTCTCTGCTGAGACTCCTGCCCTGCTAAGTGATGCCCTATCCAGTTCCTGGGGCATTGGAAGGTGAAACTGGCAGACCAAGACTGAAAATCCACAAACCGACTGACGTGCAGGGAAATTTCCAATGTAACCCCTGAGACGAGGCTGAAGAAATGACGCGCCACCGGCTCCGCAGCTGAAATCGATACAGCGCTTGCAATGCAGCTGGAAGATCGACGCTCGTGGTTGGAGAAATGACGTGCCGCATTGCTAACGGAGGCTGGTAACATCGAAACCCAAACAGCGTGGTTTGGCTATCACCGCGCGGCAGGATTTTCGACGCAAACCTTGAGGGCACGGAAAAACAACGCAATGCCTGCGCGGACCCGAGTGCTGCCCGGATCGACGCATCGCTCTCCTGTGGAGAGGGAAACTGACACACGCAGACCCGACTGGAGAAGGAGAAACATTGCACGATCTCGCTCGCAGGTGAGAAATCGACGCACCGCTTACCTTTTTTGACGCACACTCACCCATGCATGTTATTTTGATGCTACCCAGGTACTTTTCAATGCTAACAGTATTTTACCTGTTTATAAAAAGGATTTAAGACTCTTTTGCTTTTAAAATCAATATCTTGACTTGTGTATGTTGGATTTATGTCGTTTTGCTCTTGTTTTGTTTAGATAAATATTTCCTATTTGTCTAAACCTGTATTGTGTCATTTTGTAGTGTTTTCATTACGTTACTCTATATGTTGGTACAAATACTTTACACCTAGAACTCTGAAGTGAAGCCTGCCTGCTCGTGCCAAGCTACCAAGAGGGTGAGCGGGGGTTAGCTGAGGGTGATTCTCCTTTACCCTGACTAGAGTGAGGGTCCTTGCTTGGACAGGGGGTAACCTGATTGCCAACCAAAGACCTAGGGCCATATTTATACTTTTTGACGCAAAACTGCGCTAACGCAGGTTTGCGTCAAAAAAATTAGCGCCAGCTAACGCCATTCTGGAGCGCCATGCGGGCGCCGTATTTAATCAATGGCGTTAGCCGGCGTTAGCCGCCGGCACTGCCTGGTGTGCGTGGAAAAAAACAACGTACACCAGGCAGCGCCGGCGTAGGGGGATATGGGGCTTGGGCGTCAAAAAATGGGGCAAGTCAGGTTGAGACAAATTTTTCGCCTCAACCCGATTTGCGCCATTTTTTTTCACTCCCAACCCCCATAGAAATGACTCCTGTCTTAGCAAAGACAGGAGTCATGCCCCCTTGCCCAATGGCCATGCCCAGGGGACTTATGTCCCCTGGGCATGGTCATTGGGCATAGTGGCATGTAGGGGGGCACAAATCAGGCCCCCATATGCCACAAAAAAAAAAAAAAAAAACACTTACCTGAACTTACCTTAATGTCCCTGGGATGGGTCCCTCCAGCCTTGGGTGTCCTCCTGGGGTGGGCAAGGGTGACAGGGGGTGTCCCTGGGGGCATGGGAGGGCACCTCTGGGCTCCTTCAGAGCCCACAGGTCCCTTAACGCCTGCCTTTTGCAGGCGCTAAAAAACGTCATTTTTTTGGGACCCGCCCACTCCCGGGCGTGAATTTTGCCCGGGAGTGTAAATACGGCGCACATGCCACGGAGTCAATTTTTTAGACGTGAACGCCTACCTTGCATCTCATTAACGCAAAGTAGGTGTCCACGCAAAAAAAATGACGCAAACTCCATGGACTTTGGCGCTAGACGCGTCTAACGCCAAAGTATAAATATGGAGTTAGTTTTGCGTCGGAAGTGCGTCAAAAAAAACGACGCAATTCCGGCGCAAACGGAGTATAAATATGCCCCCTAATTTCTAACACCGTCCAAACCACCACTGCGGATGGACCACCACGGCCAGCGGTAGGCATATCCAGGCCGGCGGTGAGACTGTTTCCCACAACCCTATTACGAGGCTGCACACCACCAGGATTTTCATGGCGGTCGCTTTGCCACTAAAAGTCTGCGGGAAATTATTCACTGAAAAGGGAACATTCACCTTCAGGAACACAAGCACGTCCGCAGGCACCACAGGACACAAATTTCAAGTCTTCCCAATGCTCCTGCTGGTCATTGAACTCCAGGACCAGCAACAGTGACGAAGACACCAACTGTAAGTACACCCGCATAGCACACACAGGACGGAAGGACATTAGCACACACACACAACACACACACACGGCAAGCCACGCCCATGCACACATGCAAACAAACATCCGTACCAACACACATAGATACATACACACATGCCAAGTTGCATAGTTACGACACATACATGTGGAAGGAAAGCCAGGACAAGGTTGCTACCATCAACACCAACAGCGCAGTGGTGCACATATATTAAAAAAGGGAAAATGATAAGAAGAACTATGTGCAAAGAGGCCCAAGGGCCAGTCCAAAATGTCTATAGTGACCCTAGCACACTGGACACAGAATAAGCCCCCAACTACAAACTGCTGGCCTGGACTGTTCAGGGGCATCAATGGGGATGCAGGCACCTCATGGGTGGAGGGGGCCGGGGGTGAGGGTTTGGTTTTGGAGGGGGGGTCCTTGGGTGTGATTTGGAGAAGGGGTCCTTAGGGTTGGATGGGGGTTTGAACATTGACTTGGATTTTGGGGGATTGGGCTTGGGTTTGGTTTTGAGAGGGGTGACTGTGGACTTGGTGGGGGTTGAACTCTTAGGTGGGGAGGTGCATGGTGATGAACAGGGGAGGACTGGAAGGTGGAAGGCAGGAGTGTGGGGGGGAAACAGGGTGCTTGGGCAGGGACTAGTTCACTGGTTGGGAACAGGGAAAATTAATGGAGGAAATATTTCTTGGGGGCATGGGGACGGTCATGGCAGAAAGGTATGGTAGAGGAGGGACATGGAGTGGTTGAGTGGTGTGTACATGGAAGTGATTTGGGTGCAGGTCCATGCTTGGATGTCATGTGTGTGCTGTGTGACTGGTGGGTGGGTGACTGTAGGCGTGTCAATGTAGTGGGAGGAGGTGGAGGAAAAGCAGGGAGATGGCAGGGGGGATGTGTGAGTGAATGTTGTGGTGGTGTCTGCAGGTGGGGGGATGTGCTGCATGTGGGGATGTTGACAGTTGTGCTGAGTGCACATGTGGTGTATGGGGTGTATGTAAACGGGTCTGATATTGTGGTGACGTTGGCAGTGAGGGCACTTGTGGCAGGATCTAGGACTGATGAGTGGTGAAGGCAGGTGTGAGTGGCGTAGTGCCTGTGAGGGGGAGGTGGTGGAGGAGTCGGTGTAGAGAGTGGATGTTGTCATTTCTGCATTGCGGTGGTGGCATTTGTGGTACTTATGTTTGTCTTTGTGTACCGTGTCTGTTGATGTGGATGCATGAGGGTAAGAAAATGTGCCTTTGATGGGTGAGGGGAAAGGGATGTGGGATTGGGAACTGGTAGCTGGAGGGGGATGGAAGAAGAAGGGACACTGGCTGCCATCAATGAGGAGGCCAGAGCCTGAAACAATCTCTGCAGTTCATCCAGGGCACTGTGAATGCCTTCCAGGAACGCATTGGTCTCCTGCATCTTCAATGACAGTCCCTAGATGGCATTCACAATGGTTGACTGTCCCACAGAGATGGACCTCAGGAGGTCAATAGTCTCCTCATTGAGAGCAGCAGGGCTGACTGGGGTAGGTGCAGAGGTGCCCGCGGCAAAGGAGATGCCCACCGTCCTGGATGAGCGGTCATGGGCAACTGGGTGGGGAGCTACAGGGAGGACGGTGCTGGAAAGGGGGGTGACAGACAAGGATGTGACTGAGGTGGTCCCAGAAAGTTCCACCACCACCAGGGAGCCGCCATCAGAAGAGGAATCTGAAGATGGTGTTGTCGATCCTGTCTCCCCTGTGGCACTTCCCTCACCTCAATCCCACTGGTCTCCTCTGCTCCTCTGGAACCAGCCTCCTGGGTCCCGTGGGCTGCAGCTTCCCCACTTGCCGGTGCCCCTTCTTCCTTGCCTGAAAATGCTGATGCACACACAGAGGAGGAGAGTGAGGGAGGGTGGTCGTGAGACAGGATGCAATGGGTCAATGCCAGCGCAACAGTTATGCAGAGTAACACCTTCATTATCTGATGCCATGCCATGGCACACCATGCCCTCACCCATACATGCTACAACAGAGGGACACTATGGGGCAAACTACAGCTATGCTGATGTGAATTGTATTTTGTATTGTGTTGTAATAGTATTTATATAGCGCTTACTACCCCTGATGAGGCATCAAAATGCTTTTTGGCGAGTAGCATGGTACTCCGGAACCCAAAAGGAATTAGTGGTGGATTAGTACAGGGAAATATGAGTACAGGTTTAGTATTATTATGAGTTAATTTGAGCCGCGGATATGTGAGTTTGTCAGTTGGATTGACTGGAGTAATGGAGGGGTGAAGGAGGGAAGAATCCAGAAGTGTTTATTGGGAGTTTATGGTAATAGGATTTAGGCTTAGGATGAGTAAAGGGGGGATGGAGGAGGGAAGAGTCTGTGGAAAGGGATAGGGAGATCATAGTAGCAGGTTGAGATACACGAGGGAGAATTTAGTAGGGTTGTTTGGGAGAGCATGGTAGTAAAGCGAGGTTTGGGTGAGTTAGATGTGGAAGAGGAGGGAAGAGCTTAGGCAGGGTTATTTAGGAGATGAAAGTAGTAGAATGGATTTGCGAGGAGTCAGAGTGGGAATGGAGGATAGATTGATAGAGACATGACACATGGTGATGGGTAGACAAAGTGTGATATGAAAATAGAGCATGGATTCATAAGTATCTAATATAACAACTTAGCTAGGAGTTATGCAATGACCTATGAACATGTTAAGCATAGAATAACATATATATATATATATATATATATATATATATATATATATATATATATATACATATATATATATATATATATACACAAACATACACACAAACATACACACATGAATACACACACATACGCATACATATATGTACATACAGAGACAGATTTAAACCATGAGTAAATATACATTAGTTAAACAGGTTTAAAGTGTATGTGTGCAGTTTATTGTTATGACATAGTAGTGATACATATTTTCTAAAGAACTATATATATCTAGAATATACACATAATCAGATAAAAAATATTTATCAACATAGGCATATGCAGTCCTGCTGTTTGCATATGGTGGTTATGAAATGAAAAGCCAACTCTTGAGTAGTTTTCTGGAGTCAAGACTGTTATCTGTGGCTCTTATAGTTGGGGGTAATGAATTCCAGAGTTTGGCTGCTTGAACGGAGAAGGATGTACCACCTATAGTCTTTTTATTGTATGGTGGTATTCTAAGGCGGGGAACCAATCTTGAGCGGAGGTTTCTTTGTTGAATGTATTTGCTTATTTTGTTTCTGATAAAAAGCAGTCCTGTTCCATGTATAGCTTTGTGGGTGACACAAAGCAGCTTGAAGGTGCATCTTCTGGCAACGGGTAACCAGTGTAGTGCTCTTAAGGCAGGGGAGATGTGGGCTTGTGGCTTTACATGCAATAGTAACCTGGCAGTGGAGTTCTGAATATGTTGTAGTTTTTTCATAAGAGATAGAGATGATCCATGGTAGAGGCCATTGAGATAATCCAGTTTGGATAGTACAAGCGAGACCTGCACTCTGTGTGGAAATCCGAGGTGGGGAAAGATGCGTCTTCAAGGTGATGAAGCTTGTTCGTGCTAATTTGTCCACTTGGGCATTCATTGTTAACTTGGAGTCCATAGTGATTCCAAGGTTTTTAACTTCCTTGGATAATTGAGGAGGTGGTCTGAGATCGTCAGGCCAGGTGCACAGTGGGTCATAATTTTTCCAGTCACCACATATGAGTATTTCTGTTTTGGAGGTATTTAGTTTGATATGGCTCACAGTCATCAACTGATCAATGGCTCTGAGGCAACTGAAGGTTAGTTAGTTTTCAATGTTTTGGGGGCATTCTAATTTAAGTAGTATTTGTGTGTCATCTGCATAGTCGTAGCATGTGAGATGAAAATCATTGATCAGTTCTGGTAATTATATCATGAAGATGTTGAAAAGCAAAGGTGAGATGATTGATCTTTGGGGGACCCCTGCTTTTGTGAGGTAGGGTTTGGACGAGAAGGAATTGCTGATGGTGTTACAATCACACTCATGTACTTGATGTGAGTCATACTGGTCATACATGCCCAGTACTTGGCAACTTCACATGGACGTTTAGGAAAACCATTCCTGTACTCCTGAATCAACTGAATCCTGCATGGGTAGGTAGCATGCCTACTAAGCCATTGACAATTAGCACAGTGACATCTTGGCCCACTCTGCCTCACTACACCTACAGGACATGGCAGCAGATTGTGGACTCACTTATCTCCTCTGGCACAGTGGTAGGCAAATACAGATGACTATGCCCTAACAGCTCAGGTGTACAGATGATGTTGGCAGGAGCTGGGTTTCCAAACTTGGTTGAGGGTGAGCACATAAATTACACATGGGAAGTAATTGCCCTCATAGGTCACTGTCTGCATTGTATGGGCACACATTTGTGATACCAATCTTGCCAGGATAGCTGATACCCATAGTGAACATGCATCTTCCTGGTACCTACCCTACAGCTTCCTACTAGTACTCAACCCAAACCCACCGAAGCAACCCATTAATGAGGTGAGAGTGTGTACTTAGTCACTTTTGGCTGCTGTGCTGCTCTCAAGCACCCATCCACTTCAAGGTAGACCCCCGCCAAAATGCGGGTCATTAGGGGGTCAGGGTCTGATGGGCACCTCTCCCTCATTGGGAGGATGTCTCCAGCTGGGCCTCCACAGTCTTCCGGGCCTAGCATCTGAGGTCCTCCCACCTCTTTCTGCAATGGTTGCTCCGTGGGCATGGACCACCAGGGTCCACACTCGCTTGGCGATGAAACGCCAAATACACTTCTTCTAATGGGTGCTGACCTACATGGGTGACACAGACAGAAGGACAAAGTCATGTAGAGTGGCATCACAGGGACAGCAGTGAACAGCACACAGCTCACACATCTCATTCCACACTCACAAGTCTTCATGCCACTTATGCTCGGACTCCTTAGCCATCTCCATGAATCCACTCTATCTGCTTGTCCCAAAGCATTTCATCCCCACACACATCACTATCAGACAGGACAGTGACATTAGACTCATCTGCTGCTCTGGTGCCAGTTATATGTTGGAACCATGTGTGCTTCAAGCACCCATGGCTCAACAAGGAGGTCGGAACAACAACCTTGTTCTTATCACTAATGCCTTTACCACGAATGTGTTTACAATGATATTTCATTGTAAACGCATTCCTGGTAAAGGCATCAGTGATCAGCATGCACAGTTCCAGCATGCTTCCCCCTATCCCCCCACCCCCAAAAATTACTGCGACCCCCATACCCACAACTACCCCAACCCCCAAAATTACCACAACCCCAACCCCCTCCCCTAAAACCTAAACCACCCAACCCCAACCCCCTACTTAAACCTAAACCTCTCCCCCCCCTAAACCCTAATCACCCCCAGCCCCGACCCCACCCCATAAACTAAAAATACCCTGAGTCCCCACACTGCCCCTTAAACCTAAACACCCCAACCCACCCCTTAAACCTAAACCCCTCCCCCTCTAAACCCTAATCACCCCCAGCCCCCCACCCCACCCCAAAATCTAAAAATACCCTGAGTTCCCACCCCGCCCCTAAAACCTAAACACCCCAACCCCCAACCCACCCCTTAAACCTAAACCCTGACCCCCCTAAACCCTAATCACCCCGAGCACCCCACCCCACCCCCCAAAAAAAACAGCCCCAGTCCCAGCCCAACTTTCCTCCTCCTTCACTGCGTCGACTCCGACTCCCTTCTTCTGTACCTTAACCACACGTGTACCTAGTTCAGACATGCGTGGTTAAGGTATGAAAACCAGGAAGTCGTGGAAAACGTAAGCGTTGTTTCGCTTTCGATTTTTCACGACTTCGTGGTTTCGGAGTCGTTGTTCCCGGTGTTTCCCCTGGTGCCCCATACAAAAGTAGGACCCCGTCCACAAGCTTCTCATGTTCTTCCTGGGAGAAGGCTGGGGCCCTATCTTCTGCAGGATATGGCATCTTGACTACCAGAGTCAGAACACTGCAGCACATGAAATGGAGGTCTTGTGTGCAGGAGTGTCAGGAGTCAAGTGAGCATTGCCACATGAAATGGTGGTCACGGCTGCCGCAGCCATCACTGTTACCGCTGGTGGCGATTACCATTGGCTCCAGTCTCCCATAGACAACATGTTATCCAATGAGAAGTTGTACAGTAGTTGCGACCGACTACCACCATGATGACTAAGACCGGCGGTATGAGGTTACTTCCATCTGTCTTGTGCATGCAGGACAGGTGGTTGCAATTTTACATGTATTTAGTGAACAGTGACTAAAAATTAGGTGCGTCATGGGTGACATTTGGCGACTATTGCACAGCTTTACTGTGTCCACACAGTCAGTGCAGTTTTTTGTGGCTTTTCCCTCTCCTATTTCCAGATGCAGTGCAATGTTGAGGATGAGACATGCTCCTGTGTACTGGCCCCCAGTCTAACTTGCCACACTCTGGAAGAGTGGCACGTCATTCAGACGTATCATCCGAGCTGCCAGACCATCATGGTCACATTTGCCCATTAGTGGAATTGTTACTGTGCACATTTCAGTGCAATTCACACCGTGCTGTTGTGTTGCTTCACTTGTTACATGTTTGTGCATTTCCGTTGTTCTGTGAAGTGCAATATCTACTGCAATGTGTGCCAAACATTGTGGTGTCAACAGTATTGCTACCTATCCTAAGAGTCCACATTGAGAGGCAGTGCAACGTTACTGTTTCTGACTGCGGAACATGCCTTAAGTTTAGCTTTGTCTGCTGTGATGGAAGGACCATTGGGGATGGTTGTCTTGGGAATGTGGTTCTGACTTTGGCATGTGGCTAGAGCTGACACTTGCCATCTCACCCTAGGGACTTTGTAATTGTAGTGAGTGTTTTTTGTGTAGGCATATTTGACTCCTATATTGATTGTTGTCCCTCTCTTGTTCTACTTGCAGGGCATGTGTGTGGTGCACTCTGGTTCCTGCATTATCTGTTGCCTCCCTTGACACATGTCTTCAGCCTCTGCCTGCTCCACTATCATCCTTGCTGCATATTGGTCTCCCTTCTGTCACTCTCACAAACTTTTGCAGGACAATGGGTTGACAGTTAAACAAGTTATGCCACAGGTAATGGTCCTTCTTACAATAAAACACGTAGACAGTAGCGGTGCTCAATAGTGTTTATTTGTGACTGACACGTGCAAGGGTTGATGAGTGGGGTCATGGTGGGTATAATCATCAGTGTAGTTAGCCCAGCTTTGGGTAGTCCGGGACTAGTATAGGGGGCCATGGAAGAAGGAAGAGATTACATTAGACAGTCAACAGAGTGTCTCAGTGGCCCACAAGGGAGAATGTTCATGAGAGGGTCACTTCCTGGTGGTGGTGTTAGCCTTAGCATCAGTTTCTGCAGGATGTCTGGTAGGGGTCCCTCAGCTATAGGGAGAGGGGTGCTGGTGGTCTATGGGTCCTCTGCCAGGCCTCCATTCACTAGCTGCTGCTGAAGTGGAGGGCTCTGTTGGGATGTGGCTAGTGGAAGGGTTCTGCAGGTGGGTGGAGGACTCACACAGGATGTTAGTCAGTTCTTACAGCACCCTTGCAATGGAGGTCATGGGGGCATTAGTGCCTGCCAATGCTGCACGGCCTTCTGATGGTGTTCTCCTTGCAGCTTCTGGTTTTCCTGCATAGTCGTGAGGATGTGGCCCATTGTGTCCTGGGTTTGGTGGTATGCATCCAGGTCTTGGGAGAGGGCCGTCTGGCCAGTCTGTTAATGTGGTTGCCCCATCCCTTGGACCTCTGGTCTCCTCCCACTCCCTCTGGCCCCCTGTGCCTGTGCCCATGTCACTGTGTACCCAATCTCAGTAGCACCAGGACCTTCATTGTCTTGTGTGTATGCCCTTTACTCTGGACCCTGTACTGTGGGGCACATTTCAGATCGACCCGTCCCTGGGGCACTGGTTTGGGGGCAAAAGGCTGGCTGTGGTGTAGTTGCCACATGGGAGGGAGAGTCCGATGTGTCCAGGGTGGGGCTGCTGGTTGTGGACTGTCCAGTTGTTCCAGATGGGCCAGGCAAGTCATCACTGTCCAGACATCCACTGGGGCCTTCATGCTGGGGAGGGCTGTCTGACCCTGGCATCCACTGGTGGTTGGCAGTGGCAGTGAGACCTGTGGATGGAAAGGGAGAGAGTTATATTTTGGAGATGTACTTGTTGGCCATAACGTCTGATGCATGGTGTAGCCTGACTTGCTTCCCAGTGATGGCAATGACAGCTGCGGTATTGCAGTCATTGGTTGGGGGATGCAGATTGTGCCATTGTTTCCATGTGCCTTTGAGGCATGAGGATAGTGGATAGCATTGCAGTCATTGCCATGTGTTTGAACGCAGTCGAGGCAACGAGTTGGTGTGGCATGTGATATGGTTTTCCATGCGGGTGTTCCACTGTGAAGTGGGACTATAATACTCTGATGGGTAGGGAGTGATGCATTGTGGGAGTTGTGGCGCTTGGTATCCATGCATTAAGGGGTGACTGTGTGGGGATGGTGGCAGTGGGGTGGTGTGGCATCCAGGGGAGGGGGTGCGGTGCCTGGGGGGGTGCAGAAGTGTGGGATGGGGTGGATTGGGGGGATTGGGGAGTGATGGATGGTGAGGACGTATGCTGGACAGGAGTGGTTGGTGACTGGGGGTGTTGTTGACTTACCGGAGTCGAGTCCTCCGATGATTACAGTCAGGCCCTCAGGATGCATGATGTCGAAGAACTTCTCCCCCCAGGATGTTAACCCAACTGGTTGAGGTGGGGACCTGGCGATCTGGTGCCTGGACGCCATGAAACGCACCTTCCCCCTTAGGTCGTTCCACCTCTTCCTGATGTCCTCCCTTGTGCGTGGATGTGTGCCCACTGAGTTGATCCTGTCAACGATCCTCTGCCATAACTCAGTTTTCCATGCCAATGATGTTTGCTGGACCTGGGCTCCGAACAGCTGTGGCTCTACCTTGACAATTTCAACTACCATAACCCTCAACTCATTGTCAGTGAAACGTGAGTGCTTTTGATGTGCCATGTTATGTGGGAGGGGTGTAGTGCGTATAGGGTGCAGTTTGGGGTGGTTGGTGGGGTTTGAGTGTTTGGATGTGGGTCGTTATGTGTGCCGTTGGTAGGAATCGAATGAGATTGTGGATGTGTGTGGGTGGGTGTTTTATAGTGCCGTGAGCAGGTGTGTGTGGTTTGTGTATGTGTCTCAGGTGTGGGGTATTCAAACTGTCCAATCTGGTATTGCCTACAATTGGTGGTACCGGCAAATAGTGTTCTGCCGTGCATGGGCCACTGGGCAGAAAACTGACACATAATTAGGCGGACGGAATGATATTGGCGTTTTGGGGCTGGTGATCAGACAGTCCTTCTTTCTCCGTTGGTCAGCCTGGCGGTGTTGAATTTGTTGCTGTCTTTGGGCGTTTTTACTTTGTGACTCGTAATTCGGTGGTCACTGTACCGCCAGCACTGACGGTATGGTGGCGGTATTCTGCACGACGGTCTTGCCCGGGAAACCTCCAAAATCGTAATGAGGGCCTAAATCGTAATGCATAGTTTAGCCCTTATTCTAATCTTCAACCTTTTCCATTTTATCATATCTAACCTTCTAATAGAAATGGTTCCCTCCTTATATTATACCAATCAGGATAGTGTTATGTTTTGTGGTAAGTAAAAATATTTTTCTTAAAAACAGCAATTCTCTGTAGTGTCTTTTTCTGCAAATGTATCTATCTGTAGTGAGTTTTATCAGCAATGGCTTGACTGTCATGTCTGTCATGATGCCAAGACGTCTAAATTTCATTTATGAGCAGCATCATGATAACAATTTTGGTGCTTAAAGTTAATTAGCTAAAAAAAAAAAATACTGAGGCATTTTTGAACTGCATATTCTGAGTTATAAATGGGGCCTGAGTCAGGCATTTTGAGGGTCAGGCAGTGAGGGTAGATTATCGCACCCTTGCTATCAATTACTAATAAAACAGGGTACGTACCCACTGCTCTCTTAAACCTAGGCTACCCGAGTCAGACTGGAATGTTAACATGGACTGCTGATGTCATCTGGCTCCTGTCCCAATACCTATCTCACCCACTGGAGTGGCACTGACCTGCATTGCACACCAGAGATTACCATGCTTGTATGTGTCTTTCCACCCATAAATTAGTCTGTATTTAGTCACTGGTTTATTGCATGAGTCCTGGCTTAAGTTGGTTGCAGTGCAGATAAAGGTACAGCGTCAGCTCTATACTGGGCTAGGATTGCTGTCTGAGTTGAAGGGTTGCAGGTGCAGAATCTAGTGAATCGCATCTTAAATTACGGATTTGATGGAATATGCAACTGCCATGCGAAGAGTGTATTATTTGTGCTGCTGAAATGCATGCGAAAAATACACATTGTTCACATGCAAGTACTTTCCCACGTGAGTAAGTAGTTTGTTAATTAGCATATGCATCAAAGGTGTGTGTTTTGCAATCAGCGACATTGTGCAATCATTCCAATTTTGGCAGCTGTTCAACTAAGTGGAACAGAGCGTGCTTGAAAGTGGGTCTGGGAAAGAGATCTGAGGAATGTTGCTATAAAAATGTGAGCAAAGGTACTAAACTTTTATACATGCCAGGTATTTCAACATTATTGCTTGAGCTTCTAGGTTTATGGAGTCATAAAAGTTTCACTTGTACACATGCTGTCAAAATATTGGCAGAAAGTAGTATTGCTAAAAGGCAATGCTGATCCCTACATAGTTTTCTGTTTAGATAGTGCCACTATATTTTAGGAGTGTTTTTTATCCTGCTTTAAAACTGTCGGTGTAGCTAACATATAACATCAATTGTACTGCTTTGTTTTTTTCCCAACAAGATTATATATTTGCTTCAATTTAGCTGGCACTTTTTCCCTTTCCCCTGTAGATTAGGTGTTGAAAAACTTGGCGAAGACTTGCAATCCAGTGCAGTAGCTAGATCAGAAGTGTACTGGGGTAATACCTTAAAACTGTTCCTTTTGTAAGTTTAATATAGATATGTGTTCTTACATTATTGCCCATATTTAAATGTCGCCAAAAATATCTTAATTAATCTATGCATCTTTTGCTGATATTTATTTTTGGTTTAGTTTAACCTATGTAAAAAAAAAAAAAAAAAAATTAAAACTAACAATGTCTAATGCATGGTTACAGTTAAAGGGGACGGAAAGTCACTATGACTGTGCACACTTTCGTTCTAAACGTATGATATCACGACTGAAATACCTATGATGTCTGTTTTGTGTTTGCTATTTTAGTCAATTACATACGAGATAGGTGAAAACCGATCAACCAGATTGTGGTACCTCAGACTATTATGTTAAAAGGATCAGCCGTGCTTTTCAGTCCAATGGTTCGAGTTATCAAAATCAGTTTGTTAATTAATAATGGAGTACGTTTATTCATTGTGATAGGCACTTTCTCTGAGGACGAAAGCGTCACTGCGTTTTATGACAAGTAGAAAAGGGAAGATATTACGAGCTTTTAGTTCTTGTGCCCGTAAGTGTGACTTAAATGAACTGCACACACTATTTTGTGTTAAGCAAAAAGGGGTCGGGGTATTGTTGTTTTAGGGCTTAGGTCTTGGTGGTGCGCAAACCATTCAGAGAAAAGGTTTACAGTGCATATTTAGGGGGTTACCTATCTGCAAAATCTGTTGAAGTGTGCAGATCCTGGATGTGAGGCCTCTTGGAGGTTGTGTGACCATAAGTGTTTTTACCTGCCGGTGTAGGAAGCTGGCTCTCTATATAGTGCACAAAAATGTTGTGCACTATACAGCAAGTCCGAGCAACCCCATGTTGGTTTACAGAGGTAAAACTAGACCACGTAATGCTCTAATTTTTGTGGTTGCTTGGTGGAGCATTTAGGCCAATCTTGGAGAAGTGCAAAGCATTTGTTGTGCTCACAGTATCAATAAATGTGGACACCCGCTCAAAAGAATAACTCAAGACCAATTTACAAAAATACTTCAGATTTTTATAGTTTTTTAAAGACCAAGATCATCAAAATTGGGTAGGCACTTTTTAAGTTATGATTTTTCAAAGTGTAGCAAAAATAGTATTTTTGGGCGTAATTGCGTGCTATAAGACTCAATGGGAGAAAACTTTTAAAAATGCATTTAAAATCAGACAATGCGTTTACCAATGTCTCCTTCTGTTTGTAGGTTGTGATCATCGAGGTATCCTGTGGGCAAGCCAGAAAAGATCGGGCGGTTCCCGGTTCTAGTGGAAGCAGTTGCTGAATGTCTTGGAGGTGGTTCAGGACACGCGAGGGGGACCACTTGGAAATGCACTGCACAGGCGGACTTCAAGGTGAATTTGGTGTGTCCCCTTGGAGTATAGAGGTCACAGGGCTTGGGGGCCCTTAGAGCACAGATGGTTCTCTGATGAAAGGGCTAAGGAGGCCAGGTACAGAGCAGATAGGGTCAGCCAAGAGCTGTGTGCAAAGGAGCCCTTGAGACAAGGGGGCAGGTCACTTGGAGGGTGGCTTGCAGGTCAGCAGGGCCACTCTGGGCGGTGGTTCTTGAGTGTCCTGCCGTCCCTTGACTGGTGCTTGCTTCTGGCCCTCAGAGAGTCCGGAGTGGACTTTTCGTCTGGGTGTCCAATGTTTGGGGTCCAGTACCACGGTGTAAAGACGAGCGGATGAACCAGTCCTTCACTCCATAAATAAAGTTTATTCATAGTTCGAGCATAAAATGAAGTTATATGTAAAACGGGGTACAGAGCAAAGACGAGCGCGGTTATCCGTTGGCGTAGCATGGAATCCCCAGCACTCAGCTATGTCAGTGGATTCCATACCACGCACCGGCATTCTAACCCACATTCTTACCCACATCATCACACTTCTCCCTCCTTATACAAATATACAATAACAATGCAACAATGTAAATAATTAAAAAGAAAAATGCCTAAGAGGATCAAGTAAAAAATAAGGAAGTACCAAGTCTAGCCTAAAAACTAACTAACTTAAAAACTAACTAAACCATTCACTAAAATAATTGTGTTAATGTTCTAATACTATATTTTTTTTTAAGGCAAAACATAGTCCTGAAATTTCGCGGGCCTGTGGCATTGTCTCATACTCCTTCTAGTCCCCACATTTAATTGTTCGGCATGAACTTTATTCCCCACTTGTTTAGCTTGAACCAAAGATTTGTACCCATGCTCCTCACTCTCCGCAACACTACGTCGAATACTGAGATCCAAAGCTAGTCTCGTGATATTCCACCAACTGCCATCAGTAAGTCTTGCAGCATTCTTGCGTACTTCAAGAATTTGCTGAGATTCTCTGAACTTTGACATGTCTTTCTTGACCACTAAGGGATCCCTCACTCTCACCCAATTGCCCACCTGCAGAGTATTGTTACTCTGGAACCCATTCAGTCTTTTCCTGCCAACATTATCTGAGTTGTGTCTTGCCGTATCCCAAGCTTCCTTCAAGTTGCTACCTTCATGAAACAACTCAATCATCCGAAAAGGACATAATTCTGTTGTAGCAACTCTCATTAATTCAAAAGGGCTTCTACCAGTGGCAACATGAGGTGTTGTGCGGTGAGACCAAACTAATTCCTTAATAGCCTGATCTACCAACATGTTGCTCCTGAGAGCAGCCTGAAAACACTCCACAAGCACACGATTAAAACGCTCCACAATGCCATTGCTTTGAGGATGATATAATGGGGTCCTTATGTGTTTAATTCCACATTTGCCTAAGAATTCACACATTTCCCCGGATACAAATTGAACGCCATTGTCTGTTAATATCTGTTCAGGGAAACCCTCACAACCAAATACATCTCTTAAGCATCTGATAACACTTTGTGTATTTGGGAACCTAACTGGTAAAACCTCCACCCATCTTGAAAGGTGATCCACGATTACAATGAAATACCTCATGTCAGGTGGTAACACATGATAGGGCCCTAGAAGATCCAACCCGATTTTCTGCCAAGCTCTTGCTGGTGATGGAACAAAAGAATCCCCGCCTCCTGAGTGATAAGTACCTTGTCACTTGAACAGCACCTAGTACAGTTTCTCACAAACTCCTCAATTTCTTTGTCCATCTTAGGCCACCAAATGTTTGCTCTTAATTTTCTTTTGGTGATGGTGGAACCTAAATGGCCCGAATGAGCTTTAATGATCAAATCTCTCCTAAAACATTCAGGAGGAACGAGTTTATCACCTCTGATAAGTTTGTCTCCTTCAATGGTTAATTCGTCTGACACCTTCCAAAAAGGTTGCAACTCTGATGGCAAACTCTTCTCCTTTGGCCAACCAACCTTAACCATGTGCATAACATTGCATAATAAATTATCCTTTTTTAATGACTCAATCCAAGACCCTTCCTCCGAAATATTGTCAAAGTCGGTGATGCATGCTATGAAACACTCATCAATTTCTGTCTCCCACTCTAGTTCGTCATCCTCTCTGATAGGCAAACGAGATAGACAGTCTGCCCTACTGTTTTTCCCACCAGGAATATACTCAACCGAGAAGTTGAACTCCAACAATTTAGCTGAAAGTCGGGCTATGTGAGAAGTGGAGCGTTTAACCTTTTTCCCCGATAACATTTCTACTAGGGGACGATGACCCATTTTTAGGATGAAATGTCTACCCCAAAGATATTGCCTAAACTTTTCTACACTCCATACGCAAGCTAAAAGTTCTTTTTCAATCACGGAATATTTCCGTTCCACCACTCGCAAAGTTCTTGATGCAAAGCCGACAGTATTCTCCTTGCCACTGCCATCACCGGAAACTTGCGTTTAAACTGCTCCCAAACCATACTCACATGCATCTACTGTAACTATGGTTTTACAATTTTCTGAAAAGGGTTGTAATGCTGGAGATTTAATGATGCTTTGTTTAATCCGTTCAAATGCTTCATTACATTCTTTAGACCAAACAAATGCTTGTTTTTTCTTGAGTAACAATCTGAGACAATCTGTGGTCTTGGCAAAATCCTTCAAAAATTTCGCGTAAAATTCACACAACTCTAGAAATGATAGTAATTGTTCTTTGGTCTCTGGTGCGGGGGCTTCAAGAATACTTTTTACCAAGCCTGGCTTGGGTTTGACACCTTTTTCAGAAAGAACATGACCAGGGTACTCAATTTCCCTAGTCTTAAAAATGAACTTGTCCTTCATTAGTGTTACCCCCCTATCCTCCAAAGTTTTCAGGACTTATTCCAAAACTTTGTCGTGTGCACTATCCGTGTCAGCAAAAACCAATATGTCATCTTGGAGCACCACCACATTGAAATGATTGGAAAACATATCAGTCATCAATCTTTGAAATACGGCAGCAGCCGATGCTAGGCCAAATGGTAACCTGCAAAATTGGAAAGTCCCATCAGGAGTCACAAAGGCAGTAAGGTGTCTCGAATTAACATCTAATTCTACTTGATGATAGGCCAATCTTAGGTCTAATTTCGTGAACCAACTGGCAGAACCTACTTTCGTAATGAGGTCATCAATACGAGGTAACGGAAAACTGTCAACCCAGATCACTTCATTCAAACTCCTCAAATCCACACACATTCTCAATTCCCCAGAACTCTTCTTTGCTAGAACTATGGGAGACAACCATAGCGTAGCTTCCACTTTCTCTATTATGCCCTGTTCACACATATCTTTCAGCAACTTGGATAAGTCTGATCTCACACTAAATGGAACATTTCTTAATTTATGTTTTACGGGTACCACTGCCTGTTTTATCTTAATTGTGTGCGTGAAATCTGTAATTTTTCTTAATTTGTCCTGAAATAATTTGTTACATTTCTGTTGCCAGATATTAGCAGTGTGAGAAACAGTTTGGACGCAGATGGTATCACTCCTCTCAGTGGTGACTGGTTTCACCCTTCCCGGTTTGATGATTAATTTAAAATCAGCCTGGTGAATTAGCCCCAAGACATTGATACCTTTTCTAGCTGCATAAACTTTGCCTTGAATGGTTTCACTAAAGACAGAAAATGAGGTCCAAAAGTATCCAATAAAATCAATCTTGCTGCCTTCAAAAGCCAGCTTAGCAACATCAGGAGGAGAAAGAGTTTTTTTCCCCCAAAACTCATTGAATTTCTCTAGTGAAACAATTGTAATGCGAGCTCCTGTATCAACCAATAATTTAACCATAATTCCTCCAATCGACAGATCAATATCAGGATCCACTTCTAACTTATTGACTGTAGGAGTGTCTCTGACTACTAAGACAAATTCGTTGTCTTCGTGTTGAAGAATCTCCTTGTCTTCCTCTAATATACAACGAACATTACTCTTCTTGATGCTCCTACACACTCGTGAGAAATGTCCAAGTTTGTTACAGCTCCTACACTGTTGATTGACCGCAGGACAATTCTTAAAGGAGGAAATATGGTTCGCAGAACTACATCTAAAACACATAGGTCCTCATTACAACCCTGGCGGACGATGTTAAAGCGGCAGTAAGACCGCCAGCAGGCCGGCGGTAAAAAATTTGCAATTACGACCGTTGCGGAAACCGCCAACAAAGACAGCCACTTTAACACTCCGACATCCATGGCCGTACAAACAAACAGCGCAGCGGTCACCGCCAACAGACAGGCGGGAGACAATGTACCACCCACACTATTATGACAGACCAATCCGACACCTTTTCCGGGGCGGATTCACCACAGATGAAAACACAGCAGAAACAGGAATTCCGAAGGGAAAACGCTCACCTCTACACACCCCACGAGGAACGAGGACACCATGGACCCAGAACTCCAAATTCTACCTGCGATAGTCTTCCTGCTTCTCTACCAGGAGCACGAACGCCGGCGGCGAAGACCACGGTGAGTACTGCACCTATGACACAGGGGAGGGGGGAGGCAAAATACAGGGACACACACACGCAACACGCAACACCCCCACCCCCACCCACTACAACACAAACACTAATGCATATTAATACATCACAGTTACACCCCCAAACCCTCCGGAAGAATGCAAAGACAATATAAAATGAGTGTAACCACTGTAATATATTCAAATCAAGTAGGCAGAAATATATATATATACCATTTACAAAATATATACCAAGCATAGTAGTCCAGGTAGTGCTCCATTTAAGTCCGTGGAACACTGGGCCCACACGGTATGGGCGAGGCCCACACAAGATCCCTGACAATGACGGACAGAACACTGCAGGGGCATCAGAGAGCAACTAAACAGGCACCTCAGGGGGAGGAAAAGGGGGGGCACCTCAGCAGGTTGAGTGCATGATGCCAAATCCACGAGGGGGCCACATGCCCACTGTTCCATCCTGGGGAGTGCAAGGCCACAGTCTCTCAAGTCTCTACAGTGGGTGGGTTGCCCACTGCATTATCCTGGGGAGTGCAAAGCCACAGTCTCTCAAGTCTCTACAGTGGGTGGTTTGCCCACTGTTCCATCCCGGGGAGTGCAAAGCCACAGTCTCTCAAGTCTCTACAGTGGGTGGTTTGCCCACTGTTCCATCCCGGGGAGTGCAAAGCCTCAGTCTCTCAAGTCTCTACAGTGGGTGGTTTGCCCACTGTTCCATCCCGGGGAGTGCAAAGCCACAGTCTCTCAAGTCTCTACAGTGGGTGGCTTGCCCACTGTTCCATCCCGGGGAGTGCAAAGCCACAGTCTCTCAGGTCTCTACAGTGGGTGGCTTGCCCACTGTTCCATCCCGGGGAGTGCAAAGCCACAGTCTCTCAAGTCTCTACAGTGGGTGGTTTGCCCACTGTTCCATCCTGGGGAGTGCAAAGCCACAGTCTCTCAAGTCTCTCTGCAGTGGGAGTGCAAAGCCACAGTCTCTCAAGTCTCTACAGTGGGTGGCTTGCCCACTGTTCCATCCCGGGGAGTGCAAAGCCACAGTCTCTCAGGTCTCTACAGTGGGTGGTTTGCCCACTGTTCCATCCTGGGGAGTGCAAGGCCACAGTCTCTCAAGTCTCTACAGTGGGTGGGTTGCCCACTGCATTATCCTGGGGAGTGCAAAGCCACAGTCTCTCAAGTCTCTACAGTGGGTGGTTTGCCCACTGTTCCATCCCGGGGAGTGCAAAGCCACAGTCTCTCAGGTCTCTACAGTGGGTGGTTTGCCCACTGTTCCATCCCGGGGAGTGCAAAGCCTCAGTCTCTCAAGTCTGTACAGTGGGTGGTTTGCCCACTGTTCCATCCCGGGGAGTGCAAAGCCACAGTCTCTCAAGTCTCTACAGTGGGTGGCTTGCCCACTGTTCCATCCCGGGGAGTGCAAAGCCACAGTCTCTCAAGTCTCTACAGTGGGTGGCTTGCCCACTATTCCATCCCGGGGAGTGCAAAGCCACAGTCTCTCAAGTCTCTACAGTGGGTGGTTTGCCCACTGTTCCATCCTGGGGAGTGCAAAGCCACAGTCTCTCAAGTCTCTCTGCAGTGGGAGTGCAAAGCCACAGTCTCTCAAGTCTCTCAAGTGGGTGGCTTGCCCACTGTTCCATCCTGGGGAGTGCAAAGCCACAGTCTCTCAAGTGGATAACAGTCTCCACTGGTTTTGGAGGGGGCATGGTGCCCAGAGTGCTTCATCCTGCTAAGGGCTGAGGTAGTGGATGCCTTTCTCCACTGGTTCTGGAGGGGGCCTGGTGCCCAGAGTGCTTCATCCTGCTAAGGACAGAGGTAGTGGATGTGATTCTCCACTGGTTCTGGAGGGGGCCTTGTGCCCAGAGTGCTTCATCCTGCTAAGGACAGAGGTATTGGATGTGATTCTCCACTGATTCTGGAGGGGGCATGGTGCCCAGAGTGCTTCATTCTCCCCGTGACAGACTCAGTAGCGTCAGTTTCCTTGGCTCTCATGGGCCAGCGGTGCTTGAGACGGCGGTACCCTGTTCAGCGGTGCTTGGGACAGTGGTGCCCTGTTCAGCGGTGCTTGAGGCAGCGGTCTCCATTGCAGGGTCTCAGCTGCTGGCGGTCCTTCATGGCACAGTGGGGCTTTTGCTGGCGGTCATTCATGGCCCAGCGGGGCTTTTGCTGGCGGTCGTTCATGGCCCAGCGGGGCTGGTGCTGGCGGTCCTTCATGGCCCAGCGGGGCTGGTGCTGGCGGTGGCATCCTGGGCAGCTGGGCTGGTGCTGGCCTCCTGGGCAGCTGGGCTGGTGCTGGCGGTCCTGGCCAGCTGGGCTAGTGCTGGCGGTTCTGTCCTGGGCAGCTGGGCTGGGGCTGGCGGTCCTGTCCTGGGCAGCTGGGCTGGTGCTGGCGGTCCTGTCCTGGGCAGCTGGGTTGGTGCTGGCGGTCCTGTCCTGGGCAGCTGGGTTGGTGCTGGCGGTTCTGTCCTGGGCAGCTGGGCTGGTGCTGGCAGTTCTGTCCTGGGCAGCTGGGCTGGTGCTGGTGGTCCTGTCCTGGGCAGCTGGGCTGGTGCTGACGGTCCTGTCCTGGGTCCTGGGCAGCTGGTGGTGGCCTCCTGGGCAGCGGGGATGATGGCGTTCTTCTCCGCCGTGCTGCTCTTCCCAGACTTGCCGGGTTTCTTGTGGCCCTTCCCCACCTTGGAAGGTGTCACAGCTGACTCCACACTCCCACCGGGACCCCTGGGAGCGGCTTTGGTGGCTGGAGTCTTCCCCATCTCCCGCCGGGCACTGGCCAACTTCTGATGCTTCACAGGTGGGGGACTGTCTGTGCTGTGGCTCCATGCCACACTGGCTGCCCTGGTGGCCACTGCACTCCAGATTCTGGTGACTACAGGCTCCACTGGTCCCGGAGATGTTGTGGCTGAGGTTCTAGTTCGGGACCTAGGAGACGGACGGGGTGGGGGAGGTGTGGGAAAGAGGTCAAGGTTGGACAGGAAAAGTTTTTTTGACACACTGGGACAGGTAGCTGGAGGGGGTTTGAGAGTGGAGGAAGAGGTTGTGGTTGTAGGAGGTGTTCGTTTGCTGACTTTGGGTGAAGGTGCATGAGCTGGAGGCTGTTGTGAGGTGGATGGCTGTTGGGTGGGTGTGTGCCTGCGTTTGTGTATCTTCGGAGGGGGCATCACAGACACACTGGGAGAGGACACAGGCGATGTGTGAATGGTAGTGGGGGTGGTGACTGCACGTGAGCGGGGTGTGGTGGTGGGTGTGCTGGAGATGGACGTAGTGGCTGTAGAGGTAGTGCATGCAGGTGTGAGTGTAGACGAGACTGGGAGGGAGGAGGGAGATGAGGAGGAGGGGGACACAGTGGAGGCAGTGGATGTTGGCATGTCTGCATGTGTGTGATGCTTGCGTGAATGTCTGTGGGATGTGTGGTGCTTATGTTTGCCTGAGCTTCCCTTGTGTGTTGAGGTGTGTGCATGCTGGTCTGTAGGTGTGATTGGGATAGGCTGAGGTACAGTGGATTGGGTCGGGGTGGAGGAAGTTGGAGGGGAGAGGCTAGACACAGGGACAATGGCTGCCATCAGTGCTGAGGCCAGAGTCTGAAAAGCTTGCTGAAGGGCCGCCTGACCAGAATGAATTCCCTCCAGGAATGCATTTTTTTGTTGCAACTGCCTTTCTACACCCTGGATGGCATTCAAAATGGTAGACTGCCCAACAGTGAGGGACCTGAGGAGGTCAATGGCCTCATCAGTGAGGGCAGCAGGGGTGACTGGGGCAGTGCCTGAGGTGCCTGGGGCGAAGGTGATGCCCACCCTCCCGGGTGAGCGGGCACAGGGCGAAGGCTGAGGAGCTGCTGGTAGGGCGGTGCTGGAAGGGGGGGTGGCGGCTGTACCTGTAGATGGGGGGGCACAGATGTTGCCGCCACCACAAGGGAGCTCCCTTCAGAGGACGAGTCCCTGTCACTGGTCTCAGCTCCTGTCCCCGCCGTGGAGATCCCCTCGCCCTCCGTCCCACTGGTGAAGTCCGATTCCGTAGTGTGGCCCTCCATGGCCATGTGGGATGCAGCCCCCTCGTGTTCCGGTGCCACTGCTCCTCCGCCTGATGATGCTAATGCACACAAGAACATGGAGACCACAAAAAGGGGGGGGACGACAGAAGAAAGAAATGTTGAGTGCATGCATTACCGCTACCGTTGGCGGACACGACAGACACAGAAGCCCCCTGCACTACGCCGCGCTCTTGGGCTCCACAGTTCAATTCCTGGGAAATGGCCTACAAGGCTATGGATGACATCTGCACACATAGATGACACAGGGGCATGTCTAGGTATACTTGGCACTCTACAGAGGTGGGCTGGGGTGCCACATGGCCTGCCTTACGGAGGGACCTTGCCTACGGAACTCACCCTGGCTTAGGGAAACCCACAGCCCACCTCCCCCAGCCAGACCCATCCACTGCACGCAAAGTCAGCAGAATGCGAGTGTACTCACCCCCTTGTGGCTGCTGTGATGCCCTCAAGTGCCCATCCAACTCCGGGTACTCCACCGCCAGGATAGTGAACATCAGGGGGGTCATGGTGCGATGGGCACACCTCCCACATTGGAGGCCATCCCCAGCTGAGCCTCCGCCGTCTTCTTGCTCCAGCGGCGAATGTCCTCCCATCTTTTCCAGCAGTGGGTGCTCCGTCTGTGGTAGACCCCCAGGGTCCGGATGTCCTTGGCGATGGCCCGCCAAATATGTTTTTTCTGGTGGGCACTGACCTACATGATTTGCACAGGGGAAAGAGAAAGTTATTACCAACTGCACCATCAAAGTGATTGGCCCCCATCCCTACCCTTGCCATGTGGCACATGCTCTCACTTTTGTTTCATGCACGCCGCACTCTCCCCCCTTCCTTCTTACATCCACCCCTCTCCACACAGGCATAGCCCATACATCATGCTCCCAGTGTACTTACCTGTTTGTCTGGAGGACCGTAGAATAGCATGAACTGGGGGAGGACCCCGTCCACGAGTTTCTCCAACTCCTCTGATGTGAAGGCAGGGGCCCTTTCCCCAGACACTCGAGCCATTGTCTCTTCCAGACCGAGGTCACAGCAGCACTTGCAGAGTAGGTCCTCTCCTGTCGAAGATCAGGTATCGAGTGATTGAACAGATAGAAAATAGCGGTCACGTCCACGGCGGTGCGTACCGTCACCGCCGTCGTACATCGTCATTGGCTCATGGGACCCATAGGGTCCAATGTTAGCCAATGCACCATTGCGCCGCAGTCTTCGACCGCCTACCGCAACGGTGTACAACGCCAGCGCAGTTACCTCACATCCCATTGCCCCACTTTAGAGGTCAGGCAACCGCCATTTCAGGGGCCCACATGGCTTCATTTTCAACTGCATCACACATACCTAGGCCTAGACTCAAAACACATACAGGCCACTTTTTGAGTATGAATGGTGTTCTGTGTAAGCTGTGGGTACGTACCTCTGAGTTGTTTGACACTGTGCTCGCTGTTGTCCTTCATAGGTACCGTCCGCTGGGACATGTGAGGAGATGGCGGCATCCTCCGATGTACCGACCGTTGGTGGACCTGTCGACAATGGAGGAAAGACATGTTATAATCACATACAGACTTGACTGTGCCACAATCCAGGAACTGTGTACCCAGTTGGAGCCAGACCTGATGTCAGCTATCCGCCATCCCACAGGAATCCCCCCTCAAGTGCAGGTGCTGTCAGTGCTCCATTTCCTTGCAAGTGGTTCCTTTCAAACAACAGTGGCCATAGCATCAGGGATGTCCCAGCCTATGTTTTCCAACGTGTTGTCCCGAGTGTTGTCTGCCCTGCTGAAACACATGCGGAGCTACATCGTTTTCCCTCAGGTGGAGGATTTGCCTACAGTGAAAGGTGATTTCTATGCCCTGGGACATATCCCCAACATCATAGGTGCCATTGATGGGACCCATGTGGCTTTGGTCCCCCTCCACAGGAGTGAACAGGTGTACAGAAACTGGAAGAGTTATCATTCGATGAATGTACAGATGGTATGTTTGGCAGACCAGTACATCTCCCATGTGAATGCCATGTTCCCTGGCTCAGTGCATGACGCTTACATCCTGCGGAATAGCAGCATCCCTTATGTGATGGGTCAACTCCAGAAGCACTGTGTATGGCTATTAGGTGAGCACCTGGAAGCAAGTCAGTGGGAAAGGTTGTCTGGGTCTGGGGATATCCCTCCAGGTTAGTGTGTGTCTAACAGTTGTCCCTCGCCATTTGCAGGTGACTCTGGTTACCCCAACCTGTCATGGCTACTGACCCCAGTGAGGAATCCCAGGACAAGGGCAGAGGAACGCTACAATGAGGCCCATGGGCGAACTAGGAGCCTCCTGAAGGTGAGGTTCAGGTGCCTCCATATGACAGGTGGATCCCTATTCTACTCACCAAAGAAGGTGTGCCAGATCATCGTGGCCTGATGTATGCTTCACAACTTGGCTTTGCGCCGACAGGTGCCCTTTCTGCAGGAGGATGGTCCAGATGGTGGTGTTGTTGCAGCTGTGGAGCCTGTGGACAGTGAAGACGAGGAAGCAGAGGAAGAAGACATGGACAACAGGGACTCAGTGATCCAGCAATATTTCCAGTGAAACACAGGTAAGGATACAAACCTGCCTACTACATGTACTTAAACACTATTGCCTCTCTACTGTCTGTCTTTTTCACCCAGTGTATGGTCACTGAGTTGTTACTTTCCCTTATGATTTCACAGATCTGGGTCCCACAGTGTGACATCTGCTTTGATTCCTCATGGACTAGAGCTGTGTGACATAGGTATGTTGACATTACAAATGAAAGAGCTTTTTGCCACAGTTATTACTAATACAGTATTCCGAAATCACAGACTGACCCCAGATAGTTTTGTGCTTTAAGGGTGGTTATTTTAGTGCTGAAAATTGGAGGGGGCAGCAAAATGGTGAGGGGTGATGGCGGAGGAATGTCCATGGCAGAGTCCAGTCTATTAGTCTCACAGGTGCATTGCCCAAATGGGCATAGGAAGTGGAGCTGGGGCAGTTTAAGTATGGACAGGGTGACAAAGTGGGACAGTAGGATGACAATCAGGGTGGTCTAATTTCTTGGCGGGGTCTTGGCATCGTTCTCTGTCTTGTTCCTGGATCTCAGGGACCGTTTGTGAGGTGATTCTTCCTCTGCAGGGGGGTGGGGTGCTGGGGCGGTGGTCCTGTGGCGGTGCCTCCTGTCCACTAGCGCCGGCGGAGGTGGTGTTCAGTTCATTGTCCAGGCTAGTGTCAGGGGCCCCTTGTAGTGCCACAGTGCCCCTCCTGGTGTTGAGTACTTCCTTCAGCACCCCTACGATGGTGCCCAGGGTGGAATTGATGGTTCTGAGTTCCTCCCTGAAGCCCATATACTGTTCCTCCTGCAGGCGCTGGGTCTCCTGAAACTTGGCCAGTACTGTTGCCATCGTCTCCTGGGAGTGGTGGTAGGCTCCCATGATGGAGGAGAGGGCCTCGTGGAGAGTGGGTTCCCTGGGCTTGTCTGCCCCCTTTCGCACAGCACCCCTCCCATTTCCCCTGGGTTCCTGGGCCTCCGTCCCTTGGACCGTGTGCCCACTACCACTGCCCCCAGGCCCCTGTTGTTGTTGGGGTGGTGGGTTATCCTGGGTTCCCTGTAGTGGTGGACACACTGCCGATTGTAATGTCCTGGGGACGGAGGTATGGGCCCGCTGGGTGGGTGCTGTGCTGGTGTTTCCAGAGGGGGGAAGGTCTGTAGTGGCCTGTGACTGGGTGATGGGAAACGACTGTCCCGAGGGCCTCTTCTATTGGTGGTGTGGACATGTGTGGACCCTCCTGTCCGGTGACGTTGGGTAGGGGTCCTGTAGGGGTATAAAGGCATGATTATTGCATGCCTATAGTGTGTCAAGGTGTGCAATGGGTGGGTGACCGTGTACCCCAGTGCTAGCATTCCTGTGTGGGACCTAGTGTGATGATGGTTTAGGGGGGTGTATGGGTATGTGCAGTGGGCATGCTTAAGTGATGGGTGTCCATGCTTTGGTGTTGCATGCAGGGCTTGGTGTTGGGATGTGTGGTTTGTGATGTTGGGACATTTGTGAGGAGTAGGAGTGATGGGGGTGAGGGCGAGGGTGGGGATATGTGATAGCATGCAAGTAAGGTGGGGGATGTAATAGTAAATCTTTGACTTACCAGAGTCCATTCCTCCACCTACTCCTGTGAGGCCCTCAGGATGCAGAATCGCCAAGACCTGCTCCTCCCATGTTGTGAGTTGTGGGGGAGGAGATGGGGGTCCGCTGCCAGTCTGCTGAACCGCCCGGTGGTGTCTTGAGACCATGGAACGCACCTTCCCGCGTAGGTCATATCACCTCTTCCTGATGTCCTCCCGATTTCTTGGGTGCTGTCCCACTGCATTGACCCTGTCCGCTATTCTTCGCCATAGCTCCATCTTCCTTGCAATGGAGGTGTGCTGCACCTGTGATCCGAATAGCTGTGGCTCTACCCGGACGATTTCCTCCACCATGACCCTGAGCTCCTCCTCCGAGAACCTGGGGTGTCTTTGCCTTGCCATGGGGTGGTGTGGGTGATGTGTGGGGTGGTGTGTGGGGTGATAAGTGTGCTGATATGTAGTGGGGTGTTGTGTGAGGTGCGTGGAAGTTATGTGGGTGATGGTGTTGCGTGCCTGTGGATGCTAGTGTTGTTGCTGGTGGTGTCTCTCTCTGGCTTTCGTTCGTGATTTGTTGTCGTAAGGGTTTGTGGGTGATGAGGGTGTGTGTTTTATATTGTATTGAGTGTGTGGGAGTGGTGTGTGTATGTGTACCAGGTGTGTGTATTTGGAATTGTCCAATGTGGCTGTGTTTTGTAAATGTGTGTGTATTTTGAGCGCGGCGGTGTGTACCACCAATGGAATACAGCGGTTGAAAGACCGCCGCGTGGATTCGTGGTTCGTGATAGTGTGGGCGTTTTTCTGTTGGCGTGACCATGGAGGTTTTGTTATCGCCAGTTTATCACTGACCTTTGGTGTGGCGGACTTGTGTGGGTGTCTGAATTTTGGCGGATTCTGAGTTGTGGGTCATAATTGCTGTGGCGGAATTCGGCGGGGGTGTGGTGGCGGTCTTCTGCACGGCGCTAAGCAGCTTTTACCGCCAATGTCATACGGACCACCATAGTCTTGTCGTTGACCTTGGGAAATGAAGTATTTCTGGAGAATGAGATAGCCTCTTGTCTCCTTTCCACATGAACAGATTTCTTGTTGTCATTGTTCTGTGAATTTAAAACTGCACCTGAAACAGAAATGTTAGACAACGACATTTCCAATTGCTTTGCGTCCTCGAGCAAACATTCAATGCTCTTTGCAATGTCAATAGCCTTATCTAGGGACAGGTCTTTGCATGTTAACAACTTTTCTTGGATCCTTTTAGAATGACACCTCGCAGCTAATTGGTCACGTATGAGTTGAGAAGTAAACTTTTCAAATTCACATTTAGCAGCCAAAACCTTTAACGCTGTGATAAACAAATCTATACTTTCATTGGGATTCTGCGATCTCGGGAAAAATGTGTACCTATGTACCACAATATTTTTTGTTTTAGTAAAATGCTTGTCCAGTTGTGCTACAGCCATTTGAAATTCATCCAACTCTTCACCCTCACGTAACTCATAGACTGGTAAATGATCAAAAATGTTCTGACATTCCACACCCAGGTAATAATACATTAAACTCTTTTTCCTTTCCGGCCCGAATTTGTGGCTGTCAATGGCACCCAAAAAAGCTTTAAAGTAACGAAGCCACAACTTCCAATCCAAGGGGGGGATCACCAGGGTCCTGTAAAAAAGGAGCAGGTGGCATTACATTCTGCATTTTCTTTTTTTTTTTTTTTCTTCTTTAACCTTTAAAATGAAGGTAGTAAAAAAAAAAAAAACTTGAATTTGCACAGTGTCCAAAAGAAAGATGGCCGAACCAATATTCTAAAGAGAAGCAGTCCTTCTTTCACTTCAAGAGGAGGAAAAAAAAAAAATGTGTCCTTCCTTTGTTTCTCGGGTCTTCCTGGCAAATCTGAAGATCTCTATGGTGGTGAACAACAAGCTCCCGAACAGGATGAAGAAAAAGAATGATTCAGCAGCCAGGCAATTCAGCGGTAAGAAAATGTTGAAAATTCACACAGCATTCAGTAAAAGAAACGTGCTTCCCACAGCGCTGAGAGATAAGAACGCGCTTCCAGTCTTAAAATGCCAGTGCGCGAGGACACGCGTGAGCAGAGTCCAGTACGGCACGCGTATGTGCCGTTTGAAGCGTGTTGTAAATAGCGGTACTTTGCAGGACAGAAAATGAAGAAAAATAAACTTACTTTGTGCCCCCAAAGCGCCGTCTTCTGTCAAAGACCGACACAGCTGTGAACACAGCTTTGGCCGTTACGAATCACCACGACCGGGAAAGGAGAAAGACCAGAGGAAAATAAAAGGCTCCTTTGTTCATCCTCGTCGCCAGCTGTAAAGACGAGCGGATGAACCAGTCCTTCACTCCATAAATAAAGTTTTTTTGTAGTTTGAGCATAAAATGAAGTTACATGTAAAACAGGGCACAGAGCAAAGACGAGCGCAGTCATCCATTGGCGTAACATGGAATCCCCGGCACTCAGCTATGTCAGTGGATTCCATACCACGCACCGGCATTCTAACCCACATTCTTACCCACATCATCACACACTGGCTATTGCACAGTTCAGCATTTGGAGGTTGCAGTGCCACTAAACTTGGTGCACTTGCAGGGTTTGTCCTCTGGGTCTGTTGTGTGGCTTTTGGTCTGGGTGCTGTGTCCAGTTCCTTAGTCAGTAGCCAGTCAGTGAACTGGACTTCACTGCTTTCTGCTTCTTGGTTGCAGGAGTGATGTATTCACTCTGAAAGGAGGTCGGTCCTCTGGGGTTTTGTAAAGTCTGTCTGATGTCTAGTCAACCCCTCACTGGCAATTGTCGAGTCCTGGGTGCAGCAAGCAGGATTTGGCGCCTTTCTTCTTGCAGCAGGACTTCTGTTTTCAAGCCTTGGGCCTTCTTTGTCACTGTCCTTTTTGTGTCCATCATATCTGATCCTCAGGTCAACGGATTCCCACTAAATGTACATCTAGCGGGTGTTTAGGGGAGTATCTGCTAGTGGTGAATTGGCCATCTACCTTAGGGTGGCCACACTCACTATGTGACCACTTCCTGTGGGCAGAGGTCACATCCATATCCTTGACTGGCTATTTTCCTACCATGCAAGATTGAGGAAAATGAAATGGAGAGGTCACCTCGCCTGCAACACCTTGGGGGTGGTGCAGGTTGGGCATCGCCACTCCTTCTGGTCTTTGTGCATTTTCCCACCATTGCTCTTGCCAAAAGTGGAGGTTTGCAATGGGGCAGCCATCTGCTGCTAGCAGCAGAGCTGGGGGTTGAGTTTTAAGGGTGGCAAGCCCTTTGAAGCTCCCAGGAAGGCAATGCACATTGCTGGGGGAGGCGGTGCAACACCTCTGCCAAGGAAGGGCTTTGTTTTCTGGTCTCAGAGAGCAAAGGCACTCACCCCAGGGATCCAGAATTGTGTCTGGTGGTGGCAGGCTGGTTGGGACTGGCTAGCAACCAAGCCAGGGTTAGTTAGCTTGGCAAGGGTCACCCTAACGGTTGTCCCTGGGTGCATTTTGCAATAAATCCAATACTGGTACCAGATTGGATTTATTGTTCTGAGTTGTTTGATAGCAAACAATCCAGGGCTCAGAGTGGCCACCGTGCATGTAAAATGGTTTCTCTGTACACTTACTATATCCCAGATTTGGCAAGGACACGGTAGGGGCATCTTGCTCATGCACCCCTGCCCATACATGCATTATAGTACACCCTGCCTCAGGGCTGGAAGTCCTGCTAGAGGGTTGGCTTACCTATATTGCATGTGGTGTGTAGTGAGCAGGTCACACAGGCAGTATGCCATGTCAAGTTTGCATTTTAGATTTGCACCCCCGCCATGCAGTTATCGGTCAAAAGTTATACTGCAAATATTACATTAATATTATCAATGATGTTATCAAAGATGTCATGAATGCCATAATTTGTGGGGTAATTAGCAACGCATGTCAAGGGCATGAGTTATATTTACCTTAGGGCACGAGTTATAGTTACTTGAGATAACTCTATAACAGGTGGATTTCTATGGTTTGATATGTTTTTAATGTGAGCCATATTATAACGTCCCCTTTGAGCGACTTTCTATGTTTTTTTAATTCTATTTCCTAACTAACGTCCCTGTAACCTTTGTTTTTTTTAGTGAATTTCTGTGTTTTGTTTAATGTATAGTAATTTTCATTACTATACATTAGTCAAAGCACTAGCGTGTATCTCCTCCCACCGTGCGCGTGGGATGGGATGGAAGAGAGAGAGAGTGACAGGACTGCGAGGGGAGCTTCAAGTCCCCCATGGTCCTAGCTGGCTCCCTACATCCTGCGAGAGCTGGCATTGCTCCCACAAGCAAGGAGCTGCTTTAAATAGCAGCTCCTTGCTTGTGGGAGCAATGTTTTCTTCTGTTGTGTGCAGGAAACCAGATGAAAACTTCACTTACAGCCAGTGGGAGCTGTTTATCTTCTCTCTCTCTTTCAGAAAGTGGACTTTGTTTGCTTCTGCTTGGTGGAAGTTGTCAGCTCCCACCAAGCAAAAGCAAACAGCTATGTCCTGGGGGTGGGAACCCAGGAACATAACAGGCACTGGCCCTCTGGGGTGGTGGTTCCCAGGGTGATTATTGGTTCCACAAGGGTTCCAATCTTTTATTGCAGGCCCAGGGCTGCGGTGGGAATGTGGCTCCCCAACATCATATCTGTTTAAAGCCCCAGGGAGGTGGTGGTTCCTAGGGCTGTGGGGGCTGCGCAGCCTCCCCACCTTATATTTGTTTAAAGCCCCAGGGAGGTGGTGGGTCCCAAGATTTCAGGGGGCCGAGGAGGTCTCCTGCATTAAATTAGTAATTTTGACCAGGGGGATTGTGGGCCCCAGGCCTGCAGAGGGCTGAATGGCCCCCCTGCAGTTAATTTATACTTCTGCTGTGGAGAGATGACAGTCTCTAAGGCTCTGGGAGCCATGTGCCCCCCCACGTTGGAATTGTAATTGTGCCCCGGAGAGGGGTGGTCCCTGGGGTTGGTGGGGGACCGGGCAGCCCCCTACATCCATTTTCTTAACAACCCTGGGAGGCAGTGGTTTCTGAGGCTGCAGGGAGGCTGGGCCCTCCCATTCAAAATCTAATTGCCCCCAGGACCTGGCCTACCTGGGGGCTGTTTACAAAACAAGCACAGGAGCTCATGTTTTTTATTTTTTTTATTTTCAAGGATCTACGGATCAGCGCCAACATTTTTTAAACAATGATGCTTTTTAAGCCCTGGGGTGTTCCAGCACCAGAGCTAATGGGCCAGAGTGACTAAACACAGGCCCCTTTTCTTATTTGTTTTACATTTTTTTCTGGGTCTCCACTGAAGACTAGTCCCAACATGGCTGCCAACAGTTCCTTGTCGAAGTGTTGTCAGTCAAGCAGATCTCAGAACAAGATCAGGAGGGTTCACGGAACCTTTGCGTCACTATGGCCCTCATTCTGACCTTGGCGGGCGGCGGAGGCCGCCCGCCAAAGTCCCGCCGTCAGATTACCGTTCCGCGGTCGAAAGACCGCGGCGGTAATTCTGACTTTCCAGCTGGGCTGGCGGGCGGTCGCCTTCAGACCGCCCGCCAGCCCAGCGGGAAAGAGGCTTCCACGATGAAGCCGGCTCGGAATCGAGCCGGCGGAGTGGAAGCTGTGCGACAGGTGCAGTTGCACCCGTCGCGTATTTCACTGTCTGCGCAGCAGACAGTGAAATACATGTAGGGGCCCTCTTACGGGGGCCCCTGCAATGCCCATGCCAGTGGCATGGGCACTGCAGGGGCCCCCAGGGGCCCCGCGACCCCCCCTACCGCCATCCGGATCCCGGCGGTCCGACCGCCGGGATCTGGATGGCGGTAGGGGGGGTCGGAATCCCCGCGGCGGTGCAGCAAGCTGCGCCGCCGCGGAGGATTCAATGGGGCGGCGGTACACTGGCGGGACCCCGCCAGTGGTGCCGGTCCGACCGCGGCTTTACCGCCGCGGTCGGAATCCCCATTGGAGCACCGCCGGCCTGTCGGCGGTGCTCCCGCGGTCCTCCGCCCTGGCGGTCAAAGACCGCCAGGGTCAGAATGACCACCTATATGTACAAACTTGGATTTTCTTTACATTCTTAAAAACTACTGAATGGATTTATGCCTAATAACAAAAAAGTCGCTCTCTGGACCAAGAGCTACCTTTCTGCCAAATTTGGTGTAATTCCGTCCAGTGGTTCGGGCGCTATTGCTGTTCAAATTCCTTTGGAAAAGTGCATGGTGAAAAAGCATTTTGGTACCCTCCTTTTTCTTGGTCCCCGCTTGACGGATCACCCCAAAGCTTTCCAGACTGCATCTGATGTGGGCGAAAAAAAATTGGGAACATTTTGGGAATATCAACAAACTGGTGCATAAGATATGGGCAAGTCAAAAAATTATTTTTCTATAGAAACTAGGTCCTAACTATAACTACCCAGTGGCAATCGCCACAAGGTTATATATATATATATATGATGACATCTCAAATTACATCAGTGTTTATATCGCTGATGACATCATCCGATGATTGGGAGTATTTTCTAAACTTTACTGAGTGTTTAACGTGTATACTGATGAAAGTGGCTATGGCACTGCTTCTATATGTGAGTGACGGCGTGTGTAAGTAATGTATGAAAGAGGGTGTGGAAATGTGAGACATTGTATAAATAGGGGTCTGGACAAAGCTAAACCCCTCTGAAGAGCTCTAATGAGAGCGAAACACGTGTCAGGGGTTGCTTTACTCATTCCAGGTTGGCTTGGACGGAATTTGACCAGTCCAAAGCTGTAATACTGTGCCTGGAGTGGTAAATGGCTTTTCTCATTTTACAGCTCGGCGAGGATGACACTATGTCAATCCTATGCTTAAAGATTTTGCTGTACAAATGGCAAAAGACTTTGTCACTATCTAGCTCGGCGAGGATAGCAGTGTGCTGATCCTATGCTTAAAAACTTTGCTAGATAAGCAGACATTTGAGGTGAGCAAATCTAGAGTGTCGCTGGTGTTGCAGAGTGCTCCTTACTAGAGCAGCTCTCCACCTAAATTGGGAACTTCCCAGAGTCCTGTTTTTTGCATATATATATATATATATATATATATATATATATATAATGACATCTCAAATTACATCACTGATGACATCTCAAATTACATCAGTGTTTATATCACTGATGACATCATCCGATGATTGGGAGTATTTTCTAAAAGTTACTGAGTGTTTAACGTGTATACTGATGAAAGTGGCTATGGCACTGCTTCTATATGTGAGTGACGGCGTGTGTAAGTAATGTATGAAAGAGGGTGTGGAAATGTGAGACATTGTATAAATAGGTGAGTGGATGTATGAGTTTCTGTATGATGAGTGAGTGGGTGTGTTATTGTGTATATGAATAAGTCAGTGGCTGCGTATCTGTATGGGTGAGTGAGTAGGTGTGTAACAGGGTGCAATGGTCTATAAGTGAGTGAATGAGTGGCTGTATGGGTAAGTGTGTGGGTGCATCAGTGGCTGCAAATGGTTAGTGAGAGGGTACATGAATGCCTAATAAGTGATTGTGTAGATTCACAAGTGTTGGTGTCTGATAGGGTACATTAGTGCATGGGTGTGTGTATGGGTGTATAATTGCCTGTATGGATGAGTGAGCGGGTGTTTAAGTGGCTGTATTGATGAGTGAATGGATGTGTGAGTTGGTTATGAGTGAATAAGTTATGATAAAAGAGGTTGTATGGGATGGTATGTGATTGACTTAGTGACTGTAAAGGAGAGTGATGTCATGTGTTAATACTTGTATAAGTGAGTGTGATTTGGAGTAACTGTATGTGTGAGTGAATAACAGCATAAGTAAGTGAGTAGGTGTGTGAGTGATTCAGTGTGTGTGTGACTGTGTTGGTGTATGAGTGTGTGTGTGTTAGTATATGTATGTCTGTATGACTGCATGTGCGAGTGACTATGTTGATTAGTGAGTAGGTGGATGAGTCGCTGTATATGTGAGATAGTGGTTCCATTAGTGATTGTGTGGGTGAGTTGCTGTGTGAGTGGCTTTATGGTTGAGAGAGTGTGCGTGTGACTCCTTGTATAGCTCTTTCAATGGATATACAAGTGGTTATGTGGGAGTGGGTGTTTGAGATGTTACTTGGGAGTGTAAGTGGGAGTATGAGTTGGTTGTGGATGATGTCATCTGTGATGTCAACAGTGATGTAATTTGGGATGTCATCAGTGAAGTCACTGAACATATCATGAGTGATGTAATATGTTATGTCATAAGCAGTGCATTGTGGGGACATAAGTTGTAGTTAGGTCATCTAAATATAACTGCTGAATTTCTGTGGTTTTGTGCATTTGAAATGTGAGCCTAACTATAACATCCTTGTAACCTTTGTTTTTTCTGTGACTTTCTAAGGTTTTTTAGATTCTATTTCCTAACTATAACGTCCCTGTAACCTTTGTTTTTTCAGTGAATTTCTACGTGTTTTTTAATTTCAATTTCCTACCTATAACATCCTTGTTAACTTTGTTTAAGTACATTTTATTGGTTTTTAAGATTGTATTTTCTAATTTTAACAACCTCTTAGTGTTTTTTTAGTGGACTGTAGTGTTTGTGTAATTTTCTCTTGTAAATGTACATTATGTATCAAAGACATAAGAATATTCTGCTGTTGATATAAATTTTCAGTGTTAGTTTTTTTTCTTTACTGGATTAAATACAGGTATTACTTTTTTTTGATTTGTGAAACATTATTGTATTTTTTATAATTCTGCTCTTATCACTGCATTTTTGAATATACATATGTATCTGCATATACCCATGTATATGCAGGGACACAGGAATGATACCATTGAGTGGCTGTAGTGAAATTTGTATAATTATAGATTTGCTGGAGTTACCACATAATCCATCATCTGCCGCACAATCTGCAGATTTAAAAACAAATTGAATCAAGTTGAAATTGTCAAAAAACAACTACAAATGCAGTGACGCACATTCATGCGTAAAAGAAGGTGCTTTAGCAATGCTGGACTTATCCACTTTTTAATGTTATACTTACACATTGATGAAAGAAGGGTACAATTACTATCCAGAAAGTGTTACCAAGTTAAAATATGATAAAATAATAAAGTAACAGTACTACAGAATGCACTTTATTATGGCTCATAATTTGTGTTTGTTTCCCACATAATTTACTCATCCGCGCTGAATAGTTTGCCAGTGTCCTGCTATATAATTCCAATGGCCCTGACTATACGTTATTGTTTTCAATAGGAATTTACTGACATCATAATTAAATATTTCTTTGGTAAGAATTTTGTATGTAAAATAATTTGCAAATGATTGTTTCATTTTTGTGGCGTCCGTGGACATTATTGTGATCAAGTCGAATGACTGTGTGGTTTTTATATTGTGTAATTTATATATATTGATATAATGTAGAGAGTGTTTGCTTATAAGTGTTTTGTAACAAGTTGTTTATAGTTTTCTTTAGGTATGTACTTTGCTAGTTTTTTTTGTGTGTGTTTGTGGCAACTTTGGTAGTTGCAATGAAATCGGTAATCGAGATGGCTGTGTAGTTTTGAAATGATGTGACTCTCATATATGCACATAATGCAGATTGTGTTTGTTTATAGGTGTTTACTAATATAATTCTTATAGTTTTTTTTTTGTTTTGAAAATTATTTTCTCGTCCTTTTTTACCATCAACTGTAATTCCGGTGGTCACAATGAGATCATTAACCGTGACGATCACATAGTTTTTAAGTACTGTAAAAGATATATATATATATATATATATATTTCCTCATCGAATCATGCTCAAAAACGGTCTCCGAGCTGCCCTGCAGGGGTGGTGCGGCAGCAACCGGCAGAGCACGCCAGTTAATCTGAATTCAACAACAAATAGACTTCCAAGGTAACCGCACACTCAGGAGATCAAAAGTAGAAAATTATTTATTTTAACACTACTGTAAGGATTCTCTCCATTATTAAATTATTCTCTTTATCTTGCCATTAAATATGCGCTGAAGGTTCAAACTGTTGACTTCAAATCAGTGTGTCAATTGGAGCTGATATTTTTTAACCAAAGCTGCCTACTTAATAACTTCTCGCATTCGCCCACACTTTGCAATAATCGTGCTCAGGCAGAAATACTGGTAATTTAAAGATTAGTAAGACGGGTTCCTTCCGTTGCTACTTTGTTGTCACTGTACCGCTGTATCGCTGTTTATGCGCAAGGGAAATTCGAAACATTACTGTCTCCGCTGTGCGTTCCCCACTGCGCGGCCATTAACGTCTCCGTATCGGCTTCACCTGGATTGCACAAAGCTAGTAATCCAAAATCAAACACTTTAAAGTGTGAAAAAAAAAAAAAGTATCTCAGATATTTTTGTAATTGTTTGAAGGCACGGGAGTGTCTCAATCCAAATCGTGTAATCTTCGCCATGTCAACGGCCAGCCAGAAGGAGCACACAAAGAATACTTTTCCTCATCGAATCATGCTCAAAAAAGTTCGAATTCGTGACAATGCTACTACATATGGCAGCACTTCTTTGAATACAGAACTTCCAATATTAATCAAAGCTGCAGCTTCTATTAAACCTTGCAACTTATGGATGGTTACAGAATATGGTAAAGATTTGGGAAATTATTGTTATCGGATACATAAGTCTTTTACAAGCAAAAAAATGTACAAAACATTGGCCAATCTTTTTAACATCATCTAAGTGATCACATTTTATAACCAAAGACTCAATCTCATCTCTATTTGGAAAGGTAATAAAGTCAATAACTTTAACCATTGCACCATTTACTAAGCCTTTGTCAACATTTAAATTGTGTCTTAAAATAACTTTACAGTTTTTACACAAAAGTAAACTGTTTTCTAATGCTGCTGTTTTTGATACTGATTTTTTCAAAGATCTAATTTTGCTGGTAGCTTATCTGTCAGTAATATTGTGATTCCTTCATGTTCTATTTTATCAATAGCTGTAATTTCCCAAATGTCTTCTTTCACCAATTGTAGGAATGTTTCATTGACATTTGAGCACTCTTGAAGTGTTCTTAATAAACAAACAATAGATGTCTTCTCTTTGATGAAATGGAAAATTAGGTCTGGTGTAGTTATGTCAGATGGGAATAGATTCTTGATTACGCAACTTTCCAAAGCATGTTTCCCCTGTTTTGTAAGAACTCCTACACTAATGTCTTTCAATATCTCTTCATATTCCATATCAGATGCTTGACGCATGTTTTCTTACTAATTCATTGTACTCAAAGTTTAATCAAATTTTACATTGCCTATACTTCCTTGGGAATTTCTTATTTCATTATGCAGAAGAGTTTTGAAAATTGGTTGGTCTTTGACAGGGGTAAGTTGGAGGTCACCAAAGACAATTAGATGTTTTTCTCCAAACAGTACATCATAGTTTGCTCTTAAAACTTGCTGCATCCTTCAGTGTATGAAAGCAAGCATTACGTTTGATGCTATGCTTACATCAACAATGATGAGAAGAGTAATCTTTTTCAATACTCTGGACATATCATGGTAAGTGTCACCAGATAACTTCTGATGCTCCAGTTTATTGTCATGTTCAAAAGATAGCATTAGTAGTCATGGAGAGTAATTCATTTAATACTATTATCAGCTAATCCTGTTGGTGCTGTTACCACACATGATACATTTGAATCAGTAGTCTTTTGTAGATAAGTTGTGAGAACTTTTATTAGGAAGCTTTAACCAGTAGCAGCTTGTCCACTGATATACAGTAATATTTTTTATATGAAGAACATTTCCATAGTTTTTTTGCCATGGTGAATTCTGCGTTCTATTTTAGTTTTACCTTCATTGTAAATTTCTCTCTGTTCATTGTTCAGTTGTTCCACTAACTGTTCCACAGTTTCCTCTTTTGCCAAGTGCATGATAATCTCCACTTCATTCATTGTTATAGCTGCTTCATTTTGAATTACCGGTTCTCCAAGAGGATCTTGGCTTGCTGTTGCAAAACTTTGGCTGCTCTATGAATTCTCTCTTTCTACTTAAACAGCAATTGTTTCTTCTTGATATGTTGTAAAGACAGAACACTGAATAGTGTATTTTGCAGCATTGAATGAATTATCATAATAATCATAGGGCCTAAATGCGAGTTTGGCAGAGGGGGTATAATAGAACCTGTAATACGGCAGACGGATATCCGTTACGTTTGTGACAGAGGAATCCCCTCCGCCAAACTCATAATGAGTCCCTTAGTGCCCAAGCAGATCTGATTCAGCTCGCCATGGTTTGAATAGTTGCAAAAACGCCAAGTGGGAAAGCTCTTTTTTATCTGGAGTTTGGCAACTAAGCTTCCTGTGATTAATTGGATTTCCATTATTGTGTCTTACTAAACAACCATCACATCCAGTAACTGCAAATCTCCCTTCTTCATTGTTTTCAGTGACATTAGTTCCATATGTGTAATGCTGAAGTACTTCATAGAGACATATGTTTTCAAAATTGGCACTTCTTCTTGGTAGGATGCATCTAGTCTTTAGAATGTCTCTACTCTCAGGATTAACTTCAGCAAGATTCTCTATTTCTGAGAAAGAGTTTAATACTCTATTACAACTGTTTGCAAGGCCTAAGCTTAAACACACAATTCCTCTCAATTTGGAGAACAAACTTGCAGAGCTCAACCTATCTGGGCATTCATAAGATTCAATTTTCCTGAGCAAAAACATTTTCAATTAAAAGCTGTACAAAGTTTTAATAAGACTCTTTTCTGCTGAAATCTCTTTTCATATTTCTTTCATCTTAGTTTTTTCTGCCTTTATAATGTGAGAAGTGACATAGCGTGCCACAGCAATAGAATTATCTGCAACATACTGGATATCCATATTTGCATTCCACATCATTAGAATAACAGAGTTGTATTTGCTTATGTATATTGAAGCTTCTATTCTTCTGATGTTGTATGCATTTTTCTGTAATTTCCATGTCAAGGTATGTCTCACTGCTGACAAAAAGCTATTCACTCTCCCACCTGAGAATGCAGGACATTGAAATCCAAAATGCCATTGTGCATAAAATTTTGCATTTGATCTATATTTTGTAATGACAGTATTTACTATACCTGTGAGTTTGAAATCATGGCACTTTGTTGCCTCAATCCCTTTTTTTGGGGATGGAACATGTTACATACTGTCGTATAAAAGACAAGAACGGCTCATCACTGTTCCAAATTTTGGTGCATCTTTTACCCATAATAAGCGAGGCATCTCTAAATTGGTACTCTTTCTGCCAAAAGAAATCAGTGACTTCACCAAGAGGTGAATTTGTTTTGTTGCAGATGAAAGCCATCATTGCTTGAAATCAGTGGTTAAAAAATCTGCAAACATTTTCAGGATCCAATGAATACAGTTCTCCTGGTGTTTTGAGATTGATATATTTTATATTGCAGTTTGCTTCTCGAAAGAAATCAAGGAGATAATCCCATGCATACTCAGCACAACTGAGTATCCCAAACCAAGTAGGTCCTCTATATTCCTCAACATGCATTTCAGTTCACCATGGCAACTATATCAATATTCATATGCACCACGCTGATTTGCCATCAAATTGATTAAGTTGTGATCAAGGTAACTTATCTTTTCCATGACCTTTATCAACAAATTCCCTTGCTGTCAAATTCTGGAGATTTACTCCTGTTGTTAGAATGTGATGTACTGCATAGGATAACCCAAACAAGTCACTCTCAAATAGTAGAAAGAATATATAAGGAATACACTGTTGAAATCTAGGGTCCCTCTGAGTATAGTCTAGTAGAGCTGTACTCAGCTGCTGGTATTTGTACAGGCCGATTAACACACCTACCACCTACTCAAGTAAGAAAGTGATTTGGAAAACAACTAGCTTCTAAGTTTTTCACTCACACACATAATGGAGTTCCTTTTTCTTTTTTCATTTGAAAACAGCTCAATAGCATCACCAATAACCTCTTTAGAATGTAGAGAATGAATACTGTAGTGTTCATAATTGTTTTCTATTCTCATACGATCAACCTTTTCAATAAGGCCTCTTGGTTGTAGGGTATCGCCATCTATATGTGAAATATCTAAAGAGCAACTCCATTTCTATAGTAAATGTTATTTTGCACCAGATATAAAATATCATTCTTAACTTTAGAAACATCTACTAACTCTTGCCGTATCTTTTTACTCTAGGTAGGCACACCATTGACTAGAGGTACAAGTCCTTCTTCAAAATCTCTTTCCACACTTACAGTTTCAACATTCTACATAAAATCTAATGGTAAATAAACAACTCTACCTTTTAGACACTTCTGGAGCTCAATTAGAGATAACTTTCCTATTTTTCGCTCCTTATGGACTATTGCTTGAAATGGATGTATGCATTGTATAAGTATAAACTCAGAAATATTCAAGTCTTCCAGTTATTCTTATAGTTATTGTGGGATAGAAACCAGTTCTAACTTGTTATACACTGCTCTAGCTGGAATATTATTCTCCTCTAATTTACTATAACAGAATTTACTTATAATCTGTCACTTGCAATAAAGCATTCTATAAATAAAAAAAGCTGCAAAATCTCACCAATTATCATTGTTGTCTTCTTCAGATTTTGAAGACACATTAACGAGTTTGGGTTTTGTGGTGAGTGCATCTACAGCATATGCAAATACATTCTGTTTTTTTCTGAACAGGCTGGTTGAAACTTTCTAATTTCTTCATGAAAGTTCTCAACACTAATAGATATCTCCTGTTCCGTTGCACCTGCAGATTCCAACTGATCCTTTCTTGTGCATTTTCTTTGAGGTCCAAAGAAGGTAAACTGTACCTCATCACAATTTGTTTCTAACTCTGCCACTGTTCAATACAAAAGAACTATACATTTCCCCTAAACATACTGCAGTACTCTTCACATGGTAAAGCCTCCTAACTAGAGTACACATTTGTGACTGGTGACTAGCTAACGTTCTAAAATGATGAAAGGTGCTTTGGCACAATTTCTTCAATAAACATGTCCGTGAACGTCCCTTTAGATTTGTATATTTCCTTACTTTGCATAGATCTAGTCTTTGGAAAGTACAATTTTCTGTTTAACCCTTTTGCTTGGAAACATACGTAAAAACGTTCTGACTATATGATTTGATTCCTATTGAACAGTGCAAATACAGCTATAATTCCACATATATACTGGGGCCTGTCTACACCTTCCCTGAACCTCTTCAGCTATGATTTCCTATACATTTATAGGTACCATTACCTCTTTCTCAATAGGAGAGACATCTTCTATCTCATAATACTGTCCAGATTCATCAACTGCATGCACTGGTCTGTTCTCTTGCAAGTAGCTTTCTTCATTAAAGAAAGAGCGAGTACTAGAAGTATGTATCCATTTCCCACTAAAACTTTGCAAAAGTTAGTTCTGTTTATAAGTCTTTTCTTTAAGCTTGTTCTCCTCATACTCAACACAATTTTATCCAGTGTTTTCATTCTTTTCAAAATCAACATAAGTAGTTTCCTTTTCAGAGCAAATGTTTTTTAAAAGTACTCTCAACGAGTTCCTTTTGTGTCACAGCTTCTCTCCTTCTTTTTTACTTCTCCATACTTCTGACTAGATTCTTGATTACTCTCCTCTGGAACACTCTGACTCCTATTTCCTTGAACTGGTGCTTCCTTCTAGTTAAACTCTGTGTTTCTTTGTTTGCTTTTTTACTTGTGATATCATATTTACTCCTTTCTTACTTGATGTTAAACTTTGTTTCTTTTCTACTTCATTGTGCTGACTTTTAAGTTGACCACATGCTATTTTAAGAAATATCTTAGCTCTCGTGCCAGCAGCTTGTTTTTCTTTTTCTTCCATTTTGCCCCTTTTGTTTCTCAGTTATGAGGAGGTAATAATGTAATTTCTGTTTCTTTCATCTCTGACTTTTTAATGGCATGGAAACTGTGAGCATTTAAGAAGAAATTGATATCTGAAAATAAAGAAAAAAAAAATATTTCAATTATATATCTATAATATTATTCTATTAATTATGAACTTTACATATCTATCTGTTTCTGCTGAGAGGTAACTTTCAGAGAGCAACTTCAGTAATGCAGTAACATATCACAGAGACGCTGAATGGACCATACTTAATAGGATACCTACAACATATCAGAGAGAACACATACTTTCACTTAAATGACAGTTTTATAGTTTAGAAAGGGGCTTTACAGGTCGATTTCAGTCACTAGTGAGAGAGCACAGAGAAACTCTACACTATTAGGCCTTATTCATGATTGAAGCAGTATTTCTCTGCATATATGAGTAAACCGTGTGAGTACTTGGTTGTATATCTAATTTAATGCGGGTGTCTACCTCTAGTAGTGCTATGAGGTATTTTATTACATCTGCTAGTATGTGACCGCTTGTTCTAGTACCTGTGTGACTCTGTAAATCTCTATGTAAGTGGCTGACCATATTCACCAGTACCTCTATTAGAGAATACCTGGCTATGTGAGTGTGTCTCCAATTTCCTTTGATTTTGATGCACATGTAAATGCTTTCTGAGTATGTCAGTGAATGTTGAAGTGTCTCTGTTTTTCTTTCACTGGCTGAGGCACACCATGCATGCTTTGGAAACATGAATGTCAATTCTGTGGTCATTACCATACTCTATCTAGTCCTCAGATAAGTCATCTGAAAGCACTCAACTAAGCTTGTAAAACTGAAAAATATGTTTCTCAATCACTAAAGCACAATCCAGTATGTTTAATGGCACATGGACAACATGTCACAGAGGTGACATATTTGCACTTAAATGTGAGTTTAAGAGTTCAGAAAGGGGGTTCACAGGCCAATTCAGTGACCAGTGACACAGCACAGAAATACTCTACACTCATAGGCCTCATGAATGATTGAGATACTTTAGTGCTTCTGCCGGTATGTGACTGCCTCTATTAAGACTTGTGTGCATTCTATATCTAAGTGGCTGATCATATACATCTGTCCCTCTGTTTGAGAATACAGAGCTGTGTGAGTGTGCTTCTAAATCAGAAAAGTACATTTCTTAATAATTTAAACACATATCAGCATGCTTGATGGCAAATGTACAGCACATCAGAGAGGTAACATTGTTACAATCACTAATTCCCATACCCAAGCACTTACCTTATGTTCTGCAACCAATTGCTTTATAAATCATGTAGCTGCTCCTCAATCTCATATACCTTAGGTAAAATATGTGCGCTAAGTGTGGTATCACTGTTGTCTATACCAAAGCTTTAAATTATCTTCATGTTTGTAATGTTCCATGTGTTGTAATTATAATATGTAATAACACCATATCAAAGTCAGCAGTACAATTTTAATTTTTACTAGAGCCGATCAAAGAGCTAGTTACTTATCCTTTCAAGACACCACCTAATTTCACTCACCTGCATATTCACAGAACCCAATCAAACATGTTTTTTTTTTAACCAGGAGCACACCTCCATTGTAACTTCATCCCATTCCTGATAATGCATCATTCAGATCCAGCCTTCTCCTGACTGCTACTACAGCCTCACTTCAAAATGGTTAGAGTGTGGATTGTTGGGCACAGCTATGTGTTTTGTGCTAGGGATGCTGCTAGAAAGAGTAGCATTGACAGGGACTTATGTTTAGCTAATGTGGACATGAACTGGATTGGCCAGAGAGGGATAAAGAGGACTCAATTGCTACCTTTGGTAAAAAGCATTAGAGATTGCCAACCCCCTGACCTCATGATTTTGGACTGTAGAAGTAATGACCTGGGCACACTGAAGGGGTAGGACTGGAAATCCTAATGAAATAAACATTTGCACAGTTGATGACACTTTTCCATCAGCTATCTTTGTGTCCTCCAGCAAATGCCAAAGGCAGAAAGGGAACTGGTCTAATCAATTCTGTCCATAGATTGACAAAGCCAATTAACATGTTAAAAAAACTGGTTCTGCATTCCTCAAGGACTATAACATGGGCTATATATACAGCAACAACCTGCACTTTCACATGAATGGGGTATACAGAAGTTATGGTGTGCACTTCACAGATGAAGGAAACAGAGTTTTCCTTTCGAACATGAAACTTTGCATTTGGACTTACATGTAACTATCAGACACTAACAATGAACACAAAGGCTCTTGTAAGGGCCACCCTATTGCCCAAAATTCTTGTTAATTTTCCCTACAATTTTTTTTTTCTTTTCAAAAATTTGTTGCAGCAATGTATCGATATTCACGAGTATGCCACAAAAACCAAAATAAAAAGTAGGCTTTCGATACACGCCAAGCCATTCAAAATTCATAAGTATATATATAAGCAATTTTCAATATCAGACACCAAAGATCACTTTGGAAATAAGTCCACAAACACCTGTCTCACTACGTCGTTCACACCCTGTGTTACAGTATGTTCTAATATGTCTGGAAATGGGTATATATGTCTTTCAGTGAGTCAGTAACTGATTCCATAAGAGACTGGATGCATCTGTGAGTGTGTACATCACCATCTGAGTGGGCACATGAATGCATGGCTGGGTCTACCAATGGGTGCATGAGAGTCTGAGAGTAGCTATGAAAACATGCAGGAGGGTGTGACTGGATCTGTGAATGGGTGCATCAGGGTGTCAGTGAGTCTGTGAAGGCTGTGTGAGGGTGTGACTAGGTCTGTGAATGGGTGTAGCAAGGTGTGAGAGGATTTCTGAATGGTTGCCTTAGGGTGTGACTGGGTCTCCAAAAGGCTGCATCACTGTATCAGTGGATGTTTGAATGGGTGCAAGAGGGTTTGACTGGGTCTGTGAATGGGTGCATGAGGGTGTGATTGGGTCTGCAAATAGGTTTGTGAAGTTATGTCTGAGTCTGTGAATAGGTGCATGAGGCTGTGATTGGGTCTGCATATGGGTGCTTCAGGGTATGAGTGGATTTGCAAATGAGTGTGTGATGGTGTGACTAGATCTGTGAATGGGCGCTTGAAGGTGTGATTGAGTCTGTGAATGGGTGCGTGCGTGGATCTGAGAATGGGTGCATCAGGGTGCGAGTGTAAATGCGTACATTAAGGTGTGGCTGGATCTGTGAATGGGTGCGTGAGAGTGTGGTTGGATCTGTAAATGGGTGCATCATGGTGTGAAAGGATCTGTGAATGGATGCGTCATGATGTGAGTGGATCTATGAATGGATGCATGAGGGTAGAAGTGGATCTGCGTATGGTGACCATAGATGTGGTTTCTTTATATACTTGTATCAAACATGATTTAGGTATTCCGGCATGTAAGTATTTTTTCAGGGACAAGCCTTTCAAACTATACAATCACTCCAAATTACTCTTGAAAATGTTAAGATTTTGTTTAGAGAATAATTATTTCCTATATGAGAATCAGTGGTACAGAGAAGTCACGGGGACGGCGATGGGGAGTTGTTTCGCTCCTAGCTACGCATGTCTGTTTATTGGGTGGTCGGAGACCCAACATGTGATGTTTGATGAAAATGAGAAATGGCTGAGACATGTTATTTTCTGGACGAGATATATTGATCATATTTTTATCATTTGGGAAGGACCAGAGAGAATGTTATAGGATTTCTTGGATTGGCTATCCAGTAATGAGTTTAATTTGAGCTCCATACACAAATGTGATAGATCTGCTATGGAATTTTTGGATGTGTTAGTGACAGTGGAAGGGAATACCCTCCATACCAGCCTTTTTAGAAAAAGTACAGCAGGCAATAGTATTTTCAATGCCCAAAGCCATCACCCACCTAATTGAAGTGGAGCATTCCGTGTGGAGAGCTACTCAGAGCCAAGAGAAATTGCAGCACAGCTAAGATTTTTAGGAAAGAACAAATGAATATGGTTGGAAGATTTAGATCTAGGGGATATACAGTGAGAGTTATCAGAGATGCCTGTCATAAGGTTTCCAAGGTACAACAAGAAAGTCTCCTTGTTCCTAAAGAACAGAAAGGAAAAGAAAATATTTTTAGATGCTTTACCACTTATAACTCTTACTCAGATCAGGTGATGAAGATCATGAAACAATATTGGCTCCTTATAAGAACAGATAAAGTGATCAGTCAGCTAGTTAGTCCCTATCCAAGGATAATGTATAGGAAGAGTAGTTCTCTACGGGATATGCTGGTATATAGCTGTATGATAAAGAAGCAGGGTACATTCCTTGAAAGTCAGCAGGATTTTTACAGGTGTGCTAAATGTAAGGCCTGCAAAAATAGTGTGAATCGTAAGACATATGTTTTACCCACAGGTAAGGAAGTTAGGATTAAAAAATTCCTGAATTGTAATTCTGATTTCTCTGTGCATATAATATCCTGCCCGTGTGGACTCCGGCATGTGGGCAGTACAATTTTTCCAGTAAAAAAGCATATTTTAAAACATTGGCATGCCATCAAAAATATTGATGCAAACTATCCAGTGGCACAACACTGTAGACTGGTACATGAAGGAAAGATTGATAGTATGTCTTTTTTCGGAATTGACAGGGTGCTGCTGACTCCAAGAAGAGGAGACAGGGAACAGACTCTCAGAAAGATGGAATCTGAGTACATAGTGAGATTGAACAGCAGACATCCATGGGGATTGAACCAGTACAAAGAGCTTTTTGAACATGTTGGTTAGAAAATTCAAAAATTGGATAGGGTTTTAACTTTGATATGGGTGCCTTGGTTTCGAGTTTATAATTGGCTTTTGCTAAATGATGTTGCCCACACCCCCACAGGAACTGCCTCTATGGGCTACATAATATTGATGTAATATGATACTATGACAAGTTTGGTAAATGATATGACTTTGTGATACAATAATGAACCACTTGGCAATTAAATTGAGTGGAGAATTTGGGTAGAACGATGATGTATTCCACATTATGAGTAACGTGGTCAGTATTTTCTTTATGTTTATCAAACCACCGAGTATAAGTGGAGAATTTGATTTTATTCACTGATAATTGCATACATCAAAACATAAAATTATGTATGGCAGTTGGTTTATAATAATGTGAGAATTATAGCTAAATGAATATGTTTTTTGGTAGTCGGAAAAATATGGGTAGTATTTTCTTTATGTTTAGTAAATTGCTCAGTAGTGTTTCTACTGGTGGTGGGGCTTTTGAAAAGATTTGTACTAAGAGCAACCAGCGACACTCTAGATTTGCTCATCTCAAATGTCTGTTTATCTAGCAAAGTTTTTAAGCATTGGATCAGCACAGTGCTATCCACGCTGAGCTAGATAGTGACATCTAGAGTGTCGCTGGTGTTGCAAGGTGCTCCTTACTAGAGCTGCTCTCCACCTACACTTCGGAACTACCCAGAGTTCTCTATTCTTTTTTGCATAATTTATGCGTCACTCTAACCCTGAAAGGGATTTGTTTTTATATATATATATATATATATATTGCAGTTGCCAGGAGGTAGTTATAGTTAGGACCTAGGGGCATATTTATACTCTGTTTGCGTCGAATGTGCGTCAAAAACTTTGACGCACATTCAGCGTAAACCTTGCCCCATCTTTAAACTTTGACGCCCGAGCCCGCAGACGTAAAAATTCCTCTGTGTGAGTCATTTTTTGGATGCGGGATTCTGCCTTGCGTTAATGACATGCAAAGTAGGCGTTCCCGCCCAAAAAATGACTTTAAGGCCTGTGCGCCTTATTTATACTCCCGCATCATTTTGACGCAGAGGAGAAGGTGGGCCTTAAAAACGGCACACAGCCTGATGTGTGCCGTTTTTTAACGCCTGGGTCAGGGCAGGCATTAATGGATCTGTGGGCTCACTTCCATGGTCTCTGACCATGGAAGGAGTCCAGAGGTGCCCTTCCCTGCCCCCAGGGACACCCCCTGCCACCCTCGACCATCCCTGGAGGACACCCATGGATGGGGGGACCCATCCCAGGTAAGTACAGGTAAGTTGAGGTAAGTATTGTTTTACATTTTTTTAAAGTGGCATAGGGGACCTAATTTGGGCCCCCCCACATGCCACTATGCCCAATGGCCATGCCCAGGGGACAGAAGTCCCCTGGGCATGGCCATTGGGCAAGGGGGCATGACTCCTGTCTTTGCTAAGACAGGAGTCATTTCAATGGGGGGCATGATTTTTGCCTCAAACCTGACTTGCACCATTTTTTGACGCACAACCCCCATTTTCGCCTAAGCCGGCGCTGCCTGATTTGAGTCATTTATTTTTACTCGGACCAGTCCGCAGCGCCGGCTAACGTCATTCCTTAAATAAGGCACCCACATGTCGCATAGGAATGGCGTTAGTCGGCGGTAAAGTTTTTGACGCAAACTAGCACCGGCGCTGGTTTGCGTCAAAAAGTATAAATATGGACCCTAGTTTCTATTGGAAAACATTTTTTGGCTTGCTTATCCAGCTGCTGTGGGAAAAGGGCAAGGGGGCCTAGTCATCTTTGTGGCATTTTCTATTAGGAAATTGGAAGCTACATTTGTAGCTTCAAGGGCATGCTAGCAAATTTTTATTTATTATCTGCCAAAACATTTAAATTTTTGTTTAATTAACTTTTATTTTAACCTCTTTTCGGCACACTCAGTAGATATTATTGATGAGATCAGGAAGTTAGTTCCAGAGTGTGTAGATAAGGGGGAAAGTTACACATCAATCATATGGCGAGCGATTTTAACATTTCCAAATGTTTGCATGACAGGCACCATACATGTGGATTTACAAATGTTCAAGGAGACAATACTCGCCACTTTGTACACTTGAATTATGGTGAATGCCTAAATCAACTGATTTTATCGCATAATTGAATCTTTTCATCTGTTGCCCAGGAAAAAGGTAAAGTATGTCCACCCACTTTTACAGGAAAGGGTAAGGGCAGTACGATAGATTTTGTTTTGTTATTAGGGGATTTGGTTCATTATCTTGGAGAGTACGAGGTGTGCCCACTTCCATACAGTGACCATAACACTGTCACCTTAAATGTAGTAACTTTTTCAACAAAGTACGCAAGGTAAGATCACACCCCTTGTCAGCTATTCAAAGAAAAAGGGGGGCAGGTTAAAGTGGGGTTCCATTGATCCAAAAACATTTTTAATTACCTGGTCATTGTGATCCCCAATGAGTTTCTCGGTTGTCTGTCTAAGGTGGATGATTCCCAAAAAGTCCTGGACAGTTTTTTGGGGATATGCAGAGTTATATCCAGTGGGCTTGCACTGAATAAATCACTTAAAGAGTGAGTGGGCTATTTGTGGTTTAACCCTGAGTGCACTGCAGCTCTCAAAGCTCTTAAGGTGGCCACTAATACAACCCCCATGTAACATGCTGACAATCAGAGACTCACGACTTGAGTATAAGCAAGCACTTCATCAAAGGAAACAAGACTTTAGGGTGAATGCATGGGAGGATCTAAATAAAGCAGCAAAACTAAAATATACCATACTTTTCTGGGAACTAGTCAATCACCCTTTTTTTGGGACAGTTCAACTATAGAGATTGACTGCCAAAGGGCATATTTATACTCGGTATGCGCCAGATTTGCGCCATTTTTTTTGGCGCAAATCCGGCGCAAACTTAACTCCATAGTTATACTTTGGTGCTAGACCCATCTAGCACCAAAAATATGGAGTTAGAGTAATTTTTTAGATGCGGGAAACTACCTTGCGCTAATGAGATGCAAGGTAGGCGTTCCCGTCCAAAAATGCCTCAAACACCCCTGCGCCATATTTATCCATCTGGGTGAAAATGGCTCACGGCAGGGGAAGGGCCTTAAAAAATGACTCTAAACCTGTTTAGAGTCATTTTTTAATGCCTGGGTCAGGGCAGGCTTTAAGGGACCTGTGGGCTCACTTCCATGGTCTCTGACCACAGGTGCCCTTCCCTGCCCCCAGGGACACCCCCTGCCACCCTCGCCCACCCCTATAGGACACCCATGGATGGGGGGACCAATCCCAGGTAAGTACAGGTAAGTTCAGGTAAGTATTATTATTATTATTTTTTTTAAGTGACATAGGGGGGTCTAATTTGGGCCACCATACATGCCACTGTGCCCAGTGGCCATGCCCAGGGGACAGAAGTCCCCTGGGCATGGCCATTGGGCAGGGGGGCAGGACTCCTGTCTTTGCTAAGACAGGAGTAACTTCAATGCGGGTTGTGTGCCAAAAAATAACGGCGCAAGTCAGGTTTGAGTCATGATTTTTTACTCAAACCTGACTTGCACCATTTTTTGATGCACAACCCCCATTTTCCTCTACGCCGGCGCTGCCTGGTTTGAGTCTTTTTTTTTTACTCTGACCAGCGCGCAGCGCCAGCTAACATCAATCCTTAAATATGGCGCCCGCATGGTGCATAGGAATGGCGTTAGCCGGCAGTAAATGTTTTGGCGCAAACCAGCTCCAGCGCTGGTTTGCGCCAAAAAGTATGAATATGGGCCCAAATCTCCCAACAAGATTGGGTTGATCATTTTTCCCATATCATTAATTCTGATAAAAGGGAGTGCCCAGAGGATAAGGAATATGGGTGTGTTTTTCAGCTGACCTTGTGGATTTAGCCTCTGATACTGAAGCCATAGTGGGTGCCTCAAATGGGAAGGCTCCCGGACCCAATGGGGTACCAAATGACCTCTTTAAGTAAAATGTAGAGTTTTGGGCCACATTGGTCACTAATGTGTTGAGGGCTGCAGTGAAGGTTGGTCCGATTACTTCATGGAGATAATCTGTAATAGCACCCATCTATAAAAAAGGTGATCACAGTACACTTGTATGCTACCACCCAATTTCATTGATAGATTCAACAATTAAGGTTTATGGGCAGGTTATCTTGGGTAAGCTAGAGACCTAGTCATAGGCTAATTCCTTTTTCTGTCCAGTTCAGTAAGGTTTCTGCCCAGGTTTTTGGACCATAGAATAGGCCCTTAATCTCAAACTTGTCCTGGGAAAATGTGTCAAAGACAGGAGAGGGGCCCTAAATAAGGCTTTCATGGACCTCTCCTATGCCCTTGATCTGGTAGACAGGGACTTGCTGAGGGACCTGATGGAATAACCAGGGTTTGATACCCCCTATTATATATAAGATGCCTACATTGGGACTCCACAAGCAGAGTACATTACTCACGATTTGGGGATTGTTCAGCTCCAATAAAGGTGGTCAGAGGGGTTAGTTAGGGTCGTATATCAGCTCCCTTCCTTTTCTTAATTTACATAAGCTCCTTAGATGCAGTTTTAAGTGCATGTAGCAAAGATTGGCATTCAGGCATTCCCAGTTTTGCTGTGCGCCGATGACACAGTTTTTTTTAGCTCATATAGAAAACGGTCTCCAAAAGTTTTCAAATGGTTTTAATTATTTTATGTCCAGACTTAAAATTAAGGTGAGTCAGCAAAAGCCTTTTATTATGGCAAGTGGTCCTAAAAACACTAAACTAAGGACATTCTATATATGGGGGAGACCTAGTGATAAAGTATCTACTTTTAACTATTTAGGTATTTTATTAGAAGCAAATGGGTGATAAAATAGGTTAATGAACCAAAGAGTGCAAGAAATTAGGGCAGCCAGCGACGGCATATTCAGATTCACCAAACCGTTGGCCCAAAAGCCAGTGCGGAAGATGGTTCAGCTCTGTAAATGTAAACGTTTATCAGTGGGTATTCATGGAGCAAGAATGTGGTGTTACACTACCCCACAGAAACTCCAGGTGGCTGAAAAAAGTTTTTTGTGCAGGCTTTTAGCTATATCTAAAACCACTGCAAGTTTTATTGCACACGCAGAATTGGGACTGGGATTCATAGAGGATCAAATTAGTCTGGCACCCCTTCTCTTATGGTTAAAAATGTGGAGTACTCCCAAAGCTTAATTCTGAAGACAGGTATTCGTGGATTGTTTAAGATTAGACAACATGACTGCTATACCATGGATGGCTTATATAAAAAACACATTCTACAGCCTTGGTTACAGTCAGTTTTTGATAGAACTGAAAATATTATTCCTATATCTAAAAAGATCTTCAAAGGAGCCTATGATTCATACATAAAAGAAATTGGACTGGAGAGCTCTCTGGAGACGCAATCAGTTATCAGGTATATGCAAATTTGTACATCTACTGACATGGATAACCAATTCAGAGTATAGATTTTATCTCACTTGGCTGAGATAGAATACAGTCAAATTCCTTGTGGTATTTCCTACAGGAAGCACCTGGCATGCATCTCTTCTAAGCTTCCCTTGCAATGTTGCCACTGCTCTTTATGCTGTTTTGCACACTGTATCACTCCCTAAGAGTGTGCCTTTTGAGCCTAACTCTCTTAAATACGCTCTTTAGATCTCATAAAGAGAGTTTTGATTCACCTGCAAAGTTTATCTTCTGTTGAGATGTGCACTGCCATTCTTAGCTTTATTATTGCTAATAAATTTCAAAAAGAATATGCACTTTACTTGGACAATAGTTTTTTTTGTATCTGCATTGCTTTCCTATCTCTATTGTTGTTATTATTGTTTCAGGAGATTTTATGCATTTTATTTGCTTCATTGAACTGGCCTTGTAATTTTTTTTTTTTAACTTTTTATTTTATATATGATTTTTTTATTTTAATATTCTTACCTTTACTGTACCTCTGTGATAATGCAATTTTGATTTTTGTGTGCTTTTATGGTCATATTTAGTGACCGAATAAAGATATTGGGCTGACTGACTAACTTGCCTACATCTTTGGCACCATTTGAATAATCTTCATACTTTTTGTTTTAAAGTGTGTCCATAAATTTTGGTGTGCATGGGAAGTTTTGGGGTGAACCGTCAAGTAGAGGCAGAGAAAAACGGGGCATAGCCAGTGTGCATTTGCCATAGACTTGCATGTGTTCTTTGTCCCTCATGCCTCCTTGCTCATTGCTGTTGTTTGATCATGTGGCTGTCAGCCAGTTTGTGCATCCAGCAAGTGTGATTTTGCTATTGGCTTGCATGTGTTTTTGTTCCCCCTGTCTCCTTGCTCACTGTTGTACGGTTGACCATGGCGCTGGTGGTCATTTTGTGCATCCAACCACTGTGCCTTTGCCATAGGCTTGCATGTGTTCTTTGTTCCCCATTCTGAAACAAATCAGAGAGGTACCCCTTCTAACACCAAAGGAACATGGTTAAAAGTCCCTACACATACCCACATTCCCTTTGGATGTGAATATGAATCCTAAGACTCAATTGAAATTACATTGCTGGCATGCTATTTTCTACATATATGGGATTAAAAGTTATATATATATATGTATGTATATATGTATGTATACATACAGGGTGAAAAAATAAAGGGCTATTGACTGTTTTCCAATGTCACTATACTCCAAATATTACTATTAGAAGACCATACTCTACATATTGTTTTTCTTGTTATTTCTTATCTTATCTTATCTATCCAGCTGAGATCTGCACCAACCCCTACCTCAGTAGAAGTATGCACTGCAGAGAGGCAATCGATGGCTCACCCACCTACCTCCAGTTCTTCTTCAGCCATTGGCAGTGGCCCAAAAAGAAATCACTTCTCCCCAGTTTGAGACTTATTTATGCTTAGCAAACATGAGGAGAACATTGCAATATGCTCCATTTGCCTCGCAAAAGTTCGTGAAGGTAACCCTGGTTCACATCAATGTACTGGAGGCCAAATTACCCATATGAAAAAAAATCACACAATCTGGTGGGAAAAGCACCTTAAATAAATTCTGAATGTGGTTCTGGTGGTGAAGAGAGCTGGAAAACCTCAGCTACAAGTATAATCACGGTGGGAGGTGATGATGACGAATAAGAGGGTGACATCCTCATGCAAAGCAGCCCTGTCCCCAGCAGTGCACCAGAATCACCCGCCTCAGCGATCGCACAATGGCACAAGAAGACTCAGGCCCATATTTATACTTTTTGACGCACAACTGCGCCAACGCAGTTGTGCGTCAACATTTTTACCGCCGGTTAACGCCATTCCAACGCGCCATGCGGGCTCCTTAATAATGGAATGACGTTAGCCGGCGCTGCGGAGTGGTGTGCGTCAAAAAAAATGACTCACACCAGGCAGCGCCGGTGTATGGGAAAATGGGGGTTGTGCATCAAAAAATGGGGCAAGTCAGGTCTGAGGCAAAATTCAGGCCTCAAACCGGATTTGCGCCATTTTTTTTTACGCCCAACCTCCATTGACATGACTCCTGTCTTAGCAAAGACAGGAGTCATGCCCCCTTGCCCAATGGCCATGTCCAGGGGACTTATGTCCCCTGGGCATGGACATTGGGCATAGTGGCATGTAGGGGGGCCCAAATCAGGCCCCCCTATGCCACAAAAGAAATCGGAAAAAAATACTTACCTGAACTTACCTTTACTTCCCTGTGATGGGTCCCTCCATCCTTGGGTGTCCTCCTGGGGTGGGCAAGGGTGGCAGGGGGTGTCCCTGGGGGCAGGGGAGTGCACCTCTGGGCTCCTTCCGAGCCCACAGGTCCCTTAACGCCTGCCCTGACCCAGGTGTTAAAAAACGGCGCCCATCAGGCTGTGCGCCGTTTTTTAAGGTCCACCCCCTCCTGTGCGTCAAAATGACGTCAGAGTATAAATATGGGGCACAGGCCTTAAAGTAATTTTTTGGAAGGGAACGCCTACCTTGCATATAATTAACGTAAGGCTGGTTCCCCCTTCCAAAAAATGACGCACATGGTGGAATTTTGACGCCCGCGGGGTCGGACGTCAAAGTATAAATATGGGGCAGAGTTTGCGCCGATTGTGCGTCAACATTTTTGACACACAATCGGCGCAAACGGAGTATAAATATGCCCCTCAGAGTCAGTGGAGACAATACAGAATACAGAGACTGCCCCACCACTCACATTGAGTCTACCACCACCTACTTCTTAAAAAGTTGCCTGCGTCAGTGGCCCCAGGAAGAAGAAAATCCAGGCTACTATAATGGCAGGAGGGGCCCTATGACCGTAACCACCCTACAACATATTTGTAGAATGGGAAGCTGGCGAAAATGTTAGTGCTGGACCTCGTCCCTTTTTTCTTTTTTTGTGGAAGGAGTGAGATTCTTAGAATTTGTTGCAGCCATCTGCCCCAAGTGGAAGGTTCAAAGTTGGACCTATTTTTCTAGAGTTGCTGTTCCAGAACAGCATCACGATGTGCTGCATTTGGTTGGACAAGGTTTGTAGCAAAGTGTTGTTCACACTTTTTAACTGATGACCGACATGTGGACCAGTTATCAGGAGACTGATTACATGTGCATCAGAACAGTGGATCTCTTTTGTGGGGGTAAGGCAATAGCTATCAACAGGTCTTGGCCCTGAAGAAAGTTTTAAGGGGATTCAGCAGCATGCAACAGTAGCCATGTCCAACATGGAAAATCACATACAGCTGCAAACATCTTGGGCAGATTTAACAGCAATGTATCTGAATGTATGCAACCCAGAGGTCTCAGAATTGGATTTGTTGCCACAGAAAATGACAATAACATAGTCAAAGCCATGCAGATGGTGGCTATTTGATGGTCATGTGTTTGACACATTGCATCAACATGGTTGTGCACTAGTTTCCCAAAAAAGAAGACATAGCAACATACTGACTACTTGCAGAAGATTTTGAACTCATTTCAGCCATTCTTTTGAAGTCCTGAAGTAGCTGCGGATTGTTCAGCCTGCTAATAGAGTGCCAGTCAAAACCCTCATACAGGAGGTGTCAACACATTGGAACATGACCTATTTCTTGTTGTAACGTCTGTTTGAGAACTACAGACAGATCAATGACTATGTCATTCAAAGAGGAGGGTTGCAATTGGAAAGCTATGACCCTGGATGCAGACAAGTGGGGCTTAGTCAAAAACCTGGCACATATGGTACTCCCTTTTGAGGTTTTCACATGGGCAGTTTGCAAGGAGGACAGTATGATGGGCCAAGCTATTCCATTGTTGCATCGACTACAGGACCAGCTAAAGAAGGTATCTGAAAGGTTTGAAGTCGCACATGTGAATGAAAACCCAAAAGCGCATGCCTTGGTTGAGAGCTTAATCTTTCGCTTGGCTTGTAATGCAAGGACATCATTTGGTCCAAAGAGTACAACCGTGCCACACTACTTGATCCATGGTAAAAAATAATTCTGCCCACTTTCATTCCTTTTTCTGAAAGTGATGTTTCAAAACACAAGAGGTGAATTGCTGATCAAGCCAGACACCTGGAAGAAGAATAGCTGGAACTTAGAGTCCCACAGTTCTGGGGTTCTGCATTCAACTTCCAGAAAGGGAAGTCTTGTCTTACAGCAGACAACACCAGCATCAAGAACACAGGTAAAAACGCAACTGAGGAGTCAGACCCAACCTCTGCAATGGCTTGGTTTCAAGTGGCAAAAGAGGTTAAGCTGGTGGCAGCACCAATTACCACTCAGAGGATGTTCCAGGAATATCTGGATAACCCAAAAGAGGTCTATGTGGATCAAAACCCATTGGTGTATTGGTACGGGAAGATATGCCAATGGCAGAGCTCAGCAGACTGCCAAAAAAGTATCTATCTGGTTCTGTAGCCAGTGTGTCTGCTGAGTGTGTGTTCAGTGCAGCTGGTGCGGTTGTTACAGTGAGAAGGAGCAGTTCTCACCTCAAAATGTAGAGAGATTGACCATGATCAAAATGAACCAACATTTTATACCACATGATTACACCATACCTGAAACAGCACAGGAGGAGGAGGATCACTGGTCAGAATCAAGTGTGTTAGCTGACCAACATCTGACCCACCATTTGTTAGTCACATGTATGGTCAGATTGGAGTTGGACCAATGTACAGTGACAAAGTCTCCACTATTCTTTCATGACATTGGAGGCAATGCCTGCCTCCCTCGTATGCCTATCCTTTTTTGCATCCCTTAGCAGGGCTACCTCAGAAGCTCATTGATCTACAAGAGTGCCAATACCAAATTTCAATGTTTTGCCGGCATCAAAGATACAATTTTGTACCTATCCATGTTTGGACTGGAAGCGGTAACTACAACTATTGCACTGAGTGAGTGATTGTGAATAATGATTGCTGATTTATATGGTGGGAAACAGTGAGGGAGGGTATTCAATTAATAGTAAACTTGATTTTGATGAATTGCGATCTTTGGTGCCTGATCATTTTCCTTGAAAATGATTTGCCTTTATAAACCCACTTAGCAAAAATATACCTGTAGGGTCCACTCCTTTTTTCTGTTTCTTCGCAGAGTAGAATAGCCATTTTATTTAACAAACACAAATCTATACAAAATACTGCAATTTTGTTTCTTTATGTGTTCTTCAACAGCAATGCACTACAGGTCTATCTCACTCGAGTCGGGACTTGGAGTCAGGAGGAGGGTGGAAGGACTCAGGGTGGGACTACCTCAACAGCTACAAGAAGGAAGTGATTGACTTCAAAGGGAAACCATGACACTAAGGCATAGTACTCAGCTGTGTGGAATGTAGAGAGGTGCATTGATTTGGGAAATTCTGCTGAGTGTGTGTCTTGCCCTAGTGGAAAACGTGAAACTCCTCTTGTTTTTGCTCTGCCTCTGAGACTTCTTGGTACACTCCTCATGAAGCTTACCTTCCTTCTCCCCTTATCCTTGACTCCACACTACAGTTTCTGTTTTACAATTAGCACGCTGTCTTCTCTCCTTCACAAACAAAAGGTGAAAGCTGAGCTCAGCACTGCTTACTTACCGGAGAGGTTCAGAGAGGCGGCCAAGAGTGACAGACATTCCAGAGGAAAATCCAGATGAACCACCCACTTTGGCAATAAAGTATACTTTTTATTTTAACAAACATATTTGTTTGGACTCGGAGGTTCAATTAATTCCTTCATAATTTAATTTTTTCAAATCTAGATGACCGAACATTTAGATAACTGAGTACCCAGGTCTCTGGGTCAGAAAGACTATTTGCAATGCATTTAGACAAACTGTGTCATACTCATTCCTTCATTTCCTTCCACAACAGATTGATGATGATGTGCTGCTCAACGCCCTAATGAATTTTGTTCTTGTATTGTATTTGTCACACCTTTCTCCAAATCCCTTTCCTCATCCTTTTATCAAACCCCTAACCCTCTTCCCTTGGGCTGCATGATTTATTGAGGTGTGACTTAATTGACAAAAAATTATCTTTGATTCCAATGGCTTTGCTCTTCTACAAATGCCTTTCAGTTCTACCCTGACTCTAAAGAGACAGATGAATATTATGTCACACAGATCATGTATAACATGTGAATACTAGATATCCTGTCTGCCATGAGTAGATGGTAGGAAAATGATGCACTGAAGTACAGGGAAATGAAGAGGATATATATATTTTACTGAGCACATTCTAAATCCCATTATGTCCTATGGGATTTATATTTCACAGACGGGATATGCATCACCGTTGTAACCCATCCGCCAATATCTAAATCAGGCCCTCTATAGAGGATTGTGCCACTTGGGGCACAGTCTTTGCTGCTATATATACCACAGTGCATGCTGTACCACACTTGCAAATCTTCCAGAAAGGTTAAACTAATTAAAAATGAACATGAGGTATCCCCTGCCCTGAATTTGGATGTGAAACTGATGCACAATTTTGACACAGGCTCCTCAATTATTTAAGTAACATTAAAGGGGAAGCAGCAGCCTTGGCAATACGCTAGCGGCTCCGTGATGTCCCTCAATGGGATCAGGAACGTGAGTTGGCAGTTTTGTTTTTCTGAAACTCATACTAGTATAGGTTGGGATAGTCTGGGGACCAGACCAACTAAACCACAATAACAAAGTACTTCTGGTAAGGGAAATACTAAGCAAGCACAAGAGGGCTCTAAACAATTCTGGGATAAACAAAAATCTACAAATAAGATAGAAGAGGCCAAAGAGGAGAATTTCCCCCATCGGAATCCTCAGAAAACACTACAAGCTTAGAAAAAGGGCAACTTTAAAAACTCCTGTCAAATACATATCTACTGACACTCAGCCATTTCGTTCCTTCCACGATTCACTCAAAAAATGCAGTGAGAGAGGAGGACAGTCAGAACACCAAAATGAGCATGTGAAGCCGAGAAAGGAGTCACACCATTCAGCAGACATTTCGGTCAAGAAGGACTTTCACAACAAAAACCCCAAATTAAAAAGAAAAAGGTTGCAACTATTCAAGCCAAACATGCCAAAAATACTGTGAACATTACTGAAGAAAAGGTGATTCTGCTAGACAGCACAGCTGAAGCTGAAGTCACGATATATCACCAGAATCTTATAGATCTTCTGTATGTGACACTGACTAATGACTTCCTTGAAGTTGAAATTGGAGACAGGTGCATCTTCCCACCCAATATGGTTTACAAACTTAAAATTCAGATTGAGGGAGACATCAAGCGCACCATTAAAGTAATCTTCTGGGGAAGACTAACACTAAATTATCATATATTATTGACAGAAAAGGATTGACTTACCTGAATTTATCTGCATGTTCTCACGAGAGGAAGAGGTCATTTTGCCTTCTTTCACAGTCCTAGTTCCAGACATAGTAAAAGAAGCTTGTGCCGCAGACTGTGCATTGGTGTAAACAGGTTATATGTCGGAACCACAGGTGCCTAAACCACCCGTGGCTCAACAATGAGGTCGGAACAACGTTCGAAGCACTAATGCCTTTACCACAAATGCGTTTACAATGATTTTACCATTGTAAACGCATTCCTGGTAAAGGCATTACCAATCAGTATGCACGACCCAGCATGTTTCCACCCCAGCCCCCCACCCCACCCCTTAAACCTAAACCCTGAGCCCCCTAAACTCTAATCACCCCATCCCACCCCAAAAACAAAAAATATCCCAAGTCCCCACCCCTGCCCCTAAAACTTAAACCCTGCCCCCCTAAACCCTAATCACTCCCGGAACACCCACCCCCCAACCCCCACCCGCATCCCAAAACAGCCCCAGTCACAGCCCAATTTACCTCCCCCTTCACCGCGTCTACTCCGACTCCTTTCTGTACCTTAACCACGCATGTACGTTGTTCTGACATGCGTGGTTAAGGTACCAAAACCAGGGAGTCGCGGAAAACGAAAGCGTTGTTTTGCTTTTGTTTTTCACAACCTTTTGGTTCCGGACTCATTCTTCCAGGTGTTTCCCGTGTAAACACCAGTGTTGTACCGCAACCCTGTAGGGTGGGCTAGTGTAGAAGCCTAATTATTCAGCACCCATTCAGGATACAAACCACCGTTAGCCAGCTCTTCTAGATAAACATAATGAATTTATTAGGGATAGAATAGAAAGACACGTACATGGAGGATGCTCTGTACTAGTGTACATTCGAGCAGCCTAATACAAGGAAGTAATACACGATCTTTTATAGTATTAAACCACAAAAATAATTCAACGTCTTATTGGTTCTTTGGCTTTGACGTATGACTACTTCTCCATTATGGCTGAGGTCGTTTTTCCTATCATACCATATATAGTAACAAAAAGCATAGAAAAGGATTTTACACAAGGTGGCCTACGTGCCTAATATCACATGGTCCATCTTGTGACAGAACTTGAGAACATCACGTACTCAGACTGGTACTTTCCAGAAGGGGATTGCTTCAGCTAGCATGCAATGACGATGATATTTCCTGATGGCTGTTCAGAGGGCAAGCCTTTCAACATAATGTGTTCCTAGCAGTAGCGAATTACATTTGTAGGCCTCTTTACTTAATGCTAGGCCTGTGCAGAGATTGTCATTGTGTATCACAGGGGCCACTAGGCATAGCATCCCTAAGATCTGTAAAATGGGATTCCACATTCCGCCCTCTGATACTCAATGACAAATCTAAGGGTCATGGTGTATTGCTCTCATTTATACCTCTTGTTCGTCGCTGTTGTCATCCTTATATCTTTTTCTTTGATAATGTGTGTGTTTCTGGTGATAGTTTTTTTTTTTCAAGAGTAGGGCCAGGAAGGATGGACAAACTGGTATGAGCACACATATCGTTAACAGTGCCACGATCCCTATCGCTAGTACCTCTACCAACCAGGTACCCCAACCCCTGAACCATGCTGCTATTCGATCCAGCATTCCTCTGACGTCTGTCCTATCTGCCACTTTCCCAGCTCCTTCTTCTACCTTTTTTTATATCCTCTATTTCCTTTCTTATATTCCCCACGTTGGTGTCCTCTTCCTGTGCACCCCGCCAGGTGTTCTCTTTTCCCCCTTCTGTAATTCTGTTCTATGCGCCATTTTTGGTAGCACGAATGCTAGGTAGCAGGTACCTTGCCAACCTGCTGGCAATTTAAAAAAATGCAGATGTCCCACATATAATAAATATTCCTTTGGGAGGTGTCAGGCCTATGGACAAGCCTGTTGTGTCATTTCTTTTGTAGTCCGGGCTCAATGTTGTATTGCAAATACTATGTCCCACATCAATTTCGTTTTTGCTAGTGTCTGCGTTACCTCTTCACAAACACCATCGTGCCTTTATTTCTGTATCTATGGCCAGGCATGGTATTCATTGTTCTGAGCCATGATCCCTTTCAGTGTAACCCTTCCCTCTTTCTGTTGTAAATGCATTCAATAAATTCTCTTCTTCTTTCTTCGGGTTCTAATCTCCTACACTTCTTTCTTCTCCTTCTATCTTCTTCCTTCAATTTATTTGACACTCTTTCTACCAATTTTCCTTGCATATCACCTACATAAGGTTCATCTTCCAAACCATACTCATCCCTTTTTCTCCTCATTTCTCCTTTGTTTATATTACTCTTATTCTCTCCTTTTTTTCTTTTCTCTGTTCTCATTCCTTTTAAATTTCCCCCTAACATATTATCTAATATGTTACATGCCACGAATTCTGTGAGGGGCATTTAAGTGTAATTTCTTTTCTCCTGTCTAGTGGTCGGTAGGTGGGTACATATATAACAATCAGACACATTTGCTAGTTCTTTATACATTGATACCATTTGCACAAATGTATTGTCCTTATAATCTTCTCCATCTTCTTTCCATTTTGTATATTTCACCCATTTTGTTTTATCCTCCACCCTCTCATGTTATTTTGAGATATTGTTGTTCTCACCACCTGTTGTTCTTTCACCTTGGAAATTTTTGGGGATGTAGTGTTCCTGGTCGAGCCATGGAATGTGTATGTCGTCTTTATATACTATCAGGATTGTTGTTAGTACTATAGCTGCTACTGGGGTGAGTAATGCTGTGACCACCACGGGCCACTTCTTCTGCTCCTTTTTCTTACGTTGTAATCTTAAATCCATGTCGCCTTATAGGGTGTGGTTGGATGTGGCTAGCCCTTGAAACCAGTTCTATTGGTATGTAACCTTTGGTACCTCCTTATTCCTGTAGGAGTGACACACGAGTAGTCTATTCCTTCTGTATATTTTCGGGGCGACGTTGAATGCTATTTGACACTTGTAGTTATGCAGAGTATAAAGGGATGAATCCCAGTGTCCACTGACCCAAGGGATGGCCCTTTTTTCCTATTTTTTTTTTGCCGTATTCCTAATTGGAAGAGGCACCTCCCAATGACACTACAAACCGCACTGATCCTAGTGACCAGCTGCTTCCGTAGGACTGGGATCTGTACCTCTTGGCGCAAATTTGTCTAGCGGACTTTTAGTATTCTGTTCATATATATCCTGATGTCTTTAATACTTAAGTGGCCTTGCTTGACTCTCCGACTCCTGTGGAGAGTAGAACGAGCAGTTCTGAAAGAGTATCCTGGTGTCTTGAAGGACCCGCTTGTACCCTCTGACTCCTGTGGGGTTGCAGCAAGAGCAGTCCAAGAACAAGGCTCTGGTGTACTGGGGAACCCGCTTACACTCTCCGACTCCTGTGGGAGTGTAGCACGAGCAGTTCCGTCAGTGTTGGCTGGTGGCGCTTGTTGAACGAAGGTTGTACCGCTGTGATGAAGGTGGCATTACTCTCATCGGCAACTTTGTTGGCGGCTGGTCGTCCTTTGGTCCAGCGGCCTTCTTGGTGTGTGAGGTATGGACCCAGGATGTGATGCCCTCACACTTGACTGCTGTGGCTGTTGTCAATAAGACTTGGTGTGGTCCCTTCCACCGTTGTTGAAGGCAGTGACGTCTGGTGTGGCCTTTACCCACACCCAGTCTCTAGGATGCAGTCGTGTTCTGGTGGTGTACCTTCTTGGTGTAATAGCTGTGGATCCAGGAGGTCATTCCCTCCTACTTTTCAGGAGACCCAAGCCCAATCTCCCTGTTGGAGATCATGTCCAGGTAGTGTTGTGCAGCCAGGAATGACCTGCAGCACCTAATGCTGAAGGTAAGGTAAATTGCTGTCAAAATGTCTTATCAGACAATAACTTCTCAGCACCAGACATGTTCATAGGCCAGTCAAACAGTATCTCAGTCGGTGCTCACTTTGACAGCTTTGTCAAGGGTGCCTTTCTTGACCAATGAAGCAAGCGGTAGTGCATCAATCTAGAACCGCTCAGCAGATGCACAAAATCTTATAAAGGGACATATCAGACTGGTTTTATGGGGTAAGTAGCACACTCTTAAACTGAAATCAACACTCAAAAAATAAATAACAATTACACTCAGTAACAGTGGAATATTCACACAAACTATTTCACCAAACAAATGGTGATCCAAAGGTCAGGAGAAAACACATGTTACACTGGTATACAGTCAGTATATTTTTTAACATAGCATTGTATCCCATTATTCTATTTCAACACCCTGAATATCTGCATCAATGCTGGAAGGGTTGGGACTTTGCAGGCATCACCGCCATCAGAAGTCACTTCCCCTTTTTCGTACAAGTGTGATGTTCTGAAATGCTGATGTTCCTTTAAGATATTATATTTATTTTATTTATTTATATTTGGCACCCTCATCATCAGAGGTTTATTACTCATAGCTGTATTGCAGTACTACCTAGCACATCCTAAGGTAGTAGTAACTCTATCCTAATATAGGTATTTTCAATACCCAAAACCAGTTTGGAGAATATTTAGTTGCAATCTACCAACACATGAAGGCAATCCATGTCACTGCGCTCATTAAGATATACCACGGAAGACTCCCATTAATTATGAAAACATAAAACGTAACATAGACAGACGGATACAGAAACCACATCTTCTTGTCCATGTTCTGAAACCTAGGAAAAAACATGGATAGAAAAATACTCCTCCTGCCGCCAATTATATTCACATATATATTATATTAAAATTAACTGTAACATTCAGCTCTACATTTATTTTACTTTTCTACTTGGAACGTCATATTGCAACAACCCGTGGCTTTACCCATTGGAGTCATGCCCAGAGTCTGTGGTTTTCAGAAATGGGGAAGGTAATCTTAACTGCTACAATTTAATATAGGGACGGGACCTGGCAGATAAATGCATAAAATAAAATACCATAAAAATAAAACACATTTGTGACAAATGTGCTGCATTTTTTTTTTTTTCATTCATTGCCCTTTTGACACCCTGGTTGCACTCACATGACTTCAACATACTACATGTACTGCAGATGTTTAAACATCCACTTGTGTTATTTTCTTTTAGCCTCTCATTAAGTGAAATCGATCAGTCACTAACACGTCATGTGTAATCATTATTACTGCACTAATGTGTTTATTTAAAATACCAATACACCTTAGTAGAAGTTTGTTATTACATAATTAACTCACTCTACACCCCAACAACAACCCACATTTTTATATATCTGTTATTTCCTTATATTATTTACAATTCATCACATTTTAACACTTCTGTTAATTTCTATATCTCTTCTGTCATTGAACATGACTAAATTATTAGTATGTACTCTATAGAGCTATGAAGAAATACACAACCAGGGGTATGGAACTACCGTAAACAAATGCCCAGCACAATTCTTCCAGAATGCTCTCTCATCAGATGCAAATATCTGCAGAAGCTCGAAAGCAAAATTTTGTTATTCCTTGCTTTCAAAATACCTTCACAAACAATGTAACTAGGAAAGAAACATTCTGCTAAACTACCATGATATTTTAGGTGTCATTTCTTTGAAGCATCATTTAGTAAAATGTGCGGATGCATGGTGGTATTTCCAACATTTATATTCATAACAGGAAAAATCAATGTAACCTTTTCATCAAAGTTACACATTGCCATAGTAGTTCCTGGCATGAACAAAACTACTTTGTGCCAAAACTACTTTGTGCCAATATTCTTCGTATGGAAGAGCAGAATGGTGTCACTACCACTGAAGCCAGCCAATAAACAGAGAGACAGAATTCAAATAACAAAAGATCTGTGATAACCAGTTTATGGCAGAATTCTTAAAGAAAATCACAAAGTGCACCCATGGTATCTGTTCCTGCATTAGTGAAGATTTACAGCTTTTATACATGAGCTAGCATTTAATGAGGCAGACCAGGAAATCGAACTCCTAGACAATATTTGTAAACACCATTTTAGCAGGAGGAAAATATGCATGTCTTTTTACAGGACAAGTAGACTGATGACACAAACTGTCCCATGGACAATTTAGAAATTTTATACAATTCCACACTCCTGACAACATATTGTTAACTGCTGCAAATGAATCCTCTGTTCCCTCCAGACTAAATTTGTTCACTGTAAGAATTTTGGCAACCTTTGCATGGGTCAAATATTTTTAAATGTAATCCCTACATAAGAAAGTTCTAATTTGTTGTACACCTGTGGTTCCTAACCTTTTTACTCCTGGGGACCACCAGTGAAACATTACTGGAAGCCAGGTACCCCCAAGCAATTTGCACAATTTAAATTTCAAACATGAAATCATTCTTTTTATATTGAAAAAATATGCAAAAATCTAAACATTTTATTGGAAATGTTGGTGCTGCATCTTGGCGACCAACTTTTCAATTTTTACTTTTATTTAGGAAAGGTGACTCCTTCTGGCAATTTTTTTTAAAATTATCTCCGGGGCTATTTCTGTTATTATTTTTAGGTACATAAGATCTAAGAAAGCTTTTATACATAAATATGTGGTGGGGAAAGGAAGTAAACCATAAGTGTCTCTCTTCTCCCTATCCTTTTTGTCACATTTAATTAATTTTTATTATAGCATCTCTCATACCAGTGTAGGTGTTGGAGCACTTTACAGCACTTTAAAATGAAAGACTGGGAAAAAACAGCTTTCTAATTTGTGCTATGCAGTTGGCATGCAGCTCCTTGATTGCAGTTCATAGCTCACTGTGCTAGATTACTATTATGAACTCTACAGTAACTAAAGAATCTCTGTGACAAAAGCAGTAACCCACTGTGCCATCCACATAAAATACTGTTTTTTTTTTCATGATACACATCCTTTGCAGCCTGCATATTAACCATCTGCACTATCTTTCAGTCAAAAATGCCACTGTCCAAAACTCTCATTCCTCCCCAGCAGGTACATTAATCACTGGAGTTATCTTGACGCTTTTATTTTCGCTGTACAATTCTCTTTGCAGTGCTTTTAAAGCCATTAACAAGTAATAAAGTCTGAATTTTGTGTCTTATTACGTGTGATAACTTAACAATTAAACTTAAATTTTCTACAGTGTCTAAGCATGTTACAGCCATCCCTTGTCTACTTGCAAACCTTTCCCATACTCAGTCTAGCGCCAAATGATAGTATAGTAATTGGAGTAGTGGTCACATTTTTCAGGCCAGTGTATCGCCTTCTTACAATCCTCCCACAAATCTCATGTTACAATAATGCTAAACAATGTATCCGGATCCTTCCAAAGCAGCCCTTCCCATGGCTATTATTCTGTTTAACTCTGTACATTTTTATGTACGTCGAGAGACTGTGTCTTGTGATCTCCAGCTGTGTGTTTGTATTGCTGAGCACCTCCTTCCACATCTTGATGTTATGGATTGTGTGATGTGCATACATGGACATATCCCATAGTAAATTGAGTGATCCCTCTCGCCCCTTGCCAATACATTTTTCCATTTCATTTGATATCTGTTCGTACTTCTGTTCATGTTTTCTAATTGCGTTAGCCACTTCCTCTTTACCCTGGCTATGGAATAACTGTCTAATTCTTTCACAAGGTCTCTTACGTTTTGCTTTTATTTTTCACTTCCTCATCCATCAAACGCCATGCCAGGGTGCGGCTTTCACGTTCCGTCTCTGCCTGCTGTTGTAGAGGCAGCTCAGAGTGTGTGGTCCCTGTTGTGGTGCCCTCACGCTGTAGTGTATTTCCCAAATGTCTTCAAACAAAATCGATGTTTTGTTCCTGTGACTGTGCACTTGTCACAGGAAGAGAGCTTGACAAGCCCCTATTATCTCTATTTTTTTTTTTTCTTCGTCCTCCAATCTTCCCTGCCCTTGTCAGCCCCCCCACCATGTGGAGGAAACCATTCTTTAGTTCAGTTTTTTTTTTTTTTTTTTATCCTCCACATACAGGACAGCCCCACATTCAAGGGACATCCCATATGCTACTAGCATGTAGGCGTCATTGTAAAGCACCACACATGTCCGCAAAGCCACAGAAACACTACTGTCATTTTCCTTGCAAAGTCAAAGTCTAAGTACAGTGGTGCCTATAGGCCTTCTTTCACCTCTATTTGGTACGCTGGACTGTCCTTGGGCTATGTTGATGTGTCTCTACTTTGCCTTTACTAAGAGGGTTCCTCGTGACTGTCTTACCCTAGCCTTTTGTTACATAACACGAAGACAATTACAATCGTTCCAGAAAACAGTAGGATGTCAGTGTATTTTTTTTCTTTTTACACCGCTCATACCCCATGACACAGAAGGGGTAACAATGGGTATATTCACACACGCAGCCTCTCTTTGCCAGCCGCAATTATTGATTAGTAAAAGCAGGAAGCAAGCCGGTCTGCATCCATGCCACAATTTCAGCCAGCCATGTCCACCTTAGCTCACACAAAGTTTGAAATCAGACAGTACCCAAGGTGCTAGTGACGGCGTCCACACTGGCGTCCTTTGAGGTGAATCAAGAGATGACAGAATAGTCAGGAGGGACAGGGTGCGGCTGTATGATATTGGAAACTAGACCAGATCCTTGGCCAGTGACACACAGATAATGCAATAGCGGTGAACAAGTCAAGCAACCACATGTGACGGCAGAACCATAGACAAGGGTCACAGTACAACTAGCCCTGTGGGGTGATCCTACTCCCACCCCTTGTATCAATATGTAGTGAGTGCAGGGGGGGTGTTTGTACTGTGTGATGTTTGCAGATTAAATCAGTCAATTGTCATAAAAATCTGTATTATGTCGCCCAGGAGTCCACCCACCTAGTCTTAAATTTTCTAAAAATTCTTATCCTAAATCACAAATGCATGCAGTCAAAATAAATCACAGTACAACACCTTGTGGTGAACCCTTCCTTCATTATTCAAAAACCACTTTCGCACACACACGTATTTATATCTCAAAAACCACTTTCACACACACACGGATTTATACCTCAAAAAGCACTTTCGCACACACACGGATTTATACCTCAAAAACCACTTTCACACACACACGTAATCAAACCAGCATCTATAGTCTACACCATTTCACATGAGTAGCCGATAGTTCAATATGCCATGAGCATTGTTCAAAGAGCTGCAATATCACAGGAAACAGAGAACATAACAATTCTTTAACACAACAAACAGAGCCTGCCTGCTCCACTGGAATGAACCACTATCATCCAGTTACTGGAATGAACCACTATCACTCCTATAAACACAAGGATGCTGACATCACATGCCAGTTCCTCTTAAATGTACACATAGAACCTGGAACGGACCACTACCATTCCATTTCACATCTGGGCAACGCCCTTTTAACCTGGGGTTGGCTTGGCGCCTACAACACCCTCTCTGGCCAGAGTTATCCGCCCCAGCCCCTCCGGCTGGGGACTGCAAACAGCGACTCGCGCTGTGTTCTGAAGCAACACCGCTAGTTGCCTCTATTCCTCGGACTTCTTTTTTTTAACAGTAACAAGCTACATGAAATACAGGAAGCTATTCTAAGTATACAGCTGCAGCGCAGGGAGGAAGGAAATGGTGTAATACAATGGAAGAACCAAATTAACACAGAATGCTAGCAGCCTGCGGACGGCTATAGTGAACTATCTGAATGTTTTCACGAGGTGCATTATCGGAGCCCGCAACAGAAGACAACAGAGGAAGAAATGCCCTTGGCATGCCACCGGAGACAGAGAAGAAAAAAAAAATGTCATTACAAAAAGCTGGCTAAGGGGTACGGCAAATAGAAATATTAACCATAAATGCATAACCACTCTATGGAGGAAACATATTAATGAAACACCCCAGTTACCTCCCTGTTTCGCAATATTTACACCGAAAATACAGTAGAGCAAACAGCGAGAGCAGGACCACGAAGCAGCAATAGATACTCACGACAGCTCCAGACTCCGTCGCAGGAGGGGCCCTGTCCAATGGGTCAGCTGTCGCCCCAACCGAAACAGGAGCCGGGCTGAAGGAAGCTATTCACTGAACGAGACCGCAATTCTCCACCAAATGTAGAAGCCTAATTATTCAGCACCCATTCAGGATACAAACGACCGTTAGCCAGCTCTTCTAGATAAACATAATGAATTTATTAGGGATAGAATAGAAAGACATGTAGATGGAGGATGCTCTGTACTAGTGTACACTCGAGCAGCCTAATACAAGGAAGTAATACACGATCTTTTATAGTATTAAACCACAAAAATAATTCAACGTCTTATTGGTTCTTTGGCTTTGACGTATACCTACTTCTCCATTATGGCTGAGGTCGTTTTTCCTATCATACCATATATAGTAACAAAAAGCATAGAAAAGGATTTTACACAAGGTGGCCTACGTGCCTAATATCACATGGTCCATCTTGTGACAGAACTTGAGAACATCACGTACTCAGACTGGTACTTTCCAGAAGGGGATTGCTTCAGCTAGCATGCAATGACGATGATATTTCCTGTTGGCTGTTCAGAGGGCAAGCCTTGCAACATAATGTGTTCCTAGCAGTAGCGAATTACATTTGTAGGCCTCTTTACTTAATGCTAGGCCTGTGCAGAGATTGTCATTGTGTATCACAGGGGCCACTAGGCATAGCATCCCTAAGAACTGTAAAATGGGATTCCACACTAGGTATTCTCCCTACCAAGTTATTCCAATAAGATCCACGCCACAGATCCAACATCAGTATCCTATTAAACGTAAGGCTAAAGCACCGATGAGAGAACTTCTCACACAACCTGAGTACCTGGGAGTAATTGAACACTACATCTCTGCAATGAATAAACCTTTGTTTCCTGTAAAGAAACCAGACCATCCATCTAGAATAGTCTTAGATTACAGACACTTGAACACTGACACAGGCACATTTGCAACACAAAATTCATATAGCATAGCACTAATAAACAACACTGTAGGCAAAAAATACAATACAACCTTGGATATTTCCAGTGTTTTTTCTGCCAAAATCTAGCGCCTGAAAGTAGGGACTTCAGCACCTTCACAATGCTCAGCTCTCACAAAAATGTTTTCCGTTTACACCAGGAGTATAAGAACATTCCAGGATTGTTCTCTGTCCATGTGATATCAATATTACATGATATTGGTTCCAAGGCATTGTCCTATGTGGATGACATCTATCTCACAGATGACAACCTCAACACACATTTAGCCAGGGTGGATCACATTGTTTTAGGATTTGCCACCCAAAGCTTCAAATTCAACTTCAAGAAAATCTGAAATGCTTTTCATAATGTCCTATTTTTATGACACACATTTTCAGATGAGGGTTAGATCCTACCCCACAATTTGTAGAGAAAAACACACAATTACAACTTCCCAATACCATCAAGAGACTCCAGTCATTGCTGGGTTTCTTCAATTTTGGCAAAACCTACGTTCCAGAACATGCACAACGCATGAAACCTCTACACAACTCAATACGTCCAGACTTATCAAGCAAACATTGGACACCACAACACACACAAATTCTTAGAGCATTATGGATTGTCATGCTTGAAACAAAACACTTACACACACGAGACGCCAAAACAAACTTGGTAATCAGGGTAATTCCTGGTGCCATTGGGTTAACCTGTGTCACCTTTCAATGAGGGTGACACTGTCCCCATAGCACTCAAATCATATTTGTACTCCAATGCAGAACAACATTTTGCACTAACAGAAAAGATACTGTCTGCTGTTCAGATGGCTGTCATTAAGGAGGGGCCACTTGCCAGGGGAAACACATTTTTGTTGTCACCTCGATACTTGCCCTAGAGGCAAGCATTCCAAATGCAAAATCATTACATCTATGTTGATTATGTTTTGGACTCAAACTTCAGACCCAGGAAAATCCTTCAATATGGACTTGAGAACCCCATCTCTACTAACATCTTTCCTCTTGGTCAGTAAAGAGTAAACAATCATCATGTATACTGATGGTTCAACGCAACCAGCTGTAAGTATCAAACATCAATACTATGTGGCTTACGCAGCTGTCAGTGGAGTAATGAGGGATGGTGAATACCGTCCTCTGCATACCTGATACAAACCCTAGTGGACTGCACATAACTAATTGCAGAGCTTAAAGCTCTAATTCTGGCAGTGGAACATATAGGGGGTCATTACGACCCTGGCGGTCTGAGACCGCCAGGGCTAAAGTGGCGTCCATACCGCCAACAGGCTGGCGGTACGGAGACCCGTATATCGACCGCGGCGGTAGCGCCGCGGTTGCACCGCCGGGGCCGGCGGTTTCCTGACGTTTTAGCCCCAGCGGTGATAATCCGCCAGGGCAGCGCTGCAAGCAGCGCTGCCCTGGGGATTATGACTTCCCTACAGCCAGCCTGTTTCTGGCAGTTTGCACTGCCAGGAAGAGGCTGGCGGTAAGGGGAGTCCTGGGGCCCCTGGGGGCCCCTGCACTGCCCATGCCACTGGCCTAACAGGGCCCTAACAGGGCCCGTGCAGCTTTTCATAGCATAGCATACAGTGAAGTGAAAAGCGCGACGGGTGCAACTGCACCCGTCGCACGGCCACAACACCGCCGGCTCCATTAGGAGCCGGCTCCTATGTTGCGGCCGCATCCCCGCTGGGCCAGCGGGCGTAAACTAGGTTTGCGCCCGCCGGCCCAGCGGGGATGTTGTAATGGGCACTGCGGGAGTGCAGCCGCATTGGCGGCCGCATGGCGGTTACAGCTTGGCGGGTGGCTTCTGACCCCCATAGATCTTGAACTTTCAACTTTGATTGTGTGTGAATCATATTACTGTGCCCAGTCCTTCAATGAATACTTACATCATCAACACCTTAATAGGTACAGAGATTCCAAGGGTAACACCATTAAACACAAATTATTGTGGGGGGAAAATGGCTGATCTGGAGGAGGAGCTGCCTCAGGCCCTTTTCATCCATACATTGGGTCACCAACGTGTAGGAATATATTTTGTAGGAAACTCTTTGGCTGGTGAAGCTGCCAAATCTGCAGTACCTATGGCTTCTGTTGTTGTGATTACTCATTCTCAGATGAGAATGGATGATAAAACTTTGGCAGCTAATAAAGCTTCTGCTGATTGCAAGCCCTTACCAAAAGCATATCCTACAAAATATTCCCGCCACTTAAGTGTCCAAAAGATTGCAACAATTGCAGGGGTTGGTGATTGCGTAATCTCCAACCAAGACCAGAGAGCAGATCTCATTAAAGCAGCGCATAAGGATGTTGCTTCTGCCCAGCCCGGTGTGGCGGTTACCATTTCACTCTTACATAAATGCTATAGGTGTCCCAGGCTTTACAAACAGACCAATCAATACGCCAGTTGTGGCATTTGCCAACAAATGAAAGGGGCCACCATCCAATGCCCACCAGAGACACCCCTCTTAATTTCCAACAAACCACTACTGTGTGTGTACCTGGACCACTGAGGTCCCTTAAAACGAGATGGTGCATACAAATATATTCTAGTCGCTGTAGATTCATGATCTATATTTCAGTGGGTGTGGCCTCAATGACTGGCTGACACTCAAACTGTTATTATAGATTTGCAAGACTTTATTGAGACATATCCAGTCGCAGCATTGCACTTGGACCAGGGCCCTGCCTTTGCCTAAAAGGAATTCAGAGACACCATGAACATGATGGGTGTTGGGGTGAATTACAGTTCTCCATGTCATCCCAAAGAAAATGTCATTGTGGAGCAAAAAAAAACAAGACTTGAAGCAATCCTTAACAGCAAGAGTATTAGGTTTCTGGTTGCAGCTGGCTTCATCACCTATATGTGGTCCAGAGAGCACTAAATATTCTGCCCAAAAGGTCTTTAAGAGGACGTACCCCTCATGAAGTCCTCTTGGGGATACTTATGTATGTCCCAGATCTTGATGGCCCTGGTGCTGTGGCATCAGAAACACCTTTTGATGTAAATGAAAGTGTCACTGTTTTACAGGGAACACAACAGTTTCAGGATGAAAACACATTTGCATTTGCTGCTGCGTGGGAAATGAGGGATTTGCAACCATACACAGGCTGGATTCCTAAACCTAGGGATCTGGTTCATGAAAAAATACATGTGAAGAAGGAGTTTGGCCCATCATATTGAGCACCAATCCAAGTTTTGGAAAAACACTGACCCACAACTTTCTTTCTTCCACCACTTCCTCGTTCTAAAAAAAATGCTTTGTTTCAAATGACAATGTCAAATTGCACTATGTGGCCAATCCTGCACAGTAGACCAAGAGGATTCCCGGGTAGTTCCCATACCTCTCTCACTACCCCAGGGGATATAGCTCTTCAAGCACTATACAATCCTACAATTATTTCCCTGAGTTTGGGGAGGGTAAAGAATGAACTTTTGTAGATTTCTGTCACTACTTCGACAAGAAATGGCCAAGTTGTATACAGGAGTCTCTAACCTTTTTTGTAGTAAAAGCTACTTATGATGATGAAAATCATTCAGACCTACAAATATTATTAGAATTTTAATACTGACCACATCAGTCAAGTTTACATTTTTGGTTTAAATTTAAGCTTTTCAGTTTTGTAGGCTCAGTTACACACAGAAGAGCTACTTCTGAGTAGCTCGAGAGCTACTAGTAGCTCACAAGCTACTCGTTGGGGACCCCTGAATGCTATTCAAACGCAACACAAATTAATGAAATTGTTTATTATGAACCTCCATTGGGTACGTGTACCAGTTATGCATCAGCTCCAACTTTTGCACAAAGTGCCTCTGGTTACTTTGCAGACATAGATGACTTTTCTTCACACTCTTCTGCATCTGCAACTGTACCTATATCAAGAGCACATAAGCTTTTCAACTGGCTTGAACATAATTACTTGGTTCTTCCATGGTACTACCTGTAGATACTACTGATACTGCTTGCATTTCTGCTTTGGATTGGGTTTGTCATCGTTTTCTTTCTGTTGATATATGGTAATTATCTTCCTGAACGCTCTGTTGTTGAGCTGGTGGATCAGGTTTTAACAACTTACCTATCATCACTTAAGGTCCAAAGAGACTTGTCCCTTATGATTATTTCGGCTGTTCCAGTTTTTGATGGGATTGTTTGGGATTAAGTACTGTATCATATCTTCGACCCTACAGAAGTGATTCAAATTCCACATGTTTTGAAAATATCAATGATTAATAGTATTACATCAGAGGTCGTGTCAATTTACTGGGATATAAAAACATTTGATTCTATTTTTTCTGAGCTTGAATATTACACTGTGTTTGAAAGTGAAGATGTTTATATGAAAACAGCAAATTATGGGGAAATGTTTTGTTATCACCATTACGGGCATCATTTTCTGGACTGAGTTGGTACCCCAAGATTAGTTTATAATTACACACATTGGAAACATTGTCCAACTCTAAGAGTGGGGAGTTCCAAAACATACATAAGAACATTTGCATATTTTATTGGGCATGATGCTAAGAATGCTGAATCATGGTATTTCGTATTACCTCCCTCTAAATTGATAGAAATATTGCTAACTGACTCAAAATTGATTTATACGGATTCCTTTGTTTCATAGCTTGCCATTCAGGGCTATGAGTTTAGGATAAAGTGGATTTACTTGAAGAGTGCGTGGGAAACACAAGATTTGCAAATACAGGATAGGGAAGGTTTATTTTGAGCATGCTTTATTCCATTACAAATGGAAATGTCAAATTTGAATTTTAAATGACACAGTGCAGCAAACAACTTGCCTTGTGTTAGCAAAAATAAAATAACTGATCATGCCCAGTAGTCCTGCTTTTGCTAAATTTCACAATTGGCAAAAGATTTTAAATGTCACTGAAGATCAGCTCAATAGTTCTGTAAGTCATTCTATGATCTATAAACAGATATCTTTGCATTGCACATGTAATGGGGCCGTGGCTAACTTGACTTTTTCTCTGAAGTGTATTCCTGTTGCTTTGATTCACTCAGTGTTTCAATTGCTTTGAATGAAAGTTATTTGATGCTGAGTGATGAAGGATGTTGTCGTATGAAATCTGGAGTCTCCTACGTGATTTCAGTTTCTCAGATGGTAACTTGCTGCGACAAAGTGTTATTGTCCCCCATGCATGAGATAAAAGTGGTAGAATTGTGGCCTCACGTCGCTACTTCAAATGCAAAGTTTTACAAGCTAAGCAGATTGAAGGCTCTTTCATTTCTAAAACACTTGGGGCATATTTATAATGCCCTAGCGCCACCTTGCGCCACATTAACGTAATTATTATTGATGTTAATGTGACCCAACAAGGACGAAATCCCTGCGCCTTATTTACAGGGTGGCGCAATGCATGCTTTGTGCCACTCTGTAACCCTTTGCACTACATTATGCCTGCACCACAAATAATGTATGCAAAGGTGAAAAAATGGCAGAAGGAAATTTATGAGAGTACCTTGCGCCATTTTTTCGTGGCACTTTTAACGCCTGCTTAAGAGCAAGCATTAAAAGGGGACTTCCATTCTTTAGAATGGGGCCCTATGTACTCTGCAGGAGTAGCGCCAATATTTTGGCACTACTCCTGCAGAGTACATCAATAGTGTTATGAAGAATGACGGTATTGATCCCTACCCTGCACCATGGCGGACCGTATTTTAAATATGGCGCACACATGGTGGCAGTAGGGGGATGCTAAGGTGTGCACTGAGTGCAGCGCCACTTTCCATAAATCTGCCCCTCAGCTCTTACATCAGTCCGAGAAACCTATGACCTCCACTTGCCAATATTGTCTATAGAGATATAATCCTATTAAATACCAACTTCTCCCAACAATTTGGTGAAGTGGTGAGCAAGAATTTTAATGCATCTAACACTGCTGGGATTGTACACTTTTTTAAGGCTGTTGGTTCTGGGTTTATCAGCACTTTCCAGATCATGTTCAAAGTTATACCTTCAGCCATCCACTCCCATTTTCTCATTTTTTGAGTGTTTTTGGTGGATTCCCAATAACTTTGGCACTAATTGGAAATATTTTACTGTGGCTATTTTTGATTCAGCCATCCACTCACATTTTGTTGAGTGTTTGTGGTGGAGTCCCAATAACTTAGGCACTAATTGGCAGTATTCTGCTGTTTACTGTTTTTGAGTGTTTATAGTGGTTTTCCAATAACTTTGGAACTAATTGGCAGTATTCTGGTGTTGCTACTTTCAATTCACAATGGCTCCCCATCTCATCAAAGTGGAAAAATTGAACATCCACCAGCAACACTGTGCTGTGAATGCATGATGTAGTATTTGAGAGCATCACTGCTCGAGAAACTTGAACTGAATTGGTCACTGTCATTCAGACCGGTTCTCACCTGTGTGTAGCCAATTTTCAGTTGCCTGTGGTGCTTCTTCGAATGCACACCATAGATGTGTATTTCTATGCTACTTGTACCTTCTTTGGACACTGACCTGATAATGTTCTCAATGATGTTTCATTGCCAGACATGCCCATTGAGATTGTGGTTGTTACAGGATGAATCCTATGAGCTGCTACTTGTGGATGCCATGGCTCCTTGTGCTTCTACATCTGGCATTGCATGGAACACAACCTCCTCGTCTGGACCTGTGGTTGAGGAACTTGCACGTGTGTTCTGTGGGTTTTACATCTAACAAACTGGTCAACTTATCGTGTGCTGAAGTGGGGTCCTTCCTGGCTTCGATCTCTTTTGAAGGCTGCATCACTGTATCAGTGGATGTTTGAATGGGTGCAAGAGGGTTTGACTGGGTCTGTGAATGGGTGCATGAGGGTGTGATTGGGTCTTCAAATAGGTTTGTGAAGTTATGTCTGAGTCTGTGAATAGGTGCATGAGGCTGTAATTGGGTCTGCATATGGGTGCTCCAGGGTATGAGTGGATTTGCAAATGAGTGTGTGATGGTGTGACTAGATCTGTGAATGGGCGCTTGAAGGTGTGATTGAGTCTGTGAATGGGTGCGTGAGTGGATCTGAGAATGGGTGCATCAGGGTGCGAGTGTAAATGCATACATTAAGGTATGGCTGGATCTGTGAATGGGTGCATGAGAGTGTGGTTGGATCTGTAAATGGGTGCATCATGGTGTGAAAGGATCTGTGAATGGATGCGTCATGATGTGAGTGGATCTATGAATGGATGCATGAGGGTAGAAGTGGATCTGCGTATGGTGACCATAGATGTGGTTTCTTTATATACTTGTATCAAACATGATTTAGGTATTCCGGCATGTAAGTATTTTTTCAGGGACAAACCTTTCAAACTATACAATCACTCCAAATTACTCTTGAAAATGTTAAGATTTTGTTTAGAGAATAATTATTTCCTATATGAGAATCAGTGGTACAGAGAAGTCACGGGGACGGCGATGGGGAGTTGTTTCGCTCCTAGCTACGCATGTCTGTTTATTGGGTGGTCGGAGACCCAACATGTGATGTTTGATGAAAATGAGAAATGGCTGAGACATGTTATTTTCTGGACGAGATATATTGATCATATTTTTATCATTTGGGAAGGACCAGAGAGAATGTTATAGGATTTCTTGGATTGGCTATCCAGTAATGAGTTTAATTTGAGCTCCATACACAAATGTGATAGATCTGCTATGGAATTTTTGGATGTGTTAGTGACAGTGGAAGGGAATACCCTCCATACCAGCCTTTTTAGAAAAAGTACAGCAGGCAATAGTATTTTCAATGCCCAAAGCCATCACCCATCTAATTGAAGTGGAGCATTCCGTGTGGAGAGCTACTCAGAGCCAAGAGAAATTGCAGCACAGCTAAGATTTTTAGGAAAGAACACATGAATATGGTTGGAAGATTTAGATCTAGGGGATATACAGTGAGAGTTATCAGAGATGCCTGTCATAAGGTTTCCAAGGTACAACAAGAAAGTCTCCTTGTTCCTAAAGAACAGAAAGGAAAAGAAAATATTTTTAGATGCTTTACCACTTATAACTCTTACTCAGATCAGGTGATGAAGATCATGAAACAATATTGGCTCCTTATAAGAACAGATAAAGTGAACAGTCAGCTAGTTAGTCCCTATCCAAGGATAACGTATAGGAAGAGTAGTTCTCTACGGGATATGCTGGTATATAGCTGTATGATAAAGAAGCAGGGTACATTCCTTGAAAGTCAGCAGGATTTTTACAGGTGTGCTAAATGTAAGGCCTGCAAAAATAGTGTGAATCGTAAGACATATGTTTTACCCACAGGCAAGGAAGTTAGGATTAAAAAATTCCTGAATTGTAATTCTGATTTCTCTGTGCATATAATATCCTGCCCGTGTGGACTCCGGCATGTGGGCAGTACAATTTTTCCAGTAAAAAAGCATATTTTAAAACATTGGCATGCCATCAAAAATATTGATGCAAACTATCCAGTGGCACAACACTGTAGACTGGTACATGAAGGAAAGATTGATAGTATGTCTTTTTTCGGAATTGACAGGGTGCTGCTGACTCCAAGAAGAGGAGACAGGGAACAGACTCTCAGAAAGATGGAATCCGAGTACATAGTGAGATTGAACAGCAGACATCCATGGGGATTGAACCAGGACAAAGAGTTTTTTTAACATGTTGGTTAGAAAATTCAAAAATTGGATAGGGTTTTAACTTTGATATGGGTGCCTTGGTTTCGAGTTTATAATTGGCTTTTGTTAAATGATGTTGCTCACAACCCCACAGGAACTGCCTCTATGGGCTACATAATATTGATGTAATATGATACTATGACAAGTTTGGTAAATGATATGACTTTGTGATATAATAATGAACCACTTGGCAATTAAATTGAGTGGAGAATTGGGTAGAACGATGATGTATTCCACATTATGAGTAACGTGGTCAGTATTTTCTTTATGTTTATCAAACCACCGAGTATAAGTGGAGAATTTGATTTTATTCACTGATAATTGCATACATCAAAACATAAAATTATGTATGGCAGTTGGTTTATAATAATGTGAGAATTATAGCTAAATGAATATGTTTTTTGGTAGTAGGAAAAATGTGGGTAGTATTTTCTTTATGTTTAGTAAATTGCTCAGTAGTGTTTCTACTGGTGGTGGGGCTTTTGAAAAGATTTGTACTAAGAGCAACCAGCGACACTCTAGATTTGCTCATCTCAAATGTCTGTTTATCTAGCAAAGTTTTAAAGCATTGGATCAGCACAGTGCTATCCACGCTGAGCTAGATAGTGACATCTAGAGTGTCGCTGGTGTTGCAAGGTGCTCCTTACTAGAGCTGCTCTCCACCTACACTTCGGAACTACCCAGAGTTCTCTATTCTTTTTTGCATAATTTATGCATCACTCTAACCCTGAAAGGGATTTGTTTTGATATATATATATATATATATATATATATAAATATATATATATATATATATATATATATATATATATATATATTGCAGTTGCCAGGAGGTAGTTATAGTTAGGACCTAGGGGCATATTTATACTCTGTTTGCGTCGAATGTGCGTCAAGAACTTTGACGCACATTCAGCGTAAACCTTGCTCCATCTTTAAACTTTGACACCCGAGCCCGCAGACGTCAAAATTCCTCCGTGTGAGTCATTTTTTGGATGCGGGATTCTGCCTTGCGTTAATGACATGCAAAGTAGGCGTCCCGCCAAAAAAATGACTTTAAGGCCTGTGCGCCTTATTTATACTCCCGCATCATTTTGACGCACAGGAGAAGGTGGGCCTTAAAAACGGCACACAGCCTGATGTGTGCCGTTTTTTAACACCTGGGTCAGGGCAGGCGTTAATGGATCTGTGGGCTCACTTCCATGGTCTCTGACCATGGAAGGAGTCCAGAGGTGCCCTTCCCTGCCCCCAGGGACACCCCCTGCCACCCTCGCCCATCCCTGGAGGATACCCATGGATGGGGGGACCCATCCCAGGTAAGTACAGGTAAGATGAGGTAAGTATTTTTTTACATTTTTTTAAAGTGGCATAGGGGACCTAATATGGGCCCCCCCCCACATGCCACTATGCCCAATGGCCATGCCCAGGGGACAGAAGTCCCCTGGGCATGGCCATTGGTCAAGGGGGCATGACTCCTGTCTTTGCTAAGACAGGAGTCATTTCAATGGGGGGCATGATTTTTGCCTCAAACCTGACTTGCACCATTTTTTGACGCACAACCCCCATTTTCGCCTAAGCCGGCGCTGCCTGATTTGAGTCATTTATTTTTACTCTGACCAGTCCGCAGCGCCGGCTAACGTCATTCCTTAAATAAGGCACCCACATGTCGCATAGGAATGGCGTTAGTCGGCGGTAAAGTTTTTGACGCAAACTAGCACCGGCGCTGGTTTGCGTCAAAAAGTATAAATATGGACCCTAGTTTCTATTGGAAAACATTTTTTGGCTTGCTTATCCAGCTGCTGTGGGAAAAGGGCAAGGGGGCCTAGTCATCTTTGTGGCATTTTCTATTAGGAAATTGGAAGCTACATTTGTAGCTTCAAGGGCATGCTAGCAAATTTTTATTTATTATCTGCCAAAACATTTAAATTTTTGTTTAATTAACTTTTATTTTAACCTCTTTTCGGCACACTCAGTAGATATCATTGATGAGATCAGGAAGTTAGTTCCAGAGTGTGTAGATAAAGGGGAAAGTTACACATCAATCATATGGCGAGCGATTTTAACATTTCCAAATGTTTGCATGACAGGCACCATACATGTGGATTTACAAATGTTCAAGGAGACAATACTCGCCACTTTGTACACTTGAATTATGGTGAATGCCTAAATCAACTGATTTTATCGCATAATTGAATCTTTTCATCTGTTGCCCAGGAAAAAGGTAAAGTATGTCCACCCACTTTTACAGGAAAGGGTAAGGGCAGTACGATAGATTTTGTTTTGTTATTAGGGGATTTGGTTCATTATCTTGGAGATTACGAGGTGTGCCCACTTCCATACAGTGACCATAACACTGTCACCTTAAATGTAGTAACTTTTTCAACAAAGTACGCAAGGTAAGATCACACCCTTTGTCAGCTATTCAAAGAAAAAGGGGTGCAGGTTAAAGTGGGGTTCCATTGATCCAAAAACATTTTTAATTACCTGGTCATTGTGATCCCCAATGAGTTTCTCGGTTGTCTCTCTAAGGTGGATGATTCCCAAAAAGTCCTGGACAGTTTTTTGGGGATATGCAGAGTTATATCCAGTGGGCTTGCACTGAATAAATCACTTAAAGAGTGAGTGGGCTATTTGTGGTTTAACCCTGAGTGCACTGCAGCTCTCAAAGCTCTTAAGGTGGCCACTAATACAACCCCCATGTAACATGCTGACAATCAGAGACTCACGACTTGAGTATAAGCAAGCACTTCATCAAAGGAAACAAGACTTTAGGGTGAATGCATGGGAGGATCTAAATAAAGCAGCAAAACTAAAATATACCATACTTTTCTGGGAACTAGTCAATCACCCTTTTTTTGGGACAGTTCACCTATAGAGATTGACTGCCAAGGGGCATATTTATACTCGGTATGCGCCAGATTTGCGCCATTTTTTTGGGCGCAAATCCGGCGCAAACTTAACTCCATAGTTATACTTTGGTGCTAGACCCATCTAGCACCAAAAATATGGAGTTAGAGTAATTTTTTAGATGCGGGAAACTACCTTGCGCTAATGAGATGCAAGGTAGGCGTTCCCGTCCAAAAATGCCTCAAACACCCGTGCGCCATATTTATCCATCTGGGTGAAAATGGCTCACGGCAGGGGAAGGGCCTTAAAAAATGACTCTAAACCTGTTTAGAGTCATTTTTTAATGCCTGGGTCAGGGCAGGCTTTAAGGGACCTGTGGGCTCACTTCCATGGTCTCTGACCACAGGTGCCCTTCCCTGCCCCCAGGGACACCCCCTGCCACCCTCGCCCACCCCTATAGGACACCCATGGATGGGGGGACCAATCCCAGGTAAGTACAGGTAAGTTCAGGTAAGTATTATTATTATTTTTTTTTTTAAGTGACATAGGGGGGTCTAATTTGGGCCATCATACATGCCACTGTGCCCAGTGGCCATGCCCAGGGGACAGAAGTCCCCTGGGCATGGCCATTGGGCAGGGGGGCAGGACTCCTGTCTTTGCTAAGACAGGAGTAACTTCAATGCGGGTTGTGTGCCAAAAAATAACGGCGCAAGTCAGGTTTGAGCCATGATTTTTTACTCAAACCTGACTTGCACCATTTTTTGATGCACAACCCCCATTTTCCTCTACGCCAGCGCTGCCTGGTTTGAGTAATTTTTTTTTTACTCTGACCAGCCCGCAGCGCCAGCTAACATCAATCCTTAAATATGGCGCCCGCATGGTGCATAGGAATGGCGTTAGCCGGCAGTAAATTTTTTGCCGCAAACCAGCTCCAGCGCTGGTTTGTGCCAAAAAGTATGAATATGGGCCCAAATCTCCCAACAAGATTGGGTTGATCATTTTTCCCATATCATTAATTCTGATAAAAAGGAGTGCCCAGAGGATAAGGAATATGGGCGTGTTTTTCACTCTGTAGATGAAAATTGGACAGTTGACCTTGTGGATTTAGCCCCTGATACTGAAGCCATAGTGGGTGCCTCAAATGGGAAGGCTCCCGGACCCAATGGGGTACCAAATGACCTCTTTAAGTAAAATGTAGAGTTTTGGGCCACATTGGTCACTAATGTGTTGAGGGCTGCAGTGAAGGTTGGTCCGATTACTTCATGGAGATAATCTGTAATAGCACCCATCTATAAAAAAGGTGATCACAGTACACTTGTATACTACCACCCAATTTCATTGATAGATTCAACAATGAAGGTTTATGGGCAGGTTATCTTGGATAAGCTAGAGACCTAGTCATAGGCTAATTCCTTTTTCTGTCCAGTTCAGTAAGGTTTCTGCCCAGGTTTTTGGACCATAGAATAGGCCCTTAATCTCAAACTTGTCCTGGGCAAATGTGTCAAAGACAGGAGAGGGGCCCTAAATAAGGCTTTCATGGACCTCTCCTATGCCCTTGATCTGGTAGACAGGGACTTGCTGAGGGACCTGATGGAATAACCAGGGTTTGATACCCCCTATTATATATAAGATGCCTACATTGGGACTCCACAAGCAGAGTACATTACTCACGATTTGGGGATTGTTCAGCTCCAATAAAGGTGGTCAGAGGGGTTAGTTAGGGTCGTATATCAGCTCACTTCCTTTTCTTAATTTACATAAGCTCCTTAGATGCAGTTTTAAGTGCATGTAGCAAAGATTGGCATTCAGGCATTCCCAGTTTTGCTGTGCGCCGATGACACAGTTTTTTTTAGCTCATATAGAAAACGGTCTCCAAAAGTTTTCAAATGGTTTTAATTATTTTATGTCCAGACTTAAAATTAAGGTGAGTCAGCAAAAGCCTTTTATTATGGCAAGTGGTCCTAAAAACACTAAACTAAGGACATTCTATATATGGGGGAGACCTAGTGATAAAGTATCTACTTTTAACTATTTAGGTATTTTATTAGAAGCAAATGGGTGATAAAATAGGTTAATGAACCAAAGCGTGCAAGAAATTAGGGCAGCCAGCGACGGCATATTCAGATTCACCAAACCGTTGGCCCAAAAGCCAGTGTGGAAGATGGTTCAGCTCTGTAAATGTAAACGTTTATCAGTGGGTATTCATGGAGCAAGAATGTGGTGTTACACTACCTCACAGAAACTCCAGGTGGCTGAAAAAAGTTTTTTGTGCAGGCTTTTAGCTATATCTAAAACCACTGCAAGTTTTATTGCACACGCAGAATTGGGACTGGGATTCATAGAGAATCAAATTAGTCTGGCACCCCTTCTCTTATGGTTAAAAATGTGGAGTACTCCCAAAGCTTAATTCTGAAGACAGGTATTCGTGGATTGTTTAAGATTAGACAACATGACTGCTATACCATGGATGGCTTATATAAAAAACACATTCTACAGCCTTGGTTACAGTCAGTTTTTGATAGAACTGAAAATATTATTCCTATATCTAAAAAGATCTTCAAAGGAGCCTATGATTCATACATAAAAGAAATTGGACTGGAGAGCTCTCTGGAGACGCAATCAGTTATCAGGTATATGCAAATTTGTACATCTACTGACATGGATAACCAATTCAGAGTATAGATTTTATCTCACTTGGCTGAGATAGAATACAGTCAAATTCCTTGTGGTATTTCCTACAGGAAGCACCTGGCATGCATCTCTTCTAAGCTTCCCTTGCAATGTTGCCAATGCTCTTTATGCTGTTTTGCACACTGTATCACTCCCTAAGAGTGTGCCTTTTTGAGCCTAACTCTCTTAAATACGCTCTTTAGATCTCATAAAGAGAGTTTTGATTCACCTGCAAAGTTTATCTTCTGTTGAGATGTGCACTGCCATTCTTAGCTTTATTATTGCTAATAAATTTAAAAAAGAATATGCACTTTACTTGGACAATTGTTTTTTTGTATCTGCATTGCTTTCCTATCTCTATTGTTGTTATTATTGTTTCAGGAGATTTTATGCATTTTATTTGCTTCATTGAACTGGCCTTGTAATTTTTTTTTTCAAACTTTTTATTTTATATATGATTTTTTGATTTTAATATTCTTACCTTTACTGTACCTCTGTGATAATGCAATTTTCATTTTTGTGTGCTTTTATGGTCATATTTAGTGACCGAATAAAGATATTGGGCTGACTGACTAACTTGCCTACATCTTTGGCACCATTTGAATAATCTTCATACTTTTTGTTTTAAAGTGTGTCCATAAATTTTGGTGTGCATGGGAAGTTTTGGGGTGAACCGTCAAGCAGAGGCAGAGAAAAACGGGGCATAGCCAGTGTGCATTTGCCATAGACTTGCATGTGTTCTTTGTCCCTCATGCCTCCTTGCTCATTGCTGTTGTTTGATCATGTGGCTGTCAGCCAGTTTGTGCATCCAGCAAGTGTGATTTTGCTATTGGCTTGCATGTGTTCTTTGTTCCCCCGTCTCCTTGCTCACTGTTGTACGGTTGACCATGGCGGTGGTGGTCATTTTGTGCATCCAACCACTGTGCCTTTGCCATAGGCTTGCATGTGTTCTTTGTTCCCCATTCTGAAACAAATCAGAGAGGTACCCCTTCTAACACCAAAGGAACATGGTTAAAAGTCCCTACACATACACACATTCCCTTTGGATGTGAATATGAATCCTAAGACTCAATTGAAATTACATTGCTGGCATGTTATTTTCTACATATATGGGATTAAAAGTTATATATATATATGTATATATGTATGTATATATACAAGGTGAAAAAATAAAGGGCTATTGACTGTTTTCCAATGTCACTATACTCCAAATATTACTATTTGAAGACCATACTCTACATATTGTTTTTCTTGTTATTTCTTATCTTATCTTATCTATCCAGCTGAGATCTGCACCAACCCCTACCTCAGTAGAAGTATGCACTGCAGAGAGGCAATCGATGGCTCACCCACCTACCTCCAGTTCTTCTTCAGCCATTGGCAGTGGCCCAAAAAGAAATCACTTCTCCCCAGTTTGAGACTTATTTATGCTTAGCAAACATGAGGAGAACATTGCAATATGCTCCATTTGCCTCGCAAAAGTTTGTGAAGGTAAGCCTGGTTCACATCAATGTACTGGAGGCCAAATTACCCATATGAAAAAAAATCACACAATCTGGTGGGAAAAGCACCTTAAATAAATTCTGAACGTGGTTCTGGTGGTGAAGAGAGCTGGAAAACATCAGCTACAAGTATAATCACGGTGGAAGGTGATGATGACGAATAAGAGGGTGACATCCTCATGCAAAGCAGCCCTGTCCCCAGCAGTGCACTCAGCGATCGCACAATGGCACAAGAAGACTCAGGCCCATATTTATACTTTTTGACGCACAACTGCGCCAACGCAGTTGTGCGTCAAAATTTTTACCGCCGGCTAACGCCATTCCAACGCACCATGCAGGCGCCTTATTTATGGAATGACGTTAGCCGGCGCTGCGGACTGGTGTGCGTCAAAAAAAATGACTCACACCAGACAGCGCCGGCGTATGGGAAAATGGGGGTTGTGCATCAAAAAACGGGGCAAGCAGGTCTGAGGCAAAATTCAGGCCTCAAACCGGATTTGCACCATTTTTTTTTACGCCCAACCTCCATTGACATGACTCCTGTCTTAGCAAAGACAGGAGTCATGCCCCCTTGCCCAATGGCCATGCCCAGGGGACTTATGTCCCCTGGGCATGGTCATTGGGCATAGTGGCATGTAGGAGGGCCCAAATCAGGCCCCCCTATGCCACAAAAAAAATCGGAAAAAAATACTTACCTGAACTTACCTTTACTTCCCTGGGATGGGTCCCTCCATCCTTGGGTGTCCTCCTGGGGTGGGCAAGGGTGGCAGGGGGTGTCCCTGGGGGCAGGGGAGGGCACCTCTGGGCTCCTTCCGAGCCCACAGGTCCCTTAACGCCTGCCCTGACCCAGGCGTTAAAAAACGGCGCCCATCAGGATGTGCGCCGTTTTTTAAGGCCCACCCCCTCCTGTGCGTCAAAATGACGTCAGAGTATAAATATGGGGCACAGGCCTTAAAGTAATTTTTTGGAAGGGAACGCCTACCTTGCATATAATTAACGCAAGGCTGGTTCCCCCTTCCAAAAAATGACGCACATGGTGGAATTTTGACGCCTGCGAGGTCGGACCTCAAAGTATAAATATGGGGCAGAGTTTGCGCCGATTGTGCGTCAACATTTTTGACGCACAATCGGCGCAAACGGAGTATAAATATGCCCCTCAGAGTCAGTGGAGACAATACAGAATACAGAGACTGGCCCACCACTCACATTGAGTCTACCACCACCTACTTCTTAAAAAGTTGCCTGCATCAGTGGCCCCAGGGAGAAGAAAATCCAGGCTACTATAATGGCAGGAGGGGCCCTATGACCGTAACCACCCTACAACATATTTGTAGAATGGGAAGCTGGCGAAAATGTTAGTGCTGGACCTCGTCCCTTTTTTCTTTTTTTGTGGAAGGAGTGAGATTCTTAGAATTTGTGGCAGCCATCTGCCCCAAGTGGAAGGTTCAAAGTTGGACCTATTTTTCTAGAGTTGCTGTTCCAGAACAGCATCACGATGTGCTGCATTTGGTTGGACAAGGTTTGTAGCAAAGTGTTGTTCACACTTTTCAACTGATGACCGACATGTGGACCAGTTATCAGGAGACTGATTACATGTGCATCAGAACAGTGGATCTCTTTTGTGGGGGTAAGGCAATAGCTATCAACAGGTCTTGGCCCTGAAGAAAGTTTTAGGGGGATTCAGCAGCATGCAACAGTAGCCATGTCCAACATGGAAAATCACATACAGCTGCAAACATCTTGGGCAGATTTAACAGCAATGTATCTGAATGTATGCAACCCAGAGGTCTCAGAATTGGATTTGTTGCCACAGAAAATGACAATAACATAGTCAAAGCCATGGCAGATGGTGGCTATTTGATGGTCATGTGTTGTGCACTAGTTTCCCAAAAAAGAAGACATAGCAACATACTGACTACTTGCAGAAGATTTTGAACTCATTTCAGCCATTCTTTTGAAGTCCGGAAGTAGCTGCGGATTGTTCAGCCTGCTAATAGAGTGCCAGTCAAAACCCTCATACAGGAGGTGTCAGCACATTGGAACATGACCTATTTCTTGTTGCAACGTCTGTTTGAGAACTACAGACAGATCAATGACTATGTCATTCAAAGAGGAGGGTTGCAATTGGAAAGCTATGACCATGGATGCAGACAAGTGGGGCTTAGTCAAAAACCTGGCACATATGGTACTCCCTTTTGAGGTTTTCACATGGGCAGTTTGCAAGGAGGACAGTATGATGGGCCAAGCTATTCCATTGTTGTATCGACTACAGGACCAGCTAAAGAAGGTATCTGAAAGGTTTGAAGTCGCACGTGTGAATGAAAACCCAAAAGCGCATCCCTTGGTTGAGAGCTTAATCTTTCGCTTGGCTTGTAATGCAAGGACATCATTTGGTCCAAAGAGTACATCTGTGCCACACTACTTGATCCATGGTAAAAAATAATTCTGCCCACTTTCATTCCTTTTTCTGAAAGTGATGTTTCAAAACACAAGAGGTGAATTGCTGATCAAGCCAGACACCTGGAAGAAGAATAGCTGGAACTTAGAGTCCCACAGTTCTGGGGTTCTGCATTCAACTTCCAGAAAGATAAGTCTTGTCTTACAGCAGACAACACCAGCATCAAGAACACAGGTAAAAACGCAACTGAGGAGTCAGACCCAACCTCTGCAATGGCTTGGTTTCAAGCGGCAGGCATTAAGTACAGTGCAGAGCTGAAAGCAAAAGAGGTTAAGCTAGTGGCAGCACCAATTACTACTCAGAGGATGTTCCAGGAATATCTGGATAACCCAAAAGAGGTCTATGTGGATCAAAACCCATTGGTGTATTGGTACGGGAAGATATGCCAATGGCAGAGCTCAGCAGACTGCCAATAAAGTATCTGTCTGGTTCTGTAGCCAGTGTGTCTGCTGAGTGTGTGTTCAGTGCAGCAAGTGCGGTTGTTACAGTGAAAAGGAGAAGTTCTCACCTCAAAATGTAGAGAGATTGACCATGATCAAAATGAACCAACATTTTATACCACATGATTACACCATACCTGAAACAGCACAGGAGGAGGAGGATCATTGGTTAGAATCAAGTGTGTTAGCTGACCAACATCTGACCCACCATTTGATAGTCACATGTATGGTCAGATTGGAGTTGGACCAATGTACAGTGACAAAGTCTCCACTATTCTTTCATGACATTGGAGACAATGCCTGCCTCCCTCGTATGCCTATCCTTTTTTGCATCACTTAGCAGGGCTACCTCAGAAGCTCATTGATCTACAAGAGTGCCAATACCAAATTTCTATGTTTTGCCGGCATCAAAGATACAATTTTGTACCTACCCATGTTTGGACTGGAAGAGGTAACTACAACTATTGCCCTGAGTGAGTGATTGTGAATAATGATTGCTGATTTATATGGTGGGAAACAGTGAGGGAGGGTGTTCAATTAATAGTAAACTTGATTTTGATGAATTGCGATCTTTGGTGCCTGATCATTTTCCTTGAAAATGATTCGCCTTTATAAACCCACTTAGCAAAAATATACCTGTAGGGTCCACTCCTTTTTTCTGTTTCTTCGCAGAGTAGAATAGCCATTTTATTTAACAAACACAAATCTATACAAAATACTGCAATTTTGTTTCTTTATGTGTTCTTCAACAGCAATGCACTACAGGTCTATCTCACTCGAGTCGGGACTTGGAGTCAGGAGGAGGGTGGAAGGACTCAGGGTGGGACTACCTCAACAGCTACAAGAAGGAAGTGATTGACTTCAAAGGGAAACCATGGCCCTAAGGCATAGTACTCAGCTGTGTGGAATGTAGAGAGGTGATTTGGGAAATTCGGCTGAGTGTGTGTCTTGCCCTAGTGGAAAACGTGAAACTCCTCTTGTTTTTGCTCTGCCTCTGAGACTTCTTGGTACACTCCTCATGAAGCTTACCTTCCTTCTCCCCTTACCCTTGACTCCACACTACAGTTTCTGTTTTACAATCAGCATGCTGTCTTCTCTCCTTCACAAACAAAAGGTGAAAGCTGAGCTCAGCACTGCTTACTTACCGGAGAGGTATAGAGAGGCGGCCAAGAGTGACAGACATTCCAGAGGAAAATGCAGATGAACCACCCACTTTGGCAATAGAGTATACTTTTTATTTTAACAAACATATTTGTTTGAACTCAGTGGGTTCAATTAATTCCTTCATAATTTATTTTTTCAAATCTAGATGACCGAACATTTAGATAACTGAGTACCCAGGTCTCTGGGTCAGAAAGACTATTTGTAATGCATTTAAACAAACTGTGTCATACTCATTCCTTCATTTCCTTCCACAACAGATTGATGATGATGTGCTGCTCAACGCCCTAATGAATATTGTTCTTGTTTTGTATTTGTCACACCTTTCTCCAAATCCCTTTCCTCATCCTTTTATCAAACCCCTAACCCTCTTCCCTTGGGCTGCATGATTTATTGAGGTGTGACTTAATTGACAAAAAATTATCTTTGATTCCAATGGCTTTGCTCTTCTACAAATGCCTTTCAGTTCTACCTTGACTCCAAAGAGACAGATGAATATTATGTCACACACATCATGTATAACATGTGAATACTAGATATCCTGTCTGTCATGAGTAGATGGTAGGAAAATGATGCACTGAAGTACAGGGAAATGAAGAGGATATATATATTTTACTGAGCACATTCTAAATCTCATTATGTCCTATGGGATTTTTATTTCAGCAGACGGGATATGCATCACCGTTGTAACCCATCCGCCAATATCTAAATCAGGCCCTCTATAGAGGATTGTGCCACTTGGGGCACAGTCTTTGCTGCTATATATACCACAGTGCATGCTGTACCACACTTGCGAATCTTCCAGAAAGGTTAAACTAATTAAAAATGAACATGAGGTATCCCCTGCCCTGAACTTGGATGTGAAACTGATGCACAATTTTGACACAGGCTCCTCAATTATTTAAGTAACATTAAAGGGGAAGCAGCAGCCTTGGCAATACGCTAGCGGCTCCGTGATGTCCCTCAATGGGATCAGGAACGTGAGTTTGCAGTTTTGTTTTTCTGAAACTCATACTAGTATAGGTTGGGATAGTCTGGGGACCAGACCAACTAAACCACAATAACAAAGTACTTCTGGTAAGGGAAATACTAAGCAAGCACAAGAGGGCTCTAAACAATTCTGGGATAAACAAAAATCTACAAAAAAGATAGAAGAGGCCAAAGAGGAGAATTTCCCCCATCGGAATCCTCAGAAAACACTACAAGCTAAGAAAAAGGGGAACTTTAAAAACTCCTGTCAAACACAAATCTACTGACACTCAGCCATTTCGTTCCTTCCACGATTCACTCAAAAAATGCAGTGAGAGAGGAGGACAGTCAGAACACCAAAATGAGCATGTGAAGCCGAGAAAGGAGTCACACCATTCAGCAGACATTTCGGTCAAGAAGGACTTCCACAACAAAAACCCCAAATTAAAAAGAAAAAGGTTGCAACTATTCATGCCAAACATGCCAAAAATACTGTGAACATTACTGAAGAAAAGGTGATTCTGCTAGACAGCACAGCTGAAGTCACGATATATCACCAGAATCTTATAGATCTTCTGGATGTGACACTGACTAATGACTTCCTTGAAGTTGAAATGGGAGACAGGTGCATCTTCCCACCCAATATGGTTTACAAACTTAAAATTCAGATTGAGGGAGACATCAAGCCCACCATTAAAGTAATCTTCTGGGGAAGACTAACACTAAATTATCATATATTATTGACAGAAAAGGATTGACTTACCTGAATTTGTCTGCATGTTCTCACGAGAGGAAGAGGTCATTTTGCCTTCTTTCACAGTCCTAGTCCCAGACATAGGGGGTGATTCTAACCCTGACGGGCGGCGGAGGCCGCCCGCCAGAGTTCCCCCCTCCAGAACACCGCTCTGCGGTCATAAGACCGCTGCGGTGATTCTGGCTTTTGCACTGGGCTGGCGGGCGGCCGCCAAAAGGCCGCCCGCCAGCCCAGTGCAAAAGAGCCTTCCCACGAGGACGCCGGCTCAGAATTGAGCCGGCGGAGTGGGAAGGTGCGACGGGTGCAGTGGCACCCGTCGCGTATTTCAGTGTCTGCAATGCAGACACTGAAATACAATGTGGGGCCCTCTTACGGGGGCCCCTGCAGTGCCCATGCCCTTGGCATGGGCACTGCAGGGGCCCCCAGGGGCCCCACGACAACCCATACCGCCATCCTGTTCCTGGCGGGAGAACCGCCAGGAACAGGATGGCGGTATGGGCTGTCAGAATCCCCCATGGCGGCGCAGCAAGCTGCGCCGCCATGGGGGATTCCCAGGGCAGCGGAAAACCGGCGGGAGACCGCCGGTTTTCCACTTCTGACTGCGGCAAAACCGCCGCGGTCAGAATGCCCTGCGGGGCACCGCCAGCCTGTTGGCGGTGCTCCCGCCGACCCTGGCCCCGGCGGTAAGGAACCGCCGGGGTCAGAATCAGGCCCATAGTAAAAGAAGCTTGTGCCGCAGACTGTGCATTGGTGTAAACAGGTTATATGTCGGAACCACAGGTGCCTAAACCACCCGTGGCTCAACAACGAGGTCGGAACAACGTTCGAAGCACTAATGCCTTTACCACAAATGCGTTTACTATGATTTTACCGTTGTAAACACATTCCTGGTAAAGGCATTACCAATCAGTATGCACAACCCAGCATGTTTCCACCCCAGCCCCCCACCCCACCCCTTAAACCTAAACCCTGAGCCCCCTAAACTCTAATCACCCCATCCCCCACCCCACCCCAAAAACTAAAAATATCCCAAGTCCCCACCCCTGCCACTAAAACCTAAACCCTGCCCCCCTAATCCCTAATCACCCCCTGAACACCCACCCCCGATCCCCCACCCCCGCATCCCAAAACAGCCCCAGTCACAGCCCAATTTACATCCCCCTTCACCACGTCTACTCCGACTCCTTTCTGTACCTTAACCACGCATGTACGTTGTTCAGACATGCGTGGTTAAGGTACCGAAACCAGGGAGTCGTGGAAAACGAAAGCGTTGTTTTGCTTTTGTTTTTTACAACCTTGTGGTTCCGGACTCATTCTTCCTGGTGTTTCCCGTGTAAACACCAGTTTTGTACCGCAACTATGTGGGGTGGGCTAGGTATTCGCCCTACCAAGTTATTCCAATAAGATCCACGCCACAGAATTACATTTGTAGGCCTCTTTACTTAATGCTAGGCCTGTGCAGAGATTGTCATTGTGTATCACAGGGGCCACTAGGCATAGCATCCCTAAGAACTGTAAAATGGGATTCCACACTAGGTATTCTCCCTACCAAGTTATTCCAATAAGATCCACGCCACAGATCCAACATCAGTATCCTATTAAACGTAAGGCTAAAGCACCGATGAGAGAACTTCTCACACAACCTGACTACCTGGGAATAATTGAACACTACATCTCTGCAATGAATAACCCTTTGTTTCCTGTAAAGAAACCAGACCATCCATCTAGAATAGTCTTAGATTACAGACACTTGAACACTGACACAGGCACATTTGCAACACAAAATTCATATAGCACAGCACTAATAAACAACACTGTAGGCAAAAAATACAATACAACCTTGGATATTTCCAGTGTTTTTTCTGCCAAAATCTAGCGCCTGAAAGTAGGGACTTCAGCGCCTTCACAATGCTCAGCTCTCACAGAAATGTTTTCCGTTTACCCTAGGAGTATAAGAACATTCCAGGATTGTTCTCTGTCCATGTGATATCAATATTACATGATATTGGTTCCAAGGCATTGTCCTATGTGGATGACATCTATCTCACAGATGACAACCTCAACACACATTTAGGCAGGGTGGATCACATTGTTTTAGGATTTGCCACCCAAAGCTTCAAATTCAACTTCAAGAAAATCTGAAATGCTTTTCATAATGTCCTATTTTTATGACACACATTTTCAGATGATGGTTAGATCCTGCCCCACAATTTGTAGAGAAAAACACACAATTACAACTTCCCAATACCATCAAGAGACTCCAGTCATTGCTGGTTTTCTTCAATTTTGGCAAAACCTATGTTCGAGAACATGCACAACGCATGAAACCTCTATACAACTCAATACGTCCAGACTTATCAAGCAAACATTGGACACCACAACACACACAAATTCTTAGAGAATTATGGATTGACATGCTTGAAACAAAACACTTACACACATGAGACGCCAAAACAAACTTGGTAATCAGAGTTATTCCTGGTGCCATTGGGTTAACCTGTGTCACCTTCTAATGAGGGTGACACTGTCCCCATTGCATTCAAATCATATTTGTACTCCAATGCAGAACAACATTTTGCACTAACAGAAAAGATACTGTCTGCTGTTCAGATGGCTGTCATTAAGGAGGGGCCACTTGCCCAGGGGAAACACATTTTTGTTGTCACCTCGATACTTGCCCTAGAGGCAAGCATTCCAAATGCAAAATCATTACATCTATGTTGGATTCAATAGGCAACCTCCCTGACTGCCACTGATGTCGATTATGTTTTGGACTCAAACTTCAGACCCAGGAAATCCTTCAATATGGACTTGAGAACCCCATCTCTACTAACATCTTTCCTTTTGGTCAGTAAAGAGTAAAGAATCATCATGTATACTGATGGTTCAACGCAACCAGCTGTAAGTATCAAACATCAATACTATGTGGCTTACGCAGCTGGCGGTGGAGTAATGAGGGATGGTGAATACCGTCCTCTGCATACCTGACTACAAACCCTAGTGGACTTCACATAACTAATTGCAGAGCTTAAAGCTCTAATTCTCGCAGTGGAACATATAGGGGGTCATTACGACCCTGGCAGTCTGAGACCGGCAGGGCTAAAGTGGCGTCCGTACCGCCAACAGGCTGGCAGTACGGAGACCCGTATTTCGACCGCGGGTGTAGCGCCGCGGTCGCACCGCCGGGGCTGACGGTTTCCCGGCGTTTTAGCCCCGGCGGTGATAATCCGCCAGGGCAGCGCTGCAAGAAGCGCTGCCCTGGGGATTATGACTTCCCTACCGCCAGCCTGTTTCTGGCGGTTTGCACCACCAGGAAGAGGCTGGCGGTAAGGGGAGTCCAGGGGCCCCCTAACAGGGCCCTGTGCAGCTTTTCACTGTCTGCATAGCAGACAGTGAAAAGCACGACGGGTGCAACTGCACCCATCGCACGGCCACAACAACACCGGCTCCATTAGGAGCCAGCTCCTATGTTGCGGCCGCATCCCCGCTGGGCCAGCGGGCGTAAACTAGGTTTGCGCCCGCCGGCCCAGCAGGGATGTTGTAATGGGCACCGCGGAAGCGCGGCCACGTTGGCGGCCGCATGGCGGTTACAGCTTGGCGGGCAGCTTCTGACCCCCATAGATCTTGAACTTTCAACTTTGATTGTGTGTGAATCATATTACTGTGTCCAGTCCTTCAATGAATACTTACATCATCAACACCTTAATAGGTACAGAGATTCCAAGGGTAACACCATTAAACACAAATTATTGTGGGGGGAAAATGGCTGATCTGGAGGAGGAGCTGCCACAGGCCCTTTTCATCCATACATTGGGTCACCAACGTGTAGGAATACATTTTGTAGGAAACTCTTTGGCTGGTGAAGCTGCCAAATCTGCAGTACCTATGGCTTCTGTTGTTGTGATTACTCATTCTCAGATGAGAATGCATGATAAAACTTTGGCAACTAATAAAGCTTCTGCTGATTGCAAGCTCTTACCAAAAGTATGTGCAAGCCCTTACCAAAAGCATAACCTACAAAATATTCCCGCCACTTAAGTGTCCAAAAGATTGCAACAATTGCAGGGGTTGATGATTGCGTAATCTCCAACCAAGACCAGAGAGCAGATCTCATTAAAGCAGCGCATAAGGATGTTGCTTCTGCCCAGCCCGGTGTGGCGGTTACCATTTCACTCTTACAGAAATGCTATAGGTGTCCCAGGCTTTACAAACAGACCAAGCAATATGCCAGTTGTGGCATTTTCCAACAAATGAAAGGGGCCACCATCCAATGCCCACCAGAGACACCCCTCTTAATTTCCAACAAACCACTACTGTGTGTGTACCTGGACCACTGAGGTCCCTTACAACCAGATGGTGCATACAAATATATTCTAGTCACTGTAGATTCATGATCCAGATTTCAGTGGGTGTGGCCACAATGATTGGCTGACGCTCAAACTGTTATTAAAGATTTGCAAGTCTTTATTGAGACATATCCAGTCGCAGCATTGCACTTGGACCAGGGCCCTGCCTTTGACTAAAAGGAATTCAGAGACACCATGAACATGATGGGTGTTGGGGTGAATTACAGTTCTCCATATCATCCCAAAGAAAATTTCATTGTGGAGCAAAAAAAAAACAAGACTTGAAGCAATCCTTAACAGCAAGAGTATTAGGTTCTGGTCGCAGCTGGCTTCATCACCTATATATGGTCCAGAGAGCACTAAATATTCTGCCCAAAAGGTCTTTAAGAGGACGTACCCCTCATGAAGTCCTCTTGGGGATACTTATGTATGTCCCAGATCTTGATGGCACTGGTGCTGTGGCATCAGAAACACCTTTTGATGTAAATGAAAGTGTCACTGTTTTACAGGGAACACAACAGTTTCAGGATGAAAAAACGTTTGCATTTGCTGCTGCTTGGGAAATGAGGGATTTGCAACCATACACAGGCTGGATTCCTAAACCTAGGGATCTGGTTCATGAAAAAATACATGCGAAGAAGGATTTTGGCCCATCATATTGAGCACCAATCCAAGTTTTGGAAAAACACTGTACCACAACTTTCTTTCTTCCACCACTTCCTTGTTCTAAAAAAAATGCTTTGTTTCAAATGACAATGTCAAATTGCACTATGTGGCCAATCCTGCACAGTGGACCAAGAGGATTCCCGGGTAGTTCCCATACCTCTCTCACTACCCCAGGGGATATAGCTCTTCAAGCACTATACAATCCTACAATTATTTCCCTGAGTTTGGGGAGGGTAAAGAATGAACTTTTGTAGATTTCTGTCACTACTTCGACAAGAAATGGCCAAGTTGTATACAGGAGTCTCTAACCTTTTTTGTAGTAAAAGCTACTTATGATGATGAAAATCATTCAGACCTAAAAATATTATTAGAATTTTAATACTGACCACATCAGTCAAGTTTACATGTTTGGTTTAAATTTAAGGTTTTCAGTTTTGTAGGCTCAGTTACACACAGAAGAGCTACTTCTGAGTAGCTCGAGAGCTACTAGTAGCTCACAAGCTACTCGTTGGGGACCCCTGAATGCTATTCAAACGCAACACAAATTAATGAAATTGTTTATTATGAACCTCCATTGGGTACGTGTACCAGTTATGCATCAGCTCCAACTTTTGCACAAAGTGCCTCTGGTTACTTTGCAGACATAGATGACTTTTCTTCACACTCTTCTGCATCCGCAACTGTACCTATATCAAGAGCACATAAGCTTTTCAACTGGCTTGAACATAATTACTTGGTTCATCCATGGTACTACCTGTGGATACTACTGATACTGCTTGCATGTCTGCTTTGGATTGGGTTTGTCATCGTTTTCTTTCTGTTGATAGATGGTCATTATCTTCCTGAACGCTCTGTTGTTGAGCTGGTGGATCAGGTTTTAACAACTTACCTATCATCACTTAAGGTCCAAAGAGACTTGTCCTTTATGATTATTTCGGCTGTTCCAGTTTTTGATGGGATTGTTTGGGATTAAGTACCGTATCATATCTTCAACCCTACAGAAGTGATTCAAATTCCACATGTTTTGAAAATATCAATGATTAATAGTATTACATCAGAGGTCGTGTCAATTTACTGGGATATAAAAACATTTGATTCTATTTTTTCTGAGCTTGAATATTACACTGTGTTTGAAAGTGAAGATGTTTATATGACAACAGCAAATTATGGGGAAATGTTTTGTTATCACCATTACGGGCATCATTTTCTGGACTGAGTTAGTACCCCAAGATTAGTTTATAATTACACACATTGGAAACATTGTCCAACTCTAAGAGTGGGGAGTTCCAAAACATACATAAGAACATTTGCATATTTTATTGGGCATGATGCTAAGAATGCTGAATCATGGTATTTCGTATTACCTCCCTCTAAATTGATAGAAATATTGCTAACTGACTCAAAATTGATTTATACGGATTCCTTTGTTTCATAGCTTGCCATTCAGGGCTATGAGTTTAGGATAAAGTGGATTTACTTGAAGAGTGCGTGGGAAACACAAGATTTGCAAATACAGGATAGGGAAGGTTTATTTTGAGCATGCTTTATTCCATTACAAATGGAAATGTCAAATTTGAATTTTAAATGACACAGTGCAGCAAACAACTTGCCTTGTGTTAGCAAAAATAAAATAACTGATCATGCCCAGTAGTCCTGCTTTTGCTAAATTTCACAATTGGCAAAAGATTTTAAATGTCACTGAAGATCAGCTCAATAGTTCTGTAAGTCATTCTATGATCTATAAACAGATATCTTTGCATTGCACATGTAATGGGGCCGTGGCTAACTTGACTTTTTCTCTGAAGTGTATTCCTGTTGCTTTGATTCACTCAGTGTTTCAATTGCTTTGAATGAAAGTTATTTGATGCTGAGTGATGAAGGATGTTGTCGTATGAAACCTGGAGTCTCCTACGTGATTTCAGTTTCTCAGATGGTAACTTGCTGCGACAAAGTGTTATTGTCCCCCATGCATGAGATAAAAGTGGTAGAATTGTGGCCTCACGTCGCTACTTCAAATGCAAAGTTTTACAAGCTAAGCAGATTGAAGGCTCTTTCATTTCTAAAACACTTGGGGCATATTTATAATGCCCTAGCGCCACCTTGCGCCACATTAACGTAATTATTATTGATGTTAATGTGACCCAACAAGGACGAAATCCCTGCGCCTTATTTACAGGGTGGCGCAATGCATGCTTTGTGCCACTCTGTAACCCTTTGCACTACATTATGCCTGCACCACAAATAATGTATACAAAGGTGAAAAAATGGCAGAAGGAAATTTATGAGAGTACATGCGCCATTTTTTCGTGGCACTTTTAACGCCTGCTTAAGAGCAAGCATTAAAAGGGGACTTCCATTCTTTAGAATGGGGCCCTATGTACTCTGCAGGAGTAGCGCCAATATTTTGGCACTACTCCTGCAGAGTACATCAATAGTGTTATGAAGAATGATGGTATTGTTCCCTACCCTGCACCATGGCGGACCTTATTTTAAATATGGCGCACACATGGTGGCAGTAGGGGGATGCTAAGGGGTGCACTGAGTGCAGCGCCACTTTCCATAAATCTGCCCCTCGGCTCTTACATCAGTCCGAGAAACCTATGACCTTCACTTGCCAATATTGTCTATAGAGATATAATCCTTTTAAATACCAACTTCTCCCAACAATTTGGTGAAGTGGTGAGCAAGAATTTTAATGCATCTAACACTGCTGGGATTGTACACTTTTTTAAGGCTGTTGGTTCTGGGTTTATCAGCACTTTCCAGATCATGTTCAAAGTTATACCTTCAGCCATCCACTCCCATTTTCTCATTTTTTGAGTGTTTTTGGTGGATTCCCAATAACTTTGGCACTAATTAGAAATATTTTACTGTGGCTATTTTTGATTCAGCCATCCACTCACATTTTGTTGAGTGTTTGGGGTGGAGTCCCAATAACTTAGGCACTAATTGGCAGTATTCTGCTGTTTACTGTTTTTGAGTGCTTACAGTGGTTTTCCAATAACTTTGGAACTAATTGGCAGTATTCTGGTGTTGCTACTTTTAATTCACAATGGCTGCCCATCTCATCAAAGTGGAAAAATGGAACATCCACCAGCAACACTGTGCTGTGAATGCATGATGTAGTATTTCAGAGCATCACTGCTCGAGAAACTTGAACTGAATTGGTCACTGTCATTCAGACCGGTTCTCACCTGTGTGTAGCCAATTTTCAGTTGCCTGTGGTGCTTCTTCGAATGCACACCATAGATGTGTATTTCTATGCTACTTGTACCTTCTTTGGACACTGACCTGATAATGTTCTCAATGATGTTTCATTGCCAGACATGCCCATTGAGATTGTGGTTGTTACAGGATGAATCCTATGAGCTGCTACTTGTGGATGCCATGGCTCCTTGTGCTTCTACATCTGGCCTTGCATGGAACACAGCCTCCTCGCCTGGACCTGTGGTTGAGGAACTTGCATGTGTGTTCTGTGGGTTTTACATCTAACAAGCTGGTCAACTTATCGTGTGCTGAAGTGGGGTCCTTCCTGGCTTCGATCTCTTTTGATGACATCGGAGATTTCCTGCAGGATCATGACTATTGTAAATTTGAAATTTGGCATTTTGATTCAAATTCTAAATTGTCATTTTGATTTGACCCATCTCTTGGCCAGTTTTGCTTGTCAACTTCAACGTTTTTGTTATCTCTCTTATGTGTATTTTAGTAGGTCTTCAGTACTTCAGTATCATAGTTTTAAATCTAGCTATTTTAGATCATGGGCCCTGCACTCCTGTCCTGAAAATGGGGAGGGTGTTGTGGGTTCATTTTTCAGCACCTTGCTTGGGCACATTTCAATCAATCAAATAATCTTTATTCGAAATGTCAAAGACATCCATAAAAGATACATGCATATTATACATAAACAAGATTGAAAACACAAAGCAGCAATTAAAATATAGTTTAAAAATCAAGACTTACATCAATGAAATATGTGATTAGAAATCAAGGCTATTTTGATAGTTCAAAGCTTTCTTAAAAAAGCTGCTCATTCTAAAACAAACATCTTTGCTGGGCAGCAACTGTAAACACCTAATGGAACTCTACACTGTTTAAAATTATGAAGTTTAAAAAGAGACAATAAAAAGCGTATCCTAAAAGGTTCATACATTGTACAAAAAAGCATAAGGTGCAGTAAGGACTGAGCGGAGACATTATCATAAACACATTTCTCGTCAATAGAATTGCCATAGTGACCCTGCGGGAAACACAACATAGCACATATGGTACCCAACCTAAATTTTAACAAAATGACTCTTTCTTTGGGCACATTAATATTAGCTTAGGCCTGAGGCTTTATCTGCATATTTAGCATTTTGAATTCTCTCTGAATAGTACCCTTTTTTTTTTTAGCTTTTTTCATTGTTAATTTGAATATTCTGTTAAGATTGCGTTGGTGACGTTTTGCTGTTTGTTTTGATCATGGTTCATTGCAACCTTATGATTTGTGGTTTTATCTTTTTTAGTTCTGTATTTTCCAAGGTGCTTGTTTTCATGTTTTATTGCTCCTAGTGGAGTTACACTATTAAAAGCTTCCTGTAGCCACTCATAAGTTTTTGAATGGAATTTGATGTGGCTAGATACGTGTTGGATGTATTTCTAAGTATTCAAAACTGAGTTTGTTCCATGGTCGATAGGTGGATGCATGTAAGGTGGTCTTGGGTGTGATGATTTGTGGTGTTTTTTGTTGGAAAGCTACCAAATGGGGGCCTGACCATGTGACTGGAGTATTCCTTTGAAAGGCAACTGGTTTTGAATTAGCAAAAATAACATGTAGGATGTGTCCAGTGATGTCAGTGGGTTTGTGTACGATCTGATATAGGTTCAATGTGACTAGGCCAGTGATGATAGTTTTATGATGGGGCATATTGGGTTTGTCAAACCAAATGTTTAAGTCCCCAAAAATGCATAAGTTGGAGTGTAGCATTATAAAATTTGAAACTGTGTCTAGAAACATGTCTAGGAATGATGGGTTGCTAGGTGGCGGTCTGTAAAGAAGAAGGAAGTGACAGGAGGAAGTAGGTGTAGGGTTGCTTCTGGTGATGAGAGCCTCACAACCTTTTATGGAAATGTTGTCAGTTTTGGTGAGATTTATTGTTTGCTTGAATATAGGAGCTAGTCCACCTCATCTTTTGCCTGCACGATTTTGAGTAATAGTTTGATAGCCTAGAGCAATGGCTTCATGCAACACTGGAGCCATGTCATCTCCCAACCATGATTCAGTTATGAAGAGTAAGTTAGGTTCTGTGTTAGTGAGTAGGTCGTAGATGCAATGATAGTTTTTAGAGAGTGACGGAGCATTTATTCATTTTAGAGATTGTGTTTTAGTGGTGGTGTGACTTTGTTTTGTGGAACAGTGAGCGGTATATTTTGCAATTGTAGCAGGTGTGTCATTAGTGCTCATATTGGCTGTATGAGGGTCACAATAGTATTGTTTTCTATATCATATTCATCATCCAGCAGGCTCAAAAGGTTTTTGTTGAGTCTGTGTGTCAGTAGTGAAGATGGTGGTTGAGAGTGAGATGGTGAGTTGTGTTGATTTTGTAGAGTGGCCTTCTTATATAATAGACATGGAGATGCAAGGTTGTGAAGAGTAGCATGCTATTTGTTTTGTTTGCATCTGTTTAGGGTGGAAGGTGTGGGCTATGGGTAGTAGTGGAACATGTGGGTCATAGTTGAAAGCTCTAAATTGTGCAATGGATGAGAGTCAATTGAATGAGATTTGTTGTGTTGGTGTATTTGTTGTTGGTGTTGGTGAAGAAAGATTTTTTTAACCCCTTCGCTGCCAGGCCTTTTCCCCCTTCAGTGCCAAGCCTTTTTTGGCTAGTTGGGGCAGTTCTCGCTTAGGCCCTCATAGCTTTTTGTCCACATAAGCTACCCATGTCAAATTTGTGTCCTTTTTTCCCAACATCCTAGGGATTCTATAGGTACCCAGAGTTTGTGGATTCCCCTGGAAGAGACCATTTTCAAAAATAGGGCTGCAGAAGAAAGCTTGTGTTTTTTCCCTGAAAATGGCATCAACAAAGGGTTTGCCATGCTAAAATCACAAACTTTCAGGAACATGCAGACCTAAATCAGAAAAACAAATTTTGTAAACACAATTTGGCATTTTACTTGGACATACCCCATTTTTACTATTTCTGTGCTTTCAGCCTTTTTCCAGTTAGTTACAGAAATGGGTATGAAACCGATGCTGGATCCCAGACAGCTAAACATTTCTGAAAAGTAGACAAAATTCTGAATTCAGCAAGGGGTCATTTACATTTTCCACCAATCTGAATATAGAACTATAATTTTGAAAGAAACACCTTTTTTGAATTGTGTATATATAAAATATTTGATTTGATCACTTTTGGGAGTCATATACACAGGACCAGGAGTTTGTTCTCCGAACCTCCCGCGCATGCCCCTCCTTTTTGTTGTTGTTTGGTCATTTACATAGATCCTTCAAGGTTTTCCTACAGAAAGTAACAGCTAAAAGAAATAAATATTGAAATTGAGGTGAAAAAAGAAGCATTCCGGTCCACGTTTTCTTCTCTAACTTTTCACAACTATGGCAGATTTTTTAAAGCAATATACTGTTACGTCTATTGGACTCCTTTGGTTGTGGGGATATATAGGGCTTGTAGGTTCATCAAGAACCCTAGGTATTCAGAGCCAATATAGGAGCTGCACCTTGCAATGGGTTTTCATTGCATACGCAGTTTACAGCAATTCATTTGGTAAAATATTAAACAGTGAAAAATAAGTATCAAGGAAACCTTTGTATTTCCAAAATGGGCACAAGATAGGGTATTGAGAAGCAGTGGTTATTTTCACACCTCTGAATTCCCGGGTCCCCATACTAGCATGTGAATTACAGGACATTTCTCAAATAGACTTCTTTTTTACACACTTTCTTACATTTGGAAGGAAAAAGTGTAGAGAAAGGCTAATGGTAATAAAACTTGTTCTTCTATTCTGTGTTTCCCCAAGTCTCCTGATAAAAATGGTACCTCACTTGTGTGGGTAGGCCTAATGTCCACGACAGGAAATGCAACATGGACACATCAAATATTTACATCGAAATCTGACGTGTCGTTTAGAAAGTGCCTAGCTGTAGATTTTTGCCTCTAGCTCAGCCGGCACTGACGGAAACCTACCAAACCTGTGCATTTTTTTAAACTAGACACCTAAGGGAATCCAGGATGGGGTGACTTGTGGGCTCTCACCAGGATCGGTTACCCAGAATCCTTTGCAAACCTCAAAATATGGCAAAAAAAACACTTTTTCCTCACATTTCGGTGATGGAAAGTTTTGGAACCTGAGAGGAGCCACAAATTTCCTTCTACCCAGCATTTCTCCAAGTCTCCCAATATAAAAAGTACCTCACTTGTGTGGGTAGGCCTAGTGCCCGTGACAGGAAATGCCCCAAAACAAAACATGGACACATCACATTTTCCCACAGAAAAAGGACATGTTTTTTGCAAAGTGCCTAGCTGTGGATTTTGGCATCTAGCTCAGTCGGCACCTGGGAAAACCTAGCAACCCTATATATTTTTGGAAACTAGACATCCTAGGAAATCCATGATGGGGTGACTTGTAAGGCTCTCACCAGGTTCCGTTACACAGAATCGTTTGCAAACCTCAACATTTGGCAAAAAAAATACTTTTTCCTCATATTTGGGTGATGGAACGTTCTGGAATCTGAGGGAAGCCACAAACTTCATTCTACCCAGCGTTTCCCCAAGTCTCCCGATAAAAATGATACTTCACTTGTGTGGGTGCCCCAGGTGCCTGCAACATGGAAGATCCAAAAACATGTAGCGATTGAGGGGATAGCACAGCGAGTTGATAAGCACATTTTTTTTATCAGACATTTTTAGGCTGACTCTGCTTTAGGAACCCACACAAGTGAGGTATCATTTTACCTTGGAGACTGAGGGGAATGCTGGGTGGTAGGAAGTTTGTGCCAGCAGGGTGAACCCGCAAAGAAAAGTGGGGAAAATGTGATTTTTTTCAAGCAAAGCTTGAGGTTTGCAGAGGAGTCTGGAAAAGAAAATGTTGGGGGATCCATGCAAGCCACAGATCTCTGGACTCCACCGGGTGTCCAGTTTTCAAACTATTCTAGAGTTGGTACTTTTTCCCCAGAGAAGAAGCAAGAACACTACCAAGACTCTACTTCTTTGATGATCCAAACACTAAATTGTGAAAAGAAACACACATAGGTTACTTTAAAAAGACCCCTCACCCACCAACCTAGTTGGTGGCATCATCATCGGGGTCCCACCTGAGACACCTAGCATGTCATAAGTGTGCTTGGACACCTGATTACAGCGGAACAGTTTTTTTTATTTTTACCACACATACTGGATGGATTTGGCATGAGGGTGAGTGATGGTTCAGTAGATCAAATTTTATTAACAGGAGATTTCACAAAATTGAAATGCACTGTTAATAACTGAAAGGCCAAAAAACTGAACCAATGACTCACAGCTCATGAGCTGGAAAGCCGCGTCAAGGCACCAACTTCTTTACAGCCAATTCCCACATCTTTCACAAACCATTCACACCGTCAGCCATGGGCCCAGCACATCACAACACTCACATCAACAGACAGAGCCATTCAAGGGCCCATCACTTTCATATGCCCACATGCCTGATGCAGCAATCAGTCAGGTGGACTGGCATTTGGCTAGCAGTGTGTTGTAGTGGCCAGCAGCAAGTCAATATTTACACTGCCCGCCAAGGGCCACTCCACGTACACCGCCAGCCAAGCGCCACTCCATGCACACCACCATCACTTTTTTTAAACAAAGAAACCACTAACTAATTATAAATACGTACAAAACTACAAACACTAAAGCTGAAACTAAATACATTACAGTAATGCCAACCGTGAAACTTAACATATGAAAATATAAAACAGGCAGTTTACGCTATTAGTGGTTCCCAATAAATTTTTGGGTGTGGTAACTCCAAAAACATCCTCCCACACACAGCTCAGGCTTTGAAGGACGATCGGGGCAGTACATACAAGTCTCCCTCCATATACCTCTTCGGGCACAAACTCTACATTTCTCAGCGGGAAAGTCTTTTTTGGGCTTGGGAGGAATGCGCTCAGGAAAGTGGCAATCTTTCAGTCTAGCCACATCCTCCACCACTGCTTCTCTGTGAACTCTTGCCTGTTCCACCACAACAAGGCTCGCTATGAAAGACTCCTGAAATTTCACAAACGTCATCCTTCACTCTGGAAAACTATTCTTGAACACAACAAAAGCATTAAAAGTTGCCAAATGGAAAAGATGAATTGCTAATTTTGTATACCAAACGTAAGCCTTACGAACAGCAGTGTAAGGTTTCAACCTCTGATCTACTCTATCAACACCACCCATGTGCTAATTGTAGTCTGAAATGCACACAGATTTGCGCACTTCAGCAACCTGACTCCAAACAGCCACAGGTGAAGTACTTTCATCATGGATGGTAGTCAGCATGTAGACATCCCTCCTAGCAGCTCCTGATTACACAAGTCACTGCACTGTCCCCTCTCAAGTTTTTTACAGACATGCTCCCTTGGATAGCCTTTCTGGTTAGAGCAGATTGTGCCACAAGGAACAATGTCCACTCTAAACAATTCTTTGAACAACTGCACTCGAATGTAGCAGTTATCTATATACAAATGGTGACCTTTGTTAAACAGTCGTCTACCAAGTTCCCACACAATTTACTCACTAACTCCAAAAGTAGGTGGACAACCACATGGGTCAATATTGGAATACCTACCAGTGTAGACCCGGAAATTATAAACATATCCTGTACTACTTTCAAACAGCATATACATTTTAATTCCATACTGTGCCCTCTTGTTAGGAATGTACTGCCTAAAAACCAAACGACCCTTGAACAGGACCAAAGACTCGTCCACAGCTATTTCTTTCCCTGGAACATAGACCTCTGAAAACCGATCTACAAAATGATCAAGGACAGGTGATCAGGGTGATCCTGTGGCAAGGCTAAAGCAGTATCAACAAAATGCAGCATCCGAAGAAGAAGCTCATTCCGGTTACGACACATGGTTGCAGGAAATATAGCAGTTGCCATTAAGGGACTAGTAGACAAATATGAAGACAGTGACGGCTTCCTTATCAGCCCCATCAAAAAAGTTAAACCCAAGAACTTTTTCAACTCTTCCAGATTTGTGGGATCCACTGGCTAGCTCTAGAGCAAAGGTCGTCAAACTGGGGGGGCGGGCCACCCTCAGGGGCCTAAAGTGATCCCGGGGGGGGAGCCAGGCTCTGGCCAAAAGAAGCATTATACAGATAACAGGGCTTTGTTTTGAGCAGAAGCATGTTATCACATTTTTAAAAAGGTAACAGCACATAAATACAATGTTAAATAGGGCTAGACATATTTAAACATTGCCATCTTTATATAAAAAATTCTGAACATTTCTGAAGGGAGGGCCAATGATTTTTATTTTTCAACTGGGGGGCGCAGCATTAAAACGTTTGGAAACCACTGCTCTAGAGTGTGGCCTAAGTCTGGCAACGTTGTCCCTCAAATACTGCTCCGCATACAAATTAGTCTGCCCAACAATTTCTTCCAAAAATTCATCGTCCATAAACAACTGAAAGAAATTGACAGGCAAAATGTTTTCTGTATTCACTCTAAACCCCGGGAGACCAGTAAAGACAGGCAACTCCAGCTGCTCCATGTCTGGGGCAACCCAGAGGTCACGTCTTCCAATGAGAAGCTTTTCAGCCGTTGGCTGCTGCACTACTGGCACATCAGTGTCCTCCTCTAAAACAGGTACTTCATCAGCACTGAGAGTCCCTTCATCATCAGATGATTCCTCTCTGATAGAAAATTCACTTCCAGAGTCTTGCACTTCCTCCTCTGCCTCAGATGCAGAGTCAGTCTCATAATCATGGTCAGAAGACGACTCAAAAAGCAAACCAACAACTTGCTGTGCGGTCATCCTGCGGCTAGCCATGATCCTTCCTACAAAAAATAAGTGGACAAATGCACCACCAACAACCAACGCTGTGTAAAATAAGTAATAAACAAAGTGTGACTTTATCAATAAGAGTTATAAACTCAAAAACTATACCACTCACTTGCCTGAAACAGCTAGACTGATCAGCAACTACTCTGCACAGCCACAGCAATCACCAATGATATCCCACTAAAAAGAAAAAAGAAAATAAAATTACACATAAGACAACACAAATATAATTGTGCACTATTCTAAGGATAATTTCACACACAAAACTGCATTTAGTACACAACTGACAAAATGTCATTCATGCATGGCAACAATAGTCATTTGAAGTAAAAAAAAAAAATCGTACCTAAAACATGCAACTACGCAAACGTCTGGTAAAACGCTGCCAAAACCTCAAGGAGTCACAGCAAAGGAAGCAAAAGCTTTGAACATGAACAAAAAAGGAGAAATAAAACATTTTAATCACAAATGCAAATACTTTGTGTAGGAGGCTGGCCTGGCTTATAGTGGGTACCTTGTGGTACTTACACCCTGTGCCAGGTCGAGTTATCCCTTATTAGTAGAATAGAGGTGTTTCTAGTAGCTTAGGCTGATAGAGGTAGCTATGGCAAAGCAGCTTAGGCTGAACTAGGAGACATGCAAAGCTCCTACTATACCACTTATATCATATAGCACAATATCATAAGAAAACACAATACTCAGAGTTACTAAAAATAAAGGTACTTTATTTTAGTGACAATATGCCAAAAATATCTCAGAGGATACCCTCACTTAGGAGGTAAGTAATATACACAAATTATATGTACACAAACCCAAAACAGGTAAGTGACAGTAAGAAAAGTTGTGCAAACAATGTAAAATCACAATAGGATGCAATATGTAGAGAAAGGCCTAGGGGCAACACAAACCATATACTACAAAAGTGGATTGCGAATCATGAATGGACCCCAGGCCTATGGAAAGTTGTAGAGGGGCTCTAGGACTGTGAGAAAACAGTAAGGGTGTCCAAAATACCCCACCCCAAGATCCTGAAAAGTAGGAGTAAAGTTACCCTACTACCCCAGAAAGACAGAATAGTCGTTATAGGGGATTCCGCAAGAACCACAACTGTTACCAAAGCACTGAAAACAGATTCCTGGACCTGAGGACCTGTAAAAGAAGGGGACCAAGTCCGAGAGTCATGCAAATGTCCAGGGGGGGGCAGGAACCCACTAAACCCCGGATGAAGATGCAAAAGGGCTGCCTCCAGGTGGAAGAAGCCAAAGATTTGGTGAGAAGATGTCATACAGCGTGCTGGAGGTTGCAGAAGTGTTTTCATGCAGAAATACCACAAACAAGCCTTGCTAGCTGCAAGAGTTGTGGTTGAGGATTTTGGGTACTGCTGGGGCCCAGGAAGGACCAGGATGTCGCTCCTTGGAGGAGGAGACAGAAGGGGTGCTCAGCAACTCAGAGAGCCCCCACAGAAGCAGGCAGCCCCCACAGAAGTACCGGAACAGGCACTTAGAAGATCTGAGGACAGCAGTCAACTCAGAGTCACAAAGGAGGGTCCCACGACATCGGAGTCCAACTCAGCGAGTTGGGCAATGCAGGACGGAGTGCTGGGAACCCAGGCTAGGCTGTGCACAAAAAATGTCCTGGAAAAGTGCACAGAAGCCGGAGCAGCTGCTATTCACACAGTACACAGGTTTGCTGTCTGGTGTGGGGAGGCAAGGAATTACCTCCACCAAATTTGGACAGAAGGGCCACTGGACTGTGGGAGACACTTGGACCCAGAGGACCAGTGATGCAGAAATTTGGTGCCTGCGTTGGCAGGGGGAAGATTCCGTCGACCCACAGGAGATTTCTTCTTGGCTTCCAGTGCAGGGTGAAGGCAGACAGCCCTCAGAGCATGCACCACCAGGAAGCAGTCGAGAAAGCCGTCAGGATGAGGCGCTACAATGTTGCTGGTAGTTATCTTGCTACTTTGTTGCAGTTTTGCAGGCGTCCTGGAGCAGTCAGCGGTCGACCCTTGGCAGAAGTCAAAGAGGGAAGTGCAGAGGAACTCTGGTGAGCTCTTGCATTAGTTATCTGAGGAATAGCCCAGAGGAGAGACCCTAAATAGCCAAAAAAGGAGGTTTGGCTACTACGAAAGGAGGCTTGGCTACTGAAAGAGGTAAGCACCTATCAGGAGGGGTCTCTGATGTCAACTGCTGGCACTGGCCACTCAGAGCAGTCCATTGTACCCCAACACCTCTGAATCCAAGATGGCAGAGGTCTGGGACACACTGGAGGGGCTCTGGGCACCTCCCCTGGGAGGTACAGGTCAGGGGAGTGGTCACTCCCCTTTCCTTTGTCCAGTTTCGTGCCAGAGCAGGGCTGAGGGATCCCTGAACTGGTGTGGACTGGCTTATGCAGAGATGGGCACCATCAGTGCCCATCAAAGCATTTCCAGAGGCTGGGGGAGGCTACTCCTCCCCAGCCCTTCACACCTATTTCGAAAGGGAGAGGGTGTAACACCCTCTCTTGAGGAAATCCTTTGTTCTGCCTTCCTGGGACTGGGCTGCCCTGTCTGAGGGGTTGGCAGCAGCTGCAGCTGCAGTGGAGACCCCGGAAAGGCAGTTTGGCAGTACCCGGGTTCTGTGCTAGAGACCCGGGGATGCATGGAATTGGTATTGGGTTGACAATTCCATGATCCTAGACATGTTACATGGCCATGTTCGAAGTTACCATTGTGACGCTACACATAGGTAGTGACCTATGTGTAGTGCACGTGTGTAATGGTGTCTCCGCACTCACAAAGTCCGGGGAATTTGCCCTGAACAATGTGGGGGCACCTTGGCTAGTGCCAGGGTGCCCACACACCAGGTAACTTGGCACCTAACCTTCACCAAGTGAGGGTTAGACATATAGGTGACTTATAAGTTACTTATGTGCAGTGAAAAATGGCTGTGAAATAACGTGGACGTTATTTTACTCAGGCTGCAGTGGCAGTCCTGTGTAAGAATTGTCTGAGCTCCCTATGGGTGGCAAAAGAAATGCTGCAACCCATAGGGATCTCCTGGAACCCCAATACCCTGGGTACCTAGGTACCATATACAAGGGAATTATAAGGGTGTTCCAGTGTGCCAATGGGAATTGGTGAAGATAGTCACTAGCTTGCAGTGACAATTGTGAAAAGCAGAGAGAGCATAAACACTGAGGTTCAGGTTAGCAGACCCTCAGTGATAAAGTTAGGCACCACACAGGGAACACATGCAGGGCATACATTATGAGCACTGGGGTCCTGCCTGGCAGGATCCCAGTGACACATGGGCAAAAAGAAACATACATACAGTGAAAATGGGGGGAACATGCCAGGCAAGATGGTACTTTCCTACACTTTGCCAGGCGACAAACACCCCGTCACCAAATATTTAGAAATTTCCCCTGGTGTCTAGTGTTTTCTGCCCACCTTGGGGGCAGAGGGGCCTAAAAATAATAGGCCAATCTGCCCCCTAGGGGGGCAGAAATGGCCATCAGTCATGTGCTCCCTTTGGGGGGGGAACAACCCTTGCCCAAGAGGCTGCCCCCAACACAAAACAACAGAAACAAGAACAATCCCTGGTGCCTTTGTGGATTCTGCCCCCCTTGGGGGCAGATGGGCCTACAGAAAACTGGCCGATCTTCCCCCAAGGGGGGCAGATATGGCCAGCAGTCCCGTGGCCCCTTTGGGGGAGCAACCCTTGCCTAGGGGTCCGCCCCCCACACAATACAACAGAAACAAAAACAATCCCTGGCCTAAAACAGTTGGCTGATCTGCCCCAAAGGGGGGCAGAAATGGACAGCAGCCATGTGCCCCCTGGGGGAGCAAATCTTGCCCAAATGCCCATCCCCCCACACAAAACAACAGAAACAAAAACAATCCATGGTGCCTTGGGGACTTCTGCCCCCCTTGGGGGCAGACAGCCCTAAAAACAATTGGCTGCTCTGCCCCCAAAGGAGGCAGAAATTGGCAACAGTTATGTGCCCCCTTTGGGGGGTGACCCTTGCCCAAGGGGCTGCCCCAACACAAAAAAACAACAAAATGAATAATTCCCTGTCGCCTTAGTGGCGGGGGCAGATCGGCCTAAAAATAATAGGCTGATCTTCCCCAAGGGAGTCAGAAATGGCCAACATTCATGTGCACTCTTTCGGGGGGGTGACCCTTGCCCAAGGAGCCACCCTCCACACACACAACAAAAAGAAAATCCCTGGTGCCTTAGTGGCTTCTGCCCCCTTTAGGGGCAGATAGGCCTAAACAAAATAGGCCGATCTGCCCCCAAGAGGGGCAGAAATGGCCAATAGTTGTCTGCCCCCTTGGGGGGGCAACCCTTGACCAAGGGGCCACCCCCACAAAAGAAACAAAACTAAAAGAATCCCTGGTGCCTTTGTGGCTTCTGCCACCCATGGGGGCAGATGGGCTTACAAAATAGGCTGATCTGCACCCAAAGGGGGCAGGAATGGTGTAAAACATATTGCCCCTCAAAGGGGAGGGACCCTTGCCCAAGAGGCCACTCCCCCATACTAAAATTAACAACAACAAAATCCTTGGTGTCTAATGGTCATTCAAGCTGCCCGATCGCGTTGCGATCGGGCAGCATGATTGCTGAAAGAGACATTGAGGAAAAGGAAAACCCTTTCCTTTCCCCGATGCCTGTTTTAGAGAAATCCCACCGGCTGGAGGAGAAACGTACCTTCTTTGACTAAAATGGCTTTCAGCGCGACCGGCGCCCTCTAATGATGTTAGCGCGCAATGTCATTAGATGGGGGGAAGTGATTCCCGTTCCATCCCTGCCCTAGGGAGGTGGGAGGGAGGCTTAATTATGGGAGCGCTAGCGCACCCCCCATGGGCCGGTCCCAGGACGTAATGGTTACCCCCGTGGTGCCTCAACGCTGCGTCACCGGACGTAAGCAATAGGTCCTAGGCGACTAAGGGGTTAAAGGGATAGCACAAAAGCAAGAACCTGGGAGCAAACACATTTCCTTCAAATCAAAAAGAAGAAAAATTTAGATTTTCTTTTTTTTTAAACGACTATCTAGGTGGGCATGTATGATCCTAGACAAGCCTATACTGTGCATCCCTGCTTGTCTCAGAAGGAAAAATGATTGCCTTGCATAAGCAGCAAAAATTGACTTTGTTCAGAGATGCAGTGTTCTTATATACTTGAGTGGTGAGTAGCTGGGCAGGTTCAGTTTCACCAGATTGAAAATATATGGATGCCCCTGCTGAGTGATCAAGCTCCTTCAATCACATATAGATAGGAAGGGGAAGAGAGGGACACAGTCGCATAACCCCTGAATTATCAAACAAAACACAACCAGACATGACTGTTATAGGAGAGAAGCCCAATAATGGGTCTCTTTTCAAACAAGCCTCCACTTGGGGTCTAACTAAACCTATTGCGGCCACGGGGGGCATTCCCCTTATGGAAGAGAAAGCCTCAAGCACCTAGTAGGGTCATGTTTCATCATAAGCTTCTTCTCCCCACCCTCGGAGGACAGTGCCACCAGGGCGGACTCAACCATGTGATAACTCAACACAGAAGGGAGTTCTTAATCAGTAACTACTGGATAAAAACTGGGATCCAGACAACTAAGCTAAAAATACCTTGTGTTACCCCGGCTTATCACCTTTTTTTTGGTGGAGAACACAGGTATTGTTAAAATCAGGCCCTGGGCCTGGTGGTAGGTTCTCAGAGGGCCTGGGGCCAAAAATGTTTGTTTTGTAAAACGTCTGCTGCAAATTCATATAGGATCCACAAATCTGTGGCAAATTATTTATTTTAAAAAAAACAAGCGTTGTCTCCTGTGCTTGTTTTTGTTAAGCGCCCCCGGTTACCAGGTCCTGGGAGGAATCAATGTTTATATTTTGTGGGAGTGGGTACATGTGGTCGGCATCCCCAGGCTGATTTTGGCTGTGGGGATCCCAGACCCTGGGGTTTGGCACAATTTACTGGGGAAGGAGCATGCAGACTCCCTCCTAGGATGTTTTCAGCCTGGGAATCCCACCTTCTGGGACCTGGCCACATTTATAAAGGGGGTGGGGGCACACAACCCCCCTTTCTTGGCTAATTTCATCCCCAGACACACCATACCCTGGGGCCTGACTGCATGTGCAAAGAGGGAAGGGGGCACGTGGGCTCCCCAGGGCGAATTTCGGCCCGGGGGACCTCATCCCGCAGGGCCCTGCCATATGTGCAAATGGGGAGGGGGCATGCAGCGCCCTTCCCTGGGCTGATTTTGGCCTTTGGGACCCTATCCCCCAGGGCCTGATCCCAAGCGGGGAGGGGAGGGAGGCTTGCACCTCCAACCCCAGACTGATTTTCGCCAATAAGGACACCATCACTCAGGGTCTGGCCACATGTGTAAAGGGGGAGGGGGCATGCAGCCCTCTGCCTCACACCACTTTCGGCACCGGGAACCCCATACCCTGGGGCCTGCCGCATGCTCTAAGGGGAGGGAGGCACCCCCTTCCTGAGCCGCTCAGCAGCTATGACCCAGGATGTCCACCCCGGGAAATAGCGGTTTCTCTGCCTGCAGGAGAATGGGCAGGGAAACCTATGTTTGCTCTCCTTTGGTGGCAGCATTTTCACTTCTCCCACCAAGTGGGAGCAAACACCAAGTCTACTCCCAGGGGGCAGGCGCTTCAAAAATGCTACAGCATACTGTGAGTGGACTTTGGATCTGTTTCTCTGCCCGCAGACATGGATGCAGGTAAACTTATGAAAATATTTCTCCGTCCACAGGCAGCAGCATTAGAAGCTGTTCCCTGCAGAACAGAGCAATGCCAACTCCTACTGGATCTGGGGAGCCAGCTGGAACCGTGGGGGCCATGAGGTTCCCCCATGGACTCTAATAACACTATCGTGGGTACCCTGGGTGGGCGCCAGGGCACCCACCTTTTACTGCACTGATCCCTGGGAAATGGGATCCCTGGGGTTGAAATGGGCCAGGGGATTGGGGCCACATGCCCCCCTTCCTCTAACTATGATGCTCCTCCATGGGTGATGGGATACCTGGGGCCGAATGCCTCTTCCTCCTACTATTAATGTGGGGCTAAAGGGGATCGTGTCCCTGGGGCTGATAGCACACCGTGGAGGCGGATCCTCTGCACCTTCACCAATAATGTAGGCCCCTGGGATTGGGTCCCCAAGGCCTAAATCAGCCCAGAGAGGGGAGCTGTGTGTTCCCCTCCCCTTTTCAATATTGGCAGGACACCGGGGTTAGGGAAGCCTTGGGGATGTGGTCCATGGGGCTGAGATCAGCGCGAGGAGGGGCTGCATACTCACTTCCCCCTAAATATTACACCGGCCCTAAAGGATGAGGTCCCAAGGTCTAGGTCCTTTGGCCAGCTACCCACAGTGTGGGATTTGCTGCCTTTACGGAGGTTGGCCGGAGGGCCTGACCACATGTGAAAGTCCATGCGCAACATTTCAATATTACTTTAGGTTAAAAAAAAAACGAGAAAATCACAAAAAAGCTCCAAAGGTTAAAGCAACATTATAGTATCGCAAAATGTTCAGTAAAAGTATAATATTTTAAACTCTTAAAATCACAGATTTATAGTTATCGCAAGTACCTTTAATGTGTGGCCTGTGGTAACTATAACTCAAGGCCTTGCCATGCACTGCTAATTACCTCACATATTAAATCACTCATGACATCTTCTATCACATCCTTGATAATATAACTGCAAAATTGCTAGTGGAATTACTAATGACAAAATTGTGCATGGCAGGAGAGCGAGTTATTGTTACCTTAACACACAGATTATATAATGAGATAACTGTATCTGGTGGTTGTTAGAGTTTAAAATGTTACATCGTTACTATATATATATATGGAGAGATAGATAAAGCCCAGTCGCATTTGCCACTAGGTAATTTTAGTTAGGACCTAGTTTCTATAGAAAAAGCATTTTTTGTTTTGCTAATTACTTTGGCACCCTTTGTGAATCTTCACAAAACTTTCCAGGCAATACAACCCTCACTTCAGCCTCAGTCTGGAAAGTTTTGGGGTGATCTGTCAAGCGGGGGCAAAGAAAAAGGAGGGGTCCCAAAATGCTTTTTCCCCATGTATTGTTCTATAGGGATTTTTAACAGCAATAGAGCCCGAACCACTGGACAGAATTACACCAAATTTGGCTGAAAGATACCTTTTGATCCAGAAAGCACCCCTTTTATTTGGTATAAATCCATTCAGTAGGCTTTGAGAAATTATGGAAAACCCAAATATGTATATAAAGGGATGCAAAGCCTCCGTGAACCCTCCTGATGTTGTGCTGAGGTCTGATTGGATGACAACACTTTAACAAGGAAGTATTGGCAGCCATCTTGGGACTCAGCTTCAGCCGAGTCCCACAAAAAAAAGATGTAAAAAACAAAGGGGACAAGGGTAGGGATAATCTAACCCCTTAGCTCTGGTGTTAAGATCCCAGAGGGACTTCCCAGAGCAAAAATGTATCTTTTTGGGACACCCCTGGAGCAATTTTTTTTATTTTTTTTAAAAATTGCAGCGCATCATGGCAGATCAGTGGATCTGGTGATTTCTTTTTTTTAAACCAAGCGTGGGCTCTGTGCTTGCTTTAACTGCTACCCCTGGGTGGGCCAAGTTCCAGGGGCAGTACCATTATGAAATGTGTGGGGGTGCCACGCCCCCCCACAGCCTCAGGGACCACAACCTCCCTGGGGCTTTCAAAAAATGAAATGTGAGGGATCTGAAAGCCTACCCAGCAGCCTTGGAGACCACCAACCTCCCCAGGGCTTTAAACAATTGTGACAGGCGGCCACCTAGCCCCACCTGCAGCCCCAGGGACCATCGCCTCCCTGAGGCTTAAAGGAAAACTAATGTGGGGGGCACTCAGCCCCCACAGCCACATGGGTCACCACCTTCCCAGGACTTTAAACAAACATAATGGGGGACTGACCCCCCACATACCTGGGGTTCACCACCTACTGGAGGCTTTCAACAAATGTAAAATGGGGGGCAGGGACCACCAGCTCCCCGGTGCTCCATTTAGCGAGCCCAGCATTTTTGCTGTGCCCTAATGCAGCCCAGTGATCAAAGATTCCTAAGAGACATGGTTAAGGAGCCCCAGACATTTCTGGGAAATCTTATTATTTGTTTAAAAGTGTTTTTTACTGCTACCTGTGCCTGTTTACTGTAGACTCTCTGTTTTTCAGGCAACTTGGCCTTTCAAAACGTGCTGTTTTTTCCGCCGTGACTCTTTGAAAATGTACTCCTAGTTTGTGGCACAAGACTGCATAAAGCCCCCCCCTATTCTAAGTAAAAAGGCTACATACATCTTCCAGAGTGTGTTTAAGAGACTGCTTAATCAGTTTCTGTGATTTAAATTGTGTTTAGAAACTGTCTGCATCCCTTGTTTTTGCCTTAAAAAAGCCACATTTCAGAGTGAGCGACAAGCAGTATTTCAGTGTTTTTTTACAATCTCTCCCTTACCTGGAAAGTAGACTCTGCTAGCTTGGAAGTGTAGATTCAGCCACTTGTATCCAAGAGATTCTGAATAGAACAGCAGCTCCCTCCTCCCTTCCCACAGGGCCTGGGCCTAGGTGATTGGCTCTCTGAGTCCCAGGCAACCTGAGCCCTCCTCCCACACATGCTTTGGCCCCTTAAGTTTGTGGAGGGAACACCAAGACAGCCACCTCAGTTTTGTGAGCCCAGCATATTCGCTGTGCCCTAATACAGCCTGTGATCAAGGATTCCTAAGAGACATAGGTAAGGAGCCCCAGACCTTTCTGTAAAATCTTATTATTTGTTTAAAATTGTTTTTTACTGCTGCCCGTGCCTGTTTACTGTAGACTATCTGTGTTTCAGGCAGCTTGGCCTTTTAAAATGCTGTTTTTTAGCCGTGACTGTTTCAAATTTCCCTCCTAATTTGAGGCACAAGACTGCATAACCCCCCCCCCTTTCTAAGTAAAAAGGCTACATACATCTTCCAGAGTGTGTTTAGGAGACTGCTTAATCTGTTTCTATGATTTAAATTGTGTTTAGAAACTGTCTGCATCCTCTGTTTTTACCTTAAAAAAGCCACATTTCAGAGTGCGTGACAAACAGTATTTCAGTGTTTTTTACAATCTCTCCCTCACCTGGAAAGTAGACTCTGCTAGCTTGGAAGTGTGGATTCAGCCTCTCTGTATCAAAGGAGATTCTGAATAGAGCGGAAGTTCCCACCTCCCTTCCCACAGGGACTGGGCCTAGCTGATTAGCTCTCTGAGTCCCAACCAACCTGAGCCCTCCTCCCACACCTGCTCTGGCCCCTTAAGTTTGTGGGGGGACCCCAAGACAGCCATCTCCATTTTGTGAGCCCAGCATTTTTGCTGTGCCCTAATACAGCCCAGTGATCAAGGATTCCGAAGAGACCTAGGTAAGGAGCTCCAGACATTTCTGGGAAATCTTATTATTTGTTAAAAACTGTTTTTTACTGCTACCCGTGTCTGTTTACTGTAGACTCTCTGTGTTTAAGGCAGCTTGGCCTTTTAAAGTGCTGTTTTTTAGCCGTGACTGTTTGAAATTTCCCTCCTAGTTTGTGGCACAAGATTGCATAAAGCCCCCCCATTCTAAGTAAAAAGTCTACATACATCTTCCAGAGTGTATTTAGGAGGCTGCCTAATCTGTTTCTGTGATTTAAATTGTGTTTAGAAACTGTCTACATCCCCTGTTTTTACCTTAAAAAAAGCCACATTTCAGAGTGCGCGACAAGCAGTATTTAAGTGTTTTTTACAATCTCTCCCTTACCTGGGAAGTAGACTCTGCTAGCTTGGAAGTGTGGATTCAGCCTGTCTGTATCCAAGAAGATTCTGAATAGAGCAGCAGCTCCCTCCTCCCTTCCCACAGGGGCTGGGCTTCAGTTAATTTGGCCCTTATATACGTTTCTATTGGTTGTTGAATATGGTGTTGTGATAGGTTGTTGTGGCTGGTCTTTCCATTGGCTTAGGGATTAGAGTTGGGCTTGTGATTGGTAGTTGGGCTGAGATTCTACTTGGTTCCTGTTTTTCAGGGTTGGGCTTGTGATTGGTAGTACGGTTGAGATTCTGATTGGTTCCTGGTTTTTAGGGTTGGGATTGTGATTGGTAGTAGGGCTGAGATTCTGATTGGTTCCTGGTGTTTAAGGTTGGGCTTGTGATTGGTAGTAGGGCTAAGATTCTGATTGGTGCCTGGTTTTTAGGGTTGGGCTTGTGATTGGTAGTAAGGCTGAGATTCTGATTCGTTCCTGGTTCTAGAGTTGGGCTTGTGATTGGTAGTAGGGCTGAGATTCTGATTCGTTCCTGGTTCTAGGGTTGGGCTTGTGAATGGTTGCCAGGATTAGGGGTATGATTGATGATTAGGGCTGGGTCTCCCATTGGTTGTTTGAATTTGGGTTAGAAATCTGATTGGTTAGGGTTAGGAGTAGGTTTCTATTGGCCAGTATGGCTATTTTAGCCTAGGGCTCAAGGCATCTCAGCCCGGGCAAATAGGCTAAGGGTGGACAGGACAAAGGCAGCTGCCTGTTTGGGCCTACTCAGGACTGGTAGGACCTAGCGCCAGAAATGCTGCCCAATTTCCCATTTATCAGAAAGGAACTTACTCCCTACACATCCATCAACATGCAAACACATTATCTGCAAAGACATCCAACTCCTGCATCACAAACTGACCTCATACAGATTGCAATGCCCCATCATCCAACACGATCCCCCATATACAACACCTATACAAATATCCACCACAACTACACTAGTAAAACACCTTCATTCTCACAGCAAACACTACTCTGTCCACTCCCACTAACACAACATGCCATCACCTACACAACACAAAACCACACTACACATCACTTTCAGCCTTCCAGATACACACTTCCTGTTCATGCAAACCAACAACACTATCCACTATTTGCTCCACAAAGACCCCCTTTTATCATGACAATACCTAAACCAAGTGTTCCAACACACCATCTACAAACACCCTTCCCCTCTTTTCACCAATTACACACAACCATACAATCCTCACACTCCACTCCACCACACATATTACCTATTCCAGTCATCACAACTAACACAAACTCCCCTCACACACATCCATCCCCTTTTACACACCTCATACATTCATCTCCAAACCACATCAACAGCCCCTGTAATACTCTAATTCCACTCACCAGTACTAACTCACATATAGATCCCTCACCGAAAACCACTACATCAATATTCCCTCTCACTATTCCACAAAAAACAATACAGACCACACAAATCAGCACATCAAATCAACACAAACTTTCATTATACTTATCGTCACACACACTCCCACCTTCATGACTACACAAAGAATACAAATCCAGTCCAATTTTTACCCCTACATCCTCACTCTTCACAAACATCTACCACAAGCACCCCAACACAGCAACATTCATTCACCCTCCTCTCATCCATTGCACAATTTAAAGCCTTACATCATGATCTACATGCTCCTCTACCACCCCTAACCCATACTCCTTTCACACGAAACAGACGCAAACAAAATAAACAACATGCCACTCTAAACTTTGTACCCCCTTGTCTATTACATAATAAGGCTACCCTACAAAAAACAGTGCACTCTTCATGTCTCTCTCAGCCACCAAGTCCACCACCCACACACACAGACCCAACAAAATACCTCCTAAACCTGCCGGAAGAGGAACCCTATATTGAAAAACAAGACTATGGTGAACCTCAATAAGTTATCACAACTAACAACACATCTGCTACAAGCTCAATATATAATGCTCACCCGTCTCCTAAATAAAACAACAATGCCACTAACACACTTTTTCTAAACTGCCAGCTCATAAATGCTCAGTCACTCTCAAAATACAAGCACCACATCTACGACCTGCTCACAGACACACAACCTGACTTACTATTCATAACAGAATCATTGTTGGGAGATGACATGCCCCAGTGTTGCATGAACCCCTTCCTCCGGACTATCAAACCATCACACAAAACCGTATAGGCAAGTGAGGAGGTGAACTAGCTATTATATTCAAACAGACAATAAATCTCAGTAAAATAGACTACATTTCCATATAAGTTTGTGAAGCCCTCTTCACTAGATGCCACCCTACTCCAACTTCCTCCTGTAACTTTCTCCTTTTTTACAGACCTCCACCTAACAACTCAACATTCCCAGACGCTTTTCTAGATACAGTCTCAAACCTTATTGCATTATACTAAAACCTATGAATTCTTGGGGATCTAAACATTTGGTTTGACAAAGCCAATATGCCCCATTCAAAAGCTATCACCACTGGCCTAGTCGCATTGAACCTACATCAGATTGTATACAGTCCCACCCACTTCGCTGGACACATCCTAGATGTCATTTTTGCTAAGCCTGAACTAGTTACTGTTCATAGCATCATGCCAATCACATGGTCAGACCACCATTTGATAACTTTCTAACATAAAACACTACAAATCAACGCACCCCACAACTACTTACATACATGCACCTATCGACCTTGGAGCAAACTTAATTTTGATGACTTAGAAACACAACTATCAGCCAACACAGATCTAGATACAATTAATTCTGTTCCAAAACTTTATGAGTGGCTACAGGAAGCTTTTGATTTCCTAATACCGCTCAGAAAAACTAAACAGGACAAAATAATACCAACACCTTGGAGAAACACAAAGCTTAAAAAGATAAAGCAACAAATCAGAAAGTTGCAGCGGACCTGGCTCAAAACAAACCACAGTCAAGACAAACTGCAGCCACACAAACTTAACAGAATTTACAAATCATCAATCAAAAAAGCTAAAAAAAAGGAACTACTCAGACATAATTCTAAATGCTAAGGTGGTCATTACAACCCTGGCAGTCGGTGTTAAAGCGGCGGTGAGACCGCCAACAGGCCGGCGGTAAAAAATTTGCAATTACGACCGTGGCGGAAACCGCCAACAAAGACAGCAATTTTAACACTCCGACCGCCACGGCGGTACAAACAAACAGTGCAGCGGTCACCGCCAACAGACAGGCGGGAGACAATGTACCGCCCACACTATTATGACAGGCCAATCCGCCACCTTTTCCGGGGCGGATTCACCACGGATAAAAACACGGCGGAAACAGGAATCCCGAAGGGAAAACGCTCACCTCTACACACCCCACGAGGACGCCATAGACCCGGAACTCCAAATTCTCCCTGCGATAGTCTTCCTGCTCCTCTACCAGGAGCACGAACGCCAGCGGCGAAGACCACAGTGAGTACTGCACCTACGACACAGGGGAGGGGGGAGGGAAAAAACAGGGACACACACACGCAACATCCCCACCCTCACCCACTACAACACGCACACTAATGCATATCAATACATCACAGTTACACCCCCCAAGCTCCCTGGAAGAATGCAAAGACTATAGAAAATTAGAGTAACCATTGTAATATATTAAAAGCAAGTAGGCAGAAATATCTTTATACACCATGTACATAATATATACCAAGCATAGTAGTCCAGGTAGTGCTCTAAGAAAGTCTGTGGAACACTGGGACCACACGGTATGGGCGAGGCCCACACAAGATCCCCGACCATGACGGAGAGAACACTGCAGGGGCATCAGACAGCAACTAAACAGGCACCTCAGGGGGAGGGAAAGGAGGGCACCTCAGCCGCTTGAGTGCACGACGCCAAATCCACGAGGGGGCCACATGCCCACTGTTCCATCCTGGGGAGTGCAAAGCCACAGTCTCTCAAGTCTCACAAGTGGGTGGGTTGCCCACTGTTCACTCCTGGGGACTGCAAAGCCACAGTCTCTCAAGTCTCTACAGTGGGTGGGTTGCCCACTGTTCAATCCTGGGGAGTGCAAAGCCACAGTCTCTCAAGTCTCTACAGTGGGTGGTTTGCCCACTGTTCAATCCGCTTGAGTGCACAACGCCAAATCCACGAGGGGGCCACATGCCCACTGTTCAATCCTGGGGAGTGCAAAGCCACAGTCTCTCAAGTCTATACAGTGGGTGGGTTGCCCACTGCCATATCCTGGGGAGTGCAAAGCCACAGTCTCACAAGTGGATGACAGTCTCCGCTGGTTCTGGAGGGGGCATGGTGCCCAGAGTGCTTCATCCTGCTAAGTACAGAGGTAGTGGATGACAGTCTCCACTGGTTCTGGAGGGGGCATGGTGCCCAGAGTGCATCATTCACCCTGTGACGGACTCAGTTGCGTCAGTGCCCTTGCCGCTCATGGGCCAGCGGTGCTTGAGATGGCGGTGCCTGTTCAGTGGTGCTTGAGATGGCGGTGCCCTGTTCACCGGTGCTTGAGATGACGGTGCCCTGTTCAGCGGTGTTTATGATGGCGGTGCCCTGTGCAGCGGTGCTTGAGATGGCGGTGCCCTGTTCAGCGGTGCTTGAGACGGCAGTGCCCTGTTCAGCGGTGCCCTGTTCAGTGGTGCTTGAGATGGCGGTCTCCATTGCAGGGTCCTTCATGGCCCAGCGGGGCTTTTGCTGGCGGTCCTTCATGGCCCAGCGGGGCTAGTGCTGGCGGTGGCCTCCTGGGCAGGTGGGCTGGTGCTGACGGTGGCCTCCTGGGCAGATGGGCTGGTGCTGGCGGTGGCCTCCTGGGCAGGTGGGCTGGTGCTGGCGGTGGCCTCCTGGGCAGGTGGGCCGGTGCTGGCGGTCCTGTCCTGGGCAGGTGGGCCAGTGCTGGCGGTCCTGTCGTGGGCAGCTGGGCTTGTGCTGGAGGTGGGCTCCGGGGCATCAGGGATGATGGCGGTCTTCTCCGCTGTGCTGCTCTTCCCAGACTTGCAGGGTTTCTTGTGGCCCTTCCCCACCTTGGAAGGTGTCACAGCTGACTCCACACTCCCACCGGGACCCCTGGGAGCGGCTTTGGTGGCTGGAGTCTTCCCCCTCTCCAGCCGGGCACTGGCCAACTTCTGATGCTTCACAGGTGGGGGACTGTCTGTGCTGTGGCTCCGTGCCACACTGGCTGCCCTGGTGGTCGGTGCACTCCAGATTCCGGTGACTACAGGCACCACTGGTCCCAGAGATGTTGTGGCTGAGGTGCTACTTCGGGACCTCTGAGACGGACGGGGTGGGGGAGGTGTGGGAAAGAGGTCAAGGTTCGACAGGAAAGGTTTTTGGGAGACACTGGGACGGGTAGCTGGAGGGGGTTTGGGAGTGGAGGAAGAGGTGGTGGTTGTAGGAGGTGTACGTTTGGTGACTTTGGGTGAAGGTGCATGCGCTGGAGGCTGTCGTGAGGTGGATGGCTGTTGGGTGGGTGTGTGCCTGCGTTTGTATATCTGGGGAGGGGGCGTCACAGACACACTGGGAGAGGGCACAGGGGACGTGTTAATGGTAGTGGGGTGGTGACTGCACGTGAGCGGGGTGTGGTGGTAGGTGTGCTGGAGAGGGACGTAGTGGCTGTAGAGGTAGTGCATGCAGGTGTGAGTGTAGACAAGACTGGGAGGGAGGAGGGAGACGAGGAGGAGGGGGACACAGTGGAGGCAGTGGATGTTGGTGTGTCTGCATGTGTGTGATGCTTGCGTGAGTGCCTGTGGGATGTGTGGTGCTTATGTTTGCCAGAGCCTCCCTTGTGTGTTGACGTGTGTGCATGCTTGTCTGTAGGTGTGCTTGGGATAGGCTGAGGTACAGGGGTTTGTGTCTGGGTGGAGAAAGTTGGAGGGGGGAGGCTAGAGACGGGGACAATGGCTGCCATCAGTGCTGAGGCCAGAGTCTGAAAAGCTCGCTGAAGGGCTGCCTGACCAGAATGAATGCCCTCCAGGAATGCATTGGTTTGTTGCAACTGCCTCTCTACACCCTGGATGGCATTTAAAATGGTAGACTGCCCAACAGTGAGGGACCTGAGGTCAATGGCCTCCTCACTGAGGGCAGCAGGGGTGACTGGGGCAGGGCCTGAGGTGCCTGGGGCGAAGGTGATGCCAACCCTCCTGGGTGAGCGGGCACAGGACAAAGGCTGAGGGGCTGCTGGGAGGGCGGTGCTGGTAGGGGGGGTGGCGACTGTACCTGTAGATGCGGGGGCACAGATGTTGCCGCCACCACAAGGGAGCTCCCATCAGAGGACGAGTCAGTGTCGCTGGTGTCAGCTCCTGTCCCCGCTGTGGAGCTCCCCTCGCCCTCCATCCCACTGGTGAACTCTGAGTCCATAGTCTCGCCCTCCAGGACAATGTGGGATGCAGCTCCCTCGTGCTCCGCTGCCACTGCTCCTCCGCCTGATGATGCTAATGCACACAAGAACAGGGAGACCACAAAAAGGGGGGGGGACGACAGAAGAAAGACATGTTGAGTGCATGCATTACCGCTACCGTTGGTGGACACGACAGACACAGAAGCCCCCTGCACTACGCCGCGATCTTGGGGTCCACTGTTCAATTCCTGGGAAATGGCCTACAAGGCTATGGACGACATCTGCACATATAGATGAAACAGGGGCATGACTAGGTGTACTTGGTACTCTACAGAGGTGGAGTGGGGTGCCACATGGCCTGCCTTATGGAGGGGCCTTGCCTACGGAACTCGTCTTGGCCTAGGGAAACCCACAGCCCACCTCACCTACCCAGACACCTCCACTGCGCGCAAAGTCAGCAGAATGAGAGTGTACACACTCCCTTGTGGCTGCTGTGATGCCCTCAAGCGCCCATCCAACTCTGGGTAGGCCACCGCCAGGATCCTGAACATCAGGGGGGTCATGGTGCGACGGGCACCCCTCCCACATTGGGAGGCCATCCCCAGCTGAGCCTCCGCCATCTTCTTGCTCCAGCAGCGAATGTCCTCCCATCTTTTACGGCAGTGGGTGCTCCGTCTGTGGTTGGCCCCCCAGGGTCCGGACGTCCATGGCAATGGCACGCCAAATATCTTTTTTCTGGTGGGCGCTGACCTACATGAAATGTACAGGGGAAAAAGAGAAGTTATTACCAACTGCACCATCAAAGTGATTGGGCCCCATCCCTACCCTTGCCATGTGGCACATGCATTCACCGTCTTTCATGCACGCAGCACTCTCCCCCCTTCCTTCTTACATCCAGCCCTCTCCACACAGGCATGGCCCATACAACATGCTCCCTCTGTACTTACCTGTTTGTCTGGAGGACCGTAGAGTAGAGTGTTCTGGGGGAGGACCCCATCCACGAGCTTCTCCAACTCCTGCGATGTGAAGGCAGGGGCCCTTTCCCCAGACACTCGAGCCATTGTCTCTTCCAGACAGAGGTCACAGCAGCACTTGCAGTGTAGGTCCTCTCCTGTCGAAGATCAGGTATCGAGTGATTGAACAGATAGAAAATGGCAGTCACGTCCGCGGCGGTGCGTACCGTCACCGCCGGCGTACATCGTCATTGGCTCCTGGGATCCATAGGGTCCAATGCTAACCAATGCAGCATTGCGCCGCGGTCTTCGACCGCCTACCGCAACGGTGTACAACGCCAGCGCAGTTACCTCACATCCCATTGTCCCACTTTACAGGTCAGGCAGCCGCCATTTCAGGGGCCCACATGGCTTCATTTTCAACTGCGTCACACATACCTAGGCCTAGACTCTACACACATACAGGCCATCTTTTGTGTATGAATGGTGTTCTGTGTAAACTGTGGGTACGTACCTCTGAGTTGTTTGACTCTGTGCTCACTGTTGTCCTTCATAGGCACCGTCCGCTGGGACATGTGAGGAGATGGTGGCATTCTCCGGTGTACCGACCGTTGGTGGACCTGTCGACAATGGAGGAGCGACATGTGATTATCACATACAGGCTTGACCATGCAACAATCCAGGAACTGTGTACCCAGTTGGAGCCAGACCTGATGTCAGCAATCCGCCATCCCACAGGAATCCCCCCTCAAGTGCAGGTGCTGTCAGTGCTCCATTTCCTTGCAAGTGGGTCTTTTCAAACAACAGTGGCCATAGCATCAGGGATGTCCCAGCCTATGTTTTCCAACGTATTGTCCAGAGTGTTGCTGCCCTTCTGAAACACATGCGGAGCTACATCGTTTTTCCTCAGGTGGAGGATTTGCCTACAGTGAAAGGTGATTTCTATGCCCTGGGACACATCCCCAACATCATAGGTGTCATTGATGGGACCCATGTGGCTTTGGTCCCCCCCCACAGGAGTGAACAGGTGTACAGAAACCGGAAGAGTTATCATTCGATTAATGTGCAGATGGTATGTTTGGCGGACCAGTACATCTCCCATGTGAATGCCATGTTCCCTGGCTCAGTGCATGACGCCTACATCCTGCGGAATAGCAGCGTCCCTTATGTGATGGGTCAACTCCAGAGGCACCGTGTGTGGCTATTAGGTGAGTACCTGGAAGCAAGTCAGTGGGAATGGTTGTCTGGGTCTGGGGATATCCCTCCAGGTTAGTGCGTGTCTAACAGTTGTCCCTCACCATTTGCAGGTGACTCTGGTTACCCCAACCTGTCATGGCTACTGACCCCAGTGAGGAATCACAGGACAAGGGCAGAGGAACGCTACAATGAGGCCTATGGGCGAACTAGGAGGGCGATCGAGCGGACCTTCAGCCTCCTGAAGGCCAGGTTCCGGTGCCTCCACATGACAGGTGGATCCCTATTCTACTCACCAAAGAAGGTGTGCCAGATCATCGTGGCCTGCTGTGTGCTTCACAACTTGGCTTTGCGACGACAGGTGCCTTTTCTGCAGGAGGATGGTCCAGATGGCAGTATTGTGGCAGCTGTGGAGCCTGTGGACAGTGAAGACGTGGAAGCAGAGGAAGAAGACATGAACAACAGGGACTCAGTGATCCAGCAATATTTCCAGTGAGACACAGGTAAGAGTACAGACCTGCCTACTACATGTACTTTAACACTACTACCTCTCTACTGTCTGTCGTTTTCACCCAGTGTATGGTCACTGAGTTGTCACTTTCCCTTACGATTTCACAGATGTGGGTCCCACTGTGTGACATCTGCTTAGATTCCTCATGGACTAGAGCTGTGTGACATAGGTATGTTGACATTACAATTGAAAGAGCATTTTGTCACTGTAATTGCTAATACACTATTTCGGAATCACAGACAGACTCCAGATTGTTTTGTGCTTTAAGTGTGTTTATTTAAGTGCTCAATATTGAGGGGGTAGTGAAATGGTGAAGGGTGATGGTGGAGAAATATCCATGGCAGAGTCCAGTCTATTAGTCGCCCAGGTGCATTACCCATATGGGCATAGGAAGTGAAACTGAGGCAGTTTAAGTATGGACAGGGTGACAAAGTGGGACACTAGGATGACAATCAGGGTGGTCTAATTTCTTGGCGGGGGTCTTGGCATCGTGCTCTGTCTTTGTCATGGATCTCAGGGACCTTTTTCGGGGTGGTTCTCCCTCTGCAGGGGGTGGGGTGTTGGTGTGGTGGTCCTGTGGCGGGGCATCCTGCCCACTAGCGCCGGCAGATGTGGTGGGCAGTTCATCGTCCATGCTAGTGTCAGGGGCCCATTGTAGTGCCACAGTGTCCCTCCTGGTGTTTACAAGTTCCTTCAGCACCCTTACGATGGTGCCCAGGGTGGAGCTGATGGTTCTGAGTTCCTCCCTGAAGCCCATATACTGTTCCTCCTGCAGGCGCTGGATCTCCTGAAACTTGGCCAGTACCGTTGCCATCGTCTCCTGGGAGTGGTGGCAGGCTCCCATGATGGAGGAGAGGGCCTCGTGGAGAGTGGGTTCCCTTGGCCTGTCTGCTCCCTGTCGCACAGTAGCCCTCCCAGTTCCCCTGTGTTCCTGGGCCTCCGTCCCCTGGACCGTGTGCCCACTGCCCCCAGGTCCCTGTTGTTGTTGGTGTGGTGGGTTATCCTGGGTTCCGTGTAGTGGTGGACACACAGCTCATTGACGTATCCTGGGGACGGAGGTATGGGTCCGCTGGGTGGGTGCTGTGCTGGTGTTTCCAGAGGGGGGAAGGTCTGTGGTGGCCTGTGACTGGGTGAGGGGAACCGACTGTCCTGAGGTGCTTGATGGGCCGGGCTGGTCATCTAGATCCAGTTGGACAGAGGTGCTGTCATCACTGTGGGCATCTTCTGTTGGTGGTGTGGACATGTGTGGACCCTCCTGTCTGGTGACGTTGGGTAGGGGTCCTGCAGGGGTATAAAAGGATGGTTATTACATCTGTGTGTGTCATGGTGTGCAATGAGTTGGTGACCGTGTACCCCAGTGCTTTCATTCCTGTGTGGGACCTTGTGTGATGATGGTTTAGGGGGTTGTATGGGTATGTGCAGTGGGCATGCTTTAGTGATGTGTGTCCATGCTTTGTTGTTGCATGCAGGGCTTGGTGTTGGGATGGGTGGTTTGTGATGTTGGGACATATGTGAGAAGTTGGGGTGCTGGGGGTGAGGGTGAGGGTGGGGCTATGTGCTGGCATGCAGGTAGGGTGGGGATGTAATAATTAAGATTTGTCTTACCAGAGTCCATTCCTCCACCTCCTCCTGCGAGGCCCTCAGGATGCAGAATCGCCAAGATCTACTCCTCCCATGTTGTTAGTTGTGGGGGAGGAGGTGGGGGTCCGCCGCCAGTCCGCTGAACCGCCAGGTGGTGTCTTGAGACCACGGAACGCACCTTCCCCCGTAGGTCGTTCCACCTCTTCCTGATGTCCTCCCGATTTCTTGGGTGCTGTCCCACTGCGTTGACCCTGTCCACTATTCTTCGCCATAGCTCCATCTTCTTTGCTATTGAGGTGTGCTGCACCTGTGGTCCGAATAGCTGTGGCTACACCCGGACAATTTCCTCCACCATGACCCTGAGCTCCTCCTCCGAGAACCTGGGGTGTCTTTGCTGTGCCATGGGGTGGTGTAGGTGATGTGTGGGGTGGAGTGTGTGGTGATAAGTGTGCTGATATGTAGTGGGGTGTTGTGTGAGGTGCGTGGAAGTTCTGTGGGTGATGGTGTTGTGTGCCTGTGGATGCTGTTGTTCTTGCTGGTGCTGTCTCTCTCTGGCCTTCTTTTGGAATTTTTAGTCATAGGGGTTTGTGGGTGATGTGGGTCTGTGTTTTATATTGTAATGGGTGTGTGGGAGTGGTGTGTGTATGTGTATCAGGTGTGTGTATTTTGAATTGTCCAATGTGGCTGTGTTTTGTAAGAGTGTGTGTATTTTGAGCGCGGCGGTGTGTACCGCCAATGGAATACCGCGGTTGAAAGACTGCCGCGTGGATTCGTGTGTCATGATAGTGTGGGCGTATTTCTGTTGGCATGAAAGTGGAGGTTTTGTTTTCGCCAGTTTATCACTGACCTTTGGTGTGGCGGACTTGTGTGGGTGCCTGAATTTTGGCGGACTCCGAAATGTGGGTCATAATAGCTGTGGCAGAATTCCGCGGCCGCGGCGGTGTGTTGGCGGTCTTCTGCACGGCGATAAACGGCTTTTACCGCCAATGTTGTAATGAGGGCCCTTATCTGCAACCAAAGAATTTTATAAAATTCTCAATGAATTTAAAAAACCTACATGCATTGAAGGAAGTCATCCCACTACTCAAGATTTCACAAACAAACTGGCAACTCATTACGCAACCAAAGCAGACACATTGAACTCCTGTTTAAAACAGAAGAAAACCATCAGCACCAACCCCTTTCCTAAAATACCCTCTAAGAATAAACCAACCCAGGCTCTACAGTTATTCAAACAAATATCACAAGGTGAATTTATGCATTTGGTCAGAGGAAGCAGACCTTCCAGTTGCCCTTCTGACCCTTGCCTACCACACATCTTCAAGAACATTCTTTTATCTACTTCTGCTGTCACACCTGTAAGAAGAATCATCAACAACCTTTTAACTACAGGAACTTTTCCTGTAGACCTGAAAAAGGCATACATACAACCGTTATTAAAGAAAACGAACCTAGACCCGCAAGACCCCAACAATTACAGACCAATCACAAATGGACCTTTCCTGGGCAAACTGATAAAAAGAGCAGCATTCACCCAGATGTTACAATTAGTTGAAGACAATTCTATACTTTCAGACTACCAAACTGGATTCCGCCCAGGAAGAGGCACTGAATCAGCACTCATAGCAATCCGGGATGATCTTAAAAACACAGTCGACTGCAATGGAGTTGCTGCACTACTTCTCTTGGACCTCTCGGCTGCCTTTAATAGGGTTGACCATGACACCCTAATTCAAAGACTCCACGAAGCCAGCATAGAAGGGACTGTTCTCGACTGGATTACATCCTACATTCAAAAAAGAACTAATATCATCTCTTCTCCCCTCTTCTTGTCCAAACCCTACCTCACAAAAGCAGGGGTCCCCCAAGGATCAATCATTTCACCATTGCTTTTCAACATCTACATGATATCATTATCAGAACTGATCAATGACTTTCAACGCACATGCTACAATTATGGAGATGACACACAAATACTACTTAAATTAGAATGCCCCCAAAACATTGAAAACTCACTAATCTTCAGTTGCATCAGAGCCATTGATCAGTGGGTGGCATGGAGCCATCTCTAACTAAGTGCCTCCAAAACAGAAATACTCATATGTGGTGACTGGAAAAATTATGACCCACTGTGCGCCTGGGCTGACAATCTCCGACCTCCTCCTCAATTATCCAAGGAAGTTAGAAGCCTTGGAATCACCATGGACTCCAACTTAACAATGAATGTCCAAGTGGACAAATTAGCACGAACAAGCTTCATCACCTTGAAGACTCTATGACGCATCTTCTCCCAACTCGGATTTCCACACAAGGTACAGGCTACTATCTTGCTTGTACTAACCAAACTGGATTATGCCAATGGCCTCTACCATGGATCATCTCTATCTACTTTGAAAAAACTACAACATATTCAGAACTCCGCAGGCAGGCTACTATTACATGTAAAGCCACAAGCCCACATCTCCCCTGCCTTGAGAGCACTACACTAGTTACCCGTTGCCAGAAGATGCACCTTCAAGCTGCTTTGGATCACCCACAAAGCTATACATGGAACAGGACCGCTTTTTATCAGAAACAAAATAACCAAATACATTCAAGAAAGAAACCTCTGCTCAAGATTGGCACCCCACCTTAGAACACCACCATACAAGAAAATGACTATAGGTGGTACATCCTTCTCTGTTCAATCAGCCAAACTATGGAATTCATTACCGCAACTATAAGATCCTCTAATAACTATCTTGTCTTCAGAAGACTACTCAAGAGTTGGCTCTTTCCTTCATAACCACCGTATTCAAACAGCTATGGACTGCATATGCCTGTGTTGATAAATATTTTTTATCTGGTTATGTGTATATTCTAGTTATATTTAGGTCTTTAGAAAATATGTATCGCTACTATGCATAACAATAAACTACACACATACTCTTTAAACCTGTTTAATGTATATTATTCACGGTTAAAATATGTATATATATGCACATATGTGTGTGTATTCATGTGTGTATGTATGTGTGTGTGTATATATATATATATATATATATGTTATTCTATACTTAATATGTTCATAGGTCATTGCATAGCTCCTAGATAAGTTGTTATATTAGATACTTATGAATCCCTGCTCTCATTTTACATCACACTGATCAAATGTTTATTATCATAGGTATTTGGCTATTGAAAAATTGAGTAAAGATAAATAAATGTTAGAAAAGAACACTTATTAATTAACTTCAATTATTACAAATCTTGAAAGTCTGTGTTTATCCAATACTACTTTTCTTCTCATTTCATACCCATTATTATATTCCTTGGACATGTATTCCCTTACTATGTACTTACACACCTATTTATTTATTACTCTAGTCCTACTGTACTAGAGAAAAAATTACATAAAAATAAAATAAAATCAATAAATAAAATTCAAATTATAATTACATCTAAAAAAATAATATATATATTAATAATAATAAAGAATAAATAAATTAAATAAAAATAATGATCAAAACGGGTGTGTCTATATATATATATATATATATAATTGCTCACTTGTAAGCTTTACTTTGTCTACACATCAAAATATGTCATGTCTCTATCAATCTATCCTCCATTCCCACTCTGACTCATCGCACATTCTTTCTACTACTTTCATCTCCTAATTAACCCTGCCTAAGCTCTACCCCTTCCATATCTAACTCACCCAAACCTCAGTTTACTACCATGATCTCCCAAAACAACCCTACTAAAGTCTCCCTCATGTATCTCACCTTTAACTCATCCAAAAACCCTTCTGCTACTTTGATTTCCCTAACCCTTTCCACAGACTCTTCCCTCCTCCATTCCCCCTTTACTCATCCCAAGCCTAAATCCTATTACTAGAAACTCCCAATTAACAGTTCTGGATTCTTCCCTTCTGGACCCCTCCATTACTCCAGTCAATCCAACTAACAAACTCACATATCCGCGGCTCAAATTAACTCATAGTAATAATAAAACTGTACTCATATTTCCCTATACTAATCCACCACTTTTGGGTTCCGGAGTAGCGTGCTACTCGCCGAAAAGCACTTTGACGGCTCGTCAGGGGTAGTAAGCGCTATATTAATATTATTACAATCCAATACATTACAATACAATAATACAATAGTTTCGGACCCCCAAACCCCTGGGAACACCATCTTCCTGGGGCAATGTTCATTGGAGGAGGGCCGCACTGCCCCCGAGGAGCCAATATTAGCCCTGGGGACTGCCACCTTCCAGGGCCAGCAACTGTTATGTCCCGAGGTGCCCAGCCTTGGAACATAGCTGTTTGCTTTTGCTTGGTGGGAGCTGACAGCTCCCACCAATCAAAAGCAAACAAAGTCTGCTTTCTAACAGCGAGAGCTGTCAAACACCTCCTGCTGTCAGAAAGCAGAGTTAACATCTGTTTCCTTGCATGCAAATATGTGTGCAGGGAAACAGATGAAAACATGGCTCCTGCTAAAGCAGAAAATCCTAACTATTAGTCATGACAGACCAGATAGTGGATTTCATACTCTAGGCCGATGAACCGAACCGAATCTGCTTTAAAGAAAACGTCATAAGAAATATGCCATAGACAATATAAGTTATGTATGTAGTAATCAATTAGTACGTCAATAACCACACCCGTTCATTAAGAAGATTTATTTCCCTATATCAACAATGCTAGAGTACGAAAATCATTCTCAAACTCAAATGATACATATAGAGAAACAACAATGGCTGATTTAGTCGACGCATGAATCTAAGTTTAATCAATGTAATAAATACAATATCTCAATGGTTATTGCATAAGATCATAACAATAGAATCTAAGCAGGAGGAATTGAATACATTGATATAACAAAGAAAGGAAAATCAATAAACATTCAGGAATATGTGAATAACACCTCACTAACCACTAATTAGCATTAATATGTTGGATTTCATTTAAAAGAATTTAGTAACATGAATTTAGAAAACAACTGTCTAAGGCACTATCAAAAATAGCATCAGTATTATGTTATTAGCAATTGGTACCTAAAAAACAAAAGACAAATAACAATACGCATTTCATGCATTTACCCAATCACTAAGGAATTCAGCAACAACATCTACTTCATCAGGGTGACAGCAACATTGGACATCAGAATCAAAACAGGAACAAGGTAAGGGGTATTGTTTAGAATTTAGACTATAAGATTAATAAACCATCAAAGTATAAGTAAACTCAGAAAGTTAATAAAACCAGCATTGTCAGTAGACTAACTAGCAAAGTACGAAATGTCAAAGTGACAGATCATAAGAAGTAGGATCTCTGGAACTCAGGATATACGAAAATCTCAAAGAATGAAAAAAAAACATACCAATGGTGACTAAACATTCAATTAAACTTTTCTAGCACACTGATTGGTCTAGCGAAATATGGAGAGAAAATTATGTCCAATCAAAACACTAGCAAATATCAAAACTATATAAAATGTTAGCTCTAAACCTTTCTGTTTGCTATTATTCCATTGACGAAACTCAAACTAATACATTTGTAGCTACTACATCTTCTTCTTCTGTTGCATCTGTAGACTCATTGTTCTATGACTCCAACTACATTGTCACCGGATAGTGATTACAAAATATGGAAACATTTCCCATCACGCCATTCTCTCCTCGAAGGAAAAGAACATAAGTTAGAAACATAACAATAAACAAAATATCCAAATACAATGAATGACGTCAGCTAAGCCACGGAAATGCAGTTAGGAAACAGAACACACTAGAAACATTTTATACAGATACCATTGCAAAGTGACCTTGCATCTGCTTCCACTTTAGCCCAGGAGAGGCCACTAAATACATGTTTAATTTTGACATTTACTTTAGCAAAGAAAAAAGACAGAATAATTTCATCAGCTTTAATTAGCATGGAAAACAAAATATAGGCCTTACATTTGATGGTGGCCATTAAGTCAATCACAATTCTCAAGTTAGCATAAAAATGAATACATAATGATTAATATATCAAAATATAAGTGTGATTACAAATGTGAAAAATATAACATACAATTCCTTCTCTTACAATCCCTCCTCTAATGACTATATATGTCATTAAACAAAACCCCAAAATAAATGTATTTCTTTAAAAATTCAGAATTTAGTCTCATTCACATTTTTATAAAATGTCTTTCTTCTTGAATTTTCCCAATAAAGTTTTTCCATCTGAACATCTGCCCTCCTCTGTTTCTTTTCAAATCTTTTTCTCTTGATCATTTGAAGCACTTTATATATTCCCCAAATAACAATTAGACAAAACACAGAAATTGAAATCCATTCCACTGATTTCGATATAATACCTTCTCATAGGTTGCCAATCCAATTTCCCACTGAAGCAATTCCCTTGCCTGCCTTTTCCCAAATAGTAGTTTCAGTTAATTATTATAATTCAGTTTTATCTCTTGTTAAATTGTTAATTAAACCTCTAACAAACGTATTATTGTCCGGTATGTATGAACAACAGTGACCCGGACCAAGTAATTTGCAAACTCCACCCTCTTTTGCTAATAGAATGTATAATGCAAGGCGCTTCTCAACACTCATAGCTCTTGTTGCAGGCAATTCAGTATCCTGGAGTAAAATAGCTCCTAAGTGATCTGTTAACCAGTTGTCCACAACTGTAGACAACTCCTGTATTTTTATTAAATTTAGAACAATTCCCACTTAAGGTATCATTGCTCTAAATATGTCTCCCATAATGCTAGAAGTTGATTCCCGCTTGCATTTCATTTGAATTTCAGAATATTTAGGAAACTTACTTAAGTCTTCCAGTTGGTACATTTTGGGAAAGGCTGTTCCCAAATAACATGTGCCATACCATCTTCTAAGCAGACGGTAATAATCATTTTTCCCACAAATATAGTAGACACCAGGCATTGGGTGATCCTGACCATTCAACATAAAGCTCCATTTACTTCCAAGCAAAAACACATGTCGACATTTACTCGTTCCCACATATATTCTATCTGCATAAGACTGCAGACTGTATATACTAAGCTTGCCTACATGTAATGCATCTAATGTCAGCTTCCCTTATTTAGTAATGTCAGTATATGCATGATCAGTTTCAGGACTTCACAAAACTAATCCCTTATTTATCTTAGCTTTCATTGCTCTTCTCCTTTCCTCTGTGTTATCTAGAAATTTAGTTTCTACAGGTGTACGTAAACAGGTAAGATTATTGTGGTGCGCGAACGCAGTCTCAAAGGTTAATGTAGGTTCAAAGAAATCCTTTACTGTTTCTATGCTGTGATCCCTAGCTATCTTGCTAAGCTCTTTAATAATAGGCACAAAAGAAAACACAATATCTAAATTCAAATACAAATATGGAATATATTTCTGGGTATAAAACCTTGTTAGTAAAGCACTATAACTTATGGTATAAGTAAGTGGTAAACTATGATAGGAAATTCCCTCCTCAACAGAGGCTGGAATCTGCATACAGACATAACAATCTTTCGCATCCATTACATCAACATACCCACGCAATAAGCAACTGAAGACATTAGAAGAAAGTTCTTTCTCTTCGTAAAAGTATTTCCCATCTATTTTAAACCTATCTATCTCTGAAAGATCAGTAGTTGATTTTGAAAGAGTAACAGTTGTAGGTATAACTATGATATGGTTGGCTCCATTCGATTAAAAGACAATCACATTCACAATCAATAACAAACATACTATTGCACAAACAATTGCCAAACTAATACCTATACATTTGCAACGACTATTCTTAATGTTTTGATGACTAAAGTTTCCCATGGTCTGTAATGAACCAAAAAGTAAAAGCAAAACAATTATGGCTATGCAGCAAAAATCAAAAACAAAAACAAAAGACAACAATTGTAAAAAAAAATCAAAATCTTCAACTTGCAATCTTCAAAATCAATCCCTCCTAATTTCTTTTTTTTTTTTTCAAAAGTTCATTCACACTTTCAGGGCCTTTTTGTCAAGCTCAGTAGATATTGCCAGATTTAGTTTAGCAGCTTGTCAAATTAGGTTATCAAAGTCTTTTCCAGGTATTTCAACAAATTATTTTCACTTCTGTTTTTTACAAAATTCAATTTTTCCCAATAAATGGTCAACAGTTTTCTCCATATACCAATATGTAAACCAAGAATGCCTCTATCAAACCAAAAATTCAAAACCTATTCTTGCCATTCATTTGTAGTTGCATATGCCCATTCAGGAATAGAATATCTCTTGTTAGTAAATCTTTTCCTTCTCAATCTTTGACCACCATAAGCCTCTCCTTCACTGAGATCTTCTTCTCCATCTAGATCATTTTCTTCCCAAATTGGTAGTACTATGTTAATTTTCCCTGCTTCTGAGCTTTTCTCTGGCCAGTTATCACCTTTTAGTGGCATTTTCGTTAACACTCTTATCAGACTCCAACTCAAACTCTTCTCCTTTGACGTTTTCGCAACTGGTTCAGAAGGAGTCAAACCCTTTTGGCTTAGATCTGTCTCAATTCCTTCTCCACTGAGGTTAGTCACTTGTTCAGTCTTGTTTATCAGACAATCTGCTTCTGAAGCTACCCTCCTCTGAGCCGGTCATCTCTCGACCGGTACCCTCTCTTGTTCTCCTTGGCCCAGTTCTTTTACTGTTGAGGATGGTAGACCCTAATCTTCCAGGATACCCTCCACTTCGCCTGACACAGGAGTGGGTAATTCAACTGGAGCTATTCCAGGTGCAGACTCCAGCTTTTCTCTTTCTTTTTCTTGACCTGGAATATGCTTAGGCGCAGGTAATCTCAACAGCTCTTCTTCTTGCTCTGTTGGATTGTTCAATTTCCAAATGTGGCTTGCATGTATCCAGTTTGCAAGTCCTGGACACTTCACAGCTGTAGTCGTTATTAATATCACCTGATAGGGTCCTTTCCACCTTGGCTCTAAGCACGACTTCCTCACATGCTTATGAATAACGACTAAATCACCAGCTTTCAAGTTGTGTCCTTGAGACGATTGAAGTGTGGTACGTTCCACCTGATAAGAGAAAGATCGTACCACATCAGCTAAACCCTTGCATTAGTCTAACACCATATCATCTGTAATGTTCACAAGTGCATTTGTAGGTACTACTGGTAATCTCATAGCTCTACACATGAAGATTTCATGAGGTGACAGTCCTGTTTTCTTGTCAGGAGTGCTTCGCAGTGACATTAGAACCAACGAGAAAGCATCTGGCCATTTCAAATTCATTGACCCACACATTTTCGCCAATCTCAATTTTAGAGTGACATTCGTCTGTTCTACAAGTCCTAATGCTTCTGGGCAATAACTACAATGGAGTTTCTGCTCAATGTTTAAAGCAGAACAAAGCAATTTTATCACTTTATTGCTGAAGTGGCTTCCCCTGTCTGATTCCAAAGAGACGAGAAAACCAAAACGTGGTATTAACACACTGAGCAGTAACTTCACTCCAGTAAGGCTATCATTTCCCCTTGTAGGATAAGCCTCAATCCAGTGACTGAAAATGCACATAATCACCCATACGTACTTCCAACCAGCACATTCTGCTAAACGGTCCTCCTGCCATGCCAATGTGTCCCATATTGACCACTGTCCCTTTGCCAACATTCATTTACTGACAAATAGTACATCTATGGCAAAATGCTTGGGCAACCTATCTAAATTTTGGATTGAACTAATGCTGCTTAGAAGTGCGGACCATGGCATCTCTCCCTATGTGAGTTTGTCCTTGGTAGTACTTACCCATTTGTGTCAGTAGACTGTTTGGCAGAACTACTTTCCCTTCTCCTGTCATCTAGATATCATCATACCTTTGAACACATTTTAACTTTAGCCACTCTTTGCATTCCTATTTGGGGACTTGCATAGTAAAATGTGTTTAGACTTCATCATTTTCAGGTAACAATTCCCAATTTCCATTGAAGGATATGCCATTTAAGGCGCAAAACTTTGCAACTTAATCTGCATATGCATTTCCCAATGACACGTAATCTTGTGATCTCTGATGTTCACTGCATTTCACCACAGCAACATTCTCATGCATTTGAATAGCTTGTAGCAATTCATGGATTATCTCACCATTTCTTATTGGTGAACCAGAAGAAGTTAGAAAACCTCTCTGTGACCACATCTGACCAAAGTCATGCACAATGCCGAACCCATATTGACTATCTGTGTAAATTGTCACTTTCATCTGATTTGAAATATGGCAGGCTCTTGTAAGAGCTACCAGTTCTGCTACTTGTGCAGAAAACACTCCTCATAGCCATGAAGCTTCCAGTATGCTAGTAATAGTACATACTGCATATCCTGCTCTCAATGTGCCCACGTTATCTCTCAGGTTGGAACCATCAACAAAAATAATTTGATCATTTTCTTTCAGGCAGGTATCTCTAACGTCTGTTATGGGTTTTGTGCATAATTCTGTAATTTCCAAACAATCATGTTCTGTGTTATCTCATCTGTCAGAACCAATGTTTTCAATCGGGATGAAGGTTGCTGGGTTAAGCACTGTACATCTCTTAATTGAAATATTTGGAGACCCCAATATTGCTGTCTCATGTCTAGTCAGACTTGAACTGGTGAGGTACTTTGTTTTGGAATGTGTAAGTAAAATCTCTGTCCAGTGAAGGACCATTATAGTAAGGCTAGAACCTATTACTATATTCTCACTCTGAGCGATTCTCTGCTCAACTGCTGCAACGGACCACAAACAACCACGTAAAGCTGCTGCGACTGGATCCAAAGTAGCTGAAAAATATGCTACTGGGAAATTGACATCGCCATGTGTTTGAGTCAAAACGGACAAGGAACATGCATCACATTCATGACAAAACAAGAAACTCTTAGTTTAGTCAGGCATACCTAAAGCTGGAGCTTGATAGAAACTCTCCTTCAGATCAGAAAACGCTTTCATACAAGCTGCATCCATTATTATAGGATCGGAAACATCTTTATGAGTCAGCTTCTGTAATGGCTTTGAAAGAACTGAGAAATTCGGAATTCGGTGACAACAGTAACCAACCATTCCTAGAAACACCCTCACATCTTTCTGTGCACTTGATACTTTCATCTGCAAAATTGTAGCTACTCTCTGTCTCCAAATTCTGCTAGTTCCTTTCTCAGTCAGATGACCCAAATATTTCACCTCTTTTTGACAATACTGCAATTTAGCAGGGGACACCTTACGCCCACTCACACAGAAAATTCAACAACGCAATTGTATCATAATCGCATCCTTATTTTGTCTTTGATGCAATCAACAAATCATGAATGTATTGCACCAGTGTTGATTGGTATGGCATCACCAATGACTTCAAGTTATTTTTCAAGATCGGGTTGAAAATGGATGGTGATTCTGAAAACCATTATGGAATTCTACACCACCAGTAGACTTTGCCCAAAAAATTAAAACAAAATAGATATCTGCTGTCCTCATGAACAGGCATGGAAAAGAACGCTTGACATAAATCTAACACAGTAAACCATTCAGCATTGCATGGGACCTGAAACATAATCACAGCTGGATTTGGCACAACTGGACAACATTTAATAACAATGTCATTTATTTTCCTCAAATCCTGTACAAGATGAATTTTCCCACATGGTTTCTGTAAACCCATTATGGGTTAAATGCATTGGCTACTTAACACTTCTTTCAGAATTCCTTTTGCCACAAACCGCTCTATCAAAGGTTTAACACCTTCAATTGCTTCAATTGTCATTGGGTACTTTGGATTCTGAGGGAAAGCTACATTTGGCTTCACTGCTACTGGGTCTACTCCTTTAAGCTACCAATGTCCTTTCGTGAAAGATCCCAAACTTTAGACTTAACAGTCTTCTGTAAATCAACAAGAAGATCCTTCACTTCAAAAACTGGGAAGAAACTAATCAAAGGAGCTTCTTCAAATCCTGTCTCATCAAAACTAATCAAAGGAAATTCCTCAGATATTGACTCATTGCTGACAGTATCATCATCACTGTTTGTCTGAATTTCAATTCCCTCATCTGAACAGGTAATTGAACGTTTTGTTTTGTACAATAAATCTCTCCCCAGTAGTGACACTGGACTGGAATCACAAACCACAAACTTGTGTAAACCTTTAAAATTAGCAATTTTAACCAAAACTGGCTTTGTAATGGGGTTAGTCGAATACTGATTTGCAACACCCACAATTTGAACAGTCTTTTCTGATAAGGGCAAATCTGGAACCTCTGCAGATCTTACTGTTGAGCGTGTAGCTCCTTTAGCAACCAGAAAAGAAACTTTGTGACTATGTACTTTTCTCTTAACATATGGACCTTTCTGATCCATTTCTAATGAAGCAGCCATCACATTCTTCCTCATCTGAACTATCCGACAGCCATACATTGTTTATTCCACTATGTAAAGGAAATTGTTGAACTGTATTAGTACTATTATTCTGATTTATTTTCTGACCTGTGACCACCAGACAAAACATCACCTGTTGCTGATCCATAGGACTCTGTGGTATTTGTAATTATCTAGGCATTTGAATTTGTTGTGCAGGCACCATCTGCACTTTTTGCTGTATCTGCTGTAACTGAGGTATTTGTACTTGTACCTGTGGCTGTACACGTTATACATGCTGCATGGGCTGCAAAGGTTGAAAACCCTGCATCGGATTTACACTTTTCTGGAAATTGTGAAGTTGACCTCTTCTCTTTGGTCATCTTATATTCGGAAAAGCATTGACACCATTTATTTGTTGAACAACACCTCCTTGTTCCTTGATTTAACATTGGACACTGCCCAATTCCCCTGCAAACATGACAAGGTAACATTCTTTTTCCCTACGGCTCTCCTTGCATCATCACAGAATTCAAATCTACACCTCGAATAACAATCGGAAGTGTCATTCCACCACAACCTCTGCCTCCGTTCTGAAACATCCCTTGATTCTGGAAGATGCCATTTTCCTGCTGCTGTTGAAGCTGAAAACTCCCCTGAATCCCTGTCTATGGAGCTTTCATCTGCATCATTATTGCTTTCTATTTCAACTTTCTCTGTTTCAATTCAATCCCATCACCTCATTCGGCTTTGCGTACTGCAACACCTCATTCGGCTTTGCTTGCCAGCAATTCAAATAATTCTTAATCATCTAGCTAATTTCTAGTTTCAATCCTTCAACAAACTTAAACACAAAATGAATCATGTCTTTTGGCTCTATTTTTTCTGTACCACTGTAATTTTTAAATGCTGTTAACAATCTCTCATAATATGCATGAATTGATTCTTTCACCACTTGAGATGTTCTATCTACGCATAGTCAAACAATGTTTTTTGGCAACATTCTCGTTTTTAGGAATTTAATGACCTTGTAGTAAGGCTTCATTACTTCAGGAGATTGTGTACCTGTTTTCAGATCTCTTTGGAGCCCACTTGTCCGCTAATCTATGCTCCTCTTGCACTCCATCCACAAATCTGCTGGAACAACAATCTCTAAAAGAGTGTTTAAATCCTCCCAAAGACATTTCGCAAGTTTCACAAACCTATCTTTCCACTGGTACCATTCCACTAATTTCTTCCTCAATCTGGGATAGTCATTTGTAAATGACTATAATATAATTTCTGCTCCAAGGAACATGTACAAAATTCCCTCCTGGAATTTCTCTCATTGGTAAAACTTTTACTGGCTCTTTAATCTAAGTTACATCTATAAGAGCAGCATCTGAACCCTTCCTTGGTCTTTCTCTTTTCTTGACCCGTCTGTCTTCCCATTTTTCTAAGGCTCTCCAAATTTGTACTCTCTCAAGTAATTCTTTGAGATGCGTCTTCATCCCTGCAGACCTCATGTGTTTAAAAACTTCAGCTTCTAAATTTAATCTATAATTTCTCTTCAGGCATTTTGTTTTCGTAAGATCTATCTCATATTTGTCTGCTAATTTTTTTTAATGCTTATGTACCTCTGCTGCTCCCGCTATGATTAATGGACACAAAAATCTCAACTGGGCTTCAGTATAGGAATCAAGTCTATTTATCCTCATTGTCCCTTCCAAAAGTTCACCCGCTTCCATTGATAATCTTGTTTTATTTATGTACTCTTTTTCCTTGAACTGACTCTCAGAAACACTTTTGGACTGACTCTCTGGTGCCAGGAGCGAGGGGGACTCACTGCCCCAGAGCCCACCAGGTCCAGCAAGCCCTCAGGAGAGGGCAGAGCACCGTAAGTCAGTGCTCTTTAGTGGCGGGAGAGCCCCGCAGTGCAGGATGTGCTTTCATGCCAGCAGAGAGTGGGACTCACTGCCCCAGAACCCACCAGGTCCAGCAAGCCCTCAGGAGAGGGCAGAGCATCGCGAGTCAGTGATCTTCAGTGGCGGGAGAGACCCGCAGCATGGAACGCGCCTGGGCAAAGCCCGGGCCAAGGGAAGGCCTGTCCATGGCCCGTCAGTGGCCGGAAGAAGCTAGGCTGGGCCATCCCCTTTGACTCTAAATTTATATGGTTTCACCTCTTTTTTTTCTTCAAAACTGTGGATCTAGAGCGTGATCTTTCTTTTGGGCCACAAACAACTTTAGCAAACTGATAACTTGTTGGGGCCCAATCAAGCCCTGTCAGTGCTTTTAAAAACTTGGTGTTCCCAATAAACGGTGTACAGGAATTGGCAAGAGGAAAGCCCCTGATAACAATTCAGGGCTGAGCGGGGCAAAGAAAAAGCGTCCTAGACATTCTGCAGAGAACTGTACTTTGACTGAAATTGACAATTTAATTGAAGAAGTAGAAAGTTTAATTGCTCCGAAAACTAAAGCCACTGATGGGGGGGGGCTGAGGTTCCTGGTAAAGGCATTCAAACTTATTTTTAAAAAGTTGTTTAACAGCATCAGGCCCCCAAAGTTAGCAGGGGAATTCACTCTAGAAGCCATTTGGAGAAGGGTCCTGTCGTAACACCTTTGGCGACTCATTCCTATTCCTTGCAGGACAGGCCCCCTCTTCCAGAGGAGTCATCTGTTGAGTGTTCTAACTGTTATGCTCCTCCTGAAGATCCCAGAAGTATGCCCAATGATAGTACAAATCTGCGTGAGGCTGAAAGTGATGGTGGAGCAAGGGAGAAGCCCCTATTAGGGTGTATTTAGCTCAACTAAGGGGTGAAATTAAGAACCTGAAAGATTATATAAGCTCCTTAGGTAAAAGGTTGGATGAAAAACTGGATTGCTTGTCGATCATAGTTGCAAAGTTAGCATCCCATCCCCCACTGACAGACTTTGTCGAGACACCTGTCCCCCTCACATGCTCCCTTTGCAAATATGAAAACAAAGGAAGTGAAAAGAGGCAAACTAACACACTCAAACCCAGCCCCCAAGGGGAAAGGCTTCTCGTGGGATCTCAAGCACCACACACTTTACATTATAGCAGCTCCAATTTTACATGTGGGAAAGAAAAGGCTTTAGGAGGACGTAGAAGGTGTATGGTTCATGGGAAACATGAAGCTGTAGGGAGATTGTCCCTGAATAATAAGTTAGGGAAGCAGTATGACCTGTATTTGTCGAATGTCCCAAAATTGCCTGTAGGTAGAAGTGAAACACAAGATTCACTCATAAATAAAACAATTCAATGGATCAGGCAAACTAGGTGCTCCACATCAGTGATAAGAGAGGATATAAGACATGCCATGAGAATTAAAGGCTCAGATCTGGGTCAGGATTTCACTGGGCTGAAACTGGTCAACCAAGAGCTTGTGGACGGCCTCTTAACGTTCGAGCAAAGATCTAGGCCTTATACAACGTCACAAATAAGGGTTATATCATTGATTCCCCAGGTTCCTACAAACTGTAGAATTGTGTCACATATAGGAGGTCCCACCATTCACCTCCCAAAACATGTTAGCCTGAAACATATTGGGGGTACGTCAGATGTTGATTGACAAGAGGTGCCTCAGCAAACTATGAGGGAACAACTCATTGTAAGTAGTATATAGTTGGCAAACATTAAATCTGCCTGGCCACTAGTGAACAAAGAGGAGGGGTGTGAACCTAACTACGAAGTCCTTATAGAGGAAACCAGGGACTCGGAAGTTATTCCATGTGAAATCAAATTATGTAAAGAGGTAGGACCTGGTATGTATGTGTTGGTGAACCAGTTCAGCTCCTTTCATAGAATGTTGCGGGACTGAAAATAAAGATAAGTGACCCATAATGGTGTAATTTTATAGACCAGCATCACATTATTATGATGCAGGAGACCTGTGCCCCAGTGGTGCTACACAGAGTGGGATATTTGACTTTTCAAAAGCTGGCTGTCCCTTCACTCTCAGGACGTGCTGCAGGAGGTCTTGTAATTTGGCTTAATCATGATTTATTCTTAGGAGCAAAAGTAATCCCCAGTAATAGTATGGATACACTGACAGTAGAACTTAAGATAGCAACCCAAAAGGGAATGAAACATATAGTCATTGTAAATGTTTACATTAGACCTGCCCCCTCGACATATTGACCCAGCTCCCGGAGAACACGCAGGTTATAGTGGCCGGGGACTGTAATACCAAGTTGAGATGTAATGAAGACCATTCTTGAATCTATTCTAGGGTCCTAGAGAGCCTGTCTCTCTTGGTGTCTACTCCCCACCCCGTGATCAACTTTGTCCAACTGCACTGTGACTTGATGGATAAATTGAGAACTCTGTTCACAGTGGTGAGACGTAGAGGGGTGGCCACCCTTAGTAAACCAAGGTGGTTTTCAAAGTCCTGTAGTTTGGCGAAATTGTAGCTTTTGAATGTGTTGAATATGGATAATAAAGAGGAGATACAGGGTGCTAGGGCTCTTTATAAAAGAACTCTAAGAGATGCCAAAATGAGGTGGGAAGGCAACCAATGGGATAGAGTAATTGATGCCCTTCGCGAGGGGGACTCCAAACTATTCTGGAAGTTAGTAAAAGATAGGAAAGATCCCCTTGCTTCCTAGTGTGAACCAACAATCCAGCCTGAGGGATGGGTAACCCATTTCGAGAGGTCTTTATGGAGGGAGAGTCACTGGAAAGACATCAGTAATAGCTCACAGGGGTGATGTTGGGTCCTCATTGCATAGAGAATATTGCTCCTTTAGTTACGATCTGGCAGAATTCACATTGGATGAAACTTCCATGGCTTTGCGGTGCCTAAATAAGAGGAAAGCACCGGGCCCTGATGGCATCCCGGGTGACTTGTACAGTATCTTTCACAACTCGAGGTCTGGACACCATATATAAACACTCTAAGTAATGCCATCTTGAAGAGGGAAGGCATCCCCCCCACATGGAGGGGTGCAACAATTGTGCTATTTTACAAAAAGGGGGATCATGAACTTCCAGGGAATTACAGACCAATAAGTTTAATTAATATTAGTCAAAAGATTTTCTGCAAACACATCTTGGCAAGGTTGCACTCATGGATCGATGATCACCACATTCTTGCTGATTGTCAGGCTGGTTTTCAAAAAGGGGTCAGCACTGTGGACCAAGCCTTCAGGTTTAAATCTCTTTGTTGGAAATATCTGACTTTAAAACATGACCATCTGTATGTTGCCTTCATTGATTTGAGGGCGGATTTTGACTTCGTCCCATGTGAGTCCCTTTGCAGAGTTTTGAATGCCTATGGGATGGGTAGTGACCTCTTGGGGCTAATACGATATTCGCATGAGGGCACTTATGCCAGGGTTTGGTGGACAGCGGGAGGTAATCTCACTGACCCAATCCCCATTGCAAGAGGGATGAGACAGGGGTGCGTCTTGGACCCCACTTTGTTTATCCTTTATATTAATAATGGGGCAGTGGACCAGCTGGCTCGGTGTAATCATGATGCTCCCAAACTGAAGGGACTATCAGTGCCTATCCTTATGTTGGCTGACGATACCTTGCTCATATCAAGAACCCTGATGGGACTGCAAAACTAATTAGAATCTTTTGTAGTGTTTTGTGAAGCGAGGGGATTATAAATCAACATGGAGAAGTTTACATTTATGGCCCTAAACCCTCACAAATCCTTTAGGGGGAAACTGGCTATAGGGGGGGCCCCCATCGAGCAAGTCAGGCAATTTGACTATCTGGGTATAAGAATGGCAGATAACCTTTCCTGGTCTTCACAGCTGGAGAAACGTTCTGCCACTTTACAGCAGCAGGCAATGGTCATTTGTAGGAGGTTAAAGAATTCAGCGGGAGGGCCTCTTTCCCCGGCACTTGGGGCATTGTAACTCACATAGATTAACTTTGATTGAAAATATGTTTCTGCGCTCTATGTTGCATCTACCAGCTAGCACCCCACTTATTCCCCTTAGATTTGATTTGGCCATAAACCAAATACATTGTGTAATTGGCTTGAAGCCCCTTCTATATTGGGTGCGTCTGCGGTCTTCTGCCCGTTTGGGGCCTTATAGGACAGCCATGTTGGAGCTATTAGCCTTTGACAAAGTGGCATATATCCTGTGGCTTAATTACATCAAGGATATGTGCCACCGGATCAAAATGGAGGAGTTGTGGAGATGCCCGCTGAATATTACAAAAGGTATGGCATTCCACGAAAAAAGGTTATATTGGTTATATTGGGAGGCCGTTTTAATTTAAACTTGGCAAATACAGATAACGGGTAGTAGAACAGATAAATTCCTCCATCACAAGTGCCTGCCCAAGTTTGAATATTATATGGATAACATACACCCAGCACAGGCAAAGAATTTGTTCATAAAATTTAGACTTGGAATTCTGCCACTGAATTCTTTTACCTCTAGTTGGGAAAAAGGCAGTTGTGAGACCAGTTCCTGCCCTTACTGCCCAATGGTAGTTGAATCCTTGGTCCACTTCCTTTTTTTTGTCCCAGATATTAGAAGCCTAGGAAGAAATTGATTGTCCCGTTATGTCGTCTTCTTGGGTTTAAAAATGATAGAGAGTCTCTACATGTATTATTAAACGACACCAGCGGAAAGGCAGTGTTTTCAGTCACCGGCTTTCTGCAAAGTGCATGGATTGTGAGATCTAAGAGTGGTCTCTCTAATTTATAGAAAATATCTCTGGTATGACGGTTGTTGGCTAAATATGTGGCATCAATAGTGGAAAGTTTGATTATTTTTCAACACAATAGCTCCAGCTCTATAGAATGAGAATTTTTATAAAAGGAGGCCCATGTAAGGACTCTATTTGTGGGAGAAACGGCTATAGTGCATGCAAATCAAGTATGAATCGCCGTGATAATGTCTATTTTAATGTGTTTTTTTTGCTGATTTTATAATTTTAAATTAGTAATGATTTTGTTTATTGTGAAATATTTGTAATAGATTATGCATTTTAGTTATTGGTAGGATGTTGCTTTTATGGCTTATAGCCGAAATAAAGCTCACGATGATGATTCTCTGAATTGTTTGAAGTGCTTAATTCTTCTAACCACCTTGTTAATTGCTGTGCAGTCAGATTTTGTAATGAAATATTACTAGGTTGTACACTCGGTAACTGTTGTTGCATTGGGCTCACACGTTGAGGCGTTCACATTTTAAACTCAGGACTATTACCTAATTCAGTTGTTTCAGAACTTCTAATCGGAGTTAAATCTAATAATGACCTTGATCTATTTAGAGTCTGCCTTATAGGTGACCTTAACCTTATGTCTTCATTCTGATTTTGATCTCCTTGATTCTCTATGCTCTTTTTATCCTGAACATATAAAGGCACAAGTGGACCAAATGTAATTGGTACTGAAATTGCATCTGGGCTCCTGGTTTCTTCATTCTGAGAATTCTCCACTCCTGCATTCTTCATTCGAGGCAATGACACTGGAGTGGGCTCTGTCTGAATCAATCTCAGCTTCTGTAAATTCTGTCCTGAAGATACTACTAAATTAGTAGTAGTGTTCACAATCGGTACATCTGGATAAATCCCAGGAATATTAGACTCTGGTAGCTGCCTATTGTCTGTTGACTCATTGAAGCTACTCTGCATCGGTATTTTCACTAAAGGACTCGTCTGAATTAAACTCTGATTCACGTAAGGATTGACCTGAATGGAACTCTCAGTTGTGTCATGGTTACTCTGTACTGGACTCTGTGTCACTGCAGCTGGTATAGGTGCAGTAGAATTTGTACCTGTAGTACCCAAACCTTCGTGAACCACATAAGGTGGCAGACGATTTCTTAAAATCTGTGTAATAAACTTATCTTCGTCTGATTCCTCATCATTAATCAGAAACCTTTTTGACTCTTTTGATGTCTGCTCTTCAACTGCTGAAGAAGAACTCTTTTTATATTTTTTTGAAACCTTCTTACTGTCTTCAGTCATTGCAGAAAACAATCTAACACCTTGTAAGGTATTGAGTCTCCACTGTCTCTGTTCACTGTCCCATCTAGGTTCTTCGATTGAATTCTCTGCTCTTCTCATTTTTCTCTCAAGTTTCAATGATTGTTGCTGTCTAGCTACTAGATCCCAGATCACTAAAGCTTCAAACTGAGCTGGTCGTTGTGGAGGTCTTAGACCATACATCACCTTTCTCAAAGTCTCCAAAATTCTCAAATTAAATGTACCATTTTGAGGAAATGCTAAACAACCTTCCTTCTTTGTACTCTTAACCCAATGTTTTAACCAAAGACATGCTCTGGTATCTTTCTCCTTAATTATGATATATACCAGAGTACCTTCTGGCAGACAAATTTCTCCTTGCCTAGCTGGAATATAATCATCTCCTCTAAGGGCACTTTTTTAAAGCTTTGAAAAACTTTTTCACAAATTATATTTCCAAAAATCAGTAATCAGGAAGTGACTACAAATCTTACAATCCTCATTGTCTCCCCTCTCGACCAATTGTGTTTCACGGTTGTCCACCAATCCATGTGCGACCCTTTTCACTAACTAACCTATCCCATCATGGCACAAAAATTATGTCACACTCACACACATTGGCTGACAAAGTTTTGCAGCTTGTCCTCCTAAACTCAAAAACACAAAATTAATTGTGAGCACTTCTTCAAAACCACAAAAAAAACAAAAAATATCTGTTTACTGTAGGTAGGGAAATACAATCACTTAAGGAACCTTATATATTTCACTGACCGCTTTCGCTCTTGCAACTATTCTTTTTTTTTTATCAGTTCCCCAGATTCGCAAGCAAAATTTGACCCGCAAATTTCACTCTCAACTGATCAATGGATACTATCCTTTTGCACATAGAACTCACCAAATCTCAGTCGAAAATTCCAAACATTCAATTTAACTCGCAAACTCAACTTAACAACCACGCCCGGTTGGTCTACTAAATAGAGAACAACAAAAAATCAAGGGGCATATTTATACTCTGTTTGCGCCAGAATTGCGTTGTTTTTTTTGACGCAATTCCGACTCAAAACTAACTCCATATTTATACTTTGGCGTTAGACGCGTCTAGCGCCAAAGTCCATGGAGTTTGCGTAATTTTTTTGCGTGGACACCTACTTTGCATTAATGATATGCAAGGTAGGCGTTCCCGTCTAAAAAAGTGACTCCGAGGCATGTGCGCCGTATTTACACTCCCGGGCAAAATTCACGCCCGGGAGTGGGCGGGTCAAAAAAAATGGCGTACGGCCGCTTTTGCGCCGTTTTTTAGCGCCTGGTCAGGGCAGGCGTTAAGGGACCTGTGGGCTCGGAAGGAGCCCAGAGGTGCCCTCCCATGCCCCCCTTGCCCACCCCAGGAGGACGCCCAAGGATGGAGGGACCCATCCCAGGGACATTAAGGTAAGTTCAGGTAAGTGTTTTTTTTTTTTTTTTTTTTGTGGCATAGGGAGGCTTGATTTGTGCCCCCCTACATGCCACTATGCCCAATGACCATGCCCAGGGGACAGAAGTCCCCTGGGCATGGCCATTGGGCAAGGGGGCATGACTCCTGTCTTTGCTAAGACAGGAGTCATTTCTATGGGGGTTGGGAGTCGAAAAAAATGGCGCAAATCGGGTTGAGGCGAAAAATTTGCCTCAGCCTGACTTGTCCCATTTTTTGGCGCCCAAGCTCCATATCCCCCTACGCCGGCGCTGCCTGGTGTACGTCATTTTTTTTCACGCACACCAGGCAGCGCCGGCGGCTAACGCCGGCTAATGTCATTGAATAAATACGGCGCCCGCATGGCGCTTCAGAATGGCGTTAGCCGGCGCTAATTTTTTTGACGCAAAACTGCGTTAGCGCAGTTTTGCGTCAAAAAGTATAAATATGGCCCCAAGTGTCTCCATACACTTTTAATATACTCCGGAGTCTTAGACCTACCCTATGAGGTCCGTCTTATCAACAACCATGTGGACATTTTTTCCGAGCATCAAGCGTCACACACATATGAAGTTCACCGACTTCCTTACTCTCACACTTTAGAGTAAGCCAACTCTTTCTCTACCATTTTCTTTTCCCTAAAATCTTACAAACAACTCAATCAACTGCAAATTAGCTAGAGCTTGTGCAAGCGCATATTATATCTCCATTCAATCTATCAACAGGATGCTGAGAACATGCCCTATCAACCTAAGAAAACTCCAAGAACCGGGGAAAGTCACTTTGGGCATTAAGCAATTCATTTTTTCAAATTTGAACAACATCTTCAAAGACAATAATAAAAAAAACACACTAATAATATTTACTACCTATGATGCAATTATGACGTAATTTAAAGAGATACTAACCAAACTCTTCTACCAAAACTGTTACAGCAGAAAATTCAAACTATTTAGTCATAACAGACCAGATAGTAGATTTCATTCTCTAGGCCGATGAACCAAACTAAATCTGCTTTAAAGAAAACGGCATAAGAAATATGCCATAGACAATATAAATTAAGTATATAGTAATCAATTAGTACGTCAATAACCACACAAGTTTATTAAGAAGTTAAAGATTTATTTCCCTATATTAACAATGCTAGAGTCACGAAAATCCTTCTCAAACTCAAATGATACATATATAGAAACAACAATGGCTGATTTACTCGACGCATGAATCTAAGTTTAATCAGTGCAAATAAACACAATGTCTCAATGGTTATTATACAAAACCATAGCAATAGAATCTGAGCAAGAGAAATTGAACACATTGAAAATACAAAGAAAGGAAATCAATAACCATTCAGGAATATGAGAATAACACGTCACTAACCACTAATTAGCATCAACATATTGGACTTCATGTAAAATAATTTAGTAACATGAATTTAGAAAACAACTAGCTAAGGCACTATCAAAAATAGCAGTAAATTATGTTATTAGTAGTTAGTACCAGAAAAACAAAAGGCAAATAACAATACGCATTTCATACATTGACCCAGTCACTATAGATTTTAGCAACAACGTCTACTTCATCAGGGTGACAGCAACATCAGACATCAGGATCGAAACAGGAATAAGATAAGCGTTATGGTTTAGAATTTGGACTATAAGATTAATAAACCATCAAAGTATATGTAAACTCAGAAAGTAAATAACACCAGTATTGTCAGTAGACTAACTGGCAAAGTATGAAATGTCAAAGTGACGGATCATAAGAAATAGGATCTCTGGAACTCAGGATATATGAAAATCCCAAATAAGAATGAACATAATATGAACCCTGAACCAATGGTGACTAAACATTAAGTTAAACTTGTCAAACACACTGATTGGTCTGAAGAAATATGAAGAGAAAATTATGTCCAATCAGAACACTAACAAATATCACAATTATATGAAATGTTAGCTCTAAACCTTTCTATTTGCTGTTATTCTATTGACAAAACTCAAACTAATACATTTTTAGCTACTACATCTTCTTCTTCAGTTGCATCTGTAGACACTTTGTTCTGTGACTCCAGCTACTTTGTCACCGGATACTGATTACAAAATATGGAAACATTTCTCATCACGCCATTCTCTCCTCGAGGAAAAGAACATAGGTTAGAAACAAAACTACAAGCAAAATATACGAATACAATGAATGAAGTCAGTTTAGCCACGGAAATGCAGTTAGGAAACAGAACACACTAGAAACATTATACAGCTAACATTGCACAGTGACCTTGCATCTGCTTCTGTTTCAGCCCAGCAGAGACCACTAAATACACGTTTAATTCTGACATTTACTTTAGCAAATAAGAAAAGACAGAATAGTTTAATCAGCTTAAATTAGCATGGAAAACAAAATATAGGCCTTACATTTGATGGTGGCCATTAAGTCTATCACAATTCTCGAGTTAGCTTAAAAATGTAGACATAATGATTAACATATCGAAATATAGGTGTGCTTACATATGTGAAAAATAAAACATAAAATTCACTCTCCTACACTCTGCTAGCGCAAGTGTCTCTAATAAAATTTAATAATGAGTGTTTATGTATTTTGAATAATGAGTTTATGTAGAAAATGAAATAACGTAGAAAAATAATGGACGTATTTGAAAATGGATCCTCGAAGAATGGCCACCAATGTTAACAAAATGTACTAATCAATGATTAATACTTATGAAATATTTAATATATGTTAGACTGGTGCAGTAATATGTAATATTAAGGGTTATGAAGTATGCTTTAAACTTTATTAATTATAGGCCTTAACATAGCGAGTGTCTTGGCCTATTTTGCCAGGCCTCATGTAAAAGCAGTATTTCTTAGCATTTAATAAAAATGCTGACCAATTGAATTAAACTGTGAAATGTCAATTGTATTGTTGAATGTGCTTAACGGAAGCTTTTCGTGAGAAGCGACTGCTAAAAGATGATTTTCTTGCTAATGCAACATTTTAATGTACTGTGTGAGAGACTGACTTTCCCAGGACAAGAACACTGAAGATACTGACTAGAGTGGAAGCTGCAACAATATTGTTACCTGACCAACCGGATGATGAGAACATCATCAGGTGAACCAATCATCAGTGTGAGAAAGGAGAAATATTAGAATTCATAGATTTGGTATAGTAGTGTTATTGGACAGAGTGTGAACATACAATTAATGGACCAATAGGGAATTAGTGGATAGTTTAGGTGACTTTGATATAACAATGCCGTAGAGGGAGAAGGGCCCAGACTATTCATTCCGACATTCTGGCTCATTGGGCTCATATTTTCCTGACTGAGAGCATGATCCATTGCTGATCGACTGATATCCTGAGGACGAAGTCTGATTCTGCTTTGCAGACCCATGCCGAGGATAGGTATACACCGAAATGTGATTATCATGCATATTTGCTTTTCTTTCTAGGTACCAACTGCGCTGTTTTGATAGAACCATAGCTAGATGTTTTCCAAATTGGTGTTACTAAATTGTTTTGCATGAAGCCCAAAATGCTGATGTTAATTTGGTGTTAGTTGAGGATTCTGACTTATGACAAAAGACTAATGTTTGATGGATTTCTTTGCTTAACTGCATGTATTACATCTCGTTAACGCAGCTGACTCAGCTATTGATTTGCACTGTAACTTTAGAATGTGTTGTAATTCAAGCTTTGATTAGATTGTGTTTCTTCAGCCGCTTTGGACAACAGTGTTGTTTTTGTATGTGTTTCATTTGATTTTGAGATTAATCTACATGACTTTAGAATTGTTAATATAGGGAAATAAACATTCTAAACTTTACTAAAGGTGTGGTTGTAAGGAAATGCCTCCTTGGCATGGTTACCCCCTGACTTTTTGCCTTTGCTGATGCTAAGTTATGATTTGAAAGTGTGCTGGGACCCTGCTAACCAGGCCCCAGCACCAGTGTTCTTTCCCTAAACTGTACCTTTGTCTCCACAATTGGCACAACCCTGGCACTCAGGTACGTCCCTTGTAACTGGTACCCCTGGTACCAAGGGCCCTGATGCCAGGGAAGATCTCTAAGGGCTGCAGCATGTCTTATGCCTCCCTAGGGACCCCTCACTCAGCACATGCACACTGCTTCACAGCTTGTGTGTGCTGGTGGGGAGAAAAGGACTAAGTCGACATGGCACTCCCCTCAGAGTGCCATGCCAACCTCACACTGCCTGTGGCATAGGTAAGTCACCCCTCTAGCAGGCCTTACAGCCCTAAGGTAGGGTGCACTATACCACAGGTGAGGGCATAGGTGCATGAGCACTATGCCCTTACAGTGTCTAAGCAAAACCTTAGACATTGTAATTGCAGGATAGCCGTAAAAGTATATGGTCTGGGAGTCTGTCAAACACGAACTCCACAACACCATAATGGCTACACTGAAAACTGGGATATTGCATCATACACCCAGAGGGCATCTTAGAGATGCCCCCTGAAAACATACCCGACTTCCAGTGTAGGCTGACTAGTTTCTGCCAGCCTGCCACACACCAGACATGTTGCTGGCCACATGGGGAGAGTGCCTTTGTCACTCTGTGGCCAGGAACAAAGCCTGTACTGGGTGGAGGTGCTTCTCACCTCGCCTGCAGGAACTGTTACACCTGGCGGTGAGCCTAAAAGGCTCACCCCCTTTGTTACAGCGCCACAGGGCATCCCAGCTAGTGGAGATGCCCGCCCCTCCGGCCACTGCCCTTACTTTTGGCGGCAAGGCTGGAGGAGATAATTAGGAAAACAAGGAGGAGTCACCCATCAGTCAGGACAGCCCCTAAGGTGTCCTGAGCTGAGGTGATTCTTACTTTTAGAAATCCTCCATCTTGTGGATGGAGGATTCCCCCAATAGGATTAGGGATGTGCCCCCCTCCCCACAGGGAGGAGGCACAAAGAGGGTATAACAAACCTCAAGGACAGTAGCCATTGGCTACTGCCCTCCCAGACCTAAACACACCCCTAAATTCAGTATTTAGGGGCTCCCCAGAACCTAGGAAACTACATTCCGGCAACCTTAACCAGAAGAAGGACTCCTGACCTGAAGCCCTGCAGTGAAGACGGAGACGACAACTGCTTTGGCCCCAGTTCTACCGGCCTGTCTCCCAACTTCGAAGAAAACTGCAACAGGGACACATCCAACGGGGACCAGCGAACTCTGAAGCCTCAGAGGACTGCCCTGCAACCAAGGACCGAGAAACCCCCGTGAACAGCGGCCCTGTTCAACAATCTGCAACTTTCTTGCAACAAAGAAACGACTTTGAAGACTTCACGTTTCCTGCCGGAAGCGTGAGACTTTCCACTCTGCACCCGACGCCCCCGGCTCGACCTGTTGAACACCAACACTACAGGGAGGACTCCCCGGCGACTGCAAGCCCGTGAGTAGCCAGAGACGACCCCCCTGAGCCCCCACAGCGATGCCTGCAGAGGAAATCCAGAGGCTCCCCCTGACCGCGACTGCCTGTAACAAGGGACCCGATGCCTGGAACCAACACTGCACCCGAAGCCCCCAGGTCCTGAAGGAACCGAACTCCAGTGCAGAAGCGACCCCCAGGCGATCCTCTGCCTAGCCCAGGTGGTGGCTACCTGAGGAGCCCCACCTGTGCCTGCCTGCATTGTTGAAGAGACCCCCGGGTCTCCCCATTACTTCCTATCTGAAACCCAACACCTGTTTGCACTCTGCACCCGGCCGCCCCTGTACCGCTGAGGGTGTACTTTCTGTGCCTGCTTGTGTCCCCTCCGGTGCCCTACAAAACCAGCCTGGTCTCCCCCCCCGAGGACACGGGTACTTACCTGCTGGCAGACTGGAACCGGGGCACCCCTGTTCTCTATTGAAGCTCATGTGTTTTGGGCACCTCTTTGACCTCTGCAACTGACCGGCCCTGAGCTGCTGGTGTGGTAACTTTGGGGATGCCTTGAACCCCCAACGGTGGGCTACCTTGGACCCAACTTTGAACCCTGTAAGTGTTTTACTTACCTGTGAACTTAACCTCTACTTACCTCCCTCAGGAACTGTTGATTTTTGCACTGTGTCCACTTTTAAAATAGCTTATTGCCATTTTTGCCAAAACTGTACATGTTATTGTGATTATTCAAAGTTCTTAAAGTACCTAAGTGAAATACCTTTCATTTGAAGTATTACTTGTAAATCTTGAACCTGTGGTTCTTAAAATAAACTAAGAAAATATATTTTTCTATAAAAAAAACCTATTGGCCTGGAATAAGTCTTTGAGTGTGAGGTCCTCATTTATTGCCTGTGTGTGTACAACAAATGCTTAACACTACCCTCTGATAAGCCTACTGGTCGACCACACTACCACAAAATAGAGCATTAGAATTATCTCTTTTTGCCACTATCTTACCTCTAAGGGGAACCCTTGGACTCTGTGCACGCTATTTCTTACTTTGAAATAGTATATACAGAGCCAACTTCCTACAGTGGTTATTCATGACTGAAAGGTCATGGTGTGTAATAATTACTGACTCCATTGATTATTGATTTCACTGATTACTAATGATTGTTGATTATTGTCTATCGATTATTGATGATGTACTGGAACTATGGTAAGAATTTCTTAATTGCGAGTCAAAAGGTTAATCGACCTATATGCGTCCCCTTGTAAGTTTACTTATAAAGGTCTGATGCGCTAATAACTCCCAAGGTAGGGAGCTCCTCATTAAAGCAGCTCCCTGATTGTGGGAGCAAGGCCAGCTCCCATAGGATGTGGAGAGCCGGCTAGGACCACGAGGCCCATAGTTGAATGGTAGAGAGAGAGAGAGTCATTGCAATGGTCTCCCCATGCCATGACTTAAAAGAGTAAGCCTACCAATATTTATATATATATATATATATATATATATATATATATATATATATAGATAGATACACACACATACACACACATTTCAGAGAAATGTGACAAATCAACAACAAATCGCAAATGCTTGTACAAAGTCCATGATTTAAATAGGTTAGATTGAAGAGAGAAAAACATAGCTTAATTTAAACATTTGTGGGAAATGTTAATGGCCTTAAGAAATCAATACTTGAAAACAGCTGCAACTGTCTTCCCTATATAAAACTAAATAGACAATATTTTGGTAGACCTAAACATCTTTATCTTCATGCTGGTTGACAGCTACTATACTAACGTACAATTATGGCACACAACGGGAGAATGTGGCGAGAACCTGAGGTCTTGCATATCGCACAGATATTGGCTGGTTTTGGGGCAATGCTCCCCGCCTCCCGAAGGGTTGCAGGTCCCCTAAATGATTCGCTCCCTTTGCCGCGCATGAGCGCAGCGGCAGCAGGGCTTGCGTTATACCCCGGCTCAAAGCCATTTAACCATTTCGGTGGCGAATTATTTAAAAATAAACACTGATATTTTTTATGTGAAAATAGTGCTAAATGCAAAAGTTACTTTTATTTTGTTTCAACATCTATTCTATGCGTCTATTTATTGAAAAACAGCTCATCAGTAGCACGGTTCTTAAGGTCGCATCTGTAGTTCTTATCTATTTTAACGTGACTGGGCAAGCTGGTGACAAAGCACTCCCCTAACGTGGTTAGAGTGTTGCCATGGTAACGCTTTGTGCCGAGCCTATCATTACGGCCTTTGCTTCTAGAATTGTAGCGAACGTATAGCAACATGCATTGTTTGAAGCGTGGGAGTAGTGGGTGCCACGGGGTAGCATGCATTAAATTGCTCTTAATGGCCCATATTAACGTTGATCTGTGGCTCAAAGGCCGCAAGAGAGAGACTGAAGGTAATAAATACTGGAGCTGTTGGGAGAGGGCAAGGTAGCGCCAATAGTGTTCCAGAAAGCAATTTAAATCATGAAATGATAAAGAAAACAAGCATTTGCAATGCACTGGGTCTCGCGTTACATCGAGATAGAGCTATTACCGTTGTAAACGCCTAATCGGACTTTTCTTGCCACATTAAATTAAAAGCAAAAAAGACGAGAGTGGCTATTGCGCTGCGGTGTGAAGAGAAAAAGTAGTCCAGAAAGCATACGGAAAACATAGAGCCTCATAGGTTTCCTGTAGTTTACCAGTGCTCTCGAGGAGGGCTAAACACTGGAAAAGGCATGACGTATGCATGCCTTTCACAAATGAAAACAAGCGGATTTTAAAAGGCAAGCCCGCCAACCAATGTAAGTGACTGACGTAACATGGGCGTGGTTAAAATCCCCCTAAAGGGAGATTAGAAGAGGGACTGAGCGCTTTGCGCTCCCCCCTAAAAATAAGTGAAGGGCAAATTGACTTAGGGCAGGTTGAAAGAAATGACAGAAAAAAAGCAAAGAACGAAAGAAAGGTAGAAAGTAAGGAAGCATAATTAAAAAGAAAAGCGGGAAAGACAAATGAGGAAAAAGGAATAAAAGAATGCGTACAGAGGAATGGAGGCGTGAAGGATGGAAAGAAGAGAACAATAGAAAGGATTAAAAAGGGAATGTTAGGAAAAAGAAGGAAGGAAACAAAGGTAGAAAAAAGACACAGGATAATAAGAACGATAAACAAGCATTTGCAATTCAATGGGGCTTGCGTTTGTTCGAGTTAAAGCTATTAGCGTTGTAAACTTCTATCCAGACTTTTCTTGCCACATAAACTGAAAATGAAAAGTAAAACAGTTTCACATAAGCGAGCCGATGGCTGTCATGAGCACAAAGAAGATACACAAAAGGAAACAGAAGTTTGTTCTTCGTGAAACGTATGGGCAAAAATGCAATTATCCATGTAACTGGCAAAAGTGCAATTATCCATGTAACAGTGTCAATGTCATGCAAAGTGCTTAACTACTGTCTAGCAAGATTGCGCTGCGCAGGAAATAAAAAGTAGTCCAGAAACATACAGAAAGCATGGAGCCTTGTCTGTTTTCAGTTGTTGGCTGGTGCGCTCAAGGCCGGCTAAACACCAAAAAAGGCATGATGTATGCATGCCTTTCACTAATTGAATTAAGCCAATTTTAAAAGGCAAGCCCACAAACCAACCAAACTGATGGGTCTGCGGTGGGCATGGTTAAAACCCCACAGAGAGATTACACCAGGGACAGAGCTCTTTGCGCTCCTCCCTAAAAATAATGAAAGAAGAATGGGAACAATATACTATCACAGAAATAAAATTGACTTTGGACTTTGCCCTTTTTGCAGGGTCATCCCCAATCTTTTTGCATCCTTCCTCTTGTTTTTTCTGACCTGTTTTTGTTGGCTTTAGGACTCTGGGCACTTTACCACTGCTAACCAGTGCTAAAGTGCATCTGCTTTCTGTGTAAATTGTATTGTTGATTGGTTTATCCATGATTGGCATATTTTATTTACTAGCATGTCCCTAGTAAAGTGCACTAGAGGTTCCCAGGGCCTGTAAATAACATCCTACTAGTGGGACTGCAGCACTGGTTGTGCCACTCACATTAGTAGACCTGTATACATGGCTCAGACCTGTCACTGCAGTGTCTGTGTGTGCAGTTTTAAATTGCAAATTCAACCTGGCAAGTTTACCCACTTCCCAGGTCTAAACCTTCCCTTTTCTTACATGTAAGGCACCCCATGGACAGGGTGCAGTGTATGTTAAGGGTGGGACATGCACTTATGTGTTTTACATGTCCTGACAGTGAAATACTGCCAAATTCGGTTTTCACTGTTGCAAGGCCTATCTCTCTCATATGTTAACATGGGGGCTGCTTTAAAAGTTATTAAAGAGCAGTTTCCCTCTGGGAGCAGATAGACATTTGAAGTTTGGGGTCTCTGGACTCACAATTGAAAAATACATCTTTTAGTGAAGTTGGTTTTTAGATTGTGTGTTTGAAAATGCCACTTTTAGAAACTAGGCATTATCTTGCTTAAACCATTCTGTGACAATGCCTGTTTGCTAGACAGTGACACAAAGGGAGCTGGGGAGTAGCCTGCATATCCTGTTGAGCCATCTGTGCTGGAAGGGAGGAGAGGAGTGGTCACTCACACCTGAAAGGGCAGGGCTGTGCCTGCCCTCACACAATGCAGTCTCCAACCCCTTGGTGTGTGTCTGAGGCCTGGCCTGGGCAAGGCAGGATCTTACATACAAGAGAGACTTTCCTTTGAAGTTTGCCTACTTCAAAGGCAGAAAGGGGTATAAGAAGAGCCCCCAAAACCCATGAAAATCAGATCACTTCTGGAATCAAGAGGAACCTCTGCCAAGGAGAAGAGCTGATGAGAAGTGCTGCCCCCGCCTGTGATTGTGCTTTGTTGGGCTATCCTGCAGCTACTGCTTCTGCCTGTGAAAGTGGACAAAGATTGGGCTTCGTTGTGCATTCCTGCTTGAGAAGAATCTCCAAGGGCTTGAACTGAGCTTGCCTCCTATTGTTGAAGTCTCAGAGCCATCAAATACTTCCCCCTGCTAGCACCTGGACTTGTCACGGTTTTGGGCGGGTCTGATCAGGACTCTGGTTGGGACACCCCTTGAGGTCACCGAATATCCTAAAGAGGTAGTATACTGGGGAAGAAGAGCAGCTAAAGGTGAGAAAATGTACATAAAGTAAATCATACAACATAGCTGCTAGGTATCTGTTTATCTTTATTATGTTGCTATGTGCTCGACAAACCTCTTGAACTTTGATGATTGACCTTGTGCTCGCAGCCTTGGGCTGCAATCTGCTTATCGCTGCCATATTTCTTATTCCAATTACAGTTCCGAGAATTGTCGTGCTTAATCAGTAACTGCCAGAACAGGTTTGTACAGGTCGTTGCCACCTCCTGCCAGCTGCATCTGTACCTTCTCCCACCACATGTGTATCCCTGAAATATTCTGAAGGCCGCAGAGGACCTTGAATACGCTAGGGGTGGAGTTGTCCTCTGACTAAGCAGTTTTGTATGTATATAAGGTTGGGTGCCCCAGAGTGAAGGGGCAGCCTCCGTTGGATAGTCACTTGACTGTCCTGGGACTCTGTATTAGCTCGAGCTATAATCCATGTAATAAACTTCTCTTTATTCCTCCAGTTGGTGACTCCGTCTGATTTGTGAACTCTCTGCTAAATTGACCCTGAGGACATAAAGGGTGTCCCTCCACCGCTGGGAAGGAGACCCCGGGTGGGGGTCAAATCTTTCCTGGTTCCTCAGTTGGTGCCCGAACAGGGACCCGAGTCAGGCATCCAGGGGACCGACCAGGTGACAGAGGACTCACAATTGGATTTCCAAGGGAGGCACCCCACACCAGATTCTGAGCTTCGTTCTCTTTTGTGGACCTGCAGATCTCCACTGTGTGTCTTCCAGCCGGCTCAACTTCTCCTGGCGCTGTCTGAATTCGGGTCTCTGTTTTCCATGAACTACTGGAGTCCCCAACTGTTGGACTATAACAGAAGTGTCAGGTGAGGACGGGAATTGAAAGATTCCTGTCTAAAAATAGGTCTGTGAGTATTGTACGGTTTCTATCGCTCTTTGCAAAGATCGACATCAGTGGTAAGACTGACCTAAGTTGTCATTTAAGTATATAGGAAGCAAAAGGCATATTTGCCACTCATTTGGTGTATTCAAACCACTGGTGTAAGAATTTTTTTTAAAAAAAATACTGGAACAATTCCAGCATTCAGTTGTTTCAGGAAATTGTGTTGTTGTCTTTGCAGTAGGGACTCCCGCTTGGAGGTAACATGCCCCGCTCCTACGGCCGGGACTCCGAATCATGATATATATGTTAAATATGGCATAGGTCCGATTATCTGGTCTGATATATGGAGAAAAAGAACCAAAGGTAGTTCGGACTTACAATGGCCTATTCACAGGACATTTGATAAAGATAAATTAGACTATTTACAGGAACGTTTGTTTGTGACAAAAAGTAGACCAGGGATGTTTGATTCACTACGGACATGGCAGAAAGAAGCAGACCAAAGACGTAGGAAGGCAGAGAAAGAATTACAGAGATATAAGACCAGGACGGTGACTGAAAAGGTATATGACTCTGACGTAGCTGAACATCAACAGAAAATTTTAGAACATGACAGAAGGCTTCACTTACAAACTGATAAGTGTTACCCTTCCAGGACAGTAGTGGATAAACCACAAGAGGAAGACCCCCTTTTAAACGATATGTTAGATAAACCCCCGTTATATATTCCACCAATATATCCTACACTACATCCTCAACCTGCACCAGGTGACCCTATTGTGCCACCCTTGGTTGGATCTCAGGCGAGTGCTCCGCCACCCACCACCAACCCTCCTGTCCCCAGACCTATAGAGGATACATCCCGCCCGACTGCACCCACCCCTCGACTGGCCCCCATTTGGCCCACCCCTGACTCCTGTTTAGACACCACACATACCCCCGTCCCATGACCCCACAAAAGCGCACCGTGCGTGGACACTTGTTCTCGAATTCACAAGAGGAAGATGTCATTGAAGAAATGACACAGAGGTGGATGACTAATTGGAATGACTATGGGGTCAGGGTCATTGTCCACACTATGAAACAATGGGATAGTTTAGTTCAGTTACATGCAGCCACCCTTCTGTGCAACATTATAATACAAGAATATGAGGATGATGGTTCCTCAGCTCCCGCAGGACTGGTGGACCTCCGAAAACGTGCCTCTACTGGGCTGCCGTTTGGTTCTGGTCTACATGATTATGTTGTTACTCTTCTTGTATATAGGGACCGCCTGTGGACATGTAGCCCTTCTATAAGGGCATCCATGTTTCCCATGAGAGAGGTTCTGCCGGTTTGGTGAGAACCGGTGACGGGTGACGTTGGCCAAGTTAGAAAGATCTTTAGTAAGATCTGAAACATATACCCTAAAAGCCGCCTTACCTGACCCCCATAAGAACCCTGCAGGATATTATAAAGAATTGCAACAAATTCTTGAATCATGTACTATGACATTGTCCGATATTGACATGTTAATGGCAGCAATAGTCCCGCAGGAAGTATGGTCAAAAATACGGAGGCACGACCATGCTGAACTAGGGGGCACGTGGGATCAATTGCAAGCAGCAGAAAGAGACAGGATTGGGGGAGCAAAACCAGACCCACTTATATTGGCTCTCCCACTGCGTATTTTGGATTTAATGAAGACCATACTTGCACCACACAGGATAAATTGGGATAAATTGGCCGCCTGTAAACAGAAAAAGGACGAGGATTATTCAGACTTTTATACAAGGTTTGAGGGTGTCTTTTCTGATTACAGCGGCCAAGACATGACTACTGAAGAGGGATAAGACTCTTTGTTGACTGCACCCACCCCTCGACTGGCCCCCAATTGGCCCACCCCTGACTCCTGTTTAGACACCACACATACCCCCGTCCCATGACCCCACGAAAGCGCACCCTGCGTGGACACTTGTTCTCAAATTCACAAGAGGAAGATGTCATTGAAGAAATGACACGGAGGTGGATGACTAATTGGAATGACTATGGGGTCAGGGACATTGTCCACACTATGAAACAATGGGATAGTTTAGTTCAGTTACATGCAGCCAACCTTATGTGCAACATTATAATACAAGAATATGAGGATGATGGTTCCTCAGCTCCCACGGGACTGGTGGACCTCCGAAAATGTGCCTCTACTGGGCTGCCGTTTGGTTCTGGTCTACATGATTATGTTGTTACTCTTCTTGTATATAGGGACCGCCTGTGGACATGTAGCCCTTCTATAAGGGCATCCATGTTTCCCATGAGAGAGGTTCCGCCGGTTTGGTGAGAACCGGTGACGGGTGACGCTGGCCAAGTTATTACCGCAGGGCATTTTCAACAAATGTGGGTACACACCCCATGGAAAAGATCTGAAACATATACCCTAAAAGCCGCCTTATCTGACCCCCATAAGAACCCTGCAGGATATTATAAAGAATTGCAACAAATTCTTGAATCATGTACTAAGACGTTGTCCGATATTGACATGTTAATGGCAGCAATAGTCCCGCAGGAAGTATGGTCAAAAATACGGAGGCACGACCATGCTGAACTAGGGAGCACGTGGGATCAATTGCAAGCAGCAGAAAGAGACAGGGTTGGGGGAGCGAAACCAGACCCACTTATATTGGCTCTCCCACTGCGTATTTTGGATTTAATGAAGACCATACTTGCACCACACAGGATAAATTGGCCGCCTGTAAACAGAAAAAGGACGAGGATGTTTCATACTTTTATACAAGGTTTGAGGGTGTCTTTTCTGATTACAGCGGCCAAGACATGACTACTGAAGAGGGATAAGACTCTTTGTTGACAAATTCGTGGACAATTTATTACCAGACATAAAGGGAAAATTGAAATTGTTTGAAAGTACGTGGCCAACCTCTACTGCCACTGGAATACTGACAATGGCCCAATATTATGAGAACAGGGAGATAGAAGAACAAGAAAAGAACGAGAAAAAAATGAAGGAGTTAAAAACGAAGGTGTTATTTCAGCAGGCCTACCCTCAGCCCCGTCAACAGCAGTCCAGATCAAGGTCACAAGGACCTCCCAATGACAGAAGGCAGTCCCAACACCCTCCCCGTTCTTCCCTCTCCTACAATCAGTGCGCCAATTGCAAGCAGGAGGGCCACTGGAAGAATGACTGCCCCAATAAGGACAACTCCACAGGCCGCCCCATGCCCCCACCGCAACAGGACTACAGACCACGCGGTAGGTCTGGTCCTGCAGACAGACCCCGCCAGCAGGCCCCTTCACGGTCCCACAGTACCCCCCGCCCGAATTATTTTGATGCTTCATCCCAGCGTCAATATTTTAATGACGACTATGGCGCGTCTGAAGGTGAGGGGTCCTCCTTTGACTAGGACAGCCTTCGACAGAGGGGGGTGGGACCAGTTTCTATTCCTGTTAGGCAGAATGGCCCTCATGTTGAGGTACAATTAGACGGTACTCCACATGATTTTTTGGTAGATACTGGGGCCACCAAAAGTTCTGTTAAACAGGAAGAGGTCCAAGGGGTCCCTCTGTCTGGCAATATTAACGTCTCTATGGGTTTTTCTGGTGTTCCGGTGGCTAACCCCGTCTCCCAGCCACTGCATGTTGCTATAGGTCCTTACACCATTAGCTCCCCTCTCATTCTTACTTCGGCCTGTAGTGAGAATTTATTGGGTTTGGATTTATTAAAGAAATTGTACGCCACCATTTATTGCTCTCCGGATGGAGTTCATGTCACTCTAGGTCCAAATATTTCCCCGTCACAATTTTTGTCAAAACCACTTCCACCTGAACTTCGAGATTTGCCAGACATTTTATGGGCCACACATAAGGACGATGTTGGATGTTTGGACATACCACCGTATGTCATACGCTTGAAAGCCAATGCCAAATTGCCTCGTCTTCCCCAATACAAATTATCCCAACACATTGAACAACAACTCAAAAATATTGTGACCCAGTTGATTGATTTGGGTGTCATTGAAGAAACGCGTGGTAATGATTGTAACAGTCCTGTCCTTCCTGTTCATAAAAAATTATCTGATGGCACTGCGTCTCCAGGACTCCGATTTGTTATTGATTTACGGGCGGTCAATAAGATTGTAATACCCCAGTTCCCTGTTGTTCCTGACATTACGACATTATTAACAATGATACCTGCCTCCGCTACTTGGTTCTCTGTTATCGATCTTAAGAATGCATTCTTTAGCATTCCCATTCATCCAGATAGTAGACACATCTTTGGGTTTTCACTGGGTGGTCGCAGTTTCCGGTTCTGTCGCGCTCCACAAGGCTATACTGAATCGCCTAGCATTTTTAGCCAGGCCCTCAAGGGTCAATTAGATGCCCTTGTTTTTCCTTGCTCCTCGATGCTGGTTCAATATGTGGATGACCTTTTAATAGCATCCACTTCAGAACAAAATTGTAAAACAGATACTGTAGCCTTATTGAAACATCTTGCACACCATCACCATAAGGTCTCCCTCTCCAAATTGCAATATTGTAGACAGGAGGTTATATACCTAGGACACCTCCTGTCTAAGGAGGGACGTACGTTAACGGCTGAGAGAATACAAGCTATACGAGACATACCGGTTCCAAGGACACAGAGAGACGTTAGGGCCTTTATAGGTATTACCTCCTTCTGTCGTCAATGGATTCCTAATTATTCTCTTTTGATAAAACCGTTTTTGCATCTCACCCACAAAGATTGTCCTGAAAAAATTTAATGGAATGATGATTTTCAGTCTGGTTTTGATGAATTGAAAATACACTCTGCACAGCACCTGTGCTGGGTACGCCTGATTATCGTAAAGATTTTCAGTTATATGTGAGCGAGAGAAATGGAAGTTCACTATCAGTGTTAACCCAAGAGCATGGCGGCAAACAACGCCCCTACTGGATCCAGTGGCCCATGCACTCCCGAGCTGTCTACGGGCAGTAGCCGCTGCAGCGGTCGTAGTGCGCCAGTCGGCCGGGATAGTCATGGATTCACCCCTCACCCTGTTGGTCCCACACACTGTTGACGCACTATTAAACAAAACAAAAACACAGCATCTTACTAATGCATGATTAACTACTTATGAACTGACACTTTTAGCTAGTCATATAACATTAAAAAGGTGCAACACGCTCAATCCTGCCACTTTATTGCCAATTACTGAAAAAACTGAAGATTCTTATGATGACATACATGATTGTATTCTCCGGACGGAGGATGAAACAAAAGGGAGAGTGGACTTACAGGACACTCCACTGAGAGACCCTGATGGCATATTATACGTAGATGGCTCATGCATCAAGCTACCCGATGGCACTACCTCTGCAGCCTATGCAGTTACAACAGCTACCACTGTAGTTGAAACAGCTAGAATACCACATAACTCTGCTCAGGCCGCAGAATTAATAGCTCTAACACGAGCCTGTGAGTTAAGTAAAGGACTTAATGTGAATGTTTACACGGACAGTCAGTATGCATTTGGCGTAGCACACAATTTTGGTCGCTTGTGGGCAGAACGAGGATTCCTCACTTCACATGGGACACGTATTCAACATGGGACCCTTATAACTAACTTACTTTCTGCCCTGGCGTTGCCCAAAACAATGGCCATCATGAAGTGTAGTGCACACAAAAAGGTGACAGATGAAACTGGACAGGGCAACGCCCTAGCCGATCAGACTGCAAAAGATACAGCGTATGCAAAGACAGTACACATGTATGTGGTAGATAGTACAGCGAAGGTTCGTCCCCATGAAATATTTGGGAACACGGTAGAGAGTGTCAGGAAGATACAGGATGAGGCAACTGAACAGGAGAGAAAGGAATAGGAAGAAGGGAAGGCCAAGTTAGATGAAAATACACTGTGCTGGACAGATCTGTCACAGAGGGAAAGATGGATGTTACCCGATGCATTCGTGCTGCCAGTAGTGACTATGGCCCATGGTCCTGCACACGTTAGTGCGAAAAGCATTTGTGATTTGCTTGATCCGGTTTGGTCTAATAAAAATATCAGAAGAGTAGCTGACCAACTGGTTCAATCCTGCATGATTTGTTTACATTATAACATAGGGAAGGGTGCCTCAGTCCCCGCTGGGCATTTTCCCCCACCAACGTATCCCTTTGAAGTACTACAAATGGATTATATTGAGATGGAAAGGTGTAACAACTTGAAATATGTCCTAGTTGTGGTCTGTTTGTTTAGTAAGTGGGTAGAAGCTTACCCTACTAAAGATAATACTGCCCTTACCACCGCAAAGGTACTTCTGAAGGAGTTCTTCCCACGGTTTGGGGTCCCAAGGTGTGTCTGGTCAGATAATGGGAGTCATTTTGTAGGGCAGGTGATGAAAAGGGTGTGTGAAGGGTTGGGCCTCCGCCAGGAGTTTCATGCAGCTAACCACCCCCAGTCAGCAGGACTAGTTGAAAAATATAATGGCACACTTATATTGAAGATGTCAAAAATATGCGCAGAACGCGGTATACGGTGGCTGGACGCGTTGCCCCTGGCTTTAATGTCTGTCAGGATGATGCCTCACTCTAGATCAGGGTTGTCACCCCATGAGATAGTGATGGGTAGGCCAGCAAATGTCTGGGGGATCCCTCGACCTCACAAGTACTCAGAACTATGACATCCTGTTTTGATGGACTATTTAAATGAACTCACTAATTGTTTGCGTTCTATTCACCAACAGGTGCGTGAAGCACTTCCATCTGTATCCATTGATCCAGGCCACAAGATACTACCTGGAGACTGGGTCCTCACAAAGAATTTCCAGCTGAAAAAGAGTCACGAACCTCGATGGAAAGGTCCGCGACAAGTCTTCCTTGCTACTCGAACAGCAGTTAAAGTCAAGGGAGCTAAGAATTGGATACATGCATCCCACTGTAAGAAAGTACCCCTACTCGTACCCTCTGATGAAATAAAAAGTGGTGACCACCCGACTGAGGACCATTTCAGCAACACTAAGCGGAGTGACAAAAAAACAGAACAACAGTGTGCTGCAGGACGTTCCCTCAGATTTTGGTCACACTGAACAATTGTTTCCTGACCATACCATACCACAGTCCACAAGATACGATTTCCGCCCACGAAAATAAGAAAATGAACAATGAACTGATTGCTTGTCCCCTGTATTAAGTCTGACGATAGCTGCAGGGCCGTGATTTTGACTGTTGGGGCGGACCAGAGTGTGTCAATAGGACTGCTGGAATCATCCCACAGTGAAGCAACCACCAGTCATGGGCAGCACCTAGTTTGGACTGAACTGCTAGTGGGACAAGCAATAAAGAGAAATGGGTGTTATACAAGAAGACAAGAGGAAAAAGAAGAAAATAAGTAATTTAAAAAGACTATTAGGCCCACGTATCACTTGTCTCACCATAACAATACTATTTTTGGTACTTCTGTCCTGCATTGGGTGGGTAATACATGATTCTGACTCAGAGGTCTCACCAACTACGCCACTGCCTCCAGAACACAGCCATGTTTCCTTACCACCCCATGAGGAAGGACGACATAAGGAATATGAAAACAATACCTTCATATCTATGTTACTTCAACATCAGCTGGCTGTAAATAGAACAAATTGTTGGATATGTGGCTTGCTACCGAGTTCCGTGCAAAGAAGGTTGCTTATATTGCATTCCCTTTTTCTTTTGATGGCTCCTGCAGTGCCTGGTATGAACTGTCAGCCATTTGGGCTACCTCAATGGATGCTACTAATTCCGGACTATTGGTCACCCACCTATACCGGTTATGCTGGCCCACTGGAACAAGAGTTTATGGAACAAAGGAAGAAAAGTCAGAATATGCTGACCGACGAAATAGGTCTACTGACATATATTTTTTATCCTTTAATACCACACCCCGGATTGGCCGAAGATTTTTTGTAACACAGGTCAAGGCTTCACTTTGTTTTCAGAAAAGTGGTAATAGAAGTGTAGGTGCCAGTAACTGTAATGCTACAGTAATATTGAATGGAACTAATTGGCCTACCATGATACCATCACAAAACTCGTATTTTGTTTGTGGTAATAATGCCTACACCTCCTTGGTACCCACCTGGACCGGCACGTGTTACATTGCTTGGTTACTACCACCAACTTACACAGCTGGCCCTCAACACCACAGGACTCGGAAAGTGGGTAATATCTGCAGAAGATACCTCAGCACAAGAAGCATTGGACTACTTTAAAGGAGTCCTTCCATTTTGGGGCCCTATGATGAACAGTAGGGATATCAGACATCTCACACGAGTCGTGGAAGCAACAATAAATGAAACAGCAGGAGCTCTGAGTAACATCACTGCAGAGCTCGCTGCGGACCACCTTGTTACTCTTCAAAACAGAATGGTTCTTGACATTATCTTGGCAGACCGTGGTGGAGTTTGTACTTTGATCGGATCGAGCTGCTGCATTTATATACCAGACAATGCCCCTTCAGTGTATGAAGCTATTCAAAGGTTGCATATGATAGCTTCCACAATACACCAAGATGAAGGAACATGGTCCTTGACCGACTGGTTTTGGGGCTTGATTTCCCAATGGGGCTGGAAGATACTGATATTCCTTTTTGTGCTTGCTGCTGTATTCCTCACCTGTTGTCTTTGTGTACAGTACCTACCTGCTTTGTGTGGTTGCTGTATGGCATCCCTTGCCCCCTGGCCTGTTCGCCCTCCTCAACACACGCCTATGCTGTCCCTTGAGCAGGAGATAAAAGACCTTATGTCCATTAACATAGACACTGAATGACGTTCAAACTTGCCTCACAATGGCAAAAGGAGGGATTGAGAAAATGTACATAAAGTTAATCATACACCATAGCTGCTAGGCATCTGTTTATCTTTATTATGTTGCCATGTGCTCGACAAACCTCTTGAACTTTGATGATTGACCTTGTGCTCGCAGCCTTGGGCTGCAATCTGCTTATCGCTGCCATATTACTTTTTCCAATTACAGTTCAGAGAATTGTCGTGCTTAATCAGTAACTGCCAGAACAGGTTTGTACAGGTCGTTGCCACCTCCTGCCAGCTGCATCTGTACCTTCTCCCACCATACGTGTATCCCTGAAATATTCTGAAGGCGGCAGAGGACCTTGAATACGCTAGGGGTGGAGTTGTCCTCTGACTAAGCAGTTTTGTGTGTATATAAGGTTGGGTGCCCCAGAGTGAAGGGGCAGCCTCCGTAGGATAGTCACTTGACTGTCCTGGGACTCTGTATTAGCTCGAGCTATAATCCATGTGTTGAAGCCTCCTTTTCTATCTGCCCTCAGGAACAAACCAGAGACCAGCCAGCCTTAAGGTACAAGCAGAAATATTTACTAATACGTGCATGGAGACTGTGGCTTGAAAGGCCAAGGCCAAGCAGTCTGATTTGCGGAACTCCAATACAATCTTTTATGCATGAAAACCACAAAAGGGTGAAAATACATCATCCAATCAGAACAACTGAAAGATAATTTCTTCATCAAGTACATGGCGTGATGTTGATCAGGAGATGCATGGTATTACACATATATTAGGCATCTATCCAATCACAGTAGAATAACATTTCATGGTGGCAGCGTGATACAAGATGACCACAAGCGTGACCTTCACATTTCGCAGACGTTTGGGACTTTCCAAGGCGTCACCAATCCAGCTTCCTCATAACCTCTCCTCAGACCTATGTGGACATCGAGATGTCTGTCGGTTGCTGGGCGAATGAAGCAATGCATGTCACATGAGCTGTCTCTTTTAGGCAAGCCTTGCATTACAAGCTGCCTGTCAGGGTTAATGTACTAAAGGTCATTCAACCTTCTGCATATGTTTTTCAGGCCTGTACATCATTGAGTATCACAGGATGAGGTCAGGCCTGGGGGATAATAAAATGGATTCCTTAGCCAGTTTCCACATTCCGTCCTCTGATAATCAATGATGAAATGGTTTTCCCAATCCTCCTGGAACTGTCTCCCACCCATCAGTGTTTAGGTCTAGATATTGTGTCTGGTATGCATGCTGTTGCTGTCTTGGGAATCATTACTATTGCTGTCTTTTGTCATCTTTTGTACCTCTTGTTCAAACTTCAGAGGATACCTGATATATCACTATATGTGGGTTTTTTTGTAAGCAATGTTGCACTTGGGACATTAACCTTAGTTGTTATCTGGTGTGTGTATGTGTGTGTAATTAGGAACAAATATTTGTTATCTCTACCTGGAATCTGGGAAGCAAAGTTGGGCCACTACTTACTAATCTAGTCTTAACCTAACAACAACCCATTCCTCCTATTATGATCACTACACCTGTACTTGATATTATGCATTATTATCAATGACAACTCTTATTTGACAGGAAATGGAATGTTGATGCTGTTCTAGGTATTTCACAGCTATAGTTGGTAAAGGTGATGTACGGCACTACTCTATACTTTTTTTACTAAGCACTGTTGGAGCAGGTGTGCGCAAACATCAAATGACAGAATATATTTAGCTTTGCATCATACTTCACTTTCAATTAAAAATTCTTCTAAAGTTCTTCTTTGTCCCTCAAAGCATCTTTGCTCATCTCTGTGGTGCTTACTTCTACTGATAATTTGGGAAAGAAGTTCAAAGTTTTAATGTTCAAAGTCTCATTGTCATTTAATGCTCCTATTCGAAGTAAGGGTGGTCCGTGGGAAATCAGCAGACTCCATGAGAAGTAGCAAACAACAACAACAAAAATCTAGTGCCATGGGCTATTTCTTGGTGGGCCTTGAAGGGGTGTCGGACATCGTTGCCTTATTGAATTTCATAAGAGAATTTCAAAATGATCAATTTCCTATACCTTATATTTTGCCCCAGAGGTCACCAGTACTTGAGGCAAAAGGTATTGTAGAATGGAGGCCAGGTACTCTAGAACTGAAGGCTTACTGAGATCTTTCAGCCAGAACTGCAGGAGATGAAGGTTGTGAAGTTTAAGTCGACAGTTTGGTGAGGTTGACGGTGCCCATAGTCCTTGCAGTTATACACTTTGGAGGAGACGAAGAGATCCTTAAATGTTGCAGTTGTAGAGGGCTCCTATTCCTGGAGCCAACAGCCTGCAGTTACAGTACCATGGAATGGCAATCAGCTGTGCCACAGTTGGTGGTACCCCCTCAGTGTGGCATCAAAGGATAACTTGATTACTTTGTATTAGAACCAAACAGGGCCCGCTTACACCCTCAGTCTCTTGGAGGCGTGCAGCACGAGCAGCCCTTGTTGAGCGGAGACTCTACCATGATGGTGGGTCCACCAGTTGTTCCACTCGTTTCTGCTGCTGCGGATGTCCATGTTCCGCTACCTTCTTGGTGTAAGAGCTGTGGATCCAGGAGGTCAGTCCCTCCTACTTTATGGGTGACCAAAGCCCAATCTCCCTGTTGGAGATCATGCCCAGGTAGTGTTGTCTAGCCAGGAAGGGCCTGCAGCACCTAATGCTGAAGGCAATGCAAACTGCTGTCAAAATGTCTTATCAGATAATAACTTCTCAGCACCAGACATGTTCATAGGCCAGTCAAACAGTATTTTGTTCGTGCTCAGTTTGACAACTTTGTCAAGGGTGCCTCTCTTGACCAATGAAGTAAGTGGTGGTGCATCAATCTAGAACTGTTCATCAGATGCACAAAATCTTATAAAGGGGCATATCTGACTGGTTTATGGGGTAACTAAATTAAATAACTTATTTCACCCCCTCCTCTTTGCGCACACCTAATCTCACAGTCTATTGTACCACCTGTCAGCTGTTACTCATATAAAAAACTGGATCATCATAACACATTTAACATACAACATCACTGTTAGTAGCACCATTCTATTCAACTAACATAGGCAGGACAGTAATATTCACATATCAAAGGCACAATCGTTATCACTGCAAACCATACATGTGCTACATCGGAAACCTGTAACTCAACTACGTGAGGCTAAAGTGGAGCTAGGGGTAATATGCATCTAAAAAAAAAATTGTTTCATTATTATTATATTTTTTTTTTTAATCTTCTTTAAAAAAAAATTAAATCAGGAAAGGAAAACCCAATAGAGGCACGTTGGGGGAAAGGCTCTCTACTCTGTGTGTAACCACATGCTTCTCTGTGTAACCACATGCTTCTGAAAGAAGACAGGTGTATTTAAACATGACATAAATCTGTACACAGAAATAAAATTTCTCTCCCTCTCATCACTGCCTCACACTCCCAACATAAACTTCTCTAATTATACTTTCAAAAATAATATGCAGTAGTAAATTTGGAAAACACATGTTAATAATAATAGCCAACCATCCTTGTATAGTCAAGTGCATAATCAATGCATCAAGCCCTTCTCTTATAGTGTAAGTGTAACACAGGACATACCTGCAGAAGTGAAATTGTAGATCAACTGATAACATTATATAATATGTTGTTACTGTCCCTGTATCTAAAGTCCCATTACTGAGACATTTAATAAGTATGAAAAAATAGATGCTATAGGATAGCCCTTCTAATCACATATACTAGTACACTCTTAAACGGAAATCAACACTCAAAAAATAAATAACAATGACACTCAGGAACAGTGGAATATTCACACAAACTATTTAACCAAACAAATGGTAATCCAAAGGTCAGGAGAAAACACATGTTACACCGGTATACAGCCAATATTTTTGGAACACAGCATTGCATCCTATTATTGTAGTTCAACACACAGAATACTTGCATCAATGCTGGAAGGGTTGGGACCTTGCAGGCATCACCGCCATCAGAAGTCACTTCCCCTTTTTCGTGCAAGTGTAGTGTTGTGAAATGCAGATGTTCCTTTAGGATAAAATATGGGCATGGGACACACACCAGTCTTTACTGGGTGCCCAAAATCTGTAGTTGTCTTTTGGCTAAACTCTTTCATAGTGCAAAAACACAAACAGGATGCAATTTATATTTGGTACCCTCATCATCAGAAGCATATTACTAATAGCTGTATTGCAGTACTACATAGCACATCTTAAGGTAGTAATAACTCTATCCTTATATAGCTATGTTCAATACTCAAAACCACTATGGAAAATATATATAGTTGCAATCTACCAACAAATGAAGGCAATCCATGTCACTGTGCACATTAAGATGTACCCCGGAAGACCCCCATTAATTATGAAAACATAAAACGGAACATAGAGAGACGGATACAGAAAACACATCTTCTCGTCCATGTTCTGAAACCTAGGAAAAAACACGGATAGAAAAATACTCCTGCTGCCGCCAATTATATGCACATATATATACGTAGATACATACATCCCTGCGTCCAGGGTGTATAATAAAATCATATAAACTTAAAAATAACAGTATCCAAATACTTATTAGGCATCAACATTCAGCTGTACATTTATTCTTTATTCCATACTTCAAAGAATCATGCTAAATCCAGTACACTATCACATCATCGTGTGCACCACACCTCTACTTTTTCCGTCATGGCGACATATTGCAACAATCGTGGCTTTGCCCTTGGAGCCATGCCCAGAGTCTGTGTTTTTCAGAAATGGGGAAGGTAATCTTAACTACCACAACTAAAGCAGGAATCTCGCAGATAAATGGTAAATTTGTGCCCAGAGCTTATCAGTTAATGCCACAGATAAAATTACAGTAAAAACATTGGATTGATACCATCCAGTCAGTGGATACATGTGGGATAATAAAAAACACGCACTCTTCTTTTACCTGTGGAGGAGACATAACCTGTAACATTGCATAACTGCACCCAGATGTTTTCCTTCAATAAATTCATTTCCTTTCATATTCATATTGTTTTTAACTATGAGTGCAGAATTTACCCTGTGTATCTCATAAGATATGTGTAACCAGAATGTTTTACCCTAAAACATCACATTCACTTTTTTTGTTCAAAACATATTCCTAAAGCTAGAGACATTGTACAAAGTGCAATGCACATTAATTAGGTGGATCCATTAAAGAATCCATTAATATTTACAAGAGATCTACTGTCCTGATACATTATAAGCAGTATTGCCGTTACTGCTATAAAATAAAATACATTTGTGACAAATGTGTTGCATTTTTATTTATTCATTGCCCTTTTGATACTTTAGTTGCGCTCACATGACTTCAACATACTACATGTACTGCAGGTGTTTAAACATCCACTTGTGTTATTTTCTTTTAGCCTGTTATTAAGTGAAATCGATCACTTTCACTAACACGTCATTTCTCATTATTATTACTTCACTAATATGTTTATTTTAAATATCAATACACCTAAGTAGAAGTATGTTATCACATAGCTAACTCAATTTACATCCCAACAATAACCCTAATCTTTCTATATCTTTTATTTCCTTATATTATTTACAATTCATAACATATTAACTCTTCTTTTAATATCTATATCTCTTCCATCATTGCACATGACTAAATTATTTGTATGTACTCTATTGAGCTATGAAGAAATACACAACCAGGGGTATGGAATTACCGTAAACAAATGCCCAGCACAATTCTTCCAGAATGATTTCTCATCAGATGCAAATATTTGCAGAAGCTCGAAAGCAAAATTTACTATTCTTTGCTTTCAAAATATCTTCACAAACAATGTAACTAGGAAAGAAACATTTTGCTAAACTACCATGAAATTTTAGGTGTCATTTCTTTGAAGCATCATTTAGTAAAATGTGCGGATGCATGGTGGTATTTCCAAAATGTATATTCATAGCGGAAAAATCAATGTAACCATTTCAGCAAAGTTATGGGCAAAATGAAAATAAACAAGCATTGGCAAAAGCAAACATATTTGTTTTTCCCGTCCTCTAAAAGTACACATTGACACAGTAGTTCCTGGCATGAACAAAACTACTTTGTGCCAATATACTTCGTATGGAAGAGCAGAATGGTGTCACTACCAATGAAGACAGTCGATAAACAGAGAGACAGAATTCAAATAACAAAAGGTCAGTGATAACCAGTTTGTGGCAGAATTCTTATAGAAAATCACAAAGTGCACCCATGGTATCTGTTCTTGCATTAGTGAAGATTTACAGCTTTTATGCATGAGCTTAGCATTTACAGAGGCAGACCAGGAAATTGGACTCCTAGACAATATTTGTAAACGTCATTTTAGCAGGAGAAAATATGAATGTGTTTTTACAGGACAAGTAGACTGATGACACAAACTGTCCCATGGACAAGTAGACATTTTATAAAATTCCACACTCCTGACAACATATTGTTAACTGCTGCAAATAAATCCTCTGTTCCCTCAAGACTAAATTTGTTCACTGTAAGAATTTTGGCAACCTTTGCATGGGTCAAATATTTTTAAATGTAATCCCTACATAAGAAAGTTTTTATTTGTTGTACACCTGTGGTTCCTAACCTTTTGACTCCTGGGGACCCCCATTGAAACATTACTGGAAGCAATTTTTACAATTTAAATTTCAAACATGAAAACAGTAATTCGCAATAAATAGTACACACCACAGAAATACTAACATTACTAAAGATATAATTCTTGTATACTTAAAAAATAGGCAAAAATCAAAACATTCTATTGGGAATGTTGGTGCTGCATCTCGGCGACTAACTTTCAATTATTTTTAGTTTTATTTAGGAAAGGTGAATCCTTTGGGCAATTTCTTTAATTATTTCCGGGGCTATTTCTGTTATTTTATTTTAGGTACATAAGATCTAAGAAAGCTTTTACACATAAATATGTGGTGTGTAAAGGAAGTAAACCATAAGTAACTCTCATCTCTCCCTATCCTCTTTGTCACATGTAATTAATTTTTATTATAGCACCTCTCATACCTGTGTAGAGTGTCGGAACACTTCACAGGGAGTACAAGGTATAGTATTCACATGGCATCCACACTGGTAGGCATTTTGCTAAGAGTGCTTGGTCTGGGGAAGCACAAACTCAGCATTCAGAACACAACACAATCGTTAGCGTTGTCTTTAATAAGAAGAATGTATTCTACACAGGTAAACCTTTTTTTATTTTTATTTTGAGCAGCATAAGGAAAATGAAAGACTGGGAAAAAACATCTTTCTAATTTGTGCTATGCAGCTCCTTAATTGCAGTTCATATCTCACTGTGCTAGATTACGATTATGAATTGTACAGTAACTAAAGAATCTCTGTGACAAAAGCAGTAACCCACTGTGCCATCCACATAAAATACTGTTCTTTGCATGATACACATCCTTGTCAGCCGGCATATTAACCATCTGCACTTCCTTTCAGTCAAAACTGCCACTGTGTCCAAAACTCTCATTCCTCCCCAGCAGGTACATTAATCACTAGAGTTATCTTGACGCTTTTGTTTTCGCTGTACAAGGAGCATTGCAGTGCTTTTAAACCTGCTGAAGAAAGGAAGTAATAAATATAAAAACACGCACACACATGTTTCTGTAGAGGCACCAGCTGGAGAAGTGACTTCCTCCCAGCCAGGCCTGCGGACCCCCTGGGAATGTGTCACTGACCCCAGTGTGTCCACTGACCACAGGTTGGGAACCACTGTTGTACACTATCCACAGCTGTACAGTGAAACCCCCCCTGAGGATCTTAACCTAAAGCCACTAACAAGTAATAAAGTCAGAAGCTTGTGTCTTATTAGATGTGATAACTTAACAATTGAACTTACGTTTCCTACAGTGTGTAAGCATGTTACATCCATCCCTTGTCTACTTGCAAACCTTTCCCATACTTAGTCAAGTGCCAAATGATAGTGTAGTAATTGCAGTACTGGTCACATATTTGAGGCCAGTGTATCACTTTCTTACAATCCTCCCAGAAATCTCTTGGTACAATAATTCTAAACAATATGGCCCTCATTCTGACCCTGGCGGTCGGTGATAAAGCGGCGGCCAACCCGCCAACAGGCCGGCGGTCCAAAATATGCAATTCTGACCCTGGCGGGAACCGCCAACACAGCCCGCCGCATTAACACTCCGCCCGCCACGGCGGAACAAACAAACAGCGCGGCGGTCCCCGCCAACAGCCAGGCGGCAGACAATGTACCGCCCACCCTATCACGACCCACCAATCCACCACCTTTTCCGGGGCGGGAGCACCGCCGATAAAAACACGGCGGAAACAGACTACGAACGGGAAAACGCTCACCTCCACATACTCCACGCGAGATTCCGGCAGTATGGAACCCGAGTTGCAGGTCATCCCCGCACTCCTATACCTGCTCCTGTACCAGGAGCACGCCCGGCGGCGCGGAAGACATCGGTGAGTACTGCACCTACGACACAGGGGAGGGAAAAGATTACCGGCACACACCCACCCACCCACACCCACTACAACACACACATCAATGCATTCCCACAGATCACTGTCACAACCCACAAACCCCCCCCTTCTAAATAATGCAAAGACCAAAAGAAGAGATCTTAAACGGGCAGATATATTGAAATATGGACAGCAGTAATCCCAATAAATAAATAAACTATGTACAAAATATATACAGCTACTAAATGTAGTCCAACCACTGTCCGTGGACCACAGGGGTCCTGAGCAAAGGGGCAAGGCCCAGTCCCACGACAAGAACTCCACGGAGAGAACACTGCAGGGGCATCAGAAAGAAAAAAGGACAGGCACCTCAGGGGGAAGGGAAGGGGGGGCACCTCAGCCACTTGAGTACACAACGCCAGATCCACGAGGGGACTCCATGACCACTGGGCCATCCTGGGGAGAGCAAAGCCACAGTCCATACAGTCCATACAGTGGGTGGCCTGCCCACTGGGCCATCCTGGGGAGAGCAAAGCCACAGTCCATACAGTCCATACAGTGGGTGGCCTGCCCACTGGGCCATCCTGGGGAGAGCAAAGCCACAGTCCATACAGTCCATACAGTGGGTGGCCTGCCCACTGGGCCATCCTGGGGAGAGCAAAGCCACAGTCCATACAGTCCATAACAGACTTCACTGCCACTGGAGGAGGCATGTTGGCCAGAGGACATCCTGCAGCCCTGCCCGAGACAGATCCTGCCCTGCCACGTCTGCCAAAGGGCCAGCGGTTCCTGCCTGGAAGGGCCCAGTTCAGCGGTTCTTGCCTTGAAGGGCCCAGTTCAGCGGTTCTTGAGACGGCGGTCCCCAGCGGAGCGGTGCTGGAGACAGCGGGGCCCAGTTCAGCGGTCCTTGCCTTGAAGGGCCCAGTTCAGCGGTTCTTGCCTTGAAGGGACCAGTTCAGCGGTTCTTGAGACGGCGGTCCCCAGCGGAGCGGTGCTGGAGACGGCGGGGCCCAGTTCAGCGGTTCTTGCCTTGAAGGGCCCAGTTCAGCGGTTCTTGAGACGGCGGTCCCCAGCGGAGCGGTGCTGGAGACGGCGGGGCCCAGTTCAGCGGTTCTTGCCTTGAAGGGCCCAGTTCAGCGGTTCTTGAGACGGCGGTCCCCAGCGGAGCGGTGCTGGAGACGACGGGGACCCAGTTCAGCGGTTCTTGCCTTGAAGGGCCCAGTTCAGCGGTTCTTGAGACGGCGGTCCCCAGCGGAGCGGTGCTGGAGACGGCGGGGCCCAGTTCAGCGGTTCTTGCCTTGAAGGGCCCAGTTCAGCGGTTCTTGAGACGGCGGTCCCCAGCGGAGCGGTGCTGGAGACGGCGGGGCCCAGTTCAGCGGTTCTTGAGACGGCAGTCCCCAGCGGAGCGGTGCTGGAAACGGCGGACATTCTATGGCCAACTGCTCATTGCCTGGTGGTGCCCTCCTGGGCAGCGGGGATGGTGCTCCTTCAATGCCCACCTGGGCTGTGGGTGGTGGGGCCCTCCTGGCCAGCTGGGCTGGGTCCTCCCTGGGCAGCGGCTATGGGGGTGGTGGGCTCTCCCGGGGCAGCTGTGCCGGTTCCTCCCGGGGCAGCGGCTATGGGGGTTGCGGGCTCCTCCTGGGCAGCTGTGACGGGTCCTCCATGGGCAGCAGGCCTGCTGCCTGACTTCTCCGCCTTGCTGCCCTTGCCCTCCTTAGTCGGGAGTCTGTGGCCCTTTCCTCCCTTTGGAGCTGTGGCTGTTGACGGTGGCTGGCTAGTGTCCTGGGGGGATATCGAATCCGGGCTCCGGCGGCGGCCCTTCCGCCTTCTGCTCCTCTTCTCAGGGGGTGGGCTGGCTGTCCCCTTGCTGCTGGGCGAAGATCCAGACCTGCGGGCTGGTGGGCTCCAATACCCCTGCACCCTTGTCAGGGGGGCTGCAGGGCTGGTGGTGGCTGAGGTGCTCTTTTTACCCCGACGAGAAGGACGGGGGGGCTCAGGGTCAGGAAAGAAGGTAGCAGTAGAGAGATAGATTTTCTTGGGACAATGGAGAGTGGTAGGTACAGTGGGTATGGGAGTGGAGGGAGAGGATGTGGTTGTAGGCGAGACAAGTTTGCTGTCTTTGGGTGCAGGTGCAGGAGCGGGAGGCTGTCGTGAGGTGGATGGCTGTTGGGTGGGTGGGTGGCTGCGTTTGTGTGGTGTGGAAGAGGGGGTGACAGACACAGTGGGAGAGGACACAGGGGACGTGTAAATGGCAGTGGGGGTGGTGACTGCACGTGTGCGGACTGTACTGGAGGGTGTGCTGGTGATGGAAACACTGGCTGATGGTGAGGTGAATGAAGGTGTGAGTGTAGACGTCACAGGGAGGGAGGAGGGAGACGAGGAGGTGGGGGTCACAGAGGTGGAAGTGACTGTTGGCATGTCTGCATCTGAATGTTGCTTGTGTGAATGTCTGCGTGATCTGTGGTGCTTGTGTTTGGATGAGCTGCTCTTGGGTGTTGAGGTGTGTGCAGGCTGGTCTGATGGTGTGGGTGGGACAGGCAGAGGAACAGGAGACTGGGAGGAGGGAGTTAGTAGAGGGAGGCAGGAGACAGGGACAATGGGTGCCGTCAGTGCTGAGGCCAGAGCCTGGAACGATCGCTGATGGGCAGCCTGACCCGAATGAATGCCCTCCAGGTACGCATTGCTGCGATGAACCTCCCTCTCCACCCCCTGGATGGCATTCAAAAGGGTAGTCTGCCCAACAATGAGTGTTCGGAGGAGGTCAATGACCTCCTCACTGAGGGCAGCGGGGGTAACAGGGGCAGGGCCTGAGGTGCCTGGGGCGAAGGAGATGCCCGGCTTCCTGGCAGAGCGGGCACGGGGCGAACGCTGAGGGGCTGCTGGGAGGGCGGAGATGGTGCGCTGGGGGGCGGCTGTACCTGTAATGGCGGGGGGCACGGATGGTGCCACCCCTGCAAGGGAGCTCCCTTCCGAGGACGTGTCCGTGTCACTGCAGGGTCCAGTCGTCCCCGTTGTGGAGCTCCCCTCGCCCTCCGTCTCACTGGTCCAGTCAGACTCTGTGGCATGGCCCTCCTGGGCCATGTGAGATGCAGCTCCCTCCTGCCCCGATGCCACTTCTCCTCCGCCTGATGATGCTGATGCACACAAGCACAGAAAGACAAACAAAAAGGGGGGGGAGAGAGAAATAAAGAGATTTTGAGTACATCGATCACCGGTACAGTTAGCGGACTTGACAGACACAGATGCCCCCTGCACTAAGTTGCGCACTTGGGGTCCGCTACGCATTCCGTGGAACATGCCCTACACGCCTAGAGTTGACAACTGCACCCATGGATGACACGGCCCAGGGATGGCTGTACTGACACACTACTGAGGGTGGTGGCTGGGGACACAGGGGCTTACGGGGGTGCCCAGCCTACAGATATCGCCCTGGCCTAGGGGGACCCACAGCCCTCCTCCCCCACCCAGACACCTCCACTGCGCGACAACAGAGTAGATTATGCTTGTACTCACCCCCTTGTGTCTGCTGTGCTGCCCTCACGCGCCCATCCAAATCAGGGTAGGCCACCGCCAGGATCCGGAACATCAGGGGGGTCAGTTGACGGCAGGCACCCCGCCTACGTTGGGAGGCCATCCCCAGCAGAGACTCGGCGGTCTTCTTGGTCCCGCGGCAGATGTCCTCCCACCTCTTGCGGCAGTGGGTGCCCCGTCGATGGTGGGCCCCCAGGGTCCGGACTTCCTTGGCGATGGCACGCCAAATCCCGATCTTCTCATGGGCGCGGACCTATGTGACACGTACAGGGAGGGAGAAATACCACGTTCAAGTTTGTCTGCATTTTCGTTGCCAGTGGCCCAACGCCCACCATCCCCGCCAGGCCCAACATGCCCCCCATCCCCGCCAGGCCCCCCGCCAGGCCCCCGCCAGGCCCAACATGCCCCCCATCCCCGCCAGGCCCCCCACCATGCCCCCGCCAGGCCCAACATGCCCCCCATCCCCGCCATGCCCCCGACAGGCCCAACATGCCCCCCATCCCCGCCAGGCCCCCCGCCATGCCCCCGCCAGGCCCAACATGCCCCCCATCCCCGCCAGGCCCCCCGCCATGCCCCCGCCAGGCCCAACATGCCCCCCATCCCCGCCAGGGCCCCCGCCATGCCCCCCGCCAGGCCCAACATGCCCACCATCCCCGCCAGGCCCCCCGCCATGCCCCCGCCAGGCCCAACATGCCCCCCATCCCCGCCAGGCCCCCCGCCATGCCCCCGCCAGGCCCAACATGCCCCCCATCCCCGCCAGGCCCCCCGCCATCCCCCCCGCCAGGCCCAACATGCCCCCCATCCCCGCCAGGCCCCCCGCCATGCCCCCAAGCCAGCCAGTGGCCCCAAATCCATATTGAATTAAACTCACTTGTTGGTCTGGAGGACCGTAGAGTAGCGCATACTGGGGGAGGACCCCATCCACAAGTTCCTCCAACTCCTCTCCAGTGAAGGCAGGGGCCCTTTCCCCAGTCGCAGCAGCCATTGTCCCTTCCAGACCGAGGTCACAGCAACACTTGCAGTATAGGTCCTCTCCTGTGAAAGTTCAAGTCGCAAGTGGATAAGTAGATAGAAAATGGCGGTCACGCCCACGGCGGTGCGTACCGCGGCGGTGCGTACCGCCACCGCCGGCGCCCTTCGCCATTGGCTCCTGAAACCCATAGGCTTCAATGTTAACCAATGCGGCTTCGCGCCGCGGTCTTCGACCGCCGACCGCCGCGGTGTGCCACGCCAGCGCATTGACCTCACATCCCATTGTCATACTTCACAGGTCAGGCAGCCGCCATTTCGAGGGTCCACATGGCTCAATTTCAACTGCGTCACACAGGCCTAGGCCTTGCATAGCCACTCAGACACGCCATTCACTGCATAGAGAATCGTTTACTGTGCAAGCTGTGAGTACGTACCTGTGGGTTGCTTGACTATGTGCTCCATGTTGTCCTTCCTAGGCACCGTCCGCTGGGTTTGGCGAGGAGACGGATGAATCCTCGCGTGTACCGACCGCTGGTGGACCTGTCGACAATGGAAGAACGCCACATTATCCTGACCTACCGGCTTGACCGTGCCACTATACATGAACTGTGTGCCCAGCTGGAGCCCGACCTGATGTCCCCCATCCGCCAACCCACAGGGATTCCCCCTCTGGTGCAGGTCCTGTCAGTACTCCATTTCTTGGCAAGTGGGTCATTTCAGACAACAGTGGGAATTGCTTCTGGGATGTCTCAGCCCATGTTTTCGAAGGTGTTATCCAGAGTGTTGTCTGCCCTGATGAAATACGTGAGGAGCTACATCATTTTCCCTGAGGTGGGCGAATTGGCTACAGTGAAGGGTGATTTCTACGCCCTTGGACATATTCCCAACGTCATTGGTGCCATTGATGGGACCCATGTGGCTTTGGTTCCCCCAAGAGACAAGGAGCAGGTGTACAGGAACAGAAAAAGTTACCATTCCATGAACATCCAGGTGGTGTGTTTGGCTGACCAGTACATCTTGCATGTAAATGCCAAGTTCCCTGGGTCAGTGCATGACGCCTACATCCTGAGGAATAGCAGCATCCCTTACGTGATGGAACAGCTAGAGAGACACCGTGTATGGCTATTGGGGGACTCTGGGTACCCCAACCTGTCGTGGCTACTGACCCCAGTAAGGCATCCCCGGACCAGGGCAGAGGAACGGTACAATGAGGCCCATGGGCGTACTAGGAGGGTGATCGAACGCACCTTTGGCCTCCTAAAGGCCAGGTTTCGGTGCCTGCATATGACAGGTGGATCCCTAATGTACTCACCTAAGAAGGTGTGTCACATCATCGTGGCCTGCTGCATGCTTCACAACCTGGCTTTGCGCCGCCAGGTGCCTTTCCTGCAGGAGGATGGTCGAGACGGTGGTGTAGTGGCAGCTGTGGAACCTGTGGAGAGTGACGAGGAGGAAGACGACGGGGCTGAAACAGACAACAGGGACAGAATCATTGAACAGTACTTCCAATAGGACACAGGTAACAATTCAAACATAATTTAGTAAATGTGAACTACTCTCCTGCATCTCTGCTGCCTGTCTATTTGCCCCAGTGTATGATGACTGAGTTGTGGCTTTTCCCTCCCTATTTCAGATCTGGGGTCCCCACTACGAGTCCTGTGCTTCGTTTCCCCATGGACTACAGCTTTGTGGCAGCTGTTTGTTGACTTCACTATGTACAAGGACATATTTGCACTGTCATGTCAATTACAATATTTTGAAATCACAGCCAGACTCCAGATAGTTTTGTGCAAAATGGGTGTTTATTTCAGTGCTCAAAATGGGATGGGTGGTTTCAAGTGGGTGGGGGCTATGGTGAAGGAATGTCCATGGCAGAGTCCAGAGTAACAGTCACACACCAATGGAAAAGCAGGAGGAGCCACCTGAACAGGAGTGGCACTACCGCCATCCCAGTGAAGGCAGAGCAGAAAAAGAGCCAGAAACAAAAAACAATGCTCAGGGAGAGGAAGATGGGAAAACTCAGAAGAAACTTCACCCCTTATCACTCCACTCCCCACTTATTGAGACACAGACCAAAGCAGACAGGCAAAACCAGAGGGGACCAGGAAGTGACAGAGACTCACCACAGCACTGGCACCCTTTCCAGGAAGGACACTCCGAGCATAGCAGGGAAACCCACAAGAGCCAGGGGCCCTCCCAAACAGCTGGGAGCCAGGCAGGGGAGATCGTCAATCCAAACACCGCATTCTGCACCATATGTTGAAGCCTCCTTTTCTATCTGCCCTCAGGAACAAACCAGAGACCAGCCAGCCTTAAGGTACAAGCAGAAATATTTAATAATACGTGCACGGAGACTGTGGCTTGAAAGGCCAAGGCCAAGTAGTCTGAATTGCGGAACTCCAATACAATCTTTTATGCATGAAAACCACAAAAGGGTGAAAATACATCATCCAATCAGAACAACTGAAAGATAATTTCTTCATCAAGTACATGGCGTGATGTTGATCAGGAGATGCATGGTATTACACATATATTAGGCATCTATCCAATCACAGTAGAATAACATTTCATGGTGGCAGCGTGATACAAGATGACCACAAGCGTGACCTTCACATTTCGCAGACATTTGGAACTTTCCAAGGCGTCACCAATCCAGCTTCCTCATAACCTCTCCTCAGACCTATGTGGACATCGAGATGTCTGTCTGTTGCTGGGCGAATGAAGCAAAGCATGTCACATGAGCTGTCTCTTTTAGGCAAGCCTTGCATTACAAGCTGCCTGTCATGGTTAATGTACTAAAGGTCATTCAACCTTCTGCATATGTTTTTAAGGCCTGTACATCATTGACTATCACAGGATGAGGTCAGGCCTGGGGGATAATAAAATGGATTCCTTAGCCAGTTTCCACACATGTAATAAACTTCTCTTTATTCCTCCAGTTGGTGACTCCGTCTGATTTGTGAACTCTCTGCTAAATTGACCCTGAGGACATAAAGGGTGTCCCTCCACCGCTGGGAAGGAGACCCCGGGTGGGGGTCAAATCTTTCCTGGTTCCTCAAAGGCATACACGGAAAGGACAGCTATGAACAGGCACAGGAAAGTAAAAGCAAAGCAACCCTTGTGTGAACAAACAGGAAACAGATTTCTAATGGACAAACACGCTGGGGTTGTACACAGAGTAAGGCACAGAACCTCCCACAGTGACAGGGAATGTCAATGCCTCTGTGCAGTTTGCTCTTACAGATAGTCACCCTGCCAGCCCCATAGAAAGGAGGCAGCAGAAGTGATTCTGTCTCTGCACCCTAGAGCACAGACAAGGAAAATACTTACATACACAAGACATGCTCTTGTGGGTCCAGCTGGAAACACAGTGGCGATTCCTGAGAAAACAGCAATAGCACGAAAGACAACGTATAACACTGGACAAGGATGGGGGCTGGAATTGCCTCCTGGAAACCAGGAGCCAATCCCAGAACAAATGTGGACACTTATACACTGGTGAAGACTGATAGAACACTTACCAGACACAAATAACCAAGAAGACACAGAAACAGAAGGGAACAAACTAAGAGGCAGAGGCAAGAACTAGGAACAGGCTCAGGCTGAAGCAAAGGCGGGACTAGGACATGAAAACAGGGCGCAAACGTCTGGCTGGGACAAACAGAGACAGGACTGGGAAACTGAGAGCAGGCTCTGGCTGGAACAGGCAAGGACAGGGCTGGAATACAGGGAGTAGGAAATGAGCAGTAAACAGGACTGGGAAACAGAGAGAAGGTTCAGGCTGAAAAAAGGCAGGAGCAGGGCAGAGAAACAGGGAGCAGGCTCTGGAAGAAACAAATAGGTACAAGGCTAAGAGATAGGGAGCAGACTCTGGCTGGAACAATCAGGAGCAGGGCAGAGAAACAGGAAACAGGATCAAGCTGGAACAGAACAGGAACAAAACTGGAACACCATCCGACAAAGGGTCTGTAACACAAAGGAATCGAACTCCAATGCACGACGGGGATCTTGAGGACATTGCTGCTTATAAGCAGTTCCAAGCTGGGCTGCACAGGAGAGGTCTCAGGTGTGTGTAGTTTCAGACACTTGCAAGTCCTGGGGGAGAGGATCCGGTGAAAAGGAGCAACTGGACTTCTCCCATAGAAAACAATGGGAAACAGAATCCGGGCTTTCCTGACTACCAGGCTGTGCATTATGGGATTTGCAGTCCCAGGAAGCAAATGTAGTACTACACAAGTGTACCATGGAGAAAAGAGAAACAAACAGGAGTCAGCAAGGGACTCTAGATAAGTTTTAAGGTGATTCCCAGGCTTCCAACAGTCCCCTTACAGTGCCCACTAGAAATGGGACAACAGAGTCGTAACAGGACTCTCTGCTGAGATTCCTGCCCTACCAAGAGGTGCCCTATCCAGTCCCTGAGCTTTTGAGAGGAGACGGTGTCAGCTAAGAACTTAGAATCTACACAAAGACCGACGTGCGGGTAAACGTTCGATGCACCACCCGCCTCGCAGCTGATAAAAGACACGCTGCCGGCCTCATGGCTAAAATTGTCGCTCCACCTGCATCGCAGCTGGAAGATCGACGCAACGTGGCTGGAGAAACAACACGCAACACCTGCAGTGGCTGCTGTTAACATCACAAGCCCACACACAGTGCAGTTTCTTGACACTGTGCGACTGGATTTCAACGCAACATCGCTGGGTGCGGAAAATTAATGCAAAGCCTGCCCAGACCCAAAGTGCCCGTCCGAATTGACTCATCGCTCTCTTGCGAGAGAGAAGAAATGACGCACATCGACCCCACCGGAGGAGGATCGATGCACATTCTCGCTTGCGAGTGAGAAATCAACGCATCGCTGACTTTTCCGACGCATGCTCGCCCGTGCAGATTTATTTTTACGCTACCCAGGTACTTTTGTACGCTAACAATGTTCTCACTGCTTTCTAAAGGATTTAAGACTCTTTGCTTTTTAAATTCATAACTTGACTTGTATATGTCAGATTTTTATAGTTTTGTCTTGTTTTGTTTAGATACATATTCCCTATGTTTCTAAACCTGTGTTGTGTCATTTTGTAGTGTTTTTACTGAGTTACTGTGTGTGTTTGTACAAACACCTTACACATTGCTCCTGAAGTTAAGTCTGCCTGGTTGCATCAAGCTACCAATGGGGTGAGCGGGGGTTAACTGAGGGTGATTATCCTTTACCCTGACTAGAGTGTGGGTCCTTGCTTGGAAAGGGGTAACCTGACTGCCAGCCAAAGACTCCATTTCTAACAAACAGAAATTTGAATATAAAGAAGGCAGAAAGAATGAGCAAAGGACTTAAAGAAGAATAGGCTAAATGAAAAAGCTGGTAAGAACTAAAGAAACAATATTAACAAGAAGAGAAAGAAAGCTGAAAAGAAAGAAAAAGTAAATGACAAAGAGAAGGAAAGAACGAAAGAAGAACTAAAGGAAAGAAAGAGATTGGAAAATGAAGGGAAAAGGTAAATAAAGCAATGAAAGAAGAAAGAAAGGTAGACTGTTAAGCATTTAGCTTTTTGTCCAAATTTTTAAAATCTTTGTGTAAAAAGCATCATTTTGTGACATATTTGCAAACTTTCCTCCGAGGATCAATTCTCGAGCATTTCATAGAAATATTGAAGTACACAAAACTTTCATAAAAATATTGAAGTATAAAAAGCCAGAAATGATTAACTTCTGTGTGGTGAACGTTTCTACCCATCTATGGTTATGTTATGTAGACAAGAAGAAAAGCCATGCATGAGTGTTATTTTCCAAACCAGATTCATAAAATATGAATTAGTGATGTTTTACCCCTATAATGTGCCATTATGAATACATATATTCAGCTTGTGAGGAGAAATGTCAGCACTTGCAAATATGGGGTTTCAGATGGGACATAATCCTCAATTGAAGTGCTAGCAAAAATAGATGGACATTTATAAAGTATGCTAGAGGGAAGCTTGTTGTTATGTATGTGTATGCAAATTTACGTTTGTGTTGGGCCCAAATAAGGGAATTACCAGGTTAGGAATGAGGAGGATAAGAACACATAATTAGTGGGGTCTTATGTAAATGTTTGAATGTATTTTGTTAGACCTCTCAGCCTTGTCAATGTCCAGGGATTTATTATGACTCAGAAAGTTATTACAAATCAGTGAATTACAGATATACGATGCATTGATCAAGCATTGTTGGACGTTATTCACATGTGGTCAGATAAGAATACAGCGCTGTATGGTGTCTACAGGTGTTGACTTTGTATAAGGGATAATGTACCCCGAGGTACATTATAAAGATATTGCAAGTCACTGAGGAGCTTCATAACCATGTAGAGGAATGAGGCAGAAGGTCTAATTCCTTTATAAGGTTGTGTAGCTTCAAGGTGACTTGCAATATCCTTATCATGTATGCCAGGGTGTACTTTATCATATAATACCTGGTCACACCATCACCTTTTCCCCAGACCACTTAAAACCTTGGTAAGTAGCTCTTTCATATGACTGACTGAGCATGTTTGCAAACAAGAAGAATAACAGCAAAACCTCCAGTGCAAGATTAAACACATCAAAAACCCGTTAGTTATTTGCTGCAAACATATATTAGAAACAGTTTATTTTTGTATCTAATGAGTGCACAAATACACATGTTCCCTCTGCCTGTCAATGTAGGTAAAAAATAGAGCAGAAGATAAACAAGCAACATTCCTTTAAAGGTCTGCTTCGGTTATGCTGGTGAGGTGACCTGGCTTTTACCTCGGCTGCTGGGTTTGGCAGCAGACGTTGTAACATGAGAACTCAACTGTAATAACTTATAATTTTCAAGTTCACACATCTTTTCATCATAATCAGCAACTGGGTGCATCACAAGTCATCGATTATAAAGAAATTAGAGACTGGCTCTTATACAGGGCTTACAGAATCTCATGCATGTTAATGAACATACACTGCTGGGTGTGTCATTCTTACTGATAAAAGTGTATCTATGCATGTATGTATCAAGGTATAGTTCTATGTAGGTGTGACTGCATCTTAAATCGCCATATCGGTTGATAAATGACATCGGTGCACAAGGCACATAAGCTCAGTTGCAATGGAGGGTTGTGGAAAACAGCAAAATATGTTTTAAATGTAGCTTTTTCACAGAAAGGAGCAGTGTAATTTAGGCTACACCATATTTTTGTCACAATTATACATTTACATTTTCATATACAACATTCATATATACTGTATGACTGAACTTAATTTCAGTGTGTGATGTATTTAAACCAACTAATAGAATGGAAATCTTTGTTGATATTAGGAGTCCATACATAAACCTATTTGGATTGATTAATTGATGTATGTAATCATAGTATATTTATATTTCACATGTATTTCTTTTATATATGTAAATGCTTGTATATATGGGTAACCAAAGTTTATTTTCCTGTGAATTAACTTAGCTTGACTTCAGGCCTCAACTAAATTATGTGTTCGGTAGACCTGGCATCCTTGGTGTGCTCACTCCTAACTTTTTTGCCTTCTGACCTTCTGTTTGCTGTTCACCACTACTGACCAGTGCTAAAGTTCATGTGCTTTTTCATTAAAACATGATAACATTGACTTATTCACAATTGGCATAGTTAATTTCGTCATAAGACTCTAGAAAAGTGCACCACCTGTGCCCAGGGCCTGTAAATGAAATGCTATTAGTGGGCTTGCAGCACTAATAGTAGTAGCCCTTTAAACATGTCTCATGCCTGCCATTGCAGAGCTTGTGTGTGAAGTTTTAAACTGCCATGTCAACCTGTCAAGTTAACCCACTTGCCAGGCACAACCTTCCTTTTCAATGCATGTAAGTCACCCCTAAGATAGGCCCTAGGCAGTTCCTTGGGCAGGGTGCAATGTATTTAAAACGTTGGACATGCACTTCTAAGTTTTACATGTCCAGGAAGTGAAAAACTCTTACATTTGTTTTTCACTAGTGCCAGGCCTATCTTTCCCATAGGGTAACATTGGGGTTACCTTATTACATTTTAAGTGTAATTTCCAATTAGGAAGAAATGAGGACCTCAAGTTTGGTGTCTCTGGAATCACAATGTAAAATCACAACTTATGGTGAAGTCAGATTTTTAAATTGTATCTATGGAAATGCCACTTTTAGAAAGTTGCCATTTTCATACTTTAAATCATCTAGGCCCTGATTTAAGAAAAGTGGGGCTGTACTGGGTGCAGCGCCACTTTTCTTGCGCCTTATAGCGCCCCCTAACACCACCATGTGTGCCCCGTACATAAGATATGGCGCACCATGGCGGTAGTTAGGGGAACCTGCGTCAAAATTATTGACACTAGTTCTAAGCTTTGCAGGATTAGCGTCAAAAAGGCCCATTAAAAACAATGGCATGCCTCCTTTTAGCACCAGCTCTGAGCAGGTGTTAAAAGTGCTGAAATAAATGACGCAAAGAAATATTTTAGATTTCTTTGCGCCGTTTTTTCGGCCCCTCTAACAGGGGAATGCCCCCTTTGCACACATTCTGCCTGGCGCAGGTATAATTAAGCGCAAAGGGTTGCAACCATTGTGTCACTTTGTAAATTTGGTGCTGCAATTTTGGCCTCGTTGGGCCACATTGGCGTAAAATATTACGCTAATGTGGCACAAGGAGACCCTAGGGGCTCTTAAATCAGCCCCTTAGTACCTTCTCCCTGGCTCTGAATATGTGTGGGTGGGTACAGCTGGGCTCTTGTACATTCTTACCAGACAGCCACACATAAAGGGAGCTTAGGTGAGGCTGAGTGTTCATTTGCATGTTGATGGCTCATCCTGGGCAGGATTGGAGGGAGGAGCTGACACTTGCACCAGAATGACTGTGTCCTACGCTTTCATAAAAGACTGAAGTGTCTGGAGCCACAGCAGGAAGAACAGGGGCTTTTGTAGGCCTCTTTTTAAAGTCTCCCCCACTTCATAGGCACCACTGGGGATGTGAACTGGACATCTGAACCCATCAAATCAGTATACTTCTGGACCTGAGGACATCCTGTCAGGAAGAAGGACAGCTATGATGCTGAAGAGACTGTTACTCTGCTGGACTTTGGTGGACTCCTGCTTTGCTGTGCCTACCCTGGTGTCTGCTGCCTTCCTTGCCTGGAAGTGAGGACAGGACCTGCATCACTATATCCCCAGAACCAAAGTGACTACAAGGACTTGTTTGCTTGCCTTCTGTTCTGAAGTCTTAGGGACATCAAATACTTAACAGAACCCTGCCACAGCCTCTAGACTCGGCCAGCTGTGATTCCTGCCCTGTCAAGTGGTGCCAGCCCGGTCCTGGGCCTTTGGAAGTGGGTTCTTCAGCTGTTTCTACCAAAATCCAAGCATCGCTTTTGTTGCCCCAGTTGGAACTGACACATCTTTCCTTGATGCCAGTGCATTGCTGCTCAGGACAAGGACAACACATCACAGGCTGCGCAGTTCGATGACAATGGATCAACTTCATTGCAAAGGGTTTGATGCCCCAGCACTGCTCAAGGACATTGTATCAATGACTGTTGGCTCGATGATGACACATCCCATAGTGTGCAGATCAGAACTGATGCATGACCTTTGCATCGTCCACTCTGCTCCTGGCATCTGATCTTCGACATCAATGCAAGCCTCCACACAAGATACTTTTTCAGCAGGACAAGGTTGGTCCCTGTGGCCGGCCCATGCTCCATCATGGTCAGCCTGAATGTTTGGATTTACCGTGGTCTAGAGGGACCAGGTAGCCCTGGTTCGTGCTTTAAGCTTCTCAGCACTACATTTGCTGATATTCTTTAAAAATTCATATCTCACCTTTTCCTGATAGGATTTTTGTTGTTTTGGTCTTGTTTTACTCAGAAAAACATAATCTATTTTTCCACCTTGGTATGGAGTCTTTTTGTGGTGTTTTCATTGTGATACTGTTTTAGGTGTTGCACAAATATTTTACACATTCCCTTCCAAAGTTAAGCATGACTGCTCTGTATCAAGCTACCAGAGGGTGAGCACATTTTAATTTATGATGTGTAACTGACTTACTCTGACTGGGTATGTGGTCCCTACTTGAACAGGATGCATACCTCTGACAACTAGAGACCCAATTTCTAACAGTGTTTTTACTTTGGAAGTAGACTGTCTCTTCCCCGAGGCAGGTGTGTTGTCATGCTTCTCGTTGGTGAGGGAAAGACTTATTGTTTATATTAGACGACTGATAACAAGATCTGCAGGGAGAAAGCTGGCATCAAACTTGGAGAAATAATGGTCAAGAGAGACCATCTGTTTATCATGTTTCAGGATAGTCAGAGGGTCAAGGCTGAACTTTATGGTCCCAGTATTGATGAGATGAGTACTCAATGGAGTGTACTGATTTCTTCACATTCAGCAGTTTGGTTGGCTCCTGGTGGAGTGAACAGAGATAAGGATGTTTCTGAAGCTACTGTTATTTCAATTAATGTTTCCATGGTTAATTATCCAGACTTTCCCTGACTCTGAGAGAGAACAGAGCTCTCTCTTGATGGGATTTTCCTGGAGAGTGAAACTTTATTCAGAACACTCTTTCTATCTCAGAACGTCTTCTGAAGTTCGATTCCACAACATCTTCTATGCTTCCTGGTTAAGAATCCCCATTAGCATCCCTATTCTCTATCTATGCTTAAAAAGGAAAGAAGAAGTTTATTTATGGAACATCTGTTTGCAACCAATTGCTTTATCCTTGTTGTTTTTGTTACTATTCTGTATCTCATATTATTACAAATGAACTTGCTGAGGCATTTCAGTCTGCAAACTATATTATTATATCTCATGAAATTTCCCTTCTTCTGTTTGTATACAGGAATTATTCATTTTCTAAAATAAACCCATTTAGTCTCAACTATTGATTCCTGGTCCTTATTGTGGGGGTCATATTTGCTGTACAAGATTGAAATGTATTTCTGATGTTTGATACCTTACCATGCTTTAAGACAACAAACAAAGGTCCATACGACCAATGACGAAATGCCTTTGATGATTTTACAAAAAGATTACGGTGTAAGTACTAACGTGCCATCGTATGATAGCACATTGGATGGTTAGTTACTGAAGCAAAGAGAGCTAGGATACACCTGAATGAGATTTAGAGTTGCTCAAGCCCAGTCCCAGCCTTTAGACCTCATGTCTCTGTTCAGAAGATCATGGTGTTCTAGTGGGTTGGAAAAGAGTTCCAGCAGCAGAGGAGAGTGAGAATTAATATAGTCATGCATTGTAATCCTGTATGTCAAGTTTGCTGTATTCTGTTAAGATTGTGTGCTAGCATTTTAGTTGTGTGCTCAAGGTTAAACAGTTGAAGTTGTTATTGGGCTAGTCATAGTCCAAGATTCCAAGATACATAAGAATATGTTGCAATTAATCTGCTAAGTTTTGTGGTGTCAGTCGTGAGGTACCATCAATTGTGCAATTGAGATAGGGACCTGTAACTTTGTGTGAGAGTAAATCATGATTGGTGTTGCTGGGCCTTGCTGTGCAATGGATAAACTTCATTAGTCTGTATGATTACCGCTGGTCAAGGTTTCATCCGTGTGTGTGTGGATAAGTCGCAAAATGAACTATTTCTTATTCAATTCAATATTTTAAATTCTTCAGGGGAGCAGACAAAAGTTATTTATTGTATTGGATTAGTATTTTGCATATTATACTTGCTTATAGTTATGATAAAAGGTGCACAAGTGAAAATGATAAAGGAAGCTGAACCGCTGCATTGGGTGCCACTGTGGACTTGGACCATTAGTGTGGATGCTGCACTGCTATTGATTGGTGAATCATTAAGAATCGGGCTGCAAAAGGACAGAACAAGAAGTGGCATGCTGAGATTGGCTCTCAGTGGTGGAGAAAGTTGTGGTTAAAAGAGAATTATCATTGACTTGAAAAAAAAGTCCTGTTTGTGATTGTTTGCATTATCGCCAAAAATAAAATGTTGCAGAGCCATCAGGGATTTGATCAGGGTAGATGTGAGGGTTCCTGTCCGATAGGGCAAAGGCACCACCAGAAGGCAAAGTAGGTCATTATTTGGTATTAAATGTGTGATCTTCACATGTGCATTTGGCGAGTCAGTGGTATAAGATTACCAAAAATGAAGGTTCATTGAAGTTTCGTTGATAGAACACATTTAATTTGATTATTATTGAGAATCTGAGAAGTATGTTATATGAAATGAAGCCATCCACTAGACCTGCCCAGTATGAAGCACTTAGTGCTTAGGAACATGCAGCCCGTGGTAAAGAGACCGAAAAGACCAGAGGAAATTTAGAAGCTCAGTGCATAGCTGTGTTGAAGCCAAGTGGGATGCTGAACAACAAAAATGGTGAGCAGATATAATTGAGGGGACCAGGCTCTACCCTGAATTGACAAGTGGCAGAAAAGGAAAAAGAAGAAAGAAAAAGATAAAGCAGAGAGTACAGAGGATTTGGGGGAGAGTAGTGATAGTGCATCTAGTGATGACTTTTCTCAAATGGGATTCAGGCCCCAGCATAGCACAGAATCAGCTCTATTAGCAGTCACGGAAAGCACTGGCCAATTGCTAGATCATGGTGGGCATGCAGCTATCATCCTGTTAGACCTCAGTGCTGCTTTCGACACTGTGGATCATAACATTCTCTTTCAAAGACTTTCCGCTATAGGTATAGAAGGCTCTGCACTGGGCTGGCTCTCTTCATTCTTGAAAGGTAGAACCTTTCAAGTCCTTGACCACTCATTTCTGTCCAAAATACTCCCCCTTACATGTGGTGTCCCTCAGGGCTCTTCATTGAGCCCCACTCTTTTTAATATTTATCTTTCTTCTCTAGCTAAAGTCGTTGAACCCCATGGCCTTTCTGTAGTTACATATGCTGATGACACAGAGTTAGCAGTCTCACTCTCCAATGATAAGGGCCCCTCCCATACTAATCTTTCCATCTGTTTGGCTGGTGTGCCAATTGGATGACTGAGCCCAAACTCAAACTTAATGATGGGAAGTCAGAAGTAATGATTGTGGGCAATTGTACCCTCTCCAACTTCCCTGCACTAATACCAGAGGCTCTTAATAACCTTCGGCCCCCTAAGGATCATATAAAGAGTCTAGGCATCTGGCTAGATCATCGCCTTTCGATGGAGCAGCAATCTAAGAAGATTGCCTCATGTTGCTTCTGCCTTTTAAGAACCTTAAGAAATTTTTTCAATCTCCCACTTTTTCTTTCCGAAGAATTCTTATTCAGGCCATGATATTGTCACGACTGGACTATGGTAATTCCCTTTTTCATAGTTCTACTGGCTATGTAATAAGGAGACTGCAGGTTGTACAAAATGTGGCTGGAAGATTACTTTTGAATTTACCTAGACATCTATGAGCCAAACCTGCCTTTGTATCCCTTCACTGGCTACCCATTAGACATCGGATCAATTTCAAGGCCCTATGCATGACACACAAAGCCCTTCACAATAAGGGTCCTCAATTTCTCAGGCAAAACATTTCACTTTATGCTCCTACAAGGACTTTGAGATCTTCCACCACCCAGTTAGTTCATATTTCTCGATTCAAGAGATCCTCATGGGGAGGTAATTCGTTTTCAGTTAAGGCTGCTCATCTTTGGAATTCCTTACCCTTAGAGCTCCGACAAGAACCTTTGGAACTTCCTTTCCAGAAAAAATTGAAGACCTTTTTATTTTCATCATAGTTTTTCTCCTTTAATTTCCTGGTTTTGAACTGTCACCTACCTTTTAGCGCTGGGAGGCCTTCGGGTAGCCATGCGCTTTACAAATCATTTAAACTAAATTAAACTAATGTGTTACTGTCAACCCATCTGCCACCTTTTAACGTGGTCCTGTCTGAAGTGGTGGGCAGTGTTGTCAAAAGTGGAAACTTTGAGAGGGCCAATGCCCCATTGAATGTATGTCAGAACCCTATGGGAGAAAATTCAGAAATTCGTACCCCTGTGAACTCTTCTGTTTCTAATGCCCCAGATGTAATAACTATTCCTGTTACTATTGGTCCCACAGTTCCTTTATATAAACATGAGTTGTCTGGGGCCATCGTGCATGCCTTGATGGTTTATATGGGATTAAAAACTTCAACCAATGTTCCTGTTGCCTCAGGATCAGGGGAGTGGGAAGAACTGCTTTGGTCCCGACTAAGGAAACTCCACCTTCTGTTGCCATTGCAGCATGAATGTTTAATAGGACAGGGCGCACTCCCTTAGAGGAACCTGTTCTGATCTCATAAAATTCTTGCATATCCATAAGGAATTTACCCATGCATATTTCAAGCAGCAACAGCATAGGGTTGATGATGTCCAATCCCTCTGGAATACAAAATGATGGTAATTTATTGAGACTGGATGATTTGATCAAAATCTTTATATGGGTGCCCTAGAGCGTTCTAAGGCTCAAAGTTGAATGGGGGAGTTCATTCCAGAGAGGGAGACTGCAGTAGATGTGGCCAGAAACAAATTAAAGTTGATTGAGGTGATTTTAGGAAATCTTGACTTTTCCTATCTAGATACTTATCAAGAACTAAAACTTACATACATGTGCAAGGATGTTACAAAACATGCAAAGCAAGCTCATTACAAGCTGTACAAACTGGCCTGAGTGTATCATATAGATCTAAGTAGGATAAAATATTTACAGACGAGTTACTGTGTGTGTTTTGATGAAAGTGACATAGCCAGTGTGAGAACGTCAGGGATAAATTTGCCGATTGAGGTACTGATTGCTAGCATACAGAAATGAAGTGACCTAGAAAAGTGGAAAGGTAGGTGTGCTAAAAAAGAAAGACTAATTGTAGGAGTTGCAGGTAATGTCTGCCAGAGAGAACAAAGGTGAACCACCTAATTCTTCATTAGACAAAGAGGGTGCTCCGAATTTCCCTCTGAGAGGTGCCTGGTGGAAGTTACATCCATAAACCTTGGAGTTGATCTTGCTGATTTTACAAACAACTTCGCTGAGTTGAGGGAGAGGGAGGAGGGACCACAATTCTAGTCAGAGTAAGTCAGATACACAACTAAATTATTCTGGGCTTACCCTCTGGTAGCTTGGCACACAACAGTCAGGCTTAACTTAAGAGGCAATATCTAAAGTTTTTGTGCAACACCTAAATTACAGTAACACAGTGAAAACACCACATAAATACTCTATACCCATTTAAGACAATAAAGAACACTTTCAGGAGTAAAACAAGACCAAAAGGACAAAAATCCAAGAAGTAGAACTGAAGATATGAATAAGTAAATAATAACCTGAAATATACTGCTTAGAAATCAATAGTGCTAAAAGTTACTTTAGGTCCTGCTAAACCAGCGTAAATTCAAAGTTCAGGCTGTCACTAATGGAGGGCTAGCTGGGTTAAAGAACCCATGCAGGGGCTGCTGAAAAGTACCTTGGATGGAGGGTTGCAAAGGTGGTGCATCTGTTCTGATCTGCGCAGCCAGCTATGTGATGTCCTCGAGGTGAGGCGTTGAACCCCTTGTTATGAAGGTTCTTATCGAGCCACACAGCAAAGCGTCGATCCAGAGCCACACAGTCAGCAATACGAAGTTCTGGACCTCAGCTGTGATGCAGCAGCATTGAGGGAGGATGCAGTGGTTCTGATCGGTGCAACAACATAGATGCTTCCATTTTTGCAGAAAATCAGCTGCAGTGTCCCTTTCCAAGGCCCAAGACTGGATTTGCACCTCTTGGCAGGACAGGACTCACAGGTGGTAGAGTCCAGAAGCTAAAGCAAAGATGGAGGAAGTTTTTGATGGCCCTTAGACTTCAGAACAGGAGGCAAGCCAGCAAGCCTTTCTAGTCTCTTGGTTCCTGTGAGGATGTTGAGAGTTAGTCCAGTCCGTCTCACTCTCAGACAAGAGGCAGCAGGCCAACACAGCAAACCAGTTAAGCAAAATGGCAAGCCCTCCCGGCAGCACAGCGGTCCTTATTCCTGTTAGAATGTCCTCAGATTCTGATTTGGTGAGGTTTGGGGCCCAGTGCTTATATCCAGTAGTGCCAGAGTCAGGAGTCTGTGCACGTTCCCAACACTTCCACCACAAGACAGCTCCAATACTCTGACTAGAATGTCACAGAGTCTAAGAGAGTCCAAATGGGGAAAAGGGGATTAGGAAGGGAACAGCTGGGAAGGAGACCTGTAGGAAGCAAAAAGGTTAAAACACACAATATCAAGATTATATCATAATTATCAGTATTAGGCTATGACTCTAAGCATTGTCATACTGAAAACATGGACAACTTAAGTATGGACTTAAAATAGCTAGGCCTCAAGATGACTGGATACCTGTGAGGGAATCAAGAAAGGTTAAATGCAACTTTCAAATTCAAGTATTATCTTTTGCATGAGGATCAGGAAACAATCTGAATGATTTCTAAACCATCATATGAATCGTGCTTGAGGAACTCATTATGTACATACAACATCACATCTAGAACTCTAGCACTTTAGTTTTCTCAAAATTGCAGGAACATGAATTGCGCACATTGTAGGTTTTTTTCAAAGGTTGTAAATACCATGGAATGATTGGGCACCATGAATTACATGAGTTAGACTCGAGAAATGAATCGCGCGTCGTGCCGTTTTGGAGGCCACCAAGTAAATGCCATGAAGTGGTAGCGCACAATGAACACAGTGATTTTAAACACAAGAAATGAATCGCACGTATTGCCGATTCGAGCGCCCCCAAGTAAATGCCATGAAATGGTAACGCTCGATAAATAGCATGGGTTCAACACAAGAAATGAATTGCGCGTTCTGCTGATTCGAATGTCAGCCAATCAATGTCATGATATGGTAACACACAATGAATAACATGAATTAGACACAAGAAATGAATTGCGCGTCTTGCCGATTCGAAGGCCACCATGTGAATGCCAAGGGATGGTGACGCACACTGAATATCATGAATTAAACACAAGAAAAGGAATCGCGCGTCTTGCTGATTCGAAGACTACCATATGAATGCAAAGAAATGGGAGCGTACAAGGAATAACATGAATCTAGGCACCGGGTAGGAATCGCGCCTCTTGCCGATTCAAATGCCACCATACGAATGTCAGGAAGTGGTAGAGTACAATGAATAACATGAATTACACACAAGAAATGAATCGCGCTTCTTGCCGATTCGAATACCACCATGTAACTGCCAAGAAATGTTAGCGCACAATGAATATCAAAGTTAAAACACTGGGAATGAATTGCACATCTTGCCGATTCGAATGCCACCATGTAACTGACAAGAAATGGTAGCGCACAATGAATATCAAAGGTTAAACATGAGCAATGAATTACGCGTCTTGCCGATTCGAATGCCACCATGTAACTGCCAAGAAATGGTAGCGCACAATGAATATCAAGGGTCAAACACAAGGAACGAATCGCGCATCTTGCCGATTCGAATATTAACAAGAAAATGCCAGAAAAAACCCAGAGCACATTCACACGCACAGGGTAAAATCTCTCAACATGAAAATTAGACCCAAGAACTCGAATTCCTTCGAAAACAGGATCAGGGGCCCAGCCCGACCTCCGTCTTACCGCCCTGCTCAAGGATCACCAATGTAAATGATGGGCAAAGGCCTGGAAGATCAAAGTAGGCCTCCAGAACAGGAGCTCAGGAAGTTGCTGCTGCTCTGCACCGGGACCTTTGAATAGTGAGCACGTGGAGCTGGGCTGGCTCCCTTTTATAGAGTCTTAGCCCAGCCCACCAACCACACCCAGGCATGCTGCACAATGCATAAATTATGTTAGCTTGAAATTGCTAGGTTTTTGCATTCTAGTCACCCATAGAGCGCACACTGCCCTGATGTTGACAGTACTCCCCTCTCCCAGAAGCGCTCTAGGGCCTGGTTTGTCTGGATTGAGACGATGAAAACGCCTCACAAGTACTGGAGCATGAATATCAGATGCGGAAACCTATGAGTTACTTTCAGGGCATAACCTTTCCATGAGATTAAGTACCATAGATTACGCCCTCTCAGTTTGGAATCCAACACCTTCTTGACTTCGTATTCTACTTCCCCCTGTACTAGAACTCGAGCTGGATGAGGGCGGACCTTCTGGACTGCCTTTTTCAAGAGGGAAGTGTGGAACACTGGATGAATCCGTAATGATATTGGCAATTGTAGTTTATAGGTCACAGGATTGATTTGCTGAAGAACAGTGTAAGGACCTATGAACTTGGGGTTAACATGTGCTTCTTCTTGAAGTATATATGTTTTGTGGAAAGCCACACTTTATCACCTGGTTGATACTGCGGTCCCTCACAATGTTTCTTATCATAATGCTTTTTGTATTATTGTTGGGCCTTTTCTAAATGCTGTTGAATCAATTTCTGGGTTTGATGCAGATGTTGAATGGTTTCGGATACAGCTGGTGTAAGAGAACTTTCTTGAGGATTGTGATGGGCAAGGTGTCAGGATGATAGCCAAACAAGCCAAAAAAGGGTGTGACGCCAGTAGAAGTGTGGAATGAGTTATTGTAGGCTAACTCAGCTAACCAGAGCATTGATGTCCAAGAATGAAGTGCTTTTTCAGCGTAAGCACGCAGATATTGCTTCAAAGTCTGATTTAGTCTCTCAGTTTGACCATCTGTTTGAGGATGGTGGCTAGTAGATAGTGTGGATGTCACTTGAAGCGTTTTGCACCATGTCTTCCAGAAATTAGAGGCAAATTGTGATCCTCAATCGGAGAGGATCATTTTTGGCAGTCCATGATAACGAACCACTCTATTCAGTAAAAGAGTTGCCAGTTCACTGGAGGTGGGCAATTTCTTACAGGCAATGAAATGTCTATATTTCGTGAGACTATCTACTACCACTAGGATTACTGAATGTTGTTGAACCACTGGTAGACCTGTAAGAAAGTCTAAAGAAATGTGCTCCCAAGGACGACTTGGAGTTGGGAGTGAATGCAACAACCCTTTCGGTTTTGTATGACTTGTTTTAATGCGGGGACAGACTTCGCAGTTGTTTACCATTGTTTTTATATCTTTTGTCAAGGTAGGTCACCAAAAATAGCGTTGGATTAATTCAAGAGTCTTAGGAGTACCTGGATGACCTGCCATAGGTATAACATGCAACCAATGAAACACTATCTTGCGAAGTTTGGTAGTGGGCATGAACAAACGGGCGTCATGAAAAGGTAATCCTTGCTTGATTGACCTTTTGGGATCTGCCTGGGCCCATGTCTGCCATTTCTCAACAGTGAAAGAATTACAGATGTCTTCAAAGAAATCTTCAGTTTTTATGATGAATAGGACTTTGTCTGGAGCAATGATAGGTCTGGAGGTTTGAACTGCAGGCAACGTGGTAGACTCTTGGCGGGACAAGGCGTCAGCTTTGCGATTGTCTTTACCAGGTCTGAAAGTTACCACAAAATCAAATTTGGCAAAAAACAACATCCAGCGTAATTGCCGAGGAGTCAAAAGTCTGGTGGAACTCATGAACTGTAGATTGCGATGGTCAGTGTATACTGTGACAGTGTATTTGGCACCCAACAAATGATGTCTCCATTCTTTAAAGGCATCACGAATTGCTAGAAGCTCTTTTTCAGCAATGACTTAGTTTTGTTCAGCTTCGTTCAGTTTCCGAGACATATAAGCCACAGGATGCGGCTGGCCAGTGTCTTTGCTTCGTTGCGACAAGACTGCACCTATTGCTACATCTGAAGCATCAGCTTCCACTATGAAGGGACGATCTGCATCTGGATGAGTCAAGACTGGGGCAGTGGAAAATGATTCATTCAAGGTTGAGAAGGCTTGATCCGCTTCTGGGGACTATACAAATTTTTCTTTCTTTCTTAGTAGCTTAGTGATTGGGGCCACTGTCTGGGAGAAGTGATTTATGAACCTCCGGTAAAAATTTGCAAACCCCAGGAAACATTGTACATCACGAACAGTCTTTGGAGTGGGCCAATCCGATATGGCTTTTACTTTCTTTTCTGCCATCACCAAACCTTGAGGGGTAAGGATAACCCCCCAAAACTCAACTGTGGTAACATGAAACTCACACTTGGTTAGTTTGCAGTATAAATGGTGCTTTCGGAGGGCTGTAAGAATTTTCTTGACATGTTGTACATGTTCATTTTCATTGTCAGAGTAGATCAAAATGTCATCAATGTAGACTATGGCAAATATATCGAGATACTCTCTAAGAACGTCATTCAAGAAAAATTGAAATGCGGCTGGAGCATTACACAGACCAAAAGGCATGACGGTGTATTAAAAAAGGCCATATTTTGTCTTGAACGCTGTTTTCCATTCATCGCCCTTTCTCATTCTGACCAAATGATAGGCACCTCGTAGATCAAGCTTCGTGTAGATTTTTGCTTTCTTTACTTGTTCCAGCAAGACCGGGATTAGAGGCAAGGGATATTTATTCTTGATGGTGACCTTGTTCTTTCCCCTATAGTCGATACAAGTTCGAAGATCTCCATTCACCTTTGAAACAAAAAACAACGGAGAGGCTGCAGGAGACTTAGAAGGGTGGATGAAACCATTCTCCAAGAATTGATCTAGATACTTTTGTAAATGTTGATTTTCATGTTCTGACAGGGCATATACACGACAGTTGGGGAGTATCTAACCTGGGATTAGATCAATCTGACAGTCATAAGGTCTATGAGGAGGCACGTTTTCTGCTTCTTTCTCATCGAATACATCTTCATAAGATGAATACTGTTTGGGCAATTTAACTTCTTTCTCCATGGCAGTGGCTATGTAAGAGTAGCAAACTTTTGATACTGGAGACTTTTGGAGGCATTGTTCTTTACATAGCGCAGATGAGAACACTACCTTTCATTCTGCCCAATTAATCTCTGGATTGTGATGAGTTAACCATGGTAAGCCAAGGATAATTCCATACTGGGGAGCATGGATCACATCAAGGATGAGTTTGTCTTTATGTTTCTTTCTTTGATTCTTATCTCCACAAATCACTGACAAGAGGACAGTCTGAAGAGTTACAGGACCTCCAGTCAAGAGTTTTCCATCTACTGCCTGGATGATTTCTGGGGTCTTTTTTCTCAATACATGGGATCCCCCATGCACGAACCAATTGGGCGCCAACAAACTTCCCTGTAGCCCCAGAATCGACTAGAGCCTTCTTGAAATAGGTCTTTTTCTTAACCTGAACTTTTATACCCAGTTTGAGATGTCTAGATTATGAATGGTCCACAGTGACACCCAAGAGCAACCCTTCATTGCATCTTGGGTGTTTTAGTTTTCCGACTCGACTTGTGCATTGGCTGCAACCTTCTGGACCGGACCTCGTTTGTTCTTTGGTTTGATTGGACATTCTTTGGCAAATGACCCTTGCGCCCACAATAGAGTCACTGTCCATTCTTTCTTTGTAGGTCCTTTTCGTCTTTGGTCAAAGGTCTCCTGAGTGTTCCAATTTCCATAGCTTCCAGCGTTCTTTCTTTCGGAGTTCTTGAGTCTCTATTATCGTGAACACGCCAGGAATATTCTTCAGTCTTTTTGCATGTTCCCTTTCGTTCTGTTAAACGATGATCCAGCCTCAAAACAAGGTTTATCAATTCTTGACAGTCTGTAGGCTGCAGGTCTATTTTGAGCTACAATATCTTTTAACTCTTCTTTGAGTCCCTAGTAGAACAAGGCCGCTTGTTTTTCTTCAGGCCAGGATGTCTCGGCTACCAGCCGATTAAAGTTGGCTAAATATGACACTAAGGTGGTCATTACAACCCTGGTGGTCGGTGTTAAAGCGGCGGTAAGACCGCGAAGAGGCCGGTGGTAAACATTTTGCAATTACGACCGTGGCGGAAACCGCCAACAAAGACAGCCACTTTAACACTTCGACCGCCACGGCGGTCCAATCAAACATCGCGGCGGTCACCGCCAACAGACAGGAGGGAGACAATGTAACGCCCACCTTATTATGACAGGCCAATCCTCCACCTTTTCCGGGGCGGATTCACCGCGGATAAAAACACGGCAGAAACAGGAATCCCGAAGGGAAAACGCTAACCTCTACACACCCCACGAGGACCGAGGACGCCATGGATCCTGAACTCCAAATTCTCCCTGCAATAGTCTTCCTGCTCCTCTACCAGGAGCACGAACGCCTGCGGTGAAGACCACGGTGAGTACTGCACCTACGACACGGGGGAGGGGGGAGGGAAAAAACAGGGACATACACACGCAACACCCCCACCCTCACCCACTACAACACACACACTAATGCAAATCAATACATCACAGTTACACCCCCCAAACCCCCCGGAAGAACGCAAAGACAATAGAAAATGAGTGTAACCATTGTAATATATTAAAAGCAAGTAGGCAGAAATACATATATACACCATGTACAAAAGATATACCAAGCATAGTAGTCCAGGTAGTGCTCTAAGAAAGTTTGTGGAACACTGGGACCACACGGTATGGGCGAGGCCCACACAAGATCCCCGACCATGACGGAGAGAACTCTGCAGGGGCATCAGAGAGCAACTAAACAGGCACCTCAGGGGGAGGGAAAGGGGGGCACCTCAGCCGCCTGAGTGCACGACGCCAAATCCACGAGGGGGCCAGATGCCCACTGTTCAATCCTGGGGAGTGCAAAGCCACAGTCTCTCAAGTCTCTACAGTGGGTGTTTTGCCCACTGCCATATCCTGGGGGGTGCAAAGCCACAGTCTCTCAAGTCTCTACAGTGGGTGGTTTGCCCACTGCCATATCCTGGGGAGTGCAAAGCCACAGTCTCACAAGTCTCTACAGTGGGTGGGTTGCCCACTGTTCAATCCTGGGGAGTGCAAAGCCACAGACTCTCAAGTCTCTACAGTGGGTGAGTTGCCCACTGCCATATCCTGGGGAGTGCAAAGCCACAGTCTCACAAGTCTCTACAGTGGGTGGGTTGTCCACTGTTCAATCCTGTGGAGTGCAAAGCCACAGTCTCTCAAGTCTCTACAGTGGGTGGGTTGCCCACTGCCATATCCTGGGGAGTGCAAAGCCACAGTCTCTCAAGTGGATAACAGTCTCCACTGGTTCTGGAGGGGGCATGGTGCCCAGACTGCTTCATCCTGCGAAGGACAGAGGTAGTGGATGACAGTCTCCACTGGTTCTGGAGGGGACATGGTGCCCAGAGTGCATCATTCACCCCGTGACGGACCCAGTTGAGTCAGTGCCCTTGCCGCGCATGGGCCAGCGGTGCTTGAGACAGCGGTGCCCTGTTCAGCGGTGCTTGAGATGGCGGTGCCCTGTTCAGCGGTATTTGAGATGGCGGTGCCCTATGCAGCGGTGCTTGAGATGGTGGTGCCCTGTTCAGCGGTGCTTGAGATGGCGGTGCCCTGTTCAGCGGTGTGTGAGATGGCGGTGCCCTGTGCAGCGGTGCTTGAGATGGCGGTGCCCTGTTCAGCAGTGCTTGAGATGGCGGTGCCCTGTTCAGCGGTGCTTGAGATGGCGGTGCCCTGTTCAGCGGTGCGTGAGATGGCGGTGCCCTGTGCAGCGGTGCTTGAGATGGTGGTGCCCTGTTCAGCGGTGCTTGAGATGGCGGTGCCCTGTTCAGCGGTGCTTGAGGCGGTGGTCTCCATTGCAGGGACTCAGTTGCTGGTGGTCCTTCATGGCCCAGCGGGGCTTTTGCTGGCAGGCCTTCATGGCCCAGCGGGGCTTTTGCTGGCAGGCCTTCAAAGCCCAGCGGGGATTGTGCTGGCGGGCCCGTCCTAGGCAGGTGGGCTGGTGCTGGCGGGCCCCTCCTGGGAAGGTGGGCTGGTGCTGGCGGGCCCCTCCTGGGCAGCTGGGCTGGTGCTGGCGGGCCCGTCGTGGGCGGGTGGGCTGGTGCTGGCGGGCCACTCCTGGGCAGGTGGGCTGGTGCTGGCGGTCCTGTCCTGGGCAGCTGGGCTTGTGCTGGAGGTGGCCTCCTGGGCAGCGGGGATGATGTCGGTCTTCTCCGCCGTGCTGCTCTTCCCAGACTTGCCGGGTTTCTTGTGGCCCTTCCCCACCTTGGAAGGTGTCACAGCTGACTCCACACTCCCACCGGGACCCCTGGGAGCGGCTTTGGTGGCTGGAGTCTTCCCCCGCTCCCGCCGGGCACTGGCCAACTTCTGATGCTTCACAGGTGGGGGACTGTCTGTGCTGTGGCTCCATGCCACACTGGCTGCCCTGGTGGCCGGTGCACTCCAGATTCCGGTGACTACAGGCACCACTGGTCCTGGAGATGTTGTGGCTGAGGTGCTAGTTCGGGACCTATGAGACGGACGGGGTGGGGGAGGTGTGGGAAAGAGGTCAAGGTTGGACAGGAAAAGTTTTTTTGACACACTGGGACGGTTAGCTGGAGGGGGTTTGGGAGTGGAGGAAGAGGTTGTGGTTGTAGGAGGTGTACGTTTGGTGACTTTGGGTGAAGGTGCATGCGCTGGAGGCTGTCATGAGGTGGATGGCTGTTGGGTGGGTGTGTGTCTGCGTTTGTGTATCTTGGGAGGGGGCGTCACAGACACACTGAGAGAGGACACAGGGGACGTGTGAATGGTAGTGGGGTGGTGAATGCACGTGAGCGAGGTGTGGTGGTGGGTGTGCTGGAGAGGGACGTAGTGGCTGTAGAGGTAGTGCATGCAGGTGTGAGTGTAGATGAGATTGGGAAGGAGGAGGGAGACGAGGAGGAGGGGGACACAGTGGAGGCAGTGGATGTTGGTGTGTCTGCATGTGTGTGATGCTTGCGTGAGTGCCTGTGGGATGTGTGGTGTTTATGTTTACCAGAGCTTCCCTTGTGTGTTGACGTGTGTGCATGCTGGTCTGTAGGTGTGCTTGGGATAGGCTGAGGTACAGGGGATTGGGTCGGGGTGGAGGAAGTTGGAGGGCAGAGGCTAGACACAGGGACAATGGCTGCCATCAGTGCTGAGGCCAGATTCTGAAAAGCTCGCTGAAGGGCCGCCTGACCAGAATGAATGCCCTCCAGGAATGCATTTGTTTGTTGCAACTGCCTTTCTACACCCTGGATGGCATTGAAAATGGTAGACTGCCCAACAGTGAGGGACCTGAGGAGGTCAATGGCCTCCTCACTGAGGGCAGCAGGGGTGACTGGGGCAGGGCCTGAGGTGCCTGGGGCGAAGGTGATGCCCACCCTCATGGGTGAGCGGGCACGGGGCGAAGGCTGAGGGGCTGCTGGGAGGGCGGTGCTCCCACCACAAGGGAGCTCCCATCAGAGGACGAGTCCGTGTCACTGGTCTCAGCTCCTGTCCCCGCCGTGGAGCTCCCCTCACCCTCCGTCCCACTGGTGAAGTCCGAGTACGTAGTGTGGCCCTCCATGGCCATGTGGGATGCAGCCCCCTGGTGCTCCGGTGCCACTCCTACTCTGTCTGATGATGCTAATGCACACAAAAACAGGGAGACCACAAAAAGGGGGAGGACAGAAGAAAGACTTGTTGAGTGCATGCATTACCACTACCGTTGGCAGACACGACCGACATAGAAGACCCCTGCAGTACGCCGCGCTCTTGGGCTCCACTGTTTAATTCCTGGGAAATGGCCCACAAGGCTATGGATGACATCTGCACACATAGATGACACAGGGGCATGACTAGGTGTAATTGTCACTCTAAGGAGGTGGGGTGGGGTGCCACATGGCCTGCCTTACGGAGCGGCCTTGCCTACGGAGCTCGCCCTGGCCTAGGGAAACCCACAGCCCACCTCCCTCACCCAGGAACCTCCACGGAGCGCAAAGTCAGCAGAATGAGAGTGTACTCACCACCATGTGTCTGCTGTGATGCCCTCAAGCGCCCATCCAACTCCGGGTAGGCCACTGCCAGGATCCTGAACATCAGGGGGGTCATGGTGCGATGGGCACCGCTCCCACGTTGGGAGGCCATCCCCAGCTGAGCTTGCTCCAGCGGCGAATGTCCTCCCATCTTTTCCGGCAGTGGGTGCTCCGTCTGTGGTAGACCCCCAGGGTCCGGACGTCCTTGGCGATGGCACGCCAAATATCTTTTTTCTGGTGGGCGCTGACCTACATGAAATGTACAGGGGAAAAAGAGAAGTTATTACCAACTGCACCGTCAAACTGATTGGCCCCCATCCCTACCCTTGCCATGTGGCACATGCATTCACCGTCTTTCATGCACGCAGCACTCTCCCCCCTTCCTTCTTACATCCAGCCCTCTCCACACAGGCATAGCCCATATAACATGCTCCCTGTGTACTTACCTGTTTGTCTGGAGGACCATAGAGTGGCGTGTACTGGGGGAGGACCCCATCCACCAGTTTCTCCACCTTCTCCGATGTGAAGGCAGGGGCCCTTTCCCCAGACACTCGAGCCATTGTCTCTTCCAGACCGAGGTCACAGCAGCACTTGCAGTGTAGGTCATATCCTGTCGAAGATCAGGTATCGAGTGATTGAACAGATAGGAAATGGCGGTCACGTCCACGGCGGTGCGTACCGTTACAGCCGGCGTACATCGTCATTGGCTCCAGGGACCCATAGGGTCCAATGTTAACCAATGCAGCATTGCGCCGCGGTCTTCAACCGCCTACTGCGACGGTGTACAACGCCAGCGCAGTTACCTCACATCCCTTTGTTCCACTTTACAGGTCAGGCAGCCGACATTTCAGGGGCCCACATGGCTTCATTTTCAACTGCGTCACACATACCCAGGCCTAGACTCAACACACATACAGGCCATCTTATGTGTATGAATGGTGTTCTGTGTAAACTGTGGGTACGTACCTCTGAGTTTTTTTACTCTGTGCTCGCTGTTGTCCTTCATAGGCACTGTCCGCTGGGACATGTGAGGAGATGGCGGCATCCGCCGGTGTACCGACCGTTGGTGGACCTGTTGACAATGGAGGAGCTACATGTCATAATCACATACAGGCTTGACTGTGCCACAGTCCAGGAACTGTGTACCCAGTTGGAGCCAGACCTGATGTCAGCAATCCGCCATCCCACAGGAAAACCCCCTCAAGTGCAGGTGCTGTAGGTGCTCCATTTCCTTGCAAGTGGGTCTTTTCAAACAACAGTGGCCATAGCATCAGGGATGTCCCAGCCTATGTTTTCCAACATATTGTCAAGAGTGTTGCCTGCCCTTCTGAAACACATGCGGAGTTACATCGTTTTTCCTCAGGTGGAGGATTTGCCTACAGTGAAAGGTGATTTCTATGCCCTGGGACACATCCCCAACATCATAGGTGCCATTGATGGGACCCATGTGTCTTTGGTCCCCCCCCCACAGGAGTGAACAGGTGTACAGAAACCAGAAGAGTTATCATTCGATGAATGTACAGATGGTATTTTTGGCAGACCAGTACATCTCCCATGTGAATGCCATGTTCCCTGGCTCAATGCAAGATGCCTACATCCTGCGGAAAAGCAGCATCCCTTATGTGATGGGTCAACTCCAGAGGCACTGTGTGTGGCTATTATGTGAGCACCTGGAAGCTAGTCAGTGGGAATGGTTGTCTGGGGATATCCCTCCAGGTTAGTGTGCATCTAACAGTTGTCCCTCGACATTTGCAGGTGACTCTGGTTACCCCAACCTGTCATGGCTACTGACCCCAGTGAGGAATCCCAGGACAAGGGCAGAGGAACACTACAATGAGGCCCATGGGCGAACTAGGAGGGTGATCGAGCGGACCTTCGGCCTCCTGAAGGCCAGGTTCCGGTGCCTCCATATGACAGGTGGATCCCTATTCTACACACCAAAGAAGGTGTTCCAGATCATCGTGGCCTGCTGTATGCTTTACAACTTGGCTTTGCGACAACAGGTGCCTTTTCTGCAGGAGGATGGTCCAGATGGCGGTGTTGTGGCAGCTGTGGAGCCTGTGGACAGTGAAGACGAGGAAGCAGAGGAAGAAGACATGAACAACAGGGACTCAATGATCTGGCAATATTTCCAGTGAGACACAGGTAAGAGTACAGACCTGCCTACTACATGTACTTTAACACTACTACCTCTCTACTGTCTGTCGTTTTCACCCAGTGTATGGTCACTGAGTTGTCACTATCCCTTACGATTTCACAGATGTGGGTCCCACTGTGTGACATCTGCTTAGATTCCTCATGGACTAGAGCTGTGTGACATAGGTATGTTGACATTACAATTGAAAGAGCATTTTGTCACTGTAATTGCTAATACACTATTTCGAAATCACAGACAGACTCCAGATTGTTTTGTGCTTTAAGTGGGTTTATTTAAGTGCTCAATATTGCAGGGGGTAGTGAAATGGTGAGGGGTGATGGCGGAGGAATGTCCATGACAGAGTCCAGTCTATTAGTCTCATAGGTGCATTGCCCATATGGGCATAGGAAGTGGAGCTGGGGCAGTTTAAGTATGGACAGGGTGATAAAGTGGGACAGTAGGATGACAATCAGGGTGGTCTCATTTCTTGGCGGGGTCTTGGCATCGTGCTCTGTCTTGTTCCTGGATCTCAGGGACCGTTTGCGGGGTGGTTCTCCCTCTGCAGGGGGTTGGGTGCTGCTGTGGTGGTCCTGTGGCGGGGCGTCCTCTCCACTAGCGCTGGCGGAGGTGGTGGGCAGTTCATCGTCCATGCTAGTGTCAGGGGCCCCTTGTAGTGCCACAGTGTCCCTCCTGGTGTTGACGAGTTCCTTCAGCACCCCTACGATGGTGCCCAGGGTGGAGCTGATGGTTCTGAGTTCCTCCCTGAAGCCCATATACTGTTCCTCCTGCAGGCGCTGGGTCTCCTGAAACTTGGCCAGTACCATTGCCATCGTCTCCTGGGAGTGGTGGCAGGCTCCCATGATGGAGGAGAGGGCCTCGTGGAGAGTGTGTTCCTTTGGCCTGTCGCACAGCAGCCCTCCCAGTTCCCCTGCGTTCTTGGGCCTCCGTCCCCTGGACCGTGTGCCCACTGCCCCTAGGTCCCTGTTGTTGTTGGGGTGCTGGGTTAGCCTGGGTTCCCTGTAGTGGTGGACACACAGCTGATTGACGTGTCCTGGGGACGGAGGTATGGGCCCGCTGGGTGGGTGCTGTGCTGGTCTTTCCAGAGGGGGAAGGTCTGTGGTGGCCTGTGACTGGGTGAGGGCAACCGACTGTCCAGAGGTCCCGATGGAACGGGCTGGTCATCTAGCTCCAGTTGGACAGAGCTGCTGTCATCACTGTGGGCCTCTTCTGTTGGTGGTGTGGACATTTGTGGACCCTCCTGTCCATTGACGTTGGGTAGGGGTCCTGCAGGGGTATAAAAGGATGGTTATTACATCTGTGTGTGTCATGATGTGCGATGGGTGGGTGACTGTGTACCCCAGTGCTTGCATTCTTGTGTGGGACCATGTGTGATGATGGTTTAGGGGGTAGTATGGGTATGTTCAGTGGGCATGCTTTAGTGATGGGTATCCATGCTTTGTTGTTGCATGCAGGTCTTGGTGTTGGGATGTGTGGTTTGTGATGTTGGGACATATGTGAGGAGTTAGAGTGCTGGGGGTGAGGGTGAGGGTGTGGGTGGGGGTTTGTGATGTCATGCAGGTAGGGTGGGGGATGTAATAGTTGAGATTTGTCTTACCAGAGTCCTTTCCTCCACCTACTCCTGCGAAGCCCTCAGGATGCAGAATTGCCAGGACCTGCTCCTCCCATGTTGTTAGTTGTGGGGGAGGAGGTGGGGGTCCGCCACCAGTCCGCTGAACCGCCAGGTGGTGTCTTGAGACCACGGAACGCACCTTCCCCCGTAGGTCGCTCCACCTCTTCCTGATGTCCTCCCGATTTCTTGGGTGCTGTCCCACTGCGTTGACCCTGTCCACTATTCTTCGCCATAGCTCCATCTTCTTTGCAATTGAGGTGTGCTGCACCTGTGATCCAAATAGCTGTGGCTCTACCCGGACGATTTCCTCCACCATGACCCTGAGTTCCTCCTCCAAGAACCTGGGGTTTCTTTGCCGTGCCATGGGGTGGTGTTGGTGATGTGTGGGGTGGAGTGTGTGGTGATAAAGGTGCTGATATGTCATGGTGTGTTGTGTGAGGTGCGTGGAAGTTCTGTGGGTGATGGTGTTGTGTGCCTGTGGATGCTGTTGTTCTTTCTGGTACTGTCTCTCTCTCTGGCCTTCTTTCAGAATTTTTGGTAGTAGGGTTTTGAGGGTGATGTAGGTGTGTTTTTTATATTGTAATGGGTGTGTGGGAGTGGTGTGTGTATGTGTATCAGGCATGTGTATTTCGAATTGTCCAATGTGGCTGTGTTTTGTATGTGTGTGTATTTTGAGCGCGGCGGTGTGTACCGCCAATGGAATACCACGGTTGAAAGACCGCCACGTGAATTCGTGTGTCGTGATAGTGTGGGCGTAGTTCTGTTGGCGTGACGGTGTCGGTTTTGTTTTCGCCAGTTTATCACTGACCTTTGGTGTAGCGGACTTGTGTGGGTGTCTGGATTTTGGCGGATTCCGTGCTGTGGGTCATAATAGCTGTGGCGGAATTCCGCGGCCGCCGCGGTGTGTTGGCGGTCTTCTGCACGGCGGTAAGCGGCTTTTACTGCCAATGTTGTAATGACCGCCTAAGTCCTGATTCCCTTGTCGTAAGTCTAATAATTCACGACCTGCTGACGTTACAGTTCTACGATCAAAAACTCGATCAAACTCACAAACAAAATTTCTCCAGTTGTAAAGCAAGGGACTGTCTTTTCGCACAAGAGGAATAGCCCAGGTAGCTGCATCTCCAGTCAGATATGATAACAAGAAAGCTACTTTGGACTGGGCATCAAGGAAAGTATGTGGTCTGCAGGTGAAGTGTAATTCCACTTGAACCAGGAAAGATTGCGCTTTCAAAGGGTCGCCTGAGAAACGTTCTGGGGGAGCTAAAGGAATGGCTAAAGGTACATTGAGGGAAATACTTGTTGGATTACCTCCAGAAGTCTGAAAAGAAGGACCTGGCCAAGACACACCTGTGGGATTTTGTTCCTTCTTCTCTACCTTATCCTGTAACTGACTCACTGTCTCAGCTAGGCTAGTTGCCAAATCTTTTGATGATACCACCTCTGCTTGGAGCTGAGTGATAGCCTTGACTAGCTCGTCCAGTGTGGCCATGCTGAGAACGTACACAAACCAGGAGGATAAAAAATTGTGGGCTCACTATTCTGTCAGAGTCACCAGATCCTCGGGGTCTGTGCACGTTCCCACACTTCCACCACAAGGCAGCTCCAATACTCTGACTAGAATGTCACAGAGTCTAAGAGAGTCCAAGTGGGGAAAAGGGGATTAGGAAGGGAACAGCTGGGGAGGAGACCTGTAGGAAGCAAAAAGGTTAAAACACACAATATCAAGATTATATCATATTAATCAGTACTAGGCTATGACTCTAAGCATTGTCATACTGAAAACATGGACAACTTAAACATGGACTTAAAATAGCTAGGCCTCAAGATGACTGGATACCTGTGAGGGAATCAAAAAAAGTTAAATGCAACTTTCAAATTCAAGTATTATCTTTTGCATGAGGATCAGGAAACAATCTGAAAGATTTCTAAACCATCATATGAATCGTGCTTGAGGAACTTATTATGTACATACAACATCACATCTAGAACCTTAGCACTTTAGTTTTCTCAAAATTGCAGGAACATGAATTGCGCACATTGCAGGTTTTTTACAAAGGTTGTACATACCATGGAATGATTGTGCACCATGAATAACATGTTAGACTCGAGAAATGAATCACGCGTCTTATCGATTCGGAGGCCACCAAGTAAATGCCATGAAGTGGTAGCGCACAATGAACACCGTGATTTTAAACACAAGAAGTGAATCGCGCGTATTGCCGATTCGAACACCCCTAAGTATATGCCATGAAACGGTAACGCTCGATGAATTGCATGGGTTCAACACAAGAAATTAATCGCGCGTTCTGCTGATTCGAATATCAGCCAATCGATGTCATGATATGGTAAAACACAATGAATATCATGAATTAGACACAAGAAATTAATCCCACGTCTTGCCGATTCGAAGGCCACCATGTGAATGCCAAGGGATGGTGATGCACACTGAATATCATGAATTAAACACAGGAAAGGGAATCGCGCGTCTTGCCGATTCGAAGACTACCATATGAATGCCAAGAAATGGTTACGTACAAGGAATAACATGAATCTAGGCACCGGAAAGGAATCGCTCCTCTTGCCGATTCGAATGCCACCATACGAATGTCAGGAATGATAGCGTACAATGAATAACATGAATTACACACAAGAAATGAATCGCGCGTCTTGCCGATTCGAATACCACCATGTAACTGCCAAGAAATGGTAGCACACAATGAATATCAAGGGTTAAACACAAGGACCGAATCGCGCGTCTTGCCGATTCGAATATTAAATGTAAATGCCAGAAAAAACCCAGAGCACTTTCACACACACAGGGTAAAATCTCTCAACATGAAAATTAGGCCCAAGAACTCAAATTCCTTTGAAAACAGGATCGGGAGCCCAGCCCGACCTCCGTCTTACCGCCCTGCTCAAGGATCACCAATGTAAATGATGGGCAAAGGCCTGGAAGACCAAAGTAGGCCTCCGGAACAGGAGCTCAAGAAGTTGCTGCTGCTCTGCACCGGGACCTCTGAATAGTGAGCACGTGGAGCTGGGCTGGCCCCCTTTTATAGAGTCTTAGCCCAGCCCACCAACCACACCCAGGCATGCTGCAGGGAAAGCTTCTAGAAGGCTCTCGAAGGGGACCACACCCTGACACAGTCTGAAAGCCTGCAGCAGTACATTGCATATGAACAGTATTTATATGCACGCTGAACATAAGTCTTCAGGATTAAACTCTGCAAAGCAAAAGGTTAAACAACATCATATCAGCACAATGCATAAATTATGTTAGCTTGAAATTGCTAGGTTTTTGCATTCTAGTCGCCCGTAGAGCGCGCACTGCCCTGATGTTGACAAGTAGAGCCTTTGAAGTGGGGGAGAGTGCCCATGGTCCCTGACCTTCCTTTCCTGGCTCCAGACACTCTACAAGGGATTATGCAGCTCTTTGTGTGGGGACAGGCACAGCCCCATTCAGGTATAAGTGTCAGCTCCTCCCTCCACAGGGATAACGAAAATTGAGGGGGGTGGCTGCACAATACATGGAGTTACCCCCAATCCGGACTCACACAGAAGCGCCAAAGCTGGAGTACTGTGTTGAGTGGAACCCCTAGAGTTCAGGGCCCCCGCACTGTGTGGCCTGCGGGGGCCTTTATTACACTACTGACTCCCTCCCATGTAGCACAGGAAGGTCTATCAACCTATTGATGGTCGATTAGGATGTAAATGTCACACTTGAGCTGCCTTTTTATGACAATCTAAGGGAAATGTACAAACAATAGCTGTCACCCACCCCGGAAGGCTATTCAGAGACAGGTAGAGGCACAGAATGGTTAAAGTAAGAAAATGCCAACTTTCTAAAACAAGCCATTTTCAGACTTACAATTTAAAATCCAACTTCAACATAAGTTGTGATTTGAAATTGAGTCCAGATACACCAAACTCCAAATTTCTATATTGTCTCAATTGGAAATTACACTTAAAGGCTGTTTCAAGGTAATCCCAATGTTAACCTATGGGAAACATAGGCCATGCAGTTGTAAAAAACAAATGTAATATTTTTTGATTACCAGGAAATGTTAGAGCTGAATATCCAAATTTTAAATACACTGCATGATGCCCTTGGGGCTATCCTTAGTGGTAACTTACATGGAATAGAAAAGAAGGTTTGGGCCAGGCAAGTGGGTGCACTTGATAGGTCAAAATGGCAGTGTGAAACTGCACACATAGGCTCTGCAGTGGCAGCCCTGAGCTATGTTTGAAGGGCTTTTGGAGTGGGTGTCACAATCAGTGCTGCAGTCACACTAGAAGCATTCATTTGCAGTCCTTGGCTCATACAGTGTACTTTACTAGGGATTTATTAGTAACTTGAATATGCCAACTATAGAGAAGCCAATGTCACCATGTTTTAGAGTACAAACCACTTGCACTTTAGCACTGGTCAGCAGTGGTAAAGTGTACAGAATCCTAAAGCCAGCAAAAATGAAATCAGCAAAACAGGAGGTCAGAAGACAAAAAGTTGGGGGAAAAGACGCCATGGATGGCCAAGGCTGCCAGGTCAAACAATAGGTGATTACACCTTTGAAAGGAAAGGTGCCAGCAAAGGACATTGTTTGCATTAAGATTGACAGAACAAGTCAAGAGTCTAAATAAACAGAGCATGTTTTTTTATGAGAGGTTGTTGCTGGTGTTAAAACAGCACAGTGGGATGGAAAATCCTGAAAGTAGGGCAATGGGGAGTTTCGTGTCCTGGATTGTGACACAAAAGTCCCCAGGATTAGGGACACAATTGAGGCCTGAGATTAATATTATAAATCAACCTCATTTGCTTTGAGGGCAAAATAAGTAGATTGATGAGATCTTGAGGTATGCAAAGTATTGTATTATTTAATTGGACATGAAACAGAAACAGTTGAAGGAAAAGTTCATGGTGACTCAGATGAACACAAAGGGAAAGTCAGAATCAACCATAAACAGGACGTATTGCTGGAATGCAATGTGGTGTGAATCAACAAGGAGGACCTGTAAAGCCGGGTAGATATGGTGTTTTTCCACAAGGTAGAGATTGAGGTGTTCCTATTGACCTGAGTACTGGGATTGATGTGGCAATGTTAAAGAAATGTAATCCTTGTCATTATTATAATAGGTTGAGGCATTAGAAATGTGTATGTCATTTCAACCCCAACAGGATACAGGAGTGAGCAATAACCATGTCAAAAATTCAGGGTTTGCGCAAACACAGATTGGTAACCTTTTTCAGCCACAGAAGATGCAAAGGCCAAGGATGCAAGGTCCCAATGAACCTGCAGCTCAAGTGATGCTGGCCCTTCTCGTCCCAGTGCCTCAGCAGAATGTGAATGGCCCTCATGTAATGCAAGTCAAGTTCCAAATTATAACCAGAACTTTTTCCAAAATGGAAATCCTGTTCAGCAATTTCCCATGTTTGATTCACTTGAGGGTTATGGCTCTGACCTGTAGCAATGATGTTGCCTGAGGGGGGGGGGAGGAAAATAGAATTCTTGGCGCAGTCTTAGAGGTAGACCAAAGTGGTCCATTTATTGAAGGTGGGATGACAGGCCAACCCCTGTCATACTTCAATGATTCAGGCGCCACCCATTCCACTGTTAGAACCACAGAAGTTCTAAACCTACCCCGCTAGGAAAAAGAATCCAAGTTGAAGGAGTTGCAAATAAACAAATGATAATACTGTTTTGAGATAGGTTCCCATTACAATAAGGTCCTTTGAAGAAAGACACCAGTATGTTGTGTGTGATTCCAGCTGTGTAAATCTTCTAGGACATGATTTGTTGTTTAAGCCTACCTGCAATATATATTGCAAGGAACTGCCTCTTTTTGCAGGTTCACCTCCACATTTTTGGACTGATGCTGCTGGTTTTTATACTCTGAGAGTGCACTGAGACGTGCAAACCAGACCTCAATACCTGTGTCCGAACCCCTATATGGTGAAATGGCTTTACCCAATTGGCAAGTGCTGAGTTACTTATAAGTCCCTAGTATATGGTACCCAGGGCATGTAAGCCAGAGTGTCCTCCCAGGGCTGCAGTAGTGTTTTTTGCCACCAAGTGTGACAGAGAATAAAATGACTCCCAGCCTGCCACATCAGACTAGAAGAGCAGTGTTTACACTGCTAGTTTGTATTTGCCATTTAAACTAATGGCAAAGTCACCCCTTCCCTTAACCTTATATGTAAGCATCCCCTAAGGAAGGCCTATGGAGTCCTGTGGCAGGGAACTATATATTGTGAAAAAGGACATATATTGTGTCATATGTCTTACCAGCATCACTTCAAAATTGGCCTTTTGATGGGGAGAAGTTAGTAGTCCCACTGGCTAACACAGGGTTACCAGCCGGCACCCCAGCCTGGCTAAGTCCTGAATGGCACTACCTAATTCAGTACTGTAAGGTGTCAAATTAGTCATGGCATTAAACCCAATCTCATGCCCAGCTTGAATTTAATGTCACAATTGAAGTTCTGCAGCTTTTAGAAAGTTGCCAATCTGTGCCCCAGCTACTCCAGTGTCCCCCCCTGGGGAGATGTTTGAATGACTCCCAGGCTTAGGAACAAAAGCAGTTGACACAGAGCAAAGTGTGGCCACTCAGGGTGTTGGCACAAAATTCTAGCTTCAAAGGGGAAGCCACCTTTGAATGGCAAATGTTCCTGAACAGGCTGCCTTTTGTTCATGTAGACAAGTGTAGACAGAGTGGGAAACCCAGTGCTCAAACCATTTTTTCTGTGGTCATGTAGCTCTCATGTAGCTATATCTCTAGGGTGGGCTACCAGGCTCCTAACAACAACTGAGTAGCAGTCCCGACATCTTGAGAGTGGCTAGAATAGTGCACTCTGGGATAGCCAGATGCTGGATTTTGTAGGCAACACATCACCAGAAGGGAGGGGACCCAGTAGCCCATTGGGTAGTAACAGTGTGGCCTCTAACGGCCATTTCTTGGAATAACTATGGCAACTTGGCACTCTACCCCTCAGATCACATTGGACTTGGAGAAAGGACTGAAAAAGGACTGCCTAGCTACCCTTGAGCCTGCAGTAAGAGGCTGCACCAGCAGAAGGGCTGCACCTGCTGCACTTTGGGCTACTTAAGTTTGGACTGTGCCTGTGGCTCTTTTCATGGTCAAAGTTGATTTCCGGCCCCAGATCAAAGCAGTGACTCTATGCATTGGTTGACTGATCCCCTAGAACCAGATCCAGTGCCAAAAGAGCTGAAAAAGCCCAAACCAGTGTGTTGGTAGCCACAACAGACGTTTTTTTGCTACCTACCACTGGGAACCCAAAGTGACCAACCCTCAATGGCAAAACGTTGCACCGAAGTCTGCCAGATCAAGTAGTGCCATCAGCATCTGGATTAGTCACCCAGGAGGAACACTAGCCCCCACCAAAGGATTTCACCCTAAATGCAGAACAAGGAGATCAGTAGCCTAGCATCAGCTGTACAGCTACCTCAACATAGAGAACTTCAAGAGACCCTGACCTCTGTGGCCAAAGTCACTCCACATCACCCGTGGACTGAGGAATGACTACAAAGGCATCCCTGTCAACTGCACCTCAATCCAAGTATCATTGAACTTCTTTTCGCCTGTATCCTCACCATCCGGATGACTCTATGGAAGTCTATGGCAGTCATCCTGTAAATTTTTGACCTTGCCTTAAAAACACTCTGGTGGCCAAGTAACTGTCCAAAATATTCTCTCTAACCTCCTAGACCTCCATATTGATGGATTTGGTCACCCAAGCTGGAGCCACCAAACTAACTCTTTCAATCTTTTCAAAAGTTTACAAACATTTTGTTGGCAAATGCTTATTTACTGTTGCATTTAAAAGTAATAATACTTTATAAAATCTGTTTCTCTGGAACCCTCTGGTAGATTTTGCTCATCAAGGTCTCTAGAAATTAGAATTTTTTTTATAATTCAGTGTCCTGGTTCTTTCATGTTATGTGATTTTTTTATTTCATTTTTTATAACTGTGGAATGCTGAACACTAAGGCCCTTATTACAACATTGGCGGTAAATCCCGCTTACCGCCGTGCAGAAGACCACCAACACAACGCTGCAGCGGTGGAATTCCGCTATAGCTATTAAGACCCACAGCTCGGAATCCGCCATAATCCAGCCACCCACACAAGTCCGCCACACCAAAGGTCAGTGATAAACTGGCGATAACAAAACCTCCACCTTCATGCCAAGAAGAATACGCCCACACTATCACGACCCACGAATCCACGCAGCGGTCTTTCAACCGCGGTATTCCATTGGCGGTATACACCGTTGCGCTCAAAATACACACAATTTACAAAACACAACCACATTGGACAATTCGAAGTACACACGCCTGATACACATACACACACCACTCCCACACACCCAATCCAATATAAAACACACACCCACATCACCCACAAACCCTTACTACCAAAATTTCGAAAGAAGGCCAGAGAGACACACCACCAGAAACAGCACTGGCATCCACAGACACACAACATCATCACTCACACAACATCCATGCACCTTAAACAACACACAACACATCCCCTCACACATCACAACACACACCACCTCCCACATCACCCACACCACATCATGGCACCTCAACGACACCCCAGGCTCTCTGAGGAGGAGCTCAGGGTCATGGTGGAGAAATCGTCCGGGTAGAGCCACAGCTATTCGGATCACAGGTGCATCACACCTCCATTGCTAGGAAGATGGAGCTATGGTGCAGAATCGACGACAGGGTCAACGCAGTGGGACAGCATCCAAGAACTAGGGATGACATCAGGAAGAGGTGGAATGACCTATGGGGGAAGGTGTGTTCCGTGGTCTCCAGACACCAGATTGCAGTACAGAGAACTGGCGGTGGACCCCCACATCCTCCCCCACAACTAACAACATGGGAGGAGCAAGTCTTGGCAATTCTGCATCCTAAGGGCCTTGCAGGAGTAGCAGGAGGAATGGACTCTGGTAAGTCAACTCTTAACCATTATATCCCCCAAACTACCTGCATGCCATCACATACCCCCACCGCACCCTCACCCCCATCACTCCAACACCTCACATATGTCTCACTATCACAACCCACCCATCCCAACACCAAGCCCTGCATGCAACACCAAAGCATGGACACCCATCACCAAAGCATGTCCACCACAGATACCCTCACAGACCCCAAACCAAATATCACACAAGGACCTAGACAAGAATGCAAGCACTGGAGTACAGGGTCACCCACCCATTGCACATGATGGCACACACAGATGCAATAATCATGCCTTTACACCCCTGCAGGACCCCTACCCAACGTCACCGGACAGGAGGTTCCAGACATATCCAGTCCCCCCACAGAAGAGGCCCACAGTGAAGACAGCAGCTCTGCACAACTAGATCAAGATGACCAGCTAAGCCCATCTGGGACCTCGGGACAGTTGGTTCCCCTCACACTGGCACAAGCCACCACAGAGCCTCCCCCCTCAGGAAACACCACCACAGCACCCACCCAGCAGGCCCATCCCTCTGTCCCCAGGACACATCAAGCAGCAGTGTGTCCTCCGCTACAGGGAACCCAGGCAAACCCACCACCCCAAGAAAATCAGGGACCTGGGGCAGCGGCAGTGGGCACACGGTTCAAGGGACAGAGGAACAGGAAAACAGGGGAACTTGGAGGACTGCTGTACGAAAGGGGGAGGACAGGCCCAGGGAACCCACTCTCCAAGAGGCCCTCTCCAACATCATGGGAGCATACCATCATTCCCAGGAGACGATGACAATGGTACTGGCCAACATTCAGGAGACCCAGCGGCTGCAGGAGGAACACTATCTAGGGCTCAGGGAGGAACTGAAGTGCATTACCACCACCCTGGTCACCATTGTAGGGGTGCTGCAGGACCTTGTCGACACCAGGAGGGACACTGTGGCACAACAAGGGGCCCCTGACATTAGCCTGGATGATGAACAGCCCTCCACCTCCGCCGGCGCTAGTGGACAGGAGGCACCGCCACAGGACCACAACACCAGCATCCCACCCCCTGCAGATGGAGAGCCACCCTGCAGACGGTCCCTGAGATTCAGGAACAAGACAGAGAACATTGCCAAAAACCCAGCCAGGAAATGAGACCCCCTTGAATGTCACCCTTCTGTCCCACTTTGTCACCCTGTCCATCCTTCAACTGCCCTTGCTCCACTTCCTATGCCCCTTTTGACAATGCAACTGTGAAACAAATAGACTGGACTCTGCAATGGACATTCCTCCACCATCACCCCTGCCCATTTTACAACCCCCTCCACTTATTTGCACAGAAATAACCACACATCAATCACAAAACAATCTGGTGTCAGTCTGTGCTTTCACAAATGTGTAATTGCAATAACTATGGAATATAGCAATGTCAATTTAATTGTCCACATACCAATGAAACACAGCTGTAGGGCTGGAGGAAATATAGCAGAGGTCACAAAGTGGGACCCACATCTGTTAAATTGAAAGGCAAAGTGACAAGTCAGTGTCCATACAATGAGTGAAAATGACAGACTTATGATAGCTCAAACAATAGTATGAGATGTGTGAGGCAGTGATGGCTTCTTACCTGTGTCTCACTGGATGTATTGCTGGATAACGTTGTTTCTGTTGTCAATATCATCTTCTTCTGCCTCCTCTTCTTCACTGTCCACAGGCTCCACAGCTGCCACAAGACCTCCAGCTGGACCATCCTCCTGCAGAAAAGGCACCTGTCATCGCAAAGCCAGGTTGTGCAGCATACAGCAAGCTACGATGATCTGGCACACCTTCTTTGGTGAGTAGTAGAGAGAACCACCTGTCATATGGAGGCACCGGAACCTGGCGTTCAGGAGGCCGAAGGTCCATTCGATCACCCTCCTAGTTCGCCCATGTGCCTCATTGTAGCGTTCCTCTGCCCTTGTCCCGGGATTTCTCACTGGGGTCAGTAGCCATGACAGGTTGGGGTACCCAGAGTTACCTGCAAATTTCGAGGGACAACTGTTAGACACACACTAACCTGTAGGGAACACCCCATACCCAGACAACTTTTCACACTGTATAGGGTCCTTGTCCTCACCTATTAGCCACACATGGTGCTTCTGGAGTTATCCCATCACATAAGGGATGCTGCTATTCCTCAGAATGTAAGCATCATGCACTGAGTCAGGAAATCTGGCATTCACATGGGAGATGTACTGGTCGGCCAAACACACCATCTGTACATTCATCGAATGGTAGCTCTTCTGGTTTCTGTACACCCCTTTTCACTCCTGCGGGGGGGGGGGTACCAAGGCCACATGTGTCCCATCAATGGCACCTATGATGTTGGGGATATGTCCCAGGGCACAAAAGTCACCTTTCACTGTAGGCAAATTCTCCACCTATGGGAAAACGCTCTAGCTGCGCATGTATATCAGCAGGGCAGACAACACTCTGGACAGCACGTTAGAGAACATTGGCTGATACATCCCTGATGCAATGGCCAATGTTGTTTGAAAAGGCCCACTTGCCAGGAAATGGAGTACTGACAGGACCTGCACTAGAGGGGATATCCCTGTGGGATGGCGAATAGCTGACATCAGGTCTGGCTCCAACTGGGCACGCAATTCATGGATTGTTGCATGATCAAGTCTGTAGGTGACTATTACCTGTCTCTCTTCCATTGTTGACAGGTCCATCAGTGGTCTGTACAACGGAGGATGCTGCCATCTCATCACCTGCCCCAGCGGACGTGCCCTATGGAGGAGAACAGCGAGTAGAGAGTCAGCCAACACTGAGGTATCACAAAATTTGCACACATTTATTAATCCGCAATGTGCTTGTTACTGTGTGTATGCCAGGCCTAGATAGGTGTGACGCAGTTATTATTAATGCCATGTGGCCCTCTGAAATGGCGGCTGCCTGACCTGTAAGGTGGGACAAGGGGATATGAGGTAACTGCGCTGGCGTTCTACATCGTCGCGGTAGGCGGTCAAAGACCATGGCGCAGTCCTGCATTGGTTAACATTGGACCCTATGGGTCACAGGAGCCAATGACGATGTACGCCGGTGGTGACGGTACGCACCGCCGCGGATGTGACCGCCATTTTCTGTCTGTTCATTCGCTTGATACCTGACCTTCAACAGGAGAGGACCTACACTGCAAGTGCTGCTGTGACCTGAGTCCGGAAGCGACAATGGCTCATGTGTCTGGGGAAAGGGCCCCTGCCTTCACTTCGGAGGAGTTGGAGAAACTAGTGGATGGGGTCCTCCCTCAGTACACACAACTGTACGGTCCTCCAGACAAACAGGTGAGTACACTGTGAGCATGCTGCATGGGCAATGCCTGTTTGGAGTGGTGTGGATGGAAGATACATGGGGGGGCTGAGGCCTGGATGTGCGGACGGTGAGTGTACCTGTGTCAGGGCAAGGGTGGGAACGTGGGCCAATGAGTATGATGGTCCGGATGGGTAAAGATTTTCCTTTTCCCCTGTACTATTCCTCTAGGTCAGCGCCCACCAGAAGAAGGATATTTGGTGTGCCATCGCCAAGGATGTCCGGACCCTGGGGGTCCACCACAGACGGAGCACCCACTGCCGTAAAAGATGGGAGGACCTTCACCGCTGGAGCAAGAAGACAGCGGAGGCCCAGCTGGGGATGGCCTCCCAACGTGGGAGTGGTGCCCGTCGCACCATGACCCCCCTGATGTTCCGGATCCTGGTGGTGGCGTATCCGGAGTTGGATGGGCGCTTAAGGGCATCACAGCAGCCACAAGGGGGTGAGTACAGTCAAATTCATCTGACTCTGCGCGCATTATGAGGTGTCTGGGTGGGGGAGGTGGGCAGTGGGTTCCCCTAGGCCAGGGCGAGCTTGGTAGGCAAAGTCCCTTGTGAGGTAGGTTCAGTGGAACCCCAACCCCACTAGTGGTCAGTGCCATCTACACCTAGTCAGGCTCCTGTGACTTCCATGTGTGCAGCAATTGGGCTTAGGCCTCGTACCCCATGGGCATGTGAATAATATAGGAGCAATAAGTGCATGGTGTAGTGCAGAGGACTGCTGTGTCTGTAGTGTCCACCAACGGTAATGGTGTTGCATGCACTGAACATGTCTTTCTTCTGTCTTCCCCCCCTTTTGTGGTCTCCCTGTTCTTGTGTGCAATAGCATTATCAGGAGGAGGAGCAGTGGCACCGTAGCAGGAGGGAGCTGCGTCCCACTTGGCCCTGGAGGGCAAAACAACAGAGTCTGAAGCCACCAGTGGGACGGAGGGTGAGGGGAGCTCCACAGCGGGGACAGGAGGTGACAACAGTGACAGCGACTCCTCCTCTGGTGGGAGCTCCCTTGCGGTGGTGGGCCCCTCTGTGCCCCCGCATCAACAGGTACAGCCGCCATCCCCCCTTTTAGCACCGCCCTCCCAGCAGCCCCTCAGCGTGTGTCCCGTGCCCGCTCACCCAGGAGGGTGGGCATCTCCTTCGCCCCAGGAACCTCAGGCCCTGCCCCAGTCAACCCTGCTGCCCTCAGTGAGGAGGCTATTGACTTCCTGAGATCCCTCACTGTTGGGCAGTCTACCATTGTGAATGCCATCCAGGGTGTTGAGAGGCATTTGCAACAAACAAATGCATACCTGAAGGGCATTCATTCTGTCCTGGCAGCCCAACAGAGAGCATTTCAGGCTCTGGGCTCAGCACCGATGGCAACCATTGTCCCTGTGTTCAGCCTCCCCCCTCCAACTTCCTTCACCCAGACCCAATGCCCTGTACCTCAGCCTATCCCAAGCACACCATCAGACCAGCTTGCACACAACACACAAAAGTGGCTCAGGCAAACATGAGCACCACACATCCCACAGGCACTCACACAAAGATCATACCCATGCAGACATACCAACATCCACTGCCTCCACTGTGTCCCTCTCCTCCACATCTCCCTCCTCCCTCCCAGTCTCGTCTCCACTCACACCTGCATGCACTACATCTTCAGCCACTATCTCCATCACCAGCACGCCCATCACCAAACACCGATCACGTGCACTCACCACCCCACTACCAATCACACATCCCCAGTGTCCTCTCCCAGTGTATCAGTGAGCCCTCCTCCCAAAGTACACACACGCAGGCACACACACACCCAAAAGCCATCCAACTCACAACAGCCTCCGGCCTATGCACCTTCACCCAAATTCAGCAGACTTACACCTCCTACAACCACTACCTCTTCCTCCACTCCCAAACCCCCTCCATCTACCCATCCCAGTGTGTCTAAAAAAACCTTTCTTGGCTAATATTGACCTCTTCCCTACACCTCCCCCCACCGTCCGTCCCCTAGGGCCAGGCTTTCCAGGTCCCAACCCAGCACCTCAGCCACCACATACCCAGCCACAGTGGTGCCAGCAACTGTGGGCTATTGGAGTGCACCAACCATCAGGGCTGCCAGTGTGCCACGGACCGAGGGCAAGGATTTTCCGCCACCTGCCAAGCTAAAAAAGTTGCCCACATTCCGGAGGGAGAAGCAGAAAACACCTGCCACCAAGGGGTCAGGGAAAATGAAAGGGGATAGTGGCAAGACAGCTGCGCCACCATCAAAGGTGGGGAAGGGCCAGAAACTGAAGGGCAGGTCAGTAGAGGGCATGGTGGCACCGACTGAAGGACCAGTGTCACACCTTCTTACCACGTCGACGCCAACCTGTACAGCGGAGAAGACTGCCACCTGCACTGCCACCTGCACCGCCACAGAGCCCGCCGCCAGCACCGCTGTCACAGACCCCGCCGCCAGCACTGCTGTCACAGACCCCGACACCAGCACCGCCGCCACAGACCCCGCCACCAGCACCGCCGCCACAGAGCCCGCCACCAGCACCGCCGCCACAGAGCCCGCCGCAAGCACCGCTACCACAGAGCCCGCCGCAAGCACCGCTGTCACAGAGCCCGCCGCCAGCACCGCTGCAACAGAGCCCACAACCAGCACCGCCGCCACAGAGCCTGCCACCAGCACCACCACCACAGAGCCCGCCGCAAGCACCACCACGACTGACACCGCCGCAAGCACAGCCAGCGGCCCCGCCGCAGACATGGCTGCCATCCCCAGTGGTCAGTTGTCCGAGGCTGGTGGTGAGTTCCAGAGGCCTGGGCAGCTTCCATGAAGCATCACTTTCAATGGAGAAAGGCATCCACTACCTCAGTCCTTGGCAGGATGAAGCACTCTGGGCACAAAGCCCCCTCCAGAAGCAGTGGAGAGATACATCCACTACCTCAGTCCTTGGCAGGATGAAGCACTCTGGGCACAAAGCCCCCCCCCCAGAACCAGTGGAGAGATACATCCACTACCTCAGTCCTTGGCAGGATGAAGCACTCTGGGCACAAAGCCCCCTTCAGAACCAGTGGAGAGATACATCTACTACCTCAGTCCTTGGCAGGATGAAGCACTCTGGGCACCAAGCCCCCTCCAGAACCAGTGGAGAGATACATCCACTACCTCAGTCCTTGGCAGGATGAAGCACTCTGGGCGCAAAGCCCCGTCCAGAACCAGTGGAGACTGTTATCCACTTGAGAGACTGTGGCTTTGCACTCCCCAGGATGCAGCAGTGGGCAAACCACCCACTGTAAAGACTTGAGAGACTGTGGCTTTGCACTCCCCAGGATGCAGCAGTGGGCATACCACCCACTGTAAAGACTTGAGAGACTGTGGCTTTGCACTCCCCAGGATACATCAATGGGCATGGAGCCCCCTCGTGGCACGTACATGCACTCAGCACTGAGGAATCCATATAGATGCCTGAGTGCAATGGGCTGAGATATGTCCTGGTGTTTGTGTGTATTTTCTCACATTTATAGCTTACCTGACCAGGTGAAATGGCAGCCTTACTGTAACAAATTGCTTTTGAGGGAACTGATTCCCAGATTCAGTTTCCAGACTTTGCTGGAGTCAGACTGTGGAGCTCATTTTAATAATGAAATCCTGTGAATGTTGTGCGCAGCATTACAAGTGGAACAGACACTGCATGGTAGCTATTGAACTGAGGATTCTAAAATAGTGCAGCAGATCAATTGTACACTAAAATGTAGGATAACCAAAGTGTGTGTTGACATCTGTAAAGTGGCCAGATGCTTTGCCTTTAGTCTTGATGAGTCTTCACAGCATTCCTGATCAGAGAACAGGACTGTCTCTTTATGAAATCACCATGGACTGAGCGCTGAGGCTGCCTGCAGTGTCTGCAAATGCGCTTGTAAATGTTACAGATGACTATTGCAAAAGACTGGCTGATGTGGTGCATTCTGTGGCTCACCAGTATGGAGCTGCCACTTCTCACCCGCACCACAAGCAGTTCCATGACCTCAGTCCTGGAGACTGGGTCTTGGTGAAGGAACACTTTCAGAAAACATGTCTGGGACCTCATTGGCATGGCCCCTTCCTGGTCATTCTTGTAACACTGTTATTAAATGTGTGTGGTCTCCCAGTGTGGGTGTATGCCACCCATATTCGGAGAGTCGACTGTCCCCTTGATGACGTGATGTATAGACAACTACTGATGAGCATCAGGAAGAAACTGGGGAACCACGGAAAATCAGTAGGAGCCTCGGGGTTCAGTGCAGCTCAAGATTCTGCAGAACTACACCTTTTGGAATAAGGGGAATTTTGATGTGTTGGTGCCTGGAATCAGGACAGAAGACAGTCTTGATATGTGGTCCATGTGGAAGATGGCCTTGACCCTGACAAATGGCCCAGTGATGTAACTCGCTGAGTTAAAATTGGAGATGGTTGGTCAAGATGGCAGGAAACAGAGGGCCATAGTCACAAGAAATGACGCATTGCTGCATTGCATCTGCGATCCATCAAAATAACTTGTGCTTCATTATGATAGAATCCTACACCATAGATGCATTGTATTTACAATACGCCGCAACATGGGATAAGGATCCTGGCTGCGTGAAAAAAATGATGCATCATGTGCGCCAACGCGCACGAATTCTGCCACTTCTGCTGCAAAAGTGACGCAGGGCTGACTTGCAGCACGTAAAATGGCGCTAATCAGCCCTACGTTTTTTTTTAGTGCACAATGTGTCAAAAAAGTTACAAAAATGATTCATTGTTTGAAAAATGGTACACATCATAGAAGGTAGCCATGGAGCAGGCAGCAGAAGCCAGGGCAACAACCCCATCACCAGCCAGGATGTCCGGATAGACTACCAGGGAAAGAGGAAGTGCAACTTCAGTGAGGAAGAGAATTACATCTTGATCACTGAGGTGACAGAGCACCAACATCAGCTCCTTGTTACCTCCCAATTGTCACAAGGGAGGAAAGAGGCCATTTGGGTTTCCAAAGTGGAGAAGGACAACAGTGTGGGACAAGCAAAGAGGACAGTCAGTGACTGCAAGAAGTGCTGGTATGATTATAAGCGCCGGACAAAGGAGAAACTGGCCAACAACCTGAAGGCAGGAATGCAGATCAGAGGAGGGAGTCCACCACCCCAGGAAGAGCTGGATACCTTGGAGGAGCGGGTGGCAGCTGTCATCCCAGACTTGTTGGTGGCTGGAGTACTGAGACAAGACAGTGCAGCCAATGAGGAACAACCACAGACACAGGGTAACTATCAACAAGGGGCAAGTTGGGCTAAAAGGTCATGTTATGCAATGCAGCTAGAAACGTCCCAGCACTCCACTGTGCTAGCTGCAGGGCAAAGGGCAGGAATCCGCTCGTGTCCCGTTAAATGACACAGAAATGTCAGTCACACTGCCTAGTTCCATGTTGCACAGCTCAGTCAGGCTCCATCAGGTTTAACCATTGCATGTGAAGTGCAGCACCAGTTTTGGTTCTTCTTTAGATACTGGTAAATGTAGTGGAATGCGCAACATGAGTCACCAGAACTTCAAATCCCACAATATAACATACACAACTTGGGGACCCAATCACATGATAAGAGGTGCAGGGAAGCGCTGCAAGTCACCTTGCTGCACTCCCTCTGCCACATGAAAAAGTGAGGAATAGGTCATACCCACAAGATAACTTGCGTTCCTGTCCTCTCCCCCTGCACTGTCACACACTGGGCTGATTGGCGCTAAAGCAAGCTTCTTTGCATCATGTTGCAAGGATGCCTGCATTGCAAACAGGATTGTCCCAGTGCAGAAAGGGACACCTTTTTGCACAAAAACAATCCTGTCAGGCTTTGCCCTCTTTCTATGTGTGCTGCAGGATGTAGCACATGTAGAAAGAGGAAGAAACAAGGAGATTAAAAGATATTACTCCTTGTTACAGCTCCTTTGGGGAGGTGTAATAATTTGTTGCATTCCCCGGTTCACAGATCCTTGTAAATTAGGTAATGCAACAAAACCCATGGGTTTGCATTTGAAAACCTACTGCAAGGCCCATTGTATGCCCCCTTGATGCAGAGTAAAACAACACAGCGGCTAGCGTTGCCTTGCCTCATTCCATATTTACAAGGCCAGTAAAAGCCATGCAAAGTGGCTTTGTGTGGCCTTGTCGATATTGGTCTGCAGCCTGCTTCCCTGGTGTGTCAAAAAAGTGACATATAGAGGACAGAAGCTGAATGAAAATATGCCCCATGGACTGGAACAACACATCATGCGTGGACACCTAAACCCTAGACATCCTGATGGTAACAATGTAGGCCACCTTGTACCATGAGGACTGTATAGGAAACCAAGGGCATGTACCTGTCAGAGGAGAAGCAGCTCCCTTTAGAGGTGGGGGGGTCAGGTGTGGAGTATGTGAAGTATCAACACATAGGAACATGCCAAGAGCCACATGTATATTAACTGGTATGACAACTTATACCACACAGCTGTCCTGATATGCGTGGTGAGCCCACACAGGTGTCAGTTGCCATGGTATGGACCATCAGAACTCATGCAATGTACTAAATCTGACTGGTTCATGGTTAATGCAAGTAAAGCACATCAGGGAATCATGTGTGTAAAAAACAATTCTGATATATGGCTCTGACAGGCCAATGGTTTTGCAGTGCATTGTAAGTGCTTGCTGAGTAGATTGAACTGCCACTGTGTCTGAATGGTGAGACACTGCATAGCAAGAAGGTCAGAATGGATATGTGTACTGCAAGGGAACCAGACCAATACACCTGCACTGCTCTGTCTGACAGTGTCACACTTGTGTTGCAGCTGGGATGGGTGAGAGAGTAGAGCCCATTGGGGTACAACATCCTGCATGTGATGGTCCTGGGTGAAGATGTAGCATGTGGCAGGAAGGAGTCTGATGTGAAATTGTCTCACCATGCTACATGTGTCTCAGTAGGAGGATGTTAAGTAGGGATCTGTCAAGGGACAAGAAAATCAGCCTATCACCACAAAAAGCAGGATTCAACAATGGTTGGAGATGATGTGGGATGTGCTCAGTCATGTTGCAAACCTGGGTAGATACATATCACCAATTTCAGCACTGCTACCATGTGGAGTACATCTTGACCCATAGCCCTCAATAACAGGCAGACATGTCAGTAATTGGATATGGTTACATATATTGTTGGTGTTGTAGGCACATGAGAGTCATTGTAGGATCTGGTTTACTGTGTGGCAGTAAGTCAAAATGAGGAGTGGCAGAGGAGGTGTGTACATGTACAAGTGTGCGGGCCTGAGCCAAAGGATGTGTCATACTATGCAGATACCCAACTCTAACAATAATCAACCGGGGTGATTGTCAGTGCTAGCAACCTACCTAGCATGAAAGCACCCATACCCTCAGATTTTGTACATAGTGCCCACTGTCCACAATGATGATGCCAAATGTGTCAATCAATCAATCAATCAGGAATTATAAGGCACAGCTAATCACCAAATATGGTATTCAGGTGCTTGCAGGTCCCAGAGGCTTATTTGAACAGCCAGGTCCTGAGGGCCCTTCAGAATTCTGAAAGTGAGGTGATGGTCCAGAGGTGTGTGGGGAGGCTGTTTCAGGTTTTTGCTGCAGTGTGAGAGAAGGAGCTTCCTCAACTTATGCTTTACTAGATGCTGGGAGTATGGGAAAGTGAAAGGGATTCAGAGCACAGTCTTCTCGACTGTTGGTAGAAGTACAGGCAGTGGTTAATGTATGTGGGTCCTTGGTTGTGTAGAGCCTTGTGTGCGTGGGTCAGCAGGTTGAATTGGCATCTCTTCTGTGCGAGGAGCCAGTGGAGATGCCTGGGGTGAGGTGTGATGTGGGTTCATCGGGGAAGGCTGAGGATGAGTCTGGCTGCAGTGTTCTGTATGGTCTGAAGTCTCTGTAGGAGGTGCGTGGAAAAACAGGCAATTCATGATTTTCTCACAGGGCATGACAATGCACAATGCTGTATTTTTGATGCATCGGCTTGGATGCATGACATCTGGCTAATGCAACTGGTGTATTAATTCACGCATTACACTAATGCGTTTGTTTAAAATGACGCAATGGACCAAATATGTGTTTCACAGTGAAGTGTGTTGTGCGATGCATGTAAACAATTATAGGGATCAGTTTAATGCCTGTGAACATTTGAGATGACATTCTTGATGTCTTTGAATGTGTTGCATGTGTATGTTGACAGTACACATATCTGTGACTGCTTGCATTACTAGGGCCCTATTATGCATAGGGCCCCAGTGCACTTTCTCTGTTTGCACCACGGCACACTTTGCAAGAGATGCAAAATGCACAAACTGAGAAAGTGCATACTATAATATTGAATGGGGGCACCACATTCAAGTGTAAAATGGAGTAGTTCTTGTAAAGCTGCTCCGTGTTGCACTGTGTATACGGCAACCTGGCTGCACTTTTATGGGGGATTACACATCCCTTGCAGACAGGTGCAGTGAGTCACTGCCCCCCCTCAAGGGTATTTTGGGGTGGGGCCATAGGACCCCTTTTCACCCCTCCTGAGGGCTGCCATCAGGGGGCACATTATCAGTGTGTCACCTAACATCTTCTTTGCCTCTCTGCTCACACCTATAATACAGCACAAATGCAGAGGTAAAGGAATTCCCTCATCTGCATGGAGTCATGCCACCCTGAAAAAGAGGGAACAAGCTCCGGTGATAGCGCAGGCACTACAAGTGGCCCAGCGTTATCACTTTTTCATGAAGGCCAGCACAGGTGTCTGCAGCCCCTTCTGGGATTCCAAAGGATCCTGAGTGTGCACATAGCGGGTGCAAGTATCCATTGTGCTACTGTGGCACTTCTGTAATACTGCCCCTGTTGTGAATACTGGGGCACACAAAGTAGCAATTTCAAATTGCCTGGTATGTGAAGGGACCCATTGACTTATAACTGACGCAATGCAGGGAAGCAAACCAAGTTAATGCACTGCGTTGTGTGAAAGGGAGAGGCCACAACCGCCCCATTTTTATGAAGATATGGAACATTTCTGCTCTCTTCTTTCCTGATGCATTTCAGGCAGCCTAGAACCAACACAGGCACCCTTGCGCCATGGTGCCTTGGTGCCAACTTTTGGAGGAGAACTGTTTCTGTGCAGGAAGGGATACAATCTTGCACAATAGTAAGCGCTTGAGGCATTTCCCTCTTTCTGTATGTGCTGCAGAATACAGCACAAGTAGCTAGAGGAAATAGCAAGGTCACAAAACTATTTCTCTCTTTGTTATGCCATCCTCCATGAGGCATCAATCAATTATTTTTAGAGCACTCTACTTACCCATAGGTGCTCAAGGAGCTGACGGGTATGTCCTTAAAGTTCAGTCAAAGAGCCAAGTCTTGAGGTCCTTCCAGAATTGAGGTAGCAATGGCGACTGTCTGAGGTGAAGAGGTAAGGTGTTTCAACCTTTTGCTGCCAGGTAGGTGAAGGATCTTCCTCCAGTGGAGGATTTCCTTATGCAGGGTACGTTGATGAGCGACATCTGGGAGGAGCGGAGAGGTCTGGAGACGGAGTACCAGGTGATGTGGTGGTTGAGGTAGATGGGTCCAATTTTGTGGAGTGCTCTGTAGTCGTGTACAAGGAGTTTGAAGTTGATCCTCTTCTCAGTGGTGAGCCAGTGGAGGTCTTTCAGGTGTTCTGTGATGTGTTCTCAACAGGGGATGTTCTGGGCGAGTCTAGCAGCGGCATTCTGAGGTATGAAGAAATCACGTAATCCCTGAGTACTAACCTTTGAAAATCTGGGATTGCAGGAAATCCATGGGCGAATGCATGGGAACACCCATGTTCCCCCCATGGAATGCCTTCAAGAATGAAATGAAGCACAAGTCACTGACTTGCGTTCCATTTTTTTCTAGCACACTCAAGGTGGTACAGATTGCCCCTTGCCTGGCTTTTTAATTCTCTACTGACAGTTTGTGTCATAGATGGGCAACAACAATGGTGCAAACATGTCGTGAAATGGTACGAAATATAGCCATGAGTGATGTGGAGTGGTTGACATTAGGGGGATCACATTCAAGGGTCTTACCCTGCAGGAGAATCACTATTTTCAAAGTTGTGGGGGTCACGACTCTCACTCACACTGATGGTGCAAAGCAAAGCCACCATTCATGGCTTGGCATGACCTCATAATTATTGAGTAAGGCAAGGCAGCATAAAGTACTCCATTGCTTGACTGTGCATTAAGGAGGTGTTGCAAGTGCCTTTGTTATACCTGTCAGCTCTTGGCGTGGTTTCCTCTATCTTTTTGCTTCAAACCTCCTGTTTTTGATCCTGTGCTGAATTTGGATTCTGCTGGCTTTAAGACCCTGGGCACTTTACCATTGCTGAACAGTACAAAACTGTATGTGTTCCCTGTCTAAATTGTATTGATGATTGGTTTCTCCTTGATTGGCATATTTGATTTACTAATAAGCCCCTAGTAAAGTGCACTCTGTTTGCCCAGGGCCTGTAAATCAAATGCTGTTACTGGGCCAACAGCACTGATTGTGCCTCCTGTATGAGTAGCCCTGTAAACTTGTCTCAGACCTACCACTGCAGTGTCTGTGTGTGCAGTTTCAAAGTGCCAGTTTGACTTGGCAAGTACATCCACTTGCCAGGTCCAAATCTTCCCTTTTACTACTTGTAAGTCACCCAAAGGTAGGCCTATGGCAGCCCCATGGGCATGGTAAAGTGTGCTTAACAGGTAGGACATGTACTGGTGTCTTTTACACGTCCTGGTAGTACTAAATTTGGTTATCACTATTGTAAGGCCTATCTCGCCCATAGGGTAATATGACGATTGCCTTGAAATATTTTTTAAGTGTAATTTCCTATTGGTAGAAGAAAGACATATTGGAGAAAATTATCATTTTCTTGCTTATACATTCTATGCCTCTAACTGTCTGTGAAATACACTTCTGGGTCGTGATCACAGTTGGACTGTTTGTGAATTCACTCTAGACAGTCACCAAAGGGAGCTGAGGTGTGCCCTGCATATCCTGATAGGTTGTCCTGAGCTAGAGTGGTGAAAGGAGCTGACACTTGCACTAAATAGGGCTATGTCTGTCCTTACACAAAACAGTCTTCAACACCCTAGAGTGTCTGAGGCCAGGGCAAGAAAAGGCAGGGTCTTGTGCACTACAAATACTTCCCTTTGAAGTTTGCCTACTTCAAAGGCAGACATGAGTATAAGTATTGGGCCTCTGAGACCACAACTTCAGAACACTTCTGAAATGTTCTGCCTGGAAGAAGAGCTGGATGCTATAGGAGGGACTGCCACTCTACCTGCTGCTTTGGTGTGCTGGCCTGCTACCTGCTACTTCTGCCCTGGGAGTGAAAGGACTGGACTTTGCTTTCTACGTCCTGCTTTCTTAGATTTCAAAGGGCTTGAACTGAGCTTGCTTCCTGTTAAGAAGTCTGCGGGACATCAAAGACTTCATCTGCCAGTGCCTGGGCTATTCTGCTGAGAGTCCTCACTTGCCGAGTGCCAAATCCAGTCCTTGGGCCCTTAGAAGTTGAAGCTGGTGGCCTGAAGGGAAAAATCCACACATTGGTGGTGCAGCTGAAAAATTGATGCAGCGCCTGTGCGGCGGATGAGGAATCACTACAGTGATAGTTCAGCAGCAGAAGAATTGACACAGCCCTGTGTTTCAGTGCGGATCCATCAACACAGCATATCTGGATTTTCCACAGATCCCCCCTGGGCATCATTTTCTCATCGACCCCACACCACAGTAAGGAACCAAGGCATTGCCTTCCCTGAAAGGAAAAATTCAAAGCATTGCCTCACATGTGAATAAAGAATCAACGCATCGCCTCCCCTGCATAGTAAGGAATTGACGCATTGCTTGTTTTTCCGACGCATCACTTCCTTTGCAGCCTGCATCATCTTTGTTTTGTGATGCATCCCAGGTACTATGTGTTAAAAGGATATAACCATTGATTCATATGCCTTAACACTCGTATAAACCTTTAAAAAAAGGGATAACTTTGTTTGTGTATGTTGGATTTTTGTCGGTTTGGTCTTGTTTTACTCAGACAAATGTTGGCTATTTTTCTAAACTTGTGTGGAGCACCTTTGTGGTGTTTTCACTCTGTTATTGTGTGTGTGGGTGTGTAATACATTTTTACACATTGCCTCTCTGATTGCTTGAGCCAAGTTACCAATGGGGTGAGAAGGGGTTATCTTAGTTATGTGGCACCCTTGGCCTTACTAGAGTGAGGGTCCCTACTTGGACAGGGTGCAAACCACTGTCAACTAGAGACCCCATTTCTAACAGTCGTGGTGTGAGTGTTCATATGCAACACCCATGAGTCATCCTGAATATCGATGGGTGGTGCCTGGCAAAACCCAGCGCAAGGCCCCTGAAATGCACTTACTCACAGAGTAAACCAAGACAGCCTAATGAGATGCCTTTCTTCACTTCATATCTATGAGGCCAGGATGAGCTCCAGAGGGTGACTTAGCATGGCCTTATTGATATGGTTGAGAGGTTTGTGACGCCTGAGGTTCAAAAGTAATGGGACAGCAGCAAAACCAGCCTGTGGTACAAAGGCCCGTATCTGTATACATTGCAATGATAGGATATCTTATAGATGCATTACCCATTCAGGGAGTGTTATTTACTGGTTGGTTCAGCCAGTCTACACTGTATGTGGCATCCAGGGGTATCCAGGGGCATCCAGATTGACTGTCTAGATTTGCCATATCCTCCACAAGTATGAGCCTATTCAAATGGCTATATGTATAACACACAGTCATTGCACACTATTTACTATAATACACCATTTTGATTGTTGTAGGAGGTGCAGTGACATTGTTTGGCATAAACACACTTTCATTTTTGGTATGACTGATACTGTACTACACATACAAGTATACTGGCCTGTGTGATACACTTATTATTTGTAATACTTGGGTGTGCCAATGCCATGAACATGAATATTTGCTAGTATATAGAGTCAGTTAGCTTTTGTGGAAACAATTCTCTCACACTCCTCTGTTATCTTTGTTTGGGATTACTAATTGCAGTTCTGAAGTAATACATGCCAGATTTTTCAAAATTTTGCCAGGGCATATGATGTTGTCTCGTTCATTCACACATATTTGGATGATACAGTAGTAGTCACTTTTGCTCATTACCTACTGCTATGGAGAGATTAGTGAATGCATGTTGTTGGGAGACATGATGGCAGGGCACTGTTTTCACTATGTTGACAGTACACAAGGGAAGAGATAGGTGGGAGTCTTGCACTGTACAATGCAGCTGGTAAACTCCCAGAACTGCACTGCCTCACTAATTGAGGACAGTAAAGGACATATTTTAACATGATGCAATGTCCTGTGTTTGCAGCCTGCACTGGCAGACAATGGTCAGCATTGCACCAGGACAGGCTTATTATATGAATGGTGAATGTGTGGCTGCCTGTCCTATGAGCTGTACTTTGTGCATGAGGGTCTACCTCGCTGCACAGTTCCATCCCTTGGAGGACTGATTGAATAGGTTTGTGTGACACAAACTGGAGTGCACATAGGATGGTAGATGTGTAAATATGATGATTAATATAATTTTCCATTGTACACATGTCCTGGAGAGGGCTACATTTTTTATACTTTCTCAGTTTCACAGGTATTTGATATATGACATCCCTCGTGACCATCCAAACGCTGAGAATATGGATACTGCTGAGAGTTGTTTTTCAACCCATTGCGAGGTTAGATACGTATGCTCATTGGCACAATTTTACTTGTTCCCTAACTGAGGTTAAGAAGAAATGTTTAGATTCAGTGGAGGATAGAAGGAGGGCAATTAATGCAAGATGGCGGATGGGTAAACATCAAAAATACAAGATAAAATGGGCTAAAGGAGAATTAGAGCTTCAAACGTTAGAGGATTTGCCCACATTGATCTTAGTTCAGAAACCCAAGGGAAAGCTATTTGTGATTATAGGGAAATCTGTAGTTCATACTAAACTGATGTGAAGGAGTAATTGTGAATATATCTTTGACTACTGAGGAAATAGGGATTCATTTATGGGAGGAAAGGATCGTGTTATTCCTGGAGTCTACTGTGTTTGTGGGGAGCACGTATACTTTACATTGCCCTGAGGTTGGTATGGCACATGCTACTTGGTTAAAGTCATTCTGAAGTTTTTTCATGTAGACCATCTGAATGACCAAAGGGGGGGTGTCAAAAGCTAGACCGAAGCGTAGCAGTGCTGCTTCTGAGATAGTGGATGATACATTTGGTGCAATGAATCCTCCTGCTGGAGTGATCTTAAATGATCTTAAGATCAGAAATGTATCTGTTATAGCTGATAAGTTAGGTACACGTACTGCTAATTCATTGCCACCCATTAATACTGAAATGATAGCCATAAGATCTCTGCTGATGCAGAACTGTCTTGTGCCAGCCATCCTTCTTGTTAAGGAGGGTGATGTCTGTAAGATGTTGAAAGTCGAGCAATTTTGCACCTATAGTCCCGATAAGAATGAGAAAATAAAGAAGTACATTACGAACAGTATAGACTTAAAGGTAGATTTGGAGGAGTTGGAAGCTACAGGGAATGGGTTTGCTGAAGTAGACACGTGAAGAGAAAGAGAAGGGGTGTAGAGTTAGAGGATAGTCAGTGTAGGTTGTATGATGAGTTGAAACAGCTGGAAAATGCAAGGTACAAGATGTAAAAACAACACAGTTTTGAGCTGGTCTCATGAGATAATATCCATGTAATATTGTGCTGGCTACCATAGCCATCAGAGTGGGGAGTGGAGGAGTGTAATTTGGCTCCATCCTTAATGTGTCTCAATTATATGTTTATATATTCATGTACAGCATTCATATGCAATGTCTGAGACAATTTCATTAACGTATGTGATGCATTTAAACTGTTGTGTATCCATTTCTAGCTATAGTTTTTATACATGTTATTTTAGCAACCTAGGCCTGCAGCTGTACACTTTAACCTAGATATGTTTTATTTCAGCTTTGTTATATTATTTTAACAATGGCCACATTTGCGGTCTTGTTTTATTTTCTCTATCTAGCTGTTCTTCGCCTAGGTCAGCACTGCGTACTCAAACAAGACATTTCTTTCACTCTGTGCTTTTCTCAAGGCTGCAGTAAGATAGGTTGCCACCAAAAGTGGTACTCTTTGTCTCCAATGTTCACAGAAACATATACACTCTTACGTGGGGATCCTTTCTTGGAAAATCAGCTGGTTAGTTATAAAACACTACTTTGACCCATGTACTGCCAGATGACCACAACTATATGCTGATTGCTGAGTGCTTCGCTGCAGCTGCTTATGTAGACTATAGGCTTCTAGCTCAGGTATAAGGAATGATGTCTTCCCAGGGTAAACCCGAAGGGTAGAATTAGAGCTTAACATGCTATTCTCTAACATAGCGTAGGTAGGAACTATTCTTCACAATCTTACTCACACAATGGTAGCGTTATTTTTGTGTTTTATTCTCCTTGTCACAATTTGAATTCTATTGTGCTTCATCATCCTAGTTATTGCAATACATGCTTTGTTATCTAAGATGCAGTTACTTCAATAAAACTGTATTGAACTATACTCTGCCTCTGATTGTCCTTGCATATGTGAGACTGATGCAACTGAGAGAAACGGATGAGATCTGAGTGACCACGATTCCCCTGAGGTGTCATTTATGTCATGCGCCTGGTTGCCCAATCGTCCCTGCTCTTGGGTTGAGATGAGGCAGTGCTAGTTAGCCAGAACAAAACCCAGATTAGGCCAACAGGTGTCACATGGCATGGGATCGGACTCAGTCCCCTGCAGTCAGGCGATTCTGCCGCCCAAATCCAGTAGTCTCATTAAGATAATGAGAACCTACATGACAAAACCAACTAATGGAATGTAATCATTGTAATTATTAAGGATCCATACATAAACCTATGTGGGATGATTTACTGATTTATGTAATCATGTTGGCATATTCATGTTTGACATTTATTTCCATTATTTATGCGACTATATGTATGCATAATTGTATTATCAAAGTTTATTTTGTTATCTTAGCCTGACTTCAGGCCTCACCTGAAGTATGTCTTTTGTCCTTGCAAGTAAACTGTCTCTTCCCTTTTGCAGGTGCGTTATCATGGTTCATGTTAGTTACAGAACCACTCATTGTTCCTGTTAAATGCCTGATGGTGAGGCCTGCAAGCAGAAAGCTGGCAACAAACTCAACTAAAGAATGGTTAAAAGACGATTTCTGTTTATCAAGTAGCAGGAAATTGGGAAGCTCAAGACTTAGCATCACGGCCTAAGTTTTGATGAGATGGGAACTCAAGGGAGTGGAATAATTTCTTTCACATTTAGCAATTTCATTGTTCCCTAGTGGTGTAAAGAAAGAAAGGATGTTACTGAAGCTACTGTATTTTTAAAGTTATGCTATTGTATTTTGTTATTTCAGTTGCTGTTTCTATTGTTAGTCAGACTTTCTCTGACTCTGAGCGAGAACAGATCTCTCTCTCTCTCTATTGCTGAGATTTTCCCAAAGTGTGAAGCTTTATGCAGAACACTCTTATTTTTTAGAATGTCTACTGAAGTTCAATTGCATGCTGAAACTGTCTATGCTCCCTAGATAAGAATACCCTTTAGCATCCCTGTTCTCAATCTAAGCTTAAAACAGAAAGGGGATGTTTCTTTATGGAACAACTGTTTGCAATCATTTGCTTCATTCTTACTGTTGCTGTTACCTTTCTGCATCTCATATTATTATGCCTCAATCTATTGAGCTATTTCAGGCTGTGAACGTTCTCATTCTATCTCAACAATTTGTTCTTGTTTTGTGTGTATACAGAATTGATCAATATTCTAAAATTAACCCATTTAATCTTAACTATTGATTCTCGATCCTTATTGTGGAGTGATATTGGCTCCAAAAGATTGAAATGTATTTCTGATGTTTGCTCCTTTACACCACTTCAAGTGAACCAACAAAGCTCCGTACGACCAATCAGGAACTGTCTTTGATGATTTTACAAAACAATTAAGGTGGAAGTACCAACGCTGCATCAAGAACATCTCATCAACTAATATGACTATAGGCCTCATTACGAGTTTGGCGGGCCGCCCACCAAACTCGTTCCTCCATCAGGCTGCCTATGCGGCCACTGCCGGCTCCTTTACGAGTTCACCACAGGGTCAGCGGGTAGAAACAGCGTTTCTGCCCGCTGGCCCTGCGGTGCACAGGGCCTTAACGTAGACGCCGGCTCCTAATGGAACCTTTGCCAATGTGGTGGTGCACAGGTGCAGCAGCACCCGTCGCGCATTCCACTGTCCGTAATTTGGGCAGTGGAATGTGTGATGGGGTTGTGCATGGGGGCCCCTGCACTGCCCATGCACAATGCATGGGCAGTGCAGGGGCTCCCATTCCACCAGCCTTTCCATGGCAGTGTAACCTCCATGGAAAGGCTGGTGGTATGGGGGCTCGTAACCCCCATGGCAGTGCTGCTTGCATCGCTGCCCTGGTGGATTACAACCGCCGGGACTGCTAGGTTCATAATGAGGCCCTATATCTCTATCCTGGACAGGTTCACCATTCTGAAATATAATCTTCTCTTAAATGGAAGGTCAGAATGAAAATGCCATTCTGTTTTGAATAAAACAAAAAATGTACACTTCTCAGAATTTTAATAATTCTTCTTCAAAGTGAGAGTGAATCTGCAAGATACATAAAATTCTTCTAATGCAACATTACCAGGGTAGTAGACTGCAAGGAAAAAACACAGACATGGGAGACCATTAATAGGCAAATACTACAGACAGAAATCACAAACATGGAAGTACAAGCATTGGCAAAACAAGACACCTGGCTTTTCATTTGCTCATGAGGACTTTCCCATATAAAGAATGAGGCAACATGGAGGCAGCAATAAATGTTAACATGTTTATACTGAAAGAGGTGAGAAAAAAGCAATACCACTTTCCAAGCTATGTACTCTGTGCTCTGTAATTATTCACCACATCTTGAAAGGTTGGAGGTTAGTACCTGCAATGTACCCACCAGGCCTGGCACCAAGCACTGCTCTTTCTTAGGTGGTTATAGTAAGCAGGCCACTGAACGTAGAGGAAGCCAAGTCAGATCAGTCAAAAACTTCAAACATCACTGAAGCAGCAGAGAGACAATCAGTTAGTTTACTGTTTAAGGCACCCATACAATAATCTGCAGTAATGTACCATCATTCCTACCCAGTAGTGGTGCATCACAGCACTGGATCTCTTGCACCTCCTTGTGTTTAGCACACCGTACTCAACATGACGACCATGATGCTGTGGTGAGGGAAAGATTCCTCTATCAGAAGCAGAATCCTAGATGTAGAGAATAATGGCAGTGCAAGCAGCCATGCAGTGCCTTTGGCAGAACAGGAACCTAAGGTGAGTGAGGCATCAATCACAAGGAGTTGGGGTTGATGGCCATCTTCCCCAGGGTTTATGGGTTAATGCTTCTGCTCCGTCTCAGGTGCAGCTTGCTAATGCATATAAACTACTTTGCAAAGCAACCCAGCCAAGTGAGCTTTCATAAAAAGATTTAGTTTGAAGCCAGTAAAAGATTCAGGAAGTGCTGCATGCATAATATTATATCTAAAAGTGGAAAACTGGCAATTTTCCTTTTGCAAATAAAGCCTTAAGCGTTGCAGGGCTTCCCAACAACACTATGGGCCTGATTATGACCTTAGCGGATGGGATACTCTGTCACAAACATTATGGATATCCGGACCATCATTCTACAAATGCCATAGGATATAATCAATCTTGCAATATGGCGGATGGGATTTCCGTCACGTTTGTGAAGGAGTATCCCGTCTGCCAAGGTTGCAATCAGGCCCTAAGTCTGATCCTGAGCAGCCTAAGAAAAACGCGTTCAGGTCTTCAGGGGCATGCTATTAAAAATAAGCTAATAAAAATCCTCTGGTACTGGATAAAAATATGACAACAACTGTTTTGGGAATAGAAGCAATAGGTAGGACTGTAGATACATAATCAGCATCTTTGCCACTGGGTGAGCTTAGCAATCTAATGACTAATAATGTTCAGAAAAAGGTCTCTCCAGAGGTGACAAATACTGAAGCTATTTCTCATCCAGACTGTCAGCCTGATAGCATGATAGAGGGGGACTTGTTGCTTCAACCAATATTCCCTCTATTGATTACCCCTCAGCAAGCCAAGACAAGCTCCAAACATCAAGTGATCTCAGAGGCTTTGAGATCAAGTTCTGCTCTAGTGATTGATCAATTCAGGATGTTGGTCATCCCAAGTTTGTAGCTAAAGAAGGGAGTCGAGTCTCAAGCTCCAGATGGCACTTCACAATATTTTGCCTTCTCAGCTTTAAGTCCTCATGATAATATGGGTCTTACTGGACCTGGCCAAGTGGATCTCCATGGCTGTGTTTAATCAAGCGTTAGAGGTGATCTTGAGTGAAATTTGTATTATGAAAGCATCTTAAGCTCAAGCAATTACTCCTCTACATGACCATCCAAATTGGTTAGATGAGAAGCTCCCCACTTCTTTGCTCATTTTGACCATGTCGAGCTGAGGATCTCTAGTACACACACAAGACACACTGTCACCCAAGCCCTCATAATCACTAGATGAAATTATGGCAACCAGCTAACGCGAAGACTCCAGACTACCAAACACTCCACTGCCAGACTGATCCTAGACATCCTAGAAGTGCTCGCATCACGATCTTCCTCACTGAACTACACTGGCGACCATCCAGAAACATTGCCAATTCATGCTGCTCATCCGCGCTAACAAAGCCCTCTATGACACTGGAGCAGCATACCTCAATGACCAACTTCAACTCTCCCAACTATCCAGGCAGCTACGCTCTACCTCAGAAGCAAGTCATGAGGGCACACCCTTTCTTTCATCACCTCCAAGAACTAGATCGAACTTTCTTAACACATCATGAATGCTACTTCACTTTTCAATTTCTGCAACAAACTGAAGACCTGGCTGTTCAACTAGGATTACCAATCACCCTACCTTCCTGCTCCAGTGCCTGGATGTCCTCACAGTGTTTAGCTGCACCAAATCGACATAACTTAACACATAATATAGCATATTGAGAACAGTCTCGGTTCACAACAGAAAATATCAGATACAGTGAAAATAGACATTTCATCTCCTAAGCCTAAACTGGGGTAGCTGGAGAACCATTCCCCCAGGCCAAATTTATGCTTCTTTGGAATGCCCGAAGAAAAAGAGAATTCAGGAGGAGGAGGGGTGATTAATCTTTAACTCATTCAATAAAATGCACATTCTCCCAAATTCTTCAGTATTCCTTTCCATAACGTGGCACACAAGTCCTTAACCAGGGAACACCTCATGCTAAACTTTCACATACCACATTAGTCAATTTTGGGGTTTACCAGATCAAAGAACATATCCTCCCTAAAGTCATCTGTCTCGAGACTTAAAGGCCCTCTGATGATGTCACATTTATGCAGATATAGTAATAGCGTCTGCTCAGTGGAGGAAAGAATTCAAGGTAATGTTGAATCACTTTAAGGCTGTTGGGGCTTAAGCAAGTCTTTTTCATTAATCTAATTTGAGATTATGACATGTTCATACTTTTGTTTCCATCTTGGAAGCCATTGATTTTCTGACAAACTTTAGCATAAGTGAAATTTTATTAGGTTTTAGAATAATTGCAATGCAGTGCTTAACATATTATACCAAAGTGATATAATATTACTTTATTACATATGTTTAAATGTCCATCTTGGTTACTATGTAGTAGTAACATCACATAAGATGGTGGTGGTGGGATTTTTGAGACATGGGCTGTTTTTGGTTTCTTCCTTTGTGTAGAAAAAATTAGATTGCAGGAAGTGAGTCAAGCTTTTCCAGCTATTTAAGTAGTTTGTGCAGATGGTCTAAGTTTTAGACATATTAAAGTTGCTTTTTGATGAGATGTATAGTTGGGCTACTACTTACTTATCTGTCCTTAACCTTACAACAAACCACTTCTCCTATTATTAGCCCCACCCTTAGACTTTCTATAACATATTGTTATTAATGACAACTCTCAAAAGACAGATGATGGAACATTCATATTCTATGTCTTTCACAGCTATAGTTGGTAAAGGTGATGTGCGATATTACTCTGTGTACACCAGGCATTGTTGGAACAGCTGTGCACAAACATCAAATAACATAATACATTTAACCTGCATCATACCTCACTTTCAATTCAACATAGTTATTTTTTTTGCTCTCAAAGCATGTTTGTTCATCCCCTTGATGTTCAGTTGTATTATCAATCAAAGTTCAAAAGTCTCAGGCCCTCATTACAACCCTGGCGGTCGGTGTTAAAGTGGCGGTAACACCACCAACAGGCCGGTGGTAAAAAAAATGGGATTACGACCACGGCGGATACCGCCAACATAGACAGCCACTTTAATACTCCGACCGCCACGGCGGTAGCAACAAACCCGCAGCGGTCACCGCCAACAGACAGGCAGAAGACAATGTACCGCCCACTCTATTACAAGGCACCAATCCACCAGATTTTCCGAGGCGGTACCAACGGCATCAAAAGCATGGCGGAAACAGTACATCAAAGGGGAACCACTCACCTTCCGACACTCCACGAAGAACCAGGACGCCATGGAGCCCGAATTGCAGATCCTCCCCATGTTGGTGTATCTTCTCATACACCAGGAAGTAGAATGAAGGCGGCGGCGACGACGGTGAGTGCTGCACCTAGGACACAGGGGGGGGGAGGGAAAACAGAGTGACACACACATGTGGCACGCAACACCCCCACCCTCACCCACAGCACCATACACACTAACACATCCAACAACATCACTGATACACCCCGTCACCCCCTGGAAGAACGCAAGGACAAAAGGAAATGAGATTAACCAGTGTTATATTGGAACATTCAAGATATAGTAATAGAGTTTAAAATATTCAGTATATATAAATATTTACATTATGTACACAAGGCCGTACACTGTCCCTTGTAAATGTCCTTGGACCAGGGGTCCGAAAAAGCATGGGCGAAGCCCACACATGACACCTGCCTCAAAACGGAGATAACACTGCAGGGGCATCAGGTTGAAAAAACACAGGCACTTCAGGGGGAAGGGGGGGGGGCACCTCAGCCAGAAGATGGTACGACGCCACTGCGCATCGAGGGGGCTCCATGGGGAGTTCAAAGCCACAGTCTCTCAAGTGGGTGGTTTGCCCACTGGTTGGTCCTGGGGAGTTCAAAGCCACAGTCTCTCAAGTGGGTGGTTTGCCCACTGCTTAGTCCTGGGGAGTTCAAAGCCACAGTCTCTCAAGTGGGTGGTTTGCCCACTGCTTGGTCATGGGAGTTCAAAGCCACCGTCTCACAAGTGGATGCCTGTCTCCACTGGTTCTGGAGGGGGCATTGTGCCCAGTGTGCTTCATCCTGCCAAGGATTGGGGGAGTGGATGCCTGTCTGCACTGGTTCTGGAGGGGGCATTGTGCCCAGTGATGTTGCACCTGAGGTGTGGCAGTTCCCATTCTCTCACCTGGGTGTCTGAGCCACGAGATGTGCATGGAACAGGTAGCATGATACTCCATGGAAGCAGAGCCACTCTCCATCCTGCGGCGACTTAGGCTGCAAACTGCTGGTAGTGCCAGTGCTGGTGGTGGTGCCTCATGCGGTGTGTCCAGGGTCCAGGAAGTCTCCTGCAGCCTCGGACGGCTGCCCATGGTGATGCTGCTGACGTCCAATGTAGTGGCACCTGCTGGGCATGTGGGGGTGCAGATGGAGGTGGCTGCGGCGGTGGCTGTGGCGGAGATGCTGCCGGTGCTGTCCGTGGTGCAGGTGTTTGTAGGTGGGGGAGGGAAACACCAGACCGTCTCCAGCAGCCTCGTACGGCTGATCCTTGTGGAGGATGCTGCTGACTTGCATTGTGGCAGCGGCAGTGCAGGTGGCGGTGCATGTGGCGGTGCATGTGGTGGTGCAGGTGGCGGTCGTTGTGGCGGTGGTGACTGTGGTACAGGTCGCTGGCATCTCTGGGGAAATGGTGGTCACCAGCCCCTCATCAGGAGGCTTCGTGCCCTGAGGTGACTTGGCCTTTGTCCTGTGTCCCTTCCCCACCTTGTTAGTCGCAGCTGGGACCTTGGCACTTTCCACTTTGTGTTTGGATGAGGCCTCGCTGGGTGGGTGGTGCGACTTTCCCCTGCTGCATGCCGGCTCCTTCTTGACCTTGGCAGGTGGCAGAATCAGGTCGTCCTTCCCATCTGTAGGTGGCACACTGGCAGCTCTGACGGGTGCCCCCTTCGAGCCTCCCAGACTTGCAGGGACCACAGCAGATAGAGATTTGGTGGCAGAGGTGCTGGGCTGGGATCTAGACATCCTGGCCCTAGGGGAAGGACGGGAGGGGGGGAGGTGTAGGGAAGATGTTAATGTTAGATAGTAAAAGTTTTTTAGACACACTGGGACGGGAAGATGGAGAGGGTGTGGGAGTAGAGGTAGAGGTAGTGGTTGTAGGAGGTGTACGTCTGCTGAGTTTGGGTGAAGGTTCATGGGCTGGAGGCTGTTGTCAGGTGGATGGCTGTTGAGTGGGTGTGTGCCTGCATTTGTGTACCTTGGGAGGGGGGCTCACAGACATACTGGGAGAGGACACAGAGGACGTGTGAATGGTTGTGGAGGTGGTGATTGCTCGTGAGCAGTGTGTTGTGATGGGAGTGCTGGTGATGGATGCAGTGGCTGATGATGTAGTGCATGCAGGTGTGAGTGGAGATGATACTGGGAGGGAGGTGGAGGATGAGGAGGAGGGGGACACAGTGGAGGAAGTGGATGTTGGTATGTGTGCATGGGTATGGTGCTTGTGTGAGTGCCTGAGTGATGATGTGTGGTGGTTATGTTTTCCTGAGCCACTTTTGTGTGTTGATGTGTGTGCATGCTGGTCTGAAGGTGTGCTTGGGATAGGCTGAGGTAGAGGGGATTGGGTTGGGGTTGTGGAAGTTGGAGGGGGGAGGCTGGACACAGGGACAATGGCTGACATCATTGCTGAGGCCAGAGCCTGAAATGCTCTCTGTTGGGCCACCATGCCAGAGTGAATGCCCTCCAGGTATGCATTTGTTTGTTGCAAATGCCCTTCGACACCCTGGATGGCATTCAGAATGGTTGTCTGCTCAACAGTGAGGGATCTCAGGAGGTCAATAGCCTCCTCACTGAGGGCAGCAGGGCAAACTGGGGCAGGGCCTGAGGTGCCTGGGGCGAAGGAGATGCCCACCCTCCTGGGTGAACGGGCACAGGGAGGGCGGCTGGGAGGGCGGTGCTGGTAGGGGGGGTGGCGGGTGTACCTGTTGTTGGGTGGGCACAGAGGTGTCCGCCACCACCAGGGAGCTTCCATCAGAGGAGGAGTCGCTGTCACTGGTATCCCCTCCTGTCACCGTCATGGAGCCCCCCTCACCCTCCATCCCACTGGTGCCTTCACCCTCCGTGGTTTCACCCTCATGGGCCAGGTGGGATGCAGCTCCCTCCGTCGCCGGTGCCTCTGCTCCTCTGCCAGATGATGCTAATGCATACAAGGACAGGGTGACAAAACAAGAAGGGGGGGAAAGACAGTGGACACACATGGTCAATGCCAGCAACATGGCGGATACAACACACACTGAGCTGCCCTATGCTCTAGGCTTTGCCCAACCACTCCCTATGGTAGTCACCAGCCCATGGGGTACAATGCCTAATGCCAGCACCTGCACACCTGACACCCACAGGACCCCGCACACTAGTAGTTGCCCAATTGTACCATTGGGGAAGGGGTGCTTCTGAGCCTGCAAACAAGGGACCTACCCTGGCATGATCGTCCTGGCCTAGGGGCACCCACAGCCCATATCCCCCACCCATCTAGTTCCTACAGCACGCATAGTCAGCTTTCTGAAACTGTAATCACTCCCTTGTGGCTGCTGTGATGCCCTCTCGCGCCCATCCAACTCTGGATAGGCCACCGCCAGGCTGCGGAACATCAGGGGGTCATGGCGCGACAGGCACCCCCAGCTGTGCCTCCGTCATCTTTTTGCTCCAGAGGAGCAGGTCCTCCCATCTCTTGCAGCAGTGGGTTCTCCGTCTGTGATAGACCCCCAGGGTCCGCACCTCCTTGGCAATGGCACGCCAAATACCCTTCTTCTGGTGGGCGCTGACCTAGAGGGCAAACAGAGCGGAAAAATTTGATTCATCACGCGTCCGGACCATCACACTCATTGCCCACCAGTTCCCACCCATGCCCTGACCCACCTACACTGACCATCTCACATGCAGCACTCAGGCCACCCCCCAACATGTGGCTTCCATTCACACCACTCCAAACAGGCATTGACCATGCATCATGCTCACAGTGTACTCACCTGTTTGTCTGGAGGAACAGAGAGTAGCGTGTACTGGGGAGGAGCCCATCCACCAGTTTGTTCAACTCCTCTACAGTGAAGGCAGGGACCCTTTCCCCAGACACTGTAGCCATTGTCCCTTCCATACTCCGGTCACAGCAGCACTTGCAGTGTAGGTCCTCTCCTGTTGATGGTCAGGTATCAAGTGAGTGAATGGGTAGAAAATGGCAGTTACGTCCGTGGCGGTGCGTACCGTCACCGCCGGCGTACATTGCCATTGGCTCCTAGAATCCATAGGGCCCAATGATAATCAATGCAGAGTTGCGTGGTGGTCTTCGACCGCCTTCCGCGACACTGCACAACGCCAGCGCAGTTACCTCATTTCCCCTTGTCCCTCCTCACAAGTCAGGCAGCCGCCATTTCAGGTGAGCACATGGCATGGCACCTAACTGCGTCACAGCACATATTGGCACATATACTGACTCACAAATTGACACACGACTACTGTAACATTAATTCTGACACAATTGTGCTATCTATGTGGTACATGACCTTCTGCTCACTCTTCTCCTGCACATGCTCCAACTGTTGAGGCAGCATTTGAGATGGCGGCATCCTCTGGTGTACATACCACTGGTGGACCTGTCGACAATGGAGAACAGACACATTATAATCAAATACAAACTTGATTGTGCACAATCCAAGAACTGTGTGCCCAGTTGGAGCCAGACCTGATGTCAACTATCCGCCAGCCCACAGGTGCAGGTCCTGTCAGTGCTCCATTTCCTGGCAAGTGGCTCCTTCCAGATTACAGTGGCCGTCGCATCAGGGATGTCTCAGCCAATGTTCTCAAATGTGTTTAGCAGGGTGTTGTCTGTCCTGCTGAAACATATGCGCAGCTACATCGTGTTCCACCAGTTGGGGAGGATTTAGCCACAGTGAAAGCTGACTTCTATGCCCTGGGACATATCCCCAACATCATTGGTGCCAATGGTGGTACCCATGTAGCATTTGTTCCCCCCTCCCCCGGAGAAATGAACAACTGTACAGAAATAGAAAAAGCTACCATTCGATGAATGTGCAAATGGTGTTTTTGGCGGACCAGTACATCTCCCATGTGAATGCCAAGTACCCTGGCTCTGTGCATGACGCCTATATCTTACGCAATAGCAGTATCCCTTAAGTGATGGGCCAACTCCAGAGGCACCAGTTGAGGCTAATAGGTAAGCCCAATGTCCCTACACAGTATGAGTAGGTGTCTGGGTATGGGGTTGTCCCTAAGGGTCAGTGTGAGTCTCACAATTGTCTCTCAAAATTTGAAGGTGACTCTGGTTACCCCAACCTGTCATGGCTACTGACCCCAGTGAGGAATCCCAGGACAAGGGCAGAGGAACGTTACAATGAGGCACACATGGGCGAACAAGGTGGATTATTGAGAGGACATTCAGCCTCCTGAAAGCCAGATTACGGTGGCTCCATCTCACAGGTACTACTCACCAAAGAAGGTGTGCCAGATCATCGAGGCATGCTGTATGTTGCACAACCTGGCATTGACATGCCAGGTGCCTTTTCTGCAGGAGGACGAGCCTGGAGTGTGTTGTGGCAGCGGTGGAGCCCGTGGACAGTGAGGAAGAGGAGGCAGAGGAAGAAGATGTTGACAACAGGACAAACATCATCCTGCAGTATTTCCAGTGATACACAGGTAAGAGACTGTAACTCCTCTTCACATATCAGTTAACATTAGGACATTGTACATGGCAGCCTCTTAACCTCTGTCTATGGACACTGACTGTTCCCTTTGGATTTCCTTTTTTCAGATCTGTGTACCCCATTCTGCCATCTGCTATGTGTACTGCTGCCCAATAACTGTCATACATTGGTATGAGTAAATTAAGATATACCTTGCAATGCTTTGCTAATGTTGTAGTAATACATTTGTGAATCATCAGACTGACTCCAGATTAGTATTTGATTAAAGGGTGTTTATTTAGGTGCTAATGAGTATAGAGGTGTGAGAGAACAGGGCTGATTGCAGAGGCCCCCTAACTTTTTGCCCCCATTTTCCACTTTTTGCTGGTGTTTTCCTGTCTCTGATGGTGCCCAGGGTACTGCTAACCAGTCCCAGGGCCAGTGTTCTGTGTAAAATCAGTATGCAAATTAGGCTAATTGTAATTGGCTAAGTCAACCTAACTATAAGTCCCTAGTATATGGTACGGCAGGTAGGTTTAGAGACGCCAGCATAGGTAGTGCACAGCTAGGAGCACTGCTGAGGTGCCCAGTGTAATTTTAAAGGCAGGCCTGCCTTGCTGGCTGCTTTTAAATTAAAGTTATATGCAAATTTGACTTTGGAATTAAAAGTAGTTCCAAAGTCTTAAACTACCTTATTTCTACATATAAGTCACCCCTAAGGTGTGCTCTATGTGCCCCTAGGGCTGGTTGCAATGTAACTATAAGCAGGGACCTTATAAAAATAGTTTTCTAAGCTCAGGTGAGGTAAAACAGCCAAATTCGTTTTTCCCTCATTGTAGTGAATGGACTCCATAGGCTAGAATGAGGAGACTTTATTTTAATTTTTAAAGCCTCCTTATGTAACAGATACCAGAAGTTTGGTATCAAAATAATTGTTATGATAAATCCCACAACTTCCAGTTGTTGGATTTAATATAACTTGTTCAGGTAAAGACTTTTAAACTTTACCTGAAAAGTTGCCAACTTCAGCCCTGCAGTGTTTTTGCTGCTGTGCTCTGATTGGCCAGCCTCTGGCAGCCTGGCCAGGCTGCCTTGATGAGGTGTGAAGTGGCCTGCCCCTACACAAAAGAGATGTGCCTTGGGAGGCGATCTCCCCTCAGCAGATGGTGAAGCAGGAAGGGGAGGGCTGCCAAACTGGTCTTCAGAGGCAGGGAAAGACATTTGGAGCAACCCAGCAACACCCCCACATCCTGCAAACCAAGACAATTAGGTGCCCCCTTGATTAGATTAGCAGAGGGCAGGATAGGGGTGTGTTTATGATTTTTAGCCACACCAGTGGGTGGGCTCAGCCAGATGTAACCTCCCAAAATCAATTTAAGCCATGATGGATGTTTGAGGAATATTTCTCCCTGGGATTGATTTTTGCCACACTTCCCAGGAAGTGGTCATCGCAGGGGGAAGGACCCTGCACCTGATTGGAGAACCCGGACCCCCCTGTTTTTTACCCAGGAGCAGGGATAAAACTGGCAGATCTGCACCCACACCTCAGATTCCTATCAGATTCCAACAAGGAAGAACTACAGGAGAAGAAGGACTGCCCTGCTGGACCCCTGACCTACACCTGGACACTGCACTCTGGAGGACTGCACCAGCTGCACACTTGGGCTTCACCACTAAAAGAACTATACCTGTCTTCTACTGCTTCAAGAAGGGACTCCCTGTTTGCTACGGGTACAAAGGAGCTGCTCAGAGTCCCCTGCATCAAGTCCTGCAAGCAGAGCCCAGCTGACCAGCGTCCAGTGGCCATTTGAGAATCTGACCAGGTGCATTCTGGGAATTGTAGTCCCAACTCCCAAGGAGCAACTCAGAGCTTCTAGAACCTTGGATCAAGTTGTGGACACTTCAAGGACACAAAAAGGAGATCTGGAAGAAGATCCAGAAGTTTGGAGACGTTTGGAGTAACTCCATAAGTTGAAGGAGTGCATTGTGGGAGTTGTAGTCCCAGACCCCAAGAGGCACACCAGAGCCTCTGAACCCTTGGCTGGTGCTGTGGACCACTTTCCTGAATCAAACACTTCTGAAAGTAAGTGTAACAGTGTTTCCTCATGGGTGGCCTGAACTCTGGACTTTGTTCCTTTCCAGTGTGAACTTTTAAACCCTTTGACCTCTAGTTGCTTCTATGCACTAGAAAGCATTAATTCTTAAAAAAAATCATATCTCCGGTTCCCCTTATCCGATTGTATTTATTTTGGTGTCATTTTAAAGATAAACATATAGAGGGTCATTCTGACCCTGGCGGCCGGTGGCCGCCAGGGCCACCGACCACGGGAGCACCGCCGACAGGCTGGCGGTGCTCCAATGAGCATTCTGAACCGCCGCGGTCAGAAGCGGTAAGTCAGCGGTCTCCCGCTGACTTTCCGCTGCTCATTGGAATCCTCCATGGCTGCGGAGCGCACTCCGCAGCCATGAGGATTCTGACCCCCCCTACCGCCATCCAGTTCATGGCGGGAAAGCCGCCATGAACAGGATGGCGGTAGGGGGGGTCGCGGGGCCCCTGGGGGCCCCTGCCGTGCCCATGCCAATGGCATGGGCACGGCAGGGGCCCCCGTAAGAGGGCCCCAAAATGTATTTCACTGTCTGCCTTGCAGACAGTGAAATACGCGACGGGTGCAGTAGCACCCGTCGCACCTTCCCACTCCGCCGGCTCGATTACGAGCCGGCATCCTCGTGGGAAGGTCGTTTTCCCCTGGGCTGGCGGGCGGTTTAACTGGAACCGCCCGCCAGCCCAGGGGAAAACTCGTAATACCCGCCGCGGTCTTTTGACCGCGGCGCGGTAATTTGGAGGGCGGGATCCTGGCGGGCGGCCTCCGCCGCCCGCCAGGGTCATAATGAGGCCCATAATCTATTTTTATGAATTGATTTTGGATTTTTGAACTGTTTCCTGTGTTTTATTTAATTACTGTTTTGTGATATTTGAATGCTTTACGCTTGGTCTCCTAAGTTAAGTCTTGCCGCTCGTTGCCAAGCTTCCAAGGCTTGAGCTAGGTTTAACTTACTGAGACCTAACTGGACCTAAGTGGAGGTTAGTGGCCTATTGCTAAGTGCAGGTACTTTACTGCCCTTACAAATAACCCATTTTCCAACAAGGGGTATGTGCAAGGGGCTGGGGTGATGTTGGAGGAAGGTCCATGATAGAGTCCAGTCTATCTGTATCACAGGTGCATTGTCCAAGGGGGCATAGGAAGGGGAGCAATGTCAGTTCAAGGTGGACAGGGTAACAGAGTGGGACAGAAGGGTGACAATCAGGAGAGTCCTATTTCCTGGCGGGGGTCTTGGCAATGTTCTCTGTCTTCTGCCTGGATCGCAGGGACCATTTGCAGGGTGGTTCTCCTTCTGCAGGGGGTGGAGTGCTGGTGGCCTGTTGGTCCTGTGGCGGTGCCTCCCGTCCACTAGCGCTGGCAGAGGTGGAAGGCTGTTCCTCGGTTTGGCTAGTGTCAGGGGCCCTTTGTTGTGCCACTGCCTCCATCATGGTCTTGCCCATATCAGCCAGCACCCCTGCTATGGTGACCAGGATGGTGTAGATTTTGGTGAGGTCATTCCTGATCCCCATGTACTGTCCCTCCTGCAGCCGCTGGGTCTCCTGAAACTTGGCCAGTACCGTGTCCATGGTCTCTTGGGAATGGTAGTATGCTCCCATGATGTTTGAGAGTACCTTGTGGAGCCTGGCCTCCCCCTGTTGCACAGCAGTCCTCCCAGCTTCCCTGTTGTCCTGTGCCTCTGTCCCCTGAACCGTGTGCCCACTGCCACTTACCCCAGGTCCCTGCTCGTCCTGGGTTTGACTGGGTTCCCTGTAGTGGTGGACACACTGCTGATTGACGTGCCCTGGGGACAGTGACATGGGCCCCCTGGGTGGGTGCTGTGGTGGTGTTTCCTGAGGGGGAGGCTCTGTGGTGGGTTGGGACTGTGGCAGGGGAACCGACTGTCCAGAGCTCCCAGATGGGCCAGGCTGGTCATCCTGATCCAGGTGTGCAGAGCTGCTGTCATCACTGTAGGCCTCTTCTGTTGGGGGACAGGATGTAGCTGGCACCTCCTGTCCGGTGACTTTGGGTAGGGGTCCTGTTGGGATGCAAATGCATTGTTATTGTATGTGTGTGTGCCATCTTGTGCAATGGGTGTGTTTCCCTTATAGAATTGTGCTTTCCCTGTCGCCTTGGCCTTGTGAGATAGTTGCTTGTGTGGGGTGGGTGAGTATCTCTAGTGTGCATGCTGTGATGATGGGTGTCCATGCAGGTGTGTGATGTGGGTCCATGCATTGGTGTCACATGTGGGGCTTGGTATTGGGATGTGTGGGTTGTGCTATTGGGGTATATGTGACGTGGTGAAGTGATCGGGGTGAGGGTAGGGGTAGGAGTTAATGACGGCATGCAGGTAGGGTGGGGGATACAGTAGTAAATATTTGCCTTACCAGAGTAAAGTCCTCCTGCTATGCCTGCGAGGCCCTCAGGATGCATGATCACCAAGACTTGCTCCTCCCATGTTGTTAGTTGTAGGGCAGGAGGTGGGGGCCACCGCCAGTCCTCTGTACAGCAATCTAGTGTCTTGATACCACGGAATGCACCTTCCCCCGTAGGTCGTTCCACCTCTTCCTGATGTCATCCCTGGTTCTTGGATGCTGTCCAACTGCGTTTACCCTGTCGACGATTCACCGCCATAGCTCCATCTTCCTTGCAATGGATGTCTGCTGCACCTGTGATCCGAATAGCTGTGGCTCTACCCGGATGATTTGTTTTATTTATTTTTGTCCTTATTCATCCCAGGCACCAGGACTTTTTCCTTCGCTCTTATACCGAACCGTGCTCCTTGGTTGGGGGAGGAAAAGGAGCCTCCCTCTTTCTCTCTCACCAAATCCTCCTCACGATGAAAGAAAAGGAGGAAAAATTGAGAGACCACAGGGAAGAAATAATCATCGGACAAAATTTTTATGCATTCACCAATAGTGCATCCAGCTAGGCTTTAAAAGGACTAAACCATAAATGGGCAGCATCCCTCAAAAGTTTAAGCTTGATTTTTTTGAAGAATTTGGGATCCCCAAATTTGAACAAATAATGGTTTAACCCCTCCCTTACTTGTGCTAACAAAGCCTTGAACATACAACTCAAGTCTGTGGTACCTAAAGAAGAGCCCAAAATCCTGACATTCTTAAGTTGAAACACCCAACCATACATTAGCAAATCCGGTAATGCTAATCCACCTTTTTCCCTTTTCCTCTGCAGCTTTTTCCAAGAAATCCCCACTCCCTTCTGTGCCCAGATAAATTAATTTATTTCTTGCTGAAAGTTGGCAATCAAAACTTTATCAAACAGCAAGGGAATTGTGTTGTATAAGAAAGTAACTTTAGGTAAAATTATAATTTTGACTAAATTAATTCTACCCAAAATTGATAAAGGTAAATACATCCAATTTTTCATAAGCTTACAGCACTCCCTTATTAACAAGCTGAAATTCACCTCTGCTATTTGCTCAATTTCTTGGAGTATCTTAATACCAAGATGCCTCATTTAGTTTTTACTCGTCCAATTCCCCATACTATGATTCCATGCCATTATTACTGTCTTATCAGCATTTATCTGATAACCCGATACCTTACCGAAATTATTAATTATATCCAAAACAGCTGGTAAAGCCGTCTGTAAATCCGATGTGCAAACTAACAAATCATCTGCATAAAGGGAAGATTTTTTCTCCCACTCTCCATAGACAAAGGAAGGAATTTTCTGCTCCTGTCTAATTCTTCTAGCAAGAAGTTCAATATATAAGTTGAACAATAGTGGCGAAAGTGGGCATCCCTGTCTTGTACCCCTAAATATTTGGAACAGAGGGGTCAAACTTCCATTTACCAGAACCCTAGCCGCAGGTTTCGAATAAATTAAACGCATCGCCTGACAAAAATTATCCCCAAAACCGTATTCTTGTAAAATATTAAAAAGAAAGACCCAATTCACCCTATCAAATGCTTTTGCAGCATCTAACATTATTGCAGCTTAAGGAAGACTAAATGAAGTGGTGATATCAATTGTCCCTATTAAATTCCCTGTCAACTCGTGTAAATACCTCCCCTTCATAAATCCTTTCTGGTCCTTATGTATGAGACCACCCACCACTTTGTTTAGTCGCTCTGCCAGTACCTTATCAAAAACTTTGTAATAAGCATTCAATAAAGAAATAGGTCTGTATGACTCACACCTAACTGTACTTTTGCCTGGCTTCAAAACCACCATGATTATAGCGCTATTCTATTATTCAGGTAGTGCCTCCCCCTTATCGTATATCTCCTCGAACAAAGCCAACATTATCAGGACGATCCCCCAACATTTTATATAATTCAATTGGAATACCATCAGGGCCCGCAGCTTTCCCCCCATGCATGATATAATTGCTGACTTAGGGCCTGATTCAGCCGCCCGCCAAGGTCCTGCCGACAAATGACTGCACCGCGGTCAAAAGACCGCGGCGGCCATTCATACATTTCCGCTGGGCCGGCGGGCGCTCTCCAAAAGAGCGCCCGCCGGCCCAGCGGAAATGCCCCTACAACGAGGATGCCGGCTCCGAATGGAGCCGGCCGAGTTGCAGGGGTGCGACGGGACCCCTGCAACACTGAAATACTTTGTGGGGCCCTCTTACGGGGGCCCCTGCAGTGCCCATGCCATTGGCATGGGCACTGCAGGGGCCCCGTGGCACCCCCTACCGCCATCCTGTTCCTGGCGGGAGACCCGCCAGGAACAGGATGGCGGTAGGGGGTGTTAGAATCCCCATGGCGGCAGAGCGCGCTCCGCCACCATGGAGGATTCTGCAGGGCAGCGGGAAACCGGCGGGAGACCGCCGGTTTCCCGCATCTGACCGCGGCCGAACCGCCGCGGTCAGAATGCCCTGCGGGGCACCGCCGGTCTGTCGGCGGTGCTCCCGCCGACCCTGGCCCCGGCGGTCTCTGACCGCCGGGGTCAGAATGACCCCCTTAATCTCTTCCATCGCAAATTTCTGATTCTCTGTGCCTGAAATTTTAGGAAGTGTATCCGCCGCCAACTACCTTTGAACCTCTTCGTTTGTTACCATAGTGTCTTCTTGGTATAGATCAGAAAAAAAAAGATTGAAAAACCTCCCTAATATCATGGGAACTAGACTGTCTCTAACCCTTTTGATTAAGGATCTCTTGGATTCCATTTCTTGTCCTATCCGTCCTAACTTTCCAGGCCAACAGTTTACTGGGATTCTCTCCATATTCTAAATGAGCCAGCTTACTAACATCCCATTGTTTTTTTTATCCAAGACTATAATAACGCCTCTAGTTGCAATTTCAGATGAGACCTCCTAGCCTCTAACTGCTCTAAGGATTCTAAGCCACCCGTCTCGACGCAATCACACTCATTCAGTTTACTTTCCAACACCTTCATTTCCAACCTATACTTCTTATCCCTTAAAACAGTGAGACTCGTAATTTTGCCTCTTAGAAAGGCTTTAAACGCATCCCAAACCATGCTTATTGAAGCAGAACCGATGTTAAACTTAAAAAATTCCTCTGGTTCTATAAACAATTGAGACTTCACCTCCTCCTTCAATAATAATGCTCGATCCAATGTCCACCTTCTCATCGCTCTTTTGGTGTTGAGATTGAATGTTATAACAATGGCAGAATGATCAGACAAATGTGTGGCCTTATATTCTAAATTATCAACCATATCTTCCAATTCTCGATCTAGCAAAACCATGATCTATTCTCGATGCGTGACCATACTTCTTATTCTTGAAGGAGAAGACCCGCTGTGTACTAGCTCTTACTCTCCAAATATCACGCAGGCCCAATTCTCTCATCCTGGATTTAAAAAAATTCGGAGATTTTAATATGATTGCGGACCTAGAACTTTGAGACCTATCCAAATCATTATCCAACAAAACATTAAAATCCCCCCCCCCATAACTATCGGGTCCGGAAAATCGAGGAGATGCAGGAACATTCCTTTCATTGGTTCTAAATCATCCGAGTTTGGGCCATAAAAAACAACCACCGTTAACACTACTCCTCGGATCTGAAGTCTAATTATAACCCAAGGACCCATACTATCCACAGCAGTTTTGAACACAACTGCATTAAGTTGCTGTTTGATAACTATGGCCACCCCCCTAATATTAGTAATATTCTCCGTGAAAAACACCTGTCTGACCCTCCGCTGAGAATTAAATAACTTAGAACTTTCAGGCCCCGTCAAATGAGTCTCCTGCAAAATATAAATATGTGCTGGATAGTCCTTCAAAGATTGCAGAATTCTATTTCTCCTGCCGTGTAATCTTAGCCCATTTACATTCTGTGTCATAATATGAAGGAGACTACTGTCCCTACCCGGTTTCTCTTCAATATCACCTATCTCTACCTAATCTTAAGTTCAACTCCGCTATACCCTGGTGAATCTGGGGTGAAAGAGGTTTCCCTTTTATATATTTTTTTCCTTTTTTTCCACATGCTCCCCACCTTGTGCTCACCTGCCACCCCACTGGGGCCCACCTCTCCTCTCACCCCTCGGGGAACCCATCCCTGATTCATATGGGCAAGTTGGTGAAGCCCTAAATATAGAGCACCATCAAGAGGAAACCGACCAGAGGGACATTGAGAGGGGGGTACTACCCCATCTTTCAAGGTGTTCCACATCTGATTGACTCTAGCAAATCATCCGCTGTTTTTATGTCTCTTAAATTGTGCATCTTGTTATTATACATCACTTGCAAAGTAGCTGGGAATTTGAGTTGTGCTGACGCACCCAACTTCTTAAAATCCTCAATGCGAATACCCAATTCCCACTGCCTACTAAGAGTTGCGCTAGCAAGGTCCGACCTAAATTCAAAGGAAAAACCATCTCCTCTTAGTGATTTCTGTTTTAGGGCCTGCAACAAGATTTTCTCTTTTAAAGCATAGGTCAGAAAATTAATCAATATCTTCCGAGGTTTCTTCCTGGCAGGATCTCTCCTAAATGGTTCCCTGTGTACCCTCTCTATGTCCGCCGCGATCTCTCTTTCAGATTCTTCCAACTGTAGGGATTTCTTGATAAGTGAGGCGCAGAGCATCTTAATATTATCCCCTTCCTGTCCCTCCGGTATATTAAGCATTCTCAGGTTATTTCTCCTAGCCGTATTCTCAATCCACTCCAACTTATCGTTTAAGTCCTGCTCCGAGTCCTTCGACTTCCGCAGATCCTGTTTAATCAATACTACTTCTTCCCGTAAAGTTTCCATTACATCATCCAGAAGCTGCGTTCTTTTTGCCAACAAGTCAAATTTACTCTCCAAAGCCTCACATATCTCCTTTATGCTTGCCTGGTTTGCCTCAGACACTGAGAAACCTCTTTTCATCTCTCCAGTCAGTTTCACAATCATCTCTTCTATGGGAGAGAGACAAACAGCCCCCCCTTTCCTCCGTCCTTGACATCTGCAGAGCACCCAACCCAGCATTATCATTTCCCGTTAGCACTTGGGAAGGCTCACCAGTCCGATCCTTCTGTAGATTAAGATCCACCACTGCAGCCGGACACTGGTCTTTTTCCCCTCCGTCATTTTCGCCTGACGTTCCCACACTCACTTCAATCAGGACCACCTCCATCCTTACATTCACAGCGGGCTGCGCCCCTTCCTCTAGGCCCATAAGCCTTGAACAGTCGTCTTAAGCCAGTAATGGGAGAATTTTAAAGTAGGACCGCAACAAGGGGTCTACCCGGATGATTTCCTCCACCATGACCCTTAGCTCCTCCTCAGAAAACCTGGGGTGTCTTTGAGGTGCCATGATGTGGTGTGAGTGATATGTGTGAGGTGATGTTTGGGGTGATGTGTTGTGATGTATAATGTGATATGCGTGGATGGTGTATGAGTGATGGTGTTCTGTGCCTCTGAGTGAAGGTGTGCTCTTTGCTTTTCTCTCTCTGATTGTTCTATTTTGTTTGTGGAAAGGGTTGTGGGTAATGTGGGTGTGTGTTTTATAGTGGTATAAGTGTGAGGGTGTGGTATGTGTATGTGTGTCAGGTGTGTGTGTATTTCGAATTGTCCAATGTGGTGTTGTTTTGTTTGAGTGTGTGCATTTTGAGCGCAGCGGTGTTAACCACCAATGGTTTACCGTGGTTGAAAGACCGCTGCGTTGATTCGTGGGTCGTGATACTGTGGGCTTGTTCCTGTTGGCGTGACGGTATGGGTTTTGCTATCACCAGTTTATCACTGACTTTTGGTGTGGAGGACTTGTGTGGGTGTCTGTATTGTGGCAGTATTCTCTGTGTGGGTCATAATACCCGTGGCGGTTTACCACCGTCAGCACGGTGGTAGGCGGCATTTACCGCCAAGGGTGTAATGATGGCCTCAGTGTCATTGAATGTTCCTATTTCGAAGTAAGAGTCATCCGTGTGAAACCTTCAAAATAATCAGTGTCCTGTATTTTATTTGTTGCCACAGAGGTCACCAGTACTTGAGGCAAAAGATATTCTAGAATGGGGCTAGGTACTCTAGAACTGAGGCCAGGTACTCAAGAACAGAGGTGCTAGCAAGGTCTTTCAGCCAGAAATGCAGGCGAGAAGGTGACAGTTAATAGAGATACTCTCAAGAGATGTCCTATGTCTCCAATATTATCAGATTGAGAAGGTGGCAATTAATAGAGATACTCCCAAGGGATGTCCTATGTACCCAATATAATTTACAATCTTCATTGAATCCCTGGCTTGCCCTTCACAAGGATGATTTAATTTGTCCTCCTCTGGCAGGTATCTCAAAATTTTATTTTTTTGCCAATGATACCATATTCTATTTATCTGCTGGCCATGTCAATATTCAAACAACACTAGATAAGATCTACAAGTTTACCAAAGTAAGTGGGTATAAAATCCATCTCTCTAAATCTGAAATCCTTCTGTTTAATGTTAGTGAGTGGGATCTTCCGGGCCAATTTGGAGGTCAAGTTTATCCTACAAGTCCAATTCGATATTTAGGTCTTTAAGTCATTTTTATCTGATTTATCTTTCATAATCTATACTTCCATAGTAAATAGGGTTTTATAGCTTTTGTCTCAATGGCAGTCAGGTGTACAATTTTTTTATGGCAGGTGGGTATAAAATCAATCACTCTAAATCAGAAATACTTCTATTTAATGTTAGTGAGTGGCATCCTCTAGGTCAATTTAGAGGTCAAGTTTCTCCTACATGTCCAATTCAATATTCAAGTATTTCTGTCACTTTTTTCTGATCTATTTTTCTTGAGCTATTCTTCCATGCTAAACAGGGTTCAACAACTTTTTTCTCAATTAATGTTTTCATTAATAGGTACAGTTTAATTGGTTAAAATGTTGATCCTACCACTTCTCTTACTTTAATTTTCTAATTTTCCAATTAAAGTAAATCAGTTCTATTTTTAGGAACTTGATACAATGATAAGAACTTTATTTAGAGAGGCAAACTTTCTTGTATTCAAATACAAAGTCTGCAGCTAAATAAGGAGCATGGGGGTTTAGCTCTGCCTCATTTTAGACTATACTATTATTTATTTTTTCCTAGATCCTCTTGCATGGGGAGGGGAGAGGTACAGAACGGGAAGGCGAAATATAGTAGGAGGACTGTGGGATGGGAAGGAGAAGAGGTGCGGAGGGGGTGGTGGCAGGGGGAGCCAGGTTGGTGGCTGGTGCTAGGCCTACCAATATCAGGTGGGTGAGGATGGCCAGTTGATGTGGAGCCTGAGGGAAGAGGGAAACGGAAGAGATGAACTGGACTGGTCTAAAGCCAGGAGCAAAGACCTGTGCGAGAACTGGGGACTATAGATTGTGGGTCAAAACCTGAGAGTGTGGGCATTCTGGAGAGGCCCAGGAGCAGGTGAGAGAACAGGGGATAAGGAGCCAGGATTTTTTGATAGTACCAAGCTAACAATATATATACATGAAGCACTGCATGTTTTAAGTGTTTTATCTGCAGAGCAACACAGGGGAAAAAAGTAGAAGCTATACATAAAAAGTGAGTAAAAAGTAAGCTCTAATGTAGTTAGAGAATGTAAGTTCTGTTAAGTGAATATTATCAGATTATAAATTGATTAATGTGTATTTGTTCTTTGTGGCAAAGTACAAGCGGGTGCACATGTCTGCATGGAGGACACGTTTGTCAATTTAAAGCAGAGGGAGAGGAAGGACAGAGGTAGCAGTAATTTAACTCCCAAAACATGGGAAGTCTCACTTTGCTTGGATATTGTTTTTTTAGTTCTGTGAGTGTAACGTAATGCAGCCACCTGTCCGGTAAATTTTTTTAGGTCTTCCCCAAAGACAGTGTTAGCTTTGTTAGATCCTCATTTCCAAAAAAAGTTCATACAAAAATACATACATATATAGATGCTCTTAATTAACAATCCTTCATCATTAGCTCATTCAAATGTCACTCCAATAATGCTGTCTCCCACCACAGCACAAAGTATAGTGTCAATGGGCCTGCCCACGTCAGTCATTGGATGTCTTCACCTTGAGCAATTGCATTTAACCCATGCACATGTATACACACACATAAAAATAGTATCTCAAGAACAGAACTTTGTAGTCACTTGTAATTCCCAGTGATTTCTAGTCCCTATTTACAATAGGTTGTCATTCACTATTTCCAGAATGCTTGAGACATATATTGTACATTTCAGGGTTGACTCGTCATTATCAACCTCCTTTGGTATTTTTATTTATCATTTAGAAAAGCAACAACATTGCATTAGAGTAGCAAGAGTGTATATGAACATTTCTAGGTTGAAGCTACACACCCTGACCTTTATGAAAAGCATTTTAAGCAATTGTAATTGAGTTGGCAGGGACCTCTAGTAATGACTTGAAGCACTAAAAGGACTATACCTGTCTTCTACTGCTTCAAGAAGGGACTCCCTGTGTGCTACAGCTACAAAGGAGCTTCTCAGAGTCCCCTGCATCAAGTCCTGCAAGCAGAGCCCAGCTGACCAGCGTCCAGTGGCCATTTGAGAATCTGACCAGGTGCATTCTGGGAATTATAGTCCCAACTCCCAAGGAGCAACTCAGAGCTTCTAGAACCTTGGATCAAGTTGTGGACACTTCAAGGACACAAAACGGACATCTGGAAGAAGATCCAGAAGTTTGGAGACGTTTGAAGTAACTCCATAAGTTGAAGGAGTGCATTGTGGGAGTTGTAGTCCCAGACCCCAAGAGGCACACCAGAGCCTTTGAACCCTTGGCTGGTGCTGTGGACCACTTTCCTGAATCAAACACTTCTGAAAGTAAGTGTAACAGTGTTTCCTCATGGGTGGCCTGAACTCTGGACTTTGTTCCTTTCCAGTGTGAACTTTTAAACCCTTTGACCTCTAGTTGCTTCTATGCGCTAGAAGGCATTAGTTCTTAAAAAAAATCATATCTCCGGTTCCCCTTATCCGATTGTATTCATTTTGGTGTCATTTTAAAGATAAACATATAGGGCCTGATTCTAACTTTGGAGGACGGTGTTAAACCGTCCCAAAAGTGGCGGATATACCACCTACCGTATTACGAGTCCATTATATCCTATGGAACTCGTAATACGGTAGGTGGTATATCCGCCACGTTTGGGACGGTTTAACACCGTCCTCCAAAGTTAGAATCAGGCCCATAATCTATTTTTATGTATTGATTTTGGATTTTTGAACTGTTTCCTGTGTTTTATTTAATTACTGTTTTGTGATATTTGAATGCTTTACGCTTGGTCTCCTAAGTTAAGTCTTGCCGCTTGTTGCCAAGCTTCCAAGGGTTGAGCTAGGTTTAACTTACTGAGACCTAACTGGACCCAAGTGGAGGTTAGTGGCCTATTGCTAAGTGTAGGTACTTTACTGCCCTTACCAATAACCCATTTTCCAACAAGGGGTATGTGCAAGGGGCTGGGGTGATGTTGGAGGAAGGTCCATGATAGAGTCTGTTAGAAATGGGGTTTTTGGTTGGCAGTCAGGTTACCCCCTGTCCAAGCAAAAACCCTCACTCTAGTCAGGGTAAGTCACACACAATCCAAGATTATCCTGTGCCCACCCTCTGGTAGCTTGGCATGAGCAGTCAGGCTTAACTTAGAAGGCAATGTGTAAAGTATTTGTGCAATAAATCATACAATACCACCATATAGCACCACAAAAATACACCACACAGTATTTAGAAAAATATATAATATTTATCTGGATAATTGTAGGTCAAAAAGAATAACGTTTGCAATGGGAAATTGTAGGGATATCACTGAAAAGTGATATACAGTGTCTTAAGTCTTTAGAATATAAACAAAGTCTCTTTCAAGCACAAGTACCTGGTTTAGAGTGGAAAAGTCTCCTCAGAGGGCCACAAAAGAAGAGGTGCGTGGAAAAAGGGTGTGTGCGTCGATTTCTCCCCAGCACACACGGACTTGCATCGTTATTTTCCACGCGGGGAAGTCGGGCGTCGTTTTCCGGCGCGCGGACAGTCTCTTTTCATGGATCGCGGGGATTACCAGATGTCCCGGGTCTGTGCGTGGATTTTCCTGCTTGTTTTCCGGCTGCACGTCGTTCTGCGGGGCTGCGCGTCGAAATTACGATCTCACGGCAGGCGTTGCATTGATTTCTCCTCTAGAGGTCGGGCGGCGTTGTCCTTGCGAAGCCGTGCGTCGGATTTTCGGTCGTCCCAAGAGCGTCGCGTAGATCAGCGTCAATGTGCGGCGTTTTTCTCGCCGCGGAACAAGCTGTGCGTCGAAACTTTCGGCGCACGGAGTGTCCAAGTGAAAGAGAGAAGTCTTTTTGGTCCTGAGCCTTCAGGGAACAGGAGGCAAGCTCTATCCAAGCCCTTGGAGAGCACTTTCACAGCCAGACAAGAGTTCAGCAAGGCAGCAGGCCAACAGCAAGGCAGCAGTCCTTTGTAGAAAGCAGACAGGTGAGTCCTTTGAGCAGCCAGGCAGTTCTTCTTGGCAGGATGTAGTTTCTGGTTCAGGTTTCTTCTCCAGAAAGTGTCTGATGAGGTAGGGCAGAGGCCCTGTTTTATACCCAAATGTGCCTTTGAAGTGGGGGAGACTTCAAAGAGTGGCTAAGAAGTGCACCAGGTCCCCTTTCAGTTCAATCCTGTCTGCCAGGGTCCCAGTAGGGGGTGTGGCAGTCCTTTGTGTGAGAGCAGGCCCTCCACCCTCCCAGCCCAGGAAGACCCATTCAAAATGCAGATGTATGCAAGTGAGGCTGAGTACCCTGTGTTTGGGGTGTATCTGAGTGAATGCACAAGGAGCTGTCAACCAAGCCCAGCCAGACGTGGATTGTAAGGCACAGAAGGATTTAAGTGCAAAGAAATGCTCACTTTCTAAAAGTGGCATTTCTAGAATAGTAATATTAAATCCGACTTCACCAGTCAGCAGGATTTTGTATTACCATTCTGGCCATACTAAATATGACCTTCCTGCTCCTTTCAGATCAGCAGCTGCCACTTCAACAGTGTATGAGGGCAGCCCCAATGTTAGCCTATGAAGGGAGCAGGCCTCACAGTAGTGTAAAAATGAATTTAGGAGTTTTACACTGCCAGGACATATAACTACACAGGTACATGTCCTGCCTTTTACCTACACAGCACCCTGCTCTAGGGGTTACCTAGGGCACACATTAAGGGTGACTTATATGTAGAAAAAGGGGAGTTCTATGCTTGGCAAGTACTTTTAAATGCCAAGTCGAGGTGGCAGTGAAACTGCACACACAGGCCTTGCAATGGCAGGCCTGAGACAAGGAAAAGGGGCTACTTAAGTGGGTGGCACAACCAGTGCTGCTGGCCCACTAGTAGCATTTAATTTACCAGCCCTATGCACATAAAGTGCACCTTACTAGGGACTTATAAGTAAATTAATAGTCCAATCAGGTATGATTCAAGGTTACCATGTTTTAAAGGAGAGAGCATATGCACTTTAGCACTGGTTAGCAGTGGTAAAGTGCGCAGAGTCTAAAAACCAGCAAAAACAGTGTCCACAAAGTGGAGGGAGGCAGGCAAAAAGTTAGGGGTGACTACCCTAAGGCTGTCAGGTCTAACATGTGTCCCCCCCAGGTGAAAGTGGGGAGAGCTACCCGACCTCCTGGGAGCTCTCATCGCTAAGGCGGAAGTACCTGGAGAGACCATCAGCATTGGCGTGGTCAACCCCTGGGCGATGTTCCACTGTAAAGTCCATCCCCTGTGGGGAAATGGACCACCTCAAGAGTTTTGGATTCTCACCCCTCATCTGCATGAGCCATCTGAGGGGTCTGTGGTCTGTCTGATCCCGGAAGTGAGTCCCAAACAGGTAGGGTCTTAGCTTCTTCAGTGCCCAGACCACAGCAAAAGCTTCTCTCTCAATAGCACTCCACCTCTGTTCCCGTGGTAATAGCCTTCTGCTAATAAAGACTACCGGTTGGTCTAGGCCCTCCTCATTTAGCTGTGCTAGAACTGCCCCTATGCCATGCTCTGAAGCGTCTGTCTGCACAATAAATTCCTGGGAGTAGTCAGGGGCCTTGAGCACGGGGCCGTGCACATGGCTTTCTTTAGGGCGTCAAAGGCTTTGTGACAAGCCTCTGTCCAATTCACCAACCTAGGTTGTTTCTTGGAAGTGAGTTCTGTCAAGGGTGACACAATGGTACCATAGCCCTTGACAAATCTGCGGTAGTATCCTGTGAGGCCTAAAAAGGCTCTCACCTCAGTCTGCGTTCGAAGTGGTTGCCAGGCCTTGATAGTTTCAATCTTGGCCTGGAGTGGCTGCACCTTGCCACCACCCACTAGGTGTCCCAAGTACACCACGGAACCCTGCCCAATCTGGCACTTACTAGCCTTGATGGTCAGGCCTGCCTGTTGCAGGGCCTGAAGCACCTCCTTGAGGTGAAGCAGGTGTTCCTCCCAGCTGGAACTGTAGACAGCTATGTCATCCAGGTAGGCTGCACAGAAGGCATCCTTGCCAGCTAGGACCCCGTTAACCAACCGTTGGAAGGTAGCGGGGCATTTTTCAATCCAAACGGCATCACCCGGAACTGGTAATGGCCATCAGGGGTTGAAAATAGGGATCTTTCCTTAGCCCCCTCAGTCAGGGCGATCTGCCAGTACCCTGAAGTAAGATCAAACGTACTCAGGAACTTGGCAGCGCCCAGCCTGTCAACGAGCTCATCCGCTCGGGGATGGGGTGAGCATCAGTCCGTGTGACTGAGTTGAGACCCCGGTAGTCCACACAGAACCGGAGTTCTGGCTTCGCACCTGGGGCAGTAGCCTTAGGGACCAACACCACTGGGCTGGCCCAGGGACTACTGGATTTCTCGATGACCCGTAGAGTCAACATCTTGGAGACCTCCTTCTTGATACTGGCCTTCACCTTATCCGACAACCTGTAAATTTTGTTCTTCACAGGGAGACTGTCACCGGTGTCAATATCATGAACACAGAGGTGGGTCAGTCCAGGAGTAAGGGAGAACAGGGGGGAGAACTGCTCCAATAGCTCATAGCAGTCTCCTTTCTGGTTTAGAGTCAGGGAGTCAGAAAGAATGACCCCGCTTACTGACCCATCACCTTCTTGGGCAGAGAGGAGGTCGGGGAGAGGTTCACTCTCCTCTTCCATTCCTTCATCTGTGACCAGAAGCATGTTGATCTCCGACCTCTCAAAATGAGCCTTTAGTCGGTTCACATGGAGCACCCTTAGGGGATTCCTAGGGGTTTGGAGGTCCACTAGGTAAGTGGCCTCCCCTTTCTGCTCCTTTATTTCAAATGGGCCAGACCAGCGGTCCTGGAGAGCTCTGGGCTCTACTGGCTCCATTACCCACACTTTGTCTCCAGGTTGAAACTCTACCAGGGTGGCCTTCTGGTCATACCAGTGTTTCATTACCTCTTGACTGGCCTCAAGGTTACTTTGGGCCTCTTTCCAGAAGCGGGTCATCTGGTTGCGGAGGGCCAACATGTAGCTGACCACGTCCTGAGGGGGTGCCTTTGGAGATTTCTCCAATCCCTCCTTGACAATGCTTAAGGGTCCCCTGACAGGGTACCCATAGAGAAGCTCAAAGGGACTGAACCCTACCCCCCTCTGGGGGACCTCTCTGTAAGCAAAGAGAAGGCATGGTAAGAGGACGTCCCACTTACGCATCATGGCCTCAGGGAGGCCACCAATCATGCCTTTCAGGGTCTTGTTGAATCTCTCCACAAGACCATTAGACTGGGGGTGATAGGGTGTGGTGAACTTGTAGGTTACACCACACGCATCCCACAGAGACTTCATGTATGCAGACATGAAGTTAGTGCCTCTGTCAGACACTATCTCCTTGGGGAATCCCACACGGGTAAATATCCCCATCAGAGTTCTGGTCACCACCGGTGCAGTTACGGTCCTCAGAGGGATTGCCTCTGGGTAACGGGTGGCATGGTCCACCAAAACCAGGATGAACCTGTTGCCTAAGGCAGTTTTGGGATCCAAGGGACCAACAATGTCGATGCCCACCCTCTCAAAGGGGGTGCCAATGACAGGAAGTGGAATCAGGGGGGTTTTGACCCTTTTTCCTGCTTTACCACTGGCCTGGCAGGTAGGACAAGATCTGCAGAACTTATCTGAGTGTGTCCTCATTTTGGGCCAATAAAAGTGGGTGACAAGCCTGTTAAAGGTCTTGCCTTGCCCCAAATGTCCTGCCAGGGGAATGTCGTGAGCCAGACCCAGTAGGAAGGTTCGGTAACATTGGGGGACCACCAGCGTCCGTGCTGCCCCAAAGGCCGGAACCTTAGGCTCACTGTAGAGGAGATCATTCTCCCAATATAGGTGGTGATCGCCAGAGGCGTCACCCGCTGCCTGGTTTGAGGCTTGTTTCCTCAGACCTTCCAGAGTGGGACATTCTTTCTGCGCCTTGCAGAATTCCTCCCTGGTGGGTCCACCCTGAACTTGCCAGCCAGCAAGCTCCGGTAAGTCACCTAGGGTGGCAATGTCTTCCCCAGTTGGCTCGGGAGCCTCCTCCTCAGGAGCCCCGTCAGCCACTGCGGGAACTTCTGGGGCCGGTTTCCTGCGCCCCTTGTCCCTCCTCTTGGCAGCTCTCTGGGCCATCGTTCCAGGCTCCAGACGCCCTTGACTTCCCTCTCGGTCAGCCATGGACCGAGTGGTCATGCAGACCCACTCAGGTAGCGCTAACATCTCCAGGTGAGACTTGAGCTCCACTTCTTTCCAAGCAGTATGCTCAAGATCATTGCCTAACAGACAATCTACAGGCATGGCAGGACTCACAGCTACTTTCAGAGTACCAGAGACCCCCCCCCCCACTCAAAGGGAACCAGAGCCACCAGTAGGTGACTCTCGCGATTGTCAGCGACTATGACCTGGTGGAATGTATTAGGCACTATCTGCTCTGCTGACACCAGCTGACTCTTGATAGTAGTCATACTGGCTCCTGTGTCACGCAGAGCCTCCACCTTCTGCCCATCAATGGTGACCCACTGCCGGTACTTGGAAGTATTTTTGGGCATGTGGACCTTGGGCACCATTTCTCCTTCTCCCAGAGACACTAGGGAAATCTCTACCTGTTCCCCAAAGCTATCTGGGTCCATCTCACCCCCGAGCGCTACACTAGTCAACCCAGGTGCCTGTCCGGTAGTGGACGGTGCCCTCTTGGGGCACTGGGGATCGCCTTTATAGTGACCATACTGGTAACACTCCATGCATTTGGGGTTAGATTTCCCTGACCTGTCATATGTCCCTGGCTTTTTCCCAAATTTGGAAAAGGAAGGGTTGCCACCCCCTCCCTGGGAATTCTTTTGGGGGCCTTTGGAGAGTTCCTTATCTGCAAGTTTATCTCCCCCCTCTTTCTTCTGTTGGGAACCCTGACCACCTTTGTGGGCGTCCCCCCCAGGTACCTTCTTGGACACTCTGGTGCTAACCCAGAGGTCCGCCTCCTCAGCAAGCTTCCTGGGATCAGTCAGCTTGCTATCCACTAAGTGCTGGCGCAACTCTGTATAAGTAGCATTAAGCATATGCTCTCTTAGAATCAAGTCATATAAACCTTTATAATCAGCTACTTTGTTGCCCCGCACCCATCCATTCAGTGCTGGAGAAGTCAAAGAAATCTACCCATGTTTGTGTGGTTTGTTTGGTGCTGTCCCTGAACCTCTGACGGTATCCCTCAGGGGTCAGCCCAAACTTGGCAAGTAAAGTGGCTTTCTGAAATGGGTATGTGTTTTGATCAGGTTGATCCAATGTGAGGAGTGTATCCCTCCCCAATGGCGGTACATAACCCCACATAGCTACCCCCCATTGCCCTTCAGGAACCTCATGAGCCCTTAGTGCAACTTCATAAGCAGCTAACCATTTATCTATGTCATCTCCCACCACAAAACTGGGCACCACATTTTGGGGTATACGAACCTTCTTTTCTCCAGCAGGTCCTGTCAGTATGCTGCCACCATTATTGCTGGATTCAGACTGTCTTGCCTTGATCTCCACCTCCTTGAGACTCAGTTCATGAGCCAACAATAGTTTCTTTTCAGCCAAAGCTCTCTCAGCCTCCACCTGTTTGGTTTCTCTTTCGGCTTCAATTTGTTTGGCTGCTCTTTCAGCCTCAGCTTGCTTGGCTTCTCTTTCTGCCCTTCTCTCCTCCTGTTGAGCCTCAATTTTCAGTTTTGCCATTTGCAATTGGAACTCCCTTTCTTCTCTCCTTTCCTCTGCGGTCAGGCTTTGCACAGAGACACTGCTCCCTGGTCTGGAAGGGGGCACAATTGCAGTGGTAACACCATCCACAGATAGTGAAAATCCCTCTGAGGGGCCATTTTCTGGCTCCTCTTCCTCATCATCCTCTAAATGGGCTTCTGCCCAGGCCCTCAGCGCCACTTGAAAGTCCTCCTTTCTGGAGGCCCCTTGGGTGGGTACCCTCAAAGCCCTGCAGAATCCTCTTAGTTGTTTGACCGTATGTGTATCCAACTGGACTAGGTCAAAGTCCCCTGTCTGAGACCCAGTCAGAGACATGTTGAGTGAGGATTTAGTTTTTGAAAATTGTCAGGAGAAAAAACGGATTTGCAAAAAGAGATAAAAACCAAGTTGACCTTCAACTGTGGGTAGGTAGTGAAATACTTAGCTACTGTATGTCACTGCACAAATACAAGTCCTATCCTCACCGCTGATCACCAATGTTAGAAATTTGGTTTTTGGTTGGCAGTCAGGTTACCCCCTGTCCAAGCAAAAGCCCTCACTCTAGTCAGGGTAAGTCACACACAATCCAAGATTATCCTGTGCCCACCCTCTGGTAGCTTGGCACGAGCAGTCAGGCTTAACTTAGAAGGCAATGTGTAAAGTATTTGTGCAATAAATCATACAATACCACCATATAGCACCACAAAAATACACCACACAGTATTTAGAAAAATATATAATATTTATCTGGATAATTGTAGGTCAAAAAGAATAACGTTTGCAATGGGAAATTGTAGGGATATCACTGAAAAGTGATATACAGTGTCTTAAGTCTTTAAAATATAAACAAAGTCTCTTTCAAGCACAAGTACCTGGTTTAGAGTGGAAAAATCTCCTCAGAGGGCCACAAAAGAAGAGGTGCGTGGAAAAAGGGTGTGTGCGTCGATTTCTCCCCAGCACACACGGACTTGCGTCGTTATTTTCCACGCGGGGAAGTCGGGCGTCGTTTTCCGGCGCGCGGACAGTCTCTTTTCGTGGATCGAGGGGATTACCAGATATCCCGGGTCTGTGCGTGGATTTTCCTGCTTGTTTTCCGGCTGCGCGTCGTTCTGCGGGGCTGCGCGTCGAAATTACGATCTCACGGCAGGCGTTGCGTCGATTTCTCCTCTAGAGGTCGGGCGGCGTTGTCCTTGCGAAGCCGTGCGTTGGATTTTCGATCGTCCCAAGAGCGTCGCGTCGATCAGCGTCGGTGTGCGCCGTTTTTCTCGACGCGGAACAAGCTGTGCGTCGAAATTTCCGCGCACGGAGCGTCCAAGTGAAAGAGAGAAGTCTTTTTGGTCCTGAGACTTCAGGGAACAGGAGGCAAGCTCTATCCAAGCCTTTGGAGAGCACTTTCACAGCCAGACAAGAGTTCAGCAAGGCAGCAGGCCAACAGCAAGGCAGTAGTCCTTTGTAGAAAGCAGACAGGTGAGTCCTTTGAGCAGCCAGGCAGTTCTTCTTGGCAGGATGTAGTTTCTGGTTCCGTTTTCTTCTCCAGCAAGTGTCTGATGAGGTAGGGCAGAGGCCCTGTTTTATGCCCAAATGTGCCTTTGAAGTGGGGGAGACTTCAAAGAGTGGCTAAGAAGTGCACCAGGTCCCCTTTCAGTTCAATCCTGTCTGCCAGGGTCCCAGTAGGGGGTGTGGCAGTCCTTTGTGTGAGAGCAGGCCCTCCACCCTCCCAGCCCAGGAAGACCCATTCAAAATGCAGATGTATGCAAGTGAGGCTGAGTACCCTGTGTTTGGGGTGTGTCTGAGTGAATGCACAAGGAGCTGTCAACCAAGCCCAGCCAGACGTGGATTGTAAGGCACAGAAGGATTTAAGTACAAAGAAATGCTCACTTTCTAAAAGTGGAATTTCTAGAATAGTAATATTAAATCCGACTTCACCAGTCAGCAGGATTTTGTATTACCATTCTGGCCATACTAAATATGACCTTCCTGCTCCTTTCAGATCAGCAGCTGCCACTTCAACAGTGTATGAGGGCAGCCCCAACGTTAGCCTATGAAGGGAGCAGGCCTCACAGTAGTGTAAAAACGAATTTAGGAGTTTTACACTACCACGACATATAACTACACAGGTACATGTCCTGCCTTTTACCTACACAGCACCCTGCTCTAGGGGTTACCTAGGGCACACATTAAGGGTGACTTATATGTAGAAAAAGGGGAGTTCTAGGCTTGGCAAGTACTTTTAAATGCCAAGTCGAGGTGGCAGTGAAACTGCACACACAGGCCTTGCAATGGCAGCCTGAGACAAGGAAAAGGGGCTACTTAAGTGGGTGGCACAACCAGTGCTGCTGGCCCACTAGTAGCATTTAATTTACCAGCCCTTTGCACATAAAGTGCGCCTTACTAGGGAGTTATAAGTAAATTAATAGTCCAATCAGGTATGATTCAAGGTTACCATGTTTTAAGGGAGAGAGCATATGCACTTTAGCACTGGTTAGCAGTGGTAAAGTGCGCAGAGTCTAAAAACCAGCAAAAACAGTGTCCACAAAGTGGAGGGAGGCAGGCAAAAAGTTAGGGGTGACTACCCTAAGGCTGTCAGGTCTAACAGAGTCCAGTCTATCTGTATCACAGGTGCATTGTCCAAGGGGGCATAGGAAGGGGAGCAATGTCAGTTCAAGGTGGACAGGGTAACAGAGTGGGACAGAAGGGTGACAATCAGGAGAGTCTTGGCAATGTTCTCTGTCTTCTGCCTGGATCGCAGGGACCATTTGCGGGGTGGTTCTCCTTCTACAGGGGGTGGGGTGCGGGTGGCCTGTTGGTCCTGTGGCGCTGCCTCCCGTACACTAGCGCTGGCAGAGGTGGAAGGCTGTTCCTCGGTTTGGCTAGTGTCAGGGGCCCTTTGTTGTGCCACTGCTTCCATCATGGTCTTGCCCATATCAGCCAGCACCCCTGCTATGGTGACCAGAATGGTGTAGATTTTGGTGAGGTCATTCCAGATCCCCATGTACTGTCCCTCCTGCAGCCGCTGGGTCTCCTGAAACTTGGCCAGTACTGTGTCCATGGTCTCTTGGGAATGGTGGTATGCTCCCATGATGTTTGAGAGTGCCTTGTGGAGCCTGTCCTCCACCTGTTGCACAGCAGTACTCCCAGCTTCCCTGTTGTCCTGTGCCTCTGTCCCCTGAACTGTGTGCCCACTGCCACTGACCCCAGGTCCCTGCTCGTCCTGGGTTTGCCTGGGTTCCCTGTAGTGGTGGACACACTACTGATTGACATGTCCTGGGGACAGTGCATGGGCCCCGTGGGTGGGTGCTGTGGTGGTGTTTCCTGAGGGGGAGGCTCTGTGGTGGGTTGGGACTGTGGCAGGGGAACCGACTGTCCAGAGCTCCCAGATGGGCCAGGCTGGTCATCCTGATCCAGGTGTGCAGAGCTGCTGTCATCACTGTAGGCCTCTTCTGTTGGGGGACAGGATGTAGCTGGCACCTCCTGTCCGGTGACTTTGGGTAGGGGTCCTGTTGGGATGCAAATGCATTGTTATTGTATGTGTGTGTGCCATCTTGTGCAATGGGTGTGTTTCCCTTATAGAATTGTGCTTTCCCTGTCGCCTTGGCCTTGTGAGATAGTTGCTTGTGTGGGGTGGATGAGTATCTCTAGTGTGCTTGCTGTGATGATGGGTGTCCATGCAGGTGTGTGATGTGGGTCCATGCATTGGTGTCACATGTGGGGCTTGGTATTGGGATGTGTGGGTTGTGCTATTGGGGTATATGTGAGGTGGTGAAGTGATCGGGGTGAGGGTAGGGGTAGGAGCTAATGACGGCATGCAGGTAGGGTGGGGGATATAGTAGTAAATATTTGGCTTACCAGAGTAAAGTCCTCCTGCTATGCCTGCGAGGCCCTCAGGATGCATGATCACCAAGACTTGCTCCTCCCATGTTGTTAGTTGTAGGGGAGGAGGTGGGGGTCCACCGCCAGTCCTCTGTACAGCAATCTAGTGTCTTGATACCACGGAATGCACCTTCCCCCGTAGGTCGTTCCACCTCTTCCTGATGTCATCCCTGGTTCTTGGATGCTGTCCCACTGCGTTTACCCTGTCGACGATTCACCGCCATAGTTCCATCTTCCTTGCAATGGATGTCTGCTGCACCTGTGATCCGAATAGCTGTGGCTCTACCCAGATGATTTTTTTTATTTTTTTTTGTCCTCATTCATCCCAAGCACCAGGTCTTTTTCCTTCGCTCTTATACCGAACCGTGCTGCTTGGCTGGGGGAGGAAAAGGAGCCTCCCTCTTTCTCTCTCACCAAATCCTCCTCACGATGAAAGAAAAGGAGGAAAAATTGAGAGACCAAAGGGAAGAAATAATCATCTGACAAAATTTTTATGCATTTACCAATAGTGCATCCAGCTAGGCTTTAAAAGGACTAAACCATAAATGAGCAGCATCCCTCAAAAGTTTAAGCTTGATTTTTTTGAAGAATTTGGGATTCCCAAATTTGAACAAATAATGGTTTAACCCCTCCCTTACTTGTGCTAACAAAGCCTTGAACATACAACTCAAGTCTGTGGTACCTAAAGAAGAGCCCAATATCCTGACATTCTTAAGTTGAAACACCCAACCATACACTAGCAAATCCGGTAATGCTAATCCACCTTTTTCCCTTTTCCTCTGCAGCTTTTTGCAAGAAATCCCCACTCCCTTCTGTGCCCAGATAAATTAATTTATTTCTTGCTGAAATTTGGCAATCAAAACTTTATCAAACAGCAAGGGAATTGTGTGGTATAAGAAAGTAACTTTAGGTAAAATTATAATTTTGACTAAATTAATTCTACCCAAAATTGATAAAGGTAAATACATCCAATTTTTCATAAGCTTACAGCACTCCCTTATTAACAAGCTGAAATTCACCTCTGCTATTTGCTCAATGTCTTGGAGTATCCTAATACCAAGATGCCTCATTTAGTTTTTACTCGTCCGATTCCCCATACTATGCTTCTATGCCATTATTACTGTCTTATCAGCATTTATCTAATAACCCGATACCTTACCGAAATTATTAATTTTATCCAAAACAGCTGGTAAAGCTGTCTGTAAATCCGATGTGCAAACTAACAAATCATCTGCATAAAGGGAGGCTTTTTTCTCCCAATCTCCATATACAAAGGAATGAATTTTCTGCTCCTGTCTAATTCTTCTAGCAAGAAGTTCAATATATAAGTTGAACAATAGTGGAGAAAGTGGGCATCCCTGTCTTGTACCCCTAAATATTTGGAGCAGAGGGGTCAAACTTCCATTTACCAGAACCCTAGCCGCAGGTTTCGAATAAATTAAACGCATCGCCTGACAAAAATTATCCCCAAAACCGTATTCTTTTGAAATATTAAAAAGAAAGACCCAATTCACCCTATCAAATGCTTTTGCAGCATCTAACATTATTGCAGCTTAAGGAAGACTAAATGAAGTGGTGATATCAATTGTCCCTATTAAACTCCCTGTCAACTCGTGTAAATACCTCCCCTTCATAAATCCTTTCTGGTCCTTATGTATGAGACCACCCACCACTTTGTTTAGTCGCTCTACCAGTACCTTATCAAAAACTTTGTAATAAGCATTCAATAAAGAAATAGGTCTGTATGACTCACACCTAACTATACTTTTGCCTGGCTTCAAAACCACCATGATTATAGCGCTATTCCATTATTCAGGTAGTGCCTCCCCCTTATCGTATATCTCCACGAACAAAGCCAACATTATCAGGACCATAGCATCCCTTAACATTTGATATAATTCAATTGGAATACCATCAGGGCCCGCAGCTTTCCCCCCATGCATGACATAATTGCTGACTTAATCTCTTCCATCGTAAATTTCTGATTCTCTGTGCCTGAAATTTTAGGAAGTGTATCCGCCGCCAACTACCTTTGAACCTCTTAGTTTGTTACCATAGTGTCCTCTTTGTATAGATCAGAAAAAAAAAGATTGAAAAACCTCTCTAATATCATGGGAACTAGACTGTCTCTAACCCTTTTGATTAAGGATCTCTCGGATTCCATTTCTTGTCCTATCCATCCTAACTTTCCAGGCCAACAGTTTACTGGGATTCTCTCCATATTCTAAATGAGCCAGCTTACTGACATCCCATTGTTTTTTTTAACCAAGACTATAATAACGCCTCTAGTTGCAATTTCAGATGAGACCTCCTAGCCTCTAACTGCTCTAAGGATTCTAAGCCACCCGTCTCGACGCAATCACACTCATTCAGTTTACTTTCCAACACCTTCATTTCCAACCTATACTTCTTATCCCTTAAAACAGTGAGACTCGTAATTTTGCCTCTTAGAAAGGCTTTAAACGCATCCCAAACCATGCTTATTGAAGCAGAACCGATGTTAAACGTAAAAAATTCATCTGGTTCTATAAACAATTGAGACTTCACCTCCTCCTTCAATAATAATGCTCGATCCAATGTCCACCTTCTCATCGCTCTTTTGGTGTTGAGATTGAATGTTATAACAATGGCAGAATGATCTGACAAATGTGCGGCCTTATATTCTAAATTATCAACCATATCTTCCAATTCTCGATCTAGCAAAAACATTATCTATTCTAGATGCATGACCATACTTCTTATTCTTGAAGGAGAAGACCCGTTGTGTACCAGCTCTTACTCTCCAAATATCCCGCAGGCCCAATTCTCTCATCCTGGATTAAAAAAAAATCTGAGATTTTAATATGATTGCGGACCTAGAACTTTGAGACCTATCCAAATCATTATCCAAAAAAACATTAAAATCCCCCCCCCCCATAACTATTGGGTCCATAAAATTGAGGAGATGCAGGAACATTCCTTTCATTGGTTCTAAATCATCCGAGTTTGGGCCATAAAAACCAACCACTGTTAACACTACTCCTCGGATCTGAAGTCTAATTATAACCCAAGGACCCTTACTATCCAGAGCAGTTTTTAACACAACCGCATTAAGTTGCTATTTGATAACTATGGCCACCCCCCTAATATTAGTAATATTCTCAGTGAAAACCACCTGTCTGACCCCCCGCTGAGAATTAAATAACTTAGAACTTTCAGGCCCTGTCAAATGAGTCTCCTGCAAAATATAAATATGTGCTGGATAGTCCTTCAAAGATTGCAGAATTCTATTTCTCCTGCCATGTAATCTTAGCCCATTTACATTCCGTGTCATAATATGAAGGAGACTACTGTCCCTACCCGGTTTCTCTTCAATATCACCTATCTCTACCTAATCTTAAGTTCAACTCCGCTATACCCTGGTGAATCTGGGGTGAAAGAGGTTTCCCTTTTATATATTTTTTTCCTTTTTTCCAAATGCTCCCCACCTTGTGCTCACCTGCCACCCCATTGTGGCCCTCCTCTCCTCTCACCCCTCGGGGAACCCATCCCTGATTCATATGGACAAGTTGGTGAAGCCCTAAATATGGAGCACCATCAAGAGGAAACCGACCAGAGGGACATTGAGAGGGGGGTACTACCCCATCTTTCAAGGTGTTCCACATCTGATTGACTCTAGCAAATTATCCGCTGTTTTTATGTCTCTTAAATTGTGCATCTTATTATTATACATCACTTGCAAAGTAGCTGGGAATTTGAGTTGTGCTGACGCACCCAACTTCTTAAAATCCTCAATGCGAATACCCAATTCCCACTGCCTACTAAGAGTTGCGCTAGCAAGGTCCGACCTAAATTCAAAGGAAAAACCATCTCCTCTTAGTGATTTCTGTTTTAGGGCCTGCAACAAGATTTTCTCTTTTAAAGCATAGGTCAGAAAATTAATCAATATCTTCTGAGGTTTCTTCCTGGCAGGATCTCTCCTAAATGGTTCCCTATGTACCCTCTCTATGTCCGCCGCGATCTCCCTTTCAGATTCTTCCAACTGTAGGGATTTCTTGATAAGTGAGGCGCAGAGCATCTTAATATTATCCCCTTCCTGTCCCTCCGGTATATTAAGCATTCTCAGGTTATTTCTCCTAGCCGTATTCTCAATCCACTCCAACTTATCGCGTAAGTCCTGCTCCGAGTCCCTCGACTTCCGCAGATCCTGTTTAATCAATACTACTTCTTCCCGTAAAGTTTCCATTATATCGTCCAGAAGCTGCATTCTTTTTGCCAACAAGTCAAATTTACTCTCCAATGCCTCACATATCTCCTTTATGCTGGCCTGGTTTGCCTCAGACACTGAGAAACCTCTTTTGATCTCTCCAGTCAGTTTCACAATCATCTCTTCCATTGGAGAGAGACAAACAGCCCCCCCTTTCCTCCGTCCTTGACATCTGCAGAGCACCCAACCCAGCATTATCATTTCCCGTTAGCACTTGGGAAGGCTCACCAGTCCGATCCTTCTGTAGATTATGATCCACCACTGCATCCGAACACTGATCTTTTTCCCCTCCGTCATTTTCGCCTGCCGTTCCCACACTCCCTTCAATCGGGACCACCTCCATCCTTACATTCACAGCGGGCTGCGCCCCTTCCTCTAGGCCCATAAGCCTTGAACAGTCATCTTAAGCCAGTAACGGGAGAATTTTAAAGTAGGACCGCAACGAGGGGTCTACCCGGATGATTTCCTCCACCATGACCCTTGGCTCCTCCTCTGAAAACCTGGGGTGTCTTTGAGGTGCCATGATGTGGTGTGAGTGATATGTGTGAGGTGATGTTTGGGGTGATGTGTTGTGATGTATAATGTGATATGCGTGGATGGTGTATGAGTGATGGTGTTCTGTGCCTCTGAGTGAAGGTGTGCTCTTTGCTTTTCTCTCTTTGATTGTTCTATTTTGTTTGTGGAAAGGGTTGTGGGTAATGTGGGGGTGTGTTTTATAGTGGTATAAGTGTGAGGGTGTGGTATGTGTATGTGTGTCAGGTGTGTGTGTATTTCGAATTGTCCAATGTGGTGTTGTTTTGTTTGAGTGTGTGCATTTTGAGCGCAGCGGTGTTAACCACCAATGGTTTACTGTGGTTGAAAGACCTCTGCGTTGATTCGTGGGTCATGATACTGTGGGCTTGTTCCTGTTGGCGTGACGGTATGGGTTTTGCTATCGCCAGTTTATCACTGACTTTTGGTGTGGAGGACTTGTGTGGGTGTCTGTATTGTGGCAGTATTCTCTGTGTGGGTCATAATACCCGTGGCGGTTTACCACCGTCAGCACGGTGGTAGGCGGCATTTACCGCCAAGGGTGTAATGATGGCCTCAGTGTCATTGAATGTTCCTATTTCGAAGTAAGAGTCATCCGTGTGAAACCTTCAAAATAATCAGTGTCCTGTATTTTATTTGTTGCCACAGAGGTCACCAGTACTTGAGGCAAAAGATACTCTAGAATGGGGGCTAGGTACTCTAGAACTGAGGCCAGGTACTCAAGAACAGAGGTGCTAGCAAGGTCTTTCAGCCAGAAATGCAGGCGAGAAGGTGACAGTTAATAGAGATACTCTCAAGAGATGTCCTATGTCTCCAATATTATCAGATTGAGAAGGTGGCAATTAATAGAGATACTCCCAAGGGATGTCCTATGTACCCAATATAATTTACAATCTTCATTGAATCCCTGGCTTTCCCTTCACAAGGATGATTTAATTTGTCCTCCTCTGGCAGGTATCTCAAAATTTTATTTTTTTGCTGATGATACCATATTCTATTTATCTGCTGGCCATGTCAATATTCAAACGACACTAGATAAGATCTATAAGTTTACCAAAGTAAGTGGGTATAAAATCCATCTCTCTAAATCTGTAATCCTTCTGTTTAATGTTAGTGAGTGGGATCTTCTGGGCCAATTTGGAGGTCAAGTTTATCCTACAAGCCCAATTCGATATTTAGGTCTTTAAGTCATTTTTATCTGATTTATCTTTCATAATCTATACTTCCATAGTAAATAGGGTTTTATAGCTTTTGTCTCAATGGCAGTCAGATGTACAATTTTTCAATGGCAGGTGGGTATAAAATCAATCACTCTAAATCAGAAATACTTCTATTTAATGTTAGTGAGGGGCATCCTCTAGGTCAATTTAGAGGTCAAGTTAATCCTACATGTCCAATTCAATATTCAAGTATTTCTGTCACTTTTTTCTGATTTATTTTTCTTGAGCTATACTTCCATGCTAAACAGGGTTCAACAACTTTTTTCTCAATTAATGTTTTCATTAATAGGTACAGTTTCATTGGTTAAAATGTTGATCCTACCACTTCTCTTACTTTAATTTTCTATTTTTCCAATTAAAGTAAATCAGTTCTATTTTTAGGAACTTGATACAATGATAAGAACTTTATTTAGAGAGGCAAACTTTCTTGTATTCAAATACAAAGTCTGCAGCTAAATAAGGAGCATGGGGGTTTAGCTCTGCCTCATTTTAGACTATACTATTATTTATTTTTTCCTAGATCATCTTGCATGGGGAGGGGAGAGGTACAGAACGGGAAGGCAAAATATAGTATGAGGACTGTGGGATGGGAAGGAGGAGAGGTGCGGAGGGGGTGGTGGCAGGGGGAGCCAGGTTGGTGGCTGGTGCTAGGCCTACCAATATCAGGTGGGTGAGGATGGCCAGTTGATGTGGAGCCTGAGGGAAGAGGGAAACGGAAGAGATGAACTGGACTGGTCTAAAGCCAGGAGCAAAGACCTGCGCGAGAACTGGGGACTATAGATTGTGGGTCAAAACCTGAGAGTGTGGGCATTCTGGAGAGGCCCAGGAGCAGGTGAGAGAACAGGGTATAAGGAGCCAGGATTTTTTGATAGTGCCAAGCTAAGAATATATATACCTGAAGCACGGCTTGTTTTAAGTGTTTTATCTGCAGAGCAACACAGGGGGAAAAAGTAGAAGCTATACATAAAAAGTGAGTAAAAAGTAAGCTCTAATGTAGTTAGAGAATGTAAGTTCTGTTAAGTGAATATTATCAGATTATAAATTGATTAATGTGTATTTGTTCTTTGTGGCAAAGTACAAGCGGGTGCACATGGCTGTATGGAGGACACGTTTGTCAATTTAAAGCAGAGGGAGAGGAAGGACAGAGGTAGCAGTAATTTAACTCCCAAAACATGGGAAGTCTCACTTTGCTTGGATATTGTTTTTTTAGTTCTGTGAGTGTAACGTAATGCAGCCACCTGTCTGGTACATTTTTTTTAGGTCTTCCCCAAAGACAGCGTTAGCTTTGTTAGATCCCCATTTCCCAAAAAAGTTCATACAAAAATACATACATATATAGATGCTCTTAATTAACAATCCTTCATCATTAGCTCATTCAAATGTCACTCCAATAATGCTGTCTCCCACCACAGCACAAAGTATAGTGTCAATGGGCCTGCCCACGTCAGTCATTGGATGTGTTCTCCTTGAGCAATTGCATTTAACCCATGCACATGTATACACACACGTAAAAATAGTATCTCAAGAACAGAACTTTGTAGTCACTTGTAATTCCCAGTGATTTCTAGTCCCTATGTACAATAGGTTGTCATTCACTATTTCCAGAATGCTTGAGACATATATTGTACATTTCAGGGTTGACTCGTCATTATCAACCTGCTTTGGTATGTTTATTTATCATTTAGAAAAGCAACAACATTGCATTAGAGTAGCAAGAGTGTATATGAACATTTCTAGGTTGAAGCTACACACCCTCACCTTTATGAAAAGCTTTTTAAGCAATTGTATCTGAGTTGGCAGGGACCTCTAGTAATGACTTGAAGCAACTACAGCAGCTTTGTGACCCTTCTTTTCGATACACTGGTGTTGGAGTTACATATATTCATATTATGCAAACATTCCAAGATGTTAGAGTTGTTCTGAAATAGTTGTGCAGTGGCAATTCTCCATTTGGGTGCACATCCTATTCCATAGAAAGAAAGGAAAGTTTTACGGTGGAAGTCAGTCCATGCAAATCTTGCAGCACTTAATATGTTCTTTGCACTCATTTGAGGTAAATGGTTCCCTATGTGCAAAGCAGTGCTGTATTTATTAACGCAAGTAGTCAAAGTTGTGTGCCTCTTGCAGAACTCATCCTTCAAAAATAAAAGTATACACCCAGGAAGAGCTATGACATCATTCATTATACTCTTCTGGGAGGGCCACTGTTGGTAGAATAAAGCAACAAGTTTTCCATCTCCATTTCACTCTTCACTGAGGAATTCTGTTGGTAGTATAGAGCAACCACATATTTCCTTCTCCATCTCAAGTGGCCTTTTCTGTGAGAACCTCTGTTAGTAGTATAGGTTACCAGCAGCTTTACATTTCCATTGTTCACTTCTGTAAGGAGCTCTGTTAGTAGTAGAGTGGAACAAGTTTCCATTTACATTGTGCTGGTAGTGTAGAGTAACAGTAGCTCTCAATCTCCATTGTACTTTTCTATGAGGACTTCTGTTGGTAGTATAAAGCATCTTCAGCTTTCAAGTGCCCTTATGTTTTTGTCTGAAGACAACTGTTTGCAGTACAGTAAGGCAAACTTCCTTTCTCTATTGTCCTCTCCTGTGAGGACATCTGTAGGCTGCATAGTGACACTTCAGCCTTTCAGCACTTGTCTAAGACTGTGGAAATGTCAACAAACATGCAGGGTAGTGCTGTATGCATTTCCTTAAGCTGTAATCTTTGTCTCTGTGCCCTCATGCCTTTGTTTTGTATGGTGCCGGTATGGCTTTGCACTTATACAGAACTGTAGAAATTACACAGCTCACTCTTCCTAAGCCTTGGGGGAACAGGGTTAGAAGGCCAGATGTATTTTCTCTTTTAGGTTTGGTAATGCGAGCCCTGTAAGTGGATTCATAATTGATTACAAATAACAGAATGCAGAGAAAAATGTGAATTGGATAACCCATTTGGGGTTCAGCCAGGGACACCAGTGACACTCTGAAAATGGTGCCATCCTCTGAATTGTGTTTCCTCCCCTGCCCTCCTTTGCATCAATCTTTTGAGAGAGTCTGCTTAGGACAGCTCTGGTTCTCTCCCGCTCTACATAATAAATGTATGTGAGCAAACCTTTTTCTGTTAAGTGCAACTGCAAACGTCTATCTTCTGTGAGTATATCTGTCTATAGCATAGCGCAGCTACAGCATTCCAGCTCTGTGAGGTCATCTTTTGGCTCTATACTACAACTCCAGCTTTCCAGCATTTATGTTCTCCTTAGAGGCCATCTGTTGGCTGTAAAGTAAAACTTCAGCTTTCCTAGTCTGAACGTTGTTGCCGGTAGCAACCTCATGGCACTCCAGATAGAAGGAGGAGTGGCCTTTTACGTCTTTGGATTGTGCGGAGACTCATGTTTCCTAGTCTGCTGATGACAAAATCAAACAAAAAATTATTGTTGCAGTGCAAAGCAAAAAACAAAAGCTTGGTGTCCACAATCCATGAATGCAATAAAGAATTAAGGCCCTCATTACAACCCTGGCGGTGGGTGATAAAGTGGCAGTAACACTGCCAACAGGCTGGTGGTAATAAATATGAAATTATGACCATTGCGGAAACTGCTCAGACAGACAGCCACTTTAACACACCGACCGCCAGGGCGAAACCAACAGGCGCAACAGCAGTAACCACCTACAGCCAGGCGGAAGACAATGTTCCACCCAATGTATTATGACACACCAATCTGCCACCTTTTCCGGGGTGGTACCAATGACATCAAAAGCCTGGAAGAAACAAATCTCAGAAGTCAAAGGACACACCTGTGGAGACTCAGGGAAGAACCACGCCACCATGGAGCCCGAGTTGCATGTGTTCCCCATGCTCATCTACCTTCTGCTCCATTACGAACACCAACGCTGGTGAAGACGACCACAGTGAGTACTGCCCCCTGGCACACGGGGGGGAGGAAAAAGAGAGTGACACACACACGCAACCCCCCACCCCCAACACCATGCACACAAACAGATGCAGTAACATTACATATTCACCCGTACCCCTCGGGAATAATGCAAGGACAAAAGGAATTGATTGAAGTGAGTGTAATAAGATAAAATAGTATAAATATGTGCATCCAAATCAAAAAGTATATACATATTTACAAATGTTGGGACGCTGCCCAGTCCTCAATGTCCATGGACCACAGGGCCACATCACATAGTCCAAAGCCCCCACCTTACTCCTGCAACGCCACGGAGAGAACACTGCAGGGGCATCAGGTCGAAAATAGCCACGCACCTCAGGGGGACGGGGAATGGGGGGGCACCTCAGCCGGTAGATGGTACAACGCCACTTGTCCTGGAGGGGGCAACATGCCCTGTGCTTGATCCTGGGGAGTGCAAGGCCACAGTCTCTCAGGTGGGTGATTTTCCCACTGCTTGGTCCTGGGGAGTGGAAGGCCATAGTCTTTCAAGTGGGTGATTTGCCCACTGCTTAGTCCTGGAGTGTGCAAGGCCACAGTCTTTCAAGTGGGTGATTTGCCCACTGCTTGGTCCTGGGGAGTGTAAGGCCACAGTCTCTCAAGTGGGTGATTTGCCCACTGCATGGTCCGGGGGAGTGCAAGGGCACAGCTTCTCAAGTGGGTGACTTCTTCCATTGATTCTGGAGGGGGCATTGTGCCCAGTGAGCTTCATCCTGTGGAGGATGGGGTAAGTGGATGGCTTCTCCACTGGTTCTGGAGGGGGTATTGTGCCCAGTGATGCAGATCTTAGGGAGTGCAAGGACACAGTCTCTCACCTGGGTGTCAGACCCACAGGATTTGCATGGGCCAGGCCTCACAACACCCCATGGATGCAGGACGACACACTGTCCGCCGGCTGTGACAGCTGCTGAGTGGTGGCAGTGGTGCTGCTAATGGTGGAGGTGGCAGTGGTGGGGGGAGGCTCCAGCCCTTCCCCTGCAGCCTTGCATGGCTGCCCACTTGGGCTGCTGCTGCTGGCAGTGGTTCTGGTGGTGGTGCTGGCAGTGGTGGGGGAAGGCTCCAGCCCTTCCCCTGCAGCCTCGGACAGCTGCCCACTGGGGCTGCTGGCAGTGCTAGTGGTGGTGCTGCTGGTGTTGCTGGTGGCGGCGCTGGTGGCGGTGCTGGTGGCAATGCTGGTAGTGGTGGGGGAGGCTCCAGCCCATCCCCTGCAGCCTCGGATGGATGAACCACCATGGTTGGTGGTGGGGGCTCCGTCTGAGTCCCAGCACCAGGCCTCTTGTCCTTACTGCCTGCTGGTGCAGGCCCCTTGCCCTTCCTGCCAGCAGCTGGGGATGGCTCCTTGCTCATTTTGGCAGCAGCTGGGGACTGCTCCTTGCCCTTCCTTTTAGCAGCTGGGGGTACCTCCTTGCCCTTCCTTGCAGCAGCTGGGGGTGCCTCTATACCCTTCCTTGCAGCAGCTGGAGGTGCCTCCTTACCCTTCCTTGCAGCACTTGGTGCAGGCACCCTTTCAGTGTGGCTGCCTGGTGCCTGGTATCCTCTCCCACCTGGAGTAGCTGTGGACACTACTGTGCCCGCGGACTGGGTGGCTGAGGTGATTGCCTGGGTTTTGACCACCCTGGCCTGCCGTGAGGGATGGGGGAGGGCAAGGGAAGAGGTCTGTGTTGGAAAGGTAAAGCTTCATTGGGACATTGGGGTGGGAAGAGGGAGTTGGTTTGGGAGTGGAGGAAGCGGGAGTAGTTGTAGGAGGTGTCAGTCTGCTATGTTTGGGTGCAGGTGCATGGGCTGGATGCTGTTGTGAGGTGGATGGCTGTTGGGTGTCTGAGTGCTTGTGTTTGTGTAGTTTGGGAGGAGGGAGCACAGGCACAGTGGGAGAGGACACAGGGGACATGTGCATGGATGTAGGGGTGGTGACTGCCAGTGAGGGGCGTGTACTAATAGGTGTGCTGGTGATGGTGGTAGTGGATGAGGATGTAGTGCATGGAGGTGTGAGTGGAGATGCAACTGGGAGGGAGGTGGATGAGGAGGAGGAGGAGGAGGAGGAGGGGGCCACAGTGGAGGCAGTGGATGTGAATGTCTGCTTCTGGATGGTGTTTGTGTGAATGGCTGTGGGATGAAGTGTGGTGCTTGTGTTTGCCATGTCCACTCTTTTGTGTTGTGCTGAGTGCTTGCTGGTCTGACTGTGTGCTTGGGACAGGTTGGAGTTGAGGGGAATGGGATGGGGAAGAGGAAGTTGGAGGGGGAGGGTGGAAACAGGGACAATGGCTGCCATCAGAGAGGAGGCCAGAGCCTGGAGTGATCTATGTTGGGCCACCAAGCCAGTGTGAATGTCCTCCAGGAATGCATTGGTTGGTTGCATTTGGGCTGCCAGCCCCTGGATGGCATTCACAATGGTTGACTGCCCAACAGAGATGGATTGCTGGAGGTCAATAGCCTCCTCATTCAGGGCAGCAGGGCTAACTGGGGCAGGGGCTGAGGTGCCTGGGGCGAAGGAGATGCCCACCCTCCTGGGTAAGTGGGCACAGGAAACACGCTGAGGGGCTGCTGGGAGTGCGGTGCTGGTATGGGGGTGGCGGCTGTAGCTGGGTTGGGCACAGAAGTGACCGCCACCACCAGGGAGCTCCCATCGGACGAGGTATCCGTGTCCTAACTGTCCCCTCCTGTCTCCGCCGTGGTGCTCCCCTCGCCCTCCGTCCCACTGGTGACCTCACCGTTTGGTGGATTTGGCCTCCTGGGTCCTGTGGGATGCAGATCCCTCCGTCGCCGGTGCCCCTGCTCCTCCGCCAGATGATGCTAATGCACATAAGGACAGGATGACAAAACAAAAAGGGGGGAGAAGAGACAAAGGATACACTTGGTCAGTGGCTACACCAACACCACCGTTGGCGTACACAACACACTCACACACAGGGAACAGCCCTACGCACTAGGCAATGCACTACCAGTCACAATGCTAGTCACCAGCCCATGGATAGGGACACCTAATGCAAATTGTAGCATACCTGAGACCCACAGACCACTGCCCAGTAGTGGATGCCTACTAGCTTGGTAGGTGTACTTTCACATCAGAACCCTTCCCTACATGGCACCTACCCTGCAATGCCAGGCCTGGCCTAGGGGCTCCCACAGGGCTCTCACCCCCCACCCGGATACCACCCCACCAGGAGTAAGTTGTAATGATGGGCACTGTACTCACCCCCTTATGGCTGTTTTGATGCCCCCAAGCGCCCATCTAGCTCCGGATAGGCCACCGCCAGTATGCGGGCTATCAGGGGGGTCAGGGTTCAACGGGAACCCCTTCCTTGTTGGGAGGCCATCCCCCGCTGGGCCTCTGCCGTCTTCTGTGCCCAGCATCTCAGGTCCTCCCACCTTTTCCAACAGTGGGTGCTCCGAAAACCGTAGATCCCCAGGGTTAGCATGTCCTTGGCGATGGCACGCCATAAACCCTTCTTTTGATGGGCGCTTACCTGCAGGGAAATAGACACAGGGAAAGGTATTAGTCCGACCGTCCTGCTGGTTACACTCATGGCCCACCATGCCCCTTCCCATACCCATTAGCACATACATGGCCCACCATACATGCTGCACGCTGCCCAGGGCCCATCCACCAACCCCTCCCCCCCCCACACAAGCCCTTCACACACAGCACTACATGCATTCACGCCCCATGCATCGTGCTCACAGTGTACTCACCTGTTGGTCTGGAGGCCCATACAGCAGTTGGTACTAGGGTAGGACCCCATCCACTAGTCTCTCCAACTCCGCTGAGGTGAAGGCAGGGGCCCTTTCCCCAGTGACACGAGCCATGGTCGGTTTCAGACACAGGTCACAGCAGCACTTGCAGTGTAGGTCCTCTCCTGTTGAAGGTCAGGTAGCAAGTGAGTGCACAGCTAGAAAATGGCGGTCACGTCTGCGGCAGTGCGTACCGTCACTGCCGGCGTACATCACCATTGGCCACTGTACCCCATAGGGCTTAAAGATAACCAATGAGGAGTTGCACAGCGGTTCTCGACTGCCTCCTGCAACGGCGCACAATGTCAGCAGAATTACCTCATTTCCACCTGTCCCTCCATACAGGACAGACGTGCGCCATTTCTGGGGGGTGCAGGCCATGGATCCTAACTATGTCATAGTACACAAATGCACCATTTGGTCATCTCCAATAAATTACTGTTACAATCACAACATGCATTGAACAGTAATCGTTGGAATGTAGAGATAAGGACCAGCTGCTCACTCTTTTGCCTCCTAGATTGCAACCACGTCGGATGAATAGGAGATGGCGACACCCCCCATGTACAGACCCCTGGTGGACTTGGCAACAATCGAGGACAGGCACATCATCCTCACCTATAGAATTGACAGGGCCACAATCATGGAGCTGTGTTCCCAACTGGAGCCTGACCTAATCTCAGCTATCCGTCACCCCACCAGGGCAAGTGCTATCAGTGCTCCATTTCCTGGCAACTGGCTCTTTCCAAATGACAGTGGGCTTGGCAGCAGGAATGGCACAGCCCATGTTCTCAATAGTGCTAACAAGAGTGTTGTCTGCCCTGATTAAACATGTGCAGCTACAGCGTTTTCCCCCAGGTGGAGGATTTGGCCACAGTAAAAGCTGATTTCTATGCAATGGGACATATCCCCAACTTTATTGGTGCTATTGATGGAACACATATTGCATTTGTCCCCCTCCCTGGCGAAATGAACAGGTGTTCAGAAATTAAAAGAACTTTCATTCCATGAATGTGCAGATGGTGTGTCTGGCAGACCAGTACATCTCCTACATCAATGCAAAGTTTTCCTGGGTCAGTGCATGATGCTTTTATCTTGAGGAACAGCAGCATCCCAAATGTGATGGCCCAACTCCAGAGGCACAGGGTGTGGCTAATAAGTGAGCCCTGGTTACCACCCAGTATATGTTGGTGTATGGTGTGGGCCCTGAGGGTTAGTGTGTGGCTAACAGTTGTCCCTCGATATTTGCAGGTGACTCTGCTTACCCCAACCTATCATGGCTACTGACCCCTGTGAGGAATGCCAGGACAAGGGCAGAGGAACGTTACAATGAGGCACATGGGTGAACAAGAAGGATTATAGAGAGGACCTTTGGCCCCCTGAAGGCCAGGTTCCGTTGCCTTCATCTAACAGGTGGAGCCCTGTGCTACTCACCCAAGAAGGTCTGCCAGATCATTGTGGCATGCTGTATGTTGCACAACCTTGCTTTGTGTCGCCATGTGCCTTTTCTGCAGGAGGAAGCGGATGGAGATGGCCGTGTGGCAGCAGTGGATCCTGTGGACAGTGAAGTTGAGGGGGCAGCGGATGAGGATGAGGACAACAGAAGAGCAATTACACATCAATACTTCCAATGAGACACAGGTAAGACAGTGTTGATACACATATAGTTGACAGTTTGATGTGTGGCATTGTCACTGGCAGGCTGTGTATTCCTACTTCTATGCCCACTCACTGTACCCTTTGGCATCTCTTTTTGCAGATGTTGGTTCCCCACTATTGCTCCTGGTGTGTTCAGTGCTGTTAACTACAGGTCTTTCCAATGTAAACATTACTGTACAGTTGAATTGCAATGTTTAAACCGTGTTAAACAATTACAAACTTGAATCATTTGACATACTCCATAAATGTATTTTTTCAAAGGGTGTTTATTTAGGCTCTAAGAAGTAGAGGGGCAAGTGCAATGGGCTGGGGTGATGATGGGGGAAAGTCCAGGTTAGAGTCCAGTCTATTTGTATCACAGGTGCATTGCCAAGGGGGCATAGGAAGGGGAGCAATGGCAGTTCAAGGTGGACAGGGTCACAGAGTGGGACACAAGGGTGACATTCAGGAGAGTCTTATTTCCTGTAGGGGTCTTGGCTATAGTCTCTGGCTTCTGCCTGGATTTCAGGGAATGTTTGAGGGGTGGTTCTCCTACTGCACGGGGGCTGGTGGCCTGTTGTTCCTGTGGCGGGCCACCTGTCCACTTACGTCAGCAGAACGTGGAGGGCTGTTCATCAGTGTGGCTAGTGTCAGGTACCCGCTGGTGTGCCACTGCCTCCCTCATCGTGTTGGCCATGTCTGCCAGCACCCCTGCAATGGAGACCAGGGTGGTGTTGATGTCCTTCAAGTCCTCCCTGATCCACAGGTACTGTCCCTCCTGCAGCGGCATGTTCTCCTGCAATTTGTCCAGTATCTGGCCCAGCGTATCCTGGTAATGGTGGTATGCTCCCAGGATCTCGTTGAGTGCCTCCTGGAGAGTTGGCTCCCTGGGCCTGCCCTCCCCGTCACACTGCAGTCCTCCCAGCTTCCCTGTTGTCCTGTGCCTCTGTCCCCTGAACTGTGTGCCCACTGCCCCTGACCCTAGGTCCCTGATCGTCCTGTGTTTGTGGGGTGGCCTGGGGTCCCTGTAGTGGTAGACACACTGCTGATTGACGTGTCCTGGGCACAGAGGTATAGGCCCGCTGGGTGGGTGCAGTGATGGTGTTTCCTGAGGGGGAGGCTCTGTGGTGGTGTCAGAGTGTGCCTGGGTAACCGACTGCCCGGAGATCCCTGATGGGCCACGTTGGTCATCCAGATCCAGGCGACCAGAGCTGCTGTCATCACTGTGGGCCTCTTCTGGGGGGGTACTGGATGTTACTGGCACCTCTTCACCGGTGACATTAGGTGGGGTACCTGTGGGGATGTAAATGCAGTGTTATTGTTTCTGCGTGTGACATTTTGTGCATGGGTGTGTTGCCCTCTATGGTTGTTATTGCCCTGGCAGCTTTGCCTTGTGGGAGTTGTTATTTGGTGGGCCAGGTGGTTGTCTCTAATATGCATGCAGTGGTGATAGGTGTCCATGCAGGTCTGTGAGGGGTGTCCATGCATTGATGTTGCATGCAGTACTTGGCATTGGGATAAGTGAGATGTGATGGTGGGGTGTGTGGGAAGTGGTGGAGTGGTGAGGGTGAGGGTGAGGGTATGTGATGGCATGCAGGTACAGGGGTTGATGGTAGCAGAGAGTTGACTTACCAGAGTCCAGTCCTCCTCCTACTCCTGCCAGGCCCTCAGGATGCATGATTGCCAAGACTTGCTCCTCCCATGTTGTTAGTTGTTGGGGAGGAGGTGGGGGGTCCACCGCCAGTCCTCTGTACTGCAAGCAATCTTGCTGCTATGTAACGTACCTTTCCCAGTACGTCATACCACCTCTTCCTGATGTCATCCCTTGTTCTGGGATGCTGTCCCACGGCATTGACCCTGTCCACAATTCTCCGCCATGGCTCCATCTTCCTAGAAATGGAGTTCTGCTGCACCTGTGATCCAAATAGCTGAGGCTCTACCCGATGGATTTCCTCCACCATGACCACCAGCGCCTCCTCAGAGAATCTGGGGTGTTGTTGTGGTGCCATGGGTGTAGTGTGAGTGGTGTGGGTGAGGGTGTGTAGGGTGATGTGTTGGGGTGTGTGATGTGGGGTGCGTGGGTGGTGTATAGGTGATGGTGGTGGTGTCTCTGGTCTTGTTTGTGGTTGTGGTATCTATCCCATGGCAATTTTCTGTAGTCGTAAAGGGTTGTGGGTAATGTGGGTGGGTGTTTTATATAGGTGTGGGTGTGTGGGTGTGGTGTGTGTCTGTGTTTCAGGTGTGTGTAGTTTGAATTGTCCAATGTGGTGTTGTTTTGTTTGAGTGTGTGTATTTTGTGTGCTGCGATATGTACCACCAATGGTTTACCGCCATTGAATGTCTGCTGCAGTGATTCGTGGGTCATAATCTTGTGGGCGTTGTTCTGTTGGTGTAATGGTGTGGGTTTGGATACCACCACTTTATCACTGACCTTTGGGCTGGCGGACTTGTGTGTGTGGCTGTATAGTAACAAATTGGTTTGTGTGTGTCATAATATGGTTGGTGGTTGACCCCTGCTGCGGTGTTATGTTGGCGGCAGTCGGCATGACGGTAAGCGGGATTTAACACCAATGTCATAATGTGAGCCTAAATGTTTGATGCCAGAGACTGTTTTTCAGGTATAAAATAGTTCTTTATTGATTCCATAAAAATCAAAGGGACACACCAAAGTTGATAGAAAGACATGAAAATAAAATGATACTGTGGGTTGATCCAAGATGTTTCTAACAATGTCTCCAGTCAATAGTGGAAGAAGGCAGACCTGAAGCAGCTTTCTAAATGAATGGAATATGTATTGAATATAATATGTTTTCAAAAATGTTAAAAGCACCATTACATCCCAAACATTTTACTGGTTCATTTTTCCTCATTCATTGTTTTCCTTTTTATACAAATAGGAAAATGCCTTAAAGCATATTTTTATGCTGGAAATAATCCCTTCCTGTATCAAAGCTATGCTGACTAGAACGCAGACACCTTTGCACTGTGGTGCTAGAATACCTGCATTGGTGCATTGCAGTCACAAGTGTGCTAGCACAGGGAGTGAGCAAAACTGCACCACTTCTAAGTAGATTTGAAGTAGTTCTGCACTCTCCCATTCACACAACACAGCACAGCAGCCTTACTTGCTGCTTTGTGTGACCTCTTTGTAAATATATCCCCTAATTTCCGTTGGCTTCTCAGAACACATTTCTTATGCAGAGGAGGAGATACATTTAGGTGTAAGTTAGCCAGTGCTTAATTTTCAATTAAAAATGTGCAGGTGCCCAAAGCCCTCCTCTGAAAAACGCAGCTTGTCCAATTAAATGTGCGGACACGGAACACTGAGGCAGCATAATCCTGAAGCCACCTCGGGCTTCTTGAATCCATTTAAACCACTCGCTGACCATTCAGATCACTCTTGCAACTTTCTGTTTTTCTCCTTTGTGACGCTTTTTCATTTTTCTCTTCCTCCGCCTTTCCCATATGTGTCTTTTGCTTGCAGTAAATGCTTGAGGCAGAAAAATAAGTGCCAGCACTCAAAAATAAGTGCTGGTGCTCTGCACCGGAAACAACAGTCACAAATTAAACACTGAAGTTAGCATTTCATGTGGTAGGTCGGTGTTCAAGCGGCGGAGATGTTTTCATTGGAGCTCTTCCTTGTAATTAGATTGGGGAGGTGTAAAGCTACCGTTCATTCTAAGTAACTAATTTAAAATGAAATGTATCAAGGACTCAAGCATGCAGAGAAAGCAAAGCCAGCTAGGCACTTCTTTGCGTGACTGACTATTTAAATAAATAGGAATACCACTCAGGAACCTAAATCACCTACCAAGTGGACAAGAGAGGAAGTGCTGGTTTCTATTCTCATTTACTGTGGTGCTGGAAAACTTCAACATAGGGTGCTGACCAGAGGCATAACCTCACGACAATATATATATATAAATATATATTTTTTTTTAAATCATGGGGTTACTGTTGGGGTGAGTGTAGCAAATTAGCAACAAAACTTTAAATTGTGAGAACATGTTTGTGAGTTTGAAAGAGGTGGATGAAATAGTAGTCTGAGACTTTTTTGTGAACATGTGGACAAAAAGTGCCTTATGACTAGGAGAGGGTGATAAATTCTGGTCCGCGGTTGAATATGGCAGAATTTCGGTCATTCTGCATTACGCTTTTAACGTGGACATCTGGCCAGAGTCTTCCAAACGATGCATGGCAGTTTTTTTTGTTGCATTAAGTAAATTGGCAAGCGTAAGATTGGCACCCAGTGAGATTTCCTCACCACAAGTGGTCGTGACTGTGTAAGGTGAGAAAGCTGCCACTCGATTAGAAAATCCACTTGTGCTGCAGCAAAATCAACACGATTAGCAGTAGCACTAAGTAGTACCATTCACTCTGACGTTTCAGCATGGAACAAGCGTCCGGTGGTAAAAATCAGGGTGAGCTGCTTGACGTGCCGATTTCCACCCGTTCACTGAATCCCATGGAATCTCACAGAGTTTTAATGTAAGTCCGCAGAATACTGTGGAATGAAACTCCACAAGCTCCATCCATCCTTACTTTTGATGCTATATTCATATACATGGATAAAACTGTGTCCACTTTTATTCACAAAAGGAGTTATGTAAAGAGACCATTAAAAATTAATGTGGTTTAGCAATGCATTCACACGAGGATAAATTAAAAGTGCATAGGTTTATTTTCTCACCATGCTTTGCAACTTGTATGCCGCACCGTTCCACAAGTAAAAGACCCAAGGTTTACTTATTTTTAATATTTCCAAACTTTGAAAGGAGAATATTTTTTACATTAAGTTTTCATCATCTTTAGGACCCGATCATCTGAGCAATACAAGTTTGATAACAAATGCCATCCCTTTGAAGCCATTAATTTAAACTCAGATATGCATGAAAAGCGAACGTCCAGTGTTATTTTAAAAGATGCTCTCCGGGCTCTCCTTAATTGCCATTGATCTTTTATTGCATTTAAACAAACAGATAATGCTGCAGTGAAAAGAAGATTGAATAGAAGAGTTTATTGTTTCCATTATCTATTTGAACTGCGTCCAGTTCTTGGGTGCTGCAGCAACTGTCGCAGCCTTCGTTCCGGTCCTCCTCCTACCTTTTGAGGAATAATCTTCAAAGCACCATCAACAATAACAGTGCAATCCCGTTCCTAATATGCTTTGCCCACACACACCTCAAAGAATTCATAAACAAAGGCAGGAAGCCGCACAGTGAAGCTTCAGCTCCCTACGTGTTCCAACTGCTGGGTAATCATTAAGGCCCATATTTATACTTTTTGACGCACAACCGCGCCAACGCAGTTGTGAGTCAAAAATTTTACCGCCGGCTAACGCCATTCCAACATGCCATGCGGCGCCTTATTTATGGAATGACGTTAGCCGGCGCTGCGGACTGGTGTGCGTGAAAAAAAATGACTCACACCAGACAGCGCCGGCGTATGGGAAAATGGGGGTTGTGCATCAAAAAACGGTGCAAGTCAGGTCTGAGGCAAAATTAAGGCCTCAAACCGGATTTGCGCTATTTTTTTTGACGCCCAACCTCCATTGACATGACTCCTGTCTTAGCAAAGACAGGAGTCATGCCCCCTTGCCCAATGGCCATGCCCAGGGGACTTATGTCCCCTGGGCATGGTCATTGGGCATAGAGGCATGTAGGGGGGCCCAAATCAGGCCCCCCTATGCCACAAAAAAAATTCAGAAAAAAATACTTACCCGAACTTACCTTTCCTTCCCTGGGATGGGTCCCTCCATCCTTGGGTGTCCTCCTGGGGTGGGCAATGGTGGCAGGGGGGTGTCCCTGGGGGCAGGGGAGGGCACCTCTGGGCTCCTTCCGAGCCCACAGGTCCCTTAACGCCTGCTCTGACCCAGGCGTTAAAAAACGGCGCCCATCAGGCTGTGCGCCGTTTTTTAAGGCCTGCCCCCTCCTGTGCGTCAAAATGACGTCAGAGTATAAATAAGGGGCACAGGCCTTAAAGTCATTTTTTGGAAGGGAATGCCTACCTTGCATATAATTAACGGAAGGCTGGTTCCCCCTTCCAAAAAATGACGCACATGGTGGAATTTTGACGCCCGCGGGGTCGGACGTCAAAGTATAAATATGGGGCAGGGTTTGCGCCGATTGTGCGTCAAAAAGTTTGACGCACATTCGGCGCAAACAGAGTATAAATATGCCCCTAAATGCGTTTCTGCTGGATGTGTAGATGTGTATTCTTTCACCTTGTCTACTTCAGTGGTTCCAAACCTTTTGACTTCTGTGGACCTCTGCTTTATCAATACTGGAACCCAGGGATCCCCAGTGAATCATTGTTAGAATCTGGGGACCCCCTACTGATTAATTACTGAGAGCTGAGGATCCAATCTGTTAAAAGTATTAAATTTTCTAAGCAGTCACGGACCCCCAGGAGTCCCTGGACCACAGGTTGGGAACCACTGTTCTACCGTGTACAAAAGCGAGAAATAACCTCTGCTCAATTCTCATGGGACTACAGCCTATTGTAAGTGTGGTATATCAATTAAGTGGCTGCTTAAGTCTTGGGAACTCTGAGTTATTCTAACTTTTGTAGAGATTGAGGTCTTCATGTAATAGTGCTCTCCAAGTTGAGGTAATGGCACAGTACTGGCTGCCATTTTTTTTTATTTGTGGCAACTACAGACTTGCAGGCGTAGTGCTATTGTGGTGGCAAGCTTTCATGGGCTTCTTCGCTGCTGCATAGTTGCTTTCTTGTGTCTATAGAACACCGATGTAATTAATTTAGAGTTTAATTAATAACCCTTTCTTTACCTTTCAAAATGTTTTATTAGCTTATAATTAATATAATGGTTTATCTCTAATTTTAACATGAATATAATGAATTTTGAATTCATCTAATTTAAAAAAACTTAACTTTTAAATATATTTTATATTTATTTTAATTAATTGCCAAACACTAGCATTTATAATTCATTTACTTACAATACTAATTTAATTAAAATATACTACTTTTTATGCTATAAATTATTTTAATTTATAGTAAATATTAAATATGTAAGTCAAACGTCTTTGGAGAGGAACCCAAAAAACCCTATTTCTATCCTTTTTAAACTGTGTTAATTCACTTTATTAACACAATTAGATTTTCTTTACACTTATAATTGATTTAATTTAATTACCTAACCTTTCAGAAGTAATTTAATACAATCATATTACTTACTCTTGACAATAGTGGCCAGCAGTGTATTCCCTCATAATGGAGTGATCTCACAATGTAGTGCATTTTATGTAGTGATTGTTGAATGTAGTACACTCAATATAGTCGAGGTGCAACTCTGTTGATTGACTCAGATAGTCCAAAAACAAAGATTATATTTTAGCAGTTTCACTGAAAATGTGATACCTAGGGGTACTACAGATAATACGTAAAACTGTATTGAACAATGGGAATAGAGGTAGTAAGTTGTAGCATACTCCCCAGCCTGGGTACCCGCCAATGAATATGTCACTGTAGCAGGCTGGCCTGGTTTGTAGTGGGTACCTAAGGTACTTATGCCTTATACCAGGTACAGTTATCCCTTATTAGTTAAATGTAGGCAATGCTCTAGCAGCTTAGGCTGTCTAGAGGAAGATGTAGCAGAGCAGCTTAGGCTGAACTAGGAGACATGCAAAGCTCCTGCAATTCCACTATAGTTACACAGTACGTATACACAATAAAAGACAATACGCAGTGTTACCAAAAATAAAGGTACTTTATTTTAGTGACACAAGGCCAAAAATATCTCAGAGGCAATACTCCTTCTGGAGGTAAGTATTATACACAATATACTAGAGACCAGAATCAGGTAAGTAAATAGACATAGAATAGTGCAAACAGTAGAAAATACAATACAATAGAATGCAATAGGCCTATAGGCAACACAAACCATATACTATGAAAGTGGAATGTGAATCACAAATTCCCCCCTAGGCAAGTGTAGTTTCTAGAGGGGCACAAGGAGTGTAAGAGAACACCAAAGGTAAGTAGAATACCCCACTGCAGAGCCCAGGAAAGTAGGAGTAAAGTATTGCAAGTTTCCTCAGGACACACGACCAGTCGTGATAAGAGTTATTGCAAGAACCAAGCAAGACTGCAGGCAACAAGTGATGGATTCCGGGACCTGAAGACCTGTGAAGAGAGGAGACCAAGTCCAGAAGTCGCAGAAGATTCTAGGAAGGACAGGAGCCCCTGCCAACCTAGAAGATGGCGCAAAAGAGGATTCTCCGGTTAGAAGAAGTCTACAGAAGAGCACCAAAGAAGATGGCTGCGGGTTCTTGCATGGTACAGGAGATGTCCCACGTCGAGATTTTGGATGCAGGCTGTTTGCGTCACTGGGTTCGTCCAACAAGCCTTGGTTCAAGCAAGGTCGCGGTTTGCAACAAAATGGCGCTGCCTGGACCCAGGAGGGACCTGGGGGCCTCAACTCGGACTGAGGAGGCAGAGGGGGCTGCCAACACTGAAGAGCACCCACAGATGACCAGGCAGCACCCACTGGAGTCCCAGGACATGGGGACAAAGAAGATGCAAATTGCGGTTGGTGCGGAATCCAGCAAAGCAAGCAGCCTGCATCCAACAAGTCGACGTCGGACATCTCCTGCACCAAGCAGTACCCCACAGCCATTTACTTTGGTGCACTTCTGTACTTGTCTTCTGACCAGATAATCCACTTTTGCACCTTCTTATAGGTTGGCTGGGGCTCCTGTCCTTCCTGGTCTCTTCTTTGACTTCTGGACTTGGTCTCCTCTCTCCACAGGTCTTGGTTGCAGTCTTGCTTGGTTTTCGCAAAATCCATTATCACGACTTGTAGTGTTTCCTGAGGAATCTTGCTGTACTTTACTCCTGCTTTCCTGGGCTCTGGGGTGGGGTACTTTACTTCCCATTGGTGTTCTCTTACACTCCCAGCACCCCTCTACACACTACACTTGCCTTGGGGGAATTCAACATTCACATTCCACTATTTTAGTACATGGTTTGTGTTGCCCGTAGGCCCATTGCAATCTCTTGTAATTTCTACTGTTTGCACCATTCTATGACTGTTTACTTACCTGATTTTGGTTACTAGTGTATATATTGTGTATAATACTTACCTCCAGAAGGAGTATTACCTCTAAGATATTTTTGGCCTTGTGTCACTAAAACAAAGTACCTTTATTTTTGGTAACACTGAGTAGTGTCTTTTATTGTGTATACGTACTTTGTAACTATAGTAGTATTGCAGGAGCTTTGCATGTCTCCTAGATCAGCCTAAGCTGCTCTTCTACAGCTACCGCTAGACAGCCTAAGCTGCTAGAACACTGCCTACATTTCACTAATAAGGGATAACTGGACCTGATATAAGGTGTAAGTACCTCAGGTACTGTAGGAGGCTGGCCTGGTTTATAGTTGGTACCTTGGGTACTTACACCTCACACAAGGTCCAGTTATCCCTTGTTAGTGAATGTAGTAGTGTTCTAGCAGTTTAGGCTTATAGAGGTAGCTATAGCAGAGCAGCTTAGACGCAATTCTGATGCAAAACTAACTCCATATTTATACTTTGGCGTTAGACGCGTCTAGCGCCAAAGTCCATGGAGATTGCGTCATTTTTTAGCGTGGACACCTACTTTGCGTTAATGATATGCAAGGTAGGCGTTCCCGTCGAAAAAATTTACTCCGAGGCATGTGCGCCGTATTTACACTCCCGGGCAAAACTCACGCCCAGGAGTGGGCGGGTCAAAAAAAATGACGTCCAGCCGCTTTTGCGTTGTTTTTTAGCGCCTGGTCAGGGCAGGCGTTAAGGGACCTGTGGGCTCGGAAGGAGCCCAGAGGTGCCCTCCCATGCCCCCAGGGACCCCCCCTGTCACCCTTGCCCACCCCAGGAGGACGCCTAAGGATGGAGGGACCCATCCCAGGGAACATAAGGTAAGTTCAGGTAAGTAATATTTTTTTTTTTTGTGGCATAGGGGGGCCTGATTTGTGCCCCCCTACATGCCACTATGCCCAATGGCCATTGGACAAGGGGGCATGACTCCTGTCTTGGCTAAGACAGGAGTCATTTCAATGGGGGTTGGGAGTAAAAAAAAATGGCACAAATCGGGTTGAGGCGAAAAATTTGCCTCAGCCTGACTTGCCCCATTTTTTGGCGCCCAAGCTCCATATTCCCCTACGCCGGCGCTGCCTGGTATACGTCATTTTTTTTCACACACACCAGGCAGTGCCGGCGGCTAACGCCGGCTAACGTCATTGAATAAATACGGCACCCGCATGGTGCTTCAGAATGGCGTTAGCCGGCGCTAATTTTTTTGAATGCAAAACTGCGTTAGCGCAGTTTTGCGTCAAAAAGTATGAATATGGCCCTCAGTGTTACCAAAAATAAAGGTATATATTTGGGTGACACATTACCAAAAATATCTTAGAGACAATACTCCTTCTGGAGGTAAGTATCATACACAATATATACACTAGACACCAAAATTAGACAAGTGAATAGTCATAGAACAATGCAAACAGTAGGAAATCCTATAGAATGCAATGGGAGAAAATAGGTCAAGGGGCAACACAAACTATATACTAAAAAAGTGGAATGTGAATCATGAATTCCACCCTAGACAAGTGTAGTGTGTCCAGAATCGCTGGTAGAGTAAGAATACAGTAAAGGTAATTAAATTACCCCACCCCAGAGCCCAGAAAAGCAGGAGTAAAGTACTGAAAGTTTCCTTAGGACACACTACACCCCGTTTTGGGGATTTTGCAGCAGCCAACCAAGTCTGCAAAGAACCTCTGCTGGGCTAGTGGACCTGAGACCTGCAAAGGAAGGGGAACCAAGTCCAGAAGTCGAAAGAAGTTCCAGGAAGGACAGGAGCTCCTGCCAACCCAGAAGAGGGTGCAAAAGAAGAGTCCCCATTTAGTAGAAGACTGCAGAAAGGCACCCTAGGAAGATGCCAGTAGGTTACTGCATGATGAAAAATATATTCCCACGGCGTGAAGATCATTGCAGATGAGATTTTGTGTTGGAAGGTGCCAACAAGCCTTGGCTACGACAAAAGTGCATTTGTCATCAAAATGGCCCTGAATGGACCGAGGAGGGACCTGGGGCCTCACATCTGTGTGAGGAGGAAGAGGGTGCTCTCAGCACTTTAGAGGGCCCTCAGGATGCCAGCTAGCACCCCCAGAAGCTGCAGGATCTGGGTTCAAAGGAGGTGCAAAATGTGGTTGATGCAGCACAACAAAAGAAGGTCCCACGCCACCGGAGAACAACTCAGTGAGTTGAGCGTCACAGGGTGGAGTGCTGGGGACCTGGGCCAGGCTGTGCATAAAGCAATTTTGCAAAGAGTGCACAGAAGCTTCAGGAGGCGAAGAAGCCCCAGTACACAGGGGTACTGTCGTTCTCAGGGAAGGTAAGGTCTTACCCCCTCCAAATTGCATCAGCAGGACCTCAGGACAGTCTATGTCAATGATGTCCACCCTCTGTGTCCTTAGGAGCATGCTCGTCACCGTGGTAGGAGCCCCAGGGTACCGGTTGTCGCCTTGGAAGGTGCCTGCTTGGAGCAGGGGAGTGACTTCGTCACTTCACGGGAGATTTCTTCAGTCCTTCTGGTGCAGGATGAAGACAGGGAGTCCCCAGAGCATGCACACCATAGAAACTGTTGCAGTTGCTGACTTGGAGCTGAGGTTGCTGAAGAAAAGTGTCTCTTGTAGACACTTTGTTGCAGTTACAGCGTTTCTTGGAGCAGGCCGCAGTTGATCCAAGGTCAGAAGAGTCTGAAGTTGTTGTAGAGGATTCCTGAAGGAAACTTGCAAGCAGAATCTGAAGAGAACCCACAGGAGAGACCCTGAGAGGGGAATTGGCTACCTTATCAGGTATGGACCTATCAGGAGGGGTCTCTGACATCACCTGCCGGCACTGGCCACTCAGAGGCCTCCATAGTGCCCCTACACCTTGCAAAGCAAGATGGCTGAAGTCTGGGACATACTGGAGGAGCTCTGGGCACCAACCCGGGGTTGTGATGGACAGGGGGGTGGTCACTCCCCTTTCCTTTGTCCAGTTTCCCTCCAGAGCAGGGAAGAAGGGGTCCCTGAACCGGTGTAGACTGGTTTATGCAAGAAGGACACCATCTGTGCCCTTTGAAGCATTTCCAGAGGCTGGGGGAGGCTACCCCTCCCCAGCCTGTTACACCTATTTCCAAAGGGAGAGGGTGTAACACCCTGCTCTCAAAGGAAATGCTTTGTTCTGCCTTCCTGGGACTGGGCTGCCAAGACCCCAGGAGGGCAAAACCCTGTCTGTGAGGTGGCAGCAGCTGTAGCTGCAGTGTAAGCCTCAGAGAGCTGGTTTGGCAGTACTGGGGGTCCATGGTGGAGCCCCCAGTAATCATGGAATTGGCTCCCCAATACCAGATTTGGAATGGTGGGACAATTCCATGAACCTAGACATGTTACATGGCCATATTCGGAGTTACCATTGTGAAGCTACATATAGGTATTGACCTACATGTAGTGCACGTGAAACGTCCCTGAACTATGTGGGGGCACCTTTGCTAGTGAAAGGGTGCCCTCACACTTAGTAACTTTGCACCTAACCTTCAGCAAGTGAAGGTTAGACATATAGGTGACTTATAAGTTACTTAAGTGCAGTGAAAATGGCTGTGAAATAGTGTGTGCACTATTTCTTGCAGGCTGCAATGGCAGTCTGTGTAAGGGTTTGTCTGAGCTCCCTATGGGTGGAAAAAGAAATTATTCAGCCCATATGGATCTCCTGGAACCCCAATGCCCTGGGTACCTAGGTAACATATACTAGGGACTTATGAGCGGGGGTCCAGTATGCCAATTGAAATTGGTAAATATAGTCACTGGCCTACAATGACAAATTTAAAAGCAGAGAGAGCAAAAGCACTGAGGTTCTGATTAGCAGAGCCGCAGTGACACAGTTAGGCAATACACTGGCATACACATTAGGCCACAAACTATGAGCACTGGGGTCCTGGCTAGCAGGATCCCAGTGAGACAGGCAAAACACACTGGCATATAGGTTTTTATCTATGAACACTGGGGTCCTGGCAAGCCTCATTTTAGTGGTCAGGCTCACTCACTATCTACTCTGTGGAGGCTAGTCCCACAAATATTGCTGGCGGTCCTCAGTCCGGCCCTGACCCCGTTCCCAACCTTAGTGTTAACCTAAGTCCTTCCAGGCAAAGAGGGTGCAAATCACAAATTATATTATATGCAGGGCTACTAGAATTATGCATGTTAGACCTGACAGCCTTAGGGTGGTCACCCCTAACTTTTTGCCTGCCTCCCTCCACTTTTTGGACACTGTTTTTGCTGGCTTTTAGACTCTGCGCACTTTATCACTGCTAACCCAGTGCTAAAGTGCATATGCTCTCTCCCTTTAAACATGTTAACCTTGGATCATACCTGATTGGACTATTTAATCTACTTATAAGTCCCTAGTAATGTGCACTATATGTGCGTAGGGCCTGTAGATTAAGTGCTACTAGTGGGCCTGCAGCACTGGTTGTGCCACCCGCTTAAGTAGCCCCTTTACCTTGTCTCAGGCCTGCCATTGCAAGGCCTGTGTGTGCAGTTTCACTGTCATCTCGACTTGGCATTTAAAAGTACTTGCCAAGCCTAAACCTCCCCTTTCTCCACATATAAGTCACCTCTAATGTGTGTCCTAGGTAACCCCTAGAGCAGGGTGCTGTGTAGGTGAAAGGCAGGACATGTACCTGTGTAGTTTACATGTCCTGGTAGTGTAAAACTCCTAAATTACTTTTTGCACTACTGTGAGGCCTGCTCCCTTCATAGGCTAACATTGGGGCTGCCCTCATACAGGATTGAAGTGGTAGCTGCTGATCTGAAAGGAGTAGGAAGGTCATATTTAGTATGGCCAGAATGGTAATACCAAATCCTGCTGACTGGTGAAGTTGGATTTAATATTACTATTCTAGAAATGCCACTTTTAGAAAGTGAGCATTTCTTTGCACTTAAATCTTTCTGTGCCTTACAATCCACGTCTGGCTGGGCTTGGTTGACAGCTCCTTGTGCATTCACTCAGACACACCCCAAACACAGGGTACTCAGCCTCACTTGCATACATCTGCATTTTGAATGGGTCTTCCTGGGCTGGGAGGGTGGAGGGCCTGCTCTCACACAAAGGACTGCCACACCCCCTACTGGGACCCTGGCAGACAGGATTGAACTGAAAGGGGACCTGGTGCACTTCTTAGCCACTCTTTGAAGTATCCCCCACTTCAAAGGCACATTTGGGTATAAAACAGGGCCTCTGCCCTACCTCATCAGACACTTGCTGGAGAAGAAACCTGAACCAGAACCTGCATCCTGCCAAGAAGAACTGCCTGGCTGCCTGAAGGACTCACCTGACTGCATTTTACAAAGGACTGCTGCCTTGCTGTTGCCCTGCTGCCTTGCTGAACTCTTGTCTGGCTGTAAAAGTGCTCTCCAAGGGCTTGGATAGAGCTTGCCTCCTGTTCCCTGAAGTCTCAGGACCAAAAAGACTTCTCTTTTTCATTTGGACTCTTTGTGCGCCGAAACTTTCGACGCACAGCTTGCTCTGCGGCGAGAAAATTGCCGCACACCGACGCTGATCGATGCAACACCTTCGGGGCGACTGGAACTTTGACGCACGGCCTCGCAAGGACAACGCCGCCCGACTTCCAGAGGGGAAATCGACGCGACGTCTGCTGTGAGAACGAGAATTCCACGCACAGCCTCCCGGAACGACGTGCAGCCGGAAAACAAGCCGAAGAATCCACGCACAGACCCCGGGACATCTGGTAATCCCGCGACCCACAGAAAGAGACTGTCTGCACGCCGGAAAACGACGCACGACTTCCCTGCGTGAAACATAACAACGCAAGTCCGTGTGTGCAGGGGAGAAATCGACACAAACACCATTTTTCCACGTATCTCTTCTTCTGCGACCCTTTGTGGAGATTTTCCACTTTAAACCATGTACTTTGTGCTTGAAATAGACTTTGTTTGCTTTTTAAAGACTTAAGACACTTTATATCACTTTTCATTGATATCTCTGCAATTTCACATTGCATCTTTATTCGTTTTGACCTACAATTATCCTGATAAATATTATATATTTTTCTAAACACTGTGTTTTGTATTTTTGTGGTGCTATATTGTGTTATTGTATGATTTATTGCACAAATACTTTACACATTGCCTTCTAAGTTAAGCCTGACTGTTCATGCCAAACTACCAGAGGGCGGGCACAGGATAATTTTGGATTGTGTGTGACTTACCCTGACTATAGTGAGGGTTCTTGCTTGGACAGAGGGTAACCTGACTGCCAACCAAAAACCCAATTTCTAACATTGGTAATCAGCGGTGAGGATAGGACTTGTATTTGTGCAGTGACATACAGTAGCTAAGTATTTCACTACCTAACCACAGTTGAAGGTCAACTTGATTTTTATCTCTTTTTGCAAAATCGTTTTTCCTGACAATTTTCAAAAACTAAATCCTCACTCAACATGTCTCTGGCTGGGTCTCAAGTAGGAAATTTGGACCTAGCCCTGTTGGAGACATATACTGTCAAACAGCTAAGAGGGTTCTGCAGGGTATTGAGAGTACCCACCCAAGGGGCCTCCAAAAAGGAGGACTTTCAAGTGGCGCTGAGGGCCTGGGCAGAAGCCCATTTAGAGGAGGATGAGGAGGAAGAGGAGCCAGAAAATGGCCTCTCAGAGGATTTATTGCCATCAGTGGGTAATGTTACCACTGCAATTATGCCCCCATCCAGACCAGGGAGCAGTGTCTCTGAGCAAAGCCTGACTGCAGAGGAAAGGAGGGAAAAAAAGGGAGTTCCAATTGCAAATGGCAAAACTGAAAATTGAAGCCAAACAAGCTGAGGCTGAAAGAGCAGCCAAACAGGTGGAAGCTGAAAGAGCTTTGGCTGAAAAGAAACTATTGTTGGCTCATGAACTGAGTCTCAAGGAGGTGGAGATCAAGGCAAGACAGTCTGAATCCAGCAATAATGGTGGCAGCATACAGACAGGACCTGCTGGAGAAAAGAAGGTTCGTATACCCAAAAATGTGGTGCCCAGTTTTGTGGTGGGAGATGACATAGATAAATGGTTAGCTGCTTATGAAGTTGCACTAAGGGCTCATGAGGTTCCTGATGGCAATGGGGGGTAGCTATGTGGGGTTATGTGCCGCCATTGGGGAGGGACACACTTCTCACATTGGATCAACCTGATCAAAACACATACCCACTTCAGAAATCCACTTTACTTGCCAAGTTTGGGCTGACCCCTGAGGGATACCATCAGAGGTTCAGGGACAGCACCAAACAAACCACACAAACATGGGTAGATTTCTTTGACTTTTCCAGTAAGGCACTGAATGGATGGGTGCGGGTCAACAAAGTAGATAATTATAAAGGGTTATATGACTTGATTCTGAGAGAGCATATGCTCAATATTACTTTTACAGAGTTGCGCCAGCACTTGGTAGATAGTAAGCTGACTGATCCCAGGAAGCTTGCTGAGGAGGCGGACCTCTGGGTTAGCACCAGAGTGTCCAAAAAGGTACCTGGGGGGGACACCCACAAAGGTGGTCAGGGTTCCAAACAGAAGAAAGAGGGGGGAAATAAACTTACAGATAAGGAACTCTCCAAAGGCCCCCAAAAGAATTCCCAGGGAGGGGGTGGCAACCATTCCTTTTCCAGATTTGGGAAAAAGCCAGGGACTTATGATAAATCAGGGAGATCCAACCCCAAATGCTTAGAGTGCTACCAATATGGTCACTCTAAAGGCGACCCCCAGTGCTCCAAGAGGGCACCGTCCACTACTGGACCGACACCTGGGTTGACTAGTGTAGCGCTCGGGGGGGAGATGGACCCAGATAGCTTTGGGGAGCAGGTAGAGATTTCCCTAGTGTCCCTGGGAGAAGGAGAAATGGTGCCCAAAGCCCACATGCCCCAAAATACTTCCAAGTACAGGCAGTGGGTCACCATTGATGGGCAAAAGGTGGAGGCTCTGCATGACACAGGAGCCAGTATGACTACTATCAAGAGTCAGATGGTGTCAACAGAGCAGATAGTCCCTAATACATTCCACCAGGTCATAGTCGCTGACAATCGGGAGAGTCACCTACCGGAGGCTCTGGTTCCCTTTGAGTGGGGGGGGGGGTCTCTGGTACTCTGAAAGTAGCTGTGAGTCCTGCCATGCCTGTAGATTGTCTGTTAGGCAATGATCTTGAGCATACTGCTTGGAAAGAAGTAGAGCTCAGATCTCACCTGGAGATGTTAGGGTTACCTGAGTGGGTCTGCATGACCACACGGTCCATGGCTGACCGAGAGGGAAGTCAAGGGCATCTGGAGCCTGGAACAATGGCCCAGAGAACTGCCAAGAGGAGGGGCAAGGGGCGCGGGAAACCGGTCCCAGAAGCTCCCTCAGTGGTTGATGGGGTTCCTGAGGAGGAGGCTCCCGAGCCAACTGGGGAAGACATTGCCACCCTAGGTGATCTACCTGAGCTTGCTGGCTGGCAAGTTGAGGGAGGACCCACCAGGGAGGAATTCTGCAAGACGCAGAAAGAATGTCCCACTCTAGAGGGTATAAGGAAGCAAGCCTCAGCCCAGGCAGCAGGTGAAGCCTCTGGCGATCACCACATATATTGGGAGAATGATCTCCTCTACAGTGAGCCTAAGGTTCCGGCCATTGGGGCAGCGCGTGCGCTGGTGGTCCCCCAGTGTTACCGAACCTTCCTACTGGGTCTGGCTCACGACATTCCCCTGGCAGGACATTTGGGGCAAGACAAGACCTTTGACAGGCTTGTCACCCACTTTTATTGGCCCAGAATAAGGTCAAACTCAGATACGTTCTGTAGATCTTGTCCTACCTGCCAGGCCAATGGTAAAACAGGAAAAAGGGTTAAGACCCCCTGATTCCACTTCCTGTCATTGGCACCCCCTTTGAAAGGGTGGGCATCAACGTTGTTGGTCCATTGGACCCCAAAACTGCCCTAGGCAACAGGTTCATCCTGGTTTTGGTGGACCATGCCACCCATTACCCAGAGGCAATCCCTCTGAGGACCTGTCATAACCACACAAACTTGACAAGTCAAATCAAACAAGTGCATGAGAAAAGCAAAGAGATATCCTCAGTGGAGACTGCAAAGCCCAAACTAGAAGAAGGTTTGCAGAGTAATCTTGCGCTTATTTCAAAGGAAGAATCAAGAAGAGAAGATCCAAGATGGCCGCTGTGAGTCCTGAAGGTTAGTTACAGTTCTAGTCTTGCATTCGGTTGGTTGCTAGGTTACGAGCTCTCCAGCTGGAAGCCTTGCACTTCAACTGAGGTCTGACAGGAATCAGCTGTGTGGAGAGAGAGCGCACTTCAGAACAGAAACTCCTGTGAGGTAAAATTACATTTGAAGATTATATTACAGAAAACGGATAAATATTGTCAAGGTTTATTCGAAGAGTTTGATAGCAGACCGTACCCGTGGAAGTCGGCAAGGCTACAGAGTTAATTTATGAATTAACCTTATGTTTACAAGGTTCTTGTTTAAGATATTAAAGTCAAAGAAAAAACGAACTTTAAAAGAGCAAGTATCTACAAATGTCAAGGTTATAAACAAAGGCCAAGTTTAAAGGAGAAACGAACTGTTAACAAACAAGCATTTACAAATTCAATGGTAATAAACCAAAATAGAGTTTAAAAGAGAAACAAACTTAAATAAACAAGCATTTATATCGACAGATCTCGAAGTAAGGAAGGAGAAACTAACTGTAATAAACAAGCATTTACAAATACAAGTTATCAACAAATGTCGAAGTAAGAAAGGAGAAAAGAACTTTAATAAACAAGCATTTACAAATACAAGTATTGACAGAAGTCACATAAGACAGGAGAAATTAAATAACATCAGCTGATTTGAAGAACGCATTATCACCAACTATATATATATATATATATAGCAACATAAAACCAATCTCTAACAAAGGTTGAGAAGTTCTTCCAGAATCAGTAATAAGCATTTTTTTAAAGAAGAGCTATCATTTACAGAGAGAAGCAAGGCTACAGAGAACTCAGGGTGAGTGAAGAAATAATAGAATTAAAGAGAATTAAGTGTTGAGAGTAGAAAGGGAAAAACTGATGTTGTATGTCCCTAGTAATTGCGACTGACTCTTGCAGGTGCTGTATCCAATCTTAGATGTGAAGAGGCAGACTGAGTACTGGCGTTCATCATCTCTGTGGCAGTCTCTCTACCATCCCATTCCCCTTTCCCCCTCCGGGGTACTCAGCATGAAGGATTAATATTCGTTGTGAGTAGCTCGGGTCGGGACTGAGGAGTTATCTTCTGAGGAAATCGAATTGAAGTATCCTGACAGGACCGTAACTGCACCAGTGGTGACCAGAACTCTGATGGGGATATTTACCCGTGTGGGATTCCCAAAGGAGATAGTGTCTGACAGAGGCACTAACTTCATGTCTGCATACATGAAGTCTATGTGGGATGCGTGTGGTGTAACCTACAAGTTCACCACACCCTATCACCCCCAATCTAATGGTCTTGTGGAGAGTTTCAACAAGACCTTGAAAGGCATGATTGGTGGCCTCCCTGAGGCCCTGAGGCGTAAGTGGGACGTCCTCTTACCATGCCTTCTCTTTGCTTACAGAGAGGTACCCCAGAAGGGGGTAGGGTTCAGTCCCTTTTAGCTTCTCTATGGGTACCCTGTCAGGGGACCCTTAAGCATTGTCAAGGAGGGGTTGGAGAAAGCTCCAAAGGCACCCCCTCAGGATGTGGTCAGCTACATGTTGGCCCTCCACAACCAGATGACCCGCTTCTGGAAAGAGGCCAAATGTAACCTTGAGGTCAGTCAAGAGGTAATGAAACGCTGGTATGACCAGAAGGCCACCCTGGTAGAGTTTCAACCTGGAGACAAAGTGTGGGTAATGGAGCCAGTAGAGCCTAGAACTCTCCAGGACCGCTGGTCAGGACCATTTGAAGTAAAGGAGCAGAAAGGGGAGGCCACTTACCTAGTGGACCTCCAAACCCCTAGGAACCTCCTAAGGGTGCTCCATGTCAACCGACTGAAGCCTCATTTTGAGAGGTCTGAAATCAACATGCTTCTGGTCACAGATGAAGGAATGGAAGAGGAGAGTGAACCTCTCCCTGACCTCCTCTCTACCCAAGAAGGTGATGGGTCAGTGAAAGGTGTCATTCTCTCTGACTCCCTGACTCTAAACCAGAGTGGAGACTGCTATGAGCTGTTGGAGCAGTTCTCCCCCCTGTTCTCCCTTACTCCTGGACTGACCCACCTCTGTGTTCATGACATTGACACAGGTGACAGTCTCCCTGTGAAGAACAAAATTTACAGGTTATCGGATAAGGTGAAGGCCAGCATCAAGGAGGAGGTCTCCAAGATGTTAGCTTTAAGGGTTATCGAGAAATCCAGTAGTCCCTGGGCCAGCCCTGTGGTTGTTGGTCCCTAAGGCTACTGCCCCAGGTGCGAAGCCAGAACTCCGGTTCTGTGTGGACTACCAGGGTCTCAACTCAGTCACACGGACTGATGCTCACCCCATCCTCCGAGCTGATGAGCTCATTGACAGACTGGGCGCTGCCAAGTTCCTGAGTACGTTTGATCTTACTTCAGGGTACTGGCAGATCGCCCTGACTGAGGGGGCTAAAGAGAGATCCGCATTTTCCACACCTGATGGCCATTACCAGTTTCGGGTGATGCCATTTGGGTTGAAAAATGCCCCCGCTACCTTCCAACGGTTGGTTAACGGGGTCCTAGCTGGCAAGGATGCCTTCTGTGCAGCCTACCTGGACCACATAGCTGTCTACAGTTCCAGCTGGGAGGAACACCTGCTCCACCTCAAGGAGGTGCTTCAGGCCCTGCAACAGGCAGGCCTGACCATCAAAGCTAGTAAGTGCCAGATTGGGCAGGGCTCCGTGGTGTACTTGGGACACCTAGTGGGTGGTGGCAAGGTGCAGCCACTCCAGGCCAAGATTGAAACTATCAAGGCCTGGAAACCACCTAGAACACAGACTGAGGTGAGAGCCTTTTTAGGCCTCACAGGATACTACCGCAGATTTGTTAAGGGCTATGGTACCATTGTGTCATCCTAGACAGAACTCACTTCCAAGAAACAACCTAAGTTGGTGAATTGGACAGAGGCTTGTCAGAAAGCCTTTGACTCTCTAAAGGAAGCCATGTGCACGGCCCCCGTGCTCATGGCCCCTGACTACTCCAAGGAATTTATCGTGCAGACAGACGCTTCAGAGCATGGCATAGGGGCGGTCCTAGCACAGCTAAATGAGGAGGGCCTAGACCAACCAGTAGTCTTTATTAGCAGAAGGCTATTACCACGGGAACAGAGGTGGAGTGCTATTGAGAGAGAAGCTTTTGCTGTGGTCTGGGCATTGAAGAAGCTGAGGCCATACCTGTTTGGGACTCACTTCTGGGTTCAAACAGACCACAGGCCCCTCAGATGGCTCATGCAGATGAGGGGTGAAAATCCTAAACTCTTGAGGTGTTCCATTTCCCTACAGGGGATGGACTTTACGGTGGAGCATCGCCCAGGGGTTGACCACACCAATGCTGATGGTCTCTCCAGATACTTCCGCCTTAGCGATGAGAGCTCCCAGGAGGTCGGGTAGCTCTCCCCACTTTCAGCTGGGGGGGACACATGTTAGACCTGACAGCCTTAGGGTGGTCACCCCTAACTTTTTGCCTGCCTCCCTCCACTTTTTAGACACTGTTTTTGCTGGCTTTTAGACTCTACGCACTTTACCACTGCTAACCAGTGCAAACGTGCATATGCTCTCTCCCTTTAAACATGATAACCTTGGATCATACCTGATTGAACTATTTAATCTACTTATAAGTCCCTAGTAATGTGCACTGTATGTGCCTAGGGCCTGTAGATTAAATGCTACTAGTGGGCCTGCAGCACTGGTTGTGCCACCCACTTAAGAAGCCCCTTTACCTTGTCTCAGGCCTGCCATTGTAAGGCCTGTGTGTGCAGTTTCACTGTCACCTCGACTTGGCATTTAAAAGTACTTGCCAAGCCTAAACCTCCCCTTTCTCCACATATAAGTCACCTCTAATGTGTGCCCTAGGTAACCCCTGGGTGCCGTGTGGGTGAAAGGCAGGACATGTACCTGTGTAGTTTACATGTCCTGTTAGTGTAAAACTCCTAAATTTGTTTTTGCACTACTGTGAGGCCTGCTCCCTTCATAGGCTAACATTGGGGCTGCCCTCATACAGGATTGAAGTGGTAGCTGCTGATCTGAAAGGAGTAGGAAGGTCATATTTAGTATGGCCAGAATGGTAATACCAAATCCTGCTGACTGGTGAAGTTGGATTTAATATTACTATTCTAGAAATGCCACTTTTAGAAAGGGAGCATTTCCTTGCACTTAAATCTTTCTGTCCCTAACAATCCACGTCTGGCTGGGCTTGGTTGACAGCTCCTTGTGCATTCACTCAGACACACCCCAAACCCAGGGTACTCAGCCTCACTTGCATACATCTGCATTTTGAATGGGTCATCCTGGGTTGGGACGGTGGAGGGCCTGCTCTCACACAAAGGACTGCCACACCCCCTACTGGGACCCTGGCAGACAGGATTGAACTGAAAGTGGACCTGGTGCACTTCTTAGCCACTCTTTGAAGTCTCCCCCACTTCAAAGGCACATTTGGGTATAAAACAGGGCCTCTGCCCTACCTCATCAGACACTTGCTGGAGAAGAAACCAGAACCTGCATCCTGCCCAGAAGAACTGCCTGGCTGCCTAAAGGACTCACCTGACTGCTTTCTACAAAGGACTGCTGCCTTGCTGCTGCCCTGCTGCCTTGCTGAACTCTTGTCTGGCTGTAAAAGTGCTCTCCAAGGGCTTGGATAGAGCTTGCCTCCTGTTCCCTGAAGTCTCAGGACCAAAAAGACTTCTCTTTTTCATTTGGACTCTTCGTGCGCCGAAAATTTCGACGCACAGCTTGCTCCGCGGCGAGAAAATCGCTGCACACTGACGCTGATCGACGCGACACCTTTGGGCGACCGGAACTTCGACGCACGGCCTCGCAAGGACAACGCCGCCCGACTTCCAGAGGGGAAATCGACGCGACGCCTGCCGTGAGAACGAGAATTCCATGCACGGCCTCCCAGAACGACGCGCAGCCGGAAAACAAGCCGAAGAATCCACGCACAGACCCCGGGACATCTGGTAATCCCGCGACCCACAGAAAGAGACTGTCCACACGGCGGAAAACGACACACGACTTACCCGCGTGAAAAATAACGACGCAAATCCGTGTCAGCAGGGGAGAAATCAACACACACACCATTTTTCCACGTATATCTTCTTCTGCGGCCCTTTGCGGAGATTTTGCACTTTAAACCAGGTACTTTGTGCTTGAAAGAGACTTTGGGGGTCATTTTGACCTCAGCGGTCTTTTTTAAAGACCGCCGAGGGACCGGCGTGCTGAAGACCGCCAGTGGTGGCGGTTTTCTGCTTGGCGTATTATGACTGTTGGCAGCTCTCCGTCCTTTTTGGGACGAAGAGCCGCCAACAGCCATACTGGTGGGCGGTGGGGAAGTGGAGGTTGCTCCAACTCCACCGCCACTTCAACAGAACACCACCCACCGAATCACATCCTGTGATTCGGCGTGGCGGTGTTCTGTTGACGGTGTGGTGTCGGCGGAGCAGCCCCCATGGCTCCCGTCCCCTCCCGGAGGATCGTCGGACCAGGTAAGTCGATCGTCCGTGAGGGGAGGGGGGTGGGGGGTGTTGTGTGTTGTGTGCGTGCATCGGGGTGTGCATGTGTGTATGTAGAGGGTGTGTGTGAGTGCGTGTATGCTTGCGGGGTTGTTGTATGTTTGGGAATGAGTGCGTGTATGTCTGTGGGTATGTCTGTATGGTTGTGTGCGTGTATGTTTGAATGTGGGTGTGCGTGTCTGAGTGTGTGTGTGGATGTTAGCATGTATGTCGGTGTGTGTGCGTGTATGTGTTTTGGTTGTGCCTGCGTGTCGTGTGTGCATGAGTGCTGTGATGTTGGGGGTCGGGTGGGGAGGGGGGTCCTGCCACCTTTGGGGGGTGGCAGGGGTGGTGGGGGGTGTAGGGGAGGGAGTCGGGGTGGGGGGTGGTGGAGTCCCCTATCAGTGCCAGGGAAGGGATTCCCTGGCACTGATAGTGCTTACCGCCATGGATTTCATGGCGGTTTCAGACCGCATGAAATCCATGGCGGTCAGCCGGGTCCACATACCGCCGGCGGTATAGTGACGGCCACCGGGCTGGAGACCCAGGTCTCCAGCCCGGCGGTCGTCTCCGCCCTGGTGGGCGGAACGGAGAACAGGCGGATGACCATGGCGGTAACCGCCATGGTCATAATTCCCAAAAAAAGACCGCCAACCTGTTGGCGGTCTTACCGCCGCTTTTCCGTCTTCCGCTAGGGTCATAATGACCCCCTTTGTTTTCTTTTTAAAGACTTAAGACACTTTGGGGGTCATTCTGACCCTGCCGGTAAAATCCACCAGGGCCAACGACCGCGGGAGCACCGCCAACAGGCTGGCGGTGCTCTCTTGGGCATTCTGACCGCGGCGGTACAGCCGCGGTCAGAAACGGAAAACCGTCTGTGTACCGCCGGTTTTCCGCTGCCCTGGGGAATCCTAAATGGCGGCGCAGCTTGCTGCACCGCCATGGGGATTCCGACCCCCATACCGCCATCCTGTTCCTGGCGGTTTTGGCCGCCAGGCAGAGGATGGCGGTATGGGGTGTCATGGCCCCACAAAGATTTTCAGTGTCTGCCATGCAGACACTGAAAATCGCGACGGGTGCAACTGCATCCGTCGCACACCTTCCACTCCGCCGGCTCCATTCGGAGCCGGCATCCTCATGGAAGGGTGTTTCCCGCTGGGCTGGCGGGCGGCCTTCTGGCGGTCGCCCGCCAGCCCAGCGGGAAACCCAGAATACCCGCGGAGGTCTTTTGACTGCGCAGCGGTATTCTGGCGGTTCCAGCCAGGCCAGCGGCTTCCGCCACCTGCCGGGGTCAGAATGACCCCCTTTATATCACTTTTCAGTGATATCTCTACAATTTCACATTGCATCTTTATTCGTTTTGACCTACAATTATCCTGATAAATATTATATATTTTTCTAAACACTGTGTGGTGTATTTTTGTGGTGCTATATTGTGTTACTGTATGATTTATTGCACAAATACTTTACACATTGCCTTCTAAGTTAAGCCTGACTGCTCGTGCCAAACTACCAGAGGATGGGCACAGGATAATTTTGGATTGTGTGTGACTTACCTTGACTAGAGTGAGGGTTCTTGCTTGGACAGAGGGTAACCTGACTGCCAACCAAAACCCCCATTTCTAACAATGCAGCTGTAGCATTTTTTTCATAAACACAGATTTATTGCATTTGCCACATAGGGCCTGATTACAACTTTGGAGGAAGGTGTTAATCTGTCCCAAAACTGACAGATACCAGCCGTATTACGAGTCAATTATATCCTATGGAACTCGTAATACGGCTGGTGGTATATCCGTCACATTTGGGACGGATTAACACCTCCTCCAAAGTTGTAATCAGGCCCATAATCCGTTGTCTGTTTCATATTCTGAAGGGTTTAACAAAAGTAAAATGTGTTTGTAGCTGATATGGTTCAAAAGTTACTAAATACACAGTAACATGTTATTGGGCTGTGGAAGACTCTTTGGAAACCTTATTTAGATTTTATACGGGTACTAATGAGGTGCAAATGATGTCCAGACAGTTCTAATAAGTATAAAAATGACAAAATCACTAAGCCACGTAATTTGCCATTTCTTGCTGCATAATTTACTCAAACCCGCCACATAAATTGGTCCTTCCCTGTCGCATAATTCTAGTGGTCCTAATTGTATGTAATTGAATTTATATAGTGCTTACCACCCACAACAAGGGGGAGCGCTATATACATGCAATGAAAGAGGAGAGCATGTTTTTCTTTATTAAAATTGTTTTGCAGTGATTCATTGTCCACCAGGCAGTCAAGAATTTTTTGCCAACTGCATCTTGCATTCTGAGGGCCTTCTGTTTTTGCTTCTAAAAATTCGAAGTACTGGCTAAAAAGTTAGAAAATGCCAAGTGAAAGTGGGATATATGGGTCTGGTCAGTAGTTACTTTCTTTTGGTGGTTGATGGTAGGTGGCACCAGCACCTATTAGTGGGGTGAGGGACTTTTAAAAGATGGTCCTGAAGGCAGTCTCTGAGCAAAATGCTCCTGGCTGCCTGTTATATCCCAGAAGGAAGGCCAGCCATGGCCCAAGCGTTGATGTTGCCTGTGAGTCTGTCAGGCAGTATTGGTGTAAGGGTGATGGTTTGATAATAATGTCATGTCACACTGTTACTTTAACAGTCATGCAGTTACTCTAACGCTCTGTACAAAGGCAGCAGAAGAGATCAGCCAGTCACGGTGCTTCTCTACCTCTTGACTGCAGTATAGTTCCGTTTGAGTATGGCAGAAAATGTGCACCACGGTAGGGACAAACATGGCTTGCCATATTCCACTGTGACTTATCAAGGGCTGCTGGTTTCTGACCTCACACACTCCACCTCAAAGAATGCTGTGTGTGCCTATTGTCCTGGGTACTTCTTAGCTGAACATGTAATAGACTGACAAGTGGACCTAAATGGCACTGTGCATGGACAGCACCTGGCACTGCACCCACCAAAGCTTTCTGCCGCAACAGCTGGTGCCCCCCGACTTCTACCCTATGCCAACTTCAATCTGACAAATTAGTCCTGACTTCTACCCTATGCTAACTTCAATCTGACAAATTAGTCCTGATTGTTAATGCGCCTTCGGCTGAGACACAGTACAGACACCACCCATTGTTTGAATGTCTGTCTGAAGAGGGTTTTTTAAAGCTCAAGCTTGGTTCCAGACACAAAAGTTAGCACAAGTGAGAGACTCTCTGAGGTGGGGTGAGAACGACATCTGGATGAATACACTAAACCAGCCCCATTCCACATTAATACAATGAAGTAGCATGAGGACACAAAACTTGGTTTTAAGAATTAAACATCATCGGATCACATTTAATTTCCTAAAGATACATAAATGAAAACTCTTGATATCGACACACTTCAAAATATTTAGATCATGTGTGTTAAACATCCATTTCAATACAAGTCTAGATACAACATTTTCTGTCTGAAATTCTCAAAATCACGGCTACCTATCAGGCTTTCACTTCAAGCTCCATCTAAAAAAAATGGGATTTGGTACCCCCAAATTTCCTCTATGACCCCTACTTAGCACTCAACAATGTGAACTCATTCACTTTCTAATACCAGGGAAGCCCCCTTCGATCAGTCACTAAGTCGGACCCTAAACCATTCCACAGCAGCCCAAAATTGGATACCCCTGGCACCCTTGAACGATGTACCTCAGTAAATGCCCATATCTTGGCCCGCTGGTGCTAGATCATCTCCTACATCACCTCTAGGCATTGTTAAGGAAAACACCAATTGGCAACGAAAATATAGTTACTGTAGCACCCAAATTGCAGCTGGCTGCAGACCGCTGATCCACTACTCCTCTATGGGGTAGCAATTGGAGCCAAATCTAGAATTCATCTGACCTTGTAGGGCTCCCGTTTTCACAAGCTTCATTACCCAATCTCTGGATCCTGTTGATAGTTTGAATTTTCACATTCAATAGCAAGAATTGCCAATGGCTACCACCTCCTCCTTCCCACTGGCCCCTGCCTAAATGGCAGTGGCACATGGAGCCTTCTTTGTTCATATTAGTTATTTGTCTTTTGCTTTTCTGTCCAGATCTACTTTTTCCTACCCATTTACTGAAGTGTATGTTTACTTTTACCACATCATCCATAGGCAGTCACCTGTGCTTCAGCACTGTTTATACTTTCATACTACTATCTGGTCCTGTAGTCATGCTCACCATATACCATTTTCTTTTTTCCTGCTCCCAAAAATGCTAAACTGAAGTTGCTTGTGCTTCTAGAGATGTTCCAGAATACCTAGAAGAAATAGGTTAGTTGCTGCACAAATAAAATTAGTTCCTGCACATGCAGAGAGAGTAGGTCTCTGTCATAATCAGACCCCGTCCCGTTGAAGAGTGGAGCACATTCACAGATAGAGTTGACCTTTTTTCAACAGTTTTGTATAACAAACTTGACCGGAAGGTAATGGGACGCTTCATAGGAGCACCAGTGACATTGTGCAATGTCACATTCATTTATTAGGCATTGGCACAATAAGGGACTTTCCCAGAATCAGGGGATGTTGAGCCAGCACCGAGACTTGATCCTGGTTTCTCAGTTCCAAAGGTAGCAGCTCTGGCCGTAACAATACAGCTCAGTCTCTGCATACGTAGTCCGGAAAACCTGCAGAGCAGAATTTGTTCAAGGATGGAGCTGAGCTCCTCAAGATATAATGTTGAGTTTCTTTGCAGACACTTCGGGCCATATTTATACTTTTTGACGCAAAAATTAGCGCCGGCTAACGCCATTCTGAAGCGCCATGCGGGCGCCGTATTTAATCAATGACGTTAGCCGACGTTAGCCGCCGGCGCTGCCTGGTGTGCGTGGAAAAAAACGACGTACACCAGGCAGCGCCGGCGTAGGGGGATATGGGGCTTGGGCGTCAAAAAATGGGGCAAGTCAGGTTGAGGCAAATTTTTCGCCTCAACCCGATTTGCGCCATTTTTTTTCACTCCCAACCCCCATAAAAATTACTCCTGTCTTAGCAAAGACAGGAGTCATGCCCCCTTGCCCAATGGCCATGCCCAGGGGACTCCTGTCATGGTCATTGGGCATAGTGGCATGTAGGGGGGCACAAATCAGGCCCCCTTATGCCACAAAAAAAACAAAAAAAACACTTACCTGAACTTACCTTAATGTCCCTGGGATGGGCAAGGGTGACAGGGGGTGTCCCTGGGGGCATGGGAGGGCACCTCAGGGCTCCTTCAGAGCCCACAGGTCCCTTAACGCCTGCCTTTTGCAGGCGCTAAAAAATGGCGCAAAAGCGTCCGTACGTCATTTTTTTTGACCCGCCCACTCCCGAGCGTGAATTTTGCCTGGGAGTGTAAATACGGCGCACATGCCTCGGAGTCAATTTTTTAGACGTGAACGCCTACCTTGCATCTCATTAACGCAAAGTAGGTGTCCACGCTAAAAAATTACGCAAACTCCATGGACTTTGGCGCTAGACGCGTCTAACGCCAAAGTATAAATATGGAGTCATTTCTTGCACTGAACCAGAGCGGAGTCCCTGTATACATTGAGCCGAGCCCCTACATACAGAGCTGTGTTGATTAATACATTTTGTTGATCCAGTTAACAGAGTTCAGCACTTTTAGCATTCATTCCTGCTTCCTAAAAGTTGAACTTTTGTGGGAATTTAAGTACCAGTCACCAGCTCCTAATCTGTGGGCATGGTTACTGTCTGGCATAGCCTATCTCTGCAAGGGAGTCAGGAGAAGGTGAGAGGGAGGATAAGAGTGAAAAGGAAGGGACTGAGGACACATAATGTAAAAAAAGAGCTGCAAAGATAGAGAAAGGTAACTGAGAAGAGAGAGGACATATAAGACAGTAAGGGAGGATGAAAGGGAAGAAAAAGAAGTTAGAGGAGAATGTGACTGGTAAGAGGAGAGAAAACACACTTATGTTTTTTTCAAACTGAGGGCCACATGTAGCAAAGTCCAATTTTGCGAATCGGAAATTGCGAGTCGGTGCGATTTCCGATTCGCAAAATCGGATGCAGTACGGTGTCTCAGACACCGACTGCGAGTCACTATGGGGTCGCAAAGACCCACCTTATTAATATTAATGAGGTGGGTCGCATTTTGTGACCCCATAGCGAGTCCCTGCACGCACAGGGATGGTGGCCTGCGGAAGTCAACAGACCTCCATGTCTGTGACTGCTTTTTAAATAAAGCATTTTTTTATTTTTTATTTTGCAGCCATTGTCCTACTTCTTCAGGACATCATGCACAATACTGTCATACACTGTCAGTCCCGCTGCTATCACCTCTCTGGGCTTGATTGCAGTAGGCAAACCCCAAATGGATGGATGTGAAGCATAAAAAAAGGGATTTCCTTGAGCAGCCCCAGGCTCCGATCATGGTTCTCTGAGCAGACAAAAGGTCTAAGCACTCCCATAGACTGTGAGCTAATATTTTCATCTTCATACGAGAAATCATCGGCATCTGTTCAGGTGGGCGAACATGAACTCCTTACTGGCTGGTGGTGCCAACTAGCTGGAGTTACAGCATTCCAGTTTGAAGGGGCAGTGGGTTCACGGGGCATGCTTACACCTCTCCACATGCATGTGTCTATGCCCAGGCCACTGGTTATCCACATATCACTCATTCTAATCCTGCAGCAGTGTGTCTCGTGCTGTTGATGCTGACCATACCAAGATTCAATCTAATCTTTATACAGCTTCGGCTCCTTCAAAAATATGGCTGACAACATTATTCACCAAAATGAATTTCTGGGGCAGCATGGTACATTTAAATATGGCATCTTTAGCCAACCCTCTTTCATTCGGAGAAAAAGGAAATGTGACTGGGTGCACATTTTGGCCTTGGCAGGTAACTGTATTTTTGTGAAAAATATTTAACCTTCAAATCTCAAAAACTGGCTTTATAGTTGTAATTTGCATTATTGGGGTTTTCCTGTCAGAGCAGCGCATAGCTATTTCACAAAGGATTGTAGTGCCAAAGACTGAAAAAAGATAAATCACCCCTCTGTATACTATTTTAAATTATAGAAAATACCCCACTGAAAAAAGTGCTCAACATCTGAACCATGATAGCTTATCCACCTTGATGGGTACAAAGGGATGCATCACTATTAATAAATCACTACTGTTTTATTACTACATAAATATTTATGTTATATATCATATTATACTTTCACCCATAGTGCATATAAACCTGAACATTAAACAAGAGACAAGTAATCAAGGTGTAATCCCTCCATAATAACTACATATCACAATAATTTGCATTCAGTCTACTCACTAGACATCACAATGAGGATAGCATAATGCCTATGGGAAAGAATCAAAGTAATCTACGTGTTCACGAGGATTGGTGAAGGTAAACTTTAGGAGGATTTTCAGCTCTTAAGCTTTTTTGAATGTTTTATTACATCAACTAAGGAAGATGTGGAGTAGTTACTAAGTTAACAAGGGGGCCTGGATTTTAATGAAAGCTTGGCTGTGACCTAAAATTCTGCATTTCTTGGCAAATCACTTAGGGGGTCATTATGGCCCGGCGGTCGGTGTAAATGTGCCAGTAGTGCCGCCAACAGACTGACGGTACACACAGCCACATTATGACATTGGAATATACCACACTGACCGCCATGGCGGTAGCAGCCACCGGGCTGGAGATAAAAAACTCCAACCCGGCGGCTGCTACTGTACCACCAGCGGCATTACAACCCTGCCTACCGCCATGGTTGAAAACCATGGTGGTAGGCCCTACCAGTGACAGGAAATTCCTTCCCTCCCACTGGTAGGAGACCCCCCTTAGACTCACCAAACGCCCCCCTCCATCCACCCCCCCCTTCCAATCCTCCCATACACGCACACTCGCAGGCACACACCACGCATTCACACACTCACTCACACAGGCATTCATGCATTCATACACGCATGCATCCATTCATTCACGCACGCACGCATCCATACATACATTCATACTGACACGCATTCACATTTCCATTAATACACACATTCTCAAACAAGCGCACACACATACACAAACAACACTACACACACAGACGCATTCACGCACACACTCACACATTCATGCACACATCCCCCCCACACACACACACAACACCCCCCACCCCTCTCCCCTGTTGGAAACCGACTTACCTGCATCCAGGGGGTCTTCCGGCAGGGGACAGGATGGGGCACTGCTACCGCAAGCAGCGCCCTCCAGCAGAACACCGCCAGGCCGTATTATTTTTCATAATACCTCTGGCGGTGGTCTACTGGCGTGGCGCTGCTAATGGTAGCAGCGCCACCTTAACACCTCCCCCAGCATGGCCAGAGCCAGATTTCCGCCCTTGTTCCACCATGTTGTGGAAATCAGGCTGTGGTCCTATTATGTCAGACGGATGTTAGCCGCGGCGACGGTCTTTTGGCAGCCGTCGCCACGGCAGTAGGCGGCACTTACCGCCAAAGTTACAATGAGGGCTTTAATCTCTGATGATGCCTTAATTGAATGTAACTGTGTGTAATTCTAAGATTTAAGCCCTCACTTGATGTATGCAATCTTGCTTTGGCTTCCATCACTCCTCTTAATATAGAGCGCTCTGTAGCTCAAAGCTAAGGCTTTGCTATAACAATATAAACACATGTGATTTTACATTGTGAAGTTATCCCACTTACTCCACTCTGTGAATGTGCCTTGTTCAACTCTTTGTGAGCCCACTCATTTTGTGAAATTCAGAGAGCAGTTCCAAATTAATGTTCTTTATCCTAGTGCATGTCACACTTGTATTAGGGTCCATGTAAGTCTACTTCTTGATGTCTGTGAGAGTCTTTCTTGTGTTTATTAAGAGATACCTATACGCATCTTCTTGTTCCATGGATGTTTTTGTTTATTATGTGTCATTAGTTGTTTTTGGTAATAGAAGGCACCTTTCCAATAAGGCTTCAGTGCTTTCTTTTTTGAGTGTCAGACGTGCACAAATGCACAAGACTCTCCGCACCGACTATCTTGCAGATATCCGATGCTCACAGATGTGGTAAATGCTCCAGCAGTGCTTAGTGTCTGAGTGGAAATTATTGGCAAAGTCAATAGATCTGGCTGTAATGTTCTGATGCACTAAAATACAGACAAGTAAAAATTCTATTTGCATGTGTTAGCACATTGAATCCAGATATATTGGCAATGTTTGCTCTTGAACTGGCTCTGAGGCGGTTGTGACCCACATTGCGTGACGTGGTAGCTCCACCACTGTAGCTTGAAGTACTGGTCCCCCCCAAAGTTCGGGTATAGTTGCACCCCTGGTGTTAATGATCTGCTTTGGTGATGTAGGAGCAGTAGCAGTTTGGGATTCTCAAATTGCCGTCTCTGAGCCAGTCTCAATGTTGACATCAGTGTCCAATGAACACTAAGCCACACTTTGAAGTGCAAAAATCTTGCATGATGGTTTTCCCTGGACGTTGGGCAGTTATCAAGTGCCCATTGCTGGTTACAACACGAAATGACATGACGGCATCAAAAGGAGCATCAGATTTATGTCTTTGTGACTGATGGACAAGCACATGATCACCTTGTGTGAAGACATATTTTTTGTATGTCGCCTTTGGCCGGCATAGCATTTCATTTATTGTTTATGACTCAAGTCTGTTGTACATGTCCCTTTATAAGTTCTGGATCTGGTGTTGTTCCACTGAGGTAACCTGGTAATCATGGCTCTCCCAAACATCAACGTTGTAGGGCTTTCACCTGTGGTTGAGTGAGAAGTTCAACAGTAAGATCATAAGGTGGAATTCAAGACAGTCTTGAGGTTGAGCTTCGCTAATGCAGCACACTGAACAGCTTTTTTTAATTTTAATGTACTCATGAAATGTTCAACAAGCATTTCCCTTCCTTTGTGGATCCAATGTGTAGGGGCAGATAAGCTGGAGAAATTAGAGAATAACTCAAGGCACAACAATATCAGATTATTGGATATCAAAGGGGGAGCGGAAGGAGGAGATTTAACAAAGTTTATTGTAGATCATCTCACCAAGGCTTTCCACCAAGTGACCTCCTCTTTAGATATAAAAACAGAAATTCAAAGGTTGCATAAGGATCCATTTAAGTTGAAGCGAGGATCTAAGAGGTCCAGGAAGATCATGGTTAATTTCTTGACATACGTAACGAAGGAGAAAATCCTGGGAGCAGCCTTGAAGGATTTTTGAAAGCAATATACTGTTACGTCTGCTGGACACTTCTGGTTGCTGGGATATTTAGGGCTTGTGGGTTCATCAAGAACCCTAGGTACCCAGAGCCAATAAATGAGCTGCACCTTGCAATGGGTTTTCATTCTATACCGGGTATACAGCAATTCATTTGCTGAAATATAAAAAAGTGAACAATAGGTATCAAGAAAACCTCTGTGTTTCCAAAATGGGCACAAGATAAGGTGTTGAGAAGCAGTGGTTATTTGCACATCTCTGAATTCTGGGGTGCCCATACTAGCATGTGAATTACAGGGCATTTCAAAATAAATGTATTTTTCACACTGTCTTACATTTAGAAGGAAAAAATTTAGAGAAAGGCAAGGGGCAATGTTGGAAAATGGGTTATTGGTAAGGGCAGGTAGGTACCTACACTTAGCAATAGGCGAATAGCCTCCACTTAGGTCCAGTTAGGTCTCAGTAAATGAAACCCAGCTAAACCCTTGGTAGCTTGGCAACGAGCGACAACACTTAACTTAGGAGACAGAGGTGGTCATTCTGACCCTGGCGGTCTTTGACCGCCAGGGCGGAGGACCGCGGGAGCACCGCCGACAGGCCGGCGGTGCTCCAATGGGGATTCCGACCGCGGCGGTAAAGCCGCGGTCGGACCGGCACCACTGGCGGGGTCCCGCCAGTGTACCGCGGCCCCATTGAATCTTCCGCGGCGGCGCAGCTTGCTGCACCGCCGCGGGGATTCCGACCCCCCCTACCGCCATCCAGATCCCGGCGGTCGGACCGCCGAGATCCGGATGGCGGTAGGGGGGGTCACGGGGCCCCTGGGGGCCCCTGCAGTGCCCATGCCACTGGCATGGGCATTGCAGGGGCCCCCGTAAGAGGGCCCCTACATGTATTTCACTGTCTGCTGCGCAGACAGTGAAATACGCGACGGGTGCAACTGCACCCGTCGCACAGCTTCCACTCCGCCGGCTCGATTCCGAGCCGGCTTCATCGTGGAAGCCTCTTTCCCGCTGGGCTGGCTGGCGGTCTGAAGGCGACCGCCCGCCAGCCCAGCGGGAAAGTCAGAATTACCGCCGCGGTCTTTCGACCGCGGAACGGTAACCTGACGGCGGGACTTTGGCGGGCGGCCTCCGCCGCCCGCCAAGGTCAGAATGAGGGCCAGAGTGTAAAGCATTCAAATATCACAAAACAGTAATTAAATAAAACACAGGAAACAGTTTAAAAATCCAAAACCAATTTATAAAAATAGATTATATTTATCTTTAAAATGACACAAAAACGAATAAAATCGGATAAGGGGAAACAAAAAGCGCCAATCTGGTCATCTGGTCGCACCTCTACCGGGGCAAAGTCAAAGTTTAAGGCCGACTGTGATGGAGCGCGGCTCGGCTACAGCCTGCGGGAGGCCTCGGTCAAAAGTTTACCTTCACACTTAGTTGTTTTTCTGAAGATTTTCTTCAGCGGGACAAACCAGCCAGTCCAATCCGACCTCCTGGAACTCTTTTCCGGATACGCATCGCGGGAGCCCTTGGTGGAGATTTTTACCTTCGGACTTAGTTGTTTTTTTGGAGGTGAAAACCCTTCGCCCGGGGTAAACCTGGATCTTGATCCGACGTCCTTGGAGCCGTTCTCGGTTACGCTGGCTGGGAGGTCCCGGTCAACTTTCTACGTTCGGACTTAGGGGCATATTTATACTCTGTTTGCGCAGAATGTGCGTCAAATTTTTGACGCACAATCGGCGCAAACCCTGCCCCATATTTATACTTTGACGTCCGACCCCGCGGGCGTCAAAGTTCCACCATGTGCGTCATTTTTTGGAAGGGGGAACCAGCCTTGCGTTAATTATATGCAAGGTAGGCGTTCCCTTCCAAAAAATGACTTTAAGGCCTGTGCCCCATATTTATACTGTGATGTCATTTTGACGCACAGGAGGGGACAGGCCTTAAAAAACGGCACCCAGCCTGATGGGTGCCGTTTTTTGATGCCTGGGTCAGGGCAGTCGTTAAGGGACCTGTGGGCTCGGAAGGAGCCCAGAGGTGCCCTCCCATGCCCCCAGGGACACCCCCTGCCACCCTTGCCCACCCCAGGAGGACACCCAAGGATGCAGGGACCCATCCCAGGGAAGTAGAGGTAAGTTGGGGTAAGTATTTTTTTTCGTATTTTTTTTTGGCATAGGGGGGCCTGATTTGGGCCCCCCTACATGCCACTATGCCCAATGACCATGCCCAGGGGACATAAGTCCCCTGGGCATGGCCATTGGGCAAGGGGGTGTGACTCCTGTCTTTACTAAGACAGGAGTTATTTCAATGGGGGTTGGGCGTCAAAAAAAATGGCGCAAATCGGGTTGAGGCCTGAATTTTGCCTCAGACCCGACTTGCCCCATTTTTTGACTCCCAACCTCCATTTTCCCCTACGCCGGCGCTGCCTGGTGTGAGTCATTTTTTTTGACGCACACCAGTCCGCAGCGCCAGCTAACGTCATTCAATAAATAAGGCGCCCGCATGGCGCTTTGGAATGGCGTTAGCCGGTGGTAAAAAATTTTACGCACAACTGCGTTGGCGCAGTTGTGCGTCAAAAAGTATAAATATGGGCCTTAGGGCCTCATTCTGACTTTGGCGGGCGGCAGAGGCCGCCCGCCAATGTACCGCCGTCAGAAGACCGCTGCGCGGTCAAAAGACCGCCGCGGTAATTCTGAGTTTCCCGCTGGGCTGGCGGGCGACCGCCAGAAGGCCGCCCGCCAGCCCAGCGGGAAACCCCCTTCCATGAGGATGCCGGCTCCGAATGGAGCCGGCGGAGTGGAAGGGGTGTGACGGGTGCAGTTGCACCCGTCGCAATTTTCAGTGTCTGATTGGCAGACACTGAAAATCTTGTTGGGGCCCTGTTAGGGGGCCCCTGCAGTGCCCATGCCAGTGACATGGGCACTGCAGGGGCCTCCAGGGGCCCCACAACACCCGTTCCCGCCAGACTGGTTCTGGCGGTGAAAACCGCCAGAACCAGGCTGGCGGGAAGGGGGTCGGAATCCCCATGGCTGCGCTGCATGCAGCGCCGCCATGGAGGATTCCCTGGGGCAGGGGAAAACCGGCGGGAAACCGCTGGTTCCCCTTTTCTGACCGCAGCTTTACTGCCGCGGTCAGAATGCCCCGGAAGCACCGTCAGCCTGTTGGCGGTGCTTCCTCTGCCCTGGCGGTGAGACACCGCCAGGGTCAGAATGAGGGCCTTAGTCTCTTTTTTGGAGATTTTCTTCACAGGGACGAGCCTGCAAGTCAGGCCGGGTTGCGGTTGAGGCAAGCCGACTAGAGTTGCTGCGGCGGGTCGGTCCCTCTAAGATGCTTTTTTAAAAAAGTTCTCCAAACTTCTCCAAACTTCTGGATCTTCTCCCAGATGTTCCTTTAAGGTTCTTTTGGGGTCCACAGCTCACCCCAAGGTTCCAAAGGCTCTGAGATGATCCTTGGGGGTGTGGACTACAACTCCCAGAATGCACCTGGCGCAAACTCCTTTTTAGCCACTGGACAGTGGTCAGCTGGTTGATTTCTTCAGGAGTTGGTGCAGGGGACTCTGGTTAGCAATTTTTCACCTGTAGCAAACAGGGAGTCCATCCTTGAACCAGTTGAAGCCAGACAAAGTCCTTCTTGTGGTGAAACCCAAGTGTGCAGCTGGTGCAGTCCTTCAGAGTGCAGGGTCCAGGTGCAGGCCAGGGGTCCAGCAGGGCAGTCCTTCTTCTTCTGTGGTTCTTCCTTGTTGGAATCTGATGGGGATCTGAGGTGTGGGTGCAGGTCTGCCAGTTTTATCCCTGCTCGCGGATGAAAAACAGGGGGGTCCTGGGTCTCCAATCAGGTGCAGGGTCCTTCCCCCTGTGATGACCACTTCCTGGGAAGTGTGGCAAAAATCAATCCCAGGGAGCAACATTCCTTGAAAATCCATCATGGCTGAAAGTGATTTTTGGAGGTTACATCTAGCTGAGCCCACCCATTGGTGTGGCTACAAATCCTAAACACACCCCTCTCCTGCCCTGTCCTAATCTAATCAAGGGGGCACCGAATTGTCTGGGTTTGCAGGATGTGGGGGTGTTGCTGGGTTGCTCCAAATGTCATTCTCTGCCTTTGAAGACCAGTTTGTCAGCCCTCCCCCTTCCTGCCTCACCATTTGCTGAGGGGAGATCTCCTCCCACAGGCAAATCTCTTTGTGTGAAGTCAGGCCACTTCGCATCTTATCAAGGCAGCCTGGCCAGCCTGCCAGAGGCTGGCCAATCAGAGCACAGCAGCAAAAATCCTGCAGGGCTGAAGTTGGCAACTTTTCAGGTAAAGTTTAAAACTCTTCACCTGAACAAGTTATATTAAATCCAACAACTGGAAGTTATGGGATTTATTATAACAATTAATTTGATACCAAACTCTTGGTATCTGTTACTGAAGGAGACTTTTAAAATTAAAATAAAGTCTCCCCATTCTAGCCTATGGAGACCATTCACTACAATGAGGGAAAAACTAATTTGCCAGTTTTACCTCACCAGGGCTTATAAAGCTATTTTTATAAGGTCCCTGCTTATAGTTACATGGCACCCAGCCCTAGGGGCACATAGGGCACACCTTAGGGGTGACTTATATATAAAAATAAGGTAGTTTAAGACCTTGGAATTACTTTTAATTCCAAAGTTGAATTTGCATGTAACTTTAATTTAAAAGCAGCCAGCAAGGCAGGCCTGCCTTAAAAATGACACTGGGCACCTCAGCAGTGCCCCTATGGGGCACTACCTATAATGGGGTCCCTAAACCTCCATGCCCTACCATATATTAGGGACTTATAGGTATGTTGACTTCGCCAATTATAATTAGCCTAATTTGCATACTGATTTTACATAGAGCACGGGCCCTGGGACTGGTTAGCAGTACCCAGGGCACAATCAGAGTCAGGAAAACACCAGCAAAAAGTGGAAAATGGGGGCAAAAAGTCAGGGGGCCTCTGCAATCAACCCTGACTCTCAAAGGCAATAACACTTGTTTTGCTATTCTGTGTTCCCCCAAGTCTCCTAATAAAAATGGTAGCTCACTTGCATGGGTAGGCCTAATGCTTGCGACAGGAAACCCAACATGGACACATCACATTTTTACATTGAAATCTGGCATGTTTTTTTCAAAGTGCCTAGCTGTGGATTTTGGCCTCCAGCTCAGCCGGTACCTAGTGAAACCTAGCAAAACTGCACATTTGTGAAAACTAGATACTGGGGGGAATCCAAAATGGGGTGACTTGTGGGGATCTGACCAGGTTCTGTTACCTAGAATCCTTTGCAAACCTCAAAATTTGCCCAAAAAAGACTTTTTCCTCTCATTTCGGTGACAGAAAGTTCTGGAATCTGATAGGAGCCACAAATTTCCTTCCATCCAGCGCTTCCCCGTGTCTCCCAATAAAAATGGCACCTCACTTGTGTGGGTAGGCCTAGCGCCCGCACCAGGAAATACCCCAAAACACAACATGGACACACCATATTTTCCCAAGGAAAACAGAGCTGTTTTTTGCAAAGTGCCTAGCTGTGGATTTTGGCCTCTAGATCAGCCGGCACCTAGGGAAACACAGAAAACCTGTACATTTTTTAAAACTAGACACCTAGGGGAATCAAAGGTGGGGTGACTTGTGGGGCTCTGACCAGCTTCTGTTATCCAGACTCCTTTGCTAACCTCAAAATCTGGCCCAAAAAACATTTTTTCTCTCATTTTGGTTACAGAAAGTTCTGGAATCTGAGAGGAGCCACAAATGTCCTTACACCCAGCGCTCCCTTAAGTCTCCCAATAAAAATAGTACCTCACTTGTGTGGGTAGGTCTAGCGCCTGCGACAGGAAATGCTCCAAAATACAACGTGGACACATCATATATTCCCAAAGAAAACAGTTTTTGCAAAGTGCATAGCTGTGGATTTGGGCCTCTAGCTCAGCCAGCACCTAGGGAAACTTAGCAAACCTGCACATTTTTTTAAACTAGACACCTAGTGGAATCCAAGGTGGGGTGACTTGTGGAGCTCTGACCAGGTTCTGTTACCTAGAATCCTTTGCAAACCTCAAAATTTGGCCAAAAAACACTTTTTCCTTTAATTTCGTTGACAGACAGATTTGGAATCTGAGAGGAGTTACAAATTTCCTTCCGCGCAGCGTTCCCCTACGTCTCCCGATAAAAATGGTACCTCACTTGTGTGGTAGGCCTAGTGCCCGCAACAGGAAATGCCCCACAACACAACGTGGCCAAATCACATTTTCACAAAGAAAACAGAGCTGTTTTTTGCAAAGTGCCTAGCTGTAGATTTTTGCCTCTAGCTCAGCCGGCACCTAGGGAAACCTAGACAACCTGCATATTTTTGAAAACTAGACACCTAGGGGAATCCAAGATGGGGTGACTTGTGGGGCTTTGACCAGCTTCTGTTACCCATCCTCCTTTGGAAACCTCAAAATTTGGCCCCAAAACACTTTTTCCTCTTATTTTGGTGACAAAAAGTTCTGGAATCTGAGAGGAGCCACAAATTTCCTTACACCCAGCACTCTCTTAAGTCTCCCGATAAAAATGGTACCTCACTTGTGTGGGTAGGCCTAGCGGCTGCAACAGGAATTGCTTCGAAACACAACGTGGACACATCACATTTTCACAAAGAAAACAGAGCTGTTTTTTGCAAAATGCCTAGCTGTGGATTTTGGCCTCTAGCTCATCCGGCACCAGGGAAACCTAGTAAACCTGCACATTTTTTAAAACTAGACACCTGGGGGAATCCAAGATGGGGTGACTTGTGGGTCTCTGACCAGGTTCTGTTACCCAGAATCCTTTGCAAACCTCAAACTTTGCCCAAAAAACACCTTTTCCTCTGTTTTTGGTGACAGAAAGTTCTGGAATCTGATAGGAGCCATAAATTTCCTTCCACCCAGAGCTTCCCCATGTCTCCCAATTAAAATGGTACCTCCCTTGTGTGGGTAGGCCTAGCGCCCGCAACAGGATATACCCCAAAACACAACACGGACACATCATATTTTCCCAAAGAAAACAGAGCTGTTTTTTGCAAAGTGCCTAGCTGTGGATTTTGGCCTCTAGCTCATGAGGCACCTAGGGAAACCTAGCAAACCTGCACATTTTTGAAAACTAGACACCAAAGGGAATCCAAGATGAGGTGACTTGTGGGGCTCTCACCAGGTTCTGTTACCCAGAATCCTTTGAAAACCTCAAAATGTGGCCAAAAAAACATTTTTTCCTCTCATTTCAGTGACTGAAAATTCTGGAATCTGAGAGGAGCTACCAATTTCCTTCCACCCAGCATTCCCCCAAGTCTCCAGATAAAAATGGTACCTCACTTGTGTGGGTAGGCCTAGCGCCTGCGACAGGAAATGCCCCAAAACACAACATGGACACATCACATTTTCCCTAAGAAAACAGAGCTGTTTTTTGCAAAATGCCTAGCTGTGGATTTTGGCCTCTAGCTCATCCGGCACCAGGGAAACCTAGTAAACCTGCACATTTTTTAAAACTAGACACCTGGGGGAATCCAAGATGGGGTGACTTGTGGGTCTCTGACCAGGTTCTGTTACCCAGAATCCTTTGCAAACCTCAAAATTCGGCCAAAAAACACCTTTTCCTCTCATTACGGTAACAGAAAGTTCTGGGATCTGAGAGGAGCCATAAATTTCCTTCCACCCAGAGTTTCCCCAAGTCTCCCGATAAAAAGGATACCTCACTTGTGTGGGTGGCCCAGGTGCCTGCAACAGAAAAATGCCAAAAACCTGTAGAGATTGAGGGGATAGCACAGCGAGTTGATAAGCACATATTTTTCTTTTATACATCTTTTATGCTGACTGAGGTATCATTTTAGTTGGGAGACTGAGGGGAACGCTGGGTGATAGGAAATTTGTGCTGCAGCGGTGATCCTACAAAGGAAAATGAGGAAACTATTATTTTTTAAGCAAATTTTGAGGTTTCCAGAGGAGTCTGGGTAATAAAATGTTGGGGGATCCAGGCAAGCCACACCTCCTTGGACTCCTTGGGGTGTCTATTTTTAAAACATGTCCGGGTTTGGTAGGTTTCCCGAGATGAAGGCCGCACCCGGGACCAAAAACATAGGTGCCCCCCCAAACACAACTAGTTTTGCAATAGATCATTTTGATGTGTCCACGTACTTATGTGATGTTCCAAACACAAAAATTGTGAAAAGAAACGCACTTAGGTTACGTTAAAAAGACCCCTCACCCACCAACTAAGTTGGTGGCATGCTTTATCATCGGGGTCCCACCCGAGACTCCTATAGTGTCACAGGTGTGCTGCAATGCCTGATTACAGTGGATCAAATTTTATTAACAGGAGATTTCACAAAAATGAAATGCACTGTTAATAAATGAAAGGCCAAAAAACTGAACCAATGACTCACAGATGGTGAGAGCAACGACAAGGCACCAACTGCTTTCCAGTCCATTCACACACCTGTCATACATGACATGCACAAGACCATTCACACCACCAGCTACGGGCCCAGCACATTACAACACTCGCATCAACAGATAGCGCCACTCAATTGCCCATCACTTACATACGCCCACATGCCTGATACAGCAATCACACCATCTGATGGGAGTGTGTTGAGTGGCGTTTGGCTGGCAGTGTGTTGCAGTAGCCAACAGCAAGTCAATATTTACACCGCCAGCCAAGCGCCACTCCGCACACAATGGAATCACGTTTTTTTTGTTTAAACGCTCTAAATAAGTACATGACAGAAATGCCAACCATCAAACTGAACACATGAAAATATAAAACAGGCAGTTTACACTCATGGTAATTCCCAGTAATTCTTCTGGGTGTGGTAATTCCTGAAACAGCCACTCACACACAGCCCAGGCTTTGAAGAACAATCTGGGCAGAACATTCGACTCTCCCTCCGGATACCTCTTTGACCACAGACTCTACATTTCTTAGCTGGAAAGTCTTTTTTGGGGGTGGGAGGAATGTGCTCAGCAAAGTGGCGATCTTTCAATCTAGCCACATCCTCCCCCACTGCTTCTCTAGGAACTCTTGCCTGTTCCACCACAATAAGGCTCTCTATCACTGACTCCTGAAATTTCACAAATGTCATCTTTGACTCTGGAGACCTATCCTTGAACACAATAAAAGCATTAAAATTTGCCAAGTGGAACAAGTGAATTGCTAACTACTTATACCAAACGTAAGACTTACAAATAGTAGTACAAGGTTCCTACCTCTGATCAACTCTAGCTACACCTCCCATGTGCTTATTATAATCTAAAATGCACAGAGGTTTGCGCACTTCAGCAACCTGGCCCCAAACAGTCACGGGGGAAGTACTATCATCGTGCATGGTACTTAGCATGTAGACATCCCTCCTGTCTGAAAATTTCCCCTTTCAAGTTTTTTACAGACAAGCTTCCTTGGATAGCCTTTCCGGTTACAACGAATTGTGCCACAAGCAACAGTGTCCACTCTAAACAATCCCTTGAACAACTGCAATCCAGTGTAGAAGTTCAGTGTAGGCTCAAAAGAACTAGCCGTGGCACAAGTAGTCCCTCTGTGGTAGTAACGTTCGATGTGGCTAAAGCCTTTGATTGGCCAAACTGGAAGTATCTTGCGAGTGTATTAAAGAGGTTTGAGGTGGAAGGTGAGATGAGAGGTGTGTTAAACAATCTACAGCACACCACGTGCTCAAGTGCTAGTCAATGATTGGCTTACCTCCACAGTACAAATTGTAGAGGGACTAGACAGGGTTGTCCCCTGTCCACCATCCACTTTTATCCAAATATTGAACCCATGGTACAAAGCTTAAGGCAAAATAGTAAAATGTAACCTTTTGTGGTGAGTGCCTTCTAAAGGAAAATAGCTCTTACGCAGATGATCTTATGCTGTACACCTCAAAAATTGCAGAAGCTTTACCATGCCTGATGAGGTCTTTTGGGAGTCTCTCCGGGTATGAAATCAATGATAGCAGGACAGAGATTATGTTATGGAATCAGGAGTACAAGGAGTATCAAGGTTGTCAGATCTCTGAGGAATTCAGATATCTGGGGGTAACGATATTGCATGACCTATAGACGATACCTGAAGTGAATATGGGGAAAGTATTGAACGAGGTTGATAGAATGTTAAAAAGGTGGAAAAATCTCCCACTCACCTTGTACGGCAGAATAAAGTTGGTAAAAATGTCCATTCTCCCAAAACTCACCTTCCTGTTCAATAATATCCCCATTGGAATTCAATATGAAACTCCTTGCTAAAATCCAAGGGAGAGTGAAATTATTTATCTGGGCTAATGGGAGGGGGGCCAGGCTTTCATGGAAGAAGTTGAGGAAGAGAGAAAACAGAGGTTTGGGATTGCCAGACATCTTCTGGGCGTATCAGATTAAGAACAACTGAATGTTACTGGATCACCAAGACAGCTCACTAGTGTACGGTGCAATGCTGCTCGAATTGTCCGAGGTTGGCTATATGTACAAATTTGGAGCACCCAAGTTTTTCGAAAAATTAAGGCTGGAATGTTTGAAAGCAGCAGCACAATTGTGGTTTGAAGTCCGGTCCCTCTTGGGTATCCCAGAGTATAGTAGGAGGTCCCTGGTATGGGGCTCACCACAGACTCTGGAATGTTTGGCAAGCAGCATGGCCAGACCCCTGACAGCTGCAGGAATAATGTGCTGGAGGCAGATAAAGGAGAAGTATGTGAGCCTGCCTTGGGACGGGTGGAAAGAACTGCCTAATGGGGCAATCTCCAGGCTTAAGTACTATGAAATATCTGCCTGGCTACTGAGTCAGAGGTGGATGGATGTAGAATTAACGTCAATGGTACAGGATCTTCAAGACTCTGATGAGACTGGCTAAGATGAGAGAAGCTGGGCCCAGCAAGTGGAAGCGGTGTGGGGGCCCAAGACGTGGATGACGTTTATACATTTGCCAATTGTCCCATGTTGCATTGCTTCTGAAGAAGTTTGGGAAAGCGATCTCTGACATTATCAGATTCACAATGGAGGTAAGGCCTCCACTTTTTATGTTCAGTATGACATGCTATACCCCTGGCTCTAGGGCCCCTGCAAGATATGTTGATATCCTATCTTATTTTGTTGGCAAGGAGAGAGATTCGCAAAGTATGGTGTCAGTCCTCTCCCCCAGTATGACAGGAGTGACGGTACTCGGTGAGATATTTTAGAGAATTGGATGATAAGATCAAATGGAAGTGGAGTGAAGCAGAATCTGGGTCACCCTTGGTACTGATGGAAGGCCATGATGTCAAATGATTACACCTCTTGATCAGTGATGCAGGATGTTGGGCGATCCCCTGTGTAGAAGTATTAACTGAGTTTGGTTGTGATACAAGTTCGAGGTGCAGCTGGATAAGGAGGGTGTTCACGTTTATACTCGAAGTAATATGAGGACAAAAAAATGAAATGTTCATCAAGTCTGTTAGCCTGTGTGGCCAAAGAAGTGTGCTCTTCTGATGCTTCACATTAAGTAGATTGAGAAAGTTTCTGAATCCTCTATTATTAAAGGGTGAACAATTGTCAGTTTTCGAAATCAAAGTCACCCCCCATGTCACAAAGATGCCATCTAATCTCTCAATTACTCTGTGCTGAGTGATAGACGAAAGATCTTCAATTAATGGTAAGCGAAAGCATTTGTTCATAATCACCATGAGGTGGTGTCTATTGTCAAGTGGACTGAAAAAGTCAACAGCAATCCTTTCCCAGGCTGCTTTGGCCACTCTGACATAGAGGGTTGTTGACTGGTTTTCAATGACAGGCAATTGCACAGGTGACAGGTCTTCAACTCTCTTTAAACTTGTTTATCAAGATGAGGAAACCATACACAATCTTGTGGAGCTTGTTTAGTGGCAACTATTTCACTATATCCTTCATGGGCCACTTAAAACACCTCCTGTTGCAGACTCCCCAGAATGACAATTCTTAATCCCTCAGGATTAATTCCTTCTTGTGTCACGGACAGCTCTTCTTTGACATTTTCATACTTCTAATACTCGCTGTCGCTGTAAGAGGTTGAGTATGTCGATTCCATGACTGATGTGTAATAATGTATTGTAGTTTTAACATGTCACTATCTTGACTCATGGCAAAAACAATTTGTTCCAAAGAAATATAGCTGTTATGTTTGATTTCACAATGAAGTTTATGTAGACTTCAGCAGTCTTAGATGGTGACCCTGCATAAGCATTCTTGAGAAGTAGTCAGCAGGGTTTTGACCTTTCCCTGGATGATGTACAGTTGTGAATTTATACTCTTGCAATCATAGATCCAAATGTTCAATGCTTGGAGGCATCTTGACGTTTGGATTACTAAAGATAGTCAGCAATGCTCGATGATCTGTCACAAGCGTGAAAGGTTTTCCATACAGGAACATGCCACCACTAAACTTTTATTTTCAGGTTGTAAATAAGCATGTTCAGTCTGGGACAAACTTTTACTTGCATTTGCCACAATATGTCTTTGAGCATTTGGCTCTGCACTGTGTTTGGCATGGATAGTGCCTAACCCAACTGAGTGCCTAACCAAACTGAGCTAGCATCAACAACAACTTCTGTACGTAGCTTTGGATAAAAATATGCCATTTCAGTAGTGTTTTCTATAGTTTGTTTAATTCTCTTAAACCTTGCTCGCATTCATGTGACCAGTGAAATGAAACATTATTTGTTGTCAGTTCTCTCAATGGAGCACTCACAGTTGTAAAGTCTTTTAAAAATATACAGAACATTAACTGGCCATTCCAAAGAATGAAGTTAACAAGGCAACATCTTGTGGTGGGCTGACAGTTGACAATGCTTGCATTTTACCTGGATTGGGTGTCATGACCCATCACAAAAGATATGGCCAACAAGTAAACAACATAATTGTGTTAGTGCTTTGTTATGTTCCGTATGGGTAGCTATGAAAACTAATATGTGATCACTATAGTTGACATCATTTACAACATGTTGTATGATACAGCTAATGACATCTTGAAAAATCTCTGCAGCTGAAAACACATAAAACATAGGGCCTGATTTAGATCTTGGAGCTTCTGGTCCTACTGTTGTTTTTCTGTCTGATTCACTGCCCACCATCTTGGCGGCCCGCCCCCTCTGTTTAGATGCTTGCAGGAAGGCGTAATGCTTGCCAGCATAGGAGTCTGCTGCCCCATTGGTGGGGCACCTCTTCCACAATGGATAACACCACATTGAAGTGATCAGAGGCTCAGACGCAAAACAGCTCAATATTGGGAGTGGGAACTCCATCAGCTTGGTGGAATACTTGAAACCGCTGCCACAGAGGATGGTGGGACTACCACCAAGATCTAAATCAGAACTTAGGCGGTCATTACAACTTTGGCGGTAAAAGCCGCTTACCGCCGTGCAGAAGACCGCCAACACACCGCCACGGCCGCGGAAATCCGCCACAGCTATTATGACCCATATTTCGGAATCCGCCAAAAGTCAGACACCCAAACAAGTCCACCACACCAAAGGTGAGTGATAAACTGGCAAAAACAAAACCTCCACCATCACGCCAACAGAAATACGCCCACACTATCACGACACACGAATCCACGCGGCGGTCTTTCAACCGCGGTATTCCATTGGTGGTACACACCTCCGCGCTCAAAATACACACACCTTTACAAAACACTACCACATTGGACAATTCCAAATACACACTCCTGAAACACATACACACACCACTCCCACACACCCATTACAATATAAAACACACACCCACATCACCCACAAACCCCTACGACAAAAAATCCAGAAAGAAGGCCAGAGAGAGACACCACCAGCAAGAACAACAGCATCCACAGGCACACAATACCATCACCGACACAACTTCCACGCACCTCACACAACACACCACTACATATCACCACACTTATCACCACACACTCCACCCCACACAATACCCATACATCCCCCTAAACCATCATCACACAAGCTCCCACACAGGAATGCTAGCACTGGGGTACACGGTCACCCACCCATTGCACACCATTACACACACAGATTTAATGAACATCCTTTTATACCTCTGCAGGACCCCTACCCAACGTCACCGGACAGGAGGGTCCACACATGTCCACACCACCAACAGAAGAGGCCCACAGTGATGACAGCACCTGTGTCCAACTGGATCTAGATGACCAGCCCGGACCATCGGGGAGCTCTGGACATTCGGTTCCCCTCACACAGGCACAGGCCACCACAGACCTTCCCCCCTCTGGAAACACCAGCACAGCACCCACCCACTGGGCCCATACCTCCGTCCCCAGGACACGTCAATCAGCTGTGTGTCCACCACCTCAGGGAACCCAGGCTAACCCACCACCCCAACAACAGGGACCTGGGGGCAGTAGTAGTGGGCACACGGTCCAGGGGACGGAGGCCCAGGAACACAGGGGAACTGGGAGGGCTGCTGTGCGACAGGGGGCGGACAGGCCAAGGGAACCCACTCTCCACAAGGCCCTTTCCCCCATCATGGGAGCCTACCACCACTCCCAGGAGACGATGGCAACGGTACTGGCCAAGTTTCAGGAGACCCAGCACATGCAGGAGGAACAGTATATGGGCTTCAGGGAGGAACTCAGAACCATCAGCTCCACCCTGGGCACCATCGTAGGGGTGCTGAAGGAACTACTCAACACCAGGAGGGACACTGTGGCACTACAAGGGGCCCCTGACACTAGCATGGACGATGAACTGCCCACCACCTCCGCCGGCGCTAGTGGACAGGACGCCCCGCCACAGGACCACCACAGCAGCACCCCACCCCCTGCAGAGGGAGAACCACCCTGCAAACGGTCCCTGAGATCCAGGACAAAGACAGAGCACGATGCCAAGACCCCCGCCAAGAAATGAGACCACCCTGATTGTCATCCTACTGTCCCACTTTGTCACCATGTCCATAATTAAACTGCCCTAGCTCCACTTCCTATGCCCATATGGGCAATGCACCTGTGAGACTAATAGACTGGAATCTGCCATGGACACTCCTCCACCATCACCCCTCACCATTTCGCTACCCCCTCCAATATTGAGCATTTAAATAAACACACCTAAAGCACAAAACGATCTGGAGTCTGTCTGTGATTTCGAAATAGTGTATTGCAATTATAGTGCTAAAATGTTTTTAAAATAGTAATGTCAACATACCTATGTCACACAGCTCTAGTCCATGAGGAATCTAAGCAGATGTCACACAGTGGGACCCACATCTGTGAAATCGTAAGGGAAAGTGACAACTCAGTGACTATACACTGGGTGAAAACGACAGACAGGAGAGAGGTAGTAGTGTTAAAGTACATGTAGTAGGCAGGTTTGTATTCCTACCTGTGTCTCACTGGAAATATTGCAGGATCACTGAGTCCCTGTTGTGCATGTCTTCTTCCTCTGCTTCCTCCTCATCACTGTCCACAGGCTCCACAGCTGCCACAACACCGCCATCTGGACCATCCTCCTGCAGAAAAGGCACCTGTCGTCGCAAAGCCAAGTAGGCCACGATGATCTGGCACACCTTCTTTGGTGAGTAGAATAGGGATCCACCTGTCATATGGAGGCACCTGATACTGGCCTTCAGGAGGCCGAAGGTCCACTCGATCACCCTCCTAGTTCGCCCATGGGCCTCATTGTAGCATTCCTCTGCCCTTGTCCTGGGATTCCTCACTGGGGTCAGTAGCCATGACAGGTTGGGGTAACCAGAGTCAACTGCAAATGGCGAGGGACAACTGTTAGACGCACACTAACCTGTAAGGATATACTCCGATAACCATTCCCACTGTCTTGCTTCCAGGTGCTCACCTAATAGAAACACACGGTGCCTCTGGAGTTGACCCATCACATAAGGGATGCTGCTATTCCGCAGGATGTAGGCGTCATGCACTGAGCCACGGAACATGGCATTCACATGGGAGATGTACTGGTCTGCCAAACATACCATCTGTACATTCATCGAATGATAACTCTTCCGGTTTCTGTACACCTGTTCACTCCTGTGGGGGGGGGGGGCAAAGCCACATGGGTCCCATCAATGGCACCTATGATGTTGGGGATATGTCCTAGGCCATAGAAATCACCTTTCACTGTAGGCAAATCCTCCACCTGAGGGAAAACGATGTAGCTCCGCATGTGTTTCAGAAGGGTAGACAACACTCTGGACAATAGGTTGGAAAACATAGGCTGGGAAATCCCTCATGCCATGGCCACAGTTGTTTGAAATGAGCCACTTGCAAGGAAATGGAGCACTGACAGCACCTGCACTTGAGGGGGGATTCCTCTGGGATGGTGGATTGCTGACATCAGGTCTGGCTCCAACTGGGTACACAGTTCCTGGATTGTGGCACGGTCAAGCCTGTAGGTGATAATCAAATGTCACTCCTCCATTGTCGACAGGTCCACCAACGGTCGGTACACCGGAGGATGCCGTCATCTCCTCACATGTCCCAGCGGACGGTGCCTATGAAGGACAACAGCGAGCACAGAGTCAAACAACTCTGAGGTACGTACCCACAGTTTACACAGAACACCATCCATACACAAAAGGTGGCCTGTATGTGTGTTGAGTCTAGGCCTAGGTCTGTGTGACGCAGTAGAAAATGAAGCCTTGTGGGCCCGGAAAAGGCAGCTGCCTGACCTCTAAAGTGGGATGTGAGGTAACTGCCCTGGCGTTGTACACTGTCGCGGTAGGCGGTCGAAGACCGCGGCGCAATGCTGCATTGGTTCACATTGGACCCTATGGGTCCCAGGAGCCAATGACGATGTACGCCGGCGGTGACGGTACGCACCGCCGCGGACGGGACAGCCATTTTCTATCTGTTCAATCACTCGATACCTGATCTTCGACAGGAGAGGACCTACACTGCAAGTGCTGCTGTGACCTCGGTCTGGAAGAGACAAGGGCACGTGCAGCTGGGGAAAGGGCCCCTGCCTTCACATCGGAGGAGTTGGAGAAACTCATGGACGGGGTCCTCCCCCAGTACAAGCTACTCTATGGTCCTCCAGACAAACAGGTAAGTACACAGGGAGCATGTTGTATGGGCTATGGCTGTGTGGAGAGGGCTGGATGTAAGAAGGAAGGGGGCAGAGTGCTGCATGCATGAAAGACAGTGAATGCATGTGCCACATGGCAAGGGTAGGGATGGGGGGCAATCACTTTGACGGTGCAGTTGGTAATGACTTCTCTTTTTCCCCTGTACATTTCATGTAGGTCAGCGCCCACCAGAAGAAAGATATTTGGCGTGCCATCGCCAAGGACGTCCGGACCCTGGGGGTCTACCACAGACGGAGCACCCACTGCCGGAAAAGATGGGAGGACATTCGCCGCTGGAGCAAGAAGGCGGCGGAGGCTCAGCTGGGGAGGGCCTCCCAACGTGGGAGGGGTGCCCGTCGCACCATGACCCCCCTGATGTTCAGGATCCTGGCGGTGGCCTACCCGGAGTTGGAAGGGCGCTTGAGGGCATCACAGCAGACACAAGGGGGTGAGTACACTCTCATTCAGCTGACTTTGCGCGCAGTGGAGGTGTCTGGGTGGGGGAGGAGGGCTGTGGGTTTCCCTAGGCCATGGCGAGTTCCGTAGGCAAGGCCCCTCTGTAAGGCAGGCCATGTGGCACCCCACCCCACCTCTGTAGAGGGCCAAGTACAGCTATTCATGCCCCTGTGACATCTATGTGTGCAGATGTCGTCCATAGCCTTGTAGGCCATTTCCCAGGAATTGAACAGTGGAGCCCAAGAGCGCGGCGTAGTGCAGGGGGCTTCTGTGTCTTCGTGTAGCGGTAATCCATGCACTCAACATGTCTTTATTCTGTTCCCCCCCCACCCTTTTTGTGGTCTCCCTGTTCTTGTGTGCATTAGCATCATCAGGCGGAGGAGCAGTGGCACCGGATCACCAGGGAGCTGCATCCCACATGGCCATGGAGGGCGACACTACGGAGTCTGAATTCACCAGTGGGACGGAGGGCGAGTGGATCTCCACGGCGGGGACAGGAGCTGAGACCAGCGACACGGACTCGTCCTCTGATGGGAGCTCCCTTGTGGTGGCAGCAACATCTGTGCCACCCGCATCTACAGGTACAGCCGCCACCCCCCCTACCAGCACCGCCCTCCCAGCAGCCCCTCAGCCTTCACCCGTGCCCGCTCACCCAGGAGGGTGGGCATCACCTTCGCCCCAGGCACCTCAGGCCCTGCCCCAGTCACCCCTGCTGCCCTCAGTGAGGAGGCCATTGACCTCCTCAGGTCCCTCACTGTTGGGCAGTCTACCATTTTGAATGCCATCCAGGGTGTAGAAAGGCAGTTGCAACAAACAAATGCATTCCTGGAGGGCATTCATTCTGGTCAGGCGGCCCTTCAGTGAGCTTTTTAGACTCTGGCCTCAACACTGATGGCAGCCATTGTCCCCGTCTCCAGCCTTCACCCTCCAACTTCCTCCACCCCGACCCAATCCCCTGTACCTCTGCCTATCCCAAGCACACCATCAGACCAGCCTGCACACACCTCAACACACAAAGGAAGCTCAGGCAAACATAAGCACCACACATCCCACAGGCACTCACGCAAGCAACACACACATGCAGACACACCAACATCCACTGCCTTCACTGTCCCCCTCCTCCTCGTCTCCCTCCTCTCTCCCAGTCTCGTCTACACTCACACCTGCCTGCACTACCTCTACAGCCACTACGTCCCTCACCAGCACACCCACCAGTACACCCCGCTCACGTGCAGTCACCACCCCCATTACCATTCACACGTCCCCTGTGTCCTCTCCCAGTGTGTCTGTGACGCCCCCTCCCAAGATACACAAACGCAGGCACACACCCACCCAACAGCCATCCACATCACGACATCCTCCAGCGAATGCACCTTCACCCAAAGTCACTAAACGTACACCTCCTACTACCACCACCTCTTCCTCCACTCCCAAACCCCCTCCAGATACCCTTCCCAGTGTGTCCCAAAAACTTTTCCTGTCCACCCTTGACCTTTTTCCCACACCTCCCCCACCCCGTCCATCTCATAGGTCCCGAAGTAGCACCTCAGTCACAACATCTCCGGGACCAGTGGTGCCTGTAGTCACCGGTATGTGGAGTGCACCGGCCACCGGGACAGCCAGTGCGGCACGGAGCCACAGCACAGACAGTCCCCCACCCGTGAAGCATCAGAAGTTGGCCAGTGCCCGGCGGGAGAGGGGGAAGGCTCCAGCCACCAAAGCCGCTCCCTGGGGTCCCGGTGGGAGTGTGGAGTCAGCTGTGACACCTTCCAAGGTGGGGAAGGGCCACAAGAAACCCAGCAAGTCTGGGAAGAGCAGCACGGCGGAGAAGACCGCCATAATCCCCGCTGCCCAGGAGGCCACCGCCAGCCCCAGCCCAGCTGCCCAGGAGGCCACCGCCAGCCCCAGCCCAGCTGCCCAGGAGGCCACCGCCAGCCCCAGCCCAGCTGCCCAGGAGGCTACCGCCAGCCCCAGCCCAGCTGCCCAGGACGCCACCGCCAGCACCAGCCCAGCTGCCCAGGAGGCCACCGCCAGCACCAGCCCCGCTGCCCAGGAGGCCACCGCCAGCACCAGCCCCGCTGGGCCATGAAGGACCGCCAGCACAAGCCCTGCTGGGCCATGAAGGACCGCCAGCACAAGCCCCGCTGGGCCATGAAGGACCGCCAGCACAAGCCCCGCTGGGACATGAAGGACCGCCAGCAGCTGAGACCCTGCAATGTAGACCGCCATCTGAAGCACCACTGAACAGGGCACTGCCAACTCAAGCACGGCTGAACAGGGCACTGCCATCTGAAGCACTGCTGAACAGGGCACCGCCAACTCAAGCACCGCTAAACAGGGCACCGCCATCTGAAGCACCGCTGAACAGAGCACCGCCATCTGAAGCACCGCTGAACAGGGCACCGCCATCTCAAGCACCGCCATCTCAAGCACCGCTGCACAGGGCACCGCCAACTCAAGCACCGCTGAACAGGGCACCGCCATCTGAAGCACCACTGAACAGGGCACCGCCATCTGAAGCACTGCTGAACAGGGCACCGCCATCTGAAGCACCGCTAGCCCATGAGCGGCAGGGGCACTGACGCAACGGAGTCCGTCACGGGATGAGTGATGCACTCTGGGCACCAGGCCCCCTCCAGAACCAGTGGAGAGATCCATCCACTGCCTCTGTCCTTAACAGGATGAAGCACTCTGGGCACCAGTCCCCCTCCAGAACCAGTGGAGACTGTCATCCACTACCTCTGTCCTTAGCAGGATGAAGCACTCTGGGCACCAGTCCCCCTCCAGAACCAGTGGAGACTGTCATCCACTTGCGAGACTGTGGCTTTGCACTCCCCAGGATTGAACAGTGGGCAAACCACCCACTGTGGAGACTTGAGAGGCTGTGGCTTTGCACTCCCCAGGATTGTACAGTGGGCAAACCACCCACTGTAGAGACTTGAGAGACTGTGGCTTTGCACTCCCCAGGATGGAACAGTGGGCAAACCACCCACTATAGAGACTTGAGAGACTGTGGCTTTGCACTCCCCAGGATATGGCAGTGGGCAAGCCACCCACTGTAGAGACTTGAGAGACTGTGGCTTTGCACTCCCCAGGATATGGCAGTGGGCAAGCCACCCACTGTAGAGACTTGAGAGACTGTGGCTTTGCACTCCGCAGGATATGGCAGTGGGCAAGCCACCCACTGTAGAGACTTGAGAGACTGTGGCTTTGCACTCCCCAGGATTGAACAGTGGGCATGTGGCCCCCTCGTGGATTTGGCGTCGTGCACTGAAGCGGCTGAGGTGCCCCCCCTTTCCCTCCCCCTGAGGTGCCTGTTTTCTTGCTGTCTGATGCCCCTGCAGTGTTTTCTCCGTCATGGTCGGGGATCTTGTGTGGTCCCAGTGTTCCACAGACTTTCTTTGTGCAGTACCTGGACTACTATGCCTGGTATTTATTTTGTACATTGTGTATATATATATTTCTGCCTACTTGTTTTTAATATATTCCGATGGTTACACTCATTTTCTTTGGTCTTTGCATTCTTCCGGGGAGGGTTGGGGGGGTGTAACTGTGATTTATTGATATGCATTAGTGTTTGTGTTGTGGTGGGTGAGGGTGGGGGTGTTGCGTGTGTGTGTCCCTGTTTTTTGCCTCCCCCTTCCCTGTGTCGTAGGTGCTGTACTCACTGTGGTCTTCGCCGCCGGCGTTCGTGCTCCTTATAGAGGAGAAGGAAGACTATCACAGGGAGAATTTGGAGTTCCGGTTCCATGGTGTCCTCGTTCCTCGTGGAGTGTGTAGAGGTGAGCGTTTTCCCTTCGGGATTCCTGTTTCTGCAGTGTTTTTATCCGCGGTGAATCCGCCCCAGAAAAGGTGGCGGATTGGCCTGTCATAATAGTGTGGGCGGTACATTGTCTCCCGTCTGTCTGTTGGCGGTGACCGCTGCGCTGTTGGTTTGTACCGCCGTGGCAGTCTGAGTGTTGAAGTAGCTGTCTTTGTTGATGGTTTCCGCCACGGTCGTAATTGCTATTTTTTTACCGCCGGCCTGTTGGCGGTCTTACCACCGCTTTAACACCGTCCGCCAGGGTTGTAATGACCACATTAGTCTTTTGTCTCAAAAACAGAGCAATGTGTGTAGAAAAGGTTATAATGTACCTGCAATTCCCCTTGAGTCCCAAATGATGATATCCTTTATTTACATCAAGCGAGAGAAGACTTTCTCAACACTCAATTGTGTTATCATGTCAACAATGTTTGTGTATCATCACACTTTTTTCCTGGTTTCTGAATGCAACTTGTACTGGTGTGCACAAGGTACCTGCTAACGAGATCCCCAGTGCTAGTGTTCTTTCCCTAAAATGGATACAAATATTGTCACAATTATCAACACCTTTATCTGCCATTAAATGTCCCTAGTAAATGGTACTTAGGTACCCAGGCATGGGGTACTAAGGGTAGGCCCCTTAGGGCAGCAGAACAGATTGTGCTATCCTTAGGGACCATCCATCCAAATGCACCCAGCATTGCCATTGCAGGCTGAGTATTCTGGTGCAAAACTAAAGTGAAAAACTGACATGGCACACAGCCTGTGTGCCCTGTCCACTACACACTGCACACAATATAGGTAAGTCACCCCTCTGGCAGGCCTTCCCGCCCTAAGGCATGGTGCCCTGTATGTGTGGGTATACAGGCATGAGCAATATGCCCTTTCTGCATCCCTGCCAAACCTGGGCATAGTAAGTGAACAGAGCTGCCATTTTACATGCATGTGCTGGACACTGGTCAGTACACAGCTCCATGATTGCCACTCTGCACCCTGGATTGTTTGGTATCAAACAACTCAGAATGATGAATCCAAACTGGTACCAGTGTTGGATTTATTGCTAAATGTACTCAGGTCCCACCTTAGAGGTGGCCCGTGCAAAAGCTAACATCCTTGGCATGTTACTGCACAGTCACAACCACCCTGCCACCACCAGACAAAATTCTGGAACCTTTGTGAGAGGGCCCTTGCTCTCTGGGTCCAGCAAACAAAGCACATCCTGGGCAGAGGTGTTACACCTCCTTCCACAGGAATGGGCACAGCCCTGCCTACAAGCTTCAAAGGGCCTACAACATTTGGAACTCAACCCTCAGCCCTGCTGCTAGAAGCAGATGGCTGCTCCCATTGCAAGCCCCCACTTTTGGTGAGAGCAACAGCGGAGAAATTCACAAAGAGCAGGAGGAGTGGCCACCACCAGCTTGCACCACCGCTAAGGTGTTGCATGCAAGATTACCTCTCAATTTCATTTTCCTCCATCTTGCATGGTAGGAAAATAGCCTATTAGGGATAAGGAAGTGACCACTGCCCACAGGAAGTGATCACTTAGTGGGTGTAGATAATGTAGATGACCCATTGGTCACTACTAGGTACTCCCCTAAATGCCAAATAAATGCAGTATTTAGTGGGCACCCCTAGACCTGCAGATCAGATTCCAAGGACACAATAAGACCAGCAACAAAGAAGACCCAAGACTTGAGAACTGCAGCCCTGTTGCACAAAGAAAAAGGCTCCAAATTCTGTAGCTGCACCCAGGACTCAACAATCGCCGCTGAGGGGTTGCTCGGACATCAGACAGACTCTAAAAATCCCCAGAGGACCTCCACTCTTACAAAAATCACCAAAGATCTCCCTCCAGAGTGAAGACATCACTCTTTTGCAAGAAAAGACCCAAGGATGAAGTCCAGTTTGCTGACCGGCTGCTGACCAAGGAACCAGACACTACAGCCAGACCAAAATTCTACTGACAGATTCAGAGGACAAACCCTGCAAGTGTGTCAAGTTTGGTGACACTGCGCCCTTCAGTGGCTGAACCGTGCAATAGCCCATGGTACTGGTCACCTCAACGTCAGACACCAAGAAGAAAAGTCCACAACAGACTGCAAAAGGACCGAGAGGAAGCCCCTGTCAAAGGACTTCAGAAACCACCAGAAACACCCACCAGAGTGGCCCTGCAAGCAACCCCCAAAGTGACCTCTCCCTGCTTCCAAGGACACCTTTGCACACAGCTCTTGGCTCTCTTTTCTGCTCTGCCCCGGCTCCCTGGGCCCTGCACTGGAGGACCAGCTGTGCTCTAAGGGTCCCCCACCCCTTTCAACCTCAATACTGTAAGGGGACCCACTGGACTCACCTTAAAGTCCACCTGTGCATTGCTTTTCCAAGAGGTCGCCTGCAGTGGTTCCAAGGCTTTTCAGCAGCTCTTCCTGGCAAAACCGGGAATCATCCAAACTTCTCCGTCTGGGCCACAGGACTTCTTGAAGACCTCAACCTAAGAACAAAAGGAGACATTGGTAAAGGCATTACCTGATTTCATATGCATTTTTATATTTTTTCCCCATTGATTCATAAGGTGCGTAATTAAGCACAAAAAGACAATTTTTGTTAAAATTTGAAAAATCATAACTTAAAAAGTAGTTACCCAATTTTTATGATCTTGGTCCAAAAATTTTTATAAAAATCTGAAATATTTTTGTAAATTGGTCTTGAGCTATTCCTTTGTGTGTGTGTCTTGCTTCATTGATACTGTGAGTACAACAAATGTTTTGCACGTCTCCAAGATTGGCCTAGCTGCTCGATCAATCTACCATAAAAATTAGAGCATTAGGGGGTCTAATTTTTACCTCTGTAAACCAACATGTGGTTGCCCTTACTCTCTGCACAGTGTGCCTGTTTTTGCACACTACATAGAGAGCCAGCCTCCTACAGTGTGGACCTGGATGTTGTTCTCCTTCATTTGCCTTGTTTAATTGCTGTATACCGAGGCAAAGCCGTACAGTTTCTTCACTGTCATTTTTGGGCACTACCATCGGACCAGTAGATCACTCAATGATTTCATGCTTAAGTAATGAATTGAGTTCCATTTCAACAGCTTCTTGTAGATGAAATGCAATTTTTCTGTGGGCGAACATCCTCCTTCATATGCAATTGTACTTTCATAGTCTTCATTTTTCCTAATCCATGAAATAATGAAGGGAAATTACTTACTATTTCGTGATGAGCATTCATATTGTAATTCACTGATATCAGTCCCATATCAGCAGCTGTGCTGAAGCTGAGTAAACAGGCACTTGATGCCGTACCTTGATGTTCGTGGATGCACTCTTGCATTTTTGTTTTCTTGTGTTTCAAAGTCCCTATGAAGGAACCTTTACTTTTCAAAGGTGTTGATGCAGCCGATGGGTATACCTTTGTTTTCGATGGTGTCAGTCGCAAGAGTGGAGAGAGTTCATTACAATTCTCCTCAGGCATATTTATAGACATACCACTGTTGATGAAAGGGATTGTACAACTATTTGTTTCCAGGTTAATCTTCAGGCAATGTTTAAATAACTTGGGTGCTTTATCATGTCAACTTTTCTTTGACTGGTATTTCTCTTCAGATGCAGCCAGCCCAACATATGCACATTTCTTTGAGGTACACATCGACATTGCACAATCATCTTTTTTGCTTTCACTTGACAATGATGAACTTTTTGACGATGATCTAGATGACAAACAACTTTGTTTGGTTTTGATTAGTCTCAACTGATGTTGTCGCGTGGCACTGTGGGTGTGCATTGAGCATTGTTTCTGGAACATTTGGTCAGCCATTTTGCCTTCTTACTGTGTCACACTTTTTCCTTCGCCTTAAAATACATTCTAAATGGTTCTCTTTGCCATAACCTTTGAATTTGTGGCCAATGGAGGGACATTTACCTTTGTGTGGAAATGTCAATCTACATCTGAAACACAACTAGCTTCCTTTTCTATAGAGACATCAGCCTTTGTCCTTCAGCTTTGTGTTTCTGCCTACTTTTCATGGTCATGACTGACTTACTTTCGGCACTGCCAGCCTCCATATCAGCAGATTGTCGATCAGAATGCTTTTCAGCTCTGACAGCCATGAGAACTCACTACAGGCTAGGAGTTTCTCTTACCATTTGTCATCTGAATGAATCTGACAGGCATCCATCAAGAATCCTGAGGTGCATTGCTTCTTCGTCATTAAATTAATTGAATCTGCAGTGTTTTATGAGTGGATCCAGTCTCTCAAACAATGCATCTATAGTTTCACCAACTCTTTGTTGTTCTTGACTGAAAATTTAACTTTTGTAATCCACACTTGGCACGGGATTGAAGTTGAGATTCAAGGCTTCTTTAATTTGACAGTATGTAACTTCATCAGCTCACAGCATTTTCTTTATGACTTCTTTTACACCATCACCAACAACATTCTTGAAGTATTTGATAATCTTTTGTTATATGTCTATTTAAGCACATCAATGAAATCATCAAATATCTGTATCCAAGCATTCCATCTATCACCAATATTTAGCTTTTTGGCAGTGGCTAAGGGAAGTGATAGTTTCAGGAAGGCAGCAGCATTATAACAGTTCATAGGTGTGGCTGAAACTGTGACTGTAGCTCTCTCTGACTCCATCTGGTGGTCTTGGTGAATTTGTTCATGCACACCATTTCTGAGCCCTTGTGATGTGCTGGCCTTCAGATCGCGTAAGACAGTCTCCGGAACTGTGCCCTCTTTCTTTTTTGGTCTCCATTAGGGCCCTTCACTTTGTGGAGACTTCTGGAGTTGTGTTGACTTGCCACCCGGCAGCTTTGGGGGTGTGCCATTTCAGGTATAGGACACCTCACTAAGCACAACCCCTGTGCTTCTTCTTGGGTCCCCTTGCCTGCCGCTGCGGTTGTAGAGCTCTTCATCTTGAGAATCAGGTAAGTGTAACTACAGTATGCTTTGCAATTGACTGTTCTGTCAGATAGCAGTCTTTTCTGTATCTGTTTGTGGCTGCCTTTAGCGTTATCTCCTGATGCAATGTATTGCTTTATATTGTGTAGTAGTGCTGTAGCTTTTAGTGTGGCTTTGCTTATAGTTTGCTTGGTCAATCATGCGTAGAAGAAGCTTTCTTTATCTTCAAATGCTTCACACTGGCTGGAGTTGCACTTTGACTCCACATACAGCAACTGTTGATTTGGCACTTCGACAAAGGTACACATGGAAAGCACGAGCAGTTGCTTGCACCATGGCAAACCCTCTGGGAGAGCACTGTTGATTTTCAGGTTACCTATCCCCTATCTCACTGCCAGTTGTAGTGTCCTCCCCAGCCTTGGTACCAACCAATGAATACGACACACTAAGTTGTGTATAACATGTCTTTACTCTTCTGAGTGCAACCACAAACTCAACATTCTAAACCTGCATTCACTTCATTACATTAGAAAAATTAGCAGCCAAGCGGGTTACATCATTCACGCTCACAAGACACTACATAAGTGACCTCACATATGACAGTATATAAATTCTACAATACAATACATTTCTAAAAATCAGCAAACGAAAGTGCAGAGGCCTAATAGTACATTTTAGAGCTGACTACTTTGAAATACAGTAAGACTTAGTGATTAAGTATGTACTCACCTGTTTGCGACCCAGCCATTCATTTATGATGCCTTTCATCCACTCAAACTATCCACACTATAACACACACATCTGTTTCTAACACCTATAAAATAGCTATACCTATCGACTTTACCAAAGGTTGCTATAGTGCCTTCTATTTACTTTGGGCTACTGGAATATTCAGGCAGTTCAAATATAAGCAGTGGCTATTTTTATGCATATTAATTGATTTGCATAATAATTTTATTTTCATTAGTTTTAGCACTGCGTCCACCCCATGACTATTACTTAATTGCTGCTCGCTGTGTCCATGAATGTGTTCAAAGAGCACTTCTCACCTATCATTTGCTTTTCTGATGTGGTCCTCACAGAACTGATTGCTCATTGTATGGATTGCTGAACTTCATAAAACTAGGCTTAATTTGTGAATATATTTCCTATAAATTTAAATAGTTTTTTCTTGAAAATAAACAACACTCAGCATTCAAAGTAATGCTCAGATACAACATGCGAAGCAAGAAGTAAGAATTTGCTATTAATCTGCAAGGGGTGAATGTTTGACAATGTTCAGCATTCCGTCCATCACTTGTTGTTTTTGCATTTGTCGCCCTAAGTGGGAAGGGTATGCCCAGACGTGGGTCCCGTGCTTCCCATGCCACTGGATTCAAGCTAGCCTGGCTGATGAGGGGTGAAACCCCGAAACCGGTCCCAGGATGCTTGATTCCAGTCCAGGGAAGACCTGGCCTAGCAGTTCGGGCTGGACTGTTCCCATGGGGAACAGGGTCAAGACTGATTTGCATATGGCTGGGTCCAAACTGGAATGGCATGGGCAGCAAAAAAACGATGGATTAAACCCAGATCTGTGACTGGGGGTGAATGTTTGACAATGTTCAGCATTCCGTCCATCACTTGTTGTTTTTGCATTTGTCGCCCTAAGTGGGAAGGGTATGCCCAGACGTGGGTCCCGTGCTTCCCATGCCACTGGATTCAAGCTAGCCTGGCTGATGAGGGGTGAAACCCCGAAACCGGTCCCAGGATGCTTGATTCCAGTCCAGGGAAGACCTGGCCTAGCAGTTCGGGCTGGACTGTTCCCATGGGGAACAGGGTCAAGACTGATTTGCATATGGCTGGGTCCAAACTGGAATGGCATGGGCAGCAAAAAAACGATGGATTAAACCCAGATCTGTGACGGGGGGGGATGTTTGTCAATGTTCAGCATTCCGTCCATCACTTGTTGTTTTTGCATTTGTCGCCCTAAGTGGGAAGGGTATGCCCAGACGTGGGTCCCGTGCTTCCCATGCCACTGGATTCAAGCTAGCCTGGCTGATGAGGGGTGAAACCCCGAAACCGGTCCCAGGATGCTTGATTCCAGTCCAGGGAAGACCTGGCCTAGCAGTTCGGGCTGGACTGTTCCCATGGGGAACAGGGTCAAGACTGATTTGCATATGGCTGGGTCCAAACTGGAATGGCATGGGCAGCAAAAAAACGATGGATTAAACCCAGATCTGTGACTGGGGGTGAATGTTTGACAATGTTCAGCATTCCGTCCATCACTTGTTGTTTTTGCATTTGTCGCCCTAAGTGGGAAGGGTATGCCCAGACGTGGGTCCCGTGCTTCCCATGCCACTGGATTCAAGCTAGCCTGGCTGATGAGGGGTGAAACCCCGAAACCGGTCCCAGGATGCTTGATTCCAGTCCAGGGAAGACCTGGCCTAGCAGTTCGGGCTGGACTGTTCCCATGGGGAACAGGGTCAAGACTGATTTGCATATGGCTGGGTCCAAACTGGAATGGCATGGGCAGCAAAAAAACGATGGATTAAACCCAGATCTGTGACTGGGGGTGAATGTTTGACAATGTTCAGCATTCCGTCCATCACTTGTTGTTTTTGCATTTGTCGCCCTAAGTGGGAAGGGTATGCCCAGACGTGGGTCCCGTGCTTCCCATGCCACTGGATTCAAGCTAGCCTGGCTGATGAGGGGTGAAACCCCGAAACCGGTCCCAGGATGCTTGATTCCAGTCCAGGGAAGACCTGGCCTAGCAGTTCGGGCTGGACTGTTCCCATGGGGAACAGGGTCAAGACTGATTTGCATATGGCTGGGTCCAAACTGGAATGGCATGGGCAGCAAAAAAACGATGGATTAAACCCAGATCTGTGACTGGGGGTGAATGTTTGACAATGTTCAGCATTCCGTCCATCACTTGTTGTTTTTGCATTTGTCGCCCTAAGTGGGAAGGGTATGCCCAGACGTGGGTCCCGTGCTTCCCATGCCACTGGATTCAAGCTAGCCTGGCTGATGAGGGGTGAAACCCCGAAACCGGTCCCAGGATGCTTGATTCCAGTCCAGGGAAGACCTGGCCTAGCAGTTCGGGCTGGACTGTTCCCATGGGGAACAGGGTCAAGACTGATTTGCATATGGCTGGGTCCAAACTGGAATGGCATGGGCAGCAAAAAAACGATGGATTAAACCCAGATCTGTGACTGGGGGTGAATGTTTGACAATGTTCAGCATTCCGTCCATCACTTGTTGTTTTTGCATTTGTCGCCCTAAGTGGGAAGGGTATGCCCAGACGTGGGTCCCGTGCTTCCCATGCCACTGGATTCAAGCTAGCCTGGCTGATGAGGGGTGAAACCCCGAAACCGGTCCCAGGATGCTTGATTCCAGTCCAGGGAAGACCTGGCCTAGCAGTTCGGGCTGGACTGTTCCCATGGGGAACAGGGTCAAGACTGATTTGCATATGGCTGGGTCCAAACTGGAATGGCATGGGCAGCAAAAAAACGATGGATTAAACCCAGATCTGTGACTGGGGGTGAATGTTTGACAATGTTCAGCATTCCGTCCATCACTTGTTGTTTTTGCATTTGTCGCCCTAAGTGGGAAGGGTATGCCCAGACGTGGGTCCCGTGCTTCCCATGCCACTGGATTCAAGCTAGCCTGGCTGATGAGGGGTGAAACCCCGAAACCGGTCCCAGGATGCTTGATTCCAGTCCAGGGAAGACCTGGCCTAGCAGTTCGGGCTGGACTGTTCCCATGGGGAACAGGGTCAAGACTGATTTGCATATGGCTGGGTCCAAACTGGAATGGCATGGGCAGCAAAAAAACGATGGATTAAACCCAGATCTGTGACTGGGGGTGAATGTTTGACAATGTTCAGCATTCCGTCCATCACTTGTTGTTTTTGCATAAGTATGTACTCACCTGTTTGCGACCCAGCCATTCATTTATGATGCCTTTCATCCACTCAAACTATCCACACTATCACACACACATCTGTTTCTAACACCTATAAAATAGCTATACCTATCGACTTTACCAAAGGTTGCTATAGTGCCTTCTATTTACTTTGGGCTACTGGAATATTCAGGCAGTTCAAATATAAGCAGTGGCTATTTTTATGCATATTAATTGATTTGCATAATAATTTTATTTTCATTAGTTTTAGCACTACGTCCACCCCATGACTATTACTTAATTGCTGCTCGCTGTGTCCATGAATGTGTTCAAAGAGCACTTCTCACCTATCATTTGCTTTTCTGATGTGGTCCTCACAGAACTGATTGCTCATTGTATGGATTGCTGAACTTCATAAAACTAGGCTTAATTTGTGAATATATTTCCTATAAACTTAAATTGTTTTTTCTTGAAAATAAACAACACTCAGCATTCAAAGTAATGCTCAGATACAACATGCGAAGCAAGAAGTAAGAATTTGCTATTAATCTGCAAGGGTAGAGAAAGATGGAAAAATATTTCCCTGTCACCCCTTCCATGAAATATCAATCCTCTCCTTCAGAAGTGGGGTAGGGATATTCCCACTTTTCATACAGTGTGTACAAAAAATCTAAATAATAGCTCTGGCCGTCTAACAGCACCGCCCCAAAGTACATATCTGAAACAAAAGAGGAATACAGAAGGGTCAAAGAGTTATTTTTGAGGTTTGCACATGCTGCTAGAGAGAACACAGAACTTGAAAAAACGTCTTTGAGAGAATATGTTGTTCTCAAAACGTGGGGTGCTGAATCCTGTCTTTCCTCGATTGTGTGTGGGAAGGGTCACTTTTGAGCAAGTTTCGCCCAGGTTCAATTACAAGCATCCTTTGCTTTCCATCGGGACAGTATGACCCGAAATGTATATTTGTCTGCCCCTGTGATGACACGTATCTACAGACGTCCAGGCACTTTGTTCTCTTTTGTAAATAACTTGAGCCTTTCAGACAAAGATATCTACTACCCATTTAGAAATTCAGGGCTTCCAAAAATGCAGACCGGCATTTTATTTTCCGCATATTTTTTCCTGACCCTGTTGTATATTACTCTGTTGGGGGCTTTTTTAAAGAATGCACTGCATTGAAGTAACACAATTAATTTCTAGTTTTTCATAAACACTTTTTATGTATTTTATATTTGCTGTAATGTATTAGTAAACTGTTTTTAATCTTCTTTTATGACTATTGTGAGAACTGGGGTCCTTGGTTGACAGTCAGGCTAACCCCTGTTCAAGCAAGGACCCTCACTCAAGTCAGGGTAAAAGAGAATCACCCTCAGCTAACCCCTGCTTACCCCCTTGGTAGCTTGGCAGAGCAATAGGTTTAACTTCAGAGTGCTAGGTGTAAAGTATTTATACCAACACACACATTAACTTAATGAAAACACTACAAAATGACACAACACAGGTTTAGCAAAATAGGAAATATTTATCTAAACAAAACAAGACCAAAACGACAAAAATCCACAATACACAAGTCAAGTTATTAATAAAAATGCAAAAAGAGTCTTTAAGTAGTTTTAAACACACACTAACGCTGTTAGTGTGAAAAAGTACCTCGGGTGTGTCAAAAATAACCCTGCACGGGGGAGTGTGCATCAAAAAGGACTTGCAATGTGTCGATTCCACTCACGAGCGGGACCTTGCGTCGTTTCTCCTTTCGTCGGTTCGGGCGCATCGTTCCTTTTCTCTGCAGGAGAGTGATGCGTCGATCCGGTCAGCATTCTCGGGTCCGGGCAGGCCTTGCGTTGTTTTTACACGCCCAGTGGTACTTGCTTCGGAAATCCAGCTGCACGATGATCCAAAAACCATGCAGCGAGGGTTGTGATCTCCCAACCTCCATCAGCGATGCTGCGTGTCGTTTCTCCAGCTCCGTGTGTCAATTCTTCAGTCGTGTTTCTGGCGAGTATCGATTTTCAGCCACGGAGCCGGCGGCGCGTCCTTTCTTCAGCCGCAGATTGGAGTTGCGTCGATCTTCTCCCCGCACGGCGCTCTGTGCGTGGATTTCCTTTTCTTTAGGCTGCCAGTTCTCCTTTCATGGTCCCAGGAACTGGATGGGCACCACAGGGCAAAGTAGGAGTGTCTCCAGAGACCCCAGGTGCTGGCAGAGAGAGGTCTTTGCTGTCCCTAAGACTTCAAACAACAAGAGGCAAGCTCTAAATCAAGCCCTTGGAGAGTTCTTCTCAAGATGTAAGGCACACAAAGTCCAGTCTTTGTCCTCTTACTCTGGCAGAAGCAGCAACTGCAGGATAGCTCCACAAAGCACAGTCACAGGCAGGGCAGCTCTTCTTCCTCAGCTCTTCAGCTCTTCTCCAGGCAAAGGTTCCTCTTGTTTCCAGAAGGGTTTCTAAAGTCTGTAGTTTTGGGTGCCCTTCTTATACCCAATTTCTCCTTTGAAGTAGGCCTACTTCAAAGTAAAGTCTCTTTTTTATGTGAAATCCTGCCTTGCCCAGGCCAGGCCCCAGACACTCACCAGGAGGTTGGAGACTGCATTGTGTGAGGGCAGGCACAGCCCTTTCAGGTGTGAGTGACCACTCCTCTCCTCCCTCCTAGCACAGATGGCTCATCAGGGTATGCAGGCTACACCTCAGCTCCCTTTGTGTCACTGTCTAGTGTGAGGTGCAACCAGCCCAACTGTCAAACTGACCCAGACAGGGAATCCAAAAACAGGCAGAGTCACAGAAATGGTATAAGCAAGAAAATGCCCACTTTCTAAAAGTGGCATTTTCAAACACACAATCTTAAAATCAACTTTACTAAAAGATGTATTTTTAAATTGTGAGCTTAGAGACCCCAAACTCCACATGTCCATCCGCTCCCAAAGGGAATCTACACCTTAATCAGATTTAAAGGTAGCCACCATGTTAACCTATGAGAGGGACAGGCCTTGCAACAGTGAAAAACGAACTTAGCAATATTTCACTGTCAGGACATATAAAACATACTACTATATGCCCTACCTTAACCATACACTGCACCCTGCCCTTGGGGCTACCTAGGGCCTACCTTGGAGGTGTCTGACATGTAAGAAAAGGGAAGGTTTAGGCCTGGCAAATTGGTACACTTGCCAAGTCGAATTTACAGTTAAAACTGCACACACAGACACGGCAGTGGCAGGTCTGAAACATGATTACAGAGCTACTTATGTGGGTGGCACAACCAGTGCTGCAGGCCCCTAGTAGAATTTGATTTACAGGCCCTGGTACCTCCAGTGCACTTTACTAGGGACTTACTAGTAAATCAAATATGTCAATCATGGATAGCCAATTACATACCCATTTGGTAAAGGAACACTTGCACTTTAGGACTGGTTAGCAGTGGTAAAGTGCCCAGAGTAACAAAAACAGTAAAATCAGAGTCCAGCACACATCAACAACCTGGGGAACAGAGGCAAAAAGTTAAGGGAGACCACACCAAGGATGAAAAATCTAACAACTATTTTTATGACTATTTTTCAATAATTGAATAAAGATTAAAATTTAAATTAAAAGGTTAATTCAAAGTAATGCTCAGGTGCAAAACTCGACGCAGAAGGAAATGGTGAAGAACTAATTCGCTATATATCTGCACTTGCAGAGAAAGATGGAAAAATATTTCCCTGTCAACCATTCAATGAACTATCGAGTTAAGCATAAGTTGTGTAATGTTCCATTTTGTGTTTGAAAAGACCTTGAGAATGAGTTGCCTATGTTGTGTGACAAGGGCATCTTTGAGCTGATTGAGTCTTCTTTGTGGTTATCTCCATTGGTGGTTGCAAGGAAGCGCTATGGAGAATTGAGGATTCACATGGATCTCAGGAGTCTTAATAGGGATAGCTGGGTTTATTCCCATCTTCTCCCCAAGATTTCAGAGCTATTGACTTTGATCAGAAATGCTAAATGTTTTTCAAAATTGGACTTAGCTTTAGCCTACCATGACGTTGTGTTTGAGCCCGAGTCAAGACATTTTACTGCTTTTATTTCCCCGGGGGGTACATTTAAAAATTGGAGGATGCATTTTGGCCTGGCATCTGTGTATCAGAGGATAATGTTCAATTTGTTTAAAGATCTGGTGGCTGTTGCTGTTTTCCAGGGCGATGTGTTCATTTTAGCTTCTTCTAAAGAAGAACATGATCAGATTTTGGAGCGGGTTTTATCTATCATGGAGGAAAAGGGGTGGTGTTAAAAAAGAAAAGTGTGAGTTTAGAAAGACTAGGGTGGAATATCTGCATCATGTTGTGTCCAGAGATGGCATCGAACACAGACCTGGGCTAGTTGATGATATTATCAATGCTGTTTTTCCTGTAGATAAATCAGGTTTGAAATGTTTTTGGGGTTATGTGAGTTCTACAGTATGTCAATTCCAGATTATGCTATTCACATCAAACCATTGTTTGTTTTACTAAAGAAGGATTCCGTTGGTGTGATGAGTGTGGAAAGAGTTTTGAGTGGATCAAGACACAACTGGTGAGGTCTGAAGCTTTGAACCCTTATGGTCCAAGTTTGAAATGGTGTATCACAGTCAATGTCAGCGATGTTGGATTGGGGCAGTTCTCACTCAGAACCATGGTGAATGTGAATTTACGGTGGGTTATGCCTCTAGAGTACTTAGAGATAATGAATGTAATTTTACCACAATTGAAATGGAACTACTTGCATGTTGGTACGCCATCCAAACATTGTATCTGTATGTTTGGGGTACAAAATTCAGTATAAAGATTGATCATAAACTGCTGTTAGCTATTTTGAGTGGAAACACAGTCAAAGTCCACACACCAAGAACTGTAAGGTAGTCCAGCAAATTGATGCAATATCATTTTGATGTTTTTCATATTCAAGGTTTGAAAATTTTAAGAGCAGATTATTTGTCTAGATTTCCAGCTGGTGGATGTGATGGTTATGTTCTAGATGGAGTTGTGGGGTGGAGAAGATGATGACAATGAAAACTGTTTGACTGCGTGTATTGATCTCGTAGAGATGTGTGCAGTGATGAGGAAGAGTGGAGGAAGGAAGTGAATGATGATGAAGCCTGGAATATGGTTGTCAGCCATTTTGGAAGGTCAATCTTTGAGTTATCTGTAGAGAATGGCATGTTGGTTTGGGGAGACAAGTTGGTTCCCCCAGTTGCCTTCAGGTGTAGTTTGAATAAGACTGCACATGAAGGGCATTTGAGGCACGCATTTATGAAGTGCTGACTATGCCCAACCTTCTGTCGGCCATCCATGTACAAAGAGGTTGATATGGTTATCAGTCAGTGTGTTGTTTGTGCAAATACAGAAAAGAGCCTAATGGTCAATTCCCCACCTCTGGTTCCTATTAAGTACCCGTCAAGACAGTGAGAGAAAATTGGCATTAATTTCAGTTTGGCCATTATATTCTTTGCCTAATCATTCCAGATTTGCATTGGTGCTGGTTGATTTTTACACTAAATGGCCAGAAATCAGGTTGGTAATGGAACCCAGTGCCAAAACTGTTGTGGAATTTCTAAAGTATGTGTTTCTACGTGAAGGCTTTCCTCAACTTTTGGTTTCGGACAACGAAGTGCAGTTTGGGAGTGATGAGGTGCAAAAACTGGTGATGTCAAACATCTGAAGAGTTCTTTGTATCACTCACAAAGCAACAGACTTGTTGAGCATATGAATCGGGTTGTTGTTGAAATTGTGCAGTGTGCGATGTCCAACAAATGTGTAAAGAGCAATGCAGTACTGGCATTGTTATGGTTTTACTGTTTTATTTTACTAGCCTGCATTTATCAACAAAGGTATCTCCTTTTGAATTGTTGAAGGGTCACAAACCTGCCACAAAAGTGTGCCCAGATTGGAAGGCAAGGTGGGTGAAACTGGGTGTGATTCTTGAGGATGTAGATTGTTAGGTCAGGAGAAATGTTATCCACACTCAGGGGAAACAGAAATTTATTGACATAAGGAAAAAGTTAAGCCTTATGAGGTAAAATCTGTGGTTGTGCAAATTTGATGAGGAGATGATGTTTTGTTGCATTTTTTTGTTATTTATCATGATTTATGTTCTTATTCTATTGGGGAAATGTTCTGTTATTTTTGGTTAAAATGCTTCTCTTTCGTGGTTTATTTTAGTTTTTTGTGTTTTGATTTATGCTTGGTTGTTTTAGAGTATTCCTTTTCTTTGTATTAATTTTTAAAGGGAAATGTAATGTGGTACCAGTTTCATGATGTTCCGTCATGATGGAATGTAGAATGTGACTGGAGAATGTTGGTGGGAGGAAAGCAGCAGTTGAATGGTGGCAACAAGTGGTCGAGTGCTGGGAAGAGCACTCCACAATGGCTGTGTTATTCTAACATTAAATTATTTAAAACCATTTACTGTGTGGTGAGTTACTACACTACCCTACTTTATAGGTCATACATAGGCTGTTTTTAAAGGGCTTAATGTACCTTCCACAGAGATCTTCATTGCAGAGTATGATATTAGTAAGTTAATTCACTAGCTGGTGAGACCTGTGTGTTTTCTCTCATCATAGGTTTGAAAAATTAAATAAATAAGGCAGTTGATGTATCAGTTGCAGAGAATTACATGTAATGTTTTGATGCCAGGTTTTTATTTTTTAAACATGTAGGAAGCTGGCTTTCCTTACAGTGTACAAAAAGTATATGCACTACAGAGAGACCAAGCAACCCCAGGTTGGTTTACAGAGGTAAAAACTAGACCACCTAATGCTCAAATCTTTGTGGTAGCTTACTCGAGAAGTTAGGCCAATCTTGGAGACATGCTAAGCATCTGTTATACTCACAGTATGACAAAATGTGGACACAATCTCAAAAGAATAACACAAGCCCAATTTACAAAAATACTTTGGGGCATATTTATACTCCGTTTGCGCCGGAATTGCGTCATTTTTTTTGACGCAATTTCGACGCAAAACTAACTCCATATTTATACTTTGGCGTTAGATGCATCTAGCGCCAAAGTCCATGGAGTTTGCGTCATTTTTTTGCGTGGACACCTACTTTGCGTTAATGAGATGCAAGGTAGGCGTTCACGTCTAAAAAATCGACTCCGAGGCATGTGCGTCGGATTTATACTCCCGGGCAAAAATCACGCCCGGGAGTGGGCGGGTCAAAAAAAATGACATACGGCCGCTTTTGTGTCGTTTTTTAGCGCCTGCAAAAGGCAGGCGTTAAGGGACCTGTGGGCTCTGAAGGAGCCCAGAGGTGCCCTCCCATGCCCCCAGGGACCCCCCCTGTCACCCTTGCCCACCCCAGGAGGACACCCAAGGCTGGAGGGACCCATCCCAGGGACATTAAGGTAAGTTCAGGTAAGTGTTTTTTTTGTTTTTTTTTTGTGGCATAGAGGGGCCTCATTTGTGCCCCCCTACATGCCACTATGCCCAATGACCATGCCCAGGGGACAGAAGTCCCCTGGGCATGGCCATTGGGCAAGGGGGCATGACTCCTGTCTTTGCTAAGACAGGAGTCATTTCTATGGGGGTTGGGAGTGAAAAAAATGGCGCAAATCGGGTTGAGGTGAAAAAATTGCCTCAACCTGACTTGCCCCATTTCTTGACGCCCAAGCTCCATTTTCCCCTACGCCGGCGCTGCCTGGTGTACGTCGTTTTTTTTAACGCACACCAGACGGCGCCGGCGGCTAACGCCGGCTAACGTCATTCAATAAATACGGCGCCCGCATGGCGCTTCAGAATGGCGTTAGCCGGCGCTAATTTTTTTTACGCAAAACTGCGTTAGCGCAGTTTTGCGTCAAAAAGTATAAATATGGGCCTTTATATTTTTATACATTTTTGAAGACCAAGATCATTAAAATTGGGTAAGTACTTTTTAAGTTATGATTTTTCAAAGTTTAGCAATAATAGTCTTTTTGTGCATAATTACACACAATAGGAATCAATGGGATTAAACTTTACAAATGCATTTAAAATCAGGCAATGTGTTTACCAATGCCTCCTTCTGTTTTTAGGTCGAGGTTATTGAGATGTCCTCTTGTGCTAGTTGGAGAGATTTGGGCATTTCCAGGTTTGCTGCTAAAAGTCTTGGAGCTGGTGCAGGACAGGTGAGGGGGACCACTTGGAAATGCATTGCACAGGCTGACTTCAAGGTGAGTCCGGGGAGTGCCATTGCAGTGTAGAGGTTGCAAGGGACGGGGGACCCTAAGAGCATAGCTGGTTCTCTGGTGTAGGGGCCAGGGAGGCCGGGGCATAGCAGATAGGTCATCCAAGAGCTGTGCGCATAGCAGCCTTTGGGACCAGGGAGCAGTTCATTTGGAGAGTGGATTCCAGGTCAGATGGGTCACTCTTGGGGGTGGTTCTTGGGTGCCCTGACATCGCTCAACTGGTGCTTGCTTCTAGTCCTCGGAGAGTCCAGAGTAGACTTTTCTTCAGGGTGTCTGACTTTGAGGGTCCAGTACCACTGGCTATTGCACAGTTCAGCCACTGGAGGTTGTAGTGCCACCGAACATGGCACACTTGCAGGGGTTGCCTTCCGGGTCCATCGGGTGGAATTTGGTCCAGGTGTATTATCCAGTTTCTTGGTCAGCGGCCGGTCAATCAACTGGACTTCACTGGTTTCTGCTTCTTGGTTGCAGGGAGTGATGCCTTCACTCTGGAGGGAGGTCAATGGCAATGTTCAGAAGGTTGACGGTCCTCTGGGGTTTTGTAGAGCCTGTCCAATGTCCAGTCAACCCCTCAGTGGTGATTGTCGAGTCCTGGGTGCAGGCGGCATAGTTTGGCATCTTTTTCTTGGTGCAGCAGGACCTCAGTTCTTGAGCCTTGGGTTGTCTTTGTCACTGGCTTTCTTGAGTCCGTTGAATCCCATCGGCACGTCAAGGGATGCCCACTAAATATTGCATTTAGTGGGTGTTTCGGGTAATATCTAGTAGTGGCCAACGGGCCATCTACTTTAGGGTGGCCTCACCCAGTATGTGACCAATTCCTGTAGGGGAGGAGTCACATCCCTAACCCTGATATGGCTATTTTCCTACCATGCAAGATGGAGGAAATTGAAATAGAGAGGTCACCTTGCCTGCAACACCTTGGGGGTGGTGCAGGTTGGGGGTGACCAGTCCTCCTAGTCTTTGTGCGTTTTCCAGCTGCTGCACCCACCAAAAGTGGGGGTTTGCAATGGAGGCAGCCATATGCTGCTAGCAGCAGGGATAGGGGTCAATTTTCAAGGGTGACACGCCCTTTGAAGCTCACAGGCAGGGCAATCCACATTCCTGGGGACGGAGGTGTAACACATCCGCTCAGGAAGGGATTTGTTTTCTGGTCCCAGAGAGCAAAGTCTCTCACCCCAGGGATCTAGAATCTTGTCTGGTGGTGGCAGGCTGGTTGGGACAAGTCAGCAACCATGCCAGGGTTAGTTAGCTTTGCAGGGGTCACCCCTAAAATGGCCCCTGGGTACATTTTGCAATACATCCAATACAGGTACCAGTTTGGATTTATAGCTCTGAGTTGTTTGATACCAAACAATCCAGGTTCAAAGTGACCATCATGTGGCTATGACACTCATACTGACCAGTGTCCAGTACATGCATTTAAAATGGCTGCTCTGTACTCTTACTATGTCCAAGAATTGGCACGGCAACAGTAGATGCATATTGCTCATGCACCTATGCCCAAACATGCATTACAATGTACCCTGCCTCAGGGCTGTAGGGCCTGCTAGAAGGGCGACTTACCTAAATTGCATGCAGTATTAGTGGACAGTTCACACAGGCTGTGCGCCATGCCATGTTTTCACTTTAGTTTTGCACCAAGACACACAGCCTGCAATGGCAGTGCTGTGTGCATTTGGATGTAGTGTCCCTGAGGGTAGCACAACCAGTACTGCTGCCTTCGGGGGCCTTCCCTTAGTACCTCATGCCCTGGATACCACAGCACCATTGACTAGGGACTTATAGTGGCAGCTAAAGGTGTTGTCAATTGTATCAATATTTTTGCAAGTATAGGGAAAGAACACTGGCACTGGGTAATTGGTTAGCAGGATCCCAGTGCACTCCAGTCCAAGTTGCGTTCAGGAGCTAGGCTAAAAGTGGGAGGTTGGGCTGTACTGCAACAGAGTGCCAGTTTCCAACAAAACACAGCACTTTTGGTAAATAAATATTTATCATAGGTTGAAAGCCTCCACTTATATGCTTCATAAATAAATATTTTTTTGTGTAATCACATGCATATCTGTACTTGACATTCCCACAGAGAAATAATTCTTGACAAAAGTGAGAAGTTAGTATAAAAACACTTTCAAAACTCATTTTATATCATGCAGACTTGTGAAGTGTCATCGGGAGTGTACCACTGTCCTTGAATGTGGAGGCAATGCGGCTCCCTTTGACCTGTGACAACTCAGAACGTTCAGCTTGACACAATATATTACAGAATGTCTTTGATGAGCGAATCTGGAAGTAAGTGAAACCCTTAACTGTGTCCCAGTGTCAGAGCACAGCGTTTGAACACATTCAAGAACATTCATTGGATAATGCCAGGTCCTGATTAGTTACCGGAACCAAAATCTGTCTGGTTCACCCTCTATTTCATAACTTACAGTAAGAGAAGAAATTACCTGTCTATCAGTTGTCCATTAATTGTGACTATGACTACAACGAGGTGGATCACGTTTAATATTTTCTTGGAAGAGTCTCCAATGCTTATTTTAATTCTGATATTTGGAATATGTCCATACATGCTGTTCATCATAGATGGCTGAGATTGGTAAAATTATTGTCACAACAGTCTGGAGGCTTTTTAGTTTATTCTAGACCTTACCAGTGCTTGATTTATTCTAGTGTTTGCTTGTGCTTAGTACCAACACTTATTAGTATATTGTCACTTATTTATGACACTCTAACCACTTGATGGCGCTCTTTGCATAGTTTGGGCTCACCTTATCAACAAGGTATACTTCAAAAAGTATTAAAACACTATAAAGCAGTGGGCTTGGCCATACTTGCAGCGTTAGATGACCTGGAAAATTCAAAATGTCACACTTATCTTTTGTGATTGTTAGCACTTGGCAGTACTAGCAGGGACAGTGGGCAGTGCCATCCACACTGGCTTCTTGAGCAATACCGTTGGCCTTGATACTTACTTTTCCACAGATTAAACGCTGCCTTTTTCGCACAGTCTTATAACGTCTCACAGGTGCTACATCGTCCTCTGATGACTTATGGACCAGGAGCGTCTGGTGTTCAGGTTCAGTATATCCACGTGAGGTAAACATGCATGCAAAGCGCCTAAATGGAAAACCTTTACATAGACAGTGGTTATCATGAACGTCAAAGAAGATCCCTCTTTTAGCCTGTCCCTTGTTTAGGAAGGGAAATGAAGAAAATAAACGGACTTCACTTCAGAACGTAAAATGTAAATTGTCCTAAAGCCTACCACTTTTCTTGATTTCGTGCTATTATGACTAGGGCCACAATAAACCTCGTCAGCATATTAATATCTTGTATAAATAAGAGAAAATACAATTACTACTTTGATTTGCTTATACATTTTAATGACAGTACGCTGTAAACAATAATATAATCTGCAATGCAGATTTAATTAAATGAACAGATGCGCAGTTACATCTATTGAAGACAACATCAGTCATGGCAACGTAATCACGCATTTACAAATGAATTAGTGAATAGCAAGACGTGGGCCAACTTAGCTATTGATTACCAGTCTGGTTTTCATTCATAAACACTTTTCTTCTGCCAACACGCTTTTCCATGATTTGGTAAGTAACGGCTTTTTACAGAGTTGGATTCTTGTTGCTATGTGTTGCTGCAAAAGCAAGCGACAAATTATTTACCCTGAGACAGCCTGTTACCTGGCATGAACAACCTCAGCTGGATTGCCTTTTGCCAGAATGAAAGACAACAGAGACACAATTGAAGCCATTTCTTCACTATGGCTCAATGCTGAAATTAACACGTTTATGTTTTTTCTAATCATCGGATTACCGATCATATACTTCATTGCAAAAGGCCTGCAAAGACACATATGCCAATAACCACTACCACAGAAGAATCTCAGATCAAGTTGACATATTATTTGGATCACAAAGAAACTGGGCAATGTACTCAGTTGGTCATAGTGTGTTTATAGAACACTTCTATGCAGAACCAAACAGACAGAAGCAAGTGTTTTTGTCTCCTAAAACTGCATGTGATTTGAACTTACAAATGGCTGAAATATGACAACATCCATAAAAAAAACTATTCAGACCCTTAAGGTGTGGAAAATTAGTTTTTCCCCCCTGAAATTTAGCAGCAAGCATTGCAATGCCAATAAGTTTGGCTTTAAAGGGATATTGTATGGTAATGTAAAGCATTGCAAGTAAACAGCATGGGAATAAATATGCATTTGTTTGGAAGCAAAGAAATGTAGAATACTATTGGTGTTGTTTGGAAGCAAAGAACTGTAGAATAATATGGTTGTATGAGAACCACGTATGGCAGAACCACACATGGCTTAGCAACGTGGTTGGAACCATGACTTCATCTGTACCACGCTTGCCTCTACCACACATGCCTTTACAATAAATGTTGTTGTAAAAGCCTGCTTAGTAAAGGTATATGTGGTAACGCCATGCGTGTTGTGTGATACAACCCCCGGCACCCTCGCCCTAAACCCTAAAACCGACCCTATCCTAAAAACTACCCTGACCCCCCCCCCCCCCGAAACCCCAAAACCTACCCTGTCCTAAAAACCACCCCACCCTATCCTAAAAACTACCCTGACCCTCCGTCCTCACCCTAAACCCTAAAACTTACTCTCTCCTAAAAACTACCCCACCCTGTCCTAAAAACTACCCCTCCCTAAACCCTAAACTACCCCAACCCCCCACCCCGCTCCAAAACCCTAAAAGATACCTTGCCCTATCCTACAACGTACCAAGCCCTGTCCTATAAACTATTCCGTCCTAAACCCTAAAACCTACCCTGTCCAAAAAACGATCCCACCCTGTCCTAAAAACTACCCTGACCCCCGACCCTGCCCTAAACCCTAAAACCTACCTTGTCCTAAAATCTACCCCACCCTGTTCTGAAAACTACCCCAGCCCTAAACCCTAAAACCTACCCTGTCCTGTCCTAAAAACTACCCTGATCCCCCACCGACCCTAAACCCTAAAACTAATCTGCCCTGTCTAAAAAACTACCCCATCCTGTCCTAAAAACTATCCCAACCCCTCACCCCACCCTTAACTCTAAAACCTGCCCTGTCCTAAAAAGTACCCCACCCTGTCCTAAAAACTACCTACCCCCACCCTAAAACCTATCCTGTCCTAAAAACTACCCTGACCCCCATCCACGCCCTAAAGCCTACCATGCTCAGTGCTAAAAAACTACCCTGACCCCCGCCCTCACCTTAATTCCTAAAACCTACACCACCCTGTCCTAAAAACTACTTCACCCTGTCCTAAAAACTACCCCTACACTTCACCCCATCCTGAACCCTAAAACCTACCCCACCCTGTCCTAAAAATTACCCCAACCCCCGCCTTGAACCCTAAAACCTACCCTGATCTAAAAACGACCCAACCCTGTCCTAAAAACTACCCTGACCCCACCTTACACCCTAAAACCTACAATGTCCTAAAAACTACCCCACCCTGTCCTAAAACTTACCCCAAACCCCACCTCACCCTAAACCCTAAAACATACCCCAACCTGTCCTAAAACCTACACAGCCCTGTCCCAAAAACTACCCTGACCTGAACCTTAAAACCTATCCACCCTGTCCTAAAGGCATCCCCCGCCCTCACCCTGAACCCTAAAATCTACCCCATCTTGTCCTAAAAACTACCCTGACCCCACCTTGAACTCTAAAACCTACCCCACGCTGTCCTTAAGAATACCCCCACCCGCCCCAGCCGCACTTACCTGCCTGCCGTGTTCCTCTCACAGTTGTTCCTGCTGTGTGCCTCAACCATGCATTTGCATGATTCAGACACATGCGTGGTTCAGGCAAGTGTGGTAACATTTGTTTGGTTACTCTACGCTGTGCTCCAGCCGCGTAGAAAAGGCAGTTTCCCGAACAATATTGCTTTAGGATAAAGGTCAGGTGACAGTTGCATTGACAGCCAGACCTAAAAAGCCATACCATGTAGGTTAATGACCGCCCTCCTTTCATCTGTCCTGCTGTCAGAAAAAACTATATAAATTATCTAGTTCTAAATAAACAAAAAGATCACAGCTGCTTGGAGAGCAAGCACTTTTTTGTAGAAAGCAGACAACTTCTTTTTGTGGAAAGCAGACAACATGTACTCCTAGCTCCTAACATGTGGGTGGAGCCAGGCCCCTCTGTAGCGATGACCACAAAATTGTCTGGCGACAGCTGCCCTGTCTAGCCAAATCATAAAAACTACTTGAAATTGAAGGCAACTGTGCAGATGCTGCAAAATGTGGTTTGTCATTATATCACATGAAAATTTCAGGTAAGGGCATCTTTCATGTATGCATTTTTCTGCTAGAGTCAGCCTCCTGCATACAACATTGTAGGTGAACTTGCATAGCTTTAAATTTCAAGAATTTTCACACATTTTGCATAACACAAAATTCAGGAATTTTGTTAGTATTATTACAGTTTTGGTTGGCCTACCCCAATTTGAATGCCCACATCCTTTCTACTGCTACCATGCTGGTTTGTGACACAGAACTATGAGTTGTGCAATTGCCGTTTTGTGCTCATACTTGTATATCCCAAATGTTTATGATGACAAATTTCCATTTTAAACCGGACCAGTGGACAAAGCTCAGGTCCTATACCATGTGATATTCTTGGCATTTGTTCAGCATTTTTAACCACAGTTATAAGTCAACATCTTTTTTCTCACCTGGGTGTCATTGTTGTGCAACAGAAAGAGCCATGGTTTTATAGTGAATGCAGTTTCTTTGTGTATGCTTGTGAGGGCAGCATAAAGAATTTGATAATTGTTTAATTTAGAAATTGGTTTGAACTTAGTATCTAGGAAAGATCATTAGGGTGCTTTATGTGTAGCGCTGGAGCAGCGAAGGAGTTTTCTGTTTTGTCTTCAGATTGTGTGTTTGGTTGTCTATTGCTTTGAAGGAGAATAACTTGGCTGTGCCATTATGCCTTTCAGAAGTGACATGAAAACTAGGGGGGTGGTGAGCTCCACTTTTGTGGCGGAGCTGAGTTTTTGGCACTCTGCTTGGAGCACAGAGTTCAGCAAAAGCAAAAAACTCTGCATTCCCTGCCAGTCGAGCAGAGTTCACCACATGCCCACTGCAGCCCAGGTATGGGCCACAGAGCGCAAGCGTATACAGTCTGCACTTGCGCTGTGTAGACCATAAATGGACTGCATTGCGCCTCTCACCTGATGTAGCATGGAGCTGCTCATCCGCAGCCCAGCCCAGCAGCTCCGGATCCAGGGCCAGAAGGCAGAAAGCCAGCCAGGCATCTGGCAATGAGGTCCCCCTGGGAACGAGGACCCAGGTAAGTCCTTGTTTTTTTTTCAGTGTGCACACTGGTGCACAAAAGACGTCAAACTGCAACTTTTGCTGCCTACGGCCTTGTCCTGAATTCAGGCCAGGGCCGTAGGCAGCAAAGCAGCTGTTTCAGGCCTCTTGTGCACCGGCCTCCCCGTGTGCAGTCAGGTTGCCAAGGACAAGAAGTGTTTATGAGGAGCCGTGAAGAACTACCCTCCTGCTTTCTGGACACAGGAGTTCTCCAAGGTCATCCTGATGCTTGGTCCAAGAGAGGCTAATGAGAGTTGCAATTTACAAGTGTGTACAGAGAATGGAAAGTTACTGGCAGTGATGTCCGCTACTGTAAATTGTGCAGGGATTAAAGTGGTGTTTAGATAGTTAGACCCTTAGAGACTGAGGGCCAGATGTATGTAGCCTTTTCTTGGTTGCAAACAGCCCGATGCGACCCTATGTACAAATCCAAATCGCAAAATGGGTTTGCGACTCACTATTGGGAATGACCGTGCCAAGTGCATCCCTTCCTTATAGCAACTTGAAGTGGTATGAATGATTGTTTTGTGACTGTGAATGCTGTTGCAAAACAATCACAGTTACCTCCAATTTAAAATTGGTGGTAACCCATTCGCAAAAGGGAAGGGGCTCCCAAGGGACCCCTTACCCTTTGTGAATGCATGCAAAAACATTGTTTAAGAGCAGGCAGTGGTCCCACAGACCACTGCCTACTCTTATAAAATGAAACTGAATTTTTTTGCTTTTTAAGCGCATCCCGATTTCCTTTAAGGCTGCATTTAAAAAAAAAAAAGATTACTTTATTTGAAAGCAGTCGCAGACATGGTGATCTGCTGACACCAGGAGGCCACCATTCCTGTGATTTTTGCAATTCCCAGTGGGTCACAAATTGTGACGTACTTTATTAATATTGATGAGTAGGTCTATTTGTACCTTATTAATATTGATGAGTAGGTCTATTTGTGACCCACTTGAAAGCGCAAAAGTAACTCAGTGGTGTTTTGTACATTTGGAATTGCGATTTCCTGATTGTGATTCAAATGGAATCGTAGTTAGGAAATTGCAATTCCAAACATTCATCCATGTGGCCCCTAGAGAGGAACAGACCTCTTTTCCTTTACTTGGCTGACATGGCTTTATGCTACGCACATCTCACTTTTGCAGAACTTCTACTGAAGTTTCTGTGTTGCTGACACTTTGTATTTATTTCCTATTTCCGCAATTTGGAGAATTTTAGAATTCCTTTAGCTTTATTAGAAACAATAGATTTCTTTTGATATGACGGTTAGGTAGGAAGATCACAGCTTGGATTCTGATCAAGTGTTAATCTTTTGCATTGCCGCTACTGAAATGCTGGTATGTTTTATGCTTGTATAATTTAATTTGAATCAATGCTATAACTCACTTTTGGTAATTCTGTACTGATACAGTATGTTTTTGTGACTCTTAGGTCTGAACTTGTAAGAAATCTTTTGAACTGTAAATTCACCTTTGAGATTCAATGTGTGGCCAAATGGGTTACACTGTAAACTGACTGAATTGTATTTATGTGTCTCTCCTTACCCCTCAGAACTCTTAAAAAGATTCATCAGACCTAGAAAATTAGTGAATAGATTAGTTGCTCAATCAGATTCATCAAAACACGGATCTACAGATAGCAATCTATGCGGGTGCTTGATGATTTAATATTGTGTGTGTGGGGTTGTCTTATGTTTATATTCATTTATTTTTCTGTTTATAGAGTCTGTTGGTGTAATGCACGACAGTGCTTTTGATTTGACAGAACCTTGGTGCTGTGTTGTGTACATGTTGATGAAATAGGTCTGAGTAAGACCATTTTTAGGGTTGAGCACAAAGTGCTCCATCCCTGGTGTAATCTCTCTGAGGGCTTTTAACCACACCCAGGTTAAGCCCATCCGTTTGGTTGGTTCATGGGTTTGCCTTTTAAAATTAGCTTGATTTCATTAGTGGAAGGCATGCATACATCATGCCTCTTCCGGTGTTTAGCCCGCCTCGAGCACATCGGCCAACTACTGAAAACATACAAGACTCCATGTTTTCTGTATGGTTTCTGCACTATTTTTTCATTTTATTTCGTAGGCAGTGCAATCTCCTGGGCAGAAGTCGAGCGCTTTGAATGAAATCGACCTTGTTACATGGATAATTGCACTTTTGCAGTTACATGGATCATTGCACTTTTGCCGATAAATTTCACTTCAAGCAGACCTCTATTCCCAATTGTGTGTTTGCTTTGCGTTCATGGTAGCCATCAGCTCGCTTATGTGAAACTGTTTTACTTTTCAGTTTATGTGGGCAAGAAAAGTCCGGTTAGGAGTTTACAAAGCTAATAGCTTTAACTTGAGTAAACGCGAGACCCATCGCATTGCAAATGCTTGTGAAATAGATTCTATCCGAGTCCCATTGTTTTATAAGTCCCTAGTCTGCTGAGTAAAAACTAAACAAGTGAAGATATTTACCTTTAGATGAGGATGGTACCCTTCAGGAAGGCGCCGTGCTGTACTCAGTTTAGAGGTCCTTTTTCTCGCTGAGGAGGAAGTGGTTTAAACATGTTCTTCAGGGAAACGTGTTATAAACCGAAAATGTATGAGCGTTATTCACACGCAAATGCAGTGAACATATCAGACTGAGGACCCAGCACGAAGGGTTGTATGTCCCCACCTAAAATACAACAGAAACCAATTACCTCTACTTAGAATATACCACATTGAAATGAGCCCCTCTGAGATTTTCACTGCAGGGATTACCACTCCTGAGGTTACCACTACTGTGATTACTACCTCTGAGATTACCAGTGCAAAGATTACCTCTGCTGAGATTTCCACCTTTGAAATGACCACTGCAGCGATTACCACTGCTGAGATTACCACTACTGTGATTATTATCTCTGAGATTACCACTGCAGGGATTACCACTGCTGAATTACCACTATTGTGATTACTACCTCTGAGAGTACCACTGCAGGGATTACCACTGCTGAGATTACCACTACTGTGATTAATAACTCTGAGATTACCACAGTTGATATTACCACTACTGTAATTACTACCTCCAAGATTACCAGTGCATGGATTACCTCTGCTGAGATTATCACATTTGAAATTATCCCTGCAGGGATTATCACTGCTGAATTACCACTACTGTGATTACTACCTCTGAGATTACCACTGCAGGGATTACCACTCCTGAGACTACCACTACTGTGATTACCAATATTGTGATTACTACCGCTGAGATTACCACTGCAGGGATTACCACTGCAGGGATTACCACTGCTGAGATTACCACTACTGTGATAACTACCTCTGAGATTACCCCTGCAGGGGTTACCACTGCTGAGGTTACCACTACCGTGATTACTACCTCCGAGATTACCAGTGCAGGGATTACCTCTGCTGACATTACCACCATTGAAATGATCACTGCAGGGATTATCACTGCTGAGATCACCACTACTGGTATTACTGCCACTGAGATTACCACTGCAGGGGTTACCACTTTTGAGATTACCACTGATGTGATTACTACAAAAGCTTTTGGACCCGATGAGTCAGCCAAACAGTGAGAATAGAAAAATGTATTGACCTTGAGTACACGTATGCTTAGACGACTGATTGCATTCTGTGAAGAGGCACAAAATGCACAAGAAAACTGAAGGCTGTGACGCAGTTGTAAGACTTCAAATTTACTCCAGGTATTTATCCATAGACTCACCTTCCCCAGGACCATCCATAGTGAAGGAGAGAGCTGTATAATAAAGCCACACAATACCAGCACAACATAGCCAAGATGAATAGTGGGGGCCATAAACAGTGATAGCGCTCAAGTCCACCTTACAATTAGAGCAGGATACACATCAGCGGGAAGCCCAGAAAGCAGAAGAGTCACACCTGCTATGCCCCGGTTTTTTATTCCGCGGTGTCGCCTTTTAAGCAAGATCGCTTGGCATACATTTTAAAAGTTAGAGAATCGGGGCACTTCTATAGCACACAATTGTGTCAAGATACAGTCCAATCCCATTCACCTATAAGCTTCCGCTAAAACTCTATCACTTTTGCAGTACCTTTCCTGTTACATAATATGAACGAGGGTGGCCCTGACCATGGCCCCGCTTTTAACCCTTTGCATAGACAGAAATCAACCTCTAGTGATAATTTGACTGAAACAACCGGGGAACCCTGGGTTGTGAAGAGGCCTTGTACTTTTTCATGTTGTCTCATTTCCAGTTCCAACAGTGCCCTTTCCATGCCTCGGTGTACAAACATTCGGAAGCAGTGGAAGAAGACGAAAAGGGCCCTGAGTTGGTGACCCTCCCATTCTGACCTGATTGCATACTGTTGATTGCTATTGCTGATGAGCCGCAATAAAAGATAATATCTGCAGAGATCGAAGGCGTATATTTCTGCATGGGAAAACCTCAATTGATCTTCTCGAACTACTGTGCATATCAACCCCCATTCTGCCTACCGAGACCACACTGAAAATATTATCAGTAGTGCCTTGGAGAGTGGTCTGTATGATCAACATCGGTGATTATAGTTAGGTTAAGATAATGTGCATGCCTCATTCAACTATTGAGAGAGCCCCCTCCCTCAAGATGCCTTGTTATAAACTGCTAATCACCAAGGAGAGTGCAGAGTGGAGCAATGCAGAGTAGAGTTGCATATAGTGTAGTGGCATACAGTGCAATGGTGTAGAGTGCAGCATAGTGGCATAAAGACATGCAGAGTAGAGTGCAGTGGCATAGAGTGTAGAGGTTCAATGAAGGCTGGCATAGAGTTCAGTGGGGAGAGTGCAGGGTTGCAGGGTAGAGTGGCAAGGAGTGAGTGGTGTAGAGCAGAGTGGTGCAGAATAGAGTGGAGTGGTGTAGGGTAGAGTGTAGTGGCATAAAGTGTAGTGGTGTAAAGTGCCTTGGCATAGAGTGCTGTGGCATAGAATATAGAGGCATGGAGTTTAGTGGCAGAAAGTGCAGTGTTGCAGAGTAGGCTGTTGTAGAGTGCAGTGGTGTACAGTAGAGTGGTGTAGAGGGCACTGGTGTGGAGGGCAGTGGAGTAGCACTGAATGCAGTGACTCTGAGTGCAGTGGCATAGATTATATTGTTTCAGAGTATAATGGAGTGGTGTACGGTAGAGTGCAGTGGCGTAGAGTGCAGAGTAGATTAGAGTGGTGTAGAGTGGATTGACATAGAGTGCACTGGCATATAGTGGAGAGGTACAGACTAGAGTGCATGGGCGTAGAATGTAGTGGCACAGAGTGCAGTGTGACAGCGTAGAGTGGCATTGAAGGGAGTGCTACAGAGGGGAGTGGTATAGAGTGCAGTGGCAAAAAGTGCAGGGGTGCAGAGTAGAGGAGTGTGGGGTAGAGTACATTGGCATAGAGTAGAGTGGTGTAGAGTAGAGAGGCATAGAGTGAAGCGGCATAGAGTGGAATGGTACAGAGAAGAATGGAATGGGGGAAAATGAAGTATGTATGGTGTGGTAGTGCACTTCCGTTACAGACAACACATCTTCAACGGAAATGACCATTACATTTGCACAGGCATTCAGGTTTATTGACAAAAGTATATGGCGCACAAATGATAATGTGTGAAAATGTCACCACCGAGCGTATTGATTTGTTTTTACCATATTAAAAAATGTGTTTCCACCACACTTCAGAATTACCAAAAAAATCTACTTCATTTGTGCTTTTCGAATTCTGAAAAAAATGCAGTTCATTTACAGACATTTAAATTCTGTTGTGTGCTATAAAAAGTTTCATATCTTGTAGCCCTACTCAACCACACCCCCAGTAGCCTGCATGATTTTCACATAAGACCTATAACTTTGAAGTAAGAGAATGAAAAGTAAACACCAAGCTTCCTGGAAGACAGAGCCTAACATTGACCTTTGTATTTGAATGCACAGTAAACGTGACAAGATAAGAATACCATTCAAAGGCCCGTTTACAGAAATCCAGTACTGGTGGTAGAATGCAGTAAAATGGGTTTGAACAATGGAATGGGCAAACTCAAGCTGGACAGCACAACACAAATACAGCCAGCAAATAAAAGCAACTAAGTATGAGCTATAAACCACGAAGCCAATGGTAAGCAATGTGTGGAATACGTTTTCAGGGAAGTTTTCCAAATGTCCCCAAGAAGTCCCTAGCAAACCAGACAGTTTTGCTGTCTTATGGGCCTCGACCTAAAAATTAGAAAACGTTAAAAGCATTCTGACCCTGAAACAAATTGATGTCTTTATTTAAGAGTTTATCAGTTCTGAAGTGGCACCACTTTGCAGGTGATAGCAAGAGTACGGAAAGTGCCCTTAACACGCAGAGCCATCGCCAGTTTTCAAGAAGGGTCATAAAAAGTCCAATAAAGTGAAGCTGGTTTTATTTATGGCACTCAAATAAAATTCTCCGCGCCGGTGGACGAAGATCAAAATGCGACTCCTTTTCTTTAAAACTCACTGTAAGTGCAGTCGAATTAAACTGTTCAGCACTCGGAGACCTCGGATCATTTTATGTCAGTAACAGTTTAATTTGGATGAATTCGTCCAGTCCACTCCCTGATTCCCAAAACTGGAATGGTGACACACAACACTTCAAAGACACCGACAGAAACAATTGTCTCGTATTGCTTGGGTTCCATATTGCGCGTACTAGAGCGCTTATGTAAGCCTGGCAATTACCTGGACAAATCGCTCAGTCAGCTGACACCATTTGAATATGAAAGGAAAAGAGGGGAGCTTAAAAGTCTGTCGGTGTGGCTCTTTCTTTGGCTTTCAGAGGTATATGAGGGGGCGGGAGTGAACTCAGTTTCTCGGGAAGCTCTGCGCTTGGCATCCGCAGTGAAATTATTTATTAGCCCAGCGCCCGCCAGCACGTTGTCAGCGGAGTGCAAACGCTTAGCTGAGAGGTGCTGGCACCTGATTGTCCTCGCTGAAAGGCAGCCTGCAGGCGGTGCAGGCCCCACCCCGTGTAGTTCTCGGTGTTACGGCGCAGCAGTTACTCGACTGAAAGACACAGGTTTCTCCACGCAAGATGCGTAAAGGGCGCCGGCTTCTGGCTTCGGTGTTAGATGTTTTCCTAGGGCGCCTGGCAACACTTAGCAGATTGCTGTGTGTCAGTAAAGGGCACATCACCACGGGAGTGTGGGAGGCTGAGCTTCTGATAGAGATCAACAGCTTACTTCCAAGAAGCGCTGTAATAGTTCGCTGTGCTGTTTCCAGGTATCTGGTCATTAAAACGCCAGTGGTTTGTAGCAACGGTGATTTAATTTTTCGCCAGAATGCCAGCCAGGTGGGTAGTTAATTTTCAAGTTAAATGTGGCTTATAGTCAAGTGTGGGGCAGCCAGTCAGTACAATGCTTGCCGAAGGGAGAGAAACGTAGCTGTTGTTCCGTGTCTAGGAAAAATAGCCACTTGGGAGTTACTATATGAATGAAGACAGACGATTTGAAAACGATCCCAACCGCTGCAACCTCGCTGTAAACTATAACTGGAGAAGAAAAACTTACCGTGCACTTTTGGGCAGAAGAGAAAGAAATAGATGCAGGTGCTCCTTGTGGCAAGAATTGACGCAAAAAAACTAGCTGATGACTGGATCGTGGTAGGAGAATTTACTTTCTGTACACGGGGATCGGCATCTTAGTTCTGTTTATGGTGTAGTATTTCTTTTATCGTGGGAGAAGATGGAAGGCCAGGGCAACTCACTCCCTGGTACGGAGAGTCAACAGGTCAATCTGCTTTTCAACACAGCTCTCAGCACACTATTGGCAGTGACGGTGTATGTGGTAGTGAAGATCAGCGTTGATCGGCTGCGACAATGGAGATCCAAAATGACCCTGTTGATTGTAGGTGCGGGCCCTGTGGGACTGACTGCTGCATTGGTCGCTGTACGGTCACACAAGGTGCTGAAACTGACAGTAATGGACTCTCGCGCTCGAGCAGCACTTCTTTGCAGGCCGCAGCAGATCGCGCTCGACCCACGCAGTGTTCAGTTTCTCCTGCCTCTTGGGGTTGATTTTGATAACATTGAAGGTTGTTGGCACAATGACCACTTTTACACAAAGATTGGGGTCTTTCAGGAGCATCTGCTTAGCATTTTGGAACAGAAGAAGCAAATTATAGACATGAACATTCTTCTAGGCACTAAAGTAAGTAATTACATTCTACGGTGTTTCAAAGTAATCAAAATATATGCATGTTTAAAAACTGAGCACGATAAACAGTTTTTGCACCCATCTACATCAATTCAAACTTCTAGTCGCTGTTGTGTGCCTGCATGTGGGTGAGAGTGTGTTTGAGAAAGGGATTGTTTATGCATACACTTGCATGCATGCATGGGCATGTGTGTGCAAGTGAAAGTGACACTAAGTGATAGGAGTGGCAATAAATGAGATTAAATGTCAGTAAGTGGGTATAAGTGAGTCAGGGTGAGTGAGAATGGTGAAGTAAGGGTACCAGTGAGTGCAACTCAGTTTGATTGTGTAGTTGTGAACTAATCCGTGTAAGATTGACTGACAATGTGTGAGTAAGTGTAAACTGAGCACAAGTCAGTGAGAATGAAGGAGTGCAAAGGGATGAGAATGAATGAGTGAGAATGAGTAGATGAAAATGAGTGAGTTAGTGAATGTAAATTAACAGATGTGAGAATGTGTTGTTATTCTTACAAGTCTGCTTTTGGGTTTGACAAAATACTGGTGTTGGCTTACTGGAGGCAATTATTAACAGACAGGGACCTGGTATATTAGAGATAATACTTTATATATGGGACAGTCATGTCAAAAGTCTGACACATGCATCCTCTAAGTAATTCTAGGTATAGGACACCCATGGCAAAATAGTTGCAGTAGCACATTGGAGGTGTTTCATGGCATAAAGAATGACAACTGTGGCTTATAGGAGAGGGACAAACATGACAAAATGCTACCTCTCTCATACTAGAGGCACATTTTGATGAGTCACTTATAGTGCATGGATAATATTAATAGGGGGAGGGCATCCATGGCAAATTGCTTGCCCTGGCCTAATGAACTTTACATATGGGGTAGCCATAGCACAATTTAAAAAAGGGAATCAAATCCGGTAGAACAGCAGGTTTCACTGACTTGGCACACTATGAAAGCTCTTATATATTTAATGAGTGCCCTCTCATACCTCATGGATTTTTTACAGATGCATATGAGAAGCTTGCTTTTAAATGCACTATTTAACCCATTCTTTCAATATTTCCTTTGGGAGAACCTCACCCCCGAATCCATTCAAAAGAGCTCTCGTTCATTTGCTTTGCTCAGTACAGCTTAGGGCAAGTGATATATTACACCCCATCACTTTCAAAGATTATGACAGCACCCTTATATACGTGTATCCAAAAGAAGCATTTATGTTGTATTTTTATATTAATGATAATTATAATTTAAATTTAGTGATGTAAATTATTGTGATATCATCTGGGATAAGGTCAAGTGACATCACTTCCTGGGAAGATTCAAGGTCAAAGGTCATATGATGTCTCTTCCTCTGAAATCAATAAGGTCAAAATGCATGTGGTGTCACTTTCGCTACACCTAGCATTTTGGTGAATCGACGTACACGATGAGGGCTCTGATTAAGAACTGTACATAAAGGATACCTTTGATATTGCTGCCATACCTACATATTATTAATGTCTCAGAAACATTTATTTATTTATTTGGTGATTTCATGTAGTGCTTGCAAAACCTTCGAGCATCAGAACGTTGTACAGTGGAATGAACAAATCCAGAGCAAAAACTGAATAAATATTGTTGGGAAATAAGAGCAATAAACATATTTCTCGTCATTATGCCTCCCTGTGGTAGGCGTGCAGATGTGACACAATCCCAGCTTTAAAAACCTTAGTAAATCCGGATTGAGTGAACACTGTGGGTGGATGCACAGGAGCACCTGTGTGCCACTCAATCGAGAGTATAACTGAGTCATTTGACATGGTCAGTAATGGGAGGAGTGAACTCAAAGATGAGTTAAGTAAGAACTCAGGTTTACCAAGGCTGAATCTCACACATAGGATCATCATCTGGGACAGTGCTTTGTCAAGCAACAAAGCTGCTAGGATGATACTTGCATTAGAATAAATCTAAAGGTACAGATGAGTAACATTACTGTATTGATGATGAGGTGCCAGACTCTCTGATGATTTTCCCCAGTGGTTTGGTGTATAGATTGATGTATGCAGGGGTTAATATAGAAAACTACGGAAAACTTTGAGGAAGAGGAGCAGCGGTTGTGAAGGCGTGCTCATTTTGAACCAGTTGGGACCACCTGCATATAAAACATTTGAACCAGTCCAGCACTTTGCCTTCAAAGCTCATGCATTATTTAAATTCTAATTAGGATTCCATGACCATTTGTATCACAGGCGGCAGACAGATCTAGAACTATCAACAGAGGCAAGTCCCCATTGGCCAGAATATATCCTCCATAATCAATCTTTTGCAAGATGGCAGTTTAGGTGTTGGCATCAGTTCTGAAGCTTGATCGAAAATCGTCAAGATGATTGTTATCATTTCCTAACTTTTCCTAACTGTTTCATTTGGTTGTTCACATAGCTTTACAACAACTTGACAAGAAATAGTTCAACAAAGACTTGGTCAAAGTTATTACAGTCACTTGGATCTGCAAGTGTTTTTTCAAGACAGGAGACATCTGGCTTCTTTTTAAGCACCCCGGAAACATTTCTCTATTGAGGGAGAGGTTAATGATGTTGGAACAATGTGGCACAAGGTCAGAGCACATCTCTTAAGTTTAGTTGGAGGGTAACTGATCAGAAGTATGCTAAAAGTCTTAGAAAAGGTAAAACTGGAGACTTTCTTGTCATGGGACAATTTTTCCCAAGAGGGTCTACATGCTCAATTGACAGTAGATTAAATTACATAATCTCATTAAGTGAAAAACTCCATAATTGCTCACCTTTCTGGTCTGGTTGAAAAAGAAGGTAGCAGGTTCACTGTGCGAGAATCCTTGAGGACTGATTTAAGAAAGCAGCTGCATGCAGTGACAAGAGAGAAAGACTACCAAGGATTTGAGAGGCAGAGATCAAAAACAACTGTTATTGTTTTCAGTTTGGATTCAGATTATCCTCTTAACAGAGTGTACCATGTTGTGTGAAACCAGCCAGTTACATCTACTGGAACTGGTTGGGTAGTGAGACATATAATTGGGTTGGTGGGCTGGACTTGCTCCTTCTGTGTGGAAGTGATATTCAACAGACTATGCAGGTGCCTGGAGAACTGGAGGGTTACTAACTTGCCTTTGCTCACACACTACCATCTAAGCCCGCTCCTTTGCAAGCACCACAAGTATAGTATATCAGGTCCCTTTTTAACATGCCTTATTTAACTGTTGCTCAGTGGCAGTTTTGTGCAATTGTGTGTGATCTACCTTGCAGATAATCGCTTTCTCTATAGTGATCACTCTAAATTCAATAATTAGCCCTTGTGTTAGCTGAGGGTGAGGAGAATGTGGGGGTTCTGGAAAGACAAATAGTGGAGTTGTTTCTCTGACTAAAAGGGACACAGTTGCTCCAATTTCTGTACCTAGGAGCTTATTTACAAGTCTCTCTGCAGCACTTGAACGTCACTTTTTTGATGGTCCCATGGTGCAGCCTGCAGATCTATATCTACAAGGCCATGTAAAGCCACTGTGTATTGCTTTACATGTCCTTGTAGATATGGAGTGCGACAATTGCAGTGCAAGTCACTGAGTTGCCTCACACTGTGATAGGGAGGCATGCCAGGGGCGTTATGGTGGGTGTTCCCATGTAACACCCATGGTATTTCAAACATTACCAGAGTAATGAGTTTTTTTACACCTGGGAATGCGTCAAAAGCCTATGCCTCCCAAGGGGAGGTGTAACGGGGAGAAATAACTTTATTTCTCCTTATTTTTTTCTCTTTCTATGTGTGCTGCATTCTTTGTTCAGTGAAGGAAAACTCCTCCGTTGATTGTTTTTTTTGCAGGAGGGTGTCCCTTCCTGCACAAAAATAATCATCCCTACAACATAGACATCCTTGCCTGATGGTGCAAGGATGTCTGCATTGGCACATGGCAGGCCATGTGTGCCAGTGCAGGGGGAAAGGACAGGAATGCACTGTATCTCATAGATACAGTACATTCCTGCCCTTTCTTTTTGACGCAGGACAATGCAGTAAGATTACTTGTGGAGCTGGCCTGCTCAAAAACCTTGTAAATGAGTCCCCTAGTTTGCAAATGTGTTTTACCCCGTGGTATCTGTGTGTTTGTGTGTATGTGTGTGTGTGTGTGTGTGTATATACACCTGTGAAGGCATGTATCGCTCAACCAGTCATGGGATTTTATTATTGATTTTATTATTGATTTATTGACATGAACACCATGATATTTCTAGTGCAAATGAACATATATATACATAGTACATTAGTGTGATAGTTCATATTTTCTGTTATTATCAGTGGGTTTTATAAAGTGTAGCTTACTCCTCTGGATAAATAGACAAACTAGTTTGTTTGAGTTACTTGGTTAAGATACAGCAAATCAGCTAGTGTGCTAGTTTAGCTAGAGCAAGGATTTTACACTTCCCAGAAACACAAGATGATCAATTTTTTTGCAAACTGCTCTTGCAAACAATGTGATAGGATGCTGCCTGTCTCAACAAAAATCATTCTGCCAGTACAATCCTTCCTCAAAGTTGACAATAAAAGAAACATTGCAGCTGGGGACAAAACTGTAGAACGGACAGGGTACAATTAAAATTATCTTTCCAGAAAAGTGTTCCATATATCCCTTAACAGGAAGAGGAATACAATATATAGAAGCACAGACTAGATAGAAATGCATTACTTGCTTCACATCAAAAATATGCATGCTACTGCATTTTGAATCACCTGCTATCAAGAACAGGTTAACATAAATTGCATTGCAGTGATCCAAGTAGAACGGTAAACAGGCACTCCTGATGGTGACAACAGAGGAAACAATCCCAACATATTTTAATATAGAAATGGAGTAGTGATATCACTTTAAAGAGTGTGTAATAATTTTGTGTACATTATCAACGACCTAAGCATTGTAGTCTGTTAGGGCCATGCAGTAGTAGCTACTTGGTACCATTTTTGTGTTGCAAGTGGACTTTAATTGTTGAAGATGGTAGTCAATACAATAATTGCACTTGTTTGGTACATTTGTGATTGTTTCTTGGATGCTACACTGATGTCACTTAATCACGCACATAAGAGAGGCATTAGGTGAAGCCTTACAGTGTTATAGTGTTTGGTTCATTAAAGGTCACTGTAATATTAAAGGAAATGTTTGTTTCCCCTGAATTTCTCTGATTTGTGTTCTGAACATATGTAAAAACATTTATGCAGTCAGTAATGGCCTGATTCTCTTAATTAGGCAATTTTCCCACTGCAAAAATGCTTTTCTACATGTGGCCCTTTGTGATGGTGTGCCTGTCTACATTGAGCTATATCTAGGCAAAAGCAGACGTTCCTGTGCACATGAAGTATAAACAGTGTGAGAAATTGGGTTACTGGTTGGCTGGGGTATGAGCCCTGGTCAAGTAGCAGCCACAATCCTTGTCAGGGTAAGGTACAAGCAAACTCCAAATTAACCTGTGCTCGACCTTCTGGTAGCTTGGCACAGAGCGTGCAGGCTTAACTTAGAGGCAATGTGTAAGGAATTTGTGCAACACTTCAAATAGTGAAACATTGAAAACATGACACAAAAAAGATCCTGCACCAGGTTAGCAAAATAAGGCCTAATTCAATAAATGCAACCCAGCCAAAGTGACAAAAATGCAACCAGTAGAACGCAAGTTATGCTTTTCTAACCAACAATGTGTAAAATAGAGATAAAAGCATAAAGTGTCAACCACATCTATCTGGTCATACTGGACCAGGTCAAAGCCAAAAGTTCAGGATGACAAATATGGAGCATAAGTTGGAAGCAGTCCCAGATTAGTCGCATTAAAGATATACCTTCCTAGGTTTTGTGCCAAGAGTGCCGTACGCATTAGAGAGAGTTGCAGCGAGCAAGGAGAGTGTCGCAAAGCAGCAAGGAGAGTGTGGCGTGAAGAGCAAGTTGGACATCTCAGACAGGTGGACTGGTGCTTCAGGTTGGCACTCTGCTCGGGCTATCAATGCTGCTGTGCAAAGAAACGGGCAGGTGGCTGTTCACATTGAACTTCATGCAAGCAGCATGGTTCTGGTGCAGACAGGCCCACTTGTGGTCACAAAGAGCCTAAATGCTTGATTTCAAGAGGCAGTGAGCCACACCAAGGGTCCTGGACTTGAGAGGCACCACTTGGGGGTCAGGAACTCGCTACAGCTGGGTTCGGGAGCTGATTGGGGAGCCTTTTATGTTTCTCAGGCTCAGATCAAGAAGCCAGCACACTCGCCCTTTGAGTCACTCTGGGGTCTTGGGTTCAAGATGAAGTTACAGGTCCAGTTCTTCTTCCCCGGGCAAGAGGACAATAGGGAGCAAGTCATCATAATAGGACAGTAGTTTCAGTAGAGCAGCAGTCTAGCAGAGTGGCATGCCTTGTAGCAGCACAGCAATACTTCTTCCTGGCAGAGTATCCAGAGGTCCAGAAGTCTTCTGAAGAGTTGGTGTCTGAGGTCATGTTTTTATACCTTGGTGCACTGGTTCTGGAAGACGGGAGAAGCTTCTAAAGTGCATGGAATTCCCTGCCATCCTTGTACTGGCTCCAAGCTGGCTGAAGTGACAGTGCAGGATAGTTAGGCCCTTTGTGTGATGGCAGAACACAGGCTATTCAGGTCTAAGTGGGGTAGTGCTAAGCTCTCTTCCACAGCCTACAAGCAGCTGGCCCCAGAGCAAGCTGGGAGTCACAGACCGGCAGGCTGGTACTATTTGCTTAGCAACACAAAAGGATGATGGACAGAGTGCTGAACAATGCAAACACTCACCCCCAGTCACAGATCTGGGTTTAATCCATCGTTCTTTTGCTCACCATGCCACCCCAGTTTGGACACAGCCATATGCAAATTAGTCTTGACCCTGTTCCTCATGGGAACAGTCCAGCCCAATCTGCCAGGCCAGGTCCTCCCTGAACCGGAAACAAGCATCCTGGGACCGTTTTCAGGGCATCACCCTTCATCAGCCGGGCTAGCTTGAATCCAGTGGCACAGTGAGCAAGGGACCCACATCTGGTCATATCCTTCCCATTTAGGGCTACTTTAGCAACACAGAAGGATGATGGACGGAGTGCTGAACAGTGCAAACACTCACCCCCAGTCACAGATCTGGGTTTAATCTATCGTTCTTTTGCTCACCGTACCACCCCAGTTTGGACCCTGCCATATGCATATCAGTCTAGACCCTGTTCCTCATGGGAACAGTCCAGCCCGAACTGCCAGGCCAAGAACGATGGATTAAACCCAGATCTGTGACTGGGGGAGGATGTTTGCATTGTTCAGCACTCCGTCCATCATCCTTTTGTGTTGCTAAAGTTGCCCTAAGTGGGAAGGGTATGCCCAGACGTGGGTCCCTTGCTCACTGTGCCACTGGATTTAAGCTAGCCTGGCTGATGAAAGGTGATACCCTGAAACCGGTACCCAGGATACTTGTTTCCTTTCCAGGGAGGACCTGGCCTGGCATTTCGGGCTGGACTGTACCCATGAGGAACATGTTCAAGACTCATTTGCATATGGCTGGGTCCCAACAGGGGTGGCACGGTGAGCAAAAGAATGATGGATTAAACTAAGATCTGTGACTGAGGGTGAGTGTTTCCATTGCTCAGCACTCCTTCCATCAACCTTTTGTGTTGGTACTATTTGTTGGCAGTCCCCTCAGGCTATCGATCCTGCTGTGCAAAGAGATGGGTTGGCAGCTGCTCACGCTGAATTTCAGTGTGAGCAGTGTGGTTCTGGTTCAAGCACACCTAACCATTCTATTGTGTGACTATCTGAGAGGAGTTCACAAAGTTAACTGCCAGTTACATCCAGTCATGTGGTCCAGGCCAGGCTATAGGCACAAAAGGGCTAGGGGCAGAAAAATGCTTACTTTCTATAAGTGCCATTTTGAAAATTGTGTTCAAAAGCCCAACTTCAGCACTAAATAGAGCTTTTCACCCCAATTCCAAAGAAACCAAACATGAACTGATTATCTCATCCCATTTGGAAAATATACTTATAAATGTAATAAGGCAACTCCAATGTTACCGTATGAGAGACATAGGCCTTGCAGTAGTGAAAAAAGAATGTAAGTGTTTTTCTCTACCAGGACATGTAAAACTTGAATTTATACAGCCAACCTTTTAAATACACTGCACCTTGCCCTTAGAGCTGCCCAGGGCCTACCTTAAAGGTGGCTTATATGTATTAAAAAGAAAGGTTTGGGCCTGGCATAAAGTTTACATGTCAGTTTAAATCTGCACAAAAATAGGCTGCAGTGGAGGCCTGACACATATTTAAAGGTCTATGTAAGTGTGTGACACAATAAGGGCTGCAGGCCCACTAGTAGCATTTAATTTGCAGGCCCTGGGTATATGGTATACACTGCAAAAGGGACTTACAGGTAAATCAAATATACCAATTGGGTATAACCAATTTGAACATGTTTTAGGGAGAGAGCACAAGCAGTTTAGCACTGGTTAAATGTGCACAGAGTTCTAAAGGTAACAAAAACCAATTCAGCAAAAAGTGAATGTAAAAAGGCAAAAGGTTTGGAGGTGACCCTGCAGAGAGGGCCCAATATGACCCCATTCCAGCCTAGAAACAGGGGAAACTAATCAATACTTTGTTGGACGTCCTTGTTTAGACAATAGAGCATGGACATTGCAGAGGCTTACTCAACTATGGCAACACCCTCTATGTAGGAATTGCCACACACTACCAACTGAGACTTCAGACATACAGAACACCACAGTCAGACTCATCCTCAGCCTTCCCCGATGAATCCACTTAAAAACCTACCTCAAGCAACTCCACTGGCTCCCATACAGAAGAGATGCCAATTCAAGCTGCTGACCCATGCACACAAGGCTCTACACAGCCAAGGAACCGCGTACATTCACCACTGCCTGAACGTCCACCAACCATTGAGAAGACTACGCCCTGCCTCCCTTTCACTTGCACATATACTTCCCGCAACTACAGAAGAAGAAGTGGAGGGTGCTCTTTCTTGAACATCTCAGCAGAAACCTGGAACAGCCTCCCCACACACCTTCAGACCATCACCTCACTTCTGGAATTTCAAATAACCCTCAAGACCTGGCTGTTCGAATAAGCTTTGGGGAACTGCAAGTGCCTGGATACCCTATTGGGCGATTTGCCTTGCTGTATAAATCCTGATTGATTTATTGATTGAGGCCTGTGCCAGTTCTATGCCCCTCTGAATTTAATTGGATCCCAATCTCTATACTCTCCTGAGCTACTGAACTGAAGCATAGGTAACCCATCTCCTCGCCTATGGACCCCATTTAGGCAGCACCTAACGTTAAATTACTCACAGATGCATCACCATAGGCAAACAATACCACCATGGTAAAGAAAATGATGTGGCCCATCCATTTGTTGAGTCACATTTCTGTGCCCAAACCAAGGATAACTCTGCCCATAAGGACATAAACTAACAGAGGTTAGTTTCCAATGTTATCCTATGAGACAGATAGGCCCTGCAGCAGTGAAAAATGAATTTAAGAATTTTCCACTGACAGGAAAAACTTAATTGTACATGTCCAACTTTTTAAATGCACTGCATCTTGCCTTTGGGGATGTCCAGGGCGTACATTAAGGGTGACATATGTGTTTTAAAAAGGAAGGTTTGGGCATGGCAAAAGGTTTACTTTGCCAAGTCGACATGGCAGTTTAAAACTGCACACACATTGACTGCAGTGTCAGGACTAAGGCATGTTTACAGGATGGCACAATAAGTGCTGCAGGCCCACTAGTGCATTGAATTTACAGACCCTGGGATATGGTGTACCACTCTAGAAGGGACTTGCAGATCAATTAAATATGCCAATCGGGTATAAGTCGATTTTAACACATTTTAGGAAGAGAACACAAGCACATTAGTATCCGTTAGTAGTGGTGAAGTGCACAGAGTCCTAAGCCCAACAAAAACAAATTGAGCAAAATGTGGAAGGAAAAAGGCAAAAGATTTGGGGTGACCCTGCAGAAAGGGTCAGGTCCAACACCCATACATAAAATGGCTGGAGCTATGCACATATGGCTTTGCTTACACTGAATGATAACTGCAATATTAAAGTCCTCTGCTACGCATCTGTCATTTGTACCGAAGGATCTGTTGGCTGTAAATGAAAAAGCAAGGCTGAACATGTGATCCTTTGCTCATAAAGGTAAGGTTGTACCTTAGCATATTGGGTAGTACCTGGCCATATTAGCACTTTGATGAAATGTGAGTATGTATGTGTGTCTATGAGGCTACAACCAGGCATATAGAGGTGTCACTTGAAATATGGTGGATGAATCGTGGCCTTTGATGTTTTAGGGAAGCATGTGAAGATGTGACTTGACATTAAAGAAGTACCTAGATTCATGATCGGTTAGGTGGACATATTGTTCTAGAACTTGGCATAGAAAGATTGTGCCCAAAGAAATGATAGCTGAACTTTGGCAGCTGCCATTTTGCCATTGTATATGATGATAGTTTTCATTTGTTGACTGCAGCTGGTCTTGTAATGTATGCCGGGTATTTGAGGTTGTACCTGAGCAAATCTGGCTTTACCTAAATGTATGGAGCTGTACATAGCATATTCTATTAATATGTATTATATCTTGAAATACAAAGCTTCTCTAAACATGTTGTGGTTGTACGTGGACATTCATAACTCAACATGGGCATATGGGGCCTTACCGTGTATTTACATATCTATCTGACATGCGACAGCTGAGCAACGTCATATAAGTTTCTATCTGGCATTCACAAATTCACCTAGTATAAAGGGTAATCACAGGGTATATAAGCTGTAAGAGTTACTGATTCTCCATGTCTTATTCCACAGCATGTAGCAGAGTAAGTAGGCAGATAAGAATGAGCTTGTATTTTCCACTTTCAACCATCAAATACACAAAAGGTGATGGGAGGATGCTTGCAATAAGTCTAACCAATGGCAATCACTTGGATAGCTTTCCAACCCACTGTTTTTCTTCCACCATGCCACCTCAGATTAATCCCAGTCATAAGCAAATCAGTATTGGTCCTGCTCCACTAGGAACAGTGTAGCCTGAACTGCCAAGCCAGGTCCTCTTTGAACCAGAACAGCAACAACCCAAAACTGGTTTCACTCTAAATCTGGCTCTTCTGTCTGGTGAATCTGGGGTCCAGTGACACAGTGAACAAACCCCAATATGCCACACTGCATTTATAGTAAATGCAGCATGTTCTCACTGTAACTTAGACTTGTGTAGCTTCTGCAAATAGCTACACGAAAAGGCACAGTTGGCTCCAGAGCTACAAAAGTGATGTGGCCACCAATAGCTTCTATACTGAAATGGCAATAAAAGATCATCAAACAAAGTTTTAAAAAAGCCTTATAAATTCTTATTTATGTATGTTTTTTAATTACTATTTTGTCACTAATATTTAATTGTGTGCATTTTTATGTATTGATATTACAGGAAGATTCCCAAAACATAGTTTGATTGTTTTATTGTAACATGAAGCTTGATACTCACTAATACAGAGTTTCTAACAGCAGGCTTTGTGCTATATATGCATCATCAGCACATGTTTAAAAACAGCTTTGAACTCTCTAATGCAACATCTGTGGTATCAGCTTTAAGCTCTTAAATCTAACACATTCTGTATAATTTAATGCACAAATGCATATACTGTTATGCCAAAATGTTCCTCAACTTACAGGTTCTCAACTCAGGTTGGGTTCTCTCTCAGACAGGAGACTGTAGTGAAAAAGGAATGACTCAGTCTTATAGCAAAGTGAGTTTTTTGTGACTGGTTGCAGGATATTTGTATGCCCGATAACTGTGCTCATACTAACTCATATGCACTGATAACGTAAACTCATACTTGTTGTTCATCAAATGTTTGAGAATCTTCTTGGCCTATGAAGCAGTTCCAAGACATAAGGCAATGAATCTGGGGTGGTGGCGGTGTACTAGGTTTTATAAATCATTGTACCATGTCTATTATATCAATTAATGTGAAAGTCTTAGGGCCTTATTTACAAGCCACGCATGACTCACCTTTTGTGATGCACCAGCGGCACATAGTGCAGGCCTATATCTTCAAGGTCACGCAAAGCTACTTTGTGTGGCTTTTCATGGCCTTGTAGATATATGTGGAAGGCATTGTAGCGCAAGTCGCTGTGTTGCCTTACACTGCATCAGGGAGGTGTTCCTTATGAGTTTTGGTGGGTTTTCTCATACACCCATGGGCTCCCAGATTTACAAGGCCTTGTAAACCTGGGAATGTGTCAAAATCTTATGCTTCCTGAGGTGAGGTGCAACAAGGAGAAATATCTTTAATTCTTTTCATTTTTTCCTCTTTCTATGTGTTGCTGCATTCTGCAGCACACATAGAAAGAGAAAAAACCCTCCATGGATTCATTTTGTGCAGGAAGCTATCCCTTCTTGCACAGAAACAATCCTGACACAGGCATCCTTGCAACATGGTGGAAGGGTGCCTGCATCGGCGCTAGACAGCCCATTGTACGCCAGCACATGGGAAGAGGACAGAAGTGCGCTGAATCTTGTAGAGATATGGCACATTTTCTAATATCTCCCTGTGGCACTGTGCAGCGCAGCAAAGGTACTTGCAGTGCTGCCCTACGGCACAGCACTTGTAAATAGGCCCCAGAGTGTACACACGCATATGAGGCTGTCTTAAGTGAGTTTGACAAAATTAATAAAACTTTACTCAACACTTTCAGTCACTGAGGCCTTTTGTGTGAGACAAAAGCATACAAGTTGAAAACAAAAAAAAGAGCAATAAAGACAAAAAGGGCAAGAATATCAGTTGTATGGAGATCATAATCCACAATACTTGTAAAAGAATAAATCTGCAGAGCAAGCTACATTAGGAGCAGAGGTTTGCACAGTATAGGAGAACATTATAAAATCTCAAGTGATTCTCATTGGAAATGAGGGGAAGCCAGAGGTACACCTTGGTTTGCTGTTGTGATTAGCCCACATGGATGATGAGGTAAATCCTACCAGTAGACTTGTTTAATTTAAAGATTGTCTTTGAGCTAACTGGCTTTCATCCTGTTCCAAATATATTTGATCATCTTTGACCCACCCTAATCAGGTAGTGTTGCTTCATCATTACACATTATCACCCGTCTGTGTTTTTCCAATGAGATCCTCATTTTGCCAAAGTCTTAATTTGAGCTTTCGTCTTACATCCCTGGGTCCTAAGGCTTCTGATTGTGTGTAAATACATATGCTGATGGTATATCTGACCCACAAATTAGTCAACTTTCTGAAAGCAGTTAAGTCAATAAGAAACCTGGGACTTTGTCATAATATTTTCTAGTGGGAGCAGCAGGCATGTGGTACAGCGGTCATTTCCACCCACTTTGATGCATCCCTAAGGATGTCAGTTGTTTGTGCTGCCATTCCCATGATTCTCATTGGAAAGGATTACAATTTGAACCATGAAACATCAAGAGGACATTCCTATATTTGCATGGGACATGTCTTCTTGAGGTGATGCCTGTGCTCTTACGCCATATTATGTACAATGGGGCAAACAAATTCTCAGGAAATGCAATAACTGTGTGCATCCCTAATTTTACTCTGTCGGGGGGCATACCATTCCATGTGCAACAGAAGGCTGCAGTCCACTGCCGGGTGGCCCCTACCATCCCCCCAAGGAATGTTGTGTCTCCGTACAGTGAAACACAGTGTGGTGGATCAAGAACCTCAGCCAAGCATTCCCAAGGAAGGAACTCAACTAGCACATACCAGGATGGTGCATCTACTATGAAAATAGATGCCAATCCCCATGGGCAAGGTGCAGGATATGGTATTCTATGAAGTGCTGTACACTCAAAAGGATTACCTTTAAAAGTTTGGATTTAGCATGTAGTAGGCTTAACAGCACTTAGGAATTTAGATCATTGTATTTTCCTTTTTGAATTGAACCTACCAGAGAGCACATATAGGCCTCGATTATGACTTTGGTGGTCTTCCTTGAAGACTGCCAAAGTCACGGACGCCAGTGCTGGTGTTTTTCTGCCCACCATATTACCGGTACTGCTGGATTTCTGCCACATTTTTGCAGGAAATCCAGCAGTGGTCATGCTGGTGTGGGGAGGCGTTGGGGTGGTTATACCACCGGCCCCACCCCGCCAGAAGGACTCCGCCCACTGTATTATGTGCAATAATACGGCATGGCAGTGTCCTGATGGCGTGGCGCTACCTGAGGTGGAAGAACTCATTTCCGTTCCCTACTGGACGACTTCTTCCCCACACCAGGTAAGTTGATCATCCAACAGGGAAGGGGGTGGAAGGGTGGAGAGTGTTGTGCGTGCATGTGTAAGTGAGTGTTGCCTGCATGTGTGCATGAATCTGTGTATGCTTGGTTGTATGCATGTCTGGGGTAGGAGGCGCTGTACCTGGGGAGGTTGGTGGGGGGGCTTTGTGCCTGGACGGGGAAATTCCCTGTCACCGGTAGCCTTTCTGCCACGGTTTTCGTGGCAGTGCTACCACAGCGAAAACCCTGGTGGAAAGACGGCTCCTAACACCGCCGGCGGTCTGCTGTGGACTGCCTGGTCGGAGATGCTCATCTCTGGGCCAGCGGTCCGACCGCCCTGGCGGTATGAGTGGAGATGTGGCGGGTTGGCAGAGGCCAACCTGTCACACTCATAATGTGGCGGTCTTCATTGCCAGCATGTTGGCGGTTTCACCTTTGCCCTAGCGGTCTTAAAGACCACCTTAGTCTCTATGCAAAAAGACCTATTGACTTCTTACAGTGGGCTTAGAAGCCATACATTGCTTACCATTGATTGGCTTTATTTTGACACTCATTTGCTTGCTTCTCATTTGTTAGCATGAATATTCTTTACTTACTCCACTCTTCTTCTATTTGTTCCTTGCCTGGAGCATGGTGTCATTAGTTATGTCCTTCCTCTGCTCACTTTTCAGGCACTACTTTTTTCTTTTTGATGAAGCACTTAAAAGGAGTGCATGTGCTTTCCAGGTGTCTCCCTCGTATACATCTCATCCCATCCTTCGCTATTCTTTATGTTGCTCTCTCTCACCCATGTGTACACCCATGTGTGTGTTCCTGCGAAATGATGAGGGCAGCTGCATCATAGTTTTTTTTTTTCATTTTTATCCATGCTGCACAGCATCACAATTGTTGTGCAGCATCACCATAAATCATTGGCAAAGTCAATAGGTCTCAAAGTGGCACATATCTCCAAGTGTCTGGAAATACCAGAGTTTATAGTGTACAGCAGAAGTGATGCTTGAGAATAATTCACCATTCTAAGAATTGATATATTTATTAGGATGAGAGTTTGGACCAGGGAATTGGCTTCATGTAGTTAATGCATTATTTATTTTGGTTTCCAGTGCACAACATTTTTGTCTTTTATATTATCTCTTTTCTATTTAATTTGCAGGTAATCTTAGGGTCTCTCGTGCAAGATGGCTCGGCATGCCTGTTGCACCATCCCTTACTGAAAGAAAATTGGGTTACATGTATTTAATCATGTCATGAATATTATTTTCACTTCCATGATATGCGAGAGACCTTGGATAAACAACATGTTCATTCTGTAATGCACTGTGAGTGTTTCTTCTTCATCAGCCATCTAAATGTATGCCCAATTTTCACTCCAGGATTCACCTTTTTCCTTTTCATTAAGGTTGTGTAGGTCCTGAACATTGATTTTATATTTAGGCAGAAAGGAAGGGCCCCTTGTTAATACTCTTAATTTATTTTACTTCTACAATACTCTTCATAATACCAAGACTGTGCTTTCTCATTTTGGTGGGAGACTGTGACTTTGATTCATTTTGTACAAATGATTCATTGTCTATTAAAGAAAGTGCCCGGGGGTCCAACGGGAATTTGCACCCACTTTGAATATCCCTGGGACACTTTGGTATTGCAGAAGGAACCACAGACACATGTATGGCTGCTTCTCTGCTTCTGTAATACAGATAGCACTAGCACACTTGTAGCAGCAGTGCTATCAAGCGAGGGTGTTCCTTCATTTACTTTAGAGCGTGGCTCCATGCAACTGAAAGACTCAATTCGCCTCTGTGCCCACGTCTCATTACCAATGTGGGTGCAGAGGTAAACATGCCCTTAGGTGGTGCACTGAAGAGCACTACAAAAAGGTGCTGCTTTGCCAGTGCACCCCTTAAGGGGAGCTATTTCGAGGGATGAAGGGGGTCCCATGATACTCACACACCCCCTTCAGGCAGGTGTTGTCACACACTGCACCCACCTGCAAGGGAATCTTCAATCTCCTTTGAAAGTGCAGACGGGTTGCCACCTGTACAGAAAAATGCAGAGTAGCTATAAAGAGCTGCTCCATATATCTCTTGAAACCACTGCCCTGGGGCAGTGCATTATTCAGAATAGGACACACTTTCCCTGGTTGTGTCTGATGCAACTGCTTAGAGATGGGCTGCAGCACAAACAGGGAAGGTGTGCCCTTTCAGTAATACAGGTCCAGGTGTTAAAGAGCAAGTGTTATTCATAAACGTAAAGTACTAAACCGTAAATAAATTAGACTAACATGTTTAAAAGCCTAACTGAAAAACGTGTGTTAGAAAATAAACGTGTCTCAGTAGCTGGTGGACATGGCAGAGACTATGAACAATGTACTTTATTAAGAAATAATATTGTCTAATGTAGAAAAAAGTCAAATGTTCTAAAATGTTTAAATATTAGTTATTCTACATCCTGTGTGACTTGCACACAGTGGAAAAATGATGGGCCTCAATCCGAGTTTTGTAGAAGGGATTACTTCGTCCCAAAAGTGATGGATATCCCATCCACCATATACAAGTTCCATAGGATATAATGGAACTTGTAATATGGTGGGCGGGATATCTGTCACTTTTGGGATGGAGTAATCCCCTCTACCAAACTTGTAGTGAGGCCTTATGTTCCTTGCTTGTTGCATTTGTTCTTCCTGAGATGAGATAATATGTCCTAGCTAAACAGTGGACTTCAGTGCTAAATGTCGATGTCTGTAACCTGTAACAATTGTATTCATCTGCAGAAACTTGTGACTAGAGGCCAGAAAAGATGAACCAATCCTGGGCGCAAAGAACAAAAAAGATACTTCTGGAGCGTAAATCTAAATTTATTGGCTGAATACTAAAACACCCCACAGTTTTGTCCAATAGAAGCTTAGCTGGTTACTTCCTAGGATGTTAATATAGCAACGTTTAGATGATGCAAGTTCAGATTCTTTCTTTCTAAGCCAGTGAAATTATGTGTTTTGTCCTTTAGCATTTTGCCTCTATCTGTTCTGATACAATAAGGCCAAACTTCATTGAACTGTTTCCCATTAATGCTATTGCCCAATGAAGAAGACCAGATGCTCCACTGATGAAGACATTGCTGCCTGCTGATCCATTTAGGAGAGCTATAAGTAATGTGCACTTGTCTTTATTATAGGTTTTCTGTTTTCTCTCTTTAGAAAACCCAACTGCTTTTTGTTAGCGCCATAGTCAGATGTTTTCCAAATTAATTTTTAGCTTCTTTTCATTTTGCATGAAGTCCAAAGATGCATGTCAAATTAGAGTGATAGTTAAGGATTCCAAAGTCTAAATTCAATTGATATATAAATTAATTGTAAATGATTCATCTGATATAACTAAATGTATTCTGTTTCTATTTTTCATCTGTTACTGTTGTTATTTTGTATCATGGTCCTTGAGTTTTTGATGATAAGTGCTTTAGCTAGATTGAGATTCTTTAGACGTTTTGGTCAGCCTGTGTTGTTTCTGTACATTTATCACATGGTCTCACACATGATATATGTAATGTTAGCATTGTTAATCTAAAGGGCAATAAATGTTCAAACTATATTGAACTGGTGTTGTGATTTATAGTCACATTTGTCATGGTGTGTATGAATTACTGACTACTAATTTAAATATTGGTGTTTATTAGCTTAATGTTGCTTGATGTTGACCGTTAGGGTATTCTCTTACTCCTGTTTGGGTCCAAAGGTCCGAGTCAATCTCTGAGGGTAATAAGTGACTTACCCTACACGTGACACCTTATTACAATAATATCAAAGAATAGAAGGCTAGTCGGGCCCACAGAATTTGGTAGCAGAAAATGATTTGATCACAATAGGAGGGAAACGTCCTATTTTTTACATTTTTATGTCATTTAGAAAGAATAGGGAGATTTGGTTTTATTAGTGCTTGTTGAAATTTGGAAATTTTGAAATTTGGTTTTGCCAGTGCTTGTTTGGATGAAATTTGTTTTTTCCCATGCTTGTTCAGAGATGTTCCCATTGTTCCTAGTATGATTTGCATTTGGAAAAGGGTTTGCGCTTGCAGTGCTTTAGCAAAATGCAGGTGAATTGTAATTTATGTGAGAAATAGGGAGTTTGCACACTCCAAGGTAGTTTGTTAGGGAGTTTGCGTACTTTAAAGGGTGTGTATAGGGAAGTCATCGTACTTTAATTGAGTGTGGCGCTTTGTGCTGAAAAAATCACCTACGTGGTTGTTGGTATACAGATCCTGCGTGGTCTAAGACTCTGGAGTTTTGTACAAGTATAGGAGACACTTGGTTGTTGTTGTAACTTGTTTGCAGTGTTTGGTCAATCGGGCGTGGTTCACAAATAGTATTCTTAGAGTGTGTGTTAAGGGAATATTAGTTTGGCTAGTACTGGTAATTCCTAAGAGCACAAGGAGGATCTGGTATTAGTCAAGGGTGAAATTTGCTGATCGAATTTTACTTGTGAATCAGAGAAAGCTCAAATCTAATGAGTTGTTGTCAGAGCTAAAAGCCGCTATCAAAATATTCGTAAAGCTTCCGAAGTGATTGTGTTCTCTATCTGTAGTAAGCAGACGAGTTGATGTGTTGATTTTTCTTTGGTGCTCGAAATATTTTGCATTTAGTTTTGTGTAAATCAGTTTCAAAGGACGAGTCAGCGAGGCTTTGTCAGCCTCTGTGTATGTGAGTATGTATGTATGTATGTGTGTATGGAGTATGTGTGTATGTCACTAGGTTTATGCTGGGTTTGGTTGGTTAGTGGAAAGGAGTTGCGAAGGGATTGGTGGTCAATAGCGTTTCACTATTGGTTGAAAGAGACAAGCAAAAAGGATTTGGGGATTGTTTCTGTATTTATTACTTGGTTTTTCCCATGATATACATGATTTTATCATTGTTAATTTAAAGGACAATAAATGTTTGAACTTTATTAAACTGGCGTGGTGATTCATAGCCACATTGGTCACGGTGTGTACTGACTCCAAATGTAAATATTGATGTTTATTAGCTTAATGTTGTTTGATGTTGACTGTTAGGACGTTCTCTTAGTCCTGTCTGGGTCAAAAGGTCTGAGTCAAACTCTAACGGTAATAAATGACTTACCCAAATGTGAAACCTTATTACAATAGTACAAAAGAGTATAAGGCTAGTCATGTCCACACAGGTCTTGCTTATTTTCTTCTTTCGATTTCAGTCTCCTTCTGAGTGGGCCTATTATCTGTGTCTCCTGCAGCACATCCTGGTGATTATGGACTTAGTTTCACCTGATAAAATGTTACTGATAGGGCTGTGGTCACTATCAATTGATCACATGGCGTTCATGTTTTCTAAATGGCTGATTAATGAACAACATTAAATCATTTGTTTCCTAATGACCGTAACTTGAAACCATTACTTTTATAGACCTGACATCCTAATTTTAATAACCAAAAGCCTGAAAAATATAAATGTAGCAAAAACTAAACATTATTTAGTATTGCTACAAAGTATATACACAAACACACACATGTTTCTAAACAAAAATACTGGAGAAGAAGTTAACACCTCGACTTAGCATGGCTTATGAAAAAGCAATAAGACAGTATGACAAAAAACAACATGGGTAAAAAAATTCTACTGTCTAAAACAAAGATATATATTCTGCTCTAACTATGCAATTACATTTAAATAAGACGACACTGACTAATTCTTAACATTAAGAATTTACGTCAACCCTTTCGATCTCTAGTTGTTCAACAAACTTGCAACCATAATTTAGATAGCAGGCTTTCTTAAGAATTCTACAGTCCCCTAAGTCTTCCATGTACAGGCATTCAGTGAGAATCTACACAAATATATTGCTTGAAAATATCTGGGAGCTTTTGAAAATGTAGAGGTAGGTAATCAGAAAAACAGGCTTCAGAAAGAAAGGAAATGGAGCCTCATGGAATATTATGTTCATCCAGCAGGTGATGAAAACTGCTCCCCGTGACTAAATACCCTATTAAGGTGCAACATGCTGTGTGTTACCACAAAAAGGTACTCACACAACTGTTCCAAAGTATATTATTCAGCTGTTACACCTTAAACCAATGAGGGAATCCCAAGTAACCCTACAAGAGATGATAAATTAACATGAAGTAGCACCTCTCTGCACAAAACAGCCACAAGAGGTGTTTTCCTCTTTCTATGTGTGCTGCAGAATGCATCAACCAATATGCTTCACACCATTAGTCTGGTCAAAGTTTACAGCCAAATACTCAGCCTCATTTCTATTTGGAAAGTTAATGTAATCAATATCTTCACCCATTGCACCATGTACTAGCCCTTTCTCAACATTTAAATTATGCCGGAAAATTATTCAACAGATTTTGCACACACATGAACACTTTTCTAATCCTGCAGTCCACGATAAAGCCTTCTCCAAAGAATCCAATTTTGCTTGTAGTTTTTTCTGCTAGTAGTATTGTGACTCCCCAAAGTTCCATTTTATCAATGGCTGTAATTTCTAAACTATCTTCTTTCTTCATTTTCAATAATTCTTCATTTAAGTTGGAACACTCTTAAAGCATAGGCGTTAAAAAGAATCCTGACATTTCTTCTTTAATACATTTGTACATTAGTTGGGCTGCACTAAAACTGGCAAAATCTGTGATCTTCAGAATATACTCTGGTTGACCAGTATTCAGCTCATGGTATCTGTACGGGGGTGATCATCATAACGTCCACCTTCCCAAGTTGGAAACAGTTGTGGATGACAGCAAGCCTCTAGACTTTCCTCCCACACACCCAAGGGAGATCCTTTTGCTTGCTTTTAAAAAAAAAAGGTAAATTGCATCACCAATAACTTCTTTAGAACGAAGAAGATGGATGCTGCAGTATTCATATAGTTCTTCTGATCTTGAATGATCTACCTTGTCAATCTGACCATTTGAATGGAATGTTTAATCTTCTATATGTGTTATATCTTGGTCAACATCAGCATTTTTCTAATAAATGTTATTTTGTACCAGGTATAAAGTTTCTTTTTTTACTTTATTAACATCCACTTTTTCTTGCCATATCTTTTTGTTCTTTGCAGGGACACCATTTACTAAAATAGTAAGTGCATCTTCAAAATCTTCTGTACCCCTATAGTTTTAACATTCTTTTTTAAATCTAATGGCAAGTACGCAACACTACCCTTTAGACCTTTCTGTAGCTCTGTTGGAGGTATTTTCCCTGTTTTCGGTTCCATATGAACTATAGCTTAGAAAGGATGTACACATTGTATAAGAATTGATTCGTAAACATTTAACTATTGAAGTTCTTGTGGAGTTGAAACTAACTTTACCTTGTAATGTACTTCCCTAGCTGACATTTTATGATCCTCTAACTTATCATAGCAGTATTTACATATAAATTGTAATATAGACAAATCAAACCATTCCTCTACAAATAAATAGGCATCAAATTCCTTCCACTTATCTCTGTTCACTTCTTCAGTTTTGTAGTGAGAGCTTTGACAACATATACAACACACAGTTTGGTTACCTTAATGAAACTGTGTTGAACTTTCTAACCTCTTCTGTAAAATTATCGAAACTAATAGTTGTATCCTGTTCCCCTACAGCTGCATACATCAACTCTTAATTTTCCCTACACTGCTGTTCGGGACTAAAGAAATAAAATTCAACATCTTCATAAGCTCTTTCCACATCTGCTAATGTACCATGTAAAAGTGCTCTATTCATTTCTCTTAAACATTGAGCAGTAATTGTGGCATTGTAACTCCTCCTAACTAAAGTTTGCATTTTCGAATGATGTAGAGCTAACATTCTTCAATAGACATGCTAGTGAATGTCCTTGCAAATTTGTGTATGTAGGAGGCTGGCTCTCTATATAGTGTACAGAAATGATGCACACTATGCAGAGAGTCTCAGCAACCCCATCTTGGTATGCAAAGGTAAACAATATACCACCTAATGCTATATTGTTGTGGTAGCATGGGTGAACAGGTAGGCTTATCTTGGAGATGTGTGTTAAGCAGTTTTTTTACAGGGAGTGCAGAATTATTAGGCAAATGAGTATTTTGACCACATCATCCTCTTTATGCATGTTGTCTTACTCCAAGCTGTATAGGCTCGAAAGCGTACTACCAATTAAGCATATTAGGTGATGTGCATCTCTGTAATGAGAAGGGGTGTGGTCTAATGACATCAACACCCTATATCAGGTGTGCATAATTATTAGGCAACTTCCTTTCCTTTGGCAAAATGGGTCAAAAGAAGGACTTGACAGGCTCAGAAAAGTCAAAAATAGTGAGATATCTTGCAGAGGGATGCAGCACTCTTAAAATTGCAAAGCTTCTGATGCGTGATCATCGAACAATCAAGCGTTTCATTCAAAATAGTCAACAGGGTCGCAAGAAGCGTGTGGAAAAACCAAGGCGCAAAATAACTGCCCATGAACTGAGAAAAGTCAAGCGTGCAGCTGCCACGATGCCACTTGCCACCAGTTTGGCCATATTTCAGAGCTGCAACATCACTGGAGTGCCCAAAAGCACAAGGTGTGCAATACTCAGAGACATGGCCAAGGTAAGAAAGGCTGAAAGACGACCACCACTGAACAAGACACACAAGCTGAAACGTCAAGACTGGGCCAAGAAATATCTCAAGACTGATTTTTCTAAGGTTTTATGGACTGATGAAATGAGAGTGAGTCTTGATGGGCCAGATGGATGGGCCCGTGGCTGGATTGGTAAAGGGCAGAGAGCTCCAGTCCGACTCAGACGCCAGCAAGGTGGAGGTGGAGTACTGGTTTGGGCTGGTATCATCAAAGATGAGCTTGTGGGGCCTTTTCGGGTTGAGGATGGGGTCAAGCTCAACTCCCAGTCCTACTGCCAGTTCCTGGAAGACACCTTCTTCAAGCAGTGGTACAGGAAGAAGTCTGCATCCTTCAAGAAAAACATGATTTTCATGCAGGACAATGCTCCATCACACGCGTCCAAGTACTCCACAGCGTGGCTGGCAAGAAAGGGTATAAAAGAAGGAAATCTAATGACATGGCCTCCTTGTTCACCTGATCTGAACCCCATTGAGAACCTGTGGTCCATCATCAAATGTGAGATTTACAAGGAGGGAAAACAGTACACCTCTCTGAACAGTGTCTGGGAGGCTGTGGTTGCTGCTGCACGCAATGTTGATGGTGAACAGATCAAAACACTGACAGAATCCATGGATGGCAGGCTTTTGAGTGTCCTTGCAAAGAAAGGTGGCTATATTGGTCACTGATTTGTTTTTGTTTTGTTTTTGAATGTCAGAAATGTATATTTGTGAATGTTGAGATGTTATATTGGTTTCACTGGTAATTATAAATAATTGAAATGGGTATATATTTTTTTTTGTTAAGTTGCCTAATAATTATGCACAGTAATAGTCACCTGCACACACAGATATCCCCCTAACGTAGCTAAAACTAAAAACAAACTAAAAACTACTTCCAAAAATATTCAGCTTTGATATTAATGAGTTTTTTGGGTTCATTGAGAACATGGTTGTTGTTCAATAATAAAATTAATCCTCAAAAATACAACTTGCCTAATAATTCTGCACTCCCTGTAGTCCCAGTATCAATAAATGTTGACACACATTTGGAAGAATAACTCAAGACCAATTTACAAAAATACTTAAAATGTTTATAACATTTTTTAAGATCAAGATCATCAAAATTGGTTAAGTACTTTTTTAGTTATGATTTTGCAAAGTTTAGAAAATGTTCTGTTTTTGTGCATAATTACGCACCATAAGAATCAATAGGAAAAACAAAAAAAACACTTATAAAATAAGGCAGTGTTCTTACAAGTGTCACCTTTTGCTTTTAGGTTGAGGTTGTCCATATGTCCTTAGGGCCAGCTGCAGAAGTTCAGGCAGTTCCCGGTTTTGGTGGGAGCAGCAGCTGAAAGTCTTGGAGCTAAGACCCAACAAAGAAGGGGGACCACTTGGAAATACACTGCACAGTTGGACTTCAAGGTAAGTCCTGTGGGTCCCCTTGGAGTGTAGAGGTTACAAGGGGTTAGGGACCCCTAGAGCACAGCTGGTTTGTCGATATAGGGGCCAGGGAGGCCAGGTGCATCTTGGATTGTTCAGCCAAGAGTCATGCTTCATCGGATCCTTGGAGCCAGGAGCAGGTCAATTGGAGGGTGGATTGCAGGTCAGCAGGGCCACTCTGGGGGGTGATTCTTGGGTGTCCTGAAGTCCCTCAACTGGTGCTTGTTTCTGGGCTTTTGAAAGTCCAGAGTGGGCTTTTTTCTGGCTGTCTGATGTTGGGAAACCATTACCCCGGATATTGGTACATCTTGGGCCCTGAAAATTGCAGTGCCACCATGTCTGTGACTGCTTTTAAATAAAGCAGGTTTTTTTTTTGTAATGCAGCCCGTTTTCCTTAAAGGAAAACGAGATGCATTCCAAAATGAAAAAATGAAACGTTTCAGTTTCATTTTTTCAGAGCAGGCAGTGGTCCATAGGACCACTGCCTGCTCTGAATTTTTTTTTCCAGGCCATTCACAAAGGGGAAGGGGTCCCATGGGGACCCCTTCCCTTTTGCAAATGGGTTACCACCAGTGTGACACTGGTGGTAACTGAGATTGCTTTGCGACCGCGTTCGCGGTCACAAAGCAATGCAGCATTGCGCTGCGACTCGCAAATAGGAAGGGGAACATCCCTTCCTATTTGTGACTCGCAGTCCCGTTTTGCGAGTCGGTAACCAGGTTACCAACTCACAAAACGGAAATTAGGCATCACAATGTGGGTTTTGCACGTCGCAAACAGCGAAATTCGCTGTTTGCGACATTTAAAACCTTTGCTACATCTGGCCCTTAGTGTCTTTCAATGTCCAGGCAACCTCTCAGCAGCGATTGGCGATTCCTGGGTGCAACAGGCAGGGTGTGGTACCTTTTTCTTGCAGGGCTTCTATTCTCTTGCTTTGGGTCTTCTTTGTCACTGGTCTTCTTGAGTACATCAAATCTGATCTGCAGGTCCAGGGATGCCCACTAAATACTGTATTTAAGGGGCATTAGAGGGAGTACCTGGTAGTGGCTACACCCACTAAGTGACCACTTCCTTTCGGGTGGGTCCCATCTCTAGCCCTGATAGGCTATTTTTCTGCCATCCAAGATGGAGGAAAGTGAAATGGCGAGGTAACCTCATCTGCCACAGCTGCGGGGTGGTGCAGGCCACGGATGGCCACTCCTCCTAGCCTTGCTAGTTTTTCCACCAGTTTTCCCACCCAAAGTGGGGAGAAAACTGTTGGGTGGCAATCTGCTAGCAGCAGAGGCTTAAGTCAAGTTTCAAAGGTGGTAAAGCCTTTGTAGCTTTCTACTGGTGCAGAGTGCCTGCCTTGGGGAAGAAGGTGTGCCACCTCCAACCATGAAAGGCTTTGTGTTGTGGCTCATTAGAGTGAAAGGCTCTCACCCCAGGAGTCCAGACCGGTGTCTGGTGGTGGCAGGCGGGTTAGGACCAGTCAGCAAGCATGCCGGGGCTGTTAGGTTTTGCAAAGGTTACTTGTATTCACAAATCGTTTTCTTTGGCTTCTCTTCCTCATAGTCAACACTATTTTGTCCAGTGTTCTCATTCTGCTCTGAATCAAAATAAATAGCTTCCTCTTGAGCGCAAAGGCCTTATCAACCACACCTTCAACACATTCCTTTTTGTTTGCTTCTCTTTTCCTTTTATACTGCTTCACAGTTTTACACAAGATTCTCAATCACCCTACTGCAAAATATTCTCTTATTTTCTTAAACTGCTTCTGTCTTGTAGCTACAATATTTGCTTTATTTAATGTTTTACTCTTAATATCATGCACTTTTCTCCTTTCTTAGCTAATTTAAAACTTTGGTTTCTATTCACCTGCTTTTGCTCACTTTGCAGTTTTCCACGAACTACTTTAGGAAACATTTTTGTTTTCTGACCACTAGCTCTTTTCTCTTTCATTCCATTTTCTGCATTTTGCTCCTTTTGTTTCTCGGTTGTGAGGAGATTAAAACCTTTCCCCTGTTGCTTTCTTCTTCCAGTTTTTGGTGGCATTGTAATACTCTTCTTTTAATAGTCGGTAGATATCTGCGAAGAGGAAACAAATGAGTATGTTTAGCCTACCTTTGAATATTTTTTAATTATATTTTTTAACCATCTAACTGATGTCAAATGGTGTCAGTAAACCACCATACAGAGAGTATGCAGTAGTAGGCCCAAGCCATATTTAAAGTACAACTTGTCTGAATAGGCAAGTAGGTTGTGTAACTACTTAACTAATTATCTGAGTGACTGTATCATTCCCTTTAAGGGTGTGTCACAAGAAGTTCAAATAATTATGCTGGTGTATGACTGGCTCTTTTAGTAACTCCATGGTTCTCTAGGGGCTGTATGAGTGGCTGTATAAGTCGCTCACTCAATGTGTTGCTGCGTACAGAGCTACGTAACTGTGTGTATGCAACTGGCTCTGATACTCCTGCATACATAATTGCTGTCTGTGTGTGTGTGAATATATAAGTGCCTCTATTGTTGACCAACAGTGTGTATCAGTGGCTGTATGCTTCTGTAAATAGGTATGTGAGTTGCAGTAGGGATAGGAGACTAGGGGCTACATGTACGAAATATTGGATTTGAGACTTGCAAATTGCAGAACCTTATGTTCAACAGTGTCAATGACACTGTTTGGGATTTGCAAGGGGGTCGCAAATGACCGACCTCATGAATATTCATGAGGATGGTTGCAATTTGCGACCACCTTGGGAATGGCCACCCTCACAGGGATGGTGGCCTGCTGGAGACAGCAGACCACCATGTCTGTAGACTGCTTTTAGATAAAGCAGTTTTTTTTGGGTGGAAATGCAGCCCGTTTTCCTTAAAGAAAAATGAGATGCATTTCGAAAACAAAAAATGAAACGTTTTCTTTTCATTTTTTCAGAGCAGGCAGTGGTCCTTAGGACCACTACCTGCTCTGAAAAAATGTTTTTACTGCCATTCACAAAGGGGAAGGGGTCCCATGGGGACCCCTTCCTGTTTGTGAATGGGTTAGCACCAGTTTGGCACTGGTGCTAACTGTGATTGTTTTGCGACTGCATTCGCGGTCACAAAACAATCATACACAGGACTGTGACTCGCAATTAGGAAGGGAACAGCCCCTCATAATTGAGACTCGCAAACCCTTTTTGCGATTGAGTAAATAGTTTACCGAATCACAAAAATGGGTCGGAACATCCCAAAGTGAATTTTTCACGTCGCAAACGTCCCACTGCAAAATGCTACGTACATGTGGCTCCAAATGTATTACTGGGCATAGGGGTCTGTAAGTGCACTTGTAAGTGACTGAACCTTGAAAGGACAAGTCTTTAATCTTAAATGCAAAGCACCCTGCTGTAATGCCTACCTATAGCTTAGCTGAGGCGTGAGTTATGTATAGTGCAACAAGAGTTTAGTGCATCGCAAGGGGTTTCTCTAATGTCAAATTGAGCTGGCAGTAAAACTGCACACATCACACTGCAGGACTAGGCCCAATCCATGTTTAAAGTACTACTTTTCTGAATAGGCAAGTAGGTTGTGTCACTCCTTGACTAAATATCTGAGTGACTTTATCAGTCCCTATATGGACGTGCCACGAGAGTTCGAAGTAAGTGTGCCAGTATATGACTGGCTCTTTTAGTAAATGCATGGTTCTCTAAATGTGTTTGTAAATGTGTCATGCACCCACTGACATACCCTCTCAAACATTCATACACCCACTCACAGATCCACTCAGATACTTGTGTACCCACTGACAGACCCACTCAGACACTCATTCACCCACTGACAGATCCAGACTCTCATTCACTTGATCACAGATCTACTCTAGACATTCATGAACTCACTTACAGACTCACTTACACAGTCAAGCACCCACTCAGAGGGCCACTACGAGACTCACGTACCCACTCACAGACCCACTCAAACTCTCATGCACCCACTCCAAGACCGACTCAGATACTCATGGAACTACTTACAGACCCACTCAAACTCTTATGCACCCACTTACATACCGACTCAGACACTCTCACTCCCACTCACAGATCTTCTCAGAAAGTCATGTCTGGATATGATACTCAATGGAGAAGCATGTGACTGAGTTTCAGTGTATGCATACACGTCATTCAGCGTGTTGGTTATGCATGACAATGTACCTGCATATGTCAGTCTCTTCTTCACTGTCTGCTTTATTCTGCATTTTCTATATATCAGTGTATGCAAGAGTGTACTACTTTACCCATCAGAATGTACATGGATGTGTTCCCATATGTATCATTTTCTTCCTGTCAGTGTCAGTGTATTGATCAGTATGTGCCTGTGTCTAAGTGTATTTGCCAGTGTGTGACTGGGTGTGGTTTTATTTAATTGTTTTTGCCTGTGTCTGGTAGTGCTCTCTTACTGCTAAATATATAAATGTTGTATTAAGTTGTAACTTAATGTGTAACTGCCTCTGCCTGAGTTGGTGGGTGAGTACCTCTATGCTTCTCTAAACATGTATATGAGTTATATGAGTGTGGTTGGTACACTGTGGGCCATATTTACAAGAAAGCTCCATTTTCTTGTGGCCCCCTTGCATCTCCTAACGCCTCCATGGTAGTGCAGTTTTCACAATACAGCGCACCATGGTGCATTTTAGGGACAATAGCTTCATTTTTTTGACGATATTGTAAAGCTACATTGGATTAGCATAAAAAATTATGCTAATCCAGTATAGTGTTAAGAGGCCCACTGAAATCAATGGGAGTCTCATTTTAACACCTGCTTCATGCAGGTGTAAAAAATGGCACTAGAAATGGCGCAATGGAACCTTTTAGGTTCCATTGTGCCATTTTTAGTGACCCTCTAATGAGGGAACATCCCCTTTGCATACTTCATGCATAGAATATGCATGAAGTGGCGCAAACCTAGTTTGCGTCACCTTGTAAATCATTTCCACCACCTTGTAAATATGGCACTATGGGAGTGGCCCATTAGCGCCACATTTGTGGCAAAAATGTTGCCACAAATGTGGCACTAAGGGGTGCAAGGGCCTTGTAAATCTGGCCCCAGATGTTTAGCTGTGCATTTGGGTCTGAAAGTATGCATGTGAATCACTAAAATTCCAAATTGCGGGCCGTATTTATACTCCGTTTGCGCCGAATTTGCGTCGTTTTTTTCGACGCAAATTCGACGCTAAACTAACGCCAACTAACGCCATATTTATACTATGGCGTTAGAGGCGAATAGCGCCAAAGTTCCCGGAATGTGCGTCATTTTTTAGCGTGAACCCCTTCCTTGCGTTAATGATATGCAAGGGAGGCGTTCCCGTCTAAAAAATGACTCCCAGGCCTTTACGTGGTATTTATACTCCCGGGCAAAAGAGACGCCCGGGAGTGGGCGTGGCTAAAAACGGCGCATTTGCGCCGCTTTTTAACGCCTGGGTCAGGCATGGCGTTAAGGGACAAGTGGGCTCAAAATGAGCCCAGAGTGCCCTCCCCTGCCCCCAGGGACCCCCCCTGCCACCCTTGCCCACCCCAGGAGGACACCCAAGGCTGGAGGGACCCACCCCAGGGACATTCAGGTAAGTATTTTTTTATTTTTTTTTAATAATTTTTTTTGGCATAGGGGGGCCTGATTTGTGCCCCCCTACATGCCACTATGCCCAATGACCATGCCCAGGGGACAGAAGTCCCCTGGGCATGGCCATTGGGCAAGGGGGCATGACTCCTATCTTTACAATGATAGGAGTCATGTTGATGGGGGATGGGCGTCGAAAATAAATGGCGCAAGTCGGGTTACGACGATTTTTTCGACGTAACCTGACTTGCCCCATTTTAAGACGCCCATGCGCCATTTTCCCCCTACGCCGGCGCTGCCTGGTGTACGTGGTTTTTCTCGCGCACACCAGGCAGCGCCGGTCTGCTTGCGCCGGCTAACGCCATTCAATAAATACGGCGCCCGCATGGCGCTTCAGAATGGCGTTAGACGGCGCAAAACTTTTTGACGCTAAACTACGTTAGCGCAGTTTAGCGTCAAAAAGTATAAATATGGGCCTGCATTTGTTACCTTCTAAAGACATAACACTCTGCCCTATGGCCTAACTACAGCCTAGCTGAGGGGTGAGTTATGTGTGGTAAGGGAAACTTAAAGGCTTTGCAAAGACCTTTTGAATGCAAAATTGAACTAGAAATATAACTCCATACAGAGAGTTTTCAGTAGTAGGCCAAACCCACATATAAAGGACTAAGGCCCATATTTATTCTTTTTTAGCGCCGCATTTGGGTCATTTTCTGATGTAAATGCGGTGCAAAGTTACAAAATACAATTGTGTTTTGTAAGTTTGCACCGCTTTTGCATAAAAAAATTACGCAAATGCAGCACTAAAAAAGTATAAATATGGGCCCAGTTGTCTGAATGGGTGACTATGTTGTGTCAGTACTTGACTATATATCCTAGTGAGTGTATCAGTCCCTCGATTGGTGTCCCACCAGATGTTGAAGTAAGTATGCTGGAATATGACTGACTTTTTTTAGTAACTCCACAGCTCTTTAAGTGTGTACTTAAATGGCTGTATGAATGGCTCACTGGTTGTGGTGGTCAGTACAGAGATAAGTGACTGTGTGTGCAACTGGTTCTGATATTGCTGCATGCATAATGGCTGTCTGGGAATGTGAGTGAATGTATATGTGTCTCTGCCACTGGGTGTGTGAGTGCCTCTATGCTTCTGTAAATAGGTATGTGAGTTGCAGTATGGCCTACCTACAGCCTAGCCGAGGGGTGAGCTATCTGTAATACAGCAAGAGTTTAGTATTTGGCAAGGGGGTTTCTAATGCGAAGTCGAGCAGGCAGTCAATCTGCACACACAGCCTCTGCAGTAGGAGGCCCAAGTCATGTTTAAAAGACTACTTGTCTGGATGGGTGACTAGGGTTTGTCAGTACTTGACCCCATATCTTAGATAGCGTATGAGTCCCTCTATGCTGGTATATAACTGGCTCTTTTAGTAACTCCATGGCTGAGTACAGAATTATGTAAATCTGTGTGCAACTGGCTACAAAACCCCTGCATATACAATTGCTGTCCGAGTATACCAGTTAATGTATAAACACCTTTCTCATAATTTGTCCGGGTTTATGACTTTCTGTATGCTTCTCTAGATATTTGAGCTGTAGCATGGCTAGTGCATCTGATGTATTACTGATCACAGGGGTCTGCAATTGCAATTGTAAGCTAGTGAATATAAAAAGTACACCTCTTATCATCTAAAGTCATAGCAACATGCCTTATATGCTACCTAACAGCCTAGCTGAGGGGTGTCTTATGTTTAGTAAAGGGATACTTTAAGGTTTAGCAAAGGCCTTTTGAACACCAGTTCAAGCTGGCAGTAAAACGTCTTCTGTGGATAGATGACTAGTTTCTATCAGTACTTGACTACATATCTCAGTGAGTATATCAGTTTCTCTAAGGGAGTGCCATCAGATGTTTAAGTAAGTTTGCTGGTATTTGATTGGCTCTTTAATAACTCCATGGCTCTCTAAATGTGTACATAAGAGCCTTTATGAATGGGTCACAGCCTCTGATAGTGAGTATAGGGGTATATAAATGTGTGTGCAACTGCCTTTGATAGTGCTACATATATACATACAGGCTAGCTGAAATGTGAGATATGTGTACTTTTAAACACTTTAGAATCGGCAAGGATGTTTTCTAATGCTAACCCGAGCTGGCAGTAAAATTGCACAGTCAGTCTCTGTAGTAATAAGCACAAGCCATGTTTGAGGTACTACTACTTATGTTATGTTCAAGTATGTTGTGTCACTACTTCACTACATATCTCAGTGACTATATGAGTCTCTCTATCAGTGTTGCAGCAGATGTTGAAATAAGTATGCTGGTATGTCGCTGGTTCATACATTATCTGCATGGTTCTCTAAATAATTTTAAATGACTGTAAATTTGGCCAGGACCCACTAACAAACCCAGTCAAACACTCATATAGTTACTAATAGAATCACTAAGATACTTGTCCTCTCACTGATAGACCAACTCAGAGACTCATGCAGGCAGTCACAGACCCACTCAGGCACTCATGCACCCACTTAGTCAGCACCCACTTAGTCACCTTCTGAAGCACCTGTACACCCAATCAGATACCAACTAATTTACACATTCACCCATGAACAAACTCACTGACTCACTAAGTTACTCATGCACACACTTACAGACACACTCAGAGGCTCATGCACACACTCTTAGACTCAGAGACTCGTGCACCCTCTCACAGACCCCTCAGAGTCTCTCACCCACTTACATACCCACTGAAGTAATGATGTAGATACTTACAGACCCCTCAGAGGCTCATGCATGCATTCATAGACTCAGGGACTCATGCACTCACTCACAGACCCACTCAGAGACTCATAAACCCACTCACACACCTACTGAGGTACTTACGCAGAACCTCACAGACCCACTCAGAGAGTCATGCATGCATTCCTAGACTTATGCACACACTCATAGACACATGCATCCACTCATATACCTACTCAGAGACTCATGCTTCCATGGACACTGAAGTACTGATGTATCCACTCAGAGACTCACTCAGAGACTCATGCACACACTCAAAGACTCTGCATAAACTCATATGCCCATTCTAAGACACATGCAACCACTCATATACCCATTCAGAGACTCATTCATCTACTCATACACTTACTAAGGTACTTATTCACACACTCACAGACACACTCAGAGACTCATGCACACACTCATAAACTCAGAGTCTTATGCACTCATTGTAGTGTACAGAATTATTTATGCACTTGTACATTTTAAATGTGGTGGTATGCATTGACACTGATTCACCCACTCACACACCCATGAAGGCACTCATACACCTACTCACAGACCCACTGAGGCACTCATGAATCCACTTACTTACCCACTCATATTTCCTCCTATGCACTTATGGACCAACTCATAGACCTACTAAGGCAATAATACACCAACTCACAGAGCACTGAGAAACGTATACACCCACTCAGAAACCAACAAAAGAAGTCATCCACACACTCACAAACCCACTTGTACAGTTCCAACACTTTTGTTTATATCATAATCAATTTTATCATATAACATAGACATATACATTTCTAATTATATTTCTTTAAATGCACTTTATAACACACATACCTGAAAATGGAGATTCTGAATGAAATATGTCTTTTCTATTGCCATTTGATAGATTCAACTTACAAGTTCTCTAAACTAAGCATATGAATGGCACAACACTCTCACACAAAGCAACTATTAATGGTAACCTTTTCAACTTTACACTGATACTGCTGAAGACAGCAAATCAAAACACCCTCTTTATATTATATTTTTGTTACTCATCATCTCAGTGGTTATTTTGTGGTTACTCTGTGGAGAAGCCCAATATGGTAGGTTCATGGCGCAATATGGGCGGTTCATACCGCCATGAAAAGGCTGGCAGGAGGGGGACTCGTAATCCCCTGGGCAGTGCTGCAAGCAGCGCTACCCTGGGGGATTACAACCGCCAGGACAAAAGTGGCGGGAAACCGCCAGTCCCGGCAGTGCGACCGCAGTACTTCCACTGCGGTCGTAATGCCCAAGTTCGTACCCCCAGCCTGTTGGCTGTAAAAACTCCAAAACAGCCCTGGCAGTCTTTGACTGCCAGGGTTGTAATGAGGGCTTTTATATGTTTTCATTTAAAGCACAGCCAATTACAGACATTCTTACTTACTGTTAAAAAATCACAACCTAATTTTAAGTATCTATATAATAAAACTGTCCAATGAAATGTATCCTTTTTTTATACACCTGCCCTCCATTTTAACTGTCTTTTACTTTTAAAATATCTCATTCTCCTCCAGCATTATCCTGTGACCAATTCCTGTTTTCCTTCAGAATGCTTAGTGTGTGGATTTTAGGTCACAGTGTTTTGGGCTAGTGAGTATGCTAGAAGAGTGGCATCAACAGGAATTGGTGTTTGCTAAATGTGGGCATGAGTTGGATTGGTCAGAGACGTGGCATCACTTGCTGCCTTTGATATAAAGCAGTGGAGACTGCCAAGCCTCTGACCTCATGATTGTGCACTGTGGTGGTAATGACCTAGGCACTCTTACTGGGATAGGACTGGAAATCATAATGAAGGATACCTTTGCACAATTAATGGTACTTTTTCCTCACACTGCCTTGGTATTCTCCAACAAATGCCAAAGGCAGAAATGGAAATGGCAAAGCAAATTCTGCCCCAAGTTAGACAAAACCAGAAAACATGTTATTAAAAACTGTTTCTGCATTCCCCAGAGACCACAACATGGGCTCTAACTACAATAACAACCTGTACTTTGACATGGATGGAATTTAGAGAAGTGAAAGAGTTCACTTCACAAAAAAAGGCAACTGCATGTTTCTCACCACTTAAAGCATTGCATCCTGTACAATGTGTAGTTCTCACCCACTATACAATAAACACAAAGGCTCTTTTCAGAGCCTTTCTATTTCCAAACATTAGTATATTTTTTACAAAAAAATATTTTTTTGTACACCTTTTCAAAATTCATGAATACGTTGTGAATATATAAAACAAAAGCACATTCAATGCATACCACCACATTTAAAATTTACAAGTGCTTAAATATTTCTCTACACCACAATGAGTGCATAAGACTGAGTTTATGAGTGTGTGCATGAGTCTCTGAGTGTGTCTGTGAGTGTATGCATAAGTACTTCAGTAAGTATATGAGTAGATGAATGAGTCTCTGAATGGGTATATGAGTGGTTGCATGCATCTCAGAATGGGCATATGAGTTTATGCATGAGTCTCAGAGTCTTTGAGTGTGTGCAAGAGTCTCCGAGTGAGTCTCTGAGTGGATACATCAGTACCTCAGTGTCCGTGGAAGCATAAGTCTTTGAGTGGGTATATGAGTGGATGCATGAGTCTCTGAGTGGGTCTGTGAGTTTCTGCATGAGTACCTCAGCAGGTGTGTGAGTGGGTACATGAGTCTCTGAGTGGGTCTGTGGGTGAGTGCATGAGTCTCTGAGTCTATGAGTGTATTAATGAGCCTCTGAGTGGGTCTGTAAGTGTGTGCATGAGTACCTCAGTGAGTGTGTAAGTGGGTGTGTGAGTCTGTGAGTGGGTGCATGGGTTTATAAGTCTATGAATGCATGCATGAGTCTGAGTGGGTCTGTGGGTGTTTGCATGATTCTCCCAGTGTGTGTGAGTAGTGTATGAGTCTTCTAGTGGGTGTGTGAGTGATTGAATAAGTCTATGAGTCCGTGCATGAGTCTATGAGTGGGTCTGTAAGTGTGTGCATGAGTGCCTCAGTGGGTGTGTAAGTGGGTGTGTGAGTCTCTGAATGGGTCTGTAAGTGGGGCATTAAGTTTATGAGTCTATGAATGTATGCATGAGTCTCTGAGTGGGTCTGTGGCTGTTTGCATGAGTATCTCAGTGTGTGTGCGAGTGGTGCATGAGTCTCTGAGTGGGTCTGTGAGTGGGTGCATGAGTCTATGATTACATGTATGAGACTCTGTAGGGATCTGAGTGTCAGCATGAGTACCTCAGTGGGTGTGTGAGTGGGTGTATGAGCCTCTCAGTGGGTCCATGAATAGGTGCATGAGTCCCTGAGTCTATGAGTGCGTGCATGAGTCTCTGAGTGGGTCTGTAAGTGCATGCATGAGTACCTCAATTGGTGTGTGATTGCATGCAGAAGTTTTTGAATGGGTCTGTGAGTGGGTGCATGAAAACTTCAAGGAGTCTGTGAGTGGCTGCATGAGTACCAGAGTGGGTCTGTGAATGGGGGCAGGAGTACCTTAGTGGGGCTGCGAGTGGGTCCATGAGTGTCTGTGTGGATCTGTGCGTAGGTGCATGAGTGTCTGAGTGGGTCTTTGAGCAGGTGCATGAGTGTCTGACTGGGTCTGTGAGTAGGTGCATGAGTCTGTGAGTCTATGAGTGGGTCTGTGACTGTGTGCATGATTCCCTTAGTGGGTCTGTGAGTAGGTGCATGATTCCTTCAGTCTATAAGTGCATGCATGAATCTATGAGTGGGCCTGTGAGTTTGTGCATGAGAGCCTGAGTGGGTGTGTCAGTGGCTGCATAAATACCTGAGTGAGACTGTGACTGGGTGCATGAGTACCTCAGTGGGTCTCGTAGTAGGTGCATTTGCGTCTGACTGGATATGTAAGTGGGTACATGACTGTATGAGCCTAGGAGTACATGCATGAGTCTATGAGTGGGTCTGTGAGTGTGTGCATGAGTGCCTCAGTGAGTCTCTGTGTGGGGATGAGTGTCTGGGCATGTGAGTGGGTGCATGAGTCTATGAGTGCATGCATGAGTCTATGAGTGAGTCTTTGGGTGTGTGCATGAGTGCCTCAAAGGGTCTGTGCATAGATGCATAAGTCTATGAGTTTATGAGTGCATGCATGGGCCTCTGAGTGGGTCTGTAAGTGTGTGCATGAGTACCTCAGTGGGTGTGTAAGTGGGTGCATGAGTCTCTGAGTGGGTTTGTGAGTGGGTGCATGAGTCTCTGAGTGGGTCTGTGGGTGTTTGCATGAATATCTCAGTGGGTGTGTGATTAGGTGCATAAGTCTCTGAGTGGGTCTGTGAGTGGGTGCATGAGTCTCTGAGTCTATGAGTACATTCATGAGTCTCTGTGTGGGTCTGTGAGTTTCTGCATGAGTACCTCAATAGGTGTGTGAGTGGGTTCATGAGTCTCTGAGTGGGTCTGTGAATGAGTGCACGAGTCCCTGAGTCTATGAGTGCATGCATGAGTCTCTGAGTGGGCCTATAAGTGCATGCATGAGTACCTGAGTGGGTGTGTGATTGAGTGCATGAGTCTCTGAGTGAGTCTGTGAGTGGGTGCATGAGTCTCCAAGTCTATGAGTGCCTGCATGAGCCTCTGAGTGGGTCTGTGAGTATCTGCATGAGTACCTCAGTGGGTGCATGAATGTCTAACTGGGTCTGTGGTGGGTTCATGAGCCTATGTGTCTATGAATGAATGCATGAGTCAATGAGTAGGTCTGTACCTGTGTGCATGAGTGCCTCAGTGGGTATGAGTCTATGAGTGCATGTGTGACTCTATAAGTGGGTCTATGTGTGCATGTGCGCCTCAGTGGGTCGTTGAGTGGGTGCATTAGTACCTGAGTGGGTCTGTGACTGGGTGCAGGAGTATCTCAGTGGGTCTGTGAGCAACTGCATGAGTGTCTGAGTGGTTCTGTGAGTGGCTGCATCAGTATCTAAGTGGTTTTCTGAGTGGGTGCAGGAGTGCCTTACTGGGTCTGTGAGTGGATGCATGAGTCTACAAGTCTATGAGTGCATGCATGATTCTATGAATGGGTCTGTGAGTGTCTTCTTGAGTACCTCCGTGAGTTTGTGTGTGGGTGCATGAGTCTATGAGTGCTTGCATAGATCTATGAGTGGGTCTGCAAGTTTGTGCATGAGAACCTCAATGGATCTGTGAGCAGCTGCATGAGTACCAGAGTGGGTCTGTGACTGGGTGCAGGAGTACCTCAGTGGGTCTGTGACTGGATGCATGAGGGTCTGAGTGGTTCTGCGAGTGGCTGCATGAGTGTATGAGTGGGTCTCTGAGTAGGTGCATGAGTGTCTGACTGAGTCTGTGAGTAGATGCACGAGTCTGTGAGTGCATGCATGAGTCTATGAGTGGGTCTGTGACTATGTGCATGAGTGCCTCAGTGGGCCTGTGAGTAGGCGCATGATTCTATTAGTCTATGTGTGCATGCATGAATCTAGGAGTGGGTCTGTGAGTTTGTGTATGAGAGCCTCAGTGTGTCTGCGAGTGGCTGCATGAATACCTGAGTGAGTCTGTGACTGGGTGCATGAGATCTCAGTGGGTGCATGAGTGTCTGACTGGGTATGTAAGTGGGTACATGACTGTATGAGCCTATGAGTACATGAATAAGTCTATGATTGGGTCTGTGAATGTGTGCATTAGTGACCCAGTGAGTCTCTGTGTGGGTACATGAGTGTCTGGGTATGTGAGTGGGTGCATGAGTCTATGAGTGAGTCTTTGAGTGTGTGCTAGAGTGCTTCAGTGAGTCTGTGAGTAGGTGCATGAGTCTATGAGTGCATGCATGAGTCTATTTATGGGTCTGTGAGTGTGTGCATGAGTGCCTCGGTGGGTCTGTGAGTTGGTGCATGAGTCTATGAGTGGGTCAGTGAGTGTGTGCATGAGTGCCTCAGTGAGTCTGTGAGTAGATGCATCAGTCTATGAGTGTATGCATGAGTCTACGAGTGGGTCTGTGTGTGCATGGCTGTCTGAGTGGGTACATGAGTGCATACATGAGTCTATGAGTCAATGTGTGAGTGTGTGCATGAGTGCCTGAGAGCTTCTGTGACCGGGTGCATCAGTGTTTGAGTGCATTTCTGTGTCAGTGCCTGAGATCCTGAATGTGTTTGTAAGTGGTTGCATGAGTGTCTGAGTGAGTGTAAATATCTTTTTGAAATGTTTTTTTCCAATATCTGTGAATCCATCGCAACATTACATCTGGAACCATGCTGGGTGTTGCAACGGATTTGCAAATATTGCATGTTGGAGGCTGGCCCTCTATGTAGTGTGCAAAAACAGGCACACTGTGTAGAGGGTCCATGCAACCATGCGTTGGTTTACAGAGGTAAAAACTATACCACCCAATTCTCTAATTTTTATGGTAGCTTGGTCAAGCAGTTAGGCTAATCTTGGAGAAGTGCAAAGAATTTGTTGTACTCACAATATCAATAAATGAAGACACACACTCAAAAGAATAACGCAAGACCAATTTACAAAAATACTTCAGATTTTTTATAAAATGTTTAAGACCAAGTCATCAAAATCGGGAAAGTACTTTTTAAGATATGAATTTGCAAAGTTTAGAAAATGTCTCAGTTCTGTGCATAGTTACGCACTACAGGAATCAATGGAGAAATACTTTTAAAACGCATTTAAAATCAGGCAATGCCTTTACCAATGCATTCTTTTGCAGATTGTTTGAGGTTGTTGGTGGGCCTTGTGGACCAGCTGGAAAAGCTCAAGCAGCTCCCGGTTTGGGCAGGATCTTCGGTGCAGGGCACAGGGCAGTGCAGAGTGAATCAGTGGGTCAGGAGCTGTGTGCAAAAATGCCCTTGGAAACAGGAGGTAGATCGCTTTGAGGGTCGCTTGCAGGTCAGCAGGGGCACGCTGGTTGGAGGTCTTGGTGTTTTCTGAAGTCCTTCAACTTGGGCTTCCTCTTGTTTTTAGTTTTTTTTAGCCCAGAGTCGACTGTCCTTCTTGGTGTCCAATGTGGAGTGACAAGTACCTTGGGCTATTGCACGGTTCATCCACTGAAGGTCACAGTGCCACCAAACATGGCACACTGGTAGGTTTTGTCCTTGCCATCCCTTGGGTAAAATATGGTCCAGCTGTGGCGTCCTGTTCCTTGGTCAGCAGCCGGTCAGTGAACAGAACTTCACTGGTCTTTTGGTGTTTGTTGCAGGAGAGTGATCACTTCACTCTGAAGTGAGATCTTTGGCAATTTTTAGAAGAGTGCAGGTCCCCTGGGGGTTTGTAGAGTCCAACTGATGTCTGAGCAACCTCTCAGTGATGGTTGTCGAGTCCTGGGTGCAGCAGGCAGGGTTTGGCACCTTCTTCATGGTGCAGCAAGACTTCAGTTCTCAAACCTTGGGTCTTCTTTGTTGCTAGTCTTCTTTTGTCCTTGGAATCTGAATCTCTGGTCTCAGGGGGCCCAGTAAATATTGTATTTAGTGGGCGTTTAGGGGATTACCTAGTAGTGATCAATGGGTCATCTGCATTAGGGTGGCTTCACCCACTAAGTGAACACTTCCTGTGGGGAGAGGTCAATTCCCTAGACATGATTGGCTATTTTCCTTCCATACAAGATGGAGGAAAATGAAATGGAGCGGTCACCTTGAATGCAACACCTTAGGGGTGGTGCAAGCTGGGCCTGACCAGTCCTGTTGTCCATTGTGTGTTGCTCCTGCCAAGGTGGGGCTTTGGAACAGGGGCAGCCATCTGCTGCTATCAGTAGGCTTGAGCATCAAGTTTCCAAGGCAGTAAGCTGTTTGAAGCACGCTAGCAGGGTAGTGCACATTCCTAAGGAAGGAGGTGTAATACCTCCACCTAGGAAGGGCTTTGTTCTGGAACTCAGAGAGCAGGGGCTCTTACCCAGAGTTCCAGAATCTTGTCTGGTGCTGGCAGGCTCGTTGTGACCAGCCAGCAACCATGCCAGTGTTGCTTAGCTTTGCACAGGTCACCTCTAAGGTAGCCCCAGGGTACATTTTGCAATAAATCCAATACTGGTACCAAACAACCCAGGGTTCAAAGTGGCCATCATGTAACTGTGAAACTTTACCTGACCAGTGTCCAGCACATACATTTAAAATGGCTGCTCTGTTCACTTACTATGTCCTAGGTTTGGCAAAGACAAAGTATGGACATATGGACAGGGGGTGATCTATCTGGGTGCATCCCCTTGGATGCGGATGTGGTGGAGTCTTTCGATCAGCATATAATGGGATATGGTGTTGAAGGCTGCTAAGAGGTCGAGGAGGATCAAAGCTGCTATTTCTCCTCAGTCGAGAAGGATTCAGTTGTCATTGGTGACTGTGATCAGGGCAGTTTCGGTGCTGTGATTTCTGCGGTAGCCGGATTGGAAGGCATCGAGTAGCTGGTTATGCTCCAGTTAGGTTGCTTGTTGATGGTCTTTTTCAGTACTTTCACTGGGAATGGGCACAGGGAGATTGGCTAGTAGTTTGGGGTTTGATGGGGCTGGGGGAGGTTTTTTTGAGTAGTGGTCTGACTTTGGCATGTTTTCAGGCATCAGGAAATGCTGGGGTATTGACAGAGGTGTTGAGCTGGGTGGTGACTCTCTAGCCGATCCTTTGGTTCCCAAGGCTGAAAATGTGGTATGGGCATGGGTCTGTGGTAACTCCTGAGTGGATGGATTTCATGATGGAGGTGATGTCCTGGGTGGAGAGGAGGTTCCAGGTGGTCTGTGCGTGGCTCGTGGAGTTACAATGGAGTGGGTCCCGGAATGCGTTTTCCCCATGCAATTTCCATAGGGATTTTAAACGCGACTAAAGCCCGAACCTTTAGACAGATTTATGCCAAATTTGGTAGAAAACTAGCTTTTGGTTGAAAAAAAGCTTGCTTTTGTGATTTGGTGTAAATCCTTTCAGTAGTTTTAGAGGTATTACATGAAAAAGAAACATAGATATATAGGGACGAGGACCCTGTATGGATCCATCTATGATGAATTTGCAGATTCATGCTCAAAGCAAAGTCTGATAGGCTGGTCACAGCCTGGCAGGGAGGTTGCAGCCACCATTTTATTTATTGTGAAACATTCCATGGAGCTTAAATCTAGTGTGTAAAGTAAATGAAGGGGTCAGGGTAGAGCTGACACTCTTACACCCAGTCACACCCCAGACAGCCACTGTCACCCACGCATACACCCATACAGACACTCTCATACCCATTGTTATCCCAGACAGACACTTGCACAGCCTATCACATACTCAAGCAGACATTCTCACAACCACCCACACATCCATACAGACACTCTTATACCCACTGTGATCACCCAGCAGACATTCTCACAACCACTCATACACCCATACAGACACTCTCACACCCACAGTCACACCCAGTCAGACACACTTACACCCGCTCTTACATAGACACTTTCACAATCACTTTCACACCCAGACTGACACTCTCACACCCACTCACACACCATGACAGCCACTCTCACACTTACTTTCACAGACACTCTCACACCCACTCACAAACCCTAACAGACACTCTCACACCCACTCACACACTCATAAAGACACTTTCACACCCACTGTGACAAGCTGGCAGACAATCTCACACCCACTCACATACCCATACAGACACTCTCACACCCACTTTTCCACCTAGGCAGACACTTTCACACTCACTCAAACACCCAGACAGCCACTCTTACACCCACTCACACACCCCTACAGACATTCTCACAGCCATTCCCATACCCAGACAGATACTCTAATACCCAATCTGACCCTCAGGCAGACACTCTCACACCCAGGCACTCTCACACCCACTCACACACACAGAAAGACACTCTCACACCCACTTACACACCCATAAAGACACTTTCACACCCACGGTGATGCCTAGGCAGACACTCTCACATTCGCTCACACCCATACAGACACTCCTATACCTATTCTCACACCCAGACAGACACTCTTACACCCACTCTCACACCCAGACAGACACTTTCACACCCCTCTCACAACCAGGCAGACACTCTCACATTTACCTACACACCCAGGCAGATACTCTCAAAACCACTCACACACCCATACAGATACTCTCACTCCGACTGACACAACCAGGCAGAAAGTCACACACCTAGACACACTTTCACACCCATTCACACACCTAGACAGCCACTCTCACACACACTCTAACACCCAGAAACTTTCATACCCAGTCACAGACCCAGACAGCAACTGTCACACCCACTCCCACACCCATACAGTCTCACCCATTGCAACACTCAGGCAGACACTCTCAGAGCCCACTCACATATCCAGAAAGACCCTCTCACACCCATACAGACATTATCCCACCCATTCTCATATCCAGACAGACACTGTTACACCCAATCTGACACCCAACAGACACACTTACACCCAGGCACTCTCACACCCACTCAGACACCCGAACAGACACTCTCACACTCACTCAGGCACCCATAAAGACACTCTCACACCTATGATGACACCCAGGCGACAACCACTCACACACAAATGCAGACACTTTTATACCCACTTTCCCACCCAGACAGACATTCTTACACCCAACCTCACAACCAGAGAGGCACTTTCACACTCTTCTCACATCCAGACAGACACTCTCACAACCACTCATACACCCAGACAGCCACTCTGAAACCCACACATACACCCATACAGACACTCTCACTCCTACTGTGACAACCATACAGACACTAACACACCTAGAAAGACACCTTCACACCCACTCACACACCCAGAAAGCCACTCTCACACACACTCTCACGCCTGGACAGACACTTTCATACCAGTCACACACCCAGACAGCCACTATCACATCCACTCACATGTCCATACAGGCAGTCTCATACCCACTGTAACACCTAGGCAGACACTCTCACAGCCCACTCACATACCCAGGAAGACCCTCTCACATCTACTGTGACACCCATGCAGACTCTCTCACACTCACTCACACACCCATCATACATGTTCACACACAAACACTCTTACTCCCACTCTCACACCCAGACAAACACTTTGACACCCAATGTCACACCTAGACAGACACTCTCACACACCCATTCAAACACTCTCACACCCACTGTAACACCTAGACAGACACTCTCACATTCACTTATACACCCAAACACTCTCACACCAACTCTCACTCACAGACACTCTTGCACCCATTCTCACACCCAGGCACTCTCACCCACTATCATACTCAGACACTCTCACACCCACTCACGCCCACTATCACACCCACACCAAGACAGACACTTTTACACTCATTCACACATTGATATAGACACTCACATACCCATAGAGAGACTGTCACAGTCACTTTCACACCCAGATAGACACTCTCACACCCACCCACTTACCCAGGCAAACATTCTCACAACCATTTACACAGCCAGAGACATACTCTCACACCCACTGTGACATCCAGACAAACACTCTCACACCCACTCACACACTGAGAGACACTCTCACACCCACTCTCATACCCAGACAGACACTCTCATACCAACTGTGACACCCAGAGAGACACTATCATACTCACTGTGACATGCAGACACTCTCGCGTCTGATCACTCACTGAGGGACACTCTTACACCCACACACACACTGAGAGAGTCTAATACCAAGTCATAGACTCAGACATCCACTTGCTAACCCATTCATACACTGATAAACTCAGTCTACATCCACTGACTCATCCTTCAGTGCTGGGAGTGTATACTGTATGAGTGCTTTTCATTTGTGAAACTGCAATGGATCCACAGGTCCACATGAGGATTAAAAAAATAGGAATTGAAAATAAATAAATATGTCTATAGTAAAAGGTTTGGCTCTGAAAAGAGCTGTTGTGTTTACAATATATAGGTGATAACTACATATAAAACAAGATGCAGTCTTTCAAGTTCTAGAGGAACACCCTGTTGCATTTCTCTGTCAAGTGAACTCCATCATTTCCGTATAAACCACCCATTTCAAAGCATAAAATATTGTGGTATATGGAGCCCAAATTGTGGTCTCTAAAGGAAGGCAGAAACAGTTTTATTAATATGTTTCCTAGATGTGTCTACCCCAGTAACTGTGCCTAGATCATTGCCACTATAGTGCACAACCATGCAGTCTAGATGTTGACAATCTATAATGCTTTCAACCAAAGATAGTGATTGATGCCACTTGAAACCTCTCTGGCCAATTGAAGTAATGTCCATATTAGATAAATACTGGTTGCTATCCATACCACTTTTCTAGCACTGCCTCCTGCTCACACATACAACTATATAACTGTGACCCACAATCCACTTTCTGAGCATTTTAAAGTGAAGCTGGAGCACTGCAGACGAGAGAGCTGCAGCTGAATGTGACAGATTTAAAAAGAAATGTAGTTAAAGCAGAGGATAGTACCTAAAATGTAAAGAAACATATGTGATGGGATGTTGTAAATATGCTGGTCCCAAAAAGTAGGTAGTGATATTGAAATAAAAGTAAGTAGATGTGTGATTGCCTTTGGAGAAATAACAAATAAGTAATGATGTTTTAGATATGCTTATATTTCCAAACACTCAACCACACCTGCTACAGATGGTTTATAAGTTAACATGCTCTCTGAAAGTGTTGTGATCTTATGACCTACTGCTATTAAAGAATGTTTCAAAATAGGTCATCATGGTAATGGAGCTGCAAGAGCATGGGGGGAAGGAAACTAAAAACTCCAGACTGTGAACCTGAAATCACAGTGCTAGTATAAGAAATGCAGAATAAAGGCTGCTTGTGTGTAAATTTAGTGATTTATTCAAACTGGAGTATAAATGACATTGTTTAAGAACACATAACAAAAATTATTTTCGGGTTCCCGTGTGCATCCACTGGAAAGTTACACAAAGAGCCGCACTGCAAATCCACCCAAAAACCTACCAATTGGGGCTTCTTTAGAAAGGGTTAAAAAAGACTGACTATTCAGAAGTGGTATGACAAAAGCCAAATATGAAATGAATGTTGTTGTTTGTCATATACATGAGTAACCCTGAAAGCAAAGTTGAAAAGGTTGCCATTAATGGTTTCCTTGTATGAGACCGGGGTACCATTCTTCTGCTTGGATTTTGTACACCTTCAGTGAGAAGTGATTCTAACTGATACTGAAAGACAAACATACAGACCAACAAACTCATTTAACAGGTATGTAAATTAAAGTGTAAGTTAAGTAAATATGGGTTAGAAAAGGCATGAGTGAATTTATGGTGGATGAAAGTGAGGAGCATGTTCATAAAGAGTAAAAGGTAGTATAAAATGGAGGGTATGCAATGAAAATAAGGAAAAGTAAAGTGATCACCAAAAGCTGAATTAAAATTTGTAAAGAGTAACACCACCCAGGTTTACACCAATGCAGACACTGACACTCAAACAGTAATGCATCCAATAATACTCTGATTCAGCAACTAAGGCACCCATTTACTCACCAATCAGAACAGTGACTCAAGGAAGCACATGCTGATGTGGACATTGAAACACCCATATACACACGGATACAGCTATTGACACAACCAAGTGCACATGAAGGCAAACACTGACTCACCAAGCAAACACTATTGCAGTCAGTGACATACTTATGCACACACCAATGAACACACTGGCACACCTACCCAAACACTAATGAAACCAGTATCACACTCAACCACACTGATATAGGGACCCAGACACCCAAGAAGACAATGATATAGCTACTAACACAATCTAATAAACAGTAATATAGCTAGCTACAAAGCTAGATAAACAGTAATATAGGCACCTACAGATACCAGTATACACTGAGACAGACCGTAAGACACCCAGCCAAACACCAATGCATGTACCGGCATAACCATGCACACACTGATGCATACACTGTTACACTCACCCAAACAATACTATGTAACAATTAGGAAGTTGTACAGACAGTTTAGATGCCGCTACTGTCAGAAAATAAAATTAAGCAATGCAAATAGTCACTTGTGTAACTATTTACAACCTATAAACTTAATAGGTGACTATTTACAGAACAACATTGTTTATTATATATATTCAGTCAAACAATCAGTGAAACAGTTATAATGTCGCTCAATATATTTTCAAGAAATGGAATGCCTCAGGCCTGATTTAGATTTTGGTGGACGGGTTACTCCGTCACAATGGTGACAGATATACTGTTGGCTGAAATGTAAATCCCCTAGGAAATAATGGGATCTTTATTTCGGTGGATGGGATAACCATCACTATTGTTACGGAGTAACCCATCCACCAAAATCTAAATAAGACCCCTAGTCTACTATCAATACACTAAGTAATATACACATTTATAGATGTCTGCTCAGAGACCTTTAGAACATTTTAAACACTGAATTAACTGCTTATGTGCTTTGTTAGCTGATTAAGATATGTCATGTAATACTATGTTCTGTGGCGGTAAATGTATTCATAATTCGAGTTTCATATCTCCACTTTTATTTTAAGAAAAAAGAATCACAATGCCTGATAAGAGACAAGAAAGAAAGAAACAGAGGAAACAGTACTACCTACTTCAAACTGAGAGTAAGAAGACAGATAAGGTGGAGAATGTGCAGAGAAAAAAGAGTAGCTTGTAACAATACTAGGGAGTTTGAGAAAACTATCTCAAAAGCGCAAAATGAGGGGAAATTGTCAAGTAAAATAAAATGATTGAAATCAGCTGATAAACCACAAGAAGTACATGGTTTTATAGTTAGAAATTTTATGAGAAAAGAGGGAGTTCGACTTGGAGACAGAAAGACTTTAAGGAGATATGAGCAAAATGTTTCAAACAAGAATAATATAGAATTTGCTACAAAAGATGAGGTGTAAACGGAGAAGTGTTGTTCTTAAGTAAAAGCAACATATTGAGAGTATAATTGACAAAGGATTTGCTGTGAGGATGAAACTATTTATCTTGATATTGAACAGAATGAGGACAATAGGCACAACAATATTGTCTTTGAAGAAAAAAACTTTAAAAAGGCTTATTAATGAGAGTAGTATTTTGCAAGATTTTTAAAGGTGAATGGAAGCACACGTCTAGTACAGAGCCTGTTTTTAATGAAGAGAGCTACTTACAAGAGAACGCATTAGTGCATGCACTTGATACAACTGGTCATTGCTATGAGGTAAAAGATGGTAGTCCCATTGGAAGAGAGGAAATGGTTCCTAGGAATGTAGAGAAAGTGATAGCTGAAGAGGTACAAGGAAGACGTAGAGAAATGAAAATGTATACAAATTGAACTGTAACAGTATTTGCAATGTTAAATTGGAATCAATTCACATTTTGAGACATTTTCTACGTCAATTTCTAGATAGAAACGTCAGGAGCAAAATTGCAATTTTGCAAGGATTCAATCCATGCAGAGCAAGGAAGTGTGCTAATTTACAGGGACATTCACTGGCTTTTCTATCAAATGAAGTATGCAGAAGCACCTTTCATCACTTCAGAATGTTAGCTATTCATAATTCTAAAATGCAAATTCAGTTAGAAGACTTTACTTTGTGAAAACACCTTCCCTATGTTTAGGAGAGGTGAATAGAAATCTGTTGCATGGTACACTAGCAGTGGTTGAAAAAGTTTGTAAAGATGTTCAATTTCGTTTCTATGGTCCTGAAGATGAGCTAGGTAAATCAAGAGTTGGTGACTGGAAGTATAGAGGAACAGGACACAGGTATTATTATTGAAAACCTTACAGAACCAATAGCAAAGTTTTTTCAGAGAAACCAAACTGTGTTGTTATTTGTTGTTGACACACTCACTATAAAAACCATACTCTGAATGTGCTTATTTTCTCAAAAACTGAGCAAGAGAACTGAGATAAGGGGAACGATTTGGTGTATATTTGTGTAGGAATGCTTTAATTTGGCAAAACAGCAAACTATATGTAATGTCATGATAAATTAGAGTATAACAAAATGCCAGCTAAAGCAACACTTAACAAGGTTGAATTTGTGTCATTCCAAGAGGAACTTAAACAGTTAAATATTTATGAGTCAATTCGAATACAGTATTTATACACTTTTCAGTCAGTAGTTCGTATAGAACCAAAGACAGGAAAACTACCACCAACAGTGCTTCAGAAAGGGCTTGAAGAAAGAATTGTCTACTTACCTTTAGATTTTAAACAGAATGTTGTAACTGAAAGTGTAGAGAGAAATATTGATGAACCACTCTTCATTCTAGTAAATGGTATACCCACCAAACATAAAATAATCTAGCAAGAGTTAGCAGATGTTAATTAAGTTTAAAAAGCCACAGTATACTTGAAACAAAATAATATTTATTATAAAGATGTAGATGTTGGAGATGTAAGTTCTATTGATGATGACACTTTGCCATCAAGTGGACAGATTGAAAAAGTGAGCAGGTACAAATTAGAAGAAATACATGAACACTATACTATCCATCCACTTCATTCCAGAGAAGTTATTGGTGGTACGATTGATTTGTTTCAAATGAAACAAGCAAAAGGAGCTCCATTGAGTGAGTGGGAAAAAGTTTTGAGGCTCGCTGTTGCCACACCTATTTCCCACTGGAGTAGGTGGCTGGCATGTACATGATGGTATGATGAGCAGCCCATATATATATCAGCAGTTGAGTACGGGCCAACTCGACTATATTCAGAGGACCCTAGATTTCTCCAGTCTATCCCATACATATTCCATCTCTTGTTTGAGAGTGACTTGTCTGGATTATTTTATGCTGTAACCCACATTCTGAAGAGTAGAGTTAAGCTACAAAATCTCTCTGCAAGGGAATTTGCTGACAAAGTTCAAGGTAAGCATGAAACGTTGGCATATGATTTTATTAATTTGATGGCATGTCAACGCGGTACCTACGGGGATTGGTGTTGCTGTCATGGAGAACTTAAATATATGTTGCAAAACTTTGGTGCATCCTCTTGGTTTGTAAAACTCAGGTTTGTAGAGTATGTGTAGGATGATTTACTTGAGTTTTTAAAAGAAGCAAACTCAGACTTTAAGGACATCAATAGGAAGACAGCATGATAACTTTGCTGTTTGGATCCTGCTAATGTTTGTAGATAATTCAACCACTGGTTTCAAGCCATGCTGTCTTTCATATGTAATATAAAAAACCTCCTCTTGGTGAAGTTACTTATTTTTTTTTGGAGTAGAGTGCTAAGCAAGAGGTGCTCCTCTTAGTCACATGCGGTTATGAATAAAAGATGCATCACAATTTGGAACAGAGAGTGATGACTCTGTACTCTCTTTCATAAAACAGTATATGTATTGTGCGGTCCCAAAACAGAATGATGATAAAGGCCTAAGACAACAAGTTTTACACTTTCAGATACATAGATCTGGCAAGTACTGTCAATCAAAATACAGATGTAAAGGGAAAGTTTATACAAGATGTTGTTTTGGATTTCCAAGACCTATCATTTCCAAAGGAAGAGTGAATAGCTTTTTACCTACAGTCAGACACACACTAACATGATAATAACACATATGACCTCAGAAGAACAGAGGCCTCTGAGTATATTAATGAGTATAATCCTGTCATTCTGAAAATGAGGAATGCAAATATAGCTATGCAATTTGTTGCAGCAACTTCATCACTGGTGCTCGTAATGTCACCTCATACATTACAAAATCAGAGAAGACAGAGATGAAGGAAATGCGGCAGGAGAATGTCGCAGAAACGTCTCTAACCAAGAAATTGTACAGCTTCAGTTTGAAAATGCTTTCTCAAAGAAAGATAGGCCGTGTGTAGTACCAAGTGAATTAGCTGAATGCAACATTAAATTACTTGCTTTGCATCAACTACTTATGTTACCTGTAGAACATGACAATAAACTAGAGTACCAAAAGTTATTCAGTGAAGCTTGTCATTAAGTTACTAGAGTATTGAAGAAATTGAAACTTTTAATCATTGATGAGATGAGCATGGTCTCAAACTTAATGCTTGCTTTTGTGCACATGAGCATGCAACAGATTCTGAAGACAGGGTATGATATACTGTTTAAAGGAAAGCACTTAATTGTATTTGGTGATCTACTACAACTCACCCCTATGAAAGAACAGCCTGTGTTCAAGGTACTTCTACGTGAAGAAACTCAAAATTCTTTGGGAAGTATTGGAAATTTAAACACTAGGTTAAACTTCCTTCACAAGAAACCACTTAGGAATATAGTCAAGCATCTGACATGGAATACAGAAATGTTCTAGACGATAATAGAGTAAGAGTTCTCACAAAAGAAGGAAAACATTGCTTAATCGACTTATTAAGAAATTATGTCCTACAAAGACGTCAGCAGCACAGCTAATATTTCATTTATTCGAGGAAGGAAAATCCATTGTCTACCTAATGCCTACACTTCAGGTGTGCTCCTGTTTTAATAAGCAATTACTAAAACTGGAGAAAGAAGAAATTATGGAATTTACAGCAATTGACAAAATGGAACACTGGGGGGTGACAGTACTATTAAGTGAAAAACTATGAACAAAAATGGATTAATTAGATAAATCTCTTTCCAGAACTGTGGGATTAGAAAAGTGTTTGTATGTCTGCAAAAACTATCAGGTAATTTAGCGGTGTAATTTAAATGTTGAGGAAGGATTAGTTAATGGTGCCATGGGTAAATTGATTTCATTTGTTTCCTAACAGGAATGAGGTTGAATACCTAGAGATTAAATGTGATCAAGTTGAAGGTATAAAACAGATTGGGGGGTCTGCTTTGCATTTTTTGCTTGTAAAAGACTTGTATGTTCAGAGGAAGCAGTTCCCAGTGTCTCTAGCATATGTTGTAACAACACATAATTCTCAAGGTTTAAGTGAAGATGCAGCATTCATTAATACTCGTAGTACTGTGTTGAAGGAAGATATGTCATATGAAGCCTTATCAAGGTTTAGAACATTATCTGGTTTGTATCTGGTAGACTTTGACGACAGTAAAGTAAATGCTGATTCAAGTAGTTTCACAGAGTATAACAAATTAAGAAGTGTTTATAATCCTTATTTAGAACAGTGTCTGCTATATGAAAAGCATAGCATCTGCCTGAAGCGAAAGCTTTCAAAGGATCGTAGTGATGTTGCAGTGAAGAAATGTAAGGAAGAGACCAAGAAACTTCTTAAGAAAAAAATACTGACAATGCCGGTGATATTGTTGGTTACTAGCTGTCAAACTCCTTTGGTATCAATTGCTATGCCAATGTGGTCCTCAATGCACTGTTCTCTTTATCTCATCTTGTTTATGCAACTGAACAGAGAAAAGACAAAAGATGGTGCTCTGCACTATTTGATTTGTTAGAATGCATGTGCAGTGACAGAACAAAAACATAATCTGCATCTCACATTCAAGACCTTGTAGATGTATGCACTGGATCTGTACACTTTATTCAAAACACTCAGGAAGATGCATTGGAATTTTTGATGATAGTATTTAGCATATTAGGAGAAGGCATGGTACATAATGACAACCTATTTGGACCTAATTGCTTATGGGACCATTATTGTGAAAATTGTTCTTTTTAATAAAAAACACAAATAGATACGGAGAGATTTATATACTTAACTCTATCAGACTGCAAAACTGTCAACTTTGACAGTTTGCTTAGAGACGCTTCACAGAATAATACCAGTGGAAATTTAACTTTGCATATACGAGGAAGTGGCAAATATCTTATCCTTATGCTGCATCAGTGCACAGCAAATGAGAGTAAATTGGAAACACAAATTACACATTTCAAAGCAGGACAAATATCTATTTTTGGAAAACATATCCCTGTATGGCTATTATGTTTCATGAAGGAGTAAGTATCACATCTGGCTACCACACTATGGGGGTCATTCTGACCCTGGCGGTCCGAGACCGCCAGGGCTAGTATGACTGAAAGCACCGCCAACAGGCTGGCGATGCTTTTTTCCCCATTCTGACCGCGGCGGTAAAGCCGCGGTCGGACCGCCGGGGCCGGCGGTTTTCCGCCATTTCTGCCCCGGTGGCGATAATCCGCCAGGGCAGCACTGCTTGCAGCGCTGCCCTGGGGATTATGACCCCCTTACCGCCAGCCTGTTTCTGATGGTTTTCACCGCCAGGAAGAGGATGGCGGTAAGGGGTGTCCTAGGGCCCCTGGGGGCCCCTGCACTGCACATGCCACTGGCATGGGCAGTGCAGGGGCCCCCTAACAGGGCCCCGGACAGCTTTTTACTGTCTGCCTAGCAGACAGTGAAAAGCGCGACGGGTGCAACTGCACCCGTCGCACGGCCGCAACACCGCCGGCTGCATTCGGAGCCGGCTTCTTTGTTGCAGCCTCATTCCCGCCGGCCCAGCGGGAATGTTGGAATGGGGGCCGCGTGAGTGCGGCCGCATGGCGCTTTCCGCCTGGCGGGCAAGGTCGGAATGACCCCCTATCTAATTAAAAAATGCAATTGGATGGACAGAATGTAACAACAGCAACCTTATTCAAGCAAAGGCTACCTTATAAACTACCAAATTCCTATTGTATGTTTCTTTAACCTAAGTTCTGTGTAGGATTGCAGCTAAAGAGTGAAATAATATACTTGTAATACTTTTAATACAACTATTTATGACATCATACAGCCTACCAGGAGTAATGTCTATAAGAGGGATTTCAAACACTGATATGCAGTTAATCATAGAATGAAACTGCGCAGATGCAATAAAGTGGAAACAGTCATTAAAAACTAAAAACCAGGACAATAAACTGTTTTATGGAGAAAGAAATACTGCTTAGGTTCTTATATTTTATGAAAAAGTTAGTATTATCGGTGGATATTGCATTTTGTTTTTCAAAAGTAAAACCAGATGGACACAATATACTGAGAAGAATGTCACAATCAAACAGATATTGCAACATGACCTACGAATTTGCAAAAAAGATTAGAATTGGGAAACTGAAATAGTCTACTTCTAGTTTATGTATTACAGATTTTTATGACATCATACAGCCTACCAGGGTTGATGTCTTTATACGGCTCTCCGTATGATAGAGTCCTTCATAAATATTAATTGTATTGCATCACTCTTAATAAAAAAGCAGTTACCTTCAGCATACGTTTCATTACATTAGTTGAGTAAGTATAGCTAAAACAATTGGTTAATTAATTGTAATGAGTGAGATGCATAATATCGCTAATTTACAGTGACATACTGTGCAGTTCTGTTTTTTCCTACAATTTGTGTGATTGCTTTTCCCCATTCTTCATTGATGAGTCTCTATACAGCACATCATTTATGGTGTAAAAGTATGGAAGCTGAGAACAGTAAAAGTAAAATAAATTGGTTACATATATCTATGATTGCTTTACAGTGTCACAAATGTGTAGTGCTTTATTATTAACATGATCTTTTGCATTAGAGAATCTTAAACTTTACTGAACAAATTTATAATATGAAACATTAACTTGGATTTAGGTTTTCACTCTTTTTACACCTATCAATGGACCCATTCATTGCAGTAATATAGGTAACTATGCAACACAGGCAGACATTGGTGTATATACTGACACACCCTGATACACACACATGCAATGGTATATTCCGACTCACATATATGGATGCACTAACAGAGCCAGGCACACACTGAAACATACACTGACACACCCAGGCATACACTGATGCATGCACTAACACCCAGCACCCAGGCACACAGTGATAAATACAGTAACATACCCAGGCACACACTCATGGATGTACTAACACACCCAGGCATACACTGATATCTACACTGACTCAGCCAGGCACACACTGGGGCATCACTAACATACCCAGGCACACACTCATGCCTACACTAAAACATCCAGGCAAGCACTGATAAATACACTGACACACCTAGGCATACACTGATACATGCACTGACACACCTAGGCACAGAGTGATGCATACTCTAACACACCTGGGCACAAACTGATGTATACACTGATACACCTGGGCACACAGTAATACGTACACTAACACACTCAGGTAGCCACTGATGCATACGCTGACACACCCACGCATATACTGATATGTACACTGACACACCCAGGCAAACACTGATACATATGCTGACACACACAGCCAGACACTGATGCATACACTAACACACCCAGACATACACTGACACACTCATACACTAACACAAACAGGCATGCACTGACACATATACTAACAGACAGTTAAAAACTCATGCATACATTGGAACATACACAAACATACCTAGGCTTATCCTGATGCAGGCACTAACACACCCAGGCACAGGGTGATGCTTACACTAACACACACAGGCACAAACCGATGTATACACTGACACACCCAGGCACAGAGTGATTCATACGTCGACACGCCCAGGCACACACTCATGCATGCACTAAAACACCAAGGCCAATAGATGAACACACTAATGCACCCAGGCACACACTAATGCATACATTAACGCACCTAGGTATTCACTGCTGCATACACTGACACACCAATGCACAAACTGATACATACATTAAAACACATAGGCATACACTGGTGAATATGCTGAAACACCCAGGCAAATATTGATGCATATGCAGACACACAAGCAGGCACACACTGATACATACACTAACATACCCAGGCATACACTGATGCATACACTGACATACCCAGGCACACACTCTTATATACAATAAAAGACCCAAGTACACACTGATACATACACTGGCACTCACAGGCAGACACTGGCAGACACTGATGCATACACTAAAACAACCAGGCATAGTCTGATGCTTACACGGACACACCCAGGCCGACTTTCATGCATATGCAGACTCACCCAGGCACACACTGATGCATACACTATAACACCCAGGCATAGACTGATGCATAGAATTACTCACCCAGGCAAGCACTCATACACACAGTAACACACCCAGACACACACTAATACACACACTGACACACCCAGGCACACACTCATGCATTCACTAACACACCCAGGCACACAGTGATGCATACAGTAATATTCCCAGGCACACACTCATGCATACACTAACACATCCAAGCACACACTCATACATACACTGACACACCTAGGGACACACTCATGCATACACTAACACACCCAGGTACACAGTGATGAATACACTGACACATCCAGGCATGTACTAATGGATGCACTGACACATCCATTTACACGCCTACACACACACTCATACATATACCCAGTGAGCAGGAGTGATATAGAAGAGCCTATGTCATCAGATGCAGCCTCACATTCCTGCTTCCCATTGACAATGGCTCAAAAGCCCCTAGAGACCCCCGTCTTACAGGTGGAGACTAGGTGCTCCCAAGATGCATCTTCCATTTGGGTATATGAAGGCTCTTTTTCCTAAAGGACCGGCTTTCCGTTCCACCCTTGGGATGTTGGTCCAATGTCCATTTTTTTCCCTTTTCTTTCTTTTCTTTTGCCTGACTATGGCCTTGGAGAAACTGCTCACCTTGGTTATATATAATTGACTGTACAGTATCACATATGCTGGACCTTTAAGTGCTGCTGGTCCCCCCATTTTGTTTTGTGAGATATGATTTCATAATGAAAAGCTTGGAAAATATAAATTTAGCAAAAAATGAACAATATTATTGATACAAAGTATATATACAAACACACACACGCTTATAAACACAAATACTGGAGATGACGTTAACACATTGACATAATAATACAGTACAACAGAAAAACCGTTTCCCAATGACCAAATACCTCATGATGGTACAACGTGCTGTGGGTTACCAAGAGAAAGGTGTTTACACACCTATTCCAAAGTATATTATGCAACTAATGCACCCTAAAACAATGAGAGCTTGCCAAGTATCCCCAAAAGAGATAATAAATTAACATGTGGTAACACTTCTAATGGATTTAACATTAACAGCCGTCAACGAAGAGTACACACTGATATCAACACTTAGCTGAGAGGCAAAAAATAATCTATGCTCTAATTGATACTATACAATCACCACATCAAAAACAGAATGCAGATGGGACCATTCATTGAAAAAGCTTCTTGCTAATGAAGTATTCCAAAAAGTTTACCAAGTTTAATAGGGTGTTATATGATGTGTCACAGTAAATGGTTAACCGTACATGATTGATCCCTTAAATTATCATATCCATTTAATCATGAAAGAGACACAATGGCTATAAACTTGAAGCCTGGAGAAGGCCTGTTCTGCGCATATATAGGACAAAATAGCTAATCACTTACTGGCATCACAGCTATATAGCCAAAGTCAATAAACTCAGTTCATCCTCAGAAAAAGTGTCTACAGTACAGTACAGTCTTGACTTCATGTTGCTTAGGCTGCTCACATTCTAGAAAGCTGACCAAAGCGCTATGCACACCAACATTCACAGCGTTGTAAGGTGGAAACGCACAGTAGCCATTTTGCAAGACCATAGTGAATGACGATGTCACAGAACCATGCACTCATGATCATATATATATATATATATATATATATATATATATCTAGATATATATATATATATATATGCACTTACAAATGTTACAGGGACATTATAGTTAGGCTCGCGCCCCCGCCATGAACAGTTTTTTCATCAAAGATTTTACTACAAATATTACATTGATATTATCAATGATATTATCAAAGATGTCATGAGTGCTGAAATGTTTGGGGTAATTAGCAGTGCATGGTGAGGGCACGAGTTATAGTTACCTTAGGGCACGAGTAATAGTTACTTTAGATAACACTAACTATAACATGTGAATTTCTATGGTTTTGTACGTTTAAATGGAGCCTAATTATAATGTCCCTGTAACCTTTGTTTAAAAAAAAAAAAAATTCGATGTTTTTTTAATTCTATTACCTAACTATAACGTCCCTGTAACCTTTTTTCAGTGAATTTCTATGTTTTTTTAACATATGGTCATTTTCATCACTGTATGTTAATCCAACAACCTGCAGCCAGTCCCTGCGGCCAACTCTATAATCACCCTACCCCCTGCTGTGCCTGGCCTTTGGATGTGTGCAGAAAGGGTAGGCCACAGGGCCTGGACTGTGCCCAGTCCCTGCAGCCAACCCCTATAGCAACTGAACCCCTGATGCCCCCCTCCTCAGGCCAATATCGACCCCAGGGACCTCACCTCCTGGGCCCCAGCAGAAATATTTAATTTTTTTTGGGAGGGGGCTGCGTGGCCCCCAGGCTGATCTCAACCCTGGGGATCCCATTTCCCAGGGCCTGGTCTAAACATTTGTTTTAGGGGTATGGGGGCCACATGGCCCCCCTCCCCTTGCTGATCTCACTTCAGGGATTGCAGCCACTGGAGCCCGGTCTAAACATTTTATATTTTTGGGAGGGGCTCACTTGGCCCTGTCCACAGGGCTGATCTCAGGCCCGGGTACCCCATCCCCTGGGTCCAGCCATGTGACCTGGTTGCCTACAGAGCACCCAGTTTCAATGTTGAGGATCATGGAGGAGCCTGAGGGCCCCCACAGTCCCAGCTAACTCCATGCCTCCTGCTGGAGCCAGCATTTCTGTCAGGGAGAAGGAGCTGCTAAAGCAGCTCCCTCTGTGTGAGAACAGTTTTCTCTGTGCGCGTACCTGTATCTCTGCAGGCAGGCAGACAGAGGAAACCTGTGCTCCGATGAAGGGAGAGCTGTTTGGCAGCTCTTCCTTCATTGGAAAAGGGTTTGCAGTGGCTTGGTGGCAGCTGTCGAAGCTGCTGCCGAGCCACAGCAAACAGCTGTGTTCCTGGGGCGGACACCTCTGGATATAGCAGGAGCTGGCCCTGGGGGGTGGCGGTCTCACGGGCTCCTCGAGGGGACCGTGCACCCCTTCTACTATGAAAATAGCTTTGGGAGGTGATGGTCCCCTGGGCCAGGGGGTTTGAAAAGGGACCTCTTTCTATTTTGTACAGTTTGCCCCCGGGTGGTGCTGGTCCCTGGGGCTGCAATTTAGCCATGCTTACTCCTGGCCTATAATTACATTAAAGCCCTGGAAAGGTGGTGGTCCCCAGGGTTGTAGGGGGTCTGCATGGCAACTCGCATCACAATAATTTAAAGCCCCGGGGAGGAGTCTCTGGGACTGCTTGGGGGTGGGTAGCCCCCTCATTACAAGTGATAACAGCCCTGGGGAGGTGACGGTCTCGGGGCTGCAGGGGGGGTCGGGTGGCCCCCTGTTCTACAGTAAACAATGCCCCGGGGAGGTGGTAGTCCCAAGGATACAGGGTGGCCACCCAACCCCCCGCACTACGATAAACAATGACCACGAGACTTAGCCCACCTGGGGTCTTCTGAATGAAGAAACGTGGGAGGCCACACTTCAGTTTTTTGGGGAGTTTTTACCAGAGCCATGCACCCGCCACAACCTGCGGCAAAAACAATTTCAAAAATGCTTTTTTGCTTGGGAGGGATGTCCCTCTGGCACCCTAGCACCAGAGCTAAGGGGTCAGGGTGTCTGTACATGGCCCCTTTTTAAAAATAAAAATCAATGTGGCTGCCAGTACTTCCTTGTAGAAGTGTTGGCTGCCAATCAGATCTCAGCACAAGATCAGGAGTCGTCGCTAATCCTTCGCGCCCTATATACAAAAATGGATTTTCCTTAATTTCTCTAAAACTACTGAATGGATTTACACCAAATAGGAAAAAGGTTGCTTCCTGGACCAAGAGCTACTTGTTTGCTCAATTTGGTATAATCCCGTCATGTGGTTTTGGTGCTATCATTGGTCAAAATCTCTATGGAAAATCGAATGGGGAAAAAGTGTTTTAGGATCCCCTGTTTTCTCGAACCCTGCCGGATAGATCACCCTGAAACTTTTCAGACAGCAGCTGACATTACTGGTGATTTTTTTTCCGAAAACTTTGTGAAGATTTATCAACCGTCACCAAAGATATATGCAAGTAAAATGCCTTTTCTATTGAAACCAGGTCCTAACTATAACTACCTAGTGGTGCGGAAAACAGTATTACTTTTCTTACAGCAAATTGAAATTGTGACTAGACCTTGTGTGTTTCACTAATAGTGAATTTTCAGTCCTTCTTTTTGGACTTGGCCCTCTCTGCAGGGTCACCCCCAATCATTTGCCTTGACGCCCCAGCCCCTGTTTTCTGAACCCCTTTTTGTTGACTTTTAGGACTCTGCCTCACTTTACCACTGCTAACCAGTGCTAAAGTCCTGGTGCTTGCTCCTTTAAAGATGGTAAAATTGGCTTAGACTCAATAGGCACATTCAATTACGTGTAAGTGCCTAGTAAAATGGTCCTACACGTACCAAGGGCATGCAAAATAAATGTTATTAGTGGGCCTGAATTACTCATTATGCCACACACTTAAGGAGCCCAATAAAAACCTGTCTCAGACCTGCCACTGCAGTGTTTGTGTAGTTTTAAATACATTTTGACCTGGAAAATAAATGTTTTGCCAGGACTAACCCTTCCATTTTAATGCATATATCACCCCTATCACATGCCCTAAACAGCCTATATGACAGGGTGCACTGTATTTAAAAAATTGGATATGTACTTTTAGGTTCTACTTGTGCAGGTAGTGAAAAACTCTTAAATTCATGTTTCACAGCTGCAAGTCCTACTTTCCACATAGAATAACATTGGATTGACCCTATTACATTTTATAAGTGTAATTCCCAAAGAGGAACATGTATTCCCGTCATGTTTGGGTGTCTCTTGAATTGTAATTTCAAATCCTAACTTATGGTGAAGTTGTTTTTTTTATTCACATTTTGAAAATACCACTTTTAGAAATTTTGAATTTTTTGCCTTAGCTATTTGGTGTTAACTTTTATTTGGAAACAGGTAGAAATTTTATGTTTGGTATCTAAGGAATAGTAATTCAAAATCCACTTTGATGGTAAAATTGGATTTGATGTTCCAGCTCCAAAAATGCTACTTTTAGAAAGTTGACATTGCTGTTCCTAACCATTTGGTGCTTACAGCCTGCATCCTGGGTCATATGACTAGGTGGCAGTTTGCCCTTGTGTATTCCTCCCAAACTGTATAACAGAGGGGTCCTGGGTGTTGGCAGTATGGGCCATGCGGACCTGATAGGAGGCCACATGCACATTTGCTATTCAAAACACACATAGCACAACACTCATTAACAATATAGTGTGCAAAAAATACAAAATTATGTTGGAACTTTCCAACAGCTTCTTCTCCCAAAATATAGTCCCTTATAGCAGGGATTTAGCAACATTTAGCACTTTAGGCTCACGGAAAAAAATTATAGGCTTTGACAGGGGTATAAAAACAGTCCTGGGCTGTTTTCAGCACATATAACATCCATTTTGCATGACATTGACCATGTGGCTTTGTCCTATGTTGATGACATCTACCTAATGGATGACAATCTTATTCACCACCTGAAATACATGGCCCGCATTGTTGTGGAATTTGCTGAATTCAGCTACAAATTCAAGTTTAAGAAAACAAAAACTGCCTTTTTCAGTGTCCTATTTTTGGGATATGAGTTATCAGATGAAGGCAAGAGCCTAGAACCCACTTCCTAGAAAAGTGTGCTCAATTGCCACCACCAAATACCATAAAGAATCTCCAGTCTTTATTGGGCTTTTTAAACTTTGGCAGAATTTACATTCCAGATTAGGCACAAGGCATTAAACCATTATATGATTTAATACACCTCGACTTTTCATGCAAATATTGGACAAACAACCACATGCATTCTGAGAGCATTATAACAAGACATGCTTGCAGCAAAACATTTACACACAAGAGATCAGAAGACACATTTGGTCATCAGACTAATTGCTGGTTCCATTGGTTTCACCTATGTAACATTTATGAGGGTGATACCTTCCCTATTGCATACAGATCACACATATGCTCCACAGCTGAGCAACGTTTCGCTCCCACAGAAAAGATTCTGACTGCTGTTCAGATGGTTGACATTAAAGAGAGACTTCTGACTTAGGGGAAATGCATTATTGTCGTCTTTCCGATTCCAGCCCTCGAGGCAGTCACAAAGACCAGATTCCCAAATGCTATGCATTACATCCACGTTGGATCCAACGGTCAACATACCAGACAGAAACTAATATTGACTATATTTTTGACCCAAAATTACAAACTCAAGAATTCCTTCAATACGAAATGGAATATCCAATAACTGCAAACACTTTGCCAATTTATCAATATCAAACAATCTTCAGGAATTGGAACATTGGATTACAGAAAATAACATTATACCAATGTACCAAACAGGATTTAGGCCATGTTCATCCACCCTAGACAATGTGCTGACTCTCACATATTTAGGACAGAAAACCTTGAAACCAGCTGATCAACCACACTTTGTGTGCTTCATCGATTACAGTGTGGCTTTTGATGGCGTAGTACGCCACACACTCTGGAAGAAGTTGGCCTCCTGGGGTATACCAGGGAATTTACTGGCGGCAATAATGGCACTTCACTCTGACACATGGGTGAGAGTAAAGGGTTCGAACATGCATGTGACCAAAAGAATATATACTAACAAAGCCCTAAAACAAGGTTGTGTCATTGCTCCCACCCTTTTCAATCTTTATACGGCCGACCTTGGTAAGGACCTACTCAAAGGAAATACATTTTCCCCGAAACTGGGAAAGACCATGCTTCCAATAATCCAGTATGCCGATAATCTAGTCCTGCTTGCCCAGACTCAACTGGGCTTGAAAAGGGGCTTGGCCATCCTGCATGATTACAACGAAAAAAAACGCTTTGAAGGTTAATGCAGCAAAAAACAAGGTATTGGTGTTCAGACGCCAGTCGCAGAAATATCCCAGAGCATGGAAGCTTGGCGCTTTACGAAAAGACACAGAAGAAAAATACCAGTACCTCGGGGTATGGCTATCCAATGCCGGTAAAATAGTACACCAGGCAACAGCTCTAAGGACAAAGGCAGAGAACCACCTACGCTTTAGCTAAACTATATCTCCAGCTCTAAGCCCATTCATCCGAATCAATTAAGAGAGTTATAAAAGCAAACCTTCTACCCACTATTACTCATGGCCATTTAGCATACCGCAGGCAGGATAACAAAAACTCTGGAGAAAGGTCAAATGAGAGCATACAAAAGGATTTTTCAAATTCCTAAATCCACCAGACATGCAGGGATACGCCTAGAATTTAACACAAGTATGGATATAAATTGCAAAATGGACATAATTGAGTTATTTCATACTGTTTCCAGGGCCAATACCGACAGTTTGAGGGGTTAGCTGAAAGTAATCTTTGAAGACATTTTCAGCAGCTGGGCCACCCATCTCAGACACTCTGAGTTTTTTTTTTTACCTAGTCCCCATGTATTCATCGGATCCCCTAATATCGAAGGCCCTCTTGAAAAGAAGATCACGTCACGCAAATCTCTAGAGAACAGGACATTGCCATAATCAGAAAAATCAGGGGGGCAGAGGGTTTAGCCATGTTGTACGGTGTTGCTAACCTTCAGCTGTATATGACAGCAGCCCTGTGACCTCGAACTTTTCGAAAAAATGTATATATGCAACTCCTAACATTACCGGCTTGGGAGTTAGATACAGTTGGAAATCAATGTTGTGGCACTCTCAGGAATGTATCCTATATAATTAGCACACTGAATCCATTTGTCATTTAATATGCTGCTGCCCAGGTTTGGCCTCAGAGAGACATCGACTTTTAAAACCTCTTTTTCTGAAATATGGTCTAAGGACATGTAAAGAAGCCGTTAAATACATATTTACTGCAGAGATTCCCATGGAGCTGGCTCATCATGGGAAATTCTTCATCATTATGAGGGAAAACCTACTGCAAGCACATGCCCAACAACCTACAGGAATTAAAGAGCAGGAGGTAGCACCTAAAGCCACGTTGCTAACTGAGTGGCTGACACCCTCCAAAATGTTGACTAGGAATAGTTTCAAAAAGGGCAATTGCGCGCTCCATCAGCACTTACATATGAGACCCAACATAGACCCTGTGCATTAGTACACTGCCACAGGGGGCAGGGCCTGAATGGATGTGGTTTATGCATTGCAGAATATCTGTATCTCCTGTGTAAATGTATTTTAGTGAACCTTTACACATACTGTTATAGATTTAGCCTATTTCACATTTTTTTGATATTTTATTATACTCTTTTTAGGCAATCATTTTATCTATATGCCTATAACAAGTTTGTTCTATTTATGTCGTAGGTTTGTACACCCCATACACATTGTGGCAACTCTTACATAATTCCCACTAATAAGCTCCTATTAGCGCACCCAGATTATACAATTTTAATAGGTGCAGGGAATTCTTCTTATGTAACAAGTAAATAATATGTATCCCAAGATGTGGGTATGTTACATTTTTAAAGATCATCTACACGTCATTTAGCATTCTATAACTATAACCAAGTTTGGTGATTTAAGTCCACTCTAGTCCAAAAGAACTTTAGGTATTGCACGATGATAGACGTCGTGAAGTGTAATTTTAGCTTGGTCGTTGTTTTATTGTATTTTTTACTATGATGCTATTTGCAAAGGATTTAAATAATCATGCAAATAAAGATTATTCATTCATTCAAAAATCAAACAATCTATTACACTGATGGTTCAATCCAACAAGCATAGGCACTAAACATCAGTACTCTGCTGTGTGTGTGGCTGTGATGGCTACATGAAATTGGTGAATTCCATCCAAAAACACTTACACACAGACTTTAGAAGACTGTACTGAACAACTATCAGAAATTAAAGCTCTGGTCATGGCACTGGAACACAAGGATCCAGAACAACTAACATTGATAGTCTGTAATTCATACTACTGTGTCCCGTCCTTAAATGAATATCTGCATTACTGGCATCAAAATGGGTTCAGAGATTCAAAAGGCAACGCCATCAAATACAGGTTATTGTGGGGGAAGGTAGTGGATCTGAAGGAAACGCTACCCAATACCCATTTAGTTTATACATTGGGAAATCAACGTGTAGGAGTGCACATTGTAGGCAAAACTTGGGCTGATGAAGCAGCCAAGTCAGCAGTAGCTACGGCTTCTTTTGCTGAAATATCTTGTTCACGGACGGGGTTGGATGATGAAATGCTTACTGCTGTGAAAGCTTCAGCTAATGACAAGCCATTACCAAAGATATATTCTGCCAAATATTCCTAACACACAACTAGCCTAAATACTGCCTGAGTAACAATACCAGGGGTAGGTGATCCTGTGATCCCAAACCAGGATTAAATATCTGAGTTGATAAAATTGGCACATGAGGGAGTTGCTTCTGCCCAGGCAGGTGTTGTGGCTACTATTTCTTTACTTCAAAAACGCCATTGGGGGCCAGGTTATACAAACAAACAAATTAATATGTCCTTTGCTGTGACATCTGTCAGCAAATAGAAGAGTCCACCATTAAACACCCACCGCAGACACCCCTTCTAATTTCAAACAAACCGCTATAATGTGTATACCTGGACCTTTTGTGGTCCACTGAAACCTGATGGCGCAAACAAATACATTCTAGTCGCTGTCGACTTATGCTCTAGATTTCTATAGGTATGGCGACAATGATCAGCTGACGCTGAAACTTTTCTTAAAGACTTGCAAGTCTTTATCAATGCAAATGCAGTTGAGGCTTTCCACGTGGCCCAGGGCTCTGTTTTCACCTCAAGGGCATTCAGGGACACCATGGCTTTGTTAGGCGTTCAACTACTTTTCTAGTCCCCCTACCATCCCAAGTTTAACAGTGTAGTGTAGCGGAAGAATCAAGACCTAAACCATCCTTAATAGTGAGACTATTAGGCACGGGCCGTAATTGGCTTGGTCACCTGTTTGGAGTCCAAAGTGCACTTAATAAGCTGCCCAGAAGTTCCTTGGGAGGGCACACCACATAAAGGATCTGATTGGGACACAAATGTAAGTTCCAGATCTTGATGGCTCTGGCGCAGAGGTGGCAGACACATACTTTGGCTAAAATGAATGAGTCACTGTCTTGCAGGAATTACAACAGTTCTGTGATGAAAACGCGTCTGCCGGTGCCACCTCCTTGGGACTGAGGGAATGGACTAATAACATCTACCGGCTGGATTCCAAAAGTTGGGGATCTAGTATGAGATAGGTTTGCTGTGAAAAAAGAAGTTTGATCCATCTTAGCATTAACTGGTTTCAATCCTGGGAATACACGGTCCCGTAACTGTTATTCTACCACTGCTGCCTAAATTAAAAGAAAGTTGCACTGTCTCCACTGATAATGTCAAGCTACACCATATGGCTAATCCACTACAGGAGAACTAGTAGACTCCAAGGTAGTTCACAAATCTCTCTCACTACAGACCAGGATGTTCCTCTGCAGATTTAGATCAGCAATGCTGAAGCTTCCCCGAGCTTCAGGAGGGTGGAAAATGACCTTTCAATATTACTACTATCTTCATCTGTGACAAGAAATGACCAAGATAATGAGCATTACTACTCAAATGCAACTCAAACGGATAGTATTGTTTAATGTGAAACACTGAGGGAGACTTCTGTTAGTTCATTTCATAATACAGTTCCAACTTTTGCACTAACTACTTCTGGATATTTAGCTGATCAAGATGATTCCTCTTTTGACTCATCCAAATCCCAGCATCGGGTCAGCGCTCACTTCAGATGAGACGCGATCCGTGAACATAAATGATGGGAGACCGGCAGCAGACGTATCATGGTCTCTGGACTCCCTTCTGACTCATGCCATACTTTGCTTACTTGTTCCATATCCGTGATAACTGGAATCTCATATTATACACAATACCTCCATTTTGTTAAAGCCTTGAAAAAGTCCAGTGGGACGAAACATGTGTCGGCTGTTTTCTTTCAACTACAAGAAATTGTATTGGCCTATTAATCACTTACCTAGTGTACTTCATTGGATCAGGCCACCAACTCTCCTGTTACAGTACCAAGGAATAAATGGCTTATACTTTGACCTTGAGATGTGCCGTGGTTTTCTTCATTTCTTAGATGGACTGTGACCTACATAGGAAACAACCCTCACACCCTGTGGCTGGGTGTCTTACCACTGGAGCACTCTTCATCACAAATAATGACTCTTTTCAACATAAACTATAATTATTGATTGTAGCAGACATATTGGAAGTGCACACCATTCTTACACAGCCACAATTGTTGATTTTTTCTGTTGTTGATTTTAAACTTTATTTAAATGTTGTAATAATACCCAGAGTTGTTTCTGATGACTGGGAAGTAAAAACAGCTGATTTTATGTTATCTGAATTAGAGTACTTTACTGTATTTGTAATTGAAGACATTTACCAAACAAAAGAAAATTATGGTGATATGTTCTGTTACAATTATTATGGGCATCATTTCATTCATAGAGCAAGTACCCAAAAGACTATTTTTAATTATACACAATGGAAACATTGTCTTACACCGCCAATGGGGAGTTTTAAAACATATATGGATCAGTTTACTTATTTTTCTGGGTAAAATGTTCAAGATGCTGTGTCCTATTATTTCAAATTGCCAGTAATGGAAATGCAAAATGTATTGCTGACTGACACAAAATTGATTTATTCTGATTCCTTTGTTTCCCGGTTGCCTATAGAAGGCTATGAATATTGGATGAAGTTGATGGACTTGAAGAGTGTTTGGTGAACTAAACATTGGCAAATACAGTGAAGGGAATCTTTATTTAAAGCATGCCTGATACCTTTACAAATGATATTCTTAAATGACATAGTGCAGCAGAAAAGTTGTTTAGGCTTGGCAAAAATAAAAGAGTTAAATGTGCCCAGTATTCCCACTCCTGCAAAATTTTACAAATGGCAAAAATACACTAATGCAGCTGAAGAACAGCTTGATGGATGGGTCCAAAATTGAACATTTAACACATCACTTTCACATCCTGGTGGGTGGTTTTTATGGCGAGTAGACACAAATGTGTATTATGACAACATACAGTGTGGAAAAATTATTCCAGCAATGGTTAAAAAGTTCCTCACTTGATAGTGAAAAAGAGCGCCTCAGTCTCCTTTGTAATTACACAGTCTTACAATACTTTCTGTTAGGCCTCAGTAGACAACGTAAAACGTGCTTCTTATATGCTATTTATAATGAAATTTTGAAACTTTCACTACAAGAAGCCACAGCCCTGTTAAGGCAAATTTATCAAGAAGGCTTACAGAAAGCATTAGCCGTTGTAGATAACAGGATTAAGAAATTGTCCAACTGCATATATACTCCTAACAACATCATTTCTGCAATTGACCTCATGCAAACTGACATGCCATCTTTACAACATGGACAGAATCAACTTAGGTCCATTATTCAGTTAGGTTGGACACTACAGACATTGAAAAATGGTCACGTTCCATTTAATTTGATGCAACAACAACAAATAATGACTAAGAAAGAAACTACTTATGTTGAACATCCACAAATTCAAAAAGTTGTCTTTTACTGTGGTGGATATTCCATCTGCTGTCTGGCTAATTCATGGGGTTATTAATCTGTCTATTTCAACACTTCAGTTCACATCCTGCTTGAAAAACATTCCTGTAGGCAGATGTGAAAGTCTAGGAGATAGTTACATATATGAGGTGTGGGAGCTACCCTTTTTGTACAAATGTTTTGGTGGCATGGAAGAGGACTTTCTTAGTGGAAGCGAATGCAGGACTTCTGTGAGTCATTCAATGGTTTGCAAACAGCTTTCCTTGCAGGGAGCATGTAATGCTTTTGCAGCAAATTTGGCCTGTTATCTGAAGGGAGGGCCTGTCCCCTTATTTCGACCAGCATTCCAGGTGCTTTCAAATGGAAGTTATGTACTTCTAATCAGCAAGAGCTGTTGTGGAATATGAGCGGGAATCTGCTCCATAGTTTTGGTATCCCAAATTGTAACTTGTTGCGGTAGCACCTTTTGTCCCTTACGCAACAGATGAAAGTAGCAGACTTACGGCCTCATATTGCTACTTCTAATGTAAGCTCTATTGTTTCAGAAACATATAGCACTGACATATGTGTGCGAGACCTAGGCTCTCCAAGTGGCAAGGTCATCTGCTGAAATGCAGTCCCTTTTAAATACAAACTTTCTGAGACACTTTGGTGAACTCATGGGACAAATATTTAATGCTTCCAATAGTGCTGGGATTGTGCACATTTTTAAAGCTGTTGGTTCTGGGTTTGTCAGCACCTTCTCATCTATATTTGGCATAATATCTTCAGCCATACACTCAGCATTTTCAGGCATTTTTGGGGAATTTCCCAATTACTTTGGCCTTAATTGGTGGCATTTTGTTGTTGCTGTTTTTTCTTCACGTTGGCTGCCTCCTTTCAGCAAGGAGGACTGATGGTGCTTCCACCAGCGCAACTGTGTTATGAACGCATGATGCATTATTTCAGAGCACCACTCCTTGAGGAACTGGAGTGCATCTGTTATTCAGACCGGTACTGAACTGTGGGCCGCCCATGTCTTGTTGCCTTCGTTGCCTTTTCAAATGTGCACTAGTACTTTGTCTTTCAATGCAGCACTTACTTTCACTGGACGCTGATCTGTTGATGTTCTCGATGAGGGCTCATTACCAGACATGAGCATTGAGGGTGTGTTTAGCACGGGAAGCCTCCTATGAGCCTCCCTTTGTGGATCAAGTGGCTCTAGGCACTTCAACATCTGGTACTAAATGGAATTCTGCTCCCACGGCTGGAACTGAGGTTTTGGAACACAAATGCTCTTTGGTTTTCCTTGGCACCGATTTGGTAACATTAAAATCTGCTGAAGTGGGATCATTCCTTGATTTGATTGTCTTAGATATAATTGCCTCTTTTCAAACGACTATGACTTCTAAAATAGGACATTTGGCTTTCAATACCAGCACTGTTTTTTTTAATGGACCATTTTTTAATTTGACCTGCTTTGAGTATGCTTGCTTGTCAACTTGGACTTTTATATACATTTTAATTCATTTGAATGCAGTTTTGATTAGGCCTACCTCTGTACTTTGCACTTCAAGGGGAAGGTGTTATGAGGTTATTTTAGCAGCTTTTTATTGGCACGTTAGTTAAGCCATAGGCCTGCAGCTTGTCCCCTTTAGCCTAGTAACAATTCATTTTATTTTCTGAGCATAAGCTATATTCTGCAGTAATGTTCTATTTTCCTTTTTTTTCATACGCTTTTAGCACCAAAACTGTTTTCATCCCTTTTACTCTGACATTCTTGTTCTGTGCTTTGCTCAATATGTTGCCTGTACAAAGTGGAACTCCGCAATCTTTGTCACTCCACGGAAGAGTTCCAGCCAGAAAACTGCCACTGTATGCACTGTCACTGCAGCTGTCTGCTGAGACATTACATCTTTTCCGCTCACAATGGAGAGGACTCTCAGTAGACTAACAGCCTTCTTGGTTACTATCATATCCAGGTATGGGGGATGGGGTCTTCCTAGGGATCCTAAAGGGTGGATTAGGGCTAAAACTGCTGAGCTCTAGTAGTATCTTAGTGGCATAGGTAGGAATCCTGACCCTTGGTATTCTGAGACTATGGTAGGACTTTTCTTGTGTTTCACTTTCCTTGTCACTTCATTGCTATTATTATTATTATGTTTTATCATCCTCATCATTTCAGTGCATGCCATATTATCTAGAACGCAGTTAATTCAATAAAATTTACTGAACCAATTCTTGCTTCTGTTTGTCTTTGCATCTGTGAGACAAATGTAACTGAGAGAAAAGGATGAGATTTGCTACACCAAGATTTCCTTGAACAATCAGATTGTTATGCGCACGTCTGCCACAAATCACCACCACTGTTAGGCGCTGGTGAGGTACTGCTAGCCGGCCGTAAGGGTTAGGCTGACCATTGTCAAATGGTGTGGAATTGGACTCAGTTCCCCACAACCTGGTGGTGCTGCTGCCCGAATCCAGCAGTCTCATTGGTACAATGAGAGCCTACACAACACACAGTATGCCAGTCCCATGACACTCTACTCCACACAGCTCTACTCTACAGCACTGTACTCCTCTCGATGACTCTTTACTCCACTCCACTCTATACCACTCCACTCTACTGCACTGTACTTCACTCTATAACACTCCACTCTACGGCACTTTGCTCTATGACACTCTATAACACCCAATCCTACAACACTCCCCTCTATGACACTCCAGTCTACAACACTCTACTCTACTCCACTCTACAGCACTCAGCTCCACTCCACTTTATGCTCTCCACTCCGTGACACTCTACTTCACTCTACTTCACTCTATATCACTCCATGCCATATTACTGTGCACTTTATGACTCCACTCTACACCACTCCACAACACTTCACTCCACTCCCATCACTTCATGCTACTCCACTCTATGACATTCTACTTTGGATTACACCATGCCATATTACTCCACTCTATATAACTCCACTCTACACCACTCCACAACACTCTACACCACTCAACACCATTCTACTCCACAACACTATACACCCTGACACTCTACTCCACTCTATGCCACTGCACTCTATCCCACTTCACTTTAGAACACGCTACTCCACATCACTTTACTCCATTCCACACCACTCCACTGTATGCAACTCCATTCCACTAAACCGTACCCTACTCTCCAACACTATTCTCCACTCTACTCTATGCCACCCCACCCTACAGTGCTCTCTTCCACTCTACAATAATCCTTTCTATGACACTCTACATTACTCTACTCTGCAACACACCACTCTATTCATTCTGCCCCACTATATTCTACTCTACTCTATGACACTCTACGCCACACTTCACTACTCTACTCTACGACACTCTACACCACTCCATGACACTTTACTCCACTCTGCACCACTCCACTCTAGACACTCCACTACACAACACTACTCCACCATAAACCAAACTACTCTAAGCCTCTTCACTCTACACCACACTACTCCATTCCACCCTGCAACACTATACTCCACTCCACCCTACGACACTCCACTCTACAATGTTGGTCTAGAGTATACTTCATGATAGATTGCTCCATATTTTTCTTTGAATTGAATCCTTCATCATCTACAGTGACTGCCACTTTTTGCAGAGAGATAAATGAATTGTGTTTTTAGAAAGCCAAGGACATGAGGATGCATTGTAGCTGCACCCGCTACACACAACAGTTATAATAGAAATGAATTCCACACAAAGGGCTGTATTACACAAAGAGCCCCAGGAGCACAATGGGTGTTCGAGCCTACTTTGTATGTCCCAGGGGAACTTTGGTACAGAAGGGGCCACAGACGGTTGTGTGGCCCCATCTGATTACAGATAGCTCTGGTGCACATGTAACCCCAGCACTATCATCCAAAGGCGTTCCCGCATTTGCATGGGGTGTGGACCCATGCAAATGAAGGAATCTTTTTTGCGTCTGCACCCCGCCACAAAAAGATGATGCACAGTGTGCCACTGACTTGTAGCCCTATGGACGGCTTCCATTGGGTCTTATGATTCCCCCAGGCACCCCCTTGCAAGTGGTGCAGTCACTCAATGCACCTGCCTACAAGAGCATCCCTCTCCCCTCTTAAAGATGCAGGTGGGTTGCCACCTGCACAGTGAAACAAGTAGCTGCTGCTTCAGATTCCGTATTTTACTTGAATGTGCTGCCCCCAGAGCATTGCGAGTTCGAGGCTGCCCTGAAGGCAGTGCATTCATGCTCTGGAACAAACAAGGGAAATGTGCTGTATTCGTAATACAGCTCCTGGGGTTCTCGTCAAAGAATTTTGGATTGTGACTCTGCCATCCTCGTTTAGACCTGCATTACAGAGTACAATCCTTGATACAGCACTCGGAAGTGACTGAGAAACAGTGCGCATCACCCTAAAAAATTACCGTCTAAGTTAATAAACGCATAAATAATGTTTTGTCGAAATAATCAAAAAACGATGTTTCAACAAACTTGTAAAATAGTATTCGTCAGTGTAATAGTTTAAAAAAAAAAGATGAGTGAAGATGATGTGAAAATAGCGGATGGAATATTCTGGTTTTACTAAAATGCTAAATTAAGTTTGAGGTTTTTTTCTCAATTAATTCACATTTCCATTAACCAGACGAAGACTATTAAGGTATAATTTATTGAAATGTGTTGTTTTTATTGTCACTATAATTTTAAGGTGATATGTAAGGTTTCGTTTTCATGAAAACCATAGAGTATTCTGTGCAAACCTTAGTCAGGTCCCAGGGTGAAAACTATTTCACTGGTACTTTGTGCAATCATGTTGAAAGCGGTTTGCACCAAAGACCTCTCACAAAAGAACACGATGCACGGAAAAACCTCTGATTTGTGGTCTGTCTATATTTTGTCTTAAGTAGAGAATGTCAGCTAAACAGTAAAATAACTGTTTGTTCTGATTAAATTGTTAAAACCAAGTATAGCCCATATTAGACAATAGCGATTAAACAATGCATCTATGCAGCAGCAAGAGAATAGCGAATATAATCAGTTTTCTTGTGAAGTCGTGCCAGAAATGACTTAATTAATGATCTGTCGCTGTACTGATAATGGTAGCTGTTATGCAAACATCTGTAAATTAGATTTTAACGATTGAACAATAAATGTGAATCACAGGATTAATAACACAATAGGCTACAAACTGAAAACGCAGAGAAACAGTATAATTCCAATGTAATACTTTGATGAATTATCTGAAATCTAGAGAGCTATGTTTGCTTAAATAAGTAAGAAAACTTGGAACCATGATCAAATGCAACATCCAGAGATAGGACGCAGTAAACAACAAAAGTGGTCTTATTTCAATACTTTTCAGAAAACTGCAGCAGTCTTGCATTTGCATTTCGCCAGTTAGTGTTACTAAAGAGATGCAGCACTGTCAAAGAAGACAGTGCCCTACAACAGTACTGTGCCTGTTCCCCAATAATACAGAGCAACACGAGCTCTATGAGAGCACACCGCCTAGTTATATTGCATATTCCAAGACAAAACAGCATTGACGGTGTGTAACAAAATGAATGAACTGTATTATCACTAAAGTTTATTTCGTGAACGAGGCAATAAAACTTGTCATACATCTTAAAAATTCGCAATAAAAATAATTATATAGAATGTTCATCAAAATATGACAATAGAATATGCATTATTACAAACACGAAATACATATATTGAAATGACTAAAATCACGAACTTAATTTGGCAAAGACCAAAATGATCCTAAAAGGCAGGAAGTGGGATCAAATACATAGTGATTTTTTTGTATAGGGCCATAATATTAACATGCAGACATAATTAAATTGATTAACAGTTAAAAAAATATTACAATTTAAGGGGTGAAGGGTACAAAAGTCATAATGTAGTCAGACCGCATATAAATAACTATGAGAGAACTAGCGCAGACTGTAGTATTATTAAGGCCATCTTGAAGTGTCTCATGTCTAAGGAGATGCAAAGTGTCCTAATCCAGGTCCACCTGGGCCTAACATATGCAAGAAAAAAAAATAGTACATGTTCAATGTCCGCAATCGCATGGTTACAAAGAGTAGCGGAGATTTTGTGCAACTGGGTTTCCAGTTGTAGGTAAACTTGCTGACCAGCAGTGTGCAAATCTTAAATTTGATGAGCAATGCCCATTTGAAAGTAATTGCTTTGTATCTCTTTATAAATGCTGACATGCTATGGAGCAGACTCTGTTCACATTTTTGGATTTGAGTATTCCATTTGCAGGGCTTATCAATTTTGACTCCCAAATAATCAAAATTAATGACTATTTGCAGAATTGACCTCTTCAATGAGAACCTACCTCTACTTGATTCATGGGATTTGAACACCATGATCTTAATTTGTGTGGTGTTCACTATTAGTCTTCTAAGATTACAAAGATTGACAAATTTGTTATGTACATTTTGAAGCCCGGAGGGAGTGCGAGATAACCAGAGGGTGTCGCCTGCAAATAGCGGTGGGGGAATACAATGTCCACCCAGCCTCTGGGAGTAGTGAATACAGGTGCTGAGATAAACAACAACATCATTTACATACAAGGTAAACAAAGTTGGGATGATGACGCAGCCCTGATGCACCCTTCGTTGAACTGGTATTCGGCTTGTAAGTTTGCCTCCCAACCCCCCACCTTACTTGTGCATATTTGATTTATGTAGTCTAATGAGAGTGTATAGCAGTTCAGACTTAATTCCCATTGATGCAAGGGTAGACCACAATTGTTGTGAAAGCTGCAGCCAAGCCACAGCAAACAGCTGTGTCCCGGGGGTGGGCAACCCAGGGTATAGCAGGAATGGGCCTGGGGGGGGGTTGTCACCAGGGCCAACAATGGCTCCTTGAGGGGGGCCATGAGCCCCCCCAACATGTATAGCCCCGGGGAGGTGGTGGTCCCTGGGAATGCAGGGGGGCTGAAACTGACCCCCTTTCTATTTTTTTCTGGTTGCCCCAGGTAGGTGGTGGTTCCCAGTGCTATGGTGGGGCCACACAGCCCCACCACACAATTTAAATATAGCCCTGTGGAGGTGGTGGTCCCTGGGGCTGTGGGGGGCCGCACAACCCCCTCACCTATGAGATCAGTGCCTCAGGAAGCTGCTTTTTAGCCCTGGGGGGTCCCTCTGTGACCCCATCACCAGAGGTAAGGGGTCAGATCGTCTGTTCCCTGGCCTATTTTCCTTTTTTGTAAAAAAAAATTTACTGGGTCTCGGCTGCGGAGTCCGAAGATGGTTGCCAAGACTTCCTGATTGAAGTGTTGACAGCCGATCAGATCTCAGAAGAGATTAGAAGGGGTGACAAATCCTTTGTGTCCCTATTTATACAAATTTGTATTTCCCTTAATTTCTCAAAAAGTACTGAACTGATTTACACCTAAACACATTTTTTTCGCTTTCTGTACCAGGACCTCCCTTTTTGCCAAATTTGTTGTAATACCATCCAGTAGTTACGGTGTTACCGCTGTTCAATTTTTCTTATTGAAAAATTAATGGGGAAAAAGTGTTTAGGGACCCCCCCCATTTTCTCACTCCCTCGCCCCTCCCCCGCACCCAGCTGACGTGACTGGCAACATTTTTTGGAACGTTTCATACAGATTCAGGGCCAAAGATATAGGCAAGTAAAAAAAAGCTTTTTATATAGAGACTAATATATATATTCAGTTCCGAAAACAAACGCTGCACTCCCGGAGGCTCCTATTTGCAAGACAGACCCTACAATGCGTCAAAACATTTTCGACTGTCTGTCTTTGTAAAGTGGGTTATAATCTCTATACTCACGCTGCTGCCATACATGGGGCTTTTATTTGTACTTAATTGTTCAAAGGCATTCTGGGACTTATAGTTCTCTATAAAATCCATCTCCTGCTTTTTATTGCACTGTGACATTGAAATTTACACTTGGCACAACTCTTTCTGTCTTTTAAACAATGAGGCTTACACAAACCCATTCTATTCTGATGTATGCTCTTACTACGTGCAAATTCACTTTTAGATTTTGTAATGATGTTTTTCAAAAGCTCTCACAATATCAGTCATTCTCAAGCTGTGCCTTCAAGCAATAGCGTATTCATAGTGCTTAACATATCGACTTTCCAGTCCCAATACACTTGAAATGATATAATGTTACCTTGCAGCTTGCCACCAGGCCCTTTCTCCATTACAGGGCCACAACGGTACCACGAAGTCTCCTACAAGTTGCAGGGTGGTGCACAATGTATTATAAGTTCAGACATTCAGTCATTTATTAGTCTTCCAATATTCAGTAGAAGCTTGGGAGGATAGTATCCCTTCACCACTCTCCATACTCTCAACAATACCGGGTGCTGCCGCTTAAGTCAATCCACAACAAATGGTCTTCAAAGCTGAGCACTCTGTCTACTGGTGGCAGCATAAGGGGTAAAAGACCACAAACCCTCATAAATTCAGTTCCAACAAAAAAAGCTGCACTCCCGAAGTCTTTTCTTTAACAGACCCCACAACGCATACTCCACAAGCAGACCCCAAAAACCATAGAAGGATCAAGGGGCACAGCTGCTAAACTGACATTGTACAAGCAAAAAGAGAAAACTGGAGGAAGCTGCTTCTACTTTCAGAGTAATACATGCTGCTGCTACTGGATCTCACCTAAGATATACTGGCTAAAAGTTAACACTTCTGAAGACTTAGAGCAAAGGTAGAGGAATAAGGTATACATTTTGATAGGGTGTGTTTGTTCCGGGTCCAATTTCAGCAGGAGGATGGGACTCACCTAATCATCATTGTGAAAGATAAGATGACAGCTACTGGAACGGAAGCACTTCTAAACACATGCAACAGCATCATCTAAGTCAAACCACAAGTCCCTGACTCACATGATGGGTGGCTGGAAGTATCAAAGTTGCAAAGCTAGAAGAATAGGATGATTAACAGAAAGATCTAAGGATTGATATTCATGGGAATTATTACTATGATGAGGGAGTGAAGTGGGGAAGGAGAAAAGGCAAATGTTCACAGAATATTCAACTTAGGTAGAAGGGTCTAGAGAGTGGGTTAACACTACAAGGTATTGAAATCCCAAATAAAAAATCATGGTTATATTTCAGATTTGAGGAGCACAAAGCAGATATTCTGTTTCTGCAGGAAGCATATCTTAGGAGAGAGGGTTCTGAGAGATTTAATTCAAAGCACTGTAATACCCAGTTGCTTGCTAAAGGGATAAAAAAAACTAAGTATAACAATTTTGTTCTACAACCCAATCAGAGTGATTGTTTATGAGACTCCAATGAACCAACAGAGAAGATATGTAATGGTCAAATGCAGTTTGCAAATAGAAATCATTAGATGGACTCAATAGGGTCTCTCAATTGAGGGCAAGATAAGTCCCTCTTGATTATAGGGAGCAAACTAAGGAGGACAGAGAGACTTGAACAGGTGCTGAATGTTCAGTAGTACTGCTAAGGTGATGTATTTATACACGTGAAGTATTTCACAGGTAAGGGTTTATGTAACATGTGACATCACTTGCATCCACAGAAAAAAGGATTTCACCTACTATTCACATTCTCACCATAGGTACTCTCAGAAAGACATGTTTTTGTCTGGAATACTAGAACTGGTGATAAGAGCCAACATAGGTGTCATTGCTGTATCAAACCCTAGACACTATCAAGTAAGGCATTGGGTAACAAACCTCAAGATTAGAGTTGCAGAAACAAGGCTACTCATACCTTTCCAACAACTGGTAGATTCCTTTGATGCCACAAAGGGACAGTTTAAATAATGTACAAGATACTAGCTAGTCCTACAGTACACTAGATCTGGATCTGAACAGGTTAGTGGGAAACTATTTTAGGAAGCAACATTCTAGAATCGTACTGCAGAATGTTATGAAGAGACATACACTTAAATAGCACACTGATGATTTATAGGAAATCAGCTATTAAGTTTATACTTTGTTGGCACCTAACTTCTGATAAATTAGATAAAATGTTCAGCGGTACTAATGATTAGTTTGGAGGGGTGTGTGGATTGAATTAACCCAGCCCAGGTTTGGTAGAGATGGCCAAAGCACGGTGTGTTAGCAGCTGTAAATTAAACAACACACTTGTGGAATCCTAGAGGCTATGCTTTGAGGTATAATATCAGAGTCTATACAAGGCAAGGAGTAGTCTTAGATTTACCAAATCTCAGTTTCAACAAAAATAGCAATAGTTTGTCATTGGAAGCAAGTGCAATACCTAGACTGAGTTTCTAAAATAATAATATTTGGGACGGTATAATAAAGAAAAGACTGTTCATGATTTTAACAAACGAAAGAAACAACTTTCTGTCTGGATTCTGTTTTTAATATACATGCCTGCAGCCTTTACAGAAGTCACATGCTCCCCATGATTGAGAGCTCTACACCTGTTTTATTAATGATGACTTGATTAACATGTTTCACATTTCTATCTACCATGAAAATGCAATGCATCAACCATACGAAGCCTCACACGAGATCATGGAGATTGTTGGGTTGCAGAGTGAGGGAAGTAGGAGCGGGGGAATGTTTGTTAATTATTTGATGGCCAATTTAAGTGGGTTGATGGTGCACAATTGGTAGAGGAACAGGAACTGGTATGTCTGCTACTTTCACGTGGTTTAAACTACTGAGCAGGAATAATAGAGCAATTGGTGCCTAAAATGACAATAAAAGTGTATTTCTTTAAAAAGATATTGTGTTGAGTACTTGCTAATAGTGCCAGATTTGCACTCTATAAGCATTCGATATTCCTTAAATGAATGCAATCTGGCTGTTATGAGGGCAGTAATAGCCAAAAATATAGTAGCTATTTCAGTCCCTCTGCATCTAAAGAGTTTCTTTTTCAGTTACTAGCAAAACTATCTGGTTTCAATTAAATAAAGAACTGACTGAGAACTGGTTCAATCTAAATACTTTAATGGATACCATTTGAGGCCTACCAAATAAAGTTGAATATCATTGTGTAGACATAATTCTCAATCCAAAGAGTAGTCATGGTGATTTTAGTCAAAATACAGGTAGTGGTCTATTATTCAGTAAGATGTCACAACAAATATCTAAGGATGCTTTACCATCTGTACTAATGTAGAATACAATTCTCATTTTGAAAATGCTGTATAGGTCACAAGATGTTCACCCCTTACTTGGAAGATGCGCAATTTGGAAAACAATAAGACATCTGACCTTCTTTGTTGCACATAAAGTTTGAGAATGTTTGCTCAGTATAATTTATTCCAGAAGAAAACATTGACAAATGTAATCCTTCAACTTTCACTTAGAAAACCGACAAGACCACAACACTACCTCCCTCATAGACAACCTCACCAACCTCGGACTCAAACAACTGGTCACCGCACCCACCCACTCAGCAGGACACACACTCGACGCAATTTTCACCTCAAGCCAACACATAGCCTACACCCACACCACAGAACTCCTCTGGACTGACCACCGCTGCGTCCACTTCTCCTTCACCAAACCCCCCACACACTACCATCAACACACCACACCCTACCGCATGTGGGACAAGATCCCCACAGAACGACTAAACTCCCAACTGGCCCATAACCCCCCCCACACCAACGACCCCAACACAGGAGCACACAACCTCTCCAAATGGATCACTACCTGCGCAGACACACCAGCCCCCCTCAGAAAACACATCGCCACCCGCAACATCAAGAACGTCCCATGGTTCACCCCTGAACTCCAAGACTCCAAGCGCAAATGCCGCCAAGCTGCGAAAATATGTAGACTAGAACCTTACACAACCAACTTCTCCTCCCTCAAAACCACCACTCACACCCATCACCAACTCATACGCACCGCCAAAAGGGATCACTACAAGACACGCCTTGACAACAACTTTCAAAACAGCAAAGAACTCTTCACCATCATCAATGAACTTGCCAAACCCAAAGCCTGCAACTTAGACCCCACACACACACAGCCCCTATGTGATGCCCTTTCCAACCACTTCCTCCACAAAATCCTGGACATCCACAACAGCTTCATACCACACCACCACACATACCCCTCACTCACCCAACCCCCACTCAGGAACCCCCCACCACACTCTCCACATGGACTCCCACCACACACGAAGAAACCGAAAAAAACATGAACTCCATCCACTCCGGTTCCCCCTCCGACCCCTGTCCTCACCGAATCTACAACAAAGCTAGCCCTACCATCGCCCCCATACTCTACAACATAATCAACTCCTCCTTCGACTCCGCCACCTACCCTGATCCCTGGAAGCACGCGGAAATCATTGCTCTCCTAAAAAAAAAAAAAAGCCGGCCCGGAGATCCTCTCCAGCTACTGCCCATCTCCCTCCTCCCTTTCCCTGCCAAGGTTGCAGAGAAATTAGTCAACACCTGCCTATCCCACTTCCTCGAAGCAAACAACACTCTTGACCCCTCATAATCTGGGTTCCGCAAGAACCACAGCACAGAAACCGTCCTCATCGCATGCACTGACGATATCAGGACCAAAGTCGACAAAGGCGAGACCGTCGCACTCATCCTCCTAGAACTCTCCGCAGCCTTTGACACCGTCTGCCACCACACACTCCGCACATGACTCCACAACATTGGAATTCGCCACAAAGCCTTAGACTGGCTCACCTCCTTCCTCACCGACTGGACCCAGAGAGTCCGCCTTCCGCCCTTCCACTCCAACACTACCAAGATCACCTGCGGAGTCCCCCAAGGGTCCTCCCTCAGCCCCACACTCTTCAACATCTACATGATCCCCCTAGCCAACATCCTCCGAGCACACAGAATCACTATCCTCTCCTATGCAGATGACACCCAACTCATCCTCTCCCTCAACTGCAACCCCACCACTACCAAAACCAACCTACACACTGCTCTCCTCGACACCGCCAACTGGATGACCACTAACCACCTCAAGCTCAACTCAAACAAAACCAAGACCATCATCTTCAACCCCAACAAAACCACATGGGACGACTCCTGGTGGCCCACCGCCCTAGGCCCCGCACCCACCCCCACAACCCACGCATGCAACCTCTGCATCATCCTCAACCTCTCCCTCTCCATGACACAGCAAATCAATGCACTAACCTCCTCCTGCTTCCACACACTCTGCACTCTAAAAAAATCCTTCAAATGGATTCCCCCAGAAACCAGAAAGACAGTCACCCACGCACTCATCAGCAGCAGACTGGACTACGGTAACACCCTCTACGCCGGCACCACACTCAAACTCAAACGCAAACTCCAGAGAATCCAGAACACAGCCACGCGCCTCGTCCTTGGCCTCCCCCGCCACGAACGAATCCCACCACAGCTCAAATCCTTTCACTGGCTCCGCATAGACAAGAGAATCACATTCAAGATCCTCATCCACGCACACAAATCCCTCCACAACACCGGCCCAACCTACCTCAATGAAAGAGTTAACTTCCACACTCCCACACGCAGCCTCCGATCAGCCGACCTAGCCCTAGCCACAGTCCCCCGCATCCAACGCACCACCACAGGAGGCAGGTCTTTCTCCTACCTCGCCCCCAAAACCTGGAACTCCCTCCCCACCGACCTTCGCAAAACCAAAGACCTACTGGTCTTCAGAAAGAACCTCAAGACATGGTTGTTCGATCAGTAACCCTACCTGCCCCCCCCGTTTCCCCTCCCCCAGCTCCTTGAGACCCTCACGGGTGAGTGGCGCGCTCTACAAATTTCTTTGATTGATTGTTTGATTGATTCTCAAATGGTTTTGACAACTTATCAAGTGTAATTTTAAATTAGATTGCTTGGTCTCATGTGTGACATTAATGTCCTGAAGTTATACCACTTATGAATCAGTTGATTAGAGGACTCGTGAGAGACCACAAGTGATAACACAATGAAAAATGCATAACTAAGTGTAGGAAAACCACAAATAGTTCTCAATTTGTCAAAGAAGGACTTAATCCAGGACATTAAGGATTCTCAATTTAAGTGATACAGTGGATTATTCAAGAAGGAATTGGTCCAGGAGATTAAGGATTCTCACTTGAAGTAGTACAGTGGATTATTCAAAAATGAATAATTGGATGGAAAAGACTGAAATTGAACATGGGGCACAGAAGATCCCTCTTGAGACTACCTAAGAGCCAGTTGGATCACAGATGATAGAATCATTGTGTGAAAGCTTGAGTATGTGTCCTAATGTTCATGTGGAAGACAAGTAGAGTGAACATAAGATCTGGATGCTGGAGGAATGAATGACTTGGCATTGCACATAGTATGCATCCACCTCAATGCAATAAAACTAAAAGTGAGAACAAACAGATATTTAATCCCTTGGGGCTAATACAATGTCATGTAAAGCATCAATAGAATGCATTAAATAAGCATAAATCCATACAGAAACTTTAAAGAATGCATATTTCCTAAATATCCCAGTTCAGTAAATAAGAAACTGCCTGGACAGTATCACATAACAGAACCGAAGGAAAAGTAGTTAATTTAAAATGTGATATAATGAATCTTGACATCAAGATGGCTCAAAAGACAGAAAAAGAGCAGTGATGTACTTCATGAGCTTATCAATATATGTTAAGAGTGGTAGGAGCATTAATATACAGCACAAAAACCAAATCACATATTGGGAGTCATCCATTTAAGAAAATGTAAGCATCTTTCATGTAGCTTTAAGACTTGCTCAAATCAGAATGCGTATAAATCTTGCACTACCTATGATTTGCCTACATGCTAGGTTCAGTGAGAGTGTGAAGAAAGAATATGCATTAGTCATTTGGCATTTAAGCCAGTGGTCTTATTACTCTCATATTGAGGGACACTGCAAGCTTTTATTGCCCTTCCACTTAGTACCCTCCCACCTCTTTAGCTCAGTCTTTTAATTGTGTGGTGGGTAATAAAAAAAGGGGTGGTGCACACTATCTATATAGGTCATTAACTTTTTCATATACTTTGCTATAGGGAGACTCCATAGTCAGGATGGATAGCTTCCTATGGTAAAGTATATGTAAAATTTAACAATTTAAAAAGCTTTGTAGGAAATGTGTTTTTTAATTTTAAATAGGATTGTAATTTGAATGTACATATTTATTTTAAATGTAGGACAAAGAAGGAATGCCAAGGCACTATTAACTTAATTTTGAAATAAATATTTTAATATTTTCAATATTACAAATATTTATTTTTTTGAAGCTTAAATTAAAAATCATTTCTTGCAGGAAGTAAAAATAACATTTTAGTTATGTGTTATTAATTGTTGAAGGTGATACATAAAATGAATTAAAAGTAGTTTAATGATACTGTAATACAATGTAAGTTACATTAATTTATTAATTCAAAAAAGTTACAATATTAATAATGAATATGCTTTGCATTTGTATATCTCCTTTATATATATTTATAAGCTATTTAAAATATTTTGTTCAATGTAACATTATTTCTTATGAAGTTTATTATTAGCTCCTATCTCCATTATGTTCTATTGGTGGGTGTCAAATTATCAGTGGTTGACAATGTGTAGTGTTGGCCATACTCCTGTTTCATTTTGTCAGTAGTAACTTGCACTCATAAATTTGTCAGTACCATCTTTTTCAGTGGATGGAGATTGTGAAGTCTACACTTTTAATTAACTTTATACTTGCATCTTGTGAATAGCCAAAAGTAGTAAACTTACTCAAAAGTGTAGTAGTAAATTACAGCTGTTAATTACTCACAAGTGTAAGTTATGTTTGTGAATAGCCCCATTATGTTTCTGACTTTTCTAGTGTTAAAGTATAAAGGAATGCTGGAATAATTTCCATAATATCTTTGAGTTTCTATATTAGTACACAAACTGGAAAATGTAATGCCACTCATGATGGAGCAAATTTAGCGGATAATTTCAGCTTAGCATCTAACCCCATGCTACTGGCTACCAATGGGCCAAAGCATGATGCTAACTTGGGAGACAGCATCTCATAAAAATGTTGAATTGATCAGATCAGCCACTGTGGTAAACTATGGGAAATTAACAATTATTGTTAGGACTTCCACTACTCATGGAATGTGGTTCCAAGTAGAGGCTTCTTGAATCCATTTTGGCATCTCCCTTTTACTCTCTTGGCAGTGGCTGGCACCTGTGCTTTGGAGTCTGACTATTTAAAATCTATTTTACCGGTGTTACATGGAATAAGCTGTTATGCCATTCCTTTATATGTTATCAGCTAACCCATTTATGTATAGGATGACTGTGTAGTTATGCTTGAATTTATTTTTTACTGATTACTATATGTTTATGTACTGCTCATTGCCTGTTTATACCTCATGACTATGCGTGTAGCTATGACTGGTGCAGCAAGTGCATTTCACCAGGGCCTAGAGGCCTGAGTGGCCCATCAAACACTTTAAATGTATATTTGCTGCTATCTCAACAGCAGTCAAAGGGGCCTTTTTCCTTGTGTGCACCAGGGCCTATGGCATCCTGACTGAGCAACTGTCTGTGATATATGCAGATCTGTAAACATGTGAACACACTGAATGTGTGTGGGGCAGACACAATTCCAATGTACATGAAGATTTTTGGTTTACCCCCATGAGTACTGTCCAATGCGCTTGTGCAGGTTTATGCTGGATGGCCGGCAAGCCACTGGGGCAGCAAAGGTGCTGACCTTGGAGGAATATGCTGTCCAACATATAGAGAATTCTCCATATGTGAGACAGGACATTTTCAATGAACATGTTTACCAATATAGGATTAAATGGATTTGGTAACATTACTAAATTCCGGTCAGTCTGCTATGCCATGGTGGTATGAGGGATGATTATGCGTTTGTTCTTTTTGAAAATAAATAATGCATAATTTCCAAAGTAGAAGTTTGATTTTGAAAAATGAAAAATCAAAGTACATGATGTGCTAGAATTATATTCTACGTTCATGGGCTGCCTGTGAGCCAGTGGTTAGCAGAAGCTTGACCTGCCATGAATGTGTTTCTAATATTAAAGCTGGCTAAACCTTTACCATTGGAAACATCTAAATAAGGCAGGGGACCCAAAAGGTGACAGTACAATAAATGGTATGCAGCAATACATTACATGAAAACCTCTGATAATGTAAATAAAGGAAAGATTCTCAGTGTCTGTGGTGAATACAGTCACTCACTCATGAAAACCCGGTCTCGCGTCCCTGCACTGAGATATTATTGCCTGTTTCTTACATTTTTTGCAGGTTGGGAAAATACAATTTATTTATAAGAACAAATGAATCTAACAAAATCTACTTACTATCTTAGTTTACAGATGAATATTTAAGGAAACTCCCAGCTGCTGATTGGCCCAAAGTTATAGTTGTGGCAGATGGATCCTGTGGAGAAACAAGTTCACTCCTGGGAATCACCTCAGATTATTTTGTGGAATCGTGTAATGCTTATGGAGCAAATGCAGCTCTGGAGAGACTTGATCAACGACAGGTAAAAAAAGAGGCAACATACAAAATCTACTTATACAGCTTGTATCTCAACTATAAAAATTGATCATTTGAGTTTAATTGAGATTTTTGATGCTTCTGCTTATGAGGATTTTCTAACTGCTCTTGGGTCACATAGCACCCAGAATGAATGATGAATGGATAGATCCTTGATATCAGAGAGCACTGTATACTGAGAAATAGTTTCAAGTCATTCATTATCATGTGCTTGTTGAAGATGGAAGATAAACAGTGCTTTAGTGAGGCTAGTGATAGGCTAACCCATAAAACTGCATTTAACATACTGCTTGGTTATACAGGAGCTTTGGTTTAGGTTTAGATAATAGCAATTTCTGGATGCATATTTCACCCGACCTAAGATTCAAATAATTTGTATAAATGAGACCTTTCTAGACAGTCCTTACAACATACATCCAACCCTCCTACAAAACATATTTGGGCTTCAGCTGGACATCAACAGCATACTATCCCCAACAGAAACGATTGGTTTAATGTGGCCATACTCATAGATCATACAGTGGACAATACTCTCTTACCTTAGTGTGCTCATCACTGGTCAAAGGCCATACACTTAGCATAGCAGTGCGTAATGAAAGGCCCGATTTACAAAGGTAAACTTACACTTTTGGTCTACACTTAGGCCAAAAGTGTAAGTTTACCTTAGTGAATCAGGTCCAGACAGTTCATCCATGTACTGTGCCATCACACACACATGCAGATAAACATCTAGCATAACCTCAACACACCATTAAATCAAAAACATTGCAATGTAAGACACCATGTGGATTATGATCCATTTTTAGAAGACACAATTCTGGAGCTGACCTCTGAACAGTAAACACCCATAACAGAAAGAAAAAATGGCCAGTATAATGGCACATGCACCCAAAGTCATAAGACACCACAATAATCTTCCAGAATTTAATTTGCCATACATTCAAACTAACTCAGAAGCTCTCTACTTATAACAAAAAGCCAAACATCAACAAACAACATACACAATCAAATGACGATTCCTCCAGTTCAATGGATAAAAAGTTCCCCTCGTAGAAAAGGTGCTCCAATTTTCTTCATAATAATAATGGTTTGTTTGTGTGACCCACTCTCTCTATATTGAAGTTGTGATCTTTTCTTTTCTGATGGTAATTTTCTATGTCAAAAAACAAAGTAGGTCGTTTTGCCCTAATGCATGTTTGTATATAGAGATTATAAGTTATAGGGCAAAAATAACCTTTCTGCTCAGATTGTTCTTGTTTATGAGGATTCAACAGCACAGTATAAATTGCGCCTTAGGTACAAATGACTAAATGCTTATGAGATGAGCCCCCATGTAGATCTTGACTACAAACAACTTTTGGTGTCTTTTGGTCATATCTAATACTTCCAATATATATAGAGTGGGTTTAAATCAGCCCTTTGCTCATGATTGGATGGCGTTATTCTGTATCTCAATTGTCTCTTCATGACTTGATGGTTTTCCTCCCTATTCTTTTGTGTGTCTTTTCCAGGAGCATTTCAGTCACATAATGTTGTGAGTGGTTGACTTGTGTCCTTCCACTGCTCACAGTGGCATTCAGAGAACTGTTTTCTGTTCCTTTAGGCACTCCATGAGAGTGCATGATTTTTCTTGCTTGTCCCATTGGCTGCTTATTCATTCAGTTTGGACCCACATCACCTCATTGTGTGTGTTTCTGCCATGACTCCCAACCCAGCTCACTGATTACTTCTTCCACTCCATCCTATTCTTCTTGTATTTTTAAGAAGCGACCATTGACCACCCTTACTACTCCATTGTTCCATTATCCATTCCCACTTGTAGGCCCCTTCCCCGACCACCTCTCTCCCTTAATATGTAAGAAAATAAATTGCACCTGAGGCATCATCTTAAAATAGTTTTTTACCCATTTCAACATGGCATTCCATGATTGTAGCCACAAATGCCTGATGGACACAAAGAAATGTGTTTGTATTATTTTTACAAACCCATTCAAAGACAGCTGCCTCAGATTTATGCAGATTCGCTGAGGCCATTATTAAGTTGGTTGATTCAGCTATTCCAAATGCATTTAAAGATCGCCACCCTAGATGTACACACATATGTGGTGGTCATCTTGAAAGAATTTTAATATAATTTAATATTTAATATTTAATATTTCAAAGATGACTGCTGAAGATGTACATAGTTCACTTGCGGCTATCTAACATAAAAACATTGGCAAAGCAAAAAAGGTATCAATGCCGAGACCTCCAAGCTTTTCCAATGCTTGTTCTCTCATTGGTAATCAAAGTGAGAAAGCCTATATCAAAAGATAAGCTGGGATGGAGGGAGCATGGTCATTATGTATCCATAGAGAAGGAGGGTATACTGAACAAAAAATGTTATAATACCTTAAACCACCTATGCTTCTACCTCTGTTCTCACATAAAGTGTTAGGGTGATCTGCGTATAATGTATGCAATTTAATATTTTGCTGATGTTTCCAGAAGTTGCTATAGGGCTGCAGGTGAATCTGAAATTCTCTAGATGCAAACAATGAGGGTGACATAACATCAATTGATTTGCCCTGGGCTAACAGAATCAGGAATGCATGAGCCCAAAGCTATTCTTTAAAACCTATTGTCAATGATGCTGAAATATGGGGTTACTGAATACCAAGACTAACTTGTTTGATTCCACAACATGCCTCATTCTTCCACCACCATTTGCTTCCTGTCGCTCTTGAACTCATTCTTGAAAATACTTTTTTATGTCTCTTTTCTGTTTGTCACTGTTTTCCTATCTTTCTCTTCCTTTTTCACACTTTTCTCTCATTCTTGCTCTTCCTCAGGGTCACAATTTACAGATGAAAATGAAGCGCCTGTGTGGTTTGCAGAATTATTTTGTCAGGAGAAAATATGTTGAGAAAGCTGACATCAATTCTTTCTTTTCATCTAACTTGAACAATTACACCTAAAATGCTAACCTCTTACACCCTTTTGCTGAGCCGCACATACTATTATTCTCAAATTGTAATAATTTTTACTAGCCCTTTTGCCCTCCTCTAACAGTATCCCACAGCAATATTTCTGCATCCCCTTTCTACAAACTAAGACTGTAACTAAATTCTCAATTCAATTCCTAATGTGCACTCAATTTTGTCCTCTACTATTTTGATTGTTTAACTTGCCTGCCCTAGCAGTAAGCCCTATTCCTCATTCTCCTTAGTTCCCCTCTTTTTACCCCTATTTCCTCTGCACAGCCTTCCCCCTTTTTTCCACCGTTCTATTCCTTGAGCCTCTTTACACTGCTGCTTTAAAACCCTTTCCCTGAAGGGTTTTTTCTGCCCTCTTCCTATTAAGGCTCGTCTCATGGATGTCTCTGATATTTCATTAGTTTCTCTAGGTATAGTCTGCTCCCCAGCAATGACAGATATACATTGTGGTGCTGAAATGAAACATGCCTCATCACACCCATACCTTTTGCTCTACAGAACCATGACATTGTCTCTTGATCTTCTTATGGATCCTGGTAATGTCTGTTGGTTTCCTTGCACCTCTCCACACCCATCTGGGCAATAGCTTTGTCCTCAAAATGTTGTTGCCTCCCATCTGTATTGTTAGAAGCTTAAATCCTTATTCATCATTTGTATTACCTACAGCCTTGTTGACTTGACAAGGGCATTCTCTCCGAGGCATAGCATCACCACACCCTGCCTTGACCACTTCATTCTCAGCTCTCACTTCATCAACATCAACTCCTCCCACCACATCCTCCTACACTGTACAAATGCACCACCATGCTCTCAAAATGCATACCCAATTGTTGTAGAAAGAATGTATTTACTGTATGTGCTCCTCAGCCCATTTCGTTCTTGAGTGGCCATATTAAAATCTCTATCTTACTAACCTTCCTGTCCCCTGCACGTACAAGAGGACAACACAATAGTTAGAGACCTGTATTTGCCATATGCCCTGCCCTGTACTCATATATACCTACATGCAATCGTTCCTCCACATGCCTAGAGTCTTCAGCCTGTAAGAAAAGAATGGGTCCCTAACTCCCTCCCTTTGTAGCCTCCCATGCTCAGAGCTTTCCACAATACACCCAATACTTGTCTGTTCAACATTCTGTTACTGTCAGCATGTAGAAACGACAGGCAGTTATTCCCTTATGCTGAAAACCCCTTATAACTTCTTCATGGAACAAATGCCTTTCTCTCCCAACCTCTTAAGTCAAACCACATTCCCTTTCAACTTCTGATATATATTACTGCACCATATCCATGGCCTAAACCTATTCCAGCTCTATGCTGCATCCTCTAATTGCAAGCCATTCCAGCATAAATTTCCAATAAACTCATATATTCTAAAGCCCCAAAAAGCATCACAGTGAAGATGGCCCCAAAAGGTACTCCTTCACAATTGAATGTGCCTGCACACACATTTTTCCCGGGTTACCAATACTCTAAATATTCCCACCATAATTGATTTCCTTAGTGCCCCCAAATTAACCCTCTTCTTGAATACACTTCACATAACCTTCTACCTAGTTTGCTTCCACATGGATCTTACCCCCAGAAACATTTCCCATAAAGCACAATCCCCACCATACTTCCCCAATTGACACTGGTGATAATCCACTCTCAATTTGGCACACCACAAGGTTAACCATGTCCCGCCTCCCCTCCTCCAACCCTCACTTCCACTTATCCCTACAATAGGTTTTGCATCCCGCTAACAGTGCCCATTCCAGACTGTACATCTCCCTTGTTGCGTCTGACAGTGATTTCTCCACTAGTTGCATGACACTCACATTCTGATCTCCTGCAAGTCCATTGGTACCAATATGCCTCTCTCATCCTCTTTGGGAGTCAAACCACAGAACCTTGCCTAATATGATTGAGATAACACATCACATCATACTCTGTGTCTCACACTAAACAGAGAACATAATTTCAAGAACATCTAGAACAACTCTTGTAACAGTCATAACCCTTACTCATCCTTTGCTGCCATCTTGTTGATCACATTGTGGGTCTTAGCCCATTCTGCAGGGTGATCCCCAAACTTTTTACCTTCACCTTTCTGTTTTCTGAACCTGTTTTTGTTGGCTTTCAGGGCTTTGCATACTTTACCGCTCCTAACCAGTGCTAAAGTGCTTTCCTTTAAACGTGGTGAAATTGGTTTACACCATCCATTCTGGCTGATGCATGCTTTTTGGTTCGGGGGCCTGTTGGACCTGGCTCTCTCTGCAGCATTATTAGACCAGGCCTTTTGCCTTGTCTCTCCAATTGTTGCTGAATTCGTTTTTGCTGGCTTTAGGTTTCTGAGCACTGTACCACTGCTAACCACTGCTAACGTGCAGGTATTCTGTACTCTTAACATCGTAACATTGTTTTATCCACAATTGGCATATTTAATTTGCTTGTAAGTCTGTAGTAAAGTGCACTATATGGGCCCAGGGCCTGTAAATTAAATGTTACTAGCAGGCCTGCAGCACCAATTGTGCCACTCACTACAGTAACACTTTAAATATGTCTCAGGCCTGCCACTGAGAGCCTGTGTACAGTTTTAAACTGCAATCTTGACCTGGCAAGTGCACCCAATTGCCAGGCCCAAAGCTACCTTTTTATTACATGTAAGTCACCCCTAAGGTAGGCTCTAGCTAGCTCCAAGGGCAGGGTGCAGTGTATTGAAAAAGGTGGACATGTACTTTTAAGTTTAACATGCCCTGGTAGTGAAAAAATATTACATTCCATTTGCACTACTGCAAGACATATCTTTCCTATAGGTTAACATTGGGATTACCTTGGTATCGCTTTTAAGTCTGATATCCAAATGGGAAAAGATAGACATTTGGAATTTGGTGTCTCTTGACTCACATGTTAAAATCATGACGTATGCTGAAGTTTATTTTTAACTTTTAAGTCTGAAAGAGCCACTTTTAGAAAGTTGCCATTTTCTTACTTAACCAATCTGTGCCTCTGCTTGTCTCTGAATCCATGTTTGGGGTGGGTGATTGCTGGGATTAATGCATTCCCTCTATACACCAGGCTGATGGGCCTTACTGAGTTAGATAGGAGGGAGAAGCTGACTCTTGCACCTAAATAGGACTGTGTCTGCCCCCACACAAAGAGCTGCATAACCCCCTGTAGGGTGTCTGGAGCTAGATAAGGAAGGGCAGGGACCTTGTACACTTCAAAGGCCTCTCTTTGAAATCCCCCCCATTTCAAAGGCACACCTTGGTATAAGTATAGGATCTCAAACCTCACAAAACAGTACACTTCTGAATCTGGGAATATTCTGCCAGGAAGAAAGACTGCAGTGCTGACAGGAGGGACTGCTACTCTGCTGAGCTGCTCTGCTGTGTTCATCTACTGCCTGCTGCCTCTTGCCTGGCAGTGAGAAGGACTGAACGTCCCCCTCCTCATCCTAAAAGAACCTAAGTGACTCCAAGGGCTTGCTGGCTTGCTTCCTGTTCTAAAGTCTCAGGGCCATCAAAGACCTCCTTCCACCGTGCTTCAGCTGCTGGACTCTGCCAACTGTGAGTCCTGCCCTGCTAAGAGGTGCCAATCCTGTCCTTGGTCTTAGAAGTTGGCTTTGCAGCTGTTTATCTACAAAAGTCAATGCATCAACACTGTTGCTCTGATTGGAACCACTGCATCCTCTCTTGAAGCCAACACATCACCACTGCGGCTGAGGATAAGGTATCTGCATCAACAACAGCTTGTCTCAGGATCAACGCATAACACTACCAGCTTCGGCACTTGACCTTCGCAATGCCGGCTATGTGGCTCAATGTCAACGCATCGCCTTCATAGCAAAGAATTCAATGCTGCACATCAAGGACACCACTTTGACGACTGTGCGATAATGATGCATCCCCCAGCCTGCATGGATCAGAACTGACGGATCGCCTTTGCATCGCCTCCTCAATGTCGATGTGACCCTCCACCCAGGGTAGTTTTCAGTGGGCCCCACATGGGTCCTTTAGCTGGCCTATCCTCCATCACAGTCTGCCTAAACTTTGGAATTACCCCGATCCAGCACGATCTCAAGTAACCTTTAAATGCAACTGATTTCTAAGCACTCTATTGCTGTTTATTCTTTAAAAATTCATATCTCAAGGTTTGCTTATTGAATATTTGTCATTGTGGTCTTGTTTTATTCATAAACATTATTGTTAAGGTTTCTGCACTGATGTGGATCCTTTTTGTGTTGTTTTCACTGTGATACTGTAATTTAAGTACTTTAAACACTGCCTTTTAAAATATGCATGGCTGTTCTGTGCCAAGCTACCAGAGAGTAAGCACAGGTTAATTTAGGTTGTGTGTGTGACTTACATTGACTAGGATTGTGGTCCTACTTGGTTAGGGTGCATATCTCTGCCAAATAGAAACCCAATTTCTAACAGGGCCTAGTCCTTTTTGTGCTTATAATAGAAACTGTGGGGCTAGCTGTGTTGTCTTCTGGCATCTGATTGTAAGGGGGTTCACCCCTCTTTCAGGGTTGTATAAATTACACCATCATCACTTACTCCTGCAGAAGCCACCAGCTGTGGCCTCCCCTACCTGCAGACCATAAATAATATATTGGCCTGGCTGGCTGTGATAGAGCCTGGGCCCTATTTCTAATTTTGGGGTCGGGTGAATCTTTTATTCTCAGTTCTGAAGGGTAACAAGAGGCAGTTATTATATCATTCAATCAATTTCAGTGAAACCCATTAATCACACATGAATTTTCAGAGTCAAATTGAATATTCAAAAAAGCTTTATGGCAGACTCAAAGTCAACGTTACATAAATGTGTCTCAAAACCATAGTATAGATATATAAAATCACCAATGAAGATTTAAAGTGTTGTATAATATTGAACTTAATCAACTTACACAAGACTGAGATACAATAGAGAAAATCATAAAAAGCATGCGGTTCTTTGTCTCTAGAACCAAGTTCTCCTTCCTAACCATTGAAACTAAAAACTAAACTCTTGTATTCTAAGATAAAAGAGAGGTGCGGCGGCATAAAGCCACATAATCAAAGTATGAGGTCCAAACTTTAGAAAGGTCCATTAAGCTCAATGGGTGGAAAGAATCTGCCTCTCTTGCTGACTAATTCTTTCTTAAATCACAGTTTCCTCAGAGGTGATGAGATCACAATCAAAACTTCTCATTTAAACAAAAAGTCTCCAATTAATTTAATTAGGATCTACAGCTTCAGAAGCCTCGCAAATTTGACATTGATATACTTTGGTCTCAGCAATTTCAAAAGAGTGAAGACTGACAAATTTCAGAATACTCCTCTTCATCCTTGCACCGATTGTCTCAGGCTTTCTTATCTCTCATGCACAATAGACACCTTATTAGCTCTGTCTCGGGTCCTAACACCTGCATCTTGGAGAGAAACATTTAAAAAAACAATCGCCACACTGAAAGTTTAATCATGGAAAATATATGTGTTAGCTGTCACTCCAGCCACATTAAAACGAAAGGCACTACATGACCCCCCCTGGCGAACATCGCACGAAAACACGGACCCAACCTCATATCCTACGCCGACGACACCCAGCTCATCCTATCCCTCACCAACAACCCCACCGCAGCAAGAACCAGACTACACAAAGGCATGAAGGAAGTAGCGAACTGGATGACAGACAGCCGGCTCAAACTAAACACAGAGAAGACGGAGGTCCTCATCCTCAGCCCTACACCCACCGCATGGAACGACTCCTGGTGGCACCCCGCCCTAGGCAGCACTCCCCAACCCACCGACCACGCACGCAACCTCGGCTTCATCCTGGACTCATCCCTCTCCATGACCAGACAGGTCAACTCGGTGACCTCTGCATGCTTCAACACCCTCCGCATGCTCCGCAAGATCTTCCACTGGATCCCCACCGACACCAGGAAGACCGTCACCCACGCCCTCATCACCAGCCGCTTGGACTACGGAAACACTCTGTACGCCGGCATCACCACCAAGCTGCAGAGGAAACTTCAACGAATCCAGAACGCGGCCGCACGACTCATCCTGAACATACCTCGCCACCACCACATCTCCGGACACCTGAAGAAACTCCACTGGCTTCCAGTCAACAAGAGGATCACCTTCAGACTCCTCACCCACGCACACAAGGCCCTGCACAATCTCGGACCAAAACTCATCAACAACCGCGTCTCCTTCTACACTCCTCCTCGCACCCTACGCTCAACCGGACAAGCCCTGGCAGTCGTGCCTCGCATCCGCAAAACCACCCCCGGAGGCAAGTCCTTCTCCTACCTAGCAGCGAAGACCTGGAACTCTCTTCCCAGCCACCTTCGCGCCATACAGGACCACCTCTCCTTCAGAAGGCAGCTCAAGACCTGGCTCTTCGAGCACTGACCCCCCCCCCAGCGCCTTGAGACCCTCACGGGTGAGTAGCGCGCTTTATAAATGCAAATGATTGATTGATTGATTGATTGATTGATACTTTCAGGCTAAATTAATTCTATGCATTACACATGAGACTGTATAAAATGATTATGCAGAATAATACTTTTAAAACATTACATCCAACTATGCACTGTATTTGTATGCTTTACATTGTGCCCTTTAAATAAAACACTTCTTTATAACATGCAGAAATGTTACTACCAAATTGTGACCACCAAAAAAAGACCACCCATTCACTTTTATGTTTCCGAGCCAATGTACACTCTTTCAGCTGATTTCTGTCTGTTATTCTGAAAATACATAAAAATGCTCATGCGGTCACCAGTACTTGCTGTGACATAATATAGCCGCTGCCTTCGTCATTACATGCTGTCTTAACCCCTCCCAAATCCCCAAGGCCAATATGGTGCCAGTGGCAGAAAATCACTGTGTACACTGGAGAGATTGGAAAACCTTGGAACTGTAACCAGAGGTCCTTCTCCAGACTCTAATGGCAGCAGAATTGCTTTCTTACCCACCACATTGTGCAATTGCCACCTTAAAACCTTAAAAGAAGATTTGGGTTATTTTTGGCTTATTTTTTTACACAGGTAAATCTCACATAAATCTTTTCTTGACAGTGGGAGACAGGAATGCCATGCAGAGGACCAATAAATGCAATGAGCAGGGATCTTGCATGACTTTAGTAACAGGGGGCATACCCTGAGCACAATTTTCATGCAACTGAACTCCCAGTACATTGAGCAGATTTCTTGTGTGATGTTTGTATGCAAATGCATACCTCTTGTAAAGTTTAATGCAATATACCAAGAAGGAGGGAGGGAGAAATGATACAGGGTTTGCTCACCTTCCCAAACATCTAACCATATAAAAACAACAGAGGGGAACCTTTGCTGGGCTTAGCCTCTCTCTCCATAGCAGCCCAAGTGGACCACCTTATGGTATTATAAGAACATTCACCCACTAGAATTCCGAGTGGCATGTTTCATCATAGAACCTCATCCAGATACCTAGTGTATCTGGACGGCCCCAAACTTGGTAGCCAAGGGAACTCATTGGTTATTTGGTAGTAATCCTACATTTAAAATATTTTTGGATGTCCCAAGGGTTAATTTTTATTTTCAAAGTTCCCCGTGATGGAGTTAAAAACAGATGGGAATGAACTAAGAAAATAGTATCCTGTGCATCCCTGGGTCAGCATGTTTCAGCCATCAAACCAATGCCTCATTAGGCTAGCTAGCTATCTTCAGGACTTCACATGACCCCGGCTATCTTATTTATGTACATTCAATTGTGAAATTTCCATTAACCATACCAATACATGCTATTCATACCAACTCATTTGGTCTCTAAATCTGTTTTTCTCGGCAGGTATGGGAGAGACAGAGGTAATTATTCAAGCACAACATCATTACATATATCTGGAGTATCCTTATACATGTCTCCTAGTAATCCCTGTGATTATGTTACATCAAGCAGGGCCATTATATAACAGTACAAAGTGTGTCTCCATCACAGCTACTTAAAAAAAAGATTTTCATGAAGGCAACTGCTTAGATGTTATTCATGAATTATGCTTACATTTCACAAAGATAACTCATGTTACGTATGGAAAACATTTGATAGTGAGTCATTGGAAAGTAGTGGGAGAAATGTAGAAGTATTTATACCAACTTCTTGGTATCGTTTAACCCTGTGCAAAGACCTTTTTGGTCTTATGAATTAAGATTTTATGTTGGGATAATGATTCCCACATTCATACAAATCCTTCAGTATATTGTAGGGAAACTTTGAGGAATTAAACAATTTTGATTCCATCTTACCTAAATATCAGGCATACTGCACGTGGCAAATAGGCATTCATTGGTAACTAAATAAATACATTAATAACCACACCTTAAAGCCTCTTTATGTACTTGGATACATCATACCACGTCATGTGACAAAATTAATTAGTAATTATTTTTTCACCTGTGTCACCTACTGTTCTGTTATATAGAAAGGTACACTGTTCCAAAGACAAAACAATTATATATGAATACAGGGACGAAGAGTGTCAGAGATATCATTGATAGGGTGACAAGTTTCATCATTGGGCTATCTCCTCGTCAGACCGGTGCTGCAATGTCTGGCGGACCACCCCGGTAACTTGGATGGTACTGAACCCAAGGCAATTTGCCAGGTAGAGGTCTGAAACGAATACTGACAGAGGATAGAAAGATGTGCATGAGTGTAGGAGAGTATGAAAAGGTTAAAATTGTCTCTGAACCTAGAACATCACTTTAATGAATCAGGGGGAAGGTCCAGGCCAACATTAAAAATCATACAGAGTATTGGCGGGAATAATGTCCCGCTATACTCTACAAAGAAGGAAAGGTAGTGTGCCTAATCCTGTCAAATTATGGTCAACATGTTTCTCGTCTTTTATGGTCAATAAATGATCCAGTGACGCTTCGTCAGGACCCAGAGAACAACTTCTCCTATTAAAAAAATGAAGTGCTGGAATGTCACTTACAAAACTGAAGACAAATTGTCAATGTCAGTTGGTCAAATAGTCGCCCTGCATAAAAGTGAAAGACAAATAAATGTTAGTGCAGAAATGCAAGTAAGCACATAGTATGGTGCAATCACAGCAAATCCAATCCCAGTGTGCCACAAATAAAATTGGTAGAAAGGCTTACCATCCCATATTCGAGACTGAGCTTCCTAGAACCGCGCTAGCCTCAACCAAGGAGGTATTACTAGGCATGGAAACAACATAGTAACAAACAAATGCACGTCAATATGTATTAAATAGCAGGTCATGGAGGAAGCGCCACATTCATCATTATGAAATTAGTCACATTACTCATAGAGTAAGATTTTTAATGTCAAAGGATCAAACATTAATCAGTTAAAACTAAGGCCTTAATGAAAGGTCTAGCTACTGTGTGAGTCCAATATAAAATTTAAAGATGCTAGGTCCCGAGTGTAAGCTGAGGACCCTGTACATATGGGAGAACTCACTTAAAATTAAATGAGGATGGCAATACAAAGTAGTCATAAGGCTGAGAGAAGCCTGAGTATGATAAGTCAAATGTAAGCAGCTGAAAGAAATAACACGTACATTTGTACAGGGACATGAAGCATTACTGAAACATGATATTCATGAGAGGGTAGAAACTCGAAGCCCATTGTCTCTTGGCACACTTACTTTTTTCTCTCCCCAGTCCAGCGGTAAAACCTGCCCTCTGCCGCGCACCTACTGTTCTTTCAGTCCTTTTCATTTGGCAGTGGATCATACAATTTATATGTGTTTTTTGCTGGTCCATTTTTAGGCAACCATCAGTCCTATCTTAAGTGTGACATAGTGTGTGTGCACCATTCTTGGACACTTATTGCATACAACACACAACAAGAACGGACCTAGACTTTTGTCAGTTTAGTTACTTGAGAATGGGTCAGCAAGAGAGGCAATGAAAATGTCATGGCCTACTAATGGAGTTTTCCTTTTTTTTCACCTATTATTTATCGATAATTTTCAATTGTGGGCTATTGGGGCTGGTAGAAACACAGTGGGACAGAATTAAGAAAAGTGGTACTGCACCTAGTTCAACACCACTTTCCTTGTGTCGCTTAGTGACCGCCCTAAAGCCAACATGTAGGTGCAATATTTAACATACGGCACACCATGGCTGTAGTTAGGAAACTAGCGTCAAACCTTTTGACACTAGTTTGGCGCGTTGCAGGATTAGCGTAAAAAACGTTGACGCTAATCCTGCAAAACACCTAGAGCCTCATTTTAACACCTGTTTTGAGCAGGCGTTAAAAATACTGACAAAAATGACACATTTGTTGGCTCCCCATAAAGGAGGAAGACCCCCTTTGCAAACTTCATGCCTGGCGCAAGGATATAATGGTGCAAGGTATATTGTGGCGCAAGAGTTACAAAGTGGCGCAATGCATGCATTGCAGCACTTTGTAAATAGATCCGCCTTAGTGGCAAAAAAATGATGCTATGGCTGTGCTAAGGTGGCGCTAGGGTCTCTTAAATATGTGCCTGTGAGTTTGGACAGAGAGCACATTCAGACAAGTACTTATTGTGATAACTTTGTGATCAAGACTAATGTGTAGAGAGGTAACAAACCCAATCTTCATGTTGAAAGCATGACTATCTTCCTTCCGTTACAGTAGTTAATTATAGAGAATTGGTTGTCAGCAAGCAAAATAAAATGTAGATAGCTGGGCATGGTAAAGAACTAAAAGTTAAAAAACGTTGCAAATGGCCCAAACATTTAACTGTTGTGAATGAGGGAGCACAAAAAAGACATCTTAAAAAGCAAGCATATACTTAGCTCAGTAAAAGAACACGTAAATTGCTCATATACTTGTAATTTTTCATACTGAGAAACACCAAGACTATTTTTTAAAATCAGATATATTATTTTACACCCTGTTTGCTGGGCACCAGTGTTTCACTTTAATTTAACAAACCTGTGTGCTCTGTGAGTTGAAGTCTTAATTTCTTCATTTAGCCAAAGCATTCAATGGCAGTAATTTTTAATGGAAAGGGTTAATATTTTAAGTGCTAGACCTCATTCACAAAGGTATCTTCACATACAAGCTTAGCCTGCACAAAACGTTTCATGTATGTCAACCAACTTTTGAAGTTCAGAAAAGTTGCAGTTGCACTTGGCAGGACAAACATATGTTCTCAGACAGATGCTCTCATGTGACTGAATCTACTTCTGTGGAGGAGAATGGACATTCCTTGGCAAGAATGATCTAGAATTGTTTACTACCCACATGAACATGTGCTTGTGGTTATTCACAATCACTTCTATCTGCTCTTCCTACCCTGAATTTTCTCCTCTCAAGAACCAGAGTAAATCACTTTTCAATTGAGAAAAATTGTTTTCCTGTGGAAACAAAAAAAGAAAAACGTTAGAACATGATTTTGCTCTTTTTTTCCTACAAACACGCATATATGTACATTTTTCCACAAGATCTGTCTCACTTCTTTTTCCTCTGTCTCTGAATATCCATAGCTTCCCCTTCTTAACAGCAGAACTATGTATGGTCATATCTCAAAATATTCAGTCCTGCAGTTCTTGTAAAAGTACCTGAGGCCCAGCTGCGTTTATGGGCTCAGTCATTTGATGCAACCACCATTGTCATTCCACTGTTGAATGAAAGAAATCATACTGAACAAAGAATGGCATAGGACCTCCAGAAACAGGACTTGTGTGTCTCAAAAATCTTTTGGTGTAATAAAAAATTTCAAGTGTTAATCAAGATCGGTCTAGTGGCTTAATGTGGGTTATATTGTGTGTTTATTCAAATGGAAAGTCAATTAGCACATTGGATTTTGCAACAAGCTAGTAATGTACTATTGAGGATAAATATCTTCTTCCATCTTGGGTATGCCCAACACACATAGGCCCTCATTATGAACTTGGCAGTAATCACTGCCGACCACCGTTCTGACAGTAAACAAAAGACCGCCAGTGGCGGTGAACTGCATACTGCCGTATAATGATGCCAAAAAGACAAACCTCCAAAAATCTTGCAACCTCCACCCACCGCCAAGGCCAACGACAGCGGAAAGGCAGTACACCTCACCCTGCCACTGCCATGCAGACAAATCCCCCACCCACCAAATAATGATGCACGAATCAGCTGGGCAGACAGTGAGTTTCAACAGCCACTGGCGGTATGGACCGCCACGGCCAGCAATACGACCTGCCAACAACAAATGCACACATTGGCAAGTTCGAAAACCACACACCTGACACACATCCACAACACTTAAAAACACCCACATACACACCCCGCAATCCTTTGTAACGTCAATAGTACAACAGATATTGACAACACAAAACTCATACACTGAACTCACCGTCACACAAGTCACACACTCAAATATACCACCAAAACACATACATAGCACAACCACCATCACAAGACACACACCCAACCACACAACAGCACCCTCACCAATATACCTACAATACACTTCACCGACAGGGAGTTAAGGACCATGTTGGACTAAATACTCGGGGTCAAGCCACACCTATTTGGGGCACAGGTGCAGCAGACACTCGTGGCCATGGAGATGGAACTATGGCAGACGATATTCAACAAGGCCAACGCAGTGGTAAACCATCCATGCACAAGGGATGACATCATGACGTCAGGAAGAGATGGAACGACCTGCGCTGGAAGGTTCGTTCCATGGCATCCAGGCACAACATCGCCACACAGAAGACTGGTGGTGGTCCCCCACGTCCTCCCCCTGAATACACCGACTTTGAGGAGAAGGTCCTGGGTGTCTTGCACCCAGAGGGCCTCACTGGACTCACTGGAGGATTGGTCTCGGGTAAGTCAAGTACAATACCTTAACAGTCACCAGACCTATAATGCATGTATCACCCCATCTCTCTCATTACTACCAGGACCCCATCCCCTACCCAGTCCACAACACCCACACACTCACATTAAAGTCACCTGCATGCCTACAAGCCCCCGTACAAATCAAATCCAGCCCACTGGTGCAGTGTCACTAACCCATGCATGTAATCCCACTAACACTACAACACCCACAATGCACCACCACCCCCTCAATAAATGCATCTAAATGTACAAAAAGGACCTTGCATGCCACTACATGGGAATCCAACCACCAATTACTGCTGACCAGTGCGGCAATTGACAAGAAAGTGCAGGACACCCACATCTCTATTCTCACACACACAGGCACCACCACCCATGCCACCCGGACGGAGACGTCAAGGAGTGCCAGTCCTCCACCTGAAGATGGGTGCCCCACTCCGGAGAGTGCAGAGGGATGTTTGGACACAGAGGAAATCCCTGGCCCATCCAACACCCCTGGACAGTCACCCTCCAGAAACCCAACCCAGGACACCACTGACACCCCTACCACTCAGCCACCACCATCAGCTCTGGCCAAACGACCCCACACCAGTGTCACCAGGCCACTGACTGACTGTCAACATGTACAGAGGCCAGAGTCTCCACCCACAGCCAGGCAGGATGATGAAGGGCCAACTGCAAGTGGGGCTGCCAGACCTGTGCTGGGGACATAGGCAAAGGGGGCTAGGGCCCGATGGAGGGCACCAGTGGCCCGGGGGGTGGCCCAAGGATGGATGCTGCAGCCCAGGAGGTGATTCCTGAGGACCTGGGAGCACACCACTATTCCCACGACAGGATGGGCCAGATGCTGGCAACTTTGGAGCAGAATCCGAGGCTGCAGGTAGCACACCACCAGGAGGTCATAGAGCAATGGAGACAACTCAATGCCACCATGGCCTCCATTGCAGGGGTGCTGCAGCGCACGACAAACATCCAGCCTGAGTCCTTCACCCACCTGCAGGCCCCTTACACTAGCCAGGATACTGCCCTGCCATCTACATCTGCATCATCTACTGGACTGGTGGCACTGCCAAAGGACTCAGAGGACACCAGCACCCCTACCTCTGCAGCCAAGCTTCACCTTCGCAAATGTGCCCTCAGACTCAGACATCCCATTGAAACACCATCTGTGGGAGGCTGGTCTGGTTTGTAGTGGGTACCTTGGGTACTTACACCTTACACCAGGCCCAGTTATCCCTTGTTAGTGAATGTAGTAGTGTTCTAGCAGCTTAGGCTGATAGAGGTAGCTATAGCAGAGCAGCTTAGGCTGAACTAGAAGATATGCAACGCTCATGCAATACCACTTATAGTTACACAGTACTTATGCACAAGTAAAGACAATACTCAGTGTTACCAAAAATAAAGGTATTTATTTGGGTGACACATTACCAAAAATATCTTAGAGACAATTCTCCTTCTGGAGGTAAGTATTATACACAATATATGCACTAGTAACGAAACTTAAACAAGTAAATAGTCATAGAACAATGCAAACAGTAGGAAATCCTATAGAATGCAATTGGAGAAAATAGGGCTGGGGGCAGCACAAACCATATACGAACTAAAAAAATTGAATGAGAATCACGAATTCCCCCCTAGACAAGTGTAGTGTGTGCAGAATTGCAGGGAGAGTAAGAATACAGTAAAGGTAAGTAAATTACCCCACCCCAGAGCCCAGAAAAGCAGGAGTAAAGTACTGCAAGTTTCCTAAGGACACACTACACCTCTTGTTTGGGATTTTGCATCAGCCAACCAAGTCTGAAAAGAACAACTGCTGGATTATTGGACCTGAAGACCTGCAAAGGAAGGGGACCAAGACCAGAAGTAGAAAAAAGTTCCAGGAAGGACAGGAGCCCCTGCCAACCCAGAAGAGGGTGCAAAAGAAGAGTCCCTGGTTAGTAGAAGACTGCAGAAATGCACCCTAGGAAGATGCCAGTGGGTTCCTGCATGATGCAAGATATGTCCCACAGCGTGAAGATCATTGCAGATGAGATTTCGTGTTGGAAGACACTAACAAGCCTTGGCTACGACAAAAGTGCATTTTTCATCAAAATGGCACTGGATGGACCCAGAAGGGATCTGCGGGCCTCAACTTTGTGTGAGGAGGAAGAGGGGGCTCTCAGCACTTTAGAGAGCCCTCAGGATGCCAGCCGGCACCCCCAGAAGCTGCAGGATCCGGGTTCAAAGGAGGTGCAAAATGCAGTTGATGCAGCACAACAAAAGATGACCCACACCGCAGGAGAACAACTCAGTGAATTGAGCATTGCAGGGTGAGTGCTGGGGACCTGGGCCAGGCTGTGCCTGAAGGAATTTTGCAAAGAGTGCACAGAGGCCTGAGGAGGTAAAGAAGACACAATACACAGGGGTATCGTTGTTCTGGGGAAGGCAAGGTCTTACCTCCTCCAAATTGCGTCAGCAGGACCTCAGGACAGTCTATGTCGATGATGTACACCCGCTGTGTCCCTGGGAGCAAGCTCGTCGCCGTTAGAGGAGTCCCAGGGTACCAGTCGTCGCCTTGGAAGGTGCCTGCTTGGAGCAGGGGAGTGACTCTGTCACTACACGGGAGATTTCTTCAGTCCTTCTGGTGCAAGATGAAGACAGGGAGTCCCCGGAGCATGCACACCATGGAAACTGTTGAGGTTGCTGACTTGGACCTGAGGTTGCTGATGAAAAGTGTCTCTTGTAGACACTTTGTTGCAGTTACAGCGTTTCTTGGAGCAGGCTGCAGTTGAGCGAGGTTAGAAGAGTCTGAAGTTTTTGCAGAGGATTCCTGAAAGTAACTTGCAAGCAGAATCTGAAGAGAACCCAAAGGAGAGACCCTAAATAGCCCTGAGAGGGGGATTGGCTACCTTATCAGGAATGGACCTATCAGGAGGGGTCTCTGACGTCACCTGCTGGCATTGGCCACTCAGAGCCCTCCAGAGTGCCTCCACACCTTGCAAAGAAAAACGGCTGAATTCTGGGACACACTGGAGGAGCTCTGGGCACCACCCCTGGGGTGGTGATGGACAGGGGAGTGGTCACTCCCCTTTCCTTTGTCCAGTTTCCTGCCAGAGCAGGGGAGAAGGGGTCCCTGAACCGGTGTAGACTGGTTTATGCAAGGAAGGCACTATGGGGGTGATTCTAATCTTGGCGGGCGGCAGGAGCCGCCCGGCAAGCGGGAACCACCAGAAGACCGTACCGCGGTCAAAAGACTGCGACGGTCATTCTGAGTTTCCCGCTGGGCTGGCGGGCGACCGCCAGAAGGCCGCCCGCCCGCCCAGCGGGAAACCCCCTTCCACGAGGATGCCAGCTCCGAATGGAGCCGGCGGAGTGGAAAGGGTGCGACGGATGCAGTTACACCCGTCGCGATTTTCAGTGTCTGCTATGCAGACAATGAAAATCTTTGTGGGGCCCTGTTAGGGGGCCCCTGCAGTGCCCATGCCATTGGCATGGGCACTGCAGGGGCCCCCAGGGGCCCCACGACACCCGTTCACGCCAGCCAGGTTCTGGCGGTCAAAACCGCCAGAACCAGGCTGGCGGGGAGGGGGTCGGAATCCCCATGGCGGCGCTGCCTGCAGTGCCGCCATGGAGGATTCTTCAGGCCAGGGGAAAACCGGCGGGAAACCGCCGGTTTCCCTTTTCTGACCGCGGCTTTACCGCCGCGGTCAGAATTGGCCTGGATGCACCGCCAGCCTGTTGGTGGTGCATCCGCGGTCCCCGGCCTTCGGAATGACCCCCTATGTGTGCCCTTCAAAGCATTTCCAGAGGCTGGGGGAGGCTACCCCTTCCGAGCCTGTAACACCTATTTCCATAGGGAGAGGATGTAACACCCTGCTCTAAGAGGAAATGATTTGTTCTGCCTTCCTGGGACTGGGCTGCAAGCGTCAGAGAGCTGGTTTGGCAGTACTGGGGGACCATAGTGGAGCCTCCAGGATGCATGGAATTGGCTCCCCAATACCAGATTTGGAATGGGGGACAATTCCATGATCTTAGACATGTAACAGGGCCATATTCTGAGTTACCATTGTGAAACTACATATAGGTATTGACCTTAATGTAGTACACGTGTGTAATGGCGTCACCGCACTCACAAAATCCGGGAGATGGCCCTGAACTATGTGGGGGCACCTTTGCTAGTGCAAGGGTGCCCTCACACTTAGTAACTTTGCACCTAAACTTCAGCAAGTGAAGATTAGACATATAGGTGACTTATAAGTTACTTAAGTGCAGTGAAAATGGCTGTGAAATAACGTGTGAGTTATTTCACAAAGGCTGCAATGGCAGGCCTGTGCAAGGGGTTGTCTGAGCTCCCTGTGGGTGGCAAAATAAATGCTGCAGCCCATATGGATCTCCTGGAACCCCAATGCCATGGGTACCTAGGTACCATATACTAAGGACTTATAAGGGGGGTCCAGAGTGCCAATTGAAATGGTAAATGTAGTCACTGGCCTACACTGACAAATTTAAAAGCAGAGAGAGCATAAGCACTGAGGTTCTGATTAGCAGAGCCTCAGTGACACAGTTAGGCACTACACAAGCATACACATTAGGCCACAAACTATGAGCACTGGGGTCATGGCTAGCAGGATCCCAGTGAGACAGGCAAAACACACTGACATATAGGTTTTTATCTTTGAGCACTGGGGTCCTGGCTAGCAGGATCTCGGTGACACAGTAAAAACACACTGGGCCACACTCAAAAACAGGCCAAAAGTGGGTGTAACCATGCTAGAAAGAGGCTACTTTCCTACACCATCCAAGACCAAGCCCAGCACCAGGAAGTGACTCTGCCCTGAACTGTCTCCGTTGTGTGCCACTGAGCTACCTAGTTGACATGCCACTGCCATCTACCATCTTCCAATGGCCCCATGGATGATACCCGTGTGCAACCAACAGCTGAGCATTTGTACCTGAGTATGTTGTTCACCATGTGCCCACTCCCTTCCATTGCCCCAGCACTCATGGATGTTTTGACTTGGAAACAAACACCTGTGAACTCAAAATATTTGTCCTTAATCAATAAGAGCTATCAATTGTGAATGTTAATGCATTAGACAGGCACTATCACAATGCCACTTTTATTGCAGGAGGGGATCCAACAGACTGTAGTGTCTGAAGTATGTCACACTGTACATTCCATTGCGTGCACTGGCATCTGCCACTTCAGTCATGATTTTGCATTATCACTGGTAAAGGACTTATTACATGAGTCAGCCTGCAGCAATGGAATGAAGTCATCAGCATCATAGAACAGTACCTGAGAGACACTGTACAGCCGGATTAGCTGGGTCCTGGAGCTGGGATCTTCCCCCTCTTCGTCACCATCACTCTCATCCCTCCTCTGAGGTCGCAGGCCTGGTTGGACAGCATCCTCCTCTTTCAGAAGTGGGATAGCTTTCCTCACAGCCAAGTTGTGCAGCATGCAGCAGGCCACCACTATCTTACACACCTTGTCAGGGACATAGCACAGGGATCCTCCAAAGAGATGAAACAAATAAATCTTGCTTTCAGGAGTCCTATGGTGCGCTCAATCACCCTCTTAGTACGACCATGTGCCTCATTATGATTCCTCTCTGCATCTGTCCTGGGATTCCTCACAGGTGTCAGGAGCCATTGCATGTTGGGGTAGCCAGATTCCCCTGCAAAAGTGTGCGAAAGAGTGTTGAAACACACGCATTTTACTTGCATACAGCCTGGCTGTCATCTATGAAACTGATCCAGTGTCATACACACTCACCTATGAGCTAGGCTCTGCGCCCCTGTAGTCATCCCATCATGTGTGGCACACTGCTGTTTCTCAGGTAAAATGAATCATGGACTGATCCTGGGAACCTTGCATTGACATGTGAAATGTACTGATCAGCAGTACACACCAATTGGACATTCATGGAGTGATAGTTTTTAGGATACTAATACACCTGTTCATTCACTCTTGAGGGTATGAGGGAAATGTGGGTACCATCAATGGCACCTGTCATATGGGGGATATTTGCAAAGGCATAGAATCCTGATTTGATGGCGGTGAGATCAGCTCTATGGGGAAACTGGACATAACTTTGCAAGTGTTGCAGCCATGCCCACTGTCACTTTAAATGAGCCTGTGGCCAAACAATGGAGCACAGATAGTACTTGCACAGTTGTATGTATGGTATGGTGATTCCTATTGCCCGTTTTCAGAACAGGATGCATTACTGCACAGAGGCCAAGGATTGTAGCTCGATTAAGTCGGCAAGTTGTGATGATGTGATGTTCCTCCATGGTGGCCAGGTCTACTAGGGGTCTGTAAACAGAGTGGGCTCTCTCTTGTCACATGGGGCTGTACCTAAGGGTGATGAAGGAACACATTTTGAGTCTGGACATACACTTGTATCACATGGTGACACAATTCTTTTTCACAATGCAACACATATGTAACGCACACAAACACAAATAATGAGGTAGTCCATCAGGCTAATGTGTGGTGAGGTGCCTGACTCATAATGGCATCACAGTGGAGTCACACTTCTAACCATGATTCCATGTGGGGGACCAGTACTCATGTCAGTGCTCGACGAAGGGGAGAGGGGATGGGGCCATGGATGAGGCCCCCGGCCAGGCTATGGAGACGTGGTGGATGCAGAATGGCAGCCTCCTGCCATCCAGATATTGTAGTGTGGAAGTGACTTCATTCCGCTGGCGTTAGTCGTCATGGTGGTAGGCGCTGTTCACCACCGTGCACCTGAACGTTGGACTACATGGTTGTCAATGGGGAACCTGGGCCAATCATGATCGCCACCTGCGGTGATGGTGCACAACACCTCGGTATCTACCACCATTTTGACAGGCCCTTGACACTTGACTCCTGCAGTACGAGAAGGGAAGAACTCCACTGCGTGTGCTGCTGTGTCGTGAATCTGGTCCCTGAGATGTCTGCATGGGCCATGTCACTTTGAACGGGTATGGCATTTGTGTATGGGGCACCCACACTGATGTCTGTTTCTTTATTCTGTGTGTCCCATGCAGATCAGCTCTCATCAGAAGAGGACACTATGGCAAGCCATCGCCAAGGAAGTGCAGACCCTGGGGGTCTACAACCGGCGGAGCACCCACTGCAGGAAGCAGTGGGAGGACCTAAGGCGCTGGGCCAGGAAGACCGGAGAGGTCCAGCTGGGGAAGGCTTCCCAACGAGGGATGGGTGCCTGTCGGACCCTGACCCCCCGTAATGGCCCACATTCTGGCGGTGGCCTATCCAGATTTGGATGGGCGCTTAAAGGAAGCACAGCAGCCACTAGGGGGTAGGTGCCAACACTGTTGTGATGCCACTATGATGAGTATAGTTAAATGCTAAGGGGTGCATGCATAGCAGTGCCGAGCACATAGACAGGTGTGTCCCTGCAGTCCTGCCCCCTCCACGTCCGTGGGATAGTGTCATAGCTAGTTTTGGTGGGGTCTGTAGGCCTGTGAGGGGACCTCTGTATGGACCATTGTATTCAATGTCGCCTCACGATCTTGTAGATGTGTTGGCTTGGCATTGTCTCTCATTGGTTCACTTCACAAATTGTATCAGAGTTGTGGGTCAGGATGGGAATGTAGTGTATTGTGGGGTCATGCCTACCAGTCAGGGGCACATTCATAACATTTGCTGTATCAGCTGAGGGTTTGTGCCTGAGCTGGGTGGGAGTGTATGTGTCCAAACATGTACATATTTCCTGGAATTGACATACTTCTTTCTTGTTTTGTTTCCCCATCCCTGTGCTCTTGTGTCCCTGTGTATATTAGCATTATCTGGCAACGGAGCTGTGATACCGGCGAGTGGGGATGCTGCAGCCCACGGATCCCAGGAGGCGGAGTCGATCGACACCAAGGGGACCAGTGGGTTGAGGACGAGGGGAATACTACGGGGGTGGTAACTATCACTAGAGGTAGTAGCTCCGATACCTCCTCCAATGGCAAATCGCTGGTGGTGGCGGACTCTACTGGGCCCACCCATTCTTTGTCATCTCCCGCCACCCCCCATACTATCACCGCCCTCCCAGTTGCTCCCCATCAAGTTGCCCATGCCCGCTCACCCAGGAGGGTGGGCGTCCCCTTCACCCCAGGAACCTCATCCCCTGCCCCAGTCAGCCCTGCTGCCCTTACAGAGGAGGCTATTGACATCCTGAAAACCATCTCTGTAGGGCAGACAACCATTGTGGGTGCCATCCAGGTGCTAGCATCCCAGATGTAGCAATGCAGTGCATTCCTCGAAGGCATTCACGTTGCCATGTCTGGCATGCAGAGATCTTTTCAGGCTCTGGCCTCCTCTTTGACGGCAGCCAGTGTCCCTGATCTTTCCGTCCCCCCTCCCACCAACTCTACTCCTTCCAGCACCCCACTCCCTTCACCCATCCCAAGCACACATACAGACAGCCATGCACACAGATCAACACACAAGAAGCACACTGAGAAACACAAGCACCACACTTCCCACCACAGCAGGCACACACCCAACATACCAAAGCACACACAACAACATCCACCTCCCCCACTGTGTCAGCGTCCCCCTCCTCCCTGTCTGTAAACCCACCATGCACACCCACATGCAATGCACCCTCAGTCACTGCTGCTGCCCCCATTCTTGCAGTCACCACAACAGCTGACATCCAGTCATGTACCCCAGACACCACACCTGCACTCACCACGACTACATTCACATACACTTGCAGCACACTCACCAGACCTGCAGACACTCACACAACATCCATGTGCACTGGCAGCCTGTCTTCACCCTCTGTGTCCACCCCCTCCTCCCAAAACACTAAAACGCTCACACTCATCCACACCACACACATTCACCATACAAAAGCAGATTAAACATGCACCTGCATCCACGTCCAGCGCACCTACACCTCGTACCACCACTCCCTCAGCCTCCACTCCCAGACCTGGCTCCAAATCCCCTCCAACTGCACCTAAGAAGCTTTTTCTCTCTCGTGTTGACCTGTTTGAACCCACTGGCCCACCCCTTCTTGTTCCTAAATGTTCCCATGCCCTAGCCCAGTCCACTGCTTCCTCGTCAAAGTCTGCCCCAGTCCGCCCTTCCCATTCCTGTGCCCCTTCCCCAGGGAGGAAGAAGCCCTGTGTTGCCCCAGGTCCCTCTGCCAACCCCCCGGTCCAGGCCCACTCCCCCTCCTTCCAAGGGCAAGCCCAAACCCTCTCCACCTCCTAAACCTAAGCCTAAGACCCCCCCTTCAAGACCTGACTCACCACCCCACCACCTTCTGCCCCTGTTCCCTGAGGTGCCTGGCTGCCCCATTGATGCCCCTTCTCAGTGGAGTTTCCTTTACCATCGTAGAAGTCAAGTGTAGCCTATATTTGCCCTTATGGGACTTGTTTATGGACTGGCCTATGGCCTTGTTTGAACATTCTTATTTATTTGTTACAAATACATTTTAGTGCCCAGCAGATATGTTGGTGCAATATTGAGCCATTGTGCTGCGTTTCACTGTTGGGGTGTGGTGTTCACAGGTGTGTGCATTGGTGCAGGTATTTGTTGGCTTGTGCCTGGTAAGTACATTTTGTAATGGTATGTATGGCTTGGGATGGTGGGAGGGGTTTGAAGTGCGTTGTGGTATGGGTGGGGTAGGTGGATGTGTAACTGTGCCCTTTTCTCCCATGTATACTAGGCTGCGGTACTTACCATTGTCATCTTTGTCGTCGGTGACAGTCCTGGAGAAATATGGCAAGGAGAAGCACTGGGATTATTTCTAACTCTCGCTTCATGTCGGCGTGTTCTGTGTGCCTCCGGTGAGTGTTTGCCTTTAGATGGGTTGTTTCTGCTTTGCCTGACGGTGGTTCCCGCCCCAGAACTGATGGCGGTGTGGTGTTTCATAATTTGGTGGGTGGGTAGGGCCTTTCCGCCGGCCTGAGGGCAGCCTCTCCCATCGTCAGCGGCACTACCAAAATGGTGGTGGGCGGATTGCTCGCTGCTTGTTTCTCATGTGCTTCATTATTTGGCAGACTGGACCACCAGCCAGTTGGCTGTAGTTACCGCCGGCGGTGCGGTGTTTCCCACCATGTTCATAATGACCACCATAGATTGTAACAACATTGTAAATTCTTTAGGTGCTCTGTTTTTGATTGAAAATCTGTATCTGATGCACACAGACATGTACCTTGCTGCAATACGTGCTGTTTACTCTTCTGTTTCAGCGGTGTGGTTTTCAAGCTCTGCCATTGACTCTATCAGCTCAAGAATATTGCTGGTAACTTCCATTATAGACTGTTGTGTCTTCTGGTTACTGGCCTTGACCTTCATGCAGTGTGAATCAGTGTGCTTGAGTTTCATCTCTGTATATTCGAATTAACTGAAAAATGTCTCCCAGTGAGTTTTCCTCGTTCAGCGCTTTATCATTTGTTTTTCCAAGGATCCCAGCATTTACTCAAGGAGGGTGCCCAAGACCAAATCGTGTTCATTTTGAACACCCACTATTGGAGTGCTGAAAGCATTGAGTGCTGAGGACAGTGGTTTTGTTCGGTTCCTTTGCCTCTGCCCTCTGTTGTTTTGCCTTCGATAGGAAAATTCCTAGGTTTTATCTACACTTCATTTCGCCTTTCCCAATAGTCTAGAGATGTTTGTCTTGTAGGTCCCTTGACTGCCTCCCTTGTTTGAAGCCTTGATTGCCTATTTTTTAATAGTTATAGTTTTGGGTCTGGTGCTAGTCTGAGGTTTTTATTGCACCCGTATGACTGTGTGGAGAAGAGGGGCAAGGCTTACTTTAAAATGTACTAATGGACTGCCTTGGAACAGCATATTTGCTATCTCTTAACAGAAAAGAGTGATACATGATAGGCAAACATAAACCACTTTGCTTATAGGCACAGAAGCAAAGGGTTGCTTTTCTAGACATACTGTTCCAATTATTTCAAACGGGTAAGATTTAAGATAATTTAAGATGCATGGCAAAGGTGAAAATGGCATGCTGAGAGAACAATTGTTACCAACAGTTGATATTTCCAAAGACAGCAATTATTGAATTGGTATGGAGTCTGAATATTCCATAGGCTAGTAGAAGTGATATCTAAAAAGAAAGGCCAAGATCTGAATAGTATTGACACCAATGCAACCTACAGCTGATCTTCCTTCTTCTGTTACCATCTTTTTCCTTAACCCCTTCGCTGCCAGGCCTTTTCCCCCTCCTGTGCAGAGCCTTTTTTTGGCTATTTGGAGCAGTTCGCGCTTAGGCCCTCATAACTTTTTGTTCACGTAAGCTACCCACGCCAAATTTGCGTCCTTTTTTTCCAACATCCTAGGGATTCTAGAGGTACCCAGACTTTGTGGGTTCCCCAGAAGGAGGCCAAGAAATTAGCCAAAAAACAGTGAAAATTTCGTTTTTTAAAAATATATTGGAAAAATGGGCTGCAGAAGAAGGCTTGTGTTTTTTTCCCTGAAAAGGGCATCAACAAAGGGTTTGCGGTGATAAAATCACCAGCTTCCCAGCTTTCAGGAACAGGCAGACTTGAATCAGAAAACCCAATTTTTCAACACAATTTTGGCATTTTACTGGGACATACCCCAATTTTACGATTTTTTGTGCTTTCAGCCTCCTTCCAGTCAGTGACAGAAATGGGCATGAAACCAACGCTGGATCCCAGAAACCGCAACATTTCTGAAAGGTAGACAAAATTCTGAATTCAGCAAGGGGTAATTTGTGCAGATCCTACAAGGGTTTCCTACAGAAAATAACAACTGAAAAAGAAAAATATTGAAATTGAGGTGAAAAAAACATCAATTTTTCTCTAAGTTTTACTCTGTAACTTTTTCCTGCAATGTCAGACTTTCGAAAGCAATATACCGTTACGTCTGGTGGACTCTTCTGGTTGCGGGGATATATAGGGCTTGTAGGTTCATCAAGAACTCTAGGTACCCAGAGCCAATAAATGACCTGCACCCTGCAGTGGGTTTTCATTCTATGCCGGGTGTACAGCAATTCATTTGCTGAAATATAAAGAGTAAAAAATAGCTATCAAGAAAACCTTTGTATTTCCAAAATGGGCACAAGATAAGGTGTTGAGAAGCAGTGGTTATTTGCACATCTCTGAATTCCGGGGTGCCCATACTAGCATGTGAATTACAGGGCATTTCTCAAATGGACGTCTTTTTTACACACTGTCTTACATTTGGAAGGGAAAAATGTAGAGAAAGACAAGGGGCAATAACACTTGTTTTGCTATTCTATGTTCCCCCAAGTCTCCCGATAAAAATGATACCTCACTTGTGTGGGTAGGCCTAGCGCCCGCGACAGGATATGCCCCAAAACACAACGTGGACACATCACAGAAAACAGACCTGTTTTTAGCAAAGTGCCTACCTGTAGATTTTGGCCTCTAGCTCAGCCGCCACCTAGGGAAACCTACCAAACCTGTGCATTTCTGAAAACTAGAGACCTAGGGGAATCCAAGATGGGGTGACTTGTGTGGCTGGGACCAGGTTCTGCTACCCAGAATCCTTTGCAAACCTCAAAATGTGGCTAAAAAAACACATGTTCCTCACATTTCTGTGGCATAAAGTTCTGGATTCTGAGAGGAGCCACAAATTTCCTTCCACCCAGCGTTCCCCCATGTCTCCCAATAAAAATGATACCTCACTTGTATGGGTAGGCCTAGCGCCCGCGACAGGAAACGCCCCAAAGCGCAATGTGGACACATCCAAATTTTTGAAGGAAAACAGAGGTGTTTTTTGCAAAGTGCCTACCTGTAGATTTTGGCCTGTAGCTCAGCCGCCACCTAGGGAAACCTACCAAACCTGTGCATTTCTGAAAACTAGAGACCTAGGGGAATCCAAGATGGGGTGACTTGTGTGGCTCGGACCAGGTTCTGTTACCCAGAATCCTTTGCAAACCACAAAATTTGGCTAAAAAACACATGTTCCTCACATTTCTGTGGCAGAAAGTTGTGGAATCTGAGAGGAGCCACAAATTTCCTTCCACCCAGCGTTCCCCCACGTCTCCCGATAAAAATGATACCTCACTTGTGTGGGTACGCCTAGCGTCCGCGACAGGAAACGCCCCAAAGCGCAACGTGGACACAGCCAAATTTTTGAAGGAAAACAGAGGTGTTTTTTGTAAAGTGCCTACCTGTAGATTTTGGCCTGTAGCTCAGCCGCCACCTATCGAAACCTACCAAACCTGTGTATTTCTGAAAACTAGAGACCTAGGGGAATCCAAGATGGGGTGACTTGTGTGGCTCGGACCAGGTTCTGTTACCCAGAATCCTTCGCAAACCTCAAAATTTGGCTAAAAAAACACATGTTCCTCACATTTCTGTGGCAGAAAGTTCTGGAATCTGAGAGGAGCCACAAATTTCCTTCCACCCAGCGTTCCCCCACGTCTCCCGATAAAAATGATACCTCACTTGTGTGGGTAGGCCTAGCTCCTGTGACAGGAAACGCCCCAAAGCGCAACATGGACACAGCCAAATTTTTGAAGGAAAACAGAGGTGTTTTTTGCAAAGTGCCTACCTGTAGATTTTGGCCTGTAGCTCAGCCACCACCTAGGGAAACCTACCAAACCTGTGCATTTCTGAAAACTAGAGACGTAGGGGAATCCAAGATGGGGTGACTTGTGTGGCTCGGACCAGGTTCTGTTACCCAGAATCCTTTGCAAACCTCAAAATTTGGCTAAAAAAACACATGTTCCTCACATTTCAGTGGCAGAAAGTTCTGGAATCTGAGAGGAGCCACAAATTTCCTTCCACCCAGCGTTCCCCCACGTCTCCCGATAAAAATGATACCTCACTTGTGTGGGTAGGCCTAGCGCCCGCGACAGGAAACGCCCAAAAGCGCAACGTGGACACATCCACATTTTTGAAGGAAAACAGAGGTGTTTTTTGCAAAGTGCCTACCTGTAGATTTTGGCCTGTAGCTCAGCCGCCACCCATGGAAATGTACCAAACCTGTGCATTTCTGAAAACTAGAGACCTTGGGGAATCCAAGATGGGGTGACTTGTGTGGCTCGGACCAGGTTCTGTTACCCAGAATCCTTCACAAACCTCAAAATTTGGCTAAAAAAACACATGTTCCTCACATTTCTGTGGCAGAAAGTTCTGGAATCTGAGAGGAGCCACAAATTTCCTTCCACCCAGCGTTCCCCCACGTCTCCCGATAAAAATGATACCTCACTTGTGTGGGTCGGCCTAGCGCCCGCGACAGGAAACGCCCCAAAGCGCAACGTGGACACAGCCAAATTTTTGAAGGAAAACAGAGGTGTTTTTTGCAAAGTGCCTACCTGTAGATTTTGGCCTGTAGCTCAGCCGCCACCTAGGGAAACCTACCAAACCTGTGCATTTCTGAAAACTAGAGACCTAGGCGAATCCAAGATGGGGTGACTTGTGTGGCTCGGACCAGGTTCTGTTACCCAGAATCCTTTGCAAACCTCAAAATTTGGCTAAAAAAACACATGTTCCTCACATTTCAGTGGCAGAAAGTTCTGGAATCTGAGAGGAGCCACAAATTTCCTTCTACCCAGCGTTCCCCCACGTCTCCCGATAGAAATGATACCTCACTTGTGTGGGTAGGCCTAGCGCCCGCGACAGGAAACGCCCCAAAGCGCAACGTGGACACAGCCAAATTTTTGAAGGAAAACAGAGGTGTTTTTTGCAAAGTGCCTACCTGTAGATTTTGGCCTGTAGCTCAGCCGCCACCCATGGAAATCTACCAAACCTGTGCATTTCTGAAAACTAGAGACCTTGGGGAATCCAAGATGGGGTGACTTGTGTGGCTCGGACCAGGTTCTGTTACCCAGAATCCTTCACAAACCTCAAAATTTGGCTAAAAAAACACATGTTCCTCACATTTCTCTGGCAGAAAGTTCTGGAATCTGAGAGGAGCCACAAATTTCCTTCCACCCAGCGTTCCCCCACGTCTCCCGATAAAAATGATACCTCACTTGTGTGGGTCGGCCTAGCGCCCGCGACAGGAAACGCCCCAAAGCGCAACGTGGACACAGCCAAATTTTTGAAGGAAAACAGAGGTGTTTTTTGCAAAGTGCCTACCTGTAGATTTTGGCCTGTAGCTCAGCCGCCACCTAGGGAAACCTACCAAACCTGTGCATTTCTAAAAACTAGAGACCTAGGGGAATCCAAGATGGGGTGACTTGTGTGGCTCGGACCAGGTTCTGTTACCCAGAATCCTTTGCAAACCTCAAAATTTGGCTAAAAAAACACATGTTTCTCACATTTCAGTGGCAGAAAGTTCTGGAATCTGAGAGGAGCCACAAATTTCCTTCCACCCAGCGTTCCCCCACGTCTCCCGATAGAAATGATACCTCACTTGTGTGGGTAGGCCTAGCGCCCGCGACAGGAAACGCCCCAAAGCGCAACGTGGACACAGCCAAATTTTTGAAGGAAAACAGAGGTGTTTTTTGCAAAGTGCCTACCTGTAGATTTTGGCCTGTAGCTCAGCCGCCACCTAGGGAAACCTACCAAACCTGTACATTTCTGAAAACTAGAGACCTAGGGGAATCCAAGATGGGGTGACTTGTGTGGCTCGGACCAGGTTCTGTTACCCAGAATCCTTTGCAAACCTCATAATTTGGCTAAAAAAACACATGTTCCTCACATTTCTGTGGCAGAAAGTTCTGGAATCTGAGAGGAGCCACAAATTTCCTTCCACCCAGCGTTCCCCCACGTCTCCCGATAAAAATGATTCCTCACTTGTGTGTGTAGGCCTAGCGCCCGCGACAGGAAACGCCCCAAAGCGCAACGTGGACACAGCCAAATTTTTGAAGGAAAACAGAGGTGTTTTTTGCAAAGTGCCTACCTGTAGATTTTGGCCTGTAGCTCAGCCGCCACCTAGGGAAACCTACCAAACCTGTGCATTTCTGAAAACTAGAGACCTAGGGGAATCCAAGATGGGGTGACTTGTGTGGCTCGGACCAGGTTCTGTTACCCAGAATCCTTTGCAAACCTCATAATTTGGCTAAAAAAACACATGTTCCTCACATTTCTGTGGCAGAAAGTTCTGGAATCTGAGAGGAGCCACAAATTTCCTTCCACCCAGCGTTCCCCCACGTCTCCCGATAGAAATGATACCTCACTTGTGTGGGTAGGCCTAGCGCCGGCGACAGGAAACGCCCCAAAGCGCAACGTGGACACAGCCAAATTTTTGAAGGAAAACAGAGGTGTTTTTTGCAAAGTGCCTACCTGTAGATTTTGGCCTGTAGCTCAGCCGCCACCTAGGGAAACCTACCAAACCTGTACATTTCTGAAAACTAGAGACCTAGGGGAATCCAAGATGGGGTGACTTGTGTGGCTCGGACCAGGTTCTGTTACCCAGAATCCTTTGCAAACCTCATAATTTGGCAAAAAAAACACATGTTCCTCACATTTCTGAGGCAGAAAGTTCTGGAATCTGAGAGGAGCCACAAATTTCCTTCCACCCAGCGTTCCCCCACGTCTCCCGATAAAAATGATTCCTCACTTGTGTGGGTAGGCCTAGCGCCCGCGACAGGAAACGCCCCAAAGCGCAACGTGGACACAGCCAAATTTTTGAAGGAAAACAGAGGTGTTTTTTGCAAAGTGCCTACCTGTAAATTTTGGCCTGTAGCTCAGCCGCCACCTAGGGAAACCTACCAAACCTGTGCATTTCTGAAAACTAGAGACCTAGGTGAATCCAAGATGGGGTGACTTGTGTGGCTCGGACTAGGTTCTGTTACCCAGAATCCTTCGCAAACCTCAAAATTTGGCTAAAAAAACACATGTTCCTCATATTTCTGTGGCAGAAAGTTCTGGAATCTGAGAGGAGCCACAAATTTCCTTCCACCCAGCGTTCCCCCACGTCTCCCGATATAAATGATACCTCACTTGTGTGGGTAGGCCTAGCGCCCGGGACAGGAAACGCCCCAAAGCGCAACGTGGACACAGCCAAATTTTTGAAGGAAAACAGAGGTGTTTTTTGTAAAGTGCCTACCTGTAGATTTTGGCCTGTAGCTCAGCCGCCACCTATCGAAACCTACCAAACCTGTGCATTTCTGAAAACTAGAGACCTAGGGGAATCCAAGATGGGGTGACTTGCGTGGCTCGGACCAGGTTCTGTTACCCAGAATCCTTTGCAAACCTCAAAATTTGGCTAAAAAAACACATGTTCCTCACATTTCTGTGGCAGAAAGTTCTGGAATCTGAGAGGAGCCACAAATTTCCTTCCACCCAGCGTTTCCCCACGTCTCCCAATAAAAATGATACCTCACTTGTGTGGGTAGGCATAGCGCTCGCGACAGGAAATGGCCCAAAACACAACGTGGACACATCACATTTTTTCATAGAAAACAGTGCCTACGTGTGGATTTTGCCCTCTAGCTCAGCCGGCACCTGGGGTAACCTAGAAAACCAGCGCATTTTTGAAAACTAGAGACCTAGGGGAATCCAAGATGGGGTGATTTGCGGGGCTCTGACCAGGTTCTGTTACCCAGAATCCTTTGCAAACATCAAAATCTGGCCAAAAAACACTTTTTCCTCTCATTTCGGTGACAGAAAGTTCTGGAATCTGAGAGGAGCCACAAATTTCCTTCCACCCAGCGTTCCCCTAAGTCTCTCCATAAAAATGGTACCTCACTTGTGTGGGTAGGCCTAGCGCCCACGAAAGGAAATGGCCCAAAACACAACGTGGACACAACATATTTTTTCACAGAAAACAGAGGTGTTTTTTGCAAAGTGCCTACCTGTGGATTTTGGCCTCTAGCTCAGCTGGCCCCAGGGGGGGGGAAATGCCCTAAAATAAATTTGACCCCGCCAAACCCCCCCTGCCCAGGTGCGACCCTTGCCTATGGGGTCGCTACCCCTGCGTGACATTGGCGCCCAAAAACAAATCCCCGGTGCCTAGTGGTTTCTTCCCCCTTGGGGGCAGATTGACCTAAAATCGACCAATCTGCCCCCAAGGGGGGCAGAAATGGTCTAAACACAGTTTGCCCCCCAGGGGAGCGACCCTTGCCTGATGGGTCGCTCCCCATCTCTAAAAAAACAAACATACAAAAAAAAAACACACAAAAAAATGTTGCCCTGGCGCCTAGAGGTTTCTGCCCCCCCCGGGGGTAGATCGGCCTAATACCAATAGGCCGATCTGCCCCCAGGGGGGGCAGAAATGGCCTAAAATAAATTTGCATCCCCAACCCCCACCCCCCCACCAGGAGCGACCCTTGCCTATGGGGTTGCTCCCCCTGCGTGACATTGGCGCCAACAAACAAATCCCCGGTGCCTAGTGGTTTCTGCCCCCTTGGGGGCAGAGTGACCTAATATCGACCAATCTGCCCCCAAAGGGGGCAGAAATGCTCTAAATACAGTTTGCCCCCCCCCAGGGGAGCGACACTTGTCTGATGGGTCGCTCCCCATCTCTAAAAAAAACCCAAACAAACAAAAAAAAAAACACACAAAAAAAATTTGCCCTGGCGCCTAGAGGTTTCTGCCCCCCCTGGGGGTAGATCGGCCTAATACCAATAGGCCGATCTGCCCCCAGGGGGGGCAGAAATGGCCTAAAATAAATTTGCATCCCCATCCCCCACCCCCCCACCAGGAGCGACCCTTGCCTACAGGGTTGCTCCCCCTGCGTGACATTGGCGCCAAAAAACAAATCCCCGGTGCCTAGTGGTTTCTGCCCCCTTGGGGGCAGATTGACCTAATATCGACCAATCTGCCCCCAAAGGGGGCAGAAATGCTCTAAATACAGTTTCCCCCCCCCCAGGGGAGCGACCCTTGTCTGATGGGTCGCTCCCCATCTCTAAAAAAAAACAAACAAACAAAAAAAAAAACACAAAAAAAAAATTTGCCCTGGCAACAAGAGGTTTCTGCCCCCCCTGGGGGCAGATCAGCCTAATAATAGGCCGATCTGCCCCTATTATTAGGCCGATCTGCACCTAAAATCGACCAATCTGCCCCCAAGCGGGGCAGAAATGGTCTAAACACAGTTTGCCCCCCAGGGGAGCGACCCTTGTCTGATGGGTTGCTCCCCATCTCTAAAAAAACAAACAAACAAAAAAAAAAACACAATTTTTTTTTTTGCCCCCCCGGGGGCAGAAATGGCCTAAAATAAATTTGCCCCCTGAACAGCCCCCCCCCCCCCGGAGCGACCCTTGCCTACGGGGTCGCTCCCCCTGGGTGACATTGGCGCCAAAAAACAAATCCCCGGTGCCTAGTGGTTTCTGCCCCCTTGGGGCAGATTGACCTAAAATCGACCAATCTGCCCCCAAAGGGGGCAGAAATGCTCTAAATACAGTTTGCCCACCAGGGGAGCGACCCTTGCCTGATGGGTCGCTCCCCATCTCTAAAAAAAACCAAACCAAAAAAAAACACACAAAAAAAAATTGCCCTGGCGCCTAGAGGTTTCTGCCACCCCTGGGGGTAGATCGGCCTAATACCAATAGGCCGATCTGCCCCCAGGGAGGGCAGAGATGGCCTAAAATAATTTTGTCCCCCCTCTTCCCCCCCCCCGGGGAGTGACCCTTGACTACAAGGTCGCTCCCCTTGCGTGACGGCGCAAAAAAAAGATCCCTGGTGCCTAGTGGTTTCTGCCCCCCTTGGGGGCAGATTGACCTAAAATCGGCCGATCTGCCCCCAAAGCAGGCAGAAATGGCCTAAATACATTTTGCCCCTCCAGGGGAGCGACCCTTGTCCAAGGGGGTCGCTCCCGATCTGTAAAACAGAAAAACAAAAAAATCCCTGGTGCCTAGTGGTTTCTGCCCCCCTTGGGGGCAGATCAGCCGAATCAAAATAGGCTGATCTACCCCCCAGGGGGGCAGAAATGGCCTAAAATAATCCCCCCCCAGGGAGCGACCCTTGCCTAAGGGGTCGCTCCCCTTGCGTGAAATTCACGCAAAAAAAAAAACTCCATGGTGTCTAATGGTTTCTGCCCCCCTTGGGGGCAGATTGGCCTTCCTAAAAAAATGCCCCCCCTGGGAGCGACCCTTGCCCAAGGGGTCGCTCCCTTCTGACAGTTTCATTCAAAAAAAAAAAAAATCCCTGGTGTCTAGTGGGGTTTCAAAAGCTGGATTGCAAGCAATCCGGCTTTTGAAACCCTGTGAGAGACTTCAAAGGGAAGGAAATACATTTCCTTCCCTTTGAAGCCTCTCGGGGCCTCCCCCATGGGATTGAAAGAGAAATGCAAAAGCATTTCTATTTCAATCGCGCTGGAGGCTCCCCTTCCAGCGCGATGGGGGAGACCCTGTGACTAATCAGCGCGCGCTCGCGCGCTGACGTCACGGGGGGGTTGAGGGGGTCGGGGGTGGGAGGGGAAGGGCTTCCCTGACTTTGGGGGGGTGGGGGGAAGCACACAGAGGGAGCGAGAGCACTCCCTCTGGGCTGTGTGCCGAGGACGTAGTTGTTACGTCCTCGGCACAGCAGCACTGTGCCGCAGGACGTAACCACTACGTCCGCGGCACAGAAGGGGTTAAATATGTCAACTTTTTTGTGATCCCACAATAACTGTATTTTATGGCACTGCATATGTGCCATACTGCTCGTGGTCTGTGTGTGTTACAGTATGTGTGTTGCCATGCGAACATGGGTTTTAACTGTCCATGGCTTGCCCTGGCATTTCCCCAATAGTCTACCATGCTAAATTCTCTATCAGGCCATGACTTCCGAGAACTGTTTGACACCCCTTCATTTACACCCACTATTCTCTCCTGCTCACTCCTTCTATTTCCTGCAGGATATTTTCATGCTTCCTTCTTACCATCACCTACCCATTAATAGCTAAAAACGACTGCTCTAATTTGGGGATCATTAATTTCACAATGCTTCGTATTCAGTCTCTTTCTATCTCCCTCCTTATTACTCACCTGTCACATTCAGCACTTTGATATGGTACAACAGCAGCTTAAGGAGCTATGCATGTAAGCAACATAACATAAAGTATGTCTCTTAGTTTTTTGTAGGGTTGACAGCATGATAGGTGGTTATATGTGGATATTTGGTTTTGTGCTCATATTGCGGATCACGCACAAAAACTTACGAGCAGGGGAGAGTGTGGGTGGCAAGAGGGCTTTAAATACAGGATAAGATAGAAGATTTAGGGCCTGATTTAGAACTTGGTAGAGGGGAATACTCCATCACAAGTACGACGGATATCCCGTCCACCATGTTATGATCCCTTTATACCAGATGGGGTTTGAGTCATTATCAGCCTCCATTAGCGGGTATTGCTCATCGTTTCTCCAGCCGCGTTGCATCAATCTTCCAGCCGCGATGCAGGTGGAGCATTGTTTTCAGCCGCAAAGCTGGCGGAGTGTTGTTTCTCAGCCACATCATGGAAGGTGCGTTGAAAAGTTCCCCGCACGGCGGTGCTAGCTCGCCTAGTCCTTAGTATGTAAACTTACAAGGGGAAGCATATAGGCCAATGAGCCTTTTGGATCGCATGGAGTATCCTAGCTATGTAGTAATCGATGAACATCAATTAAATCAAGAATCGTTAAGCATGAGACAGTATATCAACATTTCATGAATAATCACAGCTCAGTTATGCATTTTATTAATTTTATTTTCCAGTTAGTTACAATACTAAGACATCATGTTAGGTCAAACTTTATTCTATCCACACAGAATTAGTTCATTATTGACCACCAATATCGTTAGAAATGGGGTCTTTGGTTGACAGTCAGGTTACCCCCTGTTCAAGCAAGGACCCTCACTCTAGTCAGGGTAAAAGAGAATCACCCTCAGCTAACCCCTGCTTACCCCCTTGGTAGCTTGGCACAGCAGTAGGCTTAACTTCAGAGTGCTAGGTGTAAAGTATTTGTACCAACACACACAGTAACTTAATGAAAACACTACAAAATGACACAACACCAGTTTAGGAAAATAGCAAATATTTATCTAAACACAACAAGACCAAAATGACAAACATCCGACATACGCAAGTCAAGTTATGAATTTTTAAAGATTAAACTCAAAAATAGAGCTTAGAAACAAAAATGCTTTGATGAGGTGTTAACACGGTGTTGTGACGGAGTCATTCCCAAAAAGCCAACACCAGCGGTGCCGGACACGGAGTCGTGTAGACCCCCAAGTACAGTACCTTTGGTGAAGAGTGAAAACAAGTCGATGTACGAAGTCAGGGATCGCGGCGTCCGTGTGAAATGTTGAATCCACGCACTTCGAGCGGCGTCGGTCACGACGTGGTGCGGCGACTTCCACGGAGTCGCGGACTTCAGTGGGGCTGCAGCGGGGTCGGGCCTGCGAAGAGCGTCGCGTTCCAGCGAAGGTCACGGCGTCGGGTGCAGGCGGCGTCCCTGGATTCAGCAGCGGCGTCGGTCTGAAGTCGTCCGAAGTCGATTTCCTTGGATTTCCACCAGCTTTCCTTTCAAGGGCCCAGGGACTGGATAGGGCACCACTTGTCAAAGCAGGAGTCTCTCCAGAGACTCCAGATGCTGGCAGAGAGAAGTCTTTGCTGTCCCTGAGACTTCAAACAACAGGAGGCAAGCTCTAAATCAAGCCCTTGGAGATTTCTTCACAAGATGGAAGGCACACAAAGTCCAGTCTTTGCCCTATTACTCTGGCAGAAGCAGCAACTGCAGGATAGCTCCACAAAGCACAGGCAGGGCAGCACTTCTCCTCAGCTCTTCAGCTCTTCTCCAGGCAGAGGTTCCTCTTGTTTCCAAAAGTGTTCTAAAGTCTGTGGTTTTGGGTGCCCTTCTTATACCCAATTTCTCATTTGGAGTAGGCCTACTTCAAAGTAAAGTCTCTTTTGAATGTGAAATCCTGCCTTTCCCAGGCCAGACCCCAGATGCTCACCAGGGGTCGGAGACGGCATTGTGTGAGGACAGGCACAGCCCTTTCAGGTGTAAGTGACCACTCCTCCCCTCCCTCCTAGCACAGATGGCTCATCAGGAAATACAGACTACACCCCAGCTCCTTTTGTTTCACTGTCTAGTGTGAGGTGCAACCAGCCAAACTGTCAAACTGACCCAGACAGGGAATCCACAAACAGGCACAGTCGCAGAAATGGTATAAGCAAGAAAATGCCCACTTTCTAAAAGTGGCATTTTCAAACACACAATCTTAAAATCAACTTTACTAAAAGATGTATTTTTAAATTGTGAGCTCAGAGACCCAAACTCCACATGTCCATCCGCTCCCAAAGGGAATCTTCACTTTAATCAGATTTAATGGTAGCCCCCATGTTAACCTATGTGAGGGACAGGCCTTGCAACAGTGAAAAACGAATTTAGCAATATTTCACTGTCAGGACATATAAAACACATTACTAAATGTCCTACCTTAACCAAATACTGCACCCTGCCCTTGGGGCTACCTAGGGCCTACCATAGGGGTGCCTTACATTTAAGAGAAGGCAAGGTTTGGGCCTGGCAAGTGGGTACACTTGCCATGTCGAATTTACAGTTAAAACTGCATACACAGACACTGCAGTGGCAGGTCTGAGACATGATTACAGAACTACTTATGTGGGTGGCACAACCAGTGCTGCAGGCCCACTAGTAGCATTTGATTTACAGGCCCTGGCACCTCTTGTGCACTTTACTAGGGACTTACTTGTAAATCAAATATGCCAATCATGGATAAACCAATTACATACAATTTACACAGAGAGCATATGCACTTTAGCACGGGTTAGCAGTGGTAAAGTGCTCAGAGTTCAAAAGCCAACAGCAACAGGTCAGAAAAAATAGGAGGCAGGAGGCAAAAAGATTGGGGATGACCCTGCATAAGCAAAAAAGTCCAACACGACCCCCTACCAGCCTAAAGCCAGGGGAGAACAATCAATACCTTGATGTACTTCCCTGATTGGGGCGATAGAACAAGGACCCAGGCCCACAACAGCAGGGGCATGTTCCAGTTCTTTGCCTTCCTGACTCCAGTTGGATCCCTCTGTCCATATTCTCAGGGCCCACTAAGCTAACGCATGGGGAACCCTTCTCCACATCTGCAGACACCATCTGTGCAGCACCTTACTTTACTTTGCTCACAGATGTATCCCAATGGGCAGATAGCACCACCAGGGCCAACACAGTGGTGTTGCCCACTCCACCCCTGGGGTGTGACTCTCGTCCCCCCCCAGGGGCAATTCTGTCCACCAGGACAGCAAGCCACAGTGACCCCTGACAACTGTCATGGATGAGAGCCCGACTTCAGGCCTCTCCTACCACTGTGACTGTGGAGAATGGGAGGCGGTAGCCCCAGGTGCCTGGCACCCTTCGACCACTCTCCATTCCACCAGGTCAGGGTTGACAACCTGACCCAGGTCCTTCCCTCTGGGGCTCGGTACCCTCCCTCCCGGAGCGGCACCCCCAGAGACAAAAATTGTCAGGGTGCTTGTAGAAGCATCCTGCACAATTCTTCCACCAGTGCAGGGCTGTTAACCTGCAACTGGTCCTCCGACCTGGGGTCTGTACCTTCAGGTCGGACCAGGGTCAGGGGTGAGGCTTCCCTCCCCTGCCCTCTCTTCTGGGGTCCTGCACCCCCCAACTAGGAGTGCCCCCACCAGAAGACAACATGGTAGGGGCACTGTTAGCAGTATCCCCTTCCTACAGGTCAGTGGGGACACCCTGGACCTGGCCTTCCAATCCAGGGTCTGTACCTTTAGATTGCACTGGGGCTAGGGGTGAGTATCTTCTCTATCTCCCCTGCCCCTACTCTCAGGGATCTGCACCCCTCCCTCAGGGAGAGTACCCCTTGAAATTACACCAGGGGGGTGTGATTGGGCAAACCACCCACCCCTTCAGGTCAGGGTTTACCCCCTGCACCTGATCCTCCAGTCCAGGGTCTGTACCCACAGACTGGACCACTGCCTGGCAACCCAGGACTTCCTGGGGGGCATACCTACCCCCCACCAGGTCAGAGTTTACCCTCTGAACCTGGTCATCCAACCCAGAATCACCACCCTGCAGTTGAACCACTGCCTGGCGCACCAGGACTTCCTTGGGAGCACACTTACCCCCCATCATGTCAGAGTTTACCCCCTGAACCTCATCATTCAACCCAGAGTCACCACCCTGCGGTTGAACCATTGCCTGGCACACCAGGACTTCCAGGGGGGCACACTTACCTCCTCAAGGGACACACTGTCCCCAAGGCCCACACAAGAGTCTGGCTGGCACAGGTCCCCTGACCTCTGCCCATCTGACAGAGTCTAGATTCCCCCCAACCCAGAAATGGTCTCACCAAGGTCATTCCTGGGGGGCTCTGCTCTCAGAGCTGACCCCTGACCCTCCAGGTTCTCCACTGGGGTCCGCAACCCCCTCTCAACCCTCTGTCTGGACTTCTGCAACCTCTCACTAGGAGTGGTACTGCCATACACCAGAACTGGTGGGACGCTGGCTACAGCCGCCACCCTAAGTTCTCCTGGCACAGTGGGGTTTCCCTCAACAGATGGCCCTGCGGTACAGGCTAGGCTTCCCTCCTGGAGTTCCCTCATGGAACCCTCCAGGACCTGGGACCGGATCTTGGGCACCTTGGGCCTCAGCCCATCCCTATTCCCTCTCCTCTGAGACAGGACATGGGGTCCCTCACCCATCCCACTACACTGGGACCTACCTGGGACACTACAATCCTTCGCTACCTCACCTTGTTGGGAACTACCTAGACCACTCCTCTCAGGAGCACCCTCAAATTCCTCTTCAGACTCTCTGGTACTCACCCAGAAGTCTGCCTCCATTGTAAGCTCCCTGGGGTCAAAGAACTCACACTCCACCTGGTGTTGGCGTAGCTCTGGAAAATAAGGACTAGACATATGCTCTCAGCAATTACATCACTCAGCCCCTCACATGAATTAACCAAAGTACCCTTCACCCAACCATCCAGTGACTCTGCTTTGAAAAAGCACCCCACATCACCCTCCTGAGACTGGTGAGACAGTACCTGACTGTCCCTGACACTCAACCCACACTCTTCTGGGATGTCTTCACACTCCATAACCAGGACTTCTACCTGGGGGGAACCCCTCTCCCTGTCACTCTCACCTAGAGTCAGTAGAGTGTCCCTCCCACCAGTAGGAATATGACTCCCCATGCCAGTTCCCCAATCCACCACAGGGACCCTGTGCATCACTGGAGCTACCTCATACCCCTGAACCTCCTGGCATGTGTTAACTCCCTCCTTCAAGTAGGGCACCACATCTCTGGGCATGTGCACTTCTTCAGCAGTACTGGATACAAGATTTTTGCTGCCACCATCTGAACTGGACTCAGCCCTCATGGCTTCCAGCTTCAGCTATTCACAGCTCAGCTCTTGAGCTGCAATCCTTTCTTTTTCCAGGACTAAGGCTCTCTTCTCCTCAGCCCTCTCAAGTTCTGCTTCTAGCTCTTCCAGACTCTGGATTCGAGCTAGGAGCCAATCATCTCTTTCTGTTCCCTCCTCAGGGCCACTGCCCTCCTCCTCCATGTAGTCCTCCTCCTCAGAGTAGTTCTCCTGCTCAGACTTGTTTGGTGGTGTTGCCTGACAACGTTTCAACTCATGCTGAAACAGGGCTGACTCAAGATCCTTCCTTTTGGATCTCTTGTTCACAGCCAGTCCCCTTTTCATGCAGAATGCTTTAAGCTGCCACTTTTTATACATAAATATGTGCCTGAAATTGACTTCCATTCTGCAAAGGCTTCACAACCAAAAACCAAAGTCCAAAAATATTAGCAATATTTCCAGGAGGACATCAGAGAACAAAAAAGCAGAATCACAAGACAAGTAGTATATGGTCACGTAGTGGTCTGAACTCAAAACAGTCGTGTACACTTAATCACTGTATGTCAAGTACAAATACAAGTCCAAATCCCACTGCTGCCACCAATGTTAGAAATGGGGTCTTTGGTTGACAGTCAGGTTACCCCCTGTTCAAGCAAGGACCCTCACTCTAGTCAGGGTAAAAGAGAATCACCCTCAGCTAACCCCTGCTTACCCCCTTGGTAGCTTGGCAGAGCAGTAGGCTTAACTTCAGAGTGCTAGGTGTAAAGTATTGTACCAACACACACAGTAACTTAATGAAAACACTACAAAATGACACAACACCAGTTTAGAAAAATAGCAAATATTTATCTAAACAAAACAAGAACAAAACGACAAACATCCGACATACACAAGTCAAGTTATTAATTTTTAAAGATTAAACTCAAAAATAGCGCTTAGAAACAAAAATGCTTTGATGAGGTGTTAACACGGCGTCGTGATGGAGTCGCTCCCAACAAGCCGACACCAGCGGCGCCGGACACAGAGTCGTGTAGACCCCCAAGTACAGTACCATTGGTGAAGAGTAAAAACAAGTCGATGTGCGAAGTCGGGGAACGCGGCGTCGGTGCGAAACTTTGAATCTGCACACTTCGAGCGGCGTCGGTCACAACGTGGTGCGGCGACTTCCACGGAGTCGCCGGGCTGCAGCGGCGTCGGGCCTGCGAAGAGCGTCGCGTTCCACCGAAGGTCACGGCGTCGGGTGCAGGCGGCGTCCCTGGATTCAGCAGCGGCGTGGGTCCGAAGTCGATTTCCTTGGATTTCCACCAGCTTTCCTTCCAAGGGCCCAGGGACTGGATAGGGCACCACTTGTCAAAACAGGAGTCTCTCCAGAGACTCCAGGTGCTGGCAGAGAGAAGTCTTTGATGTCCCTGAGACTTCAAACAACAGGAGGCAAGCGCTAAATCAAGCCCTTGGAGATTTCTTCACAAGATGGAAGGCACACAAAGTCCAGTCTTTGCCCTCTTACTCTGGCAGAAGCAGCAACTGCAGGATAGCTCCACAAAGCACAGTCACAGGCAGGGCAGCACTTCTCCTCAGCTCTTCAGCTCTTCTCCAGGCAGAGGTTCATCTTGTTTCCAGAAGTGTTCTAAAGTCTGTGGTTTTGGGTGCCCTTCCTATACCCAATTTCTCCATTGAAGTAGGCCTACTCCAAAGTAAAGTCTCTTTTGAATGTGAAATCTTGCCTTTCCCAGGCCAGGCCTCAGACGCTCACCAGGGGGTCGGAGACGGCATTGTGTGAGGACAGGCACAGCCCTTTCAGGTGTAAGTGAGCACTCCTCCCCTCCCTCCTAGCACAGATGGCTCATCAGGAAATGCAGACTATGCCCCAGCTCCTTTTGTGTCACTGTCTAGTGTGAGGTGCAACCAGCCAAACTGTCAAACTGACCCAGAAAGGGAATCCACAAACAGGCAGAGTCACAGAAATGGTATAAGCAAGAAAATGCCTACTTTCTAAAAGTGGCATTTTCAAACACACAATCTTAAAATCAACTTTACTAAAAGATGTATTTTTAAATTGTGAGCTCAGAGACCCCAAAGTCCACATGTCCATCCGCTCCCAAAGGGAATCTACACTTTAATCAGATTTAAAGGTAGCCTCCATGTTAACCTATGTGAGGGACAGGCCTTGCAACAGTAAAAAACAAATTTAGCAATATTTCACTGTCAGGACATATAAAACACATTACTATGGGCCTCATTATGACCCTGGCGGGCGGCGGAGGCCGCCCGCCAGGATCCCGCCCTCCATATTACCGCGCCGCGGTCAAAAGACCGCGGCGGGTATTACGAGTTTTCCCCTGGGCTGGCGGGCGGTTCCAGTAAAACCGCCCGCCAGCCCAGGGGAAAACGACCTTCCCACGAGGATGCCGGCTCGTAATCGAGCCGGCGGAGTGGGAAGGTGCGACGGGTGCAGTGGCACCCGTCGCGTATTTCAGTGTCTGCAAGGCAGACACTGAAATACTTTTCGGGGCCCTCTTACGGGGGCCCCTGCCGTGCCCATGCCATTGGCATGGGCACGGCAGGGGCCCCCAGGGGCCCCGCGACCCCCCCTACCGCCATCCTGTTCATGGCGGCTTTCCCGCCATGAACTGGATGGCGGTAGGGGGGGTCGGAATCCTCATGGCTGCGGAGCGCGCTCCGCAGCCATGGAGGATTCCAAAGAGCAGCGGAAAGTCAGCGGGAGACCGCTGACTTTCCGCTTCTGACCGCGGCTGAACCGCCGCGGTCAGAATGCTCATTGGAGCACCGCCAGCCTGTTGGCGGTGCTCCCGTGGTCGGTGGCCCTGGCGGCCACCGGCCGCCAGGGTCAGAATGACCCTCTATATGTCCTACCTTAACCAAACACTGCACCCTGCCCTTGGGGCTACCTAGGGCCTACCCTAGGGGTGCCTTACATGTAAGAGAAGGGAAGGTTTGGGCCTGGCAAGTGGGTACACTTGCCAAGTCGAATTTACAGTTCAAACTGCACACACAGACACTGCAGTGGCAGGTCTGAGACATGATTACGGAGCTACTTATGTGGGTGGCACAACCAGTGCTGCAGGCCCACTAGTAGCATTTGATTTACAGGCCCTGGCACCTCTAGTGCACTTTACTGGGGACTTACCAGTAAATCAAATATGCCAATCATGGATAAACCAATTACATACAATTTACACAGAGAGCATATGCACTTTAGCACTGGTTAGCAGTGGTAAAGTGCTCAGAGTTGAAAAGCCAACAGCAACAGGTCAGAAGAAATAGGAGGCAGGAGGCAAAAAGATTGGGGATGACCCTGCATAAGCAAAAAAGTCCAACAAATATCGTAATCTAATCAGAACTTGAGAAAACATATGCCTGAATGCTTCAACATAAGCCAATAAAGATGAATACAACAGCATTAATAGCAGAGTTCAGCAAGCAGTCTGTCAATCATTTGTCACTGTCAACGTCACCCAATAAAGAAACCTTCCTCACCCAGATTAGCATCAGCATGTGGGACTTCATGCAAAAAAAATTAGGAAAATATGAATTTGGAAAACATCTAGCTAGAAGAAAAACTAAAACAGCGCAGTTGGTACCTAGAAGAAAAGGAACAAGTTAATCAGTCATATTATCATAGCTACCTATCCATGGAATTGATCAGCAACAAAGTCAGTCTTCGTCTTCAGGTCATCAATAGATCAGCAACGCATTAGGCTCTCAAGAGTATGAGCCCAATGACAGAATCTCGAACTACGTCTCCTGACGTCATCAAATCTCCTCTCGCATCTCGAATTTGCCCTCGCATCTGAAGTTTTAGCCCCTTTTCATGACTTTTTATTAGAGTTTTTCAGGCCATCCCCCTAATTCCTAATTGGTCAGTCAATGAGCATATATGACTCTGACCTATAATATAAATTTTTCAAATCTATGAGTTCTAATATTTCTTCTTTCTCATTTCACGGATTCGTCCACTGTACGACGTCTTCATCATCCGGCTCTTCAGGTATCGAAAATGTTGCATGTCCCTCTTCAGTCAGTACTCTCATGGTTCAAGTCCTGGGAAAGTACATTTAGCCTACTCTACACATAATCGTATCAAATTGACTTCATCATCTGCTGTCCATCGGTACTTTGCAGAATATTCTAGTAAAGCAACTTTAACATCGGGTGGTTCAGGGTCGGGTTATGCACTGGCTTCTCTGCAGTGCACTAGAAATTCAGCTTCTTGTGGAAGGCCTGGAATGACTAGGCCACAACCTCAGCTAAGTTAATTCTACAAATTAATGCAAAGCATAGGTTATTCATCTCAATATGACATACTACTACATTATTTTTATATATTTTCATTATTTCACACAATTTTAGTTATTTTAGTACCACTTTCGCATAAGTGGCTGCCACACCCCTTGGGCACTTTTCATTAATCAAAACATATACACATTCATTAATAATTTCCAATTAGCATATCTGTGTCAACAGTGGTCTGTGCCTGGATTTTCAGTCTTGGTCTGCCAGCTTCACCTTTCAAGGGCCCAGGAACTGGCTAGGGCACCACTTGGCAGGGCAGGAGTCCCAGCAGAGAGTCCAGGTGCTGACAGGGGAAGTCTTTGATGGCCCTGAGACTTCAGCAATAGGAGGCAAGCTCAGTTCAAGCCCTTGGAGATTCTTCACAAGCAGGAATGCACATCAGAGTCCAGTCTTTGTCCCCTTTCGCAGGCAGAAGCAGCAACTGCAGGATAGCTCCACAAAGGACAGTCACAGGCAGGGCCCCACTTCTCTTCAGCTCTTCAGCTCTTCTCCTTTGCAGAGGTTCATCCTGAGTCCAGAAGTGATCTAAATTTCAGGGGTATGGGTACTCTTCTTATACCCCTTTCTGCCTTTGAAGTAGGCCTACATCAAAGGAAAGTCTCTCTTGTTTGTGAGGTCCTGACTTGCCCAGGCAAGGCCACAGACACACACCAGGGGATTGGAGACTGCATTTTGTGAGGACAGGCACAGCCCTTTCAGGTGTGAGTGACCACTTCTCCCCTCCCTCCTAGCACAGATGGCTCATCTGGATATGCAGGCTATACCCCAGCTCCCTTTGTGTCACCATCTAGAGAGCGGTGCAAACAGCCCAACTGTCAAACTAACCCAGACAGGAAATCCACAAACAGGCAGAGTCACAGAATGGTTTAAGCAAGAAAATGCTTACTTTCTAAAAGTGCCACTTTCAAACACACAATCTCAAAACCAACTTTACTAAAAGATGTATTTTTAAATTGTGAGCTCAGAGACCCCAAACTCCATATGTCTATCTGCTTCTGAAGGGAATCTACACTTTAATCATATTTAAAGGCAGCCCCCATGTTATCCTAAGAGAGAGATAGGCCTTGCAACAGTGAAAAACGAATTTGGCAGTATTTCATTGTCAGGAAATATAAAGCACATTAGTATATGTCCTACCTTAAACATGCACTCCACCCTGCCCATGGGGCTACCTAGGGCCTACCGTAGGGGTGTCTTACATGAAAGAAAATGAAAAGTTTAGGGGTGGCAAGTGGGTACACCTGCCAAGTCGAATTGGCAGTTTAAAACTGCACACACAGACACTGCAGTGGCAGGTCTGAGCCAGGTTTACAGAGCTACTAATGTGGGTGGCAGAACCAGTGCTGCAGGTCCACTAGTAGCATTTGATTTACAAAACAGCAAAAACAGAGTCCAGCACACATCAATAACCTGGGAAGCAGAGGCAAAAATTTAGGGGAGACCACACCAAGGATGCCAAGTCTAACAAAGGGTTTCTTCTGAGGACAAATATTTCAAGTGGAAAAAATCCTTAAAAGATAATTTAGTACAATTAAACTGGCACTGCCGAATATCTAATACAAAGTTTTATGTGTGTTGTTCTCAAGAGAGAACGCTGTTCTGAAAGGTTTTACAGATATATGCCTGGAAACCTGTAACAGTTGCAAACTTTCAGGAATATTTATGGCCAGTTAACCACATTGTTTTCCACATTGTCTACTTCCGCTAAGGTTGGTTGTATCCTGTAAAAGCTTTTTTGTTTTTTTTTTAAATAGAAAGTAGTTGTTGCTGTGATCTGCAAAAGAGGCTTAATGCAAATCCCTCCAACCACTGAGTTAAGTGAATCCCCCTTTCAACTCGAGGTATGTAAATATTTCTGGGAAACGGGAGTCTATGGGGCTCCTCAGTACCTTCACATGGGACCCCATCATTTTGCATTATGCCACTGTGTAACTGTTACCAGCCTTTTATTCCACCAGGAATTTCCCCAGCTGGCTGGAAAAATTGGAGGAAAAGTTTAAGAGCCCAGGGCTGCTGTTGCTTCCTCTGTCTCTTTCCCACTCCCGAGATTAGCAGACAGCGAAGGCTTCAAGAAACAGAGGAAGGGGGAGAGAAAGCGATCAGAGAGTAAAGGAGAGACAAAAGATAGATTGAAAGAGAGAGCATTTTTGCTTCCCCTTTCCAGTCCTGACTACTAGTCTCTTTAGTGGTCCTGAAGTTACCAATCTTGGAATTTATGGGATACAAAGTCGACCTTAGTGGGGTTTGAGCTCATGACCTTCTTGCCACTGCAGTTTTGTCTGCCAAGCATATCCCTCAATGAGCCGTCCTACCAGAGAGAGCTGAATGCTCGTGAGCTTTTTTATGTCAAAACATCATTAGTCACTCACTCTTTTCATCTTCGTCGTTTTATTTGCTTACTTACTATCAAAACAATACATTCATCCGTTACCCTTTTGATCTATGGCTTTCTGTCCTACTGACCCCAAACGTGTTGCTCCGTTGAGAAATATCTGGGATGAGTAATAATGAATTAAACCTTAGCACCTTTTATTTCTATATAGTCATATATCTATGAAGAGAATTCGGATTGAAAAAATAGGTGACCCATTTATGTACTATGTAATATTTTAATGGCAGCTTTGATGAATACTAGTGTGTCTAAATATGGTATTTTGACAGACCCTACAAAAAAGTGTAATTCACTTTAAAGCATAATCTGCCTTACGAAGAGGATTCTTTTTCCAGATATAAATCAGACTGCAAGTGGACATTTTATAGACCAAGCATCTCTGCCTCGGCTTCTTATTATGGTATTAAGTGTACCTTTCTTGCACTCTCTCATTATTTTATTTGGAAATATCAACAGAGAAAAGACGATAGGGTATTAAACTCAATGACATTTAATGGCAAACCCAAATAGAACACTGGCTCGACTTGTCGGCCTGTCATCTGGTTTCTGTAAAAGCAAGCAGTATTATGTGCTGCATAATTCACTGGAGTCAAATTATCAGTTTTAGGACGCAGCCAAACTTTCTTACACTTGTGAATAGCTTGACTACAATTAATGTTGTCACAGGTGAGTAATCTCTGAATAAGATATTTCATTTGAGTGATATAAATATTGGATACATTACTGTGTTCAGCCGTTATCATTAAAAAATAAGCACCGAGAAAAACCATGAATCTAGCTTTTAACAGAAAAGAACGCACCTCTCTTTATTGTATTGTATTGTATTGTAATAGTATTTATATAGCGCTTACTACACCTGATGAGGCATCCAAGCGCTTTTCGGCGGATAGCATGCTACTCTGGAACCCAAAAGGAATTAGTGGTGGATTAGTATAGGGAAATACAAGTGCAGTTTTAGTTTTATTATGAGTTAATTTGAGCCGGGGATATGTGAGTTTGTTAGTTGGATTGACTGGAGTAATGGAGGGGTGGAGGAGGGAAGAATCCAGAAGTGTTAATTGGGAGTTTATGGTAATAGAATTTAGGCTTGGGATGAGTAAAGGGGGGATGAAAAAGGGAAGAGTCTGCGGAAAGGGTTAGGGAGATCATAGAAGCAGGAGGGGTTTTGGATGAGTTAACGGTTTATGTTGTTGTGTGTTCTGCTAACATGAATTGTCAAAATGAGAGAATACTGAAAATTTGACTTTTTTAGCACAATTTGTCTTAAACACATAAAAGGCAAAAGATTTCAGAAGCAGATAAAAAAATAACTAGGTTGGCAGTATAATTACATTGTTTTAAATTAAATCAGTACATCGATTTAATAACAATTACTGCACATTACATTTTTTCAGTGGGAATGTTTTAAGTCAAACCAGAAAATAATTATAATTTATTTTAAAGTATTTCCATTAATCAAAGTTTCAATTCAAAATTATTGTAATCAGACTGTAGCATTGTATTTCATTGTACATTATTATATATATATATATATATATATATATATATATATATATATATATATATATATATATGTAGATATATATATATATATTTATATATATATATATATATATATGTATATATATGTAGATATATATATATATATATATATATATATATATATATATATATACATATATATGGAGAGCAAGAGAGTTAGAGCAAGAATTACCATGAAATAATACCATTATAATTACCATTATATTTAACATGAAAATATATTTAATATTTATTTTTGAATTAAATACTTTGTTTTTTCAATTTTTCAATATACATTACCTTGTGTTCCCTGACTATTTATTTTAAATGAAATATTAATGTAAATCCATTTATATATTCACTTTAAATGTACAACCAAATTAAATGCTACAGCCCTATTAAATTAATTTTGATTTGAAATTTTAATTAATGGAAATATTTTACACTAAATTAAAATAATGTTTCAGAATTTTAAACGTAAAAAATTAAATTCCTACCTAAAGAAAAGTGTTTTTTAATGTGCATCATAATTATTAAAAGTGATGTACAGAATTAACGAAAGTCAATGTAATTATTTTTAATAAAATGTATGCTTACAATATTTCCATTGAAAATTGTTTATTAAATAATTTCTAATAAAATAATAAATATGTACTATTTTTATTTATTTTTTGTAAATTGATTCATACGTATTTATAATTCCAACTTCTTTAAATAATAACATTATTTTCTGTGGAGTTACTTTTAATTCACCAGCTCCATTATTTTCTATGGGAGGGTGTTGCTGTGTCAGTGGATGGCATGTGTTGTGCTGGACTCACTGCTGTGTTTTTGTGTAGTAACTTACACTCTGAATTTGTGAATACCAAAATGGTAGTAAAAGTATTCAAAAGTGTAAAATTACTCAAAATGTACCTTTGTGAATCAGGCCCAGAATGCTTAAATAAGTGGTGTAACAGTAAAATGTGCAGTCAAAGGGACACTGGAATTATCAGATTTCGCGACTGTTGCCACATGTGAACATAACACATCATCTGCTGCATAATTTGCAGAGTTTCACAAAAACAGTTGTTAAAAATGCAGCAACGCTTGTTGCTGTGTAGGGGAAAGCACTTCGCAAAGGTTGAATATTCACTTTTTTAATGCATATTGCTGTAGTTGGCTGCTAAACTAGTACTGATAAAGTGAACGCTTTGTCCAGACAGTGTTAACATATGCAAATACGACAAAATAATGAACTGATACTATCAGAAAATATGCCACATCATGACATTAAATTTGAATTTTACTTTTCTGTAATTTGGTTAACCCTGCCACATAATTTGGTCCTTCCTTGCCACATAATTCCAGAGGACCTGGCTATTATATAAGCAAGATGAGTGACCTATTAGGTAAGTTCACCTTTATTACTTTTTTAAACATGCTGCTTTTGCTGCAAAATATCACCCTATAATACATGGATGCCTGCCATCCCTGAATAAAAGTCTGTCTATAATTTCCTTATTTCACACACCTTCTGACACTATGGCCCTCATTAAAACTCTGGCGGTCGGTGTTAAACCAGCGGTAATACTGCAAACAGGCCAGCGGAAAAAAATTGGGATTACGACCGTGGCGGAATCTGCCAACATAGACAGCCACTTTAACACTCCGACTGCCACTGCGGTAGAAACAAACACCACAGCGGTAACTGCCAACAGACAGGCGGAAGACAAAGTACCGCCCACCGAATTTCAAGACGCCTATCCGCCACCTTTTCCGGGGCAGAGCCAACGCTATCAAAAGCACGGCAGAAACAGTACACAGAAGGGAAAACACTCACCTCTCGACACCCAACGAGGAACGAGGACGCTATGGAGCGCGAACTTCAGGTGTTACCCATGTTGGTTTATCTCCTCTTCTACCAGGAGTACGAACGGTGGCGGCGACTTCGGTGAGTACTGCACTTACAACACAGGGCAGTGTGGGAGGAAAGAGAGTGACACACACACGCAACACGCAACACCCTCACACACAACAACATACACACAAATACATGCATCAACATTACATATACACCCCCCCACCCCTGGAAGAACGCAAGGACAAAAGGAAATCATTAAAAATCCATTAGTCAAAAGTCAAAATATGTACACCAACAACACAAGTCCGGATAGTGTCCCAATCATTGTCCGTGGACCGCTGAGCCCAAAATGCATGGGTGAAGCCCACACATGATACCTGACTCGAAACAGAGAGAACACTGCTGGGGCATCACATCGAAAATACACAGGCACCTCAGAGGAAGGGGGAGGGGGGCACCTCAGCCTGATGAATGCACAACGCGACTGCTGTACGAGGGGGCTCCATGCCCATTGCTGTATCCTGGAGAGTGCAAAGCCACAGTCTCTCAAGTCTCTCCAGTGGGTGGCTTGCCCACTGCTCTTGGGAGTGCAAAGTCACAGTCTCTCAAGTCTCTCCAGTGGGTGGTTTGCCCACTGCTGTATCCTGGGGAGTGCAAAGCCACAGTCTCTCAAGTCTCTCCAGTGGGTGGTTTTCCCACTGCTTTATCCTGGGGAGTGCAAAGCCACAGTCTCTCAAGTGGATAACAGTCTCCACTGGTTCTGGATGGGGCCTGGTGCCCAGAGTGCTTCATCCTGCCAAGGACTGAGGTAGTGGATGTGATGCACCACTGGTTCTGGAGGGGGCCTGGTGCCCAGAGTGCTTCATCCTGCCAAGGACTGAGGTAGTGGATGTGATACTCCACTGGTTCTGGAGGGGGCATGGTGCCCAGAGTGCTTCATCCTGCCAAGGACCGAGGTAGTGGATGTGATACTCCACTGGTTCTGGAGGGGGCATGGTGCTCAGAGAGCTTCATCTTGCCAAGGACTGAGGTAGTGGGTGTGATACTCCACTGGTTCTGGAGGAGGCCTGGTGCCCAGAGTGCTACATGTGCCGTGTGGCCGGTACAATTCCCTCACCTGAGTGTGCGTGCCACGAGATTGGCAAGGTTCAGGTAGCATGATACGCCATGGAGGCAGCGACATACCCCACACTGCGACGGCTTTGCATTCCACCCGCAGGTGCAAACAGTGATGGAAGTCATGCCTCATGGAAGCTGCCCAAGGTCCACGAACTCGCCTCCAGCTTCAGACGACTGACCAGTGGGGATGGTAACCATGTTAGCGGTGGTGTCAGTGTCCGAGGACGCTGCGGGGCCGGTGGCGGTGCTTGTGGCGCTGTCTGTGGCGGTGGTGCTTGCGGCGGTGTCTGTGGCTGCGGTGCTGGCAGCGGTGCATGGGTCAGCACCTGCTGAGGGACAAAACAGGGCGTCTCCTGCAGCCTCGGATGGCAGCCCACTGGGGAAGAGGCTGGGGACTGTCGCTGAGGCTGTAGATGTGCCAGTGGCAGTGCAGGTGGCGGGGCAGCTAGCGGTGTTCGCCGCCGTACAGGTTGGCGTGGTCATGGACAGAAGGTGTGACACTAGTCCGTCAGTCGGTGCCACCATGCCCTCTCCTAACCTGCTCTTCTGCTTTTGGCCCTTCCCCACCTTTGATGGTGCCGCAGTTGTCTTGCCACTATCCCCTTTTGTTTTTGCTGAGCCCTTGATGGCTGGAAGTTTCGGCTTCTCCCTCTGGGATGTGGGCACCTTTTTCACCTTGGCAGGTGGCAGAATGTCCTTGCCCTCGCTACGTGGCACACTGGCAGCCCTGATGGGTGGCGCACTCGATGACCCCGCAGTTGCTGGCACCACTGTGCCTGGGGATTTGGTGGCTGGGCTGGGACCTGGAAAGCCTGGCCCTAGGGGAAGGACACGCGTGAAGTGAAGGGAAGAGGTCAAAACTTGCCAGAAACGTTTTTTAGACACACTGGGACAGGAAGATGGAGGGGGTTTGGGAGTGGAGGTAGAGGTAGTGGTTGTAGGAGGTGTACGTCTGCTGGATTTGGGTGAAGGTGCATTGGCCGGAGGCTGTTGTGAGTTGGATGGCTGTTGGGTGGGTGTGTGCCTGCATTTGTGTACTTTGGGAGGAGGGCTGACTGACACACTGGGAGAGGACACTGGGGATGTGTGAATGGTAGTGGGGTGGTGAGTGCACGTGAGCGGTGTGTGGAGATGGGCGTGCTGGTGATGGAGGTAGTGGCTGAGGATGTAGTGCATGCAGGTGTGAGTGGAGACGAGACAGGGAGGGAGGAGGAGGATATGGAGGAGGGGGACACAGTGGAGGCAGTGGATGTTGCTGTGTCTGCATTGGGATGGTGCTTGTGTGAGTGCCTGTGGGATGTGTGGTGCTTTTGTTTGCCATGTACACTCTTGTGTGTTGATGTGTGTGCATGCTGGTCTGATGGTGTGCTTGGGATAGGCTGAGGTACAGGGGATTGAGTCTGGGTGGAGGAAGTTGGAAGGGGGAGGCTGTACACAGGGACAATGGCTGCCATCAGTGCTGAGGCCAGAGCCTGAAATGCTCTCTGTTGGGCTGCCTGGTGATAATGAATGACCTCCAGGTATGCATTTGTTTGTTGCAAATGCCTCTCTACACCCTGGATGGCATTCACAATGGTAGATTGCCCAAAAGTGAGGGATCTCACAAGGTCAATAGCCTCCTCACTGAGGTCAGCAGGGCTGACTGGGGCAGGGCCTGAGGTGCCTGGGGCGAAGGAGATGCCCTCCCTCCTGGGTGAGCTGGCACGGGACACACGCTGAGGGGCTGCTGGAAGGGCGATGCTGGTAGGGGGTGGCAGCTGTACCTGTTGATGCAGTGGGCACAGAGGAGGAGTCGCTGTCAGTGCTGTCTGCTCCTGTCCCCGCCGTGGAGCTCCCCTCGCCCTCCGTCCCACTGATGGCTTCAGACTCCGTTGCTTCACCCTCCAGGTCCAAGCTCCTTCCTGCTCGGTGCCAATGCTCCTCCGCCTGATGATGCTATTGCACATAAGAACAGGGAGACCACAAAAAGGGGGGGGGAGACAGAAGAAAGACATGTTCAGTGCATGCAACACCACTACCATTGGCAGACACAACACACATGGAGCAGCCCTCAGCACTACGCCATGCACTGACAGTTCCTAGAAATCTCAGCTGACCATGGGGTACGAGGCCTAAGACCAAATGCTGCACACCTAGAAGTCACAGAGGCCTGACTAGGTGTAGATGGCTCTTACCACTGGTGGGGTTGGGGTGCCACATGGCCTGCCTCACAAGGGACCTTGCCTACCAAGTTTGCCCTGGCCTAGGGGAACCAACTGCCCACCTCCCCCACCCAGACACCTCGTAATGCGCGCAGAGCCAGCTGAATGAGAGTGTGACTTGTGGCTGCTGTGATGCCCTCAAGCATCCATCCAACTCCGGATAGGCCACCGCCAGGATCCGGCACATCAGGGGGGGTCATGGTGCGACGGGCCTGCACTGTCTTCTTGCTCCAGCGGCGCAGGTCCTCCCATCTTTTACAGCAGTGGGTGCTCCATCTGTGGTAGACCCCCAGGGTCCGGACGTCCTTGGCGATGGCACGCCAAATACCCTTCTTCTGGTGGGCGCTGACCTAGAGGAATGGTATGGGGGAAAGGAAATTACTTACCCGTCCGGATTACTTACCCGCCCGGACCGTCATGCTCATTGTCCACCAGGTCCCACTCATGCCCTGACGCACATACACTCACCATCCGCACATGCAGGCCTCAGCCCCCCCATGTATCTTCCATCCATACCACTCAAAACAGGCATTGCCCATGCAGCATGCTCACAGTGTACTCACCTGTTTGTCTGGCGGACCGTACAGTTGCGTGTACTAGGGGAGGACCCCATCCACTAGTTTCTCCAACTCATCCGAAGTGAAGGCAGGGGCCCTTTTCTCAGACACTGTAACCACTGTCGCTTCCACACACAGGTCACAGCAGCACTTGCAGTGTAGGTCCTCTCCTGTTGAAAGTCAGGTATCAAGTGAGGGAACAGACAGAAAATGGCGGTTACGTCCGCGGCGGTGCATACCGTCACCGCCGGCGTACATCATCATTGGCTCCTGGGCCCCATAGGGCCCAATGTTAACCAATGCAGAATTGCACTGCGGTCTTCGACCACCCACTGCGACGGTGTACAATGCCAGCGCAGTTACCTCATATCCCCTTGTCCCACCTTACAGGTCAAGCAGCCGCCATTTCAGGAGGACACATGGGATGAATGTTAACTGTGTCACACCTATCTGGGCTGGGAATATAGACAGATACCGGCACATTGTGGATTAATTGTATTGTATTGTATAGTAATAGTATTTATATAGCGCTTACTACCCCGACGAGGCGTCAAAGCGCTTTTCGGCAAGTAGCACGCTACTCCGGAACCCAACAAGAATTAGTGATGGATTAGTATCGTGAAATATGAGTACAGTTTTAGTATTATTAAGAGTTAATTTGAGCCGTGGATGTGAGAGTTTGTTAGTTAGATTGACAGGAGTAATGGAGGGGGGAGAGGAGGAAAGAAATCCAGAAGTGTTAATTGGGAGTATATCCCTCATTTACTCATCCCAGGGGCTTGGGATGAGTAAAGGGGGATGGAGGAGGCAAGATTCTGTGGAAGGGTTAGGGAGGTCATAGTAGCAGGGTGAGATAAATGAGGGCAAATTTAGTAGGGTTGTTTGGGAGGCCATGGTAGTAGAATGAGGTTTTGTGAGCTAGATGTGGAAGCGGAGGGAAGAGCATAGGCAGAGTTATTTAGGAGATGAAAGTAGTAGAATGGATTTGGGATGAGTCAGAGTGGGGATGGAGGATAGATTGAAAGAGACATGACATATGATGGTGGGTAGATAGGTGTGATAAGATGAGAGCATGGATTCATAGATATCTAGTATAACAACCCACCCAGGAGCCATGCAATGACCCACGAACATGCCAAGCACAGAAACAACACACACACACATATATATATATATATATATATATATATATATATATATATATATATATACAGCCACACACACACACATACACACATGAATACACACACATATGCACACATATATGTACATACAATACATATTTAGAACCATGGGTAAATATACTTAGTCAAACAGGTTTAAAGAGTGTGTATGTATTTTATTGTTATGACATAGTAGCAATACATATTTTCTAAAGAAATATACATAACTAGAAATATACACATAATCAGAAAAAAATATTTATCAACATAGGCATATGCAGTCCATAGTTGTATGAATATGGTGGTTATGAAGGAAAGAGCCAACTCTTGAGTAGTTTTCTGAAGACAAAAAAGTTATCTGTGGCTCTTATAGTTTGGGGTAATGAATTCCATAGTTTGGCTGCTTGAACTGAGAAGGATGTACCACCTATAGTCTTTTTCTTGTATGGTGGTGTTCTAAGGCGGGGTGCCAATCTTGAGCCGATTAATAACGTTTCTGCAAATAACAAATTGTGATAACTCAGTGTTGGATGACTCTCTGCTCGCTGTTCTCCTCCATAGGGCACATCTGCTGGGGCAGGTGATGAGATGGCGGCATCCTCCGGTGTTCAGCCCCCTGGTGGACCTGTCGACAATGGAAGAGAGACACATCCTAGTCACATACAGGCTTGATCGTGCATACAGGCTTGATTGTGCAACAATCCTGGAACTGTGTGCCCAGTTGGAGCCAGACCTGATTTCAGCTACCATCCCATAGGAATCCCCCCTCTAGTGCAGGTTCTGTCTGTACTCCATTTCCTGGCCATTGGGTCTTTCCAAACAACAGTGGCCATGGCATCAGGGATGTCCCAGCCAATGTTCTCTAACGTGTTGTCCAGATTGTTATCTGCCCTGCTGAAACACATGCGCAGCTACATCGTTTTCCCTCAGGTGGAGGATTTGCCCACAGTGAAAGGTGACTTCTATGCCCTGGGACATATCCCCAACATCATTGGTGCCATTGTGGGACACATGTGGCATTTGTACCCCCCTGCAGGAATGAACAGGTGTATAGAAACCGGAAGAGCTACCATTCGATGAATGTGCAGATGGTGTGTTTGGCAGGGCAGTACATCTCCCATGTCAGTGCGAAGTATCCTGGCTCTGTACATGACGCTTACATTTTGAGAAATAGCAGCATCCCTTATGTGATGGGGCAACTCCAGAGGCACCGTGTGTGCCTAATAGGTGAGGCCAAGGTCCCAATACAGTTGACATAGGTGTCTGGGTATGGGGCTGTCCCTAAGGGTTAGTGTGTGCCTAACAGAAATCCCTCGACATTTGCAGACGACTCTGGTTACCCCAACCAGTCATGGCTACTGACCCCAGTGAGGAATCCCAGGAAAAGGGCAGAGGAATGCTACATAGGGGCACATGGGTGAACTAGGATGGTGATCGAACGCACCTTCGGCCTCCTGAAGGCCAGATTCCGGTGCCTCCATCTGACAGGTGGCTCCATATACTACTCATTGAAGAAGGTGTGCCAGATAATCGTGGCCTGCTGTATGCTGCACAACCTGGCTTTGCGACGGCAGGTGCATTTTCTGCAGGAGGATGGGGCAGATGGTGGTCTTGTGGCAGCTGTGGAGCCTGTGGACAGTAAAGAAGAGGAGGCAGAAGAAGAGGATATCGACAACCGAAATAACATCATCATGCAATACTTCCAGTGAGAAACAGGTAAGAAGATGCAACTGCTTCCCACATCTCATACTGTTGTTTGAGCTAGCAGAAGTCTGTCATTTTCACTCAGTGTATGGACCCTGACCTGTCACTTTGACTTTCCATTTCACAGATCTGTGTCCCACTTTGTGCCCACTGCTCTGTTTACTCCTGGCCTACAGCTGTGTTACATTGGGATGTGAACAAGTACATTGACATTGCTATATTCCATAGTTATTGCAATTATACATTTGTGAAAGTACAGACTGACTCCAGATTGTTTTGTGATTGAAGTGTGTTTATTCCTGTGCAAATAAGTGGAGGTGGGTTGTAAAATGGGCTGGGGTGATGGTGGAGGAATGTCCATGGCAGAGTCAAGTCTATATGTTTCACAGGTGCATTGTCCAAAGGGGCATAGGAAGTGGAGCAATGGCAGTTTAAGGATGGACAGGGTGACATAGTGGGACAGAAGGGTGACATTCAGGGGGGTCTCATTTCCTGGTGGGGGTCTTGGCAATGTTCTCTGTCTTGTTCCTGGATCTCAGGGACTGTTTCGGGGGTGGTTCTCCATCTGCAGCGGGTGGGGTGCTGGTGTCCTGTAGTTCCTGTGGCGGTGCCTCCTGTCCACTAGCGTCGGCGGAGGTGGAGGGCTCTTCATCGTCGAGGCCTGTGTCAGGAGCCCCTTGTTGTGCCACTGTGTCCCTACCGCTGTTGAGAAGGTCTGCCTGCACCCCTGCAATGGTGACCAGGGTGGTGTTAATGGACTTCAAGTCTTCCATGATCCCTAGATAGTGTTCCTCCTGCAGCCGCTAGGTCTCCTAAAACTTAGTCAAATACCGTAGCCATGGTCGCCTGGGAATGATGGTAAGCTCCCATGATGTTGGAGAGTGGCTCATGGAGTGTCGGTTCCCTGGGCCTGACCCCCCCATGTCGCACAGCAGTCCTCCCAGTTTCCCTGTTATCTTGTGTCTCTGTCCCCTGAACCGTGTGCCCACTGCCACTGCCCTCAGGTCCCTGATCATCCTGTGTTAGTGGGGTTGCCTGAGTTCCCTGTAGTGGTGGACACACTGCTGATTGACATGTCCTGGGGACAGAGGGATGGGCCCGCTGGGTGGGTGCTGTGCTGGTGTTTCCTGAGGGGTAGGCTCTCCGGTGGCTTGTGACAGTGGCAGGGGAACCGACTGTCCCGAGGTCCCAGATGGGCCGGGCTGGTCATCTTGATCCAGGCGTGCAGAGCTGCTGTCATCACTGTGGGCCTCTTCTGTGGGGAGACTGGATATGTCTGGCACCTCCTGTCTGGTGACGTTGGGTAGGGGTCCTGTTGGGGTGTAAATGCATAGTTATTGTATCTGTGTGTGCCATCATGTGCAATGGGTGAGTGACCCTCTACTCCAGTGCTTGCATTATTAGCTTGGTCCTTGTGTGATTGGTGATTTTGGGGCATGAATGAGTCTCTGTACTGGACATGCTTGGGTGATGGGTGTCCAAGCATTTGTGTTACATGCAGGGCTTGGTGTTGGGATGTGTGGGTTGTGTTGGTGGGGTATCTGTGGGGTGTTGGGGTGATGGGTGTGAGGGTAAGGGTGGGAGTATGTGGTGGCATGCAGGTGGGGAGGAGGGATAAGGTAGTAAAGATTTGCCTTAGCAGAGTCCAGTCCTCCTGCTACTCCTGTGAGGCCCTCAGGATGCATAATTGCCAAGACTTGCTCCTCCAATGTTGTTAGTTGTGGGGGAGAAGGTGGGGGTCCACTGCCAGTCCTCGGTACAGCAATATGGTGTCTGGATACCAAGGAACGCACCTTCCCCCGTAAGTCGTTAAACCTCTTCCTGATGTCATCCCGTGTTCTTGGATGCTGTTCCACTGCATTTACCCTGTCGACAATTCTTTGCCATAGGTCCATCTTCCTTGCAATCGATGTCTGCTGCACCTGTGATCCGAATAGCTGTGGCTCTACCCGGATGATTTCCTCCAACCTGACCCTGAGCTCCTCCTCAGAGAACCAGGGGTATCTTTGAGGTGCCATGATGTGGTGTGGGTGATGTGTGAGGTGGCGTCTGTTGTGATGTGTCAGGGGATGTATTGGTGTGCGTTGTTTAAGGTGCGTGAATGTTGTGTAGGTGATGGTGTTGTGTGTCTGTGGATGCTGGTGTTGTTTTTGGTAGTGTCTCTCTCTGGCCTGCTTTCAAATTTCTGGTAGTAAGGTTTTGTGGGTATTGTGGGTGTGTGTTTTATATTGGATTGGGTGTGAGGGAGTGGTGTGTGTATGTGTATCAGGTGTGTATATTTTGAATTGTCCAATGCGGTTGTGTTTTGTAAGTGTGTGTGTATTTTGAGCATGGCAGTGTGTACCGCCAATGGTTTACCGCGGTTGAAAGACCGCGGCGTAGATTCGTGGGTCGTGATAGTGTGGGCGTATTCTTGTGGGTCATAATACCTGTCGCAGAATTCCGCTGCCGCAGAGGTATGTTGGCGGTCTTCTGCACGCCGGTAAGCGGGATTTACCGCCAGGGCTGTAATGAAGGCATATGTTTACAGTTGAGTTGTGGCATAATGCCTCCTACCAAAGCCAGTAGTCAAGGCAAAAGGCAAGTCATGGAGCATAATTGGAACTGCAGTTTAAACAAAGGGGCAAAACCAAAAACTGTAATTTCATTCTCATGATCTTTTTCTTCTCAATAAAAGAGTGAGGAGCAATAGGAAATATTTAGTGGAACATGTTCATTTTTTGCACACTAAAGGTCAATGTAGGAAAAGGAGAACATCTCCACATTTAACTACTCGTTCTGTGCCTCATCAGTTTTTAAGTCTGATTTATGATACACTTATTCCAGTATGTGATTGCAAAAAAACAACTAACAGCTTTATGAAGGGTTTAAGGTTGCACTAGATTTTACTTTAAACCTCATGTCTGCAACTATGGTATATTTTTCATATGAAAGAGCCAGACACCAATGGGGCTTATTTATGAGAGGCTTGTGCTGCCGGAATGTCAATTTTCAAACACTCTGGCAGTGCAAACCTCTCAACCATATCTATGAGGCCATGCAACTCCCCTTTGTGTGGCTTTGAGTAGTCTCATAGATATGGAGCAAGGCAAAGAAGCGCAAATTATGGCTTTACCTAGTTCTGTGTCAGAGAGGTGTTCTATGGGCATTGCAGTGGGTTTTCCCATGCAGCACCCATGGTTTTGGTGCTGCGCCAGATTTACTTTATCATCTAAACCTGGGGAAGTGCCAAAACCTTATGCCGCCCCATTCTGCAGCTCACATAAAAATAGGAAAACACCTTTTGCGATTGTTTTTGTGTAGGAGGGTGCCCCTTCCTGCACAAAAAAATCTGCAGGCAACCCAGACACCCTTGCAATGAAACCATGGTGCAAGGGCTCCTGCATTGGAGCTAGCCAGCCAATTGTGCACCAGCACAGTGGGGAAGGAAATGAATGCACTGTATTGCCCTAAGCCAATACCCCATAAATTAGCCGCCATGAATTTAAATGAATTGCTTGAAGCATGATGCTTTGATGCTGTGATGCTAATAAAAAGAATACAATACACTCTGACATTCATTCTAAGTAAATTGGAAGTCACGTCTGAGTTTCATTACCGTATAAAGAAACGTTGACTTCAGAAAACCTTGATTACTTGCAACAACCTTATAATCAGGGGTAGCGGGTCTTTACCCCTTATTCAATTTTCAATACATATATAATTTTCAATATGCAATTAGGCTCCAGCTTAAAAAGTATCTGTTAGATTTGACTCAGTCAAATTTTGATCATTGAATGAATAATAGTCAGATTGTGCAGATAATTGTAACAACGGGGAAACCGTGATAAGGCCCCCCTAGCGTTCAAATGAATGTGACTGTTCTGTCTGGGATAGTGAAAGTTTAAGGTGTACCCTGTTCGCATATCAAAACCCATGCACATTGATATTGAGTTATGTACTGTATTTTTTGGTTTCTGCAACAATATATGAAAAGACAGCCTTGAAAAAGTTATCATAGACAAAACATGCGTTGGCTGCTCTCTACATCAGTTAAAATTTACCAATTTTAACAAAAAACACTGAAATTCACTAGTTAATTATGTCAAGTAGCTATAACTCATTCCCTAAAGAAACTATAACTCGTGCCCTCACTTTTGGAGATCACCTTGTCACCCCACCTTGTAAGAATTCATGAAGTGGCTGCAGAATGCACATTTGACAGTACAAGAAGATTACACTTTTCAGATTAGTGCATTGATCCAATGTATATGTGTGCTTAGCACACTAAAGGCCACATGTAGAAAATGGTTACAAACTGCAATTCACAAAATCACTGGGTATATGACTGCAATATATGTTTTTGCTAAGTTTTAAAGCCAGGCACATTCCTGATTCACAAAATTGGTTTATATATAGTATAATTAGGGAAGACCTAAATGGGATGTCCCCTCCTAATTGTGATCCAGAATGTTATGTATCAACGGTTTACAACTGCAATTGCAGCAACAAACTATTGAAAAATAATTAACTCCTCAAAGTAGATGGTAAAGGATTTGAAAAGAGGAATCTGCCCCAACTGGACATCTTCTCTTTTGGAAATCATGTTAGATGACCTCAGATGTGTAGGCAGTGGTTTAGAGGTCCACTGCTTCCTTCCCCTGGATGCATATGCATCTCAAAATAGGAATTATATAAAGTTGCATTGGTTCCTTATAGCAGTGGCTGCTTTTAAAAAAAAAAAGAGTTTCTCCATTTCAGAATGTAAACCCAGGGATGGAGGTCTCCTGTTCTTTACAGGCCACTATTCTTGTGTTTGCAGCCAAACACACGGGACCACAAATAGTATATTTCTGAATTACTATCTATTTGACAGCTTATTCTGAAACTCCCTGCTACTGCAGTTTTTGCGATGTGCCCTATTAGTACATAGCAACAAACAAATGACAATGTGAATGTGATGGTCTGGAAGATGCCAGTAGTGGAGATTAATTCAAGTATTTTTTTCTTGCTTTGTTTGTTGCTACAGGTGCCTTAAATGTGATAGCTTTGTCTGGACCTGGGCCATGTGCTCACTGTTCACCAGGACTCAAGCTATACCTCTCTGAAGAGATATAAGCAGGCTCAACCCAATATGAGGTTGCTTGAGTTCCTTGCAAGAGGTGATCTGACCTGGCAGGGCAGGCTAGACCGTCAAGTCTGATTTGCATTATGGCTGGGTCCAAACTGGGGTGGCACAGTGTGCAATAGAATGATGGATTGAACCCAGATCTGTGACTAGGGGTGAGTGTTCGAAACGTTTCAGCACTCTGTCCATTATCTTTTTGTGCTGCTAGACTGTTCTTCTAGAAGCAAGACCCAAGACTGATTTTCATAGAGCATGTCTCTGTCTAAAGAGGCAGAATGAGCACAAAATGATGGCCCAATGGATTGCTGGTGGCTGAGATTAATTCAAGTATTCCTTTCATCACTTTTTACTTGTTACTCCTAGTACACAGGTCACATCGCAAAATTGATGACTGGTCACACAACATTGATTCACGATTGGTGACCATATTTTGGGACCAATGTTTTGTTCTTGAGAACTTAAAACCCTTATGACATTGAAGTATTAATGGATATTTATCCACTAAATAAATGTGGAAATATGTTAGTGATAACATAGTTTACAGTAAAACTACTTAATGAGGATAATAGCAATAAAATGCCTATGGGTACCTATGACCAGATTTTCAATTTATTGTGTTGAGGTGGCTCACTTTTTTACCAGACCCAATGCAAAATTATGTCAGTATGTAGAAAGGCATGTAAATGTTTTGTGAAGGTTTGTAAAACAAGTAATGCAACACAGTATATTGAACTGCCTTGCATTACTTCGCGACAGGGAGGTGTTCCATGGATCGCCCATGGGTGTTCCCATACATTCACCCATGGATTGTGATGCAAACCCATATTTACAAAGAGTTGTAGACATGGGTTTTGGGTTTGCTCCTTGTTATTTAATCTGTATGTGTGCTGCATTCCTCTGCACACATACAAAGAGGAAAAAGCCTCCAAGGATAGTTACCCCTTCCTGCACAAAAACAATCCTGTCCATAACCCAGGCACCCTCACACTATGGTGCAAGGGTGCCTGTGGTGGTGCTTGTCAGCCCAAAATACTCCAGCACAGGAGGAGAGCAGAACTATACCCTGTGCCATTCCTTTGTTCTTCTCTTTCCTTATCATGCAATGCAGCACAGCAACTTTGGTTGCTTAAATCCTGCTCCCAATGTGAAAGTGTGTGTACAGATGTAGGTATTGATGACCAAACATTGTAAGTTACCCTTTGTTTCTGTCAAATGTATCATTATCTGGAACGTTTTCGGCTTTCATGTACATATCATTAACTATAGACTTTAATGTAATATTGACAAATACTTAAACCTGGGATTTGGCTTAACCATGCCACTTATAGTGTGGTAATATCTTCCTTAAGAGATATTCTCTGTGAAATTACCTTTACTTTCAATCTGTTTATTTATTATACCTGTGCAGATATATGCCAAGGGGTAGGAATAGCAGATGCACTATTTTAACACAGTAAATGCAAACAAGAAATCGATTCTGCATGGTTATATGTCGGAACCACGAATGCTTCAAGCACCCATGGCTCAACAACGAGGTCGGAACAACGACCTCGTTCTTATCTCTAATGCCTTTACCACAAATGCGTTTACAACTATTTTTTGTTGTAAATGCATTCCTGGTAAAGGCATTAGTTATCAGCATGCTTACCCCCTAGCCCCCTACCCCTAGAAATTACCACAACCCCCCATCCCCACAACTACCCCAACCCCCACCCCCAAAATTACTACAACACCAACTCCCCCTCCCCTAAAACCTAAACCACCCCAACCCCCAACCCACCCCTTAAACCTAAACCCTGATCCACCTCCCCCCAAACCCCAATCACCCCCAGCCCCTGACCCCACCCCAAAAACTAAAAATACCCTGAGTCCCCACCCCGCACCTTAAACCTAAACACCCCTACCCCCCAACCCACCCCTTAAACCAAAACCCTGACCCCCTTCCCCTCCCTAAACCCTAATCACCTTGAGCACCCCACTCCACCCCATCCCCCCCAAAAAAACAGCCCCAGTCCCAGCCCAACTTACCTCCTCCTTCACCACGTCGACTCCAGCTCCCTTCTTCTGTAACTTAACCACACATGTACGTGGTTCAGACATGCTTGGTTAAGGTACGAAAAACAGGAAGTCGTGGAAAACTAAAGCGTTGTTTCACTTTCGTTTTTCACGACTTCGTGGTTTTGGAGTCGTTGTTCCGGGTGTTTCCCATTCTGCACCCCATTCAGGCTCGCTACCATAGATTCTTTGATCCATTGATCATAAGGAGAAATTGAGGAAGCCTATAACATTTTCATTTCTATTGTTTCAATATTTTGGAAGGGCGTGTTAATATGTGTATTTGGTTTTGTAATTATGCTTCTTTAAATCACTCTCCCTTTAACATTGACATGAAGTTTACATCTGTATACACAAACATCATGGATGTGCAATAAAATGTAGTCATCTGACCATTGAAATCACATTCGATTTTTTTGCCAACTCACTAACTGCTGGTTAAATTGTTCTGTTATGGTATCTTCTGAAAAGTCAGTAAACAAGTTCTAACCAATAGTTGTTCTGATTCTTTGCAAACTTCAGGTGCCCACCCCAGAGATCCGGGCTCACAATCTCTACTTTGACCTTTCTGCGTATGGTGTGGGTATTTCTGCAAGTGACACGGAATCACTGAATACACAACAACCTGCAATGAAATCAGGATTTCACCTAAAAATCTATGGCACATTCCGAAATCGATACATTGCCTTGGCCTGTCCAGCATCAGATTCCAAAGTTGTCAGATTCCTTTGTCACACAACTAACTCCTTAGTAAGTATTATAAATTAACTCAAATTCTGCAAACCTACACTCTGCATAATGAGTCCAACCCGTGGATTGTTCGCATAATAAAAGTTCTGAGCTATGTTTTACTTCACAAAAGGCCAGTGGTTATATGTGATTTGAGGAGGGAGGTGATATGTGGTATCTCATTAACTGTTATAGGCAGGAGCTGTGGTATTCCATTCACACTTAGACCTTCATTCTGATATTACCAGTAATTAGAGGGACATAATTAACGATTGTGAAGGGAGTTTCCCCTCACTGCCCTGCTTCATGGATATCACAAAAATTCAGCCCCTGAAATGGTAGACACATGCCAGACCTAGAATGTACAGTGTTGTTGAATACTGAGCAAATTATGAAAGTTGTTGTGTGAACGATAGCAGCGTAAAAAAACAGAGTTGTAATGTAGGAAATGACCATCTTTTGTATGTTGTATGCCTAGGTTTTTGTCATATCTGATCTATCTGTTTTTACATGCATAGACCTCTAACCAGTAGTAAAGTGCCCGTTCCTCTCCTTTCAACATGATGAAATTGATATAACCATAATTGGCATAAATACCTACCTATAAACCCCTAGAATATGGTACTAAATGCACCCTTGGCTTATAAGTAAAAATTTCACTTGTGGATTCAGAACTTGTTGTAGCATCCACTACAGTGAAAGAGTAAAGCATTGCTTTTAAACTGTCATAGACCATTTTGACATGCCTTCACCTTCCTTTTAAATAATTTGTCACCCCTAAGTAGACCTTATTGGCCATAAGGCATGTTGTATGGTTTTTAAGAGTTAGATATGTAGAAAGTTAATGTTACACATGGCCTTACACTGACTCAGCCCCAAAAGCTATTTACACCGCAGCAAGGCTTGCTGTTCTAAATCAAAACACTAGGTTTCAAGGCAATACCTACAAATGTCATTATTGGACTCTTTGTAATATTTATTAAAAGTCATTTTCACTCGGGAATTGGATTTGTAATAAATAGTAAGTAAAAGTTACTTTTAGAAAGTTAACTTTTCTCAGTCTAAGAGCCTCAAAGCTAATTTGCATTAACTTCCAACTGCAGCCCACTGAGTGATTAACCCAGTATGATATGTCAAAAACTATACCTACAGCAGGGACAAAGGATCAGGTGAGGGATGGTATTTCTGTTCCTCTGGCAGTATGACAATTTGGACAATGCCTAGAAACTGCTCCTAATTAACTTTAAAGGGCCTCTCCTCTGACGGGCAGATATCATACTATACTTGCTGCTGAGTCAGGTAGAATGTAATCCCAGTGCAGATGGTGCTGCCCCGAGAACTGATTTGAAGTGGCCATGTAGGAAAGGCTGCTCATTGTCATGGCCATACCTCTAGTGTGGGCACATATGCTCTGCACAACCTCTTGAGTGTAAACAGAGAGGTGCATTGTAGGATTGTTTGCAGGAAAGCACAGAGGCAATGCTGCAAAAGCTGGTAGGGTTACCTCTGGGAACTTTTACCCCTTTGGTTGTGGATAAGCCAGTAGGCACTCACGCCAACAAATGGTGCCAGGCAAGAATGTGTCACCCCAGTACCCTCCTCAGAATACTACTGGTCTTGAGAAAGATCAGAAGATGACTGAACCTACTGTCTAAAACATGAGAGGAAAACTGAAAGACTGGGCCTGCTCTCTCTTGTACCAAGGATAAAGAGTTTGATGCCAAGGATTATATGGCAGACCTCCTGTTTATGTTACAGGGACACAGCAAGCTACAAGAGGCCCTTCTGTCAACTACTCAGCTCACTAGTTCCAACTGGACCTGCCTTGGCCCCTGATGGTGGCTTCTGCTGGAGTTAGTCCTGACCCTCCAAGTACTGTTCCTGTGGCATTAGACATAGGCTGTGTCCAAGTGTACTCACCCTAATACCCTGAGAAACCTGGAACATTGAAATGTTTTGGCTTCAATGGCCTCTGAGGACTGGAAGAAACCTGCCAAGCTGATCTGACCACAAGATGTGTTGCTGCTGGGCTGAAGGTTTAGGTTTACCCTGCTCAGAAGGAAATCCAATTAACTGGGACCTCACTGAGTAAGTGTGTGGCCTGTGGAGCTTTCTTCAGCTATAGAACATAGCCTTGCCCCACTAGAGGAATCTCATCTCAAAAAAAGTGACTAAGTACGGGTGTTGCACGTTCGGATATCAGAAAAGTTGTTTATGGATATCATATTTGTGACATTGAGAATACATGTTAGAGTTTTGTAGAGGGCCCTCTTCTTGGCAGAGAGCCTGTCAGCCTGTTGGTGATAACATGACATTGGGGTGTGTCTAGAGAGGTTACACAAGACCCTGGTAGGGATATTTATAGGCTTAGAACAGGAGAAAATGAATAATGAGGAAGGTCCACCACTAGTCTGACAATAGTATAGTATTAGTGAGTCGATCAGTGTATTGGCAGTGTGATAAGAAAAGCAAGAATAGTTTGCATATATTGAAGACCTAACATCTTGCATTATTGGTGATGAAAGGTTCCTATTGCATGTGGGACTTAAATGACTCAAAGATATGTAGCTGAAGTGGCAAAGGCGAAGAAGAAAATATACTGAATCAGGAATAGGGGTATCTATGAATGACAGAGGAAAGTATAGGCCCTCTGGCTATGATGAGGTTAATCTGAGAGATCAGAAGGGCCAGTCATTGGCAAATTGTACAGTTAAATAATCATGATAGGAGGAGGTGGTGTAAAAGTTGTAAATGAAAAGAAGATTTGTGTGTCATTAACACATAGCATGAGAAACCAAAATTTAGTATAATAACAGAGAGGAAGGTATTGTTTAGAGACAATAGAAAAAGGCCCAGAATGAACCCATGGGGGGGCATGAGATGGAAAACGATAGAGAGGATAGCTCCTGAATTTCCAACAAATGAAAAACATCTAGTCAGATAGACCAGAGGAAGACAATTTGATGACAGAGTCAGTGATATTGAAGATCTTTAGGGAGCATAGTAAATTAGAGTGATCAGTAGTGCAAAGGTATATGGATGAATGAAAGGTAGCAGAGGTTAACCCAACTGATAAAGCTAGATAGGTATGAGAGGACTATTGAAGTGAATCACCCAGAAACCAGATTGGAGGGGGTATAAGCAGGCTGTTTTATAGTGGAAATGGTGCAATGGTGTAACAAGGTTTTGCAATATTTTCCAGAAGAACGGCTGCTGCAGAACTTGGCAGTAGTTAGAGGAGAGGTAGGGCCAGCTGTGTTTTTTTAGTGATTGTTAGACTTGGCCCTTCCTGCAGCGTCATCCCCAGACTTTTCCCACTTCATCATCCTGTTTTACATAATTGTTTTTGGTGGCTTTTAGGACTCTGTGCAGTTTACTACTGCTAACCAGTGCTAAAGTGGTTGTGCTCTCTCTTCTAAACATGGCAAAATTGGATAATACCAAACTGACACATTTGGTTTGCTTGTAAGCCCCTAGTAAGGTGGTACTACATGTACCCAGTGCCTGTAAATTAAATGTTGCTAGTGGGCCTCCAGCACTGATTATGCCACCCAATTATGTAGCCCTTTAAACATATCTCAGGCCTGCCATTGCAGCCTTTGTGTGCTATTTTAAACTGCCATTTTTACTTACCAAAATACACCTTTTGGTCGGCACAAACCTTCCTTTTTAATACATATGTCACCACTAGTGTATGCCCCAAACAGCCCACAGGGCAGAGTACAATGCACTTAAAAAAGAGGAGATGTAATTTTAAGTTTTACATGTCCTGATAGTGAAGAACTCTTAAAAGTGCTTTTCACTATTGCAAGGCCTATTTTTCCCATTGGATAACATTGGAGTTACCTTATTACAATTAATAAGCTGTAGCATCCAATTGGGAACAGGTAAATAGTTCATGTTTGGTGTATTTGGATTTCTATTGTGGTAAAGTTGGACATTCAGTTACAATTTTGATAATGTTACCTTTACAAAGCTGTTTGTTTTTGCCTTAGCCAATAAGTGCTTGCAGTCTGTCTCTCGGTCAGACGATTGGATGTAATTGGCAATTGAACTTTGAGTATTTCTCCTAGACAATGACACAAAATAGTATGCTTACGTGTGCATAACTGAGCTATCACTGGCAAGATGGGAGGACGAATGTTGGCATAGCCCTATGTACATCTGAATAAACTGTGTTCTGTCTTCACACAATGGATTGCATACCCCCTGCAGTTAGTCTGATGAGACAGGAAAAATGTACACTTCAAAGGGAAACCTCTAGAATCTTCTACCACTTCAAAGGAGGCACCTGGCATAAATATTAGACCTCACACACCAACTCTTAGGTACACTCCTGGACCTGTAGATACTACAGAACAAGGGCTGCTGTGCTGCCTTGCTGCCAGAAGGACTGACACTCTATTGTCCTGCTACTCTGCTGCTCTGCTGCCTTCTGCCCTGCTTCCTTAGAAGGAATATTTGACCTGCACCTTTCATCCCAGGCTGAAGTGACTCCAAGGGTCACAAGCTGGCCTCTTGTTTTGAGCTACAGAAACATAACAACCTTGAGAGCTTCCTTGAAACTGCCTATCTGACCTGTTACATGGACCCGCTGCCTAGATCTGAAACTGGATCTACCTGAGCCCTGCTGGCCTTTTCTAGAGTGCATTCCTGACCCCCATGTGGTGCCCCTCTGGACCTGGATCTTGGTGTAGCTCAATTGAGCTCCCCTGACGTTTTTGGGCTTTTTCCAAATGTGAATGGGCATATTCGTGGAAAGACTGTGCTGCCAGTGGCAACCAGCAACAGGAAGTCCCAGCAACCAACTCTTCATGATATTGCATTGACTGCTGCAGTTACTGCCAATGTGCCAAGTGATGCCAGCAGAATCTTCACACTACGGCAGTGAGCTCCTATGACATCCAGCCAACCCTTTGTACTACTTCATCGGACTCAACAACACTGTCACTGTCCCTTGTGGACCATAACAACGTGAACTGGACCCTTTGTGCTGGACTGAGAATGTGACTCTTTCAGCGGGATAATCTGGTCCGTCTAACTGACCTGCACTTTATTGCAGCTAGCCTGAGCTTGTGACTTTTTCCCATTCATGGTACGAACAGGTAGCTAGGAGGGGCACTTTCTGCTTTTAGGCACAATTTTCACATAAACATTTAAAATTGCATATTATTGGTTCTACCAATTAAATGTTTTCCACATTGATGTCAAATTATTTAGTAAATTATACTCAATTTTCTAAACTAGTGTGAGATTTGTCTTGTGTTGTATTTTCCTTTTATTACTGTTTGAAGTGCTGCTAAAATATTTTTCACATTGCCTCTAAAATAAGCCTCACTGCTCTGTGACAAGCTACCAGAGGGTTGACAACAGATTAATTTGTGGTTTGTTTGTGATTTCACCATGACAAGGAGTGCGGCTGCTGCTTCTGTAGGGCTTCACCCCCCCAACAAGTAACTCAATTTCTTACACTGGTAGTAGAACCACACCAGATTTATTGAGAAGCTAGTTAATGCAACAATGGAAAGATGAGAGCAGGATGTTTAAGGGTCAGATGCAGTGATGAGAGGGTCCGATGGAGCACGTGAAGGGATAGCATTTGTTGTTCGGGCATATGAGGAGTGAATGATGCAATAATGTCGGAAGGCTTAACACAAAAAAGCTATGGATTATGGAGATATAGGAGTGTAGAGTGGATCAGTGAGGTATTTTGCACAGGTTTGTCTAATAGTGGTGATTTTAGATCAGGACGGTGGACAATCTGTTGGAGAGAAAGAGGATATTTTAATAATTGTGGATTACACTGAGAGCAGATTGATAATTGTGTATACTACTGTCTAGAAGTTGGCCAGATGTGTAGTGACAATGGTTTGTTTGGTTGCCTGTTTGTAGATTTTAGTGGTCCTTGTACCATTTGTGAAGCATCAAAGTTGTAAAGATGCATATGCTAGGAGTGACCTAGTGCTGCTACTGTTTAGGAAAACTGTGCAGAGGATAGTAAGCATTGAAATCATGTTTCAGGACATGGTTACATTTTATAATTAAGTAGTTTTTTTCCAAAATAATTGAGACAATTTGGGGTTTCAGATCGTTAGAATTAAATTGGAACAGATCTTCATTTTAGACAATGAGGTAATAGTGATAGAGGGGAGAAGCAGGTGGCATACTGACTGATATGTGTATCATGACCTATTCAGAAGGAGAAGGGTCAAAGTTAGGTAAGGAAGTGTGAAAAGGATCAAAGTCAGCATGAGGTCCCCAGAATTACTGTAATTGTGCATGGGTCCAGTAAACTTATATGTGTTGGGCAGTGAATATTCCAAAAGGATCTGCAAGACCTGTGTGCAGAAGATTATTGTGGAGAATCAGTATAAGGTGTCTTAGAAAGGTGGAGGTGCCAGACGCACCAGGGAAACGTGCTATGAAGTCAGGGCTGAAGATCATTTCAAAATAGGAGGTGAAAGGTTAGTAAACACCACTAACCTGGCAGCATTAATTGATGCAGGTAAATTCAACCAAGTTGGTCCAAATTATCTAGTCAAGAACATGGTGGGATCTCATCTCACTGTAAATGCGCTAAAGTGAAAAGCCCATAAAACTTCCCAGTTCACAGAGGAGATACAAAACTTCAAACAATGAAGTAGGCAATTAGAGGTATAATGGAATAAGAAATGCATGTACAAGGACAAACAAATGTATCAGTGAAAACTGCACAAACTAATCACTCTTTTCCTAAATGTTTCCTGCCTGTTATGCTCTCCCTTGTGTGCTGTGGCCTTTGTGATCTCACAGATGTTGTGAGGCAACAATGCAAACTACTTCATGGATAAGGTTTCTACTATAAGGGAAAGTATGTTGGTGACTGGTAAGCCACCAAGTACATGAAATGTTTTACATCCCTCCCTCTTTCAGTTACATGAGATTATTGGAGACGACTTTCACATTCTCTTGAGTAAAATAAAACCACCAGACCACTCCAACAACACCAGACCAATTTTGATTGCTGGGTGTTTCCTGAGGCCTTTGGGACTCATTCTGTGCAAATTCTATCAACTCATTATTAAGGCACAGTTATCAAACATTCTGTTACCACTTAACTTATGATAAAAGAAAATGTTGGCCATCTGCTTCCATCCTGCTATGAACCCATAACACTACTTCCCTAAAAGGTACAAACGTATGGAGATGTAGTGTCCAGGCTCCAGCTCCATCTTGATAAAACCATGGAATTGGATGCCACCTCATTATGTTTTCAGACTGTGCATTAGGCAGAGATACCACTACTAACTATCACCAACTTTAACTTGATTGTCAGTGAAGGCCATTTGACTGTTATTGTGCTGCTGAGCTTGTCGTCAGCATTCAACATCATAAACCATAACAATTTACAAGACAGCCCAGACTTTGATACAGGTGTTCAATGAAAAAAAAACAAATGGTTCCTGATCTTTCTGGCAAATATTTTGCCACAATTAGATGGGTCCCTTTTATTTCAACATCTCCATCCTAGCTTGTGGAGTTGTTCATTGTTCTTGACTCTCGACCCACTTGTTTAATTCATCAGTCCGTTGTCCAATGTTGACACTGATTCTTTTGAGGTTTTCTCCTCCTTTTATCTCACTGACTGTTATGTGACTGATTTAGCCGACAATAAGTTGACAATTTTATGAACCTTGGATTAAAAGGTGTGGAATTTTTGCATCAGTCTTTCCTGTGGCTAGGTAGTTTTATATTTATATGAGATTTCATCTGAGCCACTGCCTTATGTTGTTTTAGGTACAGCGTCATTTCAACCAGTTACTGTTTGCGATTGTAAAATACAAAGGTTTCAATAAAGTTTTCATCAAGAATTGGGTGTGTTGTTGCATCTGGTTTACCAAAAAATTTAAACAATGGGAATTTAACCACGCAGACATTTTTAGTACTGTTTTCTGTGAGTTAATGCACCACCTAGATTTACACAACCAACACAAGGTGAAGCACAGAAATGCATGGTATTTACCTTTCAGTGCAAAAGATGGTTTGCCCTAGAAAGATGTCCTTTTGTCAGCAAAAGATTCAGGCCCAGATTTATGCTTTTTGCTGCAAAACTGTGCTAACGCAGCTTTGGGGCAAAAAGTTTAGTGCCGGCTTGCATCATTTAACAATGGCAGCCGGGCACTGTATTTATTGAATGGCGCAAGCCAGCGCTAAACTTAGGCTAGCATCTTCAAGAAGGACACTAGCCAGGTGGGGGTGGCAGTAGGTAAGGAGGGGGTTGTGCGTCACAAAATGACGCTAGCCTGGTTAGAGGCAAAAAAATGCCTCTAACCAGACTAGAGCCATTTCCTGGCACACAACCATCAAAAACATGACTCCTGTCTTAGAAAAAACAGGAGTCATGCCCACCACCCCAATGGCTAGCACAGGGGACAAGTGTCACCTGGGCATGGCCATTGCATCTTGTGCCATGCACAGGGCCCTAAGTTAGGGCTTGCGATGGCACTTGAAAAAATAATTTTAAAAAATACTTACCCTACTTACGTGAGGTGGGGTCCTCCATCCTCTGGTGTCCCTCTGGTGTGGGTGGGGGTGTTCCTGGGGCTTGGGGAGGGCACCTGTGGACCCATTCCATGGTGTTTAACTCTGGAAATGGGTCCACAGGTCCCCTAACGCCTGGTCTGACCCATTATTTAGCCCCTTCTCCCCCCGTGCGTCATTTTAGCATGGGGGATAAAAATGGGGCTATGGGGATAGCACCATTTTTTAGATGGGAACGCCTACCTTACATCTCGTTGACGCAAGGTAGGTTCACGCATCCAGAAAATTGTGGTAGCTCCAATATTGTGATGCTAGACGTGACTTGCGTCAAAATATAAATATGGAGTTAAGTTTGCGCCGAATTTGCATTAAAAAAACGCAAATTTGGTGCAAACAGAGTATAAATATGCCCCTCAGTTTAGTAATATCTAAAACGATGGAATGCAACAACCACATTTGACGTGTTTTGTTGTGCAAGAGATACAGCACACAACCATATCTACTATAATTGGCCTCCTGCCACTTTCATCCACTGAATTGTCAATCTAGCTAGGCTGCTCTGTTTGATAAACAACCTCACTCCATGGTGCGGAGATTTGTGTGGTATGTAGCAAGGGGTTTGAACAAGAAGTAAAAATAAATTCCACAAACTGTGTTGTGCTCTGCTGCACGTATGCATTGTTCTGCTCTTTTGAGAACCAAGCACATTTCTGCTTCTTTGCACCTGCCTCAAGTTGGCATTAATTTTTGACTCAAAGCTGGGTTTGGCTATCTTTGATTATGGGTTTGTATCAAAACCTCTGGGTATTTATTATGATTCCCTAGAGTAACGCCCACATGACCAAAGCGGAGAATAGTGCTTTTTTTTCCTGAGAAAGGGGCACTTTTGCAGGGCAAACAACTTTTGCTCTGGAAAGTTAATACCATGTGCAGCTGTGGGTCACTTGCACTGCTGTGCACTTATGCGGGGTATGCTAAATCACTTCAGCCCTTGTTAGCCCAAGAGCTGAGGTTATTGGCCTAATTAATATTTGCACCCAACACCAGCAAAAACCTTGACACCGTGGTGCCAGCCTGACTGCATCCTAGCTTACAAAAGAGAAGTCCACATAACTGCATCGATTCTACCTGTAATAAACCTGTGCATTTATCAACAGTAGACAATTGTGGCACACCGACTTCGTGAATAAAAATGTCTGTTTAATGTTGATCTGTCACGTCCTTGAAGTATTGAGTAGACCTGCTTTGTCAAACGCTATGTTCGTTTAATTTCCACTGCTGCTTCTTGCTAAACTTTGATGCAATTGTCTGGGATCATTATCCAGCAGGAATCCAATATTCAATATTCAATATGGGTATTATTATCCTAACAAGCAACCCGCCTGGTTCCCAGGCTAGAAGCAGGTTCATCATTTCAGAATAAATTTGATTATTGTAGAGTTTAAATGATACTACAGCCATGCACTGCTCAAATTGCGCATAGATGCACACTGTCAGTCACTAGAAAACGGTGTGGTTATTGATCAGATAGCACTCAGCAAACTTTATGTTATCTTGTATCAATAAAAAGTCATGAAGGATATATTTTCATAAGTCATTAGTTCCTGAATTCAGATAAGCAAAGACGGTCTCGTATGTGCCTATCCTTCAAACATTTCGTTAAATGTCTGCTAAAAATGTCCAATTTGCAAGTAAGTACGAGTAGAGTTCCCTTTAATGCTGACCACAGAAAAGAGAAGGGAAGAGATCGGTCACGTATAGATCTCTAATCTGCAACACAGCACCAATAAATACTTCACGGAATGATCAATGATGCCACAATTGCGTCTTGCGCGTATAACAGACTTTTGTGCTGAGAAAACTGACAGCACTGCTTCTCTAAACAAATATTTCTCAATAAAGTTTTTTTTTTCAATTGTAGCAAATATTTGTAGTATGTGTCAATGACTGCACAGCTTTAACAATATATATTTGTTCCTTCTTCGTCATCATTATAATGACACGTCATATCAAGGAAAGAGGCAAGACCTACATTTTCATGCGTGGAGGCTCTCCACAAGTAAAGATAGTACTTGTAAATCCCTCTGTGAATAGCAAACAGTTGTAAACATACACGAAAGTGTAAGTTTACCTTTGCGAATCAGGACCTGACTGTTTGAATCTTTACGCTTCTTTGGTGAATCACGTATTATTTTAGTGCCTCTGTCCTGTAAATGAAGTTGTTAATTTTTTTAACAGACTTTTCAATTTGTTTCTTAATACATATTGTCGCTTTGTGAATGCATTTGCTTCAAGTCTGTACGATCAGGTAAAAATATAAGTAGAATGTGACAAGTAGGTGACTTCAAAACATCGTTTTTTACCAATAATTGATAACATTTATGTATTTAAATTTAAAATTTAACAACGTCTTCACTGGAATGCCTGGCCTGTGTTCTTTGCCAGAAATCATCTTGATATCACTAGCCTGTTTTGATAATAATTTGATCAACTCATCCTCCCATTGAATTGGCAGAGGGTGCTAATTCCTGGTGCTAGCATTGGTATTAGGATTATGTATAATTATGTTGCATAGAATTATTCATGTATGTTTTTGAGGTGGCATCTGAGGCGTAGATCTTCACGGCTGAATAGGAGGGTAGGATAAAAGGCCCGCTGCCATCTTTGCAGTGCCCACAATTTCATCATCCTTAAGACTTGTGGCAAGGTTGTCTTTCATATTGTTCTTTGTTAGAATATTAGCTCCAACAGAAGCTGCCATGGGTACAATAGGTGTTAACAATTGAGCTGACTGTTAATTCATAGAATGACTTTCTAAAGGCATCTATAAGTATTCTAAAATTCTTGTTGCGGGTGTTGATAGTCCAGAGCTTATGGTGCTTATAGGTTTGTGTGCCTGCATCTTTTAGAAAGGTACAGTAGCTCACGTCTTTTGTGCTATTTCTCACTGAAAACTTGTGACCTCTTTTTAATTTTATCAGGGGGTTGCCTTTCTGCCTTGAGACTTCAATTATTAGGCTTAGTTTGAATAGTTAATTAACATGGTTATCCTGCTGAATAGTAACCAGCTGGAATGTCTTTCAAATATTGTTGACTGAGCTTTGGTGTCATTTGAGAGCCACCTAACAAGATTGAAGTAGGCAATGGTAGACCAGGGAATAGAAAGCAACCCAACACCCAGCAGCCTGAGTGTCTGTTCTCAGACTCACCCTCTTGATTGGCTATGTCCAAGGCATGAGCGCTGCCAAGCCAATGGAGTAAGTACCATCCAGCAACATGTAGACTTGATGAGGAACAGCTCCTGCCACAGCTGGTGACACCTCGCTCCCAGTTCCTCACAAAATCAACATATCCTTGAAAGACAACTATCATTGAATGTGCAAATACATCAGAAGCACTCCAGTGCCTTGCAGAGCTCAGAAACTGTAAGAGCCTGCCCAACCACTGTGAGCAGCTACCCTCACACACTCTACCTTGAACAGTGGTGGCTGGTGAGATTTGAGAGTGGTGGGGCACAAAGAACCAAGATACATTGCTGGGTGACAGAAGGTGCTTCCTTAGGCGCTCAAGGAGTTTAGAATACAGGCTTGACCCATAATATGCTCAGCATTAATAATAAAAGGACCAGCTACTGTTATTAACCTGATGATTATTTTTAGTAAACATGTAAAAGCTGATTAGATTTTCAGACACAGGTAAGTCAACATCTGCAAAAGAGATGTGGCCAAAGGAGAGTTTCACTCAGCATATTCTCATCCAGTAATGCTTAATCTCTACGTGCTCATCTGATCTACCCCCAGAAACCATCACCACTTAATGAAACATCCAGCTACCATACTCCCTATTTCCCCCATTCCCCACCACTTGTGCCCATTCAATAATTACAAAATGTGCTGCAAAAGAGCCACCAAATAACATAAACAATCCCAAATTCTGGTTACATTCTTCCTCAAGGTACCATAAATGAGTCCATACTGTACATTGAATAGAAGCACTGTCAATACTTCATGCTATCGCTTCACAATTACAGGTAGAGCTACAGATAATTTCTTTACATTCTAATTGCATTAATCTACAGTTGATCCAGTCCAGAAAGTGACGCTATTTACACGAATTCCTGAAGTGCAATATCCGTTTTTAAATCCACTTATACATAAGAAATAATTACTTACCTAATGTAGAATATCAGAATGAGTTATATCCTGCCAGTTCTCCCTCAAATATAATTATTCAAACAGGCCTATATTTTCATTAGTAAACATACAGTGATGCATTTCTGCATGAAACTTAATTGTAAAGCAGTTATAGCATCTGGAATAAAGTGCAGGTAGCACTCGCCTTTACGGAAGTTTAAAAATAACTTACATCCAACAGATGTGAGAAATTACACTCACTGCACGAGGCAGCAATATTGTCAATCAGATAAAGGCTTTCATTAAACACATACCCGATTGTGTAAACTATACCAGCGGTACACTTGACACTGTCTATCGCCTATTCTTCATCTTCAGTGGTAAACAGCAAAAACATGTGGTAATTTAGCAATTTTGAGCTTTTTTTTCTGCCTCAGCCCGAGGCATGGCAGTGATTTTTTAATTGAATTTTTAATTAATATAAGGATTGGTTTTACATAGCCCTTATGTGCTGCAGGCTGGTTTTGCAAGTCCACTCACTGGGATTGTGATGTTCGTGAGCCGCAAGGGCCAATACGTTTTTGGCAGGTGGCAGTGAAACCTTCTTTAAGGACTTTTCACATTACTCCATAGCTTCAATTAAAAGGCTTGTAAGCATGTGCTCTATTTTGAAAGAGTTTTCCGCAGAGAAAGCAATGTTAATTATTAATGCAAACAAATAACAGTGCTTATCTAGGCTAAACAAGCCAATCGCATTGTTGTGAAGATAAGAATCTGCAAAGGGAGCTGGAAAAACAAGTTCACATCCTGCTGTGTTCCAATTCAATTATGTTTTTTATCTAACAAAGTAAATCTGTTATGTACGATGTCATTGTGATTCTTCGTTAACGGTTAACAGGAACAACAAAACCTCCACATAGGATTATGCTGTGGGCCTGTGATCACTCGACGGCAGAAACGTGCCTTGCAAAAATATTTTTCAGGCTGTTAGGACAAGTTGAGTTGGCCAATCGTTATTAATGCTAGTAACCACCACCTAGTAAATAGTCTTAATGGTAGCACCTGCGTACATTGCTTGATGACACGTAGTAGTGTGTCAGAGCAGGGAACAGAACATTAGAACCCAGATGCCTCCAGTAGGCCCCCGCCCCAACACCCGCCAAACGTAAAACCGACAAAATCTGATTTTTTTTGGCATTGGAATAATTTTATTTACAAAAGTAATTTCATTAAAATCATAAATCATAAAAAACATATCCTGTAAGTCAAAATTCCATCCTGTCATAAATCATGATAACGACACAACCAAGGATCCTCCTGCGTCCCGAACACCGTTGGACCACACAGGTGAACCATACTTCACCTGTATCCTTGGGGGGGTGGTTCCCAACACCTCACTGTCCCTTGTTCTCGTGCTCTGGGTTCCGCCCCCACCCCAACACAAAGCTGCCATGGGGATGCAACAGGGTGGCCAGGAGCCAGAGCCCAATGCCCATCCCAGCGATCTGGGCATCCTAACACCCAAGCTGGTGTGTACATCCGCCGGTTGACTCAGGACTGCAGGATCCTACCTTTGGTGGTATCCAGGGTACCCTGCCTTGGGTACCCCTCTGTTGCTTAGGGTGAATTTATTATCTCATCTCACGCCTAATATTCTACCTCACACATTATCCTCAAATATATTGTCTAAAGGGATGGGAGGATGGGCTAACGCTGAACACCGGTCGCACCGCCCACGCCGCATCCACGGAAAAGGCATTGGCCTGACCCGGGGGGCACTTAAATACCCCCCAATGGATGCGGCGGTGAAAGCGGCGGCCGGAAGTGACACTCGCAACATCCGTCTTAATTCATGCTCTTCCGCCCTCTCACCTCGTGAGAGGGCGGAAGTGCCTGTCCAGCAAACGTAGGACCAGCGTTCAGGGCTCGGGCCCCAGCGGCCCCGGGTCCTAAATGCCATGCCCCCCCAATTGGGGAGGCGCTCTGTCATACTCTTCGAATGTTATGACCCGGCTCCATGGAGCGCAGGGGTCGCATGTTAGGAGAAACTGACCTAATACATATTCAACACAAGTGCTCTTCCGGAATTAGGACAAAGGACGTACGCTATTGCTCCATCGTCATTCCACATTGGCAACTAATACCTAAGAAATCAGTGATACACGTTTGTCTTGATGGCATATATTGGGTTTAGTCTCAGCAGTAATGTATGTACGATTCAGAATGTTGAAGTTCTGTGGAATGTTGGTATTTGATTCTTTGGGAGTAAGTTGTGGCCGGTCCTATTTGCCTGCCAATCTTTACCTGGATGCAAAATAAAGGAAAGAAGGCTTTCTTTCTCAGTGAGCTTAAGAAACAGACCAAAAGTCTCTGACTGCAGGGTTGGACTGGGCTACAGAGCAATCAGGCAGTGCCCACAGGGCGAGTCAGACAGATCAGTGTGTGGGCTGTTTTATAGCTGTTTTTAGGCCTGTTTTATGGTGTGGTGGACCCGTTTTTACTGTTGATTTCCCTGATATTATCACAGACATTGCCTGCAGCAACCACAAATGTATACAGTCTATCATACCTTGCAAAACATACCTTGTTTTTACATTTTCAAAACAGGTGCAATTTACAAACATGGGATACTTTTTTAGCTATTTAATTTACTAAGGGTGGCCTCTTTTATTTTGGCGGCCTGGCCTAGTTTCTGTCCCAGTCCGACCCTGTCTGAGGACTATTGTTTGAGTGACTGAACTCCAGGTCATAGTCATAAAGGGTTTAAATAGAAATATCCACAGCATGTAATGTTACTGCGTCCTTCTTCATCACAGTACTTACTAATGAGAAGAATCTGGCTTATTGGAGAAACACCTATTGACCATCATTTTAGGAAAAACTCTCTCCCTTACCTCTTTCGTAAATGAGCCCCCCTCCTGTTGGCACTAAAGGTGCACAGTGAGGTGAAGAGTAGGTTTTTGGCAGGAGTGTCACTTTGAGAAACGTGTGACTATAAGCACACACCGCTCCCGGAGGACCTATGATGCAATTAGCATAAACACTGAAAATTTGCCCAGCAAAGCATTGACACTGATGGGTAGTATTTAATTTAATTTAACTGGTATATATCACCTTACCACAGTAAATAGTAAGAGTACTTCCACTATTGGTAGTCGCACGAGGAGTGATACCACGGAGATCACTTTGGTCCTGAAGAGGAGTTTAGGGCTAAACTCCGAAACATGTGACCACTAAGGAGGACAGGTAAATAATATACCCACCCTCCTGACACCCCTTTTTAATCATACCACCCCTGTGAGGCATATTAAACTAGTAATATCATCCAGAGGGGGGTATTTTTAACTTACCAAGACCCCACCACTCCTATCCTTTTCTAGCATCCACATTGCTGATACCAACAGTGCTACCACGTATTCTGTCAGTCACAGCATGCCTCGTTCTGCAGCTGAACGGGAAGAAACACAATAATGAAGCATGCCACCAAGGGGTAAACCTGGTGGGTGAGGGTTTTTCTAACATTTTTTTTTTTTTTGTGGAAGTTTTCCCCTTCTGGGTTGGGTCTCTAAATACATATACTGAAGCTTCAAGGAGGATAGACCCTCCCCTTTAACCCTCCTTCTCCCCCTTTGTTTAGCATCTTATGTTGATCACCATGGAAGGCAGGTCCTTTATCCTTATTAGCAGTATTCAAGGTAAGTATGGAGTTCTTTTGTTTACATTTTTTTTTAATATAACTTCCTTCCATAGATTGATCCTTCCTTCAGTTTTTGGGGAACTTAAGAGACGAATATACTTTTGAGTATGGTGATTCAAGTAGTTAAGGGCCAAAGATCATTTTGGGTACGGTAATTCATGTAACTCCTGGCTTCATGATTGCTATCCTGATCAGAACTGACTGTTTTTGGACTATAAATGAAATTGCATGGTTGGATCATTAGAGTTAAGACCAGAAGAACACTCTTGTTGAATCGCTAAATGCCACCCAGTTGGAAGGATTTTCACCTCCTCATTGTACTGTTGTCAATTTATAGAAACCTACCCTGGGTAGCCAACTTAGGCCCATATTTATGGGGAAATGACAGAGCGCTATGCTGCACCAAAATTGGCACCACTGCACTCCGTTATTTTCACAACGCAGGGATGCGCCGTATTTAAGTGACTATGGCGCATCCCTGTGTTGTCCCCTGCACTGGCACTAAATTCAGTTGACAGCCTCAACACAGGCATCCTTGCACCATTGTGCAAGGATGTCAGCTTTGAGGGGTGTGATTGTTTATGTGCAGGAAGGTGTCCCTTCCCGCACATAAACAATCACCAATGATGCTTTGGCAGGTCTGTGTGTGCTGCAGAATGTAGCACACACAGAAGTACCAAAGCGTAATTTTCAAATGAATGTTTATGTGCAGGAAGGGACACCTTCCTACACATAAACAATCATTTCTGGCATTTTGCTCTTTCTATGTGTGCTGCAGACTGCAGCACACATAGAAAAAGCAAAAAACAAGGAGGAATAAAAGTATTCCTCCTCTTGTGCCTTGCTAACGCCACCCCTGGGGGGTAGCGTTACATTTTGGCACTGCCTCAGGTTTGCAAAATCTTGTAAATCTGAGGCAGCATCAAAATGGAATGGGTGCTGCTGTGGCACGCCCACAGCAACACCCACTGCACGCCCCTCTGACGCAGATAGCTGCTTCGGAGGGGCCCATATTTACAAGGAGGTGTAACACCACAAAAAGTGGCATTACACTTCCTTGTATGGAGCAGAGGTTAGCACCACTGGAGCATCATGTAAGGTGATGTCCCAGTGATGCCAGGGGCTCATAAATATTCCCCTTAGTCTCTCCTGCTGACATCAGTAGTAAGGAATTTAGGAGTGGGGAAGCAAACTGTATCTCTGCTGACAATTGAGATCGGATGGGATTATACACCCTGCCAGAAAGGTCCTGTTTTTGTGGGATGCCAGTATTAGAAACTCAGCCTCACAGGAGCAGGGAAGTCAATGACCTAAAATGGAGGCACTTGAAGTTACCAATGGAGGCGGGTCAACTGTACCTCTAGTGCACATGCTACTTTATCCTCTGTTACTTAAACCCAATCCCTAATTTCAGCTTCCCCTTGTTTTAATTAGTCCAGCAAATTCACCCGTATGGCTACATGAATGAATAGCTCTGCAAGTCCATCCTGAAATGAGCTCCAGTGAAACCCAAGGACCAGAGGAAGAGCACACTAAATTTGGGTCTACTTTTGAGGAAGCTTGGACCTGGTGTATTGCTCATCATGGCTTATGTGGTCCTCTTATTTTGAATAAGAAGAGGTAGAGACCAGCCACCTATCTAGATTAAAACAAAAACCCTCCCCTAAGTGAGTATTAACCCCCTTATAACTGGCTAATACTCATAGAAGAATATCAGGCTGAAAGATAGAATGGCTAACTGTAATGAATTTCACAGAACATAAAATGAAGGAAGCACTGATAGTGTGGAGCAAAGCTAAGATGTAGGTTCAAGAATAATCAAGGAAATAATCAACATCAATGACACCCTCTTGAATGGCTGAGAAGACTTGGAGGCATTCCTCGATTGAAGGGCAGAACATCTCCAGTGTATTTTGTCACAGGAAGAAGATAGAGTTTATTGATGCCATTTGCACGTCGGCCTTTGAATCATATGCGTTCTTCTGTAGAATATCTGATATGCACTCTTGTAAAGAAACATTTTTTCAGGTAACCTTTTCTGGTGATGTTTTATTTTGATTTGGAACCTGCCAATCTTAATGGCTCCCATAAGACTCAGACAGTATGGGCCATATTTGTACTTTTTGACGCAAAACTGCGCTAACGCAGTTTTGCGTCAAAAAAATTAGCGCCGGCTAACGCCATTCTGAAGCGCCATGCGGGCGCCGTATTTATTGAATGACGTTAGCCGGCGTTAGCCGCCGGCACTGTCTGGTGTGCGTTAAAAAACATGACGTACACCAGGCAGCGCCGGCGTAGGGGAAAATGGAGCTTTGGTGCCAAAAAATGGGGCAAGTCAGGCTGAGGCAAAATTTGCGCCACAACCCGATTTGCGCCATTTTTTTTGGACTCCCAACCCCCATTGACCTGACTCCTGTCTTAGCAAAGACAGGAGTCATGCCCCCTTGCCCAATGGCCATGCCCAGGGGACTTCTGTCCCCTGGGCATGGTCATTGGGCATAGTGGCATGTAGGGGGGCACAAATCAGGCCCCCCTATGCCACAAAAAAATAATAATACTTACCTGAACTTACCTTAATGTCCCTGGGATGAGTCCCTCCAGCCTTGGGTGTCCTCCTGGGGTGGGCAAGGGTGACAGGGGGTGTCCCTGGGGGCATGGGAGGGCACCTCTGGGCTCCTTCCGAGCCCACAGGTCCCTTAACGCCTGCCTTTTACAGGCGCTAAAAAACGGCGCAAAAGCGGCCGTACGTCATTTTTTTTGACCCGCCCACTCCCGGGCGTGTAAATACGGTGCACATGCCGCGGAGTCAATTTTTTAGACGGGAACGCCTACCTTACATATAATTAACGCAAAGTAGGTGTCCGCGCTAAAAAATTACGCATACTCCATGGACTTTGGCGCTAGACGCGTCTAATGCCAAAGTATAAATATGGAGTTAGTTTTGCGTCGGAATTGCGTAAAAAAAAACGACGCAATTCCGGCGCAAACGGAGTATAAATATGCCCCTATATGTCAGGTAAGTCAGGTGTATAGACTGACATACTTATTTACTTACTTTCTGCCCATTATGCCTGATGGCATGTAGAACAGCAGTGAAAAAACTCCACTTCTATCTGTCTTGGGCAAGTTTCTATGTGGTGCCAAAGCTGTAGTTCACAATTTTCATTTCTGTTTCCACAATTCACCACCAGGTTTCTTTGGCCTGCATTCTGAGGTCCAGTGGAGAGCTATTTTTGTGATAGTGTCTTGTTCTTTTCAGCTGGTGTGTCCCATCCATCTCCATCTTCTCATAATGATGGCATCCATGCTCTCTTGCTTGCATTTTGTGAGCAGATCCTGGATGGAGATGGTTTGCGGCCAAAACATGCGCAAGATTCTTCTCAGATTACTGGTGTGGACTGTTGATAGTTTGGTGATGTTGCTTTTCAACCTCTGCCAGCATTCTAATTCATACAAGAGTGTGGACAAAATGCAGCTCTGGTAAAGCCTCACCTTGGAGTTGGTGCTGTACTGAGATGATTGACACATATTATTCAGCATCCTAAGGGCATTCCTGGCCTTGTTCAGTCTGCTCTTGATGCCATTACCTGCCTTTCCATCATGTCTGATAGTACTGCCTAGGTATATGAACTCTTCAACCATGGTTAGGTCCTCTTTATCTTCCTTGAGTGGAGAACGGTTTGGGATGCTGATTGGCTTGACTTTTGATTTCTTTGGTGGATCTTCGGGCCCACCTACTGTGCATAGATTTTGAGGTGATACCTCTTTTCCTGCATATGCCAGTGTATGTGAGAGGGCAAGTATAGGTCATATGCATAGCCAGGGTCCTCTGATGTAGACAATAAAGTCGATCTGATGCCTCTCACTGGTCTTCTGTTGTGTGTTTCATCACCCAGTTGGTGATTAGGTAAAAGAGCAATGTTGACATCACATAACCCCTGCCCTGCAGCTGTCTTGACTTCAAAGCTATATACACAAACTCACAACTTGCAGATAACATTTTCATTAAACCTCTTTATGAGGAGAATTATCTGTGGTGGTATGCTCCAGGCTCTCAATATATGCCAAAGACTGTCAAGGTGGATAGTATCAAAGGCTTACTACAAATCCATGAAGGTTATGAATACTTGTCTCTGCCACTCCATGCACTGCTCTGTGATGTTGAATAGAACAAGGATCTGATCAACACACCGTCTACCTTTGCAGGACCCAGCCTGTTCTTTTCTTACTTGCTTGTCCACAGCATTAGAAACTCACCTTGTATAATGATTTCCACCAGGATTTTAATTGGGATTAACAGAAGGATGATTCCACACCAGTTGTTAGAGTTAGTTCATGCTTCATTCTTGGGAATCTTAATGATGATGCATTGGTCCCAGTCATCTGATACTTTCTTTCATCCTAAAGCTTTGCAAACAGTGTTTGGAGGACTCTGGCTGATATTTCAGGGTCTGCCTTGAACTTTTCTACAATCAGGTTTCCTTGGCCAGGAGTTTTTCCTTTCTTGAGAGATCAGATGGGTGTGACAATTCCTTGTTTCTATGGTGGGGTGGTGTTCATATTCAAATCTGACTGTGCTTCTTAAAGATCTGCTTTGCTTTTTGGGACTGGTCTGTTCAAGACTCCTTTGAAGATGCTCGCCATGCGTGCTTCCTGCTCTATCCCTGTTGTGAGTAGTCTACCATGTTTGTCCATGACAGTGGTGTTGTATGTTGCATGAGACTCAACACAGACTATCTTTGTGACCTTGAAGTCCCTCCCCTGTTCTCCTGTACTATCTGACTCCTCTGCTTGGCTGGCAAGGTCATCAATATACACCCACTTGTCTGCCCTTGTCATTGTTTGGCTGCTCTGTTTGTTTCTATGTACTGTTGTTTTACTTGTCCTGCAACCTCTCAGACTTGGTTTCCGTGAGTTTCTCTTTTACTGCCCTCCTGTCATCAATAGCTTGCCATGTGTATTGTCTTATCCATTATTTCATCTTTCTTAGCTGGTACACAGACATGCTTCACCACTCTTTAAATATATTGAAGAGACCTGTTCCCATTTCTTGCTGACCTTATTTGCAGCTGGCTCAGACTCATCGGTTGTGGCGGCCAGGAGCTGGAAATTAATTTGATTTGTGAAATTAATGCCTTCTTTGTCCTGGGTCATGTGATTTTGCCACATCAAAGTGCTGTCTTCCTGATGCTTTGCATTGTTTTTCTGATCTTTAGCTTTACAAGAGCGATCGCTAGATGGTGATCATTGTAGATGTCTGTTCCCCTCCTCACTCTGACGTCTCGCAGTGAGCATCTCTCGGTGCCACTTATTATCAGGTGTTCAGTCTAGTTTCTGTTGCCACCACTCAGTGGGCACCAATTTAGTTTAGTTTGTGGATATCATGGTGCAGAAGAGAGTCCTGCCTATGACCAGATCATTTGTTTCACAAAATTCCTACAGTCTTTCTCTATTGCTGTTCATTGTTCTGCAACCCTCCTTTCACATAGCTCTGCCATGGTTTGTGTTGTATTTTCCCACTTTATGATTCAAGCCCCCATCACAGTCTTCAGGTCCTCGTTCAGCATGACTTCAAGCTCAGTTTGCATTTGTTGGTAAAGTATGTTCTTGAGAGTTTCCTTTGCGTCATTTATTGCAGCAAACCTTGCAATCATGTCTTCTGTTCACTGACTTCCTCTCAATTAGGTATTTCTTTGTCCCTTTGCTTGGAATAATGGCTACTCCTTCATGGTGTGGGTTATCGTCCCTTCAGGAGTACTACACTGTCTCTCCTGTGGTGGCTTTCATTCTGGAATATCTGGTCCACCTACTTTTGCTGACACTCAGGTTGTAGCTCCTCATCTCTGATGTTACTTGAGCTAGTTTTTCTGTGTCACACATAGTTTATATATTCCTGAATCTGATACTAGTCTTGCACCTTGCACTCAGAACTTTGATCATCCTGTTAGTAGCTTCTTTGCAGCTTTGAGTACTGTCAAGCATACATATTTCATGCGGAGACTCATGAAGTCCCCAGACAATTTAGGGGTATATTTAAGAGCCCTAGTACCTCCTTACGCCACATTAGCCTAATTTCTTTAGACTAATGTGGCCCAACTAGGCCAAAATCACTGCACCATATTTACAAAGTGGCGCAATGCATGCATTGAGCCACTTTGTAACCTCTTGTGTCACATTTTGCCAGCGTCAGGCATAATGTATGCAAGGGGGGCATTTCCACATTAGGAGGGGGGTAAAAAAAATGTTGAAAAGAAATCTAAAAGATTTCTTTGCATCATTTTTATCTGCATTTTTAACGCCTGCTCAGAGCAGGTGTTAAAATGAGGTTCCAGGATTAGCAGCAATATATGTCAAATACGGCGCACACATGGTGGCATTAGAGGGGCACTAAGGGGTGCAGGAAAAGTGGCACTGCACTCAGTGCAGTGCCACTTTACTTAAATCTGCTCCTTAGCCATTTTTGCTGCTGTATACATAACAAATTCTTTTTATGGGTCAAGGTTGTTAGACTTATGCCCAACCCCTAAACTGGAGGACCATTGGATCACGTTTCATCTGGTCTCTACTCATTGACCTGTCTGATTCGGGTGACTCTGCCAGGACACTAAGCTCCTTCCGGCATAGCTCTTCAAGTCACTGAGGCATGCATGCCCTTGACTACTTCAAAGTGGTGATCTTCTAGCTCATATGAAACGTGATATTACTACCACCTATAACCCTGCCATGCCCACATGCTCCTGTTTTTGCTGCATTTGTTTCTTTTGTTAGCTGTATGACTCTGCCCACTTTACCACTGCTAACCAGTGCAAAAGAGCTTGCACTCTCTCCTTTAACCATGTTGACATTGGCTTACACCTTGTTAGCCCATTACATTTACCTGTAAGTCCATAGTTGTAGGACCTGGTCACCCCCATTTTTTGACTAATAATGGTGGGTACTGACTCAGAAAGTGCCCTGGGCTCTGCTAGCCAAGCCTATAGCCAGTGCTCTATACTTAAAGGGTATATGGTTATTGGTGTAATTCTAATTGGCCAAAACAATGTACCTATAAGTCCCTAGTATATGATAGACCTTGTATGCTTAGAGACCCCATTAGATCTAATGCAGATAAGCGTGCAGTGCTGTGGTGTCTAGTGACGTTTTAAAGCCAGATCTGCATTGCAGGGTATTCTAAAATAAAACTATGTCCAAATTTGACGTTGGAATTAAAAGTACTTCCAAAGTACAAAACTATCTTTCGATTACATATCAGTGCCCCCTTAAGTCTGCCCTAGGTGCCCCAGAGGCAGTGTGCCGTGTTATTAAAAAACTGGAACAATATAACATATGTGTTGTATGTCCTGGTGGGGAAAAACAGCCAAAGTCGTTTCTTCTCATTGTAGTGCTGCTAACCCCATAAGCTAAAATGGGAAGGCTGTTTTAAACTTTAATAAAGTCTAACTTTTGATTCAAGTTCACTAGCAAGATAATTCCAAGTATCAAAATAATGGTTACAATAACTCCAATAACCTGCCAATGTTGGATTTATTATAATTATTAGAGTTAGGAAGATTTAGGGCTTACTATCATGAATTTACCTAAAAGAGCCCTGTAACAGGCTTTCCTCAATGGTCAGCCATTTTACAGCCTGAGTCAATCTGCTACCTTAGTAGGAGTGAAGAGGTCTGGGGCTGAAACAATACAGCCATTTGGTGGGAGGAGATATCTGTCATGGAGAAGCCAGGACAGGAAGAGGGCTGGGCAGATAAACTGAACTTCAAAGGTAGAAGCGCAGGTGTCACAGGGCCTAGGCTAGCCCCTGCTTCCTTGATCCCCAGCCAGATGGGAGCCCCCCTAATTAGATTAAGAGAAGGTCTGGAAGAAGAATGCAGGGAAAAATAGGCCACACCTGTGGGTGGGTTAGCCAGACCTACACTCTAAGGAGATAATGTTTCCATTTTTTTATTTGTTGAAGAAATGCGCGTTCTGCAGCAAAAATAAACCACACTTCCCAGGAAGTGATGATCACAGAGGGTGGCAACTTGAACCTCATTTGTTGAGGTTCCCCCTCCATGCTAGTTCAGAATGTGGAATAAATATGGGAGATCTGCAGGAGTATCTCGGCTCCATGCCTGAAACATCAGAAGTAGAAGGACATCCCTGCCAGACCCATGGACTACACAACAGAGGACTGCACCTGCTGCACTTTAATGACTCCACACAAGAAGGATTATCCCTGTCTTCAAGGAAAAAGAGTGGATTCTCTGAGCAGCAACATATAGAAAAGTGCTCGAAGAAGTTACCTGCAACATCCATTAAGACGACAACTCCAGCTAATCAGCTTCACCTGGAGTTTCCTTGACTAACCAGGTGCATTATTGAAGTTGGATTCTCAGACCCCTAAGAAGCAAAACAGAGCTTCTGAACTCTTGGCTTCTGCTACAGGCCCTTTCTGACTCTTAAAGAGCCTTTGAGAAGAAGATCTGAAAGGTTGGGAACTTTTTGCCAACGTTTCTTAAAAAAACTTCAGAAGAAGACTGGCTCATTGTTGAGAGTTAAGCTGCCACTGTCGAACCGTGAGTCAGCCTGACTGTGCTAGTTTGCCCTGCTGATGGCTCTGGATCTCACAGTTATCAATACACAGGACAAAGACCTCCAGAGACCCACTGAGGCATCACGCTGAAGCAGGCCGCATTTGTCAAGGACTCCATCACGCTCGACATTGACAAGAAAAGCTCCAAAAAGTGACTAAGTGCAAATGTAAAATCTTGAACGGGACCTACTGCTTAGCCTATCCTACCTACGCTCCATTGTGGGTGGCCAAAAACATTGACCTTGTCTTGGTCCAGTGCAACTAGATAGTTGTGATTGGTGTTTTATGCTTTTTGGAGTTAAAACTAACATTTTTTTTTATTTAATCTTTAAAAATTCATATCTCTGGTTCCCTACATTGGAGTTTTGTTGTTTTGGTCTCATTGTAAAGATACACATTTGTGTTGGATTTTTATTGAGTTGTGTGTTTTACTTATTTACTCTTTTGGTGATATTAAATGTGTTACACTTACTTGTCTTCTATGTTAAGCCTGACTGCTCGTTGCCAAGCTACCAAGGGTTGAACAAGGATTAATTTATTGAGACTTGACTGCACCCTATTGATGATTGTGATATTATTGCTAGCCAAAGGTTCATATTTCCACCTACAAATAATCCACTGGCATTGTAGCCTGTGTGTTCAGTTTTAGACTGCCATTACAACATTGTCAAATAAACCTTCCAATACATGTAAGTCATCCCCAGGGCAGTTGTAGGAGGCTGGACTGGCTTGTAGTGAGTACCAAGGGGTACTTACACCTTGCACCAGGCCCAGGTATCCCTTATTAGTGTATAGGGGTGTCTAGCAGCTTAGGCTGATAGAAAATGGTAGCTTAGCAGAGCAGCTTAGGCTGAACTAGGAGACGAGTGAAGCTCCTACAGTACCAATAGTGTCATATGCACAATATCATAAGAAAACACAATACACAGATATACTAAAAATAAAGGTACTTTATTTTTATGACAATATGCCAAAAGTATCTCAGTGAGTACCCTCAGTATGAGGATAGCAAATATACACAAGATATATGTACACAATACCAAAATATGCAGTAATAGCAATAGAAAAAAGTGCAAACAATGTATAGTCACAATAGAATGCAATGGGGGCGCATAGGGATAGGGGCAACATAAACCATATACTCTAGAAGTGGAATGTGAACCACGAATGGACCCCAAACCTATGTGACCTTGTAGAGGGTCGCTGGGACTGTAAGAAAACAGTGAGGGTTAGAAAAATAGCCCACCCCAAGACCCTGAAAAGTGGGTGCAAAGTGCACCTAAGTTCCCCCAAGAGCACAGAAGTCGTGATAGGGGAATTCTGCAGGAAAGACCAACACCAGCAATGCAACAACAATGGATTTCCAGACGAGAGTACCTGTGGAACAAGGGGACCAAGTCCAAAAGTCACGATCAAGTCGGGAGAGGGCAGATGCCCAGGAAATGCCAGCTGTGGGAGCAAAGAAGCTGCCACCGGATGGTAGAAGCTGAGGATTCTGCAAGAACGACAAGGGCTAGAAACGTCCCCATTGGAGGATGGATGTCCCACGTCGTGAAGAGTTGTACAGAAGTGTTTTCCCGCAGAAAGACTGCAAACAAGCCTTGCTTGTTTGCTCGCGGTTAGGGTTTTTGGATGCTGCTGTGGCCCAGGAGGGACCAGGATGTCGCCAATTGCGTGAGGAGACAGAGGGGACGTCCACCAAGACAAAGAGCCCACTCAGAAGCAAGCAGCACCCGCAGAAGTGCTGGAACAGGCACTACGAAGTGGAGTGAATCGGTGCTCACCCGAAGTTGCACAAGAGAGTCCCACGCCGCCGGAGGACAATTCAGGAGGTTGTGCAATGCAGGTTAGAGTGCCGGGGAACCAGGCTTGGCTGTGCACAAAGGAAATCCTCGGAGAGTACACAGGAGCCGGAGTAGCTGCAAAACACACAGTTCCCAGCAATGCAGTCTAGCGTGGGGAGGCAAGGACTTACGTCCACCAAACTTGGACTGAAGAGTCACTGGACTGTGAGAGTCACTTGGACAGAGTTTCTGAGTTCAAGGGACCTCGCTTGTCGTGCTGAGAGGAGACCCAGAGGACCGGTGATGCAGTTCTATGGTGCCTGCGGTTGCAGGGGGAAGATTCCGTCGACCCACGGGAGATTTCTTCAGAGCTTCTAGTGCAGAGAGGAGGCAGACTACCCCCACAGCATGCACCACCAGGAAAACAGTCGAGAAGGCGGCAGGATCAGCGTTACAAGGTCACAGTAGTCGTCGTTACTACTTTGTTGCAGTTTTGCAGGCTTCCAGCGCGGTCAGCAGTCGATTCCTTGGCAGAAGGTGAAGAGAGAGATGCAGAGGAACTCTGATGAGCTCTTGCATTCGTTATCTAAGGAATTCCCCAAAGCAGAGACCCTAAATAGCCAGAAAAGGAGGTTTGGCTACTTAGGAGAAAGGATAGGCTAGCAACACCTGGAGGAGCCTATCAGAAGGAGTCTCTGACGTCACCTGCTTGCCCTGGCCACTCAGAGCAGTCCAGTGTGCCAGCAGCACCTCTGTTTCCAAGATGGCAGAGGTCTGGAGCACACTGGAGGAGCTCTGGGCACCTCCCAGGGGAGGTGCAGGTCAGGGGAGTGGTCACTCCCCTTTCTTTTGTCCAGTTTCGCGCCAGAGCAGGGCTGAGGGATCCCTGAACCGGTGCAGACTGGCTTATGCAGAGATGGGCACATCTGTGCCCATCAAAGCATTTCCAGAGGCTAGGGGAGGCTACTCCTCCCCTGCCTTAACACCTTTTTCCAAAGGGAGAGGGTGTAACACGCTCTCTCTGAGGAAGTCCTTTGTTCTGCCTTCCTGGGCTAGGCCTGGCTGGACCCCAGGAGGGCAGAAACCTGTCTGAGGGGTTGGCAGCAGCAGCAGCTGCAGTGAAACTCCAGGAAAGGCAGTTTTGGCAGTACCCGGGTCTGTGCTAGAGACCCGGGGAATCATGGGATTGTCTCCCCAATACCAGGATGGCATTGGGGGGGGCAATTCCATGATCTTAGACATGTTACATGGCCATGTTCGGAGTTACCATTGTGAAGCTACACATAGGTAGTGACCTATGTGTAGTGCACGCGTGTAATGGTGTCCCCGCACTCACAAAGTCCGGGGAATTTGCCCTGAACAATGTGGGGGCACCTTGGCTAGTGTCAGGGTGCCCACACACTAAGTAACTTAGCACCCAACCTTTACCAGGTAAAGGTTAGACATATAGGTGACTTATAAGTTACTTAAGTGCAGTGGTAAATGGCTGTGAAATAACGTGAATGTTATTTCACTCAGGCTGCAGTGGCAGGCCTATGTAAGAATTGTCAGAGCTCCCTATGGGTGGCAAAAGAAATGCTGCAGCCCATAGGGATCTCCTGGAACCCCAATACCCTGGGTACCTCAGTACCATATACTAGGGAATTATAAGGGTGTTCCAGTATGCCAATGTAAATTGGTGAAATTGGTCACTAGCCTGTTAGTGACAATTTGGAAAGAACTGAGAGAGCATAACCACTGAGGTTCTGAATAGCAGAGCCTCAGTGAGACAGTTAGTCATAACACAGGTAACACATACAGGGCACACTTATGAGCCCTGGGGCCCTGGCTGGCAAGGTCCCAGTGACACATACAACTAAAACAACATATATACAGTGAAATATGGGGGTAACATGCCAGGCAAGATGGTACTTTCCTACACAACCCCCCCCCCAAACGAAGGCCAATAAGACTAGCCATGACCTGATGAGTCTTCATTGTCTAAGTGGAAATATCTGGAGAGTCCATCTGCATTGGAGTGGGTACTCCCAGGTCTATGTTCCACTGTATATTCCATTCCCTGTAGAGATATGGACCACCTCAACAATTTAGGGTTTTCACCTTTCATTTGTTTTAGCCACAGTAGAGGTTTGTGGTCTGTCTGAACAATGAAGTGAGTGCCAAACAGGTATGGCCTCAACTTCTTCAGTGCCCAGACCACAGCAAAGGCCTCCCTCTCTATGGCAGACCAACACTTTTCTCTAGGGGTCAACCTCCTGCTGATAAAAGCAACAGGTTGATCCTGGCCCTCAGAATTAAGTTGTGATAAGACTGCCCCTACCCCTAATTCAGATGCATAGTTTGGACAATGAATTTTTTGGAGTAACAGGGGCTTTTCAGGACAGGTGCAGAGCACATGGCCTGCTTCAGCTCCTCAAAAGCTTTCTGACAGTTTGCTGTCCATAATACCTTTTTAGGCATTTTCTTAGATGTGAGGTCATTAAGAGGGACTGCAATGGAGCCATAGTTCTTTATGAACCTCCTGTAGTACCCAGTGAGGCCTAAAAAGGCTCTCACCTGAGTCTGAGTTGTAGGGGGAACCCAATCTATAATAGTTTGGATTTTCCCCTGAAGTGGTGCAATCTGTTCTCCGCCTACCAGGTGTCCCAGATAAACCACTTTCCCCTGCCCTATCTGGCACTTTGAAGCCTTGATAGTGAGGCCTGCCTTTTGCAGGGCCTCCAAAACTTTCCATAGGTGGACCAGGTGATCATCCCAGCTGGAGCTAAAGACAGCTATATCATCTAGATATGCTGCACTAAAAGCTACCAGCCCTTGCAGGACTGTATTCACCAACCTTTGAAAAGTGGCAGGTGCATTTTTCAATCCAAAAGGCATTACTGTGAATTGGTAATGGCCTCCAATGGTTGGGAAAATGCAGTTTTTGCTTTTGCATCTTCTGATAACTTGATCTGCCAATACCCTGCAGTCAAATCAAAAGTGCTTAGATACTTGGCAGATGCCAGTGTATCTATTCGCTCATCTGCCCTGGGTATAGGGTGAGCATCAGTTTTGGTTACCTGGTTGAGACCTCTGTAGTCAACACAAAATCTCATTTCCCTTTTACCATCTTTGGAATGAGGTTTTGGTACAAGTACCACAGGAGAGGCCCATGGACTTCCGGAGTGCTCAACCACTCCCAGTTCCAGCATTTTCTGCACCTCTTGCTTTATGCAGACTCTGACATGGTCAGGCTGCCTATAGATCTTACTTTTGACAGGCAAGCTGTCTCCAGTATCTATAGTGTGCTCACACCAAGAAGTGGTGCCTGGCACAGTAGAGAAGAGTTCAGAAAACTGACCCAGGAGATTTATGCAGTGGTCTTTCAGCAGTAAGACAATCTGCCAGTACTACACCTTACACTAGAGCATCTTGTTCTGTGGAAGAGAAGAAATCAGGGAGAGGGTCACTCTCTTCTTCCTGTCCCTCATCTGTTGCCATGAGCAGGGTGAGATCAGCCCCGTCATAGTAGGGTTTCAGGCGATTGACATGGAGCACCCTAAGGGGACTCCTGGCAGTGCCTAAGTCAACTAAGTAGGTGACTTCACCCTTCTTTTCAACAATTATGTGGGGTCCACTCCATTTGTCTTGGAGTACTCTTGGGGCCACAGGCTCCAAGACCCACACTTTCTGCCCTGGTTGGTACTGAACCAAAACAGCCTTCTGGTCATGCCATTGCTTTTGGAGCTCTTGGCTGGCCTGAAGGTTTTTACTGGCCTTTTTCATGTACTCAGCCATCCTGGATCTTAGGCCAAGTACATAGTCCACTATGTCTTGCTTTGGAGCTTTTAAAGGTTGTTCCCAACCCTCCTTCACAAGTGTTAGGGGACCTCTCACAGTGTGTCCAAATAGGAGTTCAAAGGGGCTGAAGCCCACTCCTTTTTGGGGTACCTCCCTGTAAGCAAAAAGGAGGCAAGGTAACCGGATATCCCGTCTCCTGCGGAGTTTTTCAGGGAGTCCCATTATCATACCTTTGAGAGTTTTGTTAAATCTCTCCACCAGTCCATTTGTTTGTGGATGATAGGGTGTGGTGAACTTGTATGTCACACCACATTCCTTCCACATGGCCTTTAAGTAAGCAGACATGAAATTGCTTCCTCTGTCTGATACCATCTCTTTTGGGAAGCCCACCCTGGAAAAGATTCCCAGGAGGGCCTTTGCCACTGCAGGAGCTGTAGTGGTCCTTAGAGGAATTGCTTCAGGGTATCTGGTGGCATGGTCCAATACCACCAAGAAAAACCTATTGCCTGAAGCAGTAGGAGGGTCAAGGGGGCCAACTATGTCAACCCCTACCCTTTCAAAGGGAACCCCAACCACAGGCAGTGGAATAAGGGGTGCCTTTGGAGTGCCACCTGTCTTGCCACTGGCTTGACAGGTTTCACAGGACTTACAAAATTCCTTTGTGTCCTCTGAAATTCTAGGCCAATGAAACAAGGGAACAAGCCTGTCCCAAGTTTTCATTTGCCCCAAATGTCCAGCTAAGGGAATGTCGTGGGCTAGAGTTAGGAGGAACTTTCTGTACTCCTGAGGAATCACCAATCTCCTGGCAGCTCCAGGTTTTGGATCCCTTGCTTCAGTGTACAAGAGGTTGTCCTCCCAGTAAACTCTGTGAGAGTCACTGACATCCCCATTTGCTTGTTTGACAGCTTGCTGCCTTAGACCCTCTAGTGTGGGACAGGTATGCTGTGCCACACTCAGCTCCTCCCTGGCAGGCCCCCCTTCACCCAAAAGCTCAGCAGTGTCTGCTTCCAGCTCCTCTGGTGTAGGTTCTGCACAGGGTGGAAATTCTTCTTCCTCAGAAGTTGAATCCACTGTAGAGGGAGGGATAGAAGGTTGTGTTTTACCTTTACTAACCCTAGCTTTAGGGAGCACTTGGTCCATTCTTCCAGGATCCAAGTCACCCTGTCCTTTTTGCTTTTTGGCCTGAGCCCTGGTTAAAGCAAAAATATGCCCTGGAATGCCCAGTATTGCTGCATGAGCCTCCAACTCCACTTCTGCCCAAGCTGATGTCTCTAAATCATTCCCTAATAGACAGTCTACAGGTAAATCTGAGGCAACCACAACTTTCTTTGGGTCAGTAACCCCCCCCCCCCCCAGTTGAGATTCACAACAGCCATGGGGTGGCTAAGGGTGTTGTTATGAGCATCCGTTACTTGGTACTGGTGACCAAGTAGGTGTTGTTCAGGGTGGACCAGTTTCTCTATTACCATTGTAACACTGGCACCTGTGTCCCTGTAGGCCTGAACCTCAACACCATTTATTAGGGGTAGTTGCTTGTACTTATCCATGTTAAGGGGACAAGCAACCAAGGTGGCTAAATCAATAGCCCCCTCAGAGACTACCACAGCCTCTGTGGTCTCCCTAATCAGACCAACCCCAACTAAGTTACCAAAAGTGAGCCCAGCTACTCCCTTGGATTGGCTATTAGTAGGTTTGCTCCCACCACCACTGCTATTACTAGGGGCACTAGGTGAAGCAGCAGGGGTTGTAGTGGTAGGAGGCTTGGTGCTTTTCTTTGGACAACTGGGATCTGTTGTCCAATGGCCTTTTATTTTACATAAATAGCACCATGGTTTCTTTTCTTTGTTTTGATTTGAAGAGGATTTGGGCCCACCACCCCCACCAGAGTGTTTTTGTGGGCCTGATGAAGACTCATTTTTAGATTTGTCCCCACCTTTGTCAGAAGACTTACCATCCTTCTTCTTGCCATCTTTGTCACCCCCGTATGAACTTTTCTGTTCACCCTTGTTCTGACCCATTTGTCTGCCTTCTTTCCCAATTCTTGGGGAGAGGTCAGATCAGAGTCTACCAGGTACTGGTGTAACAAATCAGACACACAATTATTAAGAATATGCTCTCTCATGATTAAGTTATACAGGCTTTCATAGTCAGAAACTTTACTGCCATGTAACCACCCCTCCAAGGCCTTCACTGAATGGTCAACAAAGTCTACCCAGTCTTGTGAAGACTCCTTTTTGGTTTCTCTGAACTTCATCCTGTACTGTTCAGTGGTTAAGCCATAACCATCTAGGAGTGCATTCTTAAGAACTGTAAAAATATTGGCATCACTTTCCTTTACAGTAAGGAGCCTATCCCTACCCTTTCCACTGAAAGATAGCCATAGGATAGCAGCCCACTGCCTTTGATGGACCTCCTGTACAACACAGGCCCTCTCAAGTGCAGCAAACCACTTGTTAATGTCATCCCCCTCCTTGTAAGGGGGAACTATCTTGTGCAGATTCCTAGAATCATGCTCTCTTGCAGGATGACTATTGGGAATACTGCTGCTGCCACCATGGTGTTCACACCCCAATTTCTGTCTTTCTCTTTCTATCTCCAAGGACTGCCTATCTAAATCAGCTGTTGCTTCTTGAGCTTCAGCCTGGATTCTTCCACTCTCAATCTATTGAGCTCCCTTTCTAACACTCTGTCATCAGGGTGGGTGGGAGGAACATGCCTTGAAACAGAAGTATGGTGAGAATGAACAGAAGGAGACCTGACACTAACAGATGGCACCCTAACAACCTGGCTAACAGAAGTAACACTCCTACTATGATGTGAGGCAACACTATTACTGTGGTGTGAATTCACATCAGTACCAGCTATGCTAGGTGGTCTGCTAATGGGCAGGTTGGGAAGATTCCCTTCTAAATCCTTTGCTAGGGGTGCCCCAGGGTCAGATTGGGAACCTTCAGCTAATTTATCAACAGAAGTGCCAACTCTGGTCTTATCTTGTTCAATGAGCATATTAACCAACAGTTCTCTAGAGGGATTCTTCCCTACCCCTAAACCTCTTTCAATGCAGAGACTCCTTGCTCCTTTCCAGCTAAGGTGATCATAAGCAAGTTTGGACAGAACAACAGTTTGGCCTGTACCAGACATTTTAGAAAGTGTTTAAGGGATAGAAAAAGTGAGAAAAAAGTTTTTCGAACTTTTTGAGAGACAGAAAAAAAAACTTTGTAAACTTTTTATGAACTTTTTAGAAAGTTTAGAAGTACTTTTCAGCACTTAGCAAAGAAGTGAGAGAAGAAAAGCAAAACTTTTTGGTTAGGTGTACATACACTGAACTTGTTTTGTATATTTTTCTCTTATGAAAAGTACAATGACAAAAGTGGTAAGTAGTTGCAAAGTACTTATCCCACCGCTGCACAACCAATGTAGGAGGCTGGACTGGCTTGTAGTGAGTACCAAGGGGTACTTACACCTTACACCAGGCCCAGGTATCCCTTATTAGTGTATAGGGGTGTCTAGCAGCTTAGGCTGATAGAAAATGGTAGCTTAGCAGAGAGGCTTAGGCTGAACTAGGAGGCAAGTGAAGCTCCTACAGTACCACTAGTGCCATATGCACAATATCATAAGAAAACACAATACACAGATATACTAAAAATAAAGGTAATTTATTTTTATGACAATATGCCAAAAGTATCTCAGTGAGTACCCTCAGTATGAGGATAGCAAATATACACAAGATATATGTACACAATACCAAAATATGCAGTAATAGCAATGGAAAACAGTGCAAACAATGTATAGTCACAATAGAATGCAATGGGGGCACATAGGGATAGGGGCAACACAAACCATATACTCTAGAAGTGGAATGCGAACTACGAATGGACCCCAAACCTATGTGACCTTGTAGAGGGTCGCTGGGACTGTAAGAAAACAGTGAGGGTTAGAAAAATAGCCCAACCCAAGACCCTGAAAAGTGGGTGCAAAGTGCACCTAAGTTCCCCCAAGAGCACAGAAGTCGTGATAGGGGAATTCTGCAGGAAAGACCAACACCAGCAATGCAACAATAATGGATTTCCAGGTGAGAGTACCTGTGGAACAAGGGGACCAAGTCCAAAAGTCACGATCAAGTCGGGAGTGGGCAGATGCCCAGGAAATGCCAGCTGTGGGTGCAAAGAAGCTGCCAGCAGATGGTAGAAGCTGAGGATTCTGCAAGAACGACAAGGGCTAGAAACTTCCCCTTTGGAGGATGGATGTCCCACGTCGTGAAGAGTCGTGCAGAAGTGTTTTTCCGCAGAAAGACCACAAACAAGCCTTGCTAGCTGCAAAGCTTGCGGTTAGGGTTTTTGGATGCTGTTGTGGCCCAGGAGGGGCCAGGATATCGCCAATTGCGTGAGGAGACAGAGGGGGCATCCAGCAAGACAAAGAGCCCACTCAGAAGCAAGCAGCACCCGCAGAAGTGCTGGAACAGGCACTATGAAGTGGAGTGAATTGGTGCTCACCCGAAGTTGCACAAGAGAGTCCCACGCCGCCGGAGGACAACTCAGGAGGTTGTGCATTGCAGGTTAGAGTGCCGGGGACCCAGGCTTGGCTGTGCACAAAGGAAATCCTCTGAGAAGGCACAGGAGCCGGAGTAGCTGCAAAACACGCGGTTCCCAGCAATGCAGTCTAGCGTGGGGAGGCAAGGACTTACCTCCACCAAACTTGGACTGAAGAGTCACTGGACTGCGGAAGTCACTTGGACAGAGTTGCTGAGTTCAAGGGACCTCGCTCGTCGTGCTGAGAGGAGACCCAGAGGACTGGTGATGCAGTTCTTTGGTGCCTGCGGTTGCAGGGGGAAGATTCCGCCGACCCACGGGAGATTTCTTCGGAGCTTCTAGTGCAGAGAGGAAGCAGACTACCCCCACAGCATGCACCACCAGGAAAATAGTCGAGAAGGCGGCAGGATCAGCGTTACAAGGTTGCAGTAGTCGTCGTTGCTACTTTGTTGCAGTTTTGCAGGCTTCCAGCACGGTCAGCAGTCGATTCCTTGGCAGAAGGTGAAGAGAGAGATGCAGAGGAACTCTGATGAGCTCTTGCATTCGTTATCTAAGGAATTCCCCAAAGCAGAGACCCTAAATAGCCAGAAAAGGAGGTTTGGCTACTTAGGAGAAAGGATAGGCTAGCAACACCTGGAGGAGCCTATCAGAAGGAGTCTCTGATGTCACCTGCTGGCCCTGGCCACTCAGAGCAGTCCAGTGTGCCAGCAGCACCTCTGTTTCCAAGATGGCAGAGGTCTGGAGCACACTGGAGCAGCTCTGGACACCTCCCAGGGGAGGTGCAGGTTAGGGGAGTGGTCACTCCCCTTTCCTTTGTCCAGTTTCGTGCCAGAGCAGGGCTGAGGGATCCCTGAACCGGTGCAGACTGGCTTATGCAGAGATGGGCACCATCTGTGCCCATCAAAGCATTTCCAGAGGCTGGGGGAGGCTACTCCTCCCCAGCCCTAACACCTTTTTCCAAAGGGAGAGGGTGTAACACCCTCTCTCTGAGGAAGTCCTTTGTTCTGCCTTCCTAGGCCAAGCCTGGCTGGACCCCAGGAGGGCAGAAACCTGTCTGAGGGGTTGGAAGCAGCAGCAGCTGCAGTGAAGCCCCAGGAAAGGCAGTTTTGGAAGTACCCGGGTCTGTGCTACAGACCCGGGGAATCATGGGATTGTCTCCCCAATACCAGGATGGCATTGGGGGGGCAATTCCATGATCTTAGACATGTTACATGGCCATGTTCGGAGTTACCATTGTGAAGCTACACATAGGTAGTGACCTATGTGTAGTGCACACGTGTAATGGTGTCCCCGCACTCACAAAGTCCGGGGAATTTGCCCTGAACAATGTGGGGGCACCTTGGCTAGTGCCAGGGTGCCCACACACTAAGTAACTTAGCACCCAACCTTTACCAGGTAAAGGTTAGACATATAGGTGACTTATAAGTTACTTAAGTGCAGTGGTAAATGGCTGTGAAATAACGTGGACGTTATTTCACTCAGGCTGCAGTGGCAGGCCTGTGCAAGAATTGTCAGAGCTCCCTATGGGTGGCAAAAGAAATGCTGCAGCCCATAGGGATCTCCTGGAACCCCAATACCCTGGGTACCTCAGTACCATATACTAGGGAATTATAAGGGTGTTCCAGTCTGCCAATGTAAATTGGTGAAATTGGTCACTAGCCTGTTACTGACAATTTGGAAAGAAATGAGAGAGCATAACCACTGAGGTTCTGAATAGCAGAGCCTCAGTGAGACAGTTAGTCATAACACAGGTAACACATACAGGGCACACTTATGAGCACTGGGGCCCTGGCTGGCAGGGTCCCAGTGACACATACAACTAAAACAACATATATACAGTGAAATATGGGGGTAATATGCCAGGCAAGATGGTACTTTCCTACAGTAGTGTATTTAAAAAGTTGAAGATGTACTTTCCACTTTTACATGTTCTGGTAGTGAAAAACTCTTAAATTTGCTTTTCCCTACGGAAAGGCCTCTCCCATGAGATAACATTGGGTTACCTTATAACATTTAATATGTGCTAATCATCAATTGGGAACAGGTAGGAAAAATGTATCTAAAGAATTGTAGTTTAAACCCTTCCTAAACGGTAAAGTTGGATTGTAAGTTACAATTCTGAGAATGCCACTTTTAGAAAGTTGGTATTGTTTTGTCTTAACCATTTGGTACCTACAGGCTGCATCCCGGGTCATATGACTAGATGTATCTGGCATCTTTATGTATTACTCCCAGACAGTGAGAAAAGGGGGAATAGGTGTAGTCAAGATGGCTCATCTCAGTCACGATGAGGAGCTGTCACCTATCACACATCACAAAGACTCTGCATGAGAACACTCACAAGGGATTTCACAATACTCTTTTGTGCCCTAGGACAAGCTGGGGCCAGGTCAGGGTGGTCTCCGGGATAGAGTTCTAGAAGCTTCTCCCACTTCAAAGTGGGTACCAGGTATAAATAGTGGACCGTCAGATTCAACTCTTCAGATCACTTGTGGGACCTGTCGGCTATTATAGGAAGAAGGACTCCGGAGGTTTGAAGTCTGCCCTTCACCCCAAACACTGCTTTGCTGACCAAGGACTGCTTTACTGCCTAAGGCCAGCTGTGCTGCACCAGGACCCTTCTGCTGCTGTGAGCTACCCTGTGAAATTCAGCCGGCCTGTCTGGACCCAGAACTCCAGGAAGTCTTCAAGGGTCAGTCAGTTGCCCCCATGTTCCAGGCCATAGGGGCAAAACACGCTTCTTGTATGTTGATGCAAATCAACACTGGCATAGGCCTAGGGTGACACATCTTGTCCTCAGCAGTAGTGCAGCACAGCATACGTCCGTACAAGCTCTGGCCGATTAATTCATCAACTTTGCCCCTACGTGGTGCACCTCAATGCTGGACGTTGCATTGCAGCTCCTTGTTGATGGCTCCTTGACCTTGGCCTGCGAAAACTGATGCAAGGACTCCACATCTTGACACCCAGGACACAAGGTACTTTGTCAGAAAACTAAGCCAAGTCCTGTATCTGGCCCATGCTCCACTGGAGTTGGCCTGAACTTATGACTTGAACCTGGTCCACTGCAGATAACTGTGTTTGGTGCTTGATTTCTTCAAAACCTTTAAAATTGCATATCTCTGGCTCTACTGATTGGATGTATGTTATTTTGGTGTCCAATAATTTATTAAAGTTTACTTTTTTTCTCAATTGGTATGGTGTTTTTCATTTTATTACTGTTTGTGTACAGCATGAATACTTTCACATTGCCTCTAAGTTAAGTTACCAGAGGGTTAAGCACAGGCCAATTTGCGGTTTACCCCTGACAGAATAGTGGTTACTGCTTCAGAAGGGTTTCACACCCCCTCAAACAGTAACCGAATCTCTCACAAGAACCTACTCCCAAAAAGAGAAAATTGCTTAGCTTTTGGACCCAGGAAGGCTAGAGTGTTGTTAACAACTGGTCACCTAAAGGAGACTAGCTATTTGGAAGAAGTATAATGATTGGAAGAACAAATGTAAGCCTTAATGCTTCTTTTTACTTGGTTATGCTAAATTAAGATGGGAATAACTGCTCCCGTTCAGTTCTCAGGCCATCCTGAACTCACTTGCTCCAACCCCAGAAAGCGGGAGAATAGTTTGGAGCTTGATGGGGAAAAAGCACCTCATCTAAATAGGGGAGTGACCAAAAGAGAGAGTCACTCTAGTTGAAGGAAAGTAACATCCATTTTGGATCTAAGTCTGCTGGGACTTTATTTAGTAAAATAAAGAAGATATGCTCAAACAGGAGGTGGGCATAGTGCAAGAGAGTATTCAGGAATAGGTGTAGGAAACACTCCAAACATTGACCTAGCATAGAATAAGACTGGAACCTCACCACCACCTATTTGGAATACTCATGGACCAGGGTAGAAATCATCTTGGTAGAAGAAGAAACCCCCTCACAGCTGAAAGAAGAACACCTAAAGACCCTTCACACTTTCGGGCACCCAGGAACTTGAACTGCTCTCCAGGGGCAAGTGTTTGACCTTCTGTTTGTCTATTTCTTGCACATAAAAAGAAGACATATTCAAGACTACAAGGGCACTTCAGCTCATCATTGTGGACTAGACGCTGCAGGAACCCTGGCTCAAGAGAGATCTTATTCATCTGGACCTGTGGGCTGCAGAAACGGTCAGGAACATATTTCCCAGAAGTAAGAAAGAACTGGAACAAGCTACTGTGGCATCTCCAGGGAAGTCAGAGCCTAGTTGAGCAAAAAGGTTTGTCCTACTCTGAGCTTTTTGTCCCACTGAAATAAAGTTCAGTTGGGCATTGTTGTAAAGGTATCCAGCCTAATTTCTGGTCGGCTACACCAATTTACAGTTGGTGGACTGGGGGAGCCAAAAAATAAGCCTGAAAATAATACAGTGGACTCGGGTGAACCGGTGACCCTATTCCTCTAGAAAAGCGAATTTAGTCTGCCCTGTGGTTTTGGTGTCAAAACCAACTGCTTCACTTGGCGCTTGATGACATGTAATTTTGAAGCATCCTTGCTGGCTCCAGCCTTTTCCCCACTGGAAGATTCTGAAAACCAAAAACTAGATTAAATCCCAAAGCAAAAACCTTGAGTGTTATAACTCACTAGGCTTACCAATCGCTGCTCCATCCCAGTTGGCCTGAAATCACACCTAAGTCACAGTTAAAAATGATAACTCTGGTTCTAATTATCTGATTTTAATAATTCCAGTTACTTTTTGTTTACCAAATGTATCTCTATTTTTCTAAATTAATTTAGGATTTTTATTGCGCTGTTTTCTTAAATTGAAAATGATTGCTGATGGTGGGACATAACTTCTTGCCTGCTGCTTGTGCCACAGCTACCAGGAGTTAAGCAGATATTCTCTAAGAGGTTCCCTAAGGACCGTGTTTTGACAAGTCTGACGTAGTCTGACAAGAGTTTACTTACTAAATTGGTGAGGGTATGTCCTCCACAAACAATAATACACTTTCTGAGAGGAAGGCAATAGCACTGATCCACACTTGGGAGATTTCAGATAAAATTATCTTCTAACACTTTTGTGTACACATTATTGCTGTGCTGCCCCCTTCTCCGAGCTGATTTTGGCCCCAGGGACCCCATCTCCCATGGCCCAGCCATCTCTACTGGGCACCCAGTGTGTAATGGGTCAGTGGTGGGAGCCTCAAGGCCCACGTAGTCCCAGCCAGCTCCCCACCTTTTGTGGGAGCCGGCATTGCTGTCACAGAAAAGGAGCTGATAAAGATGCAGCTCCCTTCTCTGTGAGAGTAAAGAAACTTCTGCTTCCAGCAAGTGAGAACTGTTTGACAGCTCTCACTTGCTGGAAGTGGGTTGTTTGCTCTGACTTGGTAGGAGCTGTCAAAATTCCAGCCAAGTCAAAGCAAACCGTTATGTCCCAGGGGTGAGCACCCCAGGACATAGCAAGAGCTGGCCCTGAGGCATGGGGTCCCCAGGGCCATCCATGGCTCATCAAGGGGGGGCACATATCCCCCTCGAACATTACAATTTGCCCTGGGGAGGTGGCAGCCCTCGCATATAATTAAAGATGGCTCTAGAGAGGTGGCATTCCCCGGGGCTTCAGGGGTAGCACCCTCTCATATAATTAAAGTTAGCCCTGGGGAGGTGGCAGTCCCCTGGACTGGGGGGGAGCTACATGGCCCCTTGTATATTATTGAAAGTTGGCCCCAGGGAGGTGTTAGTCCCTGGGGCTGTGGGTTGGCCTCAAAGTAACCCAGCATAATTCTGAAAGTTGACCAAGGGGAGGTGGCGGTACCTGGGACATGGTTGTGCTGCATGACCCCCCCCCCCATTTAAATTAAATCATTTTGCCCCAGAAAGGAGGTGGTCTCTGGGGGGGATCATGCGGTTCTCCTACATTCAGTGTAATATGAGCCCCAGGAGGTAGCTGTCCCGGGGGATGCTTCATTAAGCCCTAGTAAGCTATGCGCCCCCCCTCCCTATTTTTGACATGCCCCCAGGACCTGGCCCACAAATAAGCCTGGGATCCCATGCATTGTTGTTGTTTTTTTAAAAGTTTTCCACAAATTTGCAGCAAACATTTTAAACTAAGAAGCTTTTTTGGCCTGTGGGGGTACCTCTGGGACCCCAGAACCAGAGCTAAGGGGTCAGGGTGTCCCTAACCTGGCCCCTTTTCTCATTTTCTATCTTTGTTCTGGGACTTGGCTAAAACTGAGTCCGAAGGTGGCTGCGAACACTCCCTTGTTGAAGTGTTGGAAGCCAATCAGATCTCAGCACGAAATCAGGAGGGGTCACGGAGCCTTCATGTTTGTACATATTTTCTTTAATTTCTCAAACACGTCTGCAAGGATCTATATCAAATAAAAAAAACTGCACTTTCTGGACCAGGAGCTACTTTTCTGCCAAATTTGGTGTAAACCTTTCCAGTGGTTCAGCCGTTCAAAATCCCTATAGAAAAATGCATGGGGAAAAAGTGTGTTGGGATGCACCCTTTTTCTCAGCCCCCGCTTGATGGATCACCCCAAAACTTTCCAGACAACAGCTGAAGTGAGCAACATAGCTCTGTTTTCCCCATCGGAGGACACAGAAGACCGCCAGAGGTTGTAGACGCCTGGGGCGGACTTCCCCGATGATGGAGGCGTAAGTGGAGGTCCCCCCCACCCTCGGTGTGAATCGGAGGAGGAATGAGGGGGAGGGCGAGTTTACATGGCAGCAAGCGTGAAAGAGATCTGCCCCGTCTCAATAGAATTGCAGGAGCCTTTCATGGACCTGGATCCGAATGTTATAGAACGGCAGCGTGGTAGAAACTGATAGGATTGCCCTCTCCTCCTTGATTATTGATTCTGAGAGCATTTGAACTCAAAGCGCGATTACAGAGCACAGCACACTGTGTTAGGAAACTGCTATTCAGGGAGATCTAGACTGGAAACAAGAGCATGACAGGGGCAGGGGGAATAGATGTTAATGCCTGAGATCACTATATGAGTGAATTGCTGCGGGATGGAAGGAGATCATCTACCCCAATAAGGCAGAAGAATTACACAGCTTGGCCCATTGTAAGACCCCCCTGGGCCCTCAGAACATCGATAAAAATATAAAAAGCACAGAAAGTAAACTATTGCAAAACTGAAACCTTCGACTCTACTTGCCCTCCCACTCAGACATCTTTTGAAATTCCATATGGCAGCAGAAAAGACTTACCTGTAAAGCTTGATGTTTAAATAAAACCTTGTGACCAACCTGGGACAACAGCATTTAACTAACTAAGAGAATAGCTTAATTGGCATTACGATGGGGAAACCAAAAAAACGTGAGGGCCAGAAACTTGAGGAGACTAACGTAACTAAGCCCTCTGAACAAACTTCTAATTTAAATACTCAAGATAGCACACCGAATCAAGAAACCACGCTGGATACAATACTTCAAGCAATCAGGGAGTCCCGTGAAGCCCTTGAGCAGAAAATAGACAAACTGTAGATCTTTCATTGTTAAGAGATGATCATCGTAGATTAACAGAAAGAGTGGTGTCAAATGAAAAAGGGCTCAAACAACTGACCCCAATCCAGAAAACATTATCCACAGACCTTACTGGACTTACCTCTCGGGTAAAAATGCTGGAAGCAAGAGCGGAAGACGTGGAAAATTGTGCCCGCAGGAGCAATCTCAGACTGGTAGGTTCACCGGAAAAAGTGAAATCATCAGCAACAAATATGGAGACTTTCCTAGAGAACTGGATAAGGGAAGCTATAGCCCCAGAGGGTCTATCATCATTCTTTGCAATCAAGAGAGCCCACAGGGTTCCTAGTAGACCCCCCCCACCAGGAGCAAGACCACAACCGAAAGTTGAGAAACTGCTTCACTTCAAAGATAGAGACTTTTTTTAACACAAGCTAGACTAAAGGGTGAATTAACTCTGGAAAACCAACGAATTATGATCTTCCTGGACTTTACAAAAGAAACGCAAGCCCAAAGAGCCTCCTTTAAAGACTCCAAACGTTTGCTCCATGAACGCCGAATCCAATATACAATGCTCTTTCCAGCCAAACTGAGGGTAGAGTACGAGGGCAAAGCTCACTTTTTCACCTCACCACAACTGATATGGGACTGGCTGGAATCTCTGAATTCAACTTCTTTAAAAAACCCAGAGTAGTGGCATCCGTATGTCGCATAGGAAATGCAGTAGATCAAAGAAATGTGGGATAGACGCAGCTCCTCCGAGACACCACACACTACAGGAAATGCGAGAGGCAGTGGATGCGGCAGCAGCTCTGAGTGGAGGGTGCCTGCCTTTGACTCAATCATCTGGGGCTATATCTGATCATGACTCGACCTGTGGGGGCTCCTCTGTTTCCTCGAGGGATACTTCCAACATTATGCCCAAAGTAACCCAGAGATCTTCGGAAGACCTTATTTGAACATTAGTATATTGAGGGACCATGAATAATAATGAACAAATAATCTGCCTTTTATATTAGTTGACAACACTATAAGAAACCCAGGGTCTGAATGGAATAGTAGGTGACCTGTGGGGGAATGGAAGAAAAATCACAATAGTTGAAATAATTTATGACAAGGGTGTTGTTATCTAATTATATAATATATATATATATATATTACCACAGTAAACCAGAAAAAAACTTGAATAACTAACCTGTTGAATGTTAATGCACTCTAGTAGAGCCCTGTGGGCGGCCTGGAGCATAGGCTCTTGGCTTATGGCGCGTCACCCTACCTATAGGATGCTAGTTATAGTTTTCATAGTTTGGACGGGGATAGTTGTAGTTACCGGTCCTGGGGTAAGGGAGTTGGGATTTTGGGTTGTTAATTTTGTGTGTTATAAAAAGCGTGCACCCACCACCACAACATTATCCATCCTTCACATTAAAGAAACGCTATTGAGGTGTAAGCCTAGATGCCCTGGAGAGGGTACACACAACAATTACACTACACTAGAAACTCATGAATGCTTCCTTGAATTATAAAATTGCCCCTTGGAATGTCAGGGGTTTAAATAACATGTCTAAGAGGTATAAGGTTTACAACCAGCTTATGCGAAGAGGAGTTCACATAGCTCTAATACAAGAGACCCACCTCATAGAACATGAAATCAGCGCCCTAATGAAGAGATGGAGAGGCCAGGTAACCGCTACAACTTACTCTGCATTTGCCCACGGGGTACTGTTGTGGATTCGTCCAGGGGTCCCCATCAAAAAATCTCACAAGATTATAGATAAAGAAGGGAGATTTGTCTTGGTGGTTGGAAAATTAGAGGGAAGGGACATTACAATAGGTAGTATATACACACCAAATGAAGAACAGGGAGCTTTCCTTAATAGACTATCGCTGTAATTAGGACCCTATCTTATAGGATCCATCATAGGAGGAGACTTTAACTGTATTGCAGATATTGCATTAGATAGATCCCATCCTCCCCTACCACACTCCCAGACTACACAAACTGCTAAATTTGTTTGCAGAATGGCAGAAACATTGGAGACTTGGAGATACTTGGAGACATCTCCACCCACATATTCGAGATTATTCATTTCACTCCACATTACACGATTTACATGTTCACCTTGACACTTTCCTAGCATCCCCTCAAATACAAAGCGAAGTAGTAACGGCTGAATACTTATTTCATACAATTTCTGATCACAACCCTCTACTTGTTTCGCTGACCTGGGGTAAAGATAGACCGAGCATTCCAACATGGCATCTCAGAGCAGAAACGCTAGAAGACAAAGCTTTTAAACACCTAATACAAACAACAATTGGCGAGTTTTTTACCTTCAACTCGGGAACAACATCTTCCAAAGCACTTGAATCGGAGACATATAGTAATTAGAGGAATCTGTATTAATGAGAACATAGGGGTCCGACGGTCATTGGAATTAGAAAACCTGGGGCTCGAGGACTCCCTTAGAGATATTGAACGTAGAAGACCAGATTGTCCAAATCTGACCCCCCCTTTTGGTGGAAACTAAGGGGAAAATAGCTGAAGCAAATACAAGACTGAACCGCTTTGACTATAAGAAATACCAGACCAAGCAACATGCGGAGGGAGATAAAGCAGGAGCACTTTTAGCATGGCTTGCTACTCCACCGAAACAGCAAACAGTCATAGTAGAAATTGAAGACACCAAAGGTAGCCGTATCTATGGTCAGAAATAAATAAGATTTGCTAATTACTACTCCAAATTATGCGCACTGCTTACCGAAACTCTTAGTGCCTCCCAGATAAAGGAATTAGAAGAACTTGACCTACCTCAATTGGGGAACGAGGATAGTCTGGCCCTCGCTGAGCCTATCTCGATGACAGAGATCAAAGCCGCAATCCAAAGTATGGCAAGAGGAAAGGTCCTGGGTGCAGATGGACTTCCCGTGGATTTCTATAGTGAGTACCGGGAGCAATTAGCCCCGCACCTTTGCACTCTATATTCTGAAGCATGGGAAAGGGGATTCCTGCCTCAGTCCACAAACGAAGCTGTCATGATACCGTTACTGAAACCGGATAGACCTCCCAGTGATGTTCGATCTTACTGACCGTTGTCCATGCTTAACATGGACTATAAGATACTTAGTCGGATACTAGCTACTAGACTATTGCCCCATATGTCTTCATTGATTCATCAAGGCCAATCTTGCTTTATCCCGCAACGTAGCACAGCACAAAATATTAGACGACTGATCTCAATACTTCACGCAGTACCCTCAATGCTGACGAAAGCAGCGATTAAATCAGTGGATTTTTAAAAGACCTTTGATAGCCTACGATGGGAATATTTAGAGAAGGTAATGTTGAAATTGGGCATAGGAAAAGGCTTCCTCCCTTAAACACAACTGTTATACCCAAACCCCACTGCGAGGGTTCGAAGGGGCAGCACTATATCAGATTCGGTCCGAATTGGTAGGGGTACTAGGCAGGGGTGTCCCTTGTCACCTCTGCTGTTTGCGATAGCTGTGGAACCACTGGCCCAAATGGCTACAACTGGCCTACACTTTAAAGGTATACCAGTCAGACAGTGGACTCACCATATCGCACTTTATGCAGATGACATGCTGCTCTTCCTCCGGAATATAGAGACTGACTTACCGGGAGCAATGGGCATGATGGAGAGCTTTGGGGGAGCTTCGGGCTTGCGGATCAATTGGCAGAAGTCTGCTGTTTACCCATTAATCGAGGGGTCCCCAAGGATCAATGACACACGGGGGCTGCCCTGGACACCTATTACATTTAACTACCTAGGGGAGAATATATATCACAAATCAGAGTATTTAATGGAGGGGAACATACATAGATCACTTAGAACGCAAAGATCAAACATGCGATTTTGGGAAACATTACCTCTGACAGTCACGGGGAGAGTACCATTGCTAAAAATTATAGTGTTACCAAGACTGTTGTATTATTTTTCTACACTGCCTCTGATAATTCCGAGATCTGTGTTTAAGGATATTGTTTCAATGATTACGAGTTTTATCTGGGGAGCGGGCAGGCATAGAATTGCATTTCATACTCTTCAAAGGCCCACCGCAGAAGGAGGGTGTTAGCTGCCCCAGACATGGAAATATACTATTGGGCAGGTCAATTACAATGGATGGCAAGATTAATTAGTGAAACATCAGTAGCCCATGATTTGCAAAACACTCTAAGTGGCTCATTAGAGGACATCCTAAACATTTTACTGAACCCTAGGAGTGGAATTGATAGGAATTTGCTGGGAGCAGTATCTGCGGCGTACACGCACAAAGATCCTCTATGTGCCAGAAGTACCAATAATATGCCTTAAACATGTAGCAGGGAACCCAGTACTAGTAGGGATTAAAAAACTAGCAGCAAATAACATAGCAGTATTGGGAGACTTGTTCAGCAACGGGAAATTACGCATCTTTGCAGAGCTGCAAGAACAGTTTGGAGTTCCGTCAGGAATGTTTATTACATACAACACAATCACCAGAATTATACAAAGGACATGGAAAGCGGGCACACAAGAACCTCCTGTACACAAAGGATGTAACCTCCTTTGTTCAGTGGGGGAGCAAAGAGGGGTGATCTCAGCAATCTACCAGGCATTACACAAAAGTACATACACACCTTTGAACAAGCTTAGACTAAAATGGCAGACAGAACTGGGAATTACCATAGATGAACGGCAGTGGGCTAGGATCACCACCCACATATACCCCGTAACCAGAAATGCTTGATTTAAATTCATTAACTTCTATATATATCATAGAGCCTACTTAACTCCACAAGTAATAGCTAATATGTTTCATACAAGTGGAGGAGGTTGCCCCAGATGCTCAGAACCAGCAGCAGGGCTAGGAAACATGCTATGGAGCTGCCCACGAGTTAAATCTTATTGGGAAGAAATATTTCAGAATATATTCGTTAGCACGGACAGAATACTGACACCTTCCCCTCTAATAGCGCTATTAGGAGACTTTCCTCACCCTTCAGCCAATACAACCACTAATAAATTTATTGATCTGGCACTCATCCTGGCCAAAAAGGAAATTACGTCCCACTGGAAAGACGCAGGGGGCCCTTATGTTAATAGATGGCATGACGCATTGATAAAATGGGCAGAAGTTGAAAGGACTATACTACTACAAGAAGAGGTGCGGGGCAGGGAGTCAAAGGACATAGCAAAACAATGGGACACAATATTAGACGGATTGAAGCACCCAGACAATCCAGTGCTAGAGGATACAAGCACAACATTAGAATCTGGTATGGAAGACACCTCTATCACTTAAACATATAACTGATAGTATATGTGAAGGAATGGACCACTAAATTGGAAATGTTATAATTAACGGAATAAATATGGTTGGACGGGAGTACATGAAGGGAGGGAAGATTGGGGATTAGGGGAAAGTTGTGATTATTTATTAACTTGTGAACATTAATAAAAGATATTAAAAAAAATATATAGATTTATTATAACATTAGTTCCTATGGGGTGTTTGTCTTAAGTCCCTACCTCCACTTTATTTCGATCAAAAGATAACAAAAGTACACATAAACATAAATTCATCAATACTAAATTACAAACAAACCTAACAAATAATTTTAAAAGTAGCACTATACATGTTATAGCACAGCAGTCATGTTTGAGTAATCTCAGTATACAGGCACAAACGCATCAGTGCAAAATTGCCAAAAACATATAACGTCATATGTTAGAAAATAGGGTCTCAGTACATAATGAACATAATATAGAAGGACATTCAAAATGCATGGAATCGCCCACTAGAATGCAAAATATGATACAATTTAATATTCTAAGATACCACCCCCTCCAAGGAATGCCAGAGGGCTTCCTTAAGGTGGTTATATCAAATGACTATCCTGATGAATTAGTTAAGATAATCATCAGTCACCATCCGGGTAAGTCAAGCACCTGGCTATTGAACTATTGCATTGAAAGACCATTTGATAAAAATACAGCAAATTCTAAAATACTTATAAAACATAATGTTGCAATCATGTAGAATCAAAGCTAGAATTCATTAACAATAAAATACATAAAATATTTTTCCTTGAGCTTGGAGCAGACAAATCAACCAAGCTACAAATAGCACCCCTAAAATATTTATACAAAATTTGTTTAAAATGTAATCACACAGAACTGTAATTCATTAAGGAAAATGTGCATAGAAGATTTTCCCAGGGACTAGAGACTAAACATATCAAATAAACTGGAGGTGACACATCGTTGAAGCTCTACCACATGGGTTGACAATGTATATATCATTTCCTATTGGTTGACTTGGATGCCTTTAAATGCCAAATACAGGTGGGCTTAAGAAATCTTGCAACAGAAAATGCCACTAACCTAGGCTTGTCAGTACTATGGATCCTAAAAGCCTCCAAATGCTTCCTGGTACCCAACTCCCTGCACAGGGGCAATATCCATTTTGATCTCTGATCTCCAAAGTGTAGACAAAAAAGCAAGATATGAGGTAGAGTCTCAGAAGGCACCCCTGCAAGCTGTGCACTTGTGTCCCACAGTTTGTTCATTAGATCACTTACTTCAAAAAACTCTAGTGGGGAGAGACAAGTACCTACATTGTAAATACAGTTTCCGTGCCAGATGGGGTGAGATTTAATCAATAGTATTCTCATACTGAGGGAGCATTTTTAAATTGATAAACTCTGCAGTTAGAGAGCCTTTATTATGATGGATAGTTTAGACAGACACATATTTCTTGTATAATGTTTTTGTGTCCTTCTTAGAGAGGGAGTTTAATTCCCCCGGGCATAGCCAGAGATACTCCAGACCCAGCTTTCTCATGACAGATTTGATATACATAAGCCAAGGACCTTTTTCGAAATGAGATAAAATCAAAAGATAACTTAAACTTTCTTGATAAACTACTAAAGAAGCTGAAGACCAAAGTCTGAGCCAGTATAACAGTGACCTGTACTCAGCTTTCAAAGCAGTTCTTTTAAGTGCCATGACTAACTGCAGAGGAGTCAGGGGCACACTCAATGGGAAGGCAAAGAGGAATCTAATAAACCTGTTTTCTGCCAGGATTAAAATACTGCAGTTCATGCATCCCCAAATCTCTGAGCCATATAAAAAGTCTACCAATGCCTTGACATTATAGATCTATATTGCAGGGGAATCTCTCTTGGAACTAGTTTACCTATAAATCTTAAGTAGACTTACTGTATACTGCAATAGGGGATTTTTTGTATCTCCATGGACCAGTCTAAGTTGGGTGTTAATTTTAGCCCGAAGTAGTCAAAATGGGAGACTTGTATTATTTTCCATTTTCCATAGAAGTGTTTTCCAGTGCCAGTGACTGACCATGTCTGGTCCGCGACGTACTCCATTTGCAAGCTGGAGTACATTATTGACTGTTTTCGATCTTTTTTGACTGCAGAAACTATGGAAGTGCAGTTTGTGAATAATAATGGACTTAGACCCATATTTATACTTTTTTAGCGCCGCATTTGTGTAATTTTTTTACGCAAAAGCGGCGCAAACTCTGTCCTCCTCTGGAAACTCTTCCCCTTTAATCATAAGTACCCCCCCTTTTCCAGCCCTGCCCCATCCACATTTAGAGAAACGTTTAGGGGCATATTTACAAGCCCCTAGCGTCACCTTGTGCCACCCGAGCATCATCTTTGTTTTACTCTAAGGTGGCATTATGGAGGCCTTTCTCCCAGGGCATATTTACAAAGTGATGCAATGCTTACATTGTGCCACTTTGTAAACCCTTGTGCCACATTATGACTGCGCCAGACATAATATATGTAAGGGGCGGTTCCGACGCAGAGAGACCAGGAAAAATGGCGCATGAAATTTACAACATTCCACTGCACCATTATTTCCATAATTTTTAATGCCTGCTTAAAGCAGGCATTAAAATGATGCACCCATTTTAATCAGCGGGCCTCCCTGTGCTTTGCTGCACTAGCATCAACATTTTTAACACTAATGCAGGAAAGTGCCACAATAGCGTCAAAATGTTGACTCTATTGTCCTAACGACTGCCATGGTGCTCCGTATTGTAAATACAGTGCAAACATGGTTTCATTAGGTAGGGTAGGGGCGACGCAATAAAAGTTCCACACCGGACCAATGCGCCACTTTCTTGTAAATATGCCCCATAGTTTGTAGTTAGTAGCTGAATGGGTGGAACACCGTGAGTCATGGGATACTTCTGCAATGGCTAGCCCAACGGGACAAAATTACTAATTCATCTTGTCAGTGGAGGGGGTCTGTCTTGACAGACCAGACAGTTTGAAAGGCAATTTCAGGGTTAGTGACACCCAGGGACCACCAGAGCATCAGGGGACTCAATCCCCAATCCATCCTTACACCAGAAGGTGCCTCTTTAGCCTGTGACCTCCAGGTGGCAGGGCCTCCACCCTTGCACTCAAAAGGGCTTGTGCATTCCTGCAGCATGGGATAGTTTGAAAGTTGATTTCAGGCAACCTGACCCCCACAGCACCTGATTTTAGGGAACCTGACCCCAAAGCACCTGGGGACTCAGTCAAATTGTGAAAAACTTCTACAGCTCACTGGGGAGCCTGCAGCTGACGGTGAAGGCCTTAGAATCTCAAGTGGACAGTCTGAAAGCTTTGTTCGTGAGGTCTGGAGATGCCCGACTCTCTACCAATAAGATGAATTTCAGGGGCCTTGAGGGTGATCAAACAACTCACGGGGGCTTAAGCTGACTCCCCTAGGGTAAGAACGACGCCATCATGTACTGCTCCTATTTCTCAAGACACTGGTTGTGCGATGAGTGGGACTGATATAGGTGGTGCTTGTGTTTCTCCTGGGGTATGAAGTAACCCTCCACCCAACTGTGGGATGAGTTGTAAGCAGGGTTCAATCCTTTTTAACACTAAAAACTCAGATGAAGAGACCCTTCTGCATGAGAGGGACTGACAGGTACAAAGGAGTTAATCTCAGAGTAAAAACAAATCCCCTAGTGGGAGCACTGTTAAGTTACAGCTCCCATCGGAGTCTACACCATATGTTGTGACCAGATTATTGGTCCAGAGAAAACCTGTGATGTGGATAATTCATTCTGTGTTGTTGCGTTTTCATCCCACTTCAATGCAGTCTTACCATCGACCCACAGCAGAGCGTGAGGATGACTACTTTCCTTATTTTCTGTTGGACTTCTGTGCTCGTTTTCGATTATTGATGATGCCATGGACAATTTATTAGCAGTCCAGTTACATTTCAAGCAAGTGCCACGCTTAGTAATTGTTCATTTTTATAATTAATTTGTGTGATCCAATGCCAATTAATATTTGTACAGTCTTATGCGTTTTTTTAAACGTATATGAAGAAAGTTAGGATTCGCCTTATTAGATATGTTTTAGGGGATTTTAATATGCACTTGTGCCCTTTGGACTGTGTTTTAGGTGATGATCAATTCTTTAAGTTCCTAGACATCCCTTATTTTGAGCAAACCCCCAGGGAGAGTTATGAGAGACCATTCTCGCTGATGGCAATTTATCATCCTTCTTTAGCTGGAGGGTGCAATGTGGTAATCAACCATGTGTTACTTTCTGCTGCCATGATCCACAAGGTTCAATTCTTTGAGATCTAACTAAGCCATTTCAGGGATCATAACTCACGAGTTTTATTTTTAGATTGGGAATTTGCGGTTGCAGAGTGGTTTCCTGTAGGGAATGGGTCTAGGCAGTTATTACTCAAGGATCAAGATTGGAGGGTAGACTGGGGAAAGGTGAGACCACAGTCCTTTGTGTGTAACTTTCATAGTGTTTGCGAGAAAGACTTTAATACTTGCTCTAGGTCAGATAACACAGATGGCGAAGTCCTGTCCATCTTTCATAGAATTTGAAGCCAGGTTGCAGAGGACCTCGGAAGGTCTGCTGTTGATATGGCTCCTGTGGGTGCCCAAAGGTTTGACCGCACTTGCTTTAAGGCACATCAGGATTTGATGAGGGCTCTGAGTGATTCTCCTAGGGCTAGGTCTGTGATTGTTCTGATGAGGAAAGCCTATAAACAAGCTGTGGCAGCCTGGAAAAAAGACATCAATAAGAAAGCTTGGAATGATCTCCTGCAGGAAAGTGTCACTGGCAACAGTGCAAAATTTTGAGAGGTGATTGACAGGCAATTTTTCAAGGAGCATAGTAATGCTGTGCTGGATTGTTATATTGCATCAGTCATCTGAGTTGAGCATTGTCAAGAAATTTATGATAGGACTGCAGAGGAGATCCAGTACGGAGGGCAAGCGGTTAAGTCTGGTGACTATTCTCTGAGCTTAGCTGAAGGGGTGGTCCATGGCGCTATTGTATCTATACCAAAGCATAAAGTGCCTGGCCTTGATGGGGTGTCCATAGATTTAATTAAATGTGAACCGCAACTATGGGCAAAAATGATTACCCGTGTAGGCAACGCTGTGTGCAGGGAAGCCATCCGAGAAACTTGGCCCATGGCCATTATTGTTCCTGTGTTTAAAAAGGGTTCTAGATCACACCCTAAATGATACCGCCCAATTTCCCTTATTGACAAGACCATATAGGTCGGTGGGAGAGTTATTCTTACTAGGCTTATGGAGTGGTTGGAGCTCAATAATGTGTTTTCTGGTTCGCAAAGCAGGTTCAGACCAGAAAAGGGCACCTTGGACCTATGTTTGAACCTACCGCTGATTACCAATAAATATGCAAAAGGGATGAAAGACCAGTTGTTTATGGCATTCATGGATCTTGCATCCATGGTTGACTGAGTAAATAGATCCAAACTATTGACCATGTTATTGGAGCTCGGATGGACACTAATATTGTTTATTTCCTACATGTACTACTAAGGGATCTTTCTGCCTCCATTAGGTACAATCAGGCTGGGAGTTTGTCAGGTCAAGTCAACTTGCTCAGGAGGGTTAGACAGGGTTGTATCCTGGCCCGATCATGTTTTCCATGTATATAAATTACCTGGGTCCAGTATTGCGTGATGCTTGAAAGGATATCCCGAGAGTAGGGTCACAGTTTCTGCCCACACTCCTGTACACGGATGATGCAGCCCTAATTTCTAGGACTGCAGTAGGTCTCCAGTGGCTGGTTAACTCCTTTGTGACCTTCATGAGTGGTTTAGAGCTTAGTCCCAATTATACAAAATCATATACAAATGTTTGTTACATATGAGGTTACACAGACCCGAGGGAACTACAGATAGTTGAAAGTAAATTTTCGAGAACATTTCTAGTCATACCACAATCTGCACCCTCTTACACAATTATCAAAGAGTTAGGGCTAGGTTACACTGAGGGATTTTGGTCCTCGCTCCATTACTCAGCTAGATTAAAATTTGATATAACTCTATGCTAGCCCTTAATTTCTTTCAATTAGGGGTTCTGAAAGAGAGGCATTGGAACTTATGAAACCAGTGGTGCGGCTTACATTCTGATAAAAACTTGCTCAACCCTAGAGCCCTATCTTATTACATTTACACTAACCCAACATTGCCATTTACTGACTTGATTTATATGAACTTTGTTACATTGGTCTGATGGTTCTGCAAGGCAGGCACAGGATGGAAGATAGAGGTCCATACTCCTGCGATAACATTTCCCTTTACAGCAATGTTATATAGTTCCTTTGTGTAAAAAGCACAGTTTTGAGCAGGTTAGGCTTGCTTTGATCTACAAATGTGTTTTTTTAACAGGGTCTCCTAGGATTAGGAAGAAACTACATGGTGGATAGGATGACTTTAGATGCTGAGCACTTTGATCGGTATTTTTTTAAGATATTGTAATGTTTTTACTTTTGTTTTGACAATTTTTATTGTGGCTTGATTTTTTGTCTATTATTTGTGTGCTTTTATGGTTGTTGAATTAACCAAATAAAGCTTCCTGACAATGACAGACCAATGTCAACAAATATGATTCGGCATGGCCATTTTAACAAATAACCCCACAGTATGTGAAATTCCTCAAGGCTGACTGCCTTTACTGCTATTGGTCATTTTATTTGAGTCCTTTCATAGAGGGGATTTGCTACAACTCTAAATATATGCTGATGATACTCAAATTCATACTTGAAATGAGACGAATATGAAAACCTATGACTATACTCTCAAACAGTCTTAGTCACACATGCTTTTAAATGAGGAGAAACCTTGTGCCTGATTGGTTCCAGGACCGAGATTATGATAACTGTAAATCGAGTCAGTTTTTCCTTGCCATTTGAATTTTGAGAGTGTTACCCATGCCTGTAGAGATAACTGAAGTCCTTAACATGTTGAACTTATAAAAATATTTGTTAAACCTAAAAAGTCATTTAAAGTGTTTCCTAATGTGACTGTGGCCCTCATAACGAGTTTGGTGGTCTTCAGGCAAGACCACCATGAAAAATCCCACTACCATCCCACCGGTGTTGCCGGCACAGTGACCGCCGTATTACCAGTTACAAACACCATGCCGACGAAATACAGCCACAGATTCAACACCTCCAGTGCCACTGATGCTGAAAGAGTGACTGTCCGGCCGCCTAGCCCTCCTCGCCGACACCTTACCAGCCTCCATATTATGAGTCAGAATACAGCACAGCGAAATATGCACAGTGGTAAACCATTGGCGCGCACACCGGGGTGGGTTATAAAATCACCGCCAATAGAAGGCAACACCATTTGGACAGTTCGAATACCCGCACCTGAAACACATACACACATAACACACACCTGTACACTGCACCATAAAACACCCCCATCACCCCCTCAAACCCTTATGAATACTACCACGACCCAGAGATACACATCCCACAAACCACTGCACACTGAATACACATGGTGCACTCACCCCCACAACATATCACGCCCCAAGCACCCAGCTTCCCCGACAATGAGTTGCGGGTCATGATGGACAAGATCATCAGAGTCGAGGCACAACTGATGGGAGCACAATCCCAGCAAACATCAATGGCCAGGAAAACCAAGCTATGGCAGAGGATCGTTGACAGGGTGAACACAGTCAGCAGCTACCCACGCACAAGGGATGACATCAGAAAGAGGTGGAACGACCTCAGGGGGAAGGTTCGTTCAATTGAGTCCAGGAACAACATCGCCCTCAACAAGACTGGCGGTGGACCCCCACCTCTTCCCCTTGACTTGACAACCTGGGAGGAGAAAGTCTTGGACATCATGCATCCTGAGGGCCTGTCTGGAATCATTGGAGGGATTGATACTGGTAAGGAACCTACACCACCACTGAGCACTAACCACTCCAGTCCTGGATGCCTCCCAAGCACCTACCACTCCCTAGCATATCACAAATCACAAGAACGCACCCCCCACCATCACCATCATTAATAGTATTTAATATCACTGAAATATTTATATGCAAATGATTACTCTGGGAACATTGTGTGCTTTACAGATGAGTTCTTTTAAGCTATAAAGGCAAATTAAAGGTAATTTAAATTTAACTAACTAGGGAAAGGGAAACCCCTACAGATTAGCAAGTCAAAAGTTAACATCTACTGGGCTCAAACACATGAGAACAAAAAGGAAAAAAGAAAAAGGACAAAAAGCTATTGGAAAAATGTCATCTTGGGCAAAAAGTGAATAACCAAAGTTGTCAAAAGTAAGTAAAAAAGGAAGGCGTCAGGAATTCAAAAGTTCGGTCAAGTGTCTTTTTCTTGGGGTCAGCGGTACAATTTCTAAGTCTCAGCAAAGCATTGGAAAGTGAATAAGGGTAGAGAGGTCTGTACCTCTTAGAGTCCAGGGGCATCTGGAAAGAAGGGTGGAATGGAGCAGACTGACCAAAGTCCAACTGTGGAATGGTATATTAAAGTTCAAAGTGCAAGATGATTCGCTCATCCATCAGTCCACGTGACTCAGAAGATGTAACTGTTCAATTAAAGTTTATAATGCAACTTGGAACTGAAACATCAGGAAAGATTCCCATTACTGACATGCCAAAGGCATCCATTTTACCTCACCTGTAATGGTTGAAACACATGTGAACATTCTACTTCCACTGTTCCTCAATGTACTGGGTTCAAGGTTGCTTTCTCAGGCTCACTATGTTTGAAACAATAGTACATCAATTTGCAAGTTAGCAGTTCGTGGGAACAAAACTTGAAAGAAAAATAACATTAGCAAGAATGACTAAACATTGTTAAGGAACAGGGCCTTGCAGCCCTCACTTAGGCTAAGTACAGTTAATTAAAATGGCACATTCTTTTATAAAGCAAGACACATATATCATTCAAAACTATGAATTCATCATTATAAATCTTTGTCAGTGTTCATGTTGTAACACATTTAAAATTAAATAACTCTGTTAATACATAACTTTGACTGTATGGCAGAACTGCATTTTTGACTTTTGCATGTAACACTTAAAGCATTACTTTTCAGAAATTCGATATTGTTTTAGTGTGCACTATTAACATCATAAAGAAACATATGGAATTTAATGAATTGGTTATACATTACTTTTTAGGGCTATACCACATACCTCAACTTTAGTAACCTGCAGTGAATGCACATTAATATAGATTTTCAGTGCACCTCTTTCTAATCGATCTATTAGTATTCCAAATAACAAAATGCAAATATTGTTACATATAGATGATTACTGTGATGTCAAATGTAGCAATAACATTTCTGCCACATCAGGTGCTATATGAAATCATATAAATAACAATTTAAACAGATTCAGATTTCTTGTTCATGGGGTGCTCTTTAAGCAAACATGCAGTACTTCCACTCTTTTAGAAGGTGTTTCATGAAATAAACAAAAATGCAAGAATGCTGGAAGAGCCCGACAACATGAAGTCAAAACCTGACTAGTTATCTGATTTCCAACTAAAAATGAGGGAGCCCAAGCAATCAACACCTACCCCCATTGAAAATGTCTCCACACCCTTCTCCATCTTGGTCAGTTGTGTGCTACTTATATAGTGAGGGATGAGGTAACACTGTCAATAAACTGAGAGGTAGGGGCTTTGTTGTTCCATCCACCACCCAACCTATAGACCATTGTTAGAGTTCCCAAGATCTCTCCTAAATTGATAAGAAGGAGGGAGGGAATAACCAAGAAAGCCTCACATTAAGCTCTTCCTTACAGTCATCAATCTAGATACACATAGAGTGTTAACTCTATTAAGACATCAGTCTATCCACACACTAATACTGTCACACTCATGCTTCCTCCATCCATCTGTCCATGCACCATCCACACATATCCATGCCTTTATCCATCTATCCACCTAGAGAAACCCAAGCACCATCATGTCTATTTCCCCACACCAATTTGTTTGTCTGTTCATCCATCCCTTAGCCTGCCCATCCTGTCCATGAATTCCTCTAGTCGCTCTCACATGTGCATTTGTCTAGTTATAGCATTACATCCATGCATCTGTTCTCTCATGTATCATCTAACCATCTGCCCACCATCACATCCTTTCCTCCATGTATGCACCCATACATATTTATCCATCTGTGAATCCGTGTTTCCACCAACATCTATTGATCTATTAATGTATTCACACACCGATGCATCCATTGACCTTTCTTTCTCTGAATGTAATGCTTCCATTATATATGATTGTATACATGTTGTCTCTGTGTCTTTGTCTACCTATTTGTCGGTTGCCTCTATAAACTGTACCTTGGTGCCTGTGTGCATGTGTGTTTTAACTCTGTACTCATGGATATGCGTGGGGCAAGTGAGTGGAAGCGTGATTGCATTTCTATCGGTCTGTGCGCTTGGGTGCTTGTTTTTTGGTCTGATTCAATGGACATCTATTTATGTGTAATATTATGTGTGCATTGGTGCTTGGAGTTGTGATTTGTGTTTAATGCATGCACACATATGTGTGATCATTTTCTGTTTGTACACCTGGCAGTTGTGCGCAAAAGGCATGTAGTCAAAAACATCATACTTTGTTTTTTCAACTCTCTTTTTCAAATTTATTTTGCCATATTATCCTCCTTATTCCTCTTCTGCCCAAAGTAACACAGTACTCACCTCTGAAAATAGAAATCCCATGCGCCATCTCTCATAATCACTCAGAGAGCCTGATAGAAAACTTTACCCTTTAAGGGATCTGCGCTGCTCTGTCTCACTTTGTGTGAATTCACAGGGGTGCAAAGTCCTGATAAAGCTGACACTAAATCTGACACTATTATTTCCCTCGGGGCTGGCTGTATGCTTCCTTGAACTACATGCTCCCCTTTCGACTGAGCTGTAACAGCTCACAGAACAATCACAGTAATGTGTAATATTTCTTATGAAAGGTCTATTGTTTGCAAATTTAGATAACTATTCCTTTAATTACTTATGCAGTACAATACAATTAGCTAACCGTTCTGTGAGTTGTTTCGGGTGAATGTGGAGGTTGCACAGAGAGGCGAGTAGGCAGATTTGAACAGCCCTGCAAGTCACTGGCTTCCCATAAAGGTCATTTACTGACATAGACTCCTACCCTGAGTTCCTCAACTGTGTTTTTCAGTGGTATTCTGATTTTATTTTGCACCCAAGGCGCATGGAATTCACACATGTGCACTGATGCCCAGGCTGTTTGTAAGTTTCTGAGCAGCAGAGCATGTCTCTGTGGTCTGGAGGGGTGCACCATGCATGTTTTTGTTTTCTAGGGCACACACTGCTGTCATTGTCCTGGGACATAATCATAGAGCAATGATGTCTGCATCAATTTTTCTGACTTGCAGTACAAGAAAGGCCTTTTTTCCAGTTCTTGAAGAGTGAAATACCTGCTGGTCTTACTTGGGTAAATTTCCCCTCCATCATGTGCCGAAACCTACACAGTCTTTGTGTGGTATATGTACAGGGCCATCTGTGGCACTGGTGGCACCCTGTGCTACAATCTGTTTTAGCGCCCCCCACCCAATGACCACCTCCTCGGATTTCCTCACTACCACATGGCAAATGTGCCCCTCATCTCTCTGTAGCCCCCTTTTCACATACATTCATTTGTTTTAAAACAATTGGAAAGGCTGGTTTTACTAATCCTCTCAGCTAGCCACATAAAATATAATTCTGTTCTTTGCTGAAGCAGGCATATCAACCCTCTACGCTACTTTATAGTGAGTCAAAACTGCTTCTAGACTAAACTCTCATCTCACTCCCTAGTAGGAACATTAATAACAAGAGTTACCTTGACATATTGAATTGCTTCCTGAAGGCTGGACGCAGAAGGAACTTTTCAGCAGGTGCTTTTAAATCACAGGTTTCCTAAGTTATTGCTAAACACAGTGCCCCCTGAGGTCAGCGCCCCGCCAATCCAGGGCAGCACCCAGTGCTGCTGCACCACTCACACCGCCCTAAAGCCGGCCATATATGTGTAAATGAGTGTATATTATGACTGGTAGTGCAACTCTATGTTGCATGCAAAGTAGGATCCATTTTGGATTGCCCCTGGTAAAATATGACGCAAAAGGAAAGCAGTGTCTAACCAGACAGGCAACATGTATTGGTGACATTCCTGAGCTTTCGGTTTTGTATCAGGCACTAAGCTGTTGGAGGATGTAGTTAGGGTTGCTTTAGTTATGCAGCATCAATTTTGTTAGTAGACGTCTGCTGACTGCCTATGCCTGAGCACCCTCATTTGGCATGAGCGAGGGTTTAGGGAGGTAGAGATAGTGGCCTCATTTGTTGTTCAGCGGTAATCATACAGGTAGGTACTCTTGAATTGCCTGTCCCAGAGGTGCTGCTCTCAAAGACTGATGACTGTTAGTTACAAGCTTTTCACAAATGATTGTGCTATTGTTTTGTGTGCTTCAGTTTCAGAAATGCCTCTTCACTTCCTGCTGAGGAAGCCAACATCTGAAACAAAGACTGTGTCTACTATGCGAGATATACGTTAAGAGGGAACTTTGGCCTGTTTCAGGACCCTTACAGTGGAATGAACATTCCCTGTGTGCAACATGACTTTAAGAGTGGGACTGAAACTTCCTCTATGGGTTACGGATTTCCCACTGATTTAGTGGTGGTACTCCACAGAATTTGGGAGGCAAGGGGCATCACCTGAAACAATTTGCAAAGAGCTGCTTGAGAAGCTCTGGGACTGCTTCTGTACTGCAAACTGCCTGACCCACTGATAGAGGAAAGCAGAAGGCACTCTGAAGGAGGAAAGTGCCCAGAGGAGCCCAACTGCTGTGACCAAGTGACTTTGCCCAAATGGAATTTCAAGCCCAGAAGTGTGGAATAGCCTGGCAGCGATGCAAGAACTGACTTGGGTGTTGTATTGGGTGTCCCTCCCACCCCAATCACTGTTAAATTGTTGCTAATTAACCATCAGTACACTGTTGTTAGTGCGCCTGATCCTTAATAAGTAAAATTACAACTGGACGCGCAGAGGCCGATGAACCTTTTGATTCGCATGGAGTATCCTAGCTAGGGTATGGATGGTACTCCAATAATCAATATACAATTCAATTAAACATTAGTCATCATCAGCAATGAATCAAAAGAACACAAAACCCCATGAACCTCCAGTCATGAATTACCACAACTCGTTATACATTACTGATTTTTATTTCCCTATTTGTAACAATACTAAGTGATAAGATTAATTCAATGCAAATCAAATCAAAAGAATTCCATATAAGTTTGTTATAAGGCGCCAAAAACATAATCGAACCAAAACTTGCATCAAAACATATTCTAATGCATTAGTAAGATTCAATAAAAAGATCTAAGGTAACAAGTTTTCCCTGTTCATATAGTTCAGCAAAACATTCTGTCAATCATTTATCTCTTAAGTCAGTCAAGTTGTCAAGTAAGGGGAAACCTCATCTAGTCCAGATTAGCATCAGCATGTGGGACTTCATGCAAACAATTTGTAAACAAGAATTTTGGGAAAAAAACATCTAGCTAGGAAGACTAATTAGACAGCACAGTTGATACCTAGAAAGGAAAGGCATAAAGTTATATTCAGTCACATTATCATATGTACCTATCCTCAGTATGGATCAGCAACAGAGTCAGTCTTCGTCTTCAGGTCATCGGTCAGACAGCATCACATCAGACCCACAATTATGAGCCCAATGACAAAATCTCGAATCGCCTTAACAACACCTAGCATCTGCGTCTGGCGTTTAACATCTCTCTACATCAATCTATATCCCTCCCCGCTGTCAGGTTGTTATATCAAGTTACCCAGACTATCCCCCAATTTCTAATTGGTCAATTATTCACCAGTTATGACTCTACCCAATGGTTATTTTATTCAAAATGTATGAATTTTTATATTGTACAGTTCTCATGTTGTTGATTGGTCTGCTTTACCATGTCCTCATCATCAAGGCTCGTCAGGTGTCGAAAATGTTGCATCTTCTTCTCCAGTCAGTGCCTTCATTGTTCAAGTCCTGGGAAAGTACACGCAGCACTCTTTACACTCTTGATCACTACAATTCTAGTTTTATCATCTCCTGATCGTCGGTTCATGAAAAGGTTTCAGCTAAGCAAATTTTATTAAAAAAGAGCAGTTCACGGTTAGTTCAGCTTGTCAGCATTTTCCATTAAACACGAAGAAATACAGCTTCTGCATGAGGCCTGACAAACTAGGCCAAGACATTAGCTAAGTTAAGGCCTTCCATCATTGCAAAACATAGGTTATATCTTTCAATATGACACATTACTACATTATTTTTACATGTTTTTCTATATTTCATATATGCTAGTCATTTTATTAGTACATTTGTGAATCTTGGTGGACAATCTCCGATGTCACTATTTCAAACGTGCACATTAATTTTCTTATGTTAACCATTTTCTAACAAATTCATTATTAGAACACATAAACACTCATTAATATTTTTTAAATTAAGTCATTTTGCGTTAACACTGTACTCAAGAAGAGGAAATGGGGGCCAATATGCAAGTGCTGCCCTGAGTTCTGTGGTGGGTCTCCCACACCCAATCAGTGCTTTTACCATCACAGGGGTGTTGCACCAACTGATGAGAAGAAGAAAGCAAAAGAGAGTCATTGCTTCAGTGGTCTCCAAAAACTGTGTCTGACAACCAATTTCGTGCACTGACTCTGCCGGTAAGCAGAGAGTCAGCTCAGGACATCTAAAGACAAAAGGATTCACTAGCACAGGAGGGTCAGCTCTTCACTTGTTTGTAAGGAGGGCTTTTGCTTTTGACCTGTTTCCTTACAGCCACTTCTGCTTTGGCCCTGTTATACCACTGTTATCCCACTGGAGCCTTCAGCCACATCTGCTGACCAGTTGCTGTTTGCACAGAGCCCTCAAACATTATTAGAGGAAGATGAGGACATCATCATGCACACTTCGGAGAGAGAGCCTCACAAAGGGAACTCCCTGGCACTACTCTCCAGTAGCTCCTCCACCTTTGAACTTGTACTCACAAGACATTGGGACTCTTCTCACTGAAGAAAAAGCTATGCTGGGGGTTGCCAGTGACTTGCTGATCGATGTACTGGCATTTGGGCTACTGACGCAGACGTCTGATTAAGCTAATCACAGTGAGCCTGCACCTGTAAGAGTAGTCTAAGCTTGATATGTTTTTGCCTATTTTTCATACACTACTAATTACAGTACCTTCATGCCATGGGTCCATTCCTTTTTCTGGTGGTTCATTTTAGTAAAATAAGGTACTTCTCTTTTTTAAAGGATAACTGCTTTATTGCACAATCACCGGATACTATTTGCAAACTGTTAAACTCATTTTCCCATTCAAAACGCTTCATAATCGTTTTCTCTCAGTCTTCTTCCCTCTTGTCTTCCCTTCTAGCACATCCTGCACGTTGAGGTGGCACGTTACAGTAAGCAGCATATCATAACTCATCTCTTGGTCTGTGTCTGGTGGTGTCTGCATGCCAGGCGTTTTACATGTAAGGATGAAGGTAAGTCTGTGTACATGGGGGCCTACCTTCTAGTCTGGATGCGTGGTTAGGTTTAGGTGTGTTATTCCGCTTGTGAGTGGATGTCTGTAGTTTCGCTGCTCTATCCGCATCTTAGCATGAAGGTACTGCCTATTTCAATGTGTGTTCATGGGTTGTGTTTCCATGCACTACATAACAGAGAAACCTACTGCCTTTATCAATACTTCTCTCCGAGGAGTACTCTTAGTGTTATATGGTGATGGTTACCAGCAAATGGGCTGCACAGGGATGTCCACAACACACTATTCCCTCCATTTGCATAGTGCCTCTGAGCGTGTGTGAGGCAGCCAGAATAAATTACATTTTAGCCTCGAAACGTTTGCAGATCTCATAATGTTGCCCTACTTTAGTAATGCGTATATATCCTAATTCATCGACACCCGCAAATTAAATGAATATGGATAAACATGTTGCTTTTGGTTACAAAGAATCCCCAAAAGACATTTAATTGTGCCTATTGCTTATTTATAGCAACGCGCGGATGTGAAAAACGGCCGTTTTGTTTCTAAAGAGAGGCACGTTGATGTCCATTGATAGAATGTGTGATCGCTCCAAGTAAACAGCTCATATCCTCTTCGAAATGAATTGCTGGAAACACAATTTCCGCAGCTGATCAAATAAAGCGTGCTTCAACAGCTTGGTAAATATATCCTCTCCACTACCAGAGTCAGAGAGAAAGGAAGATCTTTCACGAATAATGAGTTTGACTTCGAGAATATAATAAGACAATTAGTACTGAAGACATCATATAATTGAAGAAAAAAAAATAAACGTGGCATGTGTGTCTTGTAAAACATATTTCTTATTTTATAAACCTAATTATTTTGTTTATATCGTGGAGCCATCCCATATGACTGTGTCAGAGCGTTATGAAATGGTTTACCTTAATGGAGGAGAGATAGCGAGAAAAACATATATGTTATATACGCATTATAAAAATGACGATGGCATAATAGTTGAAAACAAATCAGTCATATATATTTGCTTAGTATGTACAATGTGGGATCTCATTGAATACTTAGAGAGAGGCATTTTAATTGATAATTTGTTTTTTTTCGCACACGCTTGCACAAACAAGTACATTTACACATACACATAGATATATGTGAGTCTTTCAATAAATTGTCTTCATGCATCAATCTGTTAAAGTGTAATTCCCAATTTATTTCGACAGGCCGCAGCACTGAATGCATGTGTAATTATGTACTCACATAACGCGCTCTAATACCTTGGGTTGTCAAATCATGTTAGCACTTTGTCAGTTCTGGTAGGAACAACCGCTGTCATGGTAGGCACATTGTCTGCCATTAAATACAAATGTGAACACTTTTAAAATGTGTGTCAAAGTAGCTCTTTCTAGGTTAGGATTTTTAAACAATAATATAAATATTACCTGCTGCTGACTTCTAGTGCACTGAAAGCATTACTAAAATTGACACTTCATCAGTCCTTCTGACGACAGCAAACTATGGCCCTCATTACAACCCTGACGGTCAAAGACCGCCAGGACTGTTCTGACGATTGCACCGCCAACAGGCTGGCGGTGCAATCCTGCTAATTCGCACCGCCGGGACCAGCGGTTTACCGCCACGTTGGTCCCGGTGGTTTACCACTACGTTGGTCCCGGCGGTTTACCGCCACGTTACCGCCACGTTGGTCCCGGCCGTTGTAATCCCCCAGGGCAGCGCTGCCTGCAGCGCTGCCCAGGGGATTACGAGTCCCCCTTCCCACCGGCTTTTCATGGCGGTAGGAACCGCCATGAAAAGGCTTGCAGAAAGGGGTGTCGAGGGGCCCCTGGGGGCCCCTGCCACAGCCCCATGGAGCTTTTCACTGTCTGCATAGCAGACAGTGAAAAGCGCGACGGGTGCAACTGCACCCGTCGCACCGCCGCAACACCGCCGGCTCCATTTGGAGCCGGCTCCCGTGTTGCGGCGACATCCCCGCCGGCCCAGCGGGGATCTTGTAATGGCCACTGTGGTAGTGCAGCCACATTGACTGCCGCACAGCGGTTACAAACGCCGCCCGCCAATGTTGTAATGAGGGCCTATGTCTTCACAAAAAGGACATTCTCATTTCAATGAGACATCTCAAAGGCTTGTGGCCGGATAACCTAATGGTCTTGTGTGAGAGAGTAGCCTCTTTCTAGCATGATTACCCCCATTTGTGACCTGTTTGTCAGTGTCAGTGTTTGTCAGTGTGTTTTTACTGTCTCACTGGGATTCTGCTAGTCAGGACCCCATTGCTCATATTTTGTGGCCTACATATCAGTATATATTACTGTTTTGTCAGTATGCTTGACTGTGTCACTGGAGTCCTGCTAACCAGAACTCCAGTGCTTATGCTCTCTCTGATTCCAAATTTACACTTACATACTGGTAACCCAGTATTCCACTCCAAATTGGCATACTGGACTCCCTTTATATGTCCCTAGTATATGGTGCCTAGGTACCCCGGGTATTGGGGTTCAAGGAGATCCTTATAGGCTCCAGCATTTCTTTTGCCACCCATAAGGAGCTCATACAAACACTCCTTCAGGACTGCCACTGCAGCCTGACTGAAATAGTACACACACTATTTCACAGCCATTTTCACTGCACCAGGTAACTTATAAGTCATATATATATGTCTAACCTTCAGTTACTGAAAGCTAGGTGCAAAGTTACTGTGTGTGAGGGCACCCTTGCACTAGCAAAGGTGCCCCCACATTATCCAGGCCCAAATTCCCAGACTTCTGGAGTGCAGAGACACCATTATAAGCATGCACTACATATATGTTAATACTTATGTGTAGCTTCACAATGGTAACTCTGAATATGGCCATGTGAGGTGTCTAAGATTGTGAAATTGAACCTCAATTCAAATGTATACTTACATACTGGTAACCCAGTATTCCACTCCAAATTAGCAGACTGGACCCCCCCCCCCCTTATATGTACCTAGCATATGTTGCCTAGGTACCCAGGGCATTGGGGTTCCAGGAGATCCTTATGGGCTGCAGCATTTCCCTTTGTCACCTATAAGGAGCTCATACAAACACTTCTTCAGGACTGCCATTGCAGCCTCAGTGAAATAGTGTAAGCACTATTTCACAGCCATTTTCACTGTACCATGTCACTTATAAGTCACCTATATGTCTAACCTTCAGACCCTGAACACTAGGTGCATAGTAGCTGTGTGTGAGGGCACCCCTGCACTAGCAGAGGTGCCCCCACATCATCCAGGCCCATTTTCCCAGACTTAGTGAGTGCGGGGACGCCATTATAATTGTGCACTACATATAGGTCAATACATATATGTAGCTTCACAATGGTAACTCCGAATATGTCCATGTGAGGTGTCTAGGAACTGGAAATTGTACCCCCAATCTAATTCTGGTATTGGGGGGGCAATTCCATGCACCCTGGGGGCTCCATCATGGACCCCCAGTACTGCCATACCAGTCTTCTGAGGTTTTCACTGCAGCCCCAGCTACTGCCATCTCACAGACAGGCTTCTGCCCTCCTGGGGCGTGAGCAGCTCAATCCCAGAAAGGCAGAACAATGCATTTCCTTTAGGAGAGGGGTGTTACACCATCCCCCTTTGGAAATAGGTGTTACAGGCATGGTAGGGGTATCCTCCCAGAGCCACTGGAAATGTTTTGAAGGGAGCAGATGGTGCCCTCCTTGCATAATCCAGTCTACACCAGTTCAGGGACCCCCAGTCCCTGCTCTGGCGCAAAACTGGACAAAGGAAAGAGGAGTGACCACTCCCCTGTCCATCACCACCCCAGGGTTAATGCCCAGAACTCCTCCAGAGTGTCCCTGGGTTCTGCCATCTTGTTTTCAGGAAGTTCAGGGAACTCTGGGAGCATCTGAGTGGCCAGTGCCAGCAGGTGATGTCAGAGACCCCTCCTGATAGGTGCTTACCTGGTTAGGTGACCAATCTCCCTCTCAGGCCTATTTAGGGTCTCTCCCCTGGGTGTTTCCTCAGATTCGGTTTTGCAAAACTCCAGCAGGAATCCTCAGCAACCTCTGCTTCAGCTTCTACCGAAAGATCAACAGCAGAACTGCTGCAGGAACTCTACAACTGCAACAAAGTATCCATGAAGGCTACTGCAACTCTGTAACTTCAGCTCCTGACAGCAACTGCAACAGTTTCCAGGTCATTCACGCTCCGAGGACTGCCTGTCTTCATCCTGCACCAGAAGGACTGAAGGAATCTCCTGTGGATTGATGGAGTCACTTCCTTGCTTCAGCAGGCACCTCTCTGCAGTGATGTCCTGTACTCTGGGTCCCCTCTCCTGACAACATGCGTGGATCCTGGAATGCAGGTGGTGGACCAAAGTGACCCTGACAGTCCAAAGGTCCAACTGTCCAAATTTGGTGGAGGTAAGAGCTTGCCTCTCCGAGCCAGACAGTACCCCTGTTCACTGTGTGTTTTTCAGCTCCTAGGGCTTCTTTGTGTTTCTGCAAGGAATCCTTCATACACAGTGTAGCCCAGGTCCCCAGCACTCTATACTGTGATGCTCAGCTCTCAGAGTTGTTCTCTGGCGGCGTAGGATCCCTTAGTGTAGTGCTGCGATGACTGGGATTTGCAACTTCTTTGCCCCCGTGTCCTGGGACTCCTGTGGGTGCTGCCTGGTCTTCTGAGGGCTCTCTGAAGTGCTGAGAGCCCCCTCTGTCTCTTCAGTCCAAGTTGAGACCCCCACATCCCTCCTGGGTCCAGGTAGCGTCTTTTCCCCCAAACGCATCTTTTGAGTGAGCCAAGTCTTGTTGGTGGAATCCAATGACAAAAACCAGCCTGCATAAATCCATTCGATGTGGAACATCTCTTGCACCAAGCAGGAACCCGCAGCTGTCTTCTTTGGTGCATTTTTGACATTTTCTTCTAACTGGAGAATCAATTTTTTGCACCTTCATCCAGGTTAGCAGGGGCTCCTCTTACTCCTGGACTCTTCAGCTGTTCATGGACATGGTCTCCTCCCTGTGCAGGTCTTCAGGTCCAGGAATCCATCGTTGGTGTCTTGCAGTCTTGCTTGGTTTTTGCATAATTCTTTATCATGACTTCTAGTGTGTTTTAGGAAACTTGCTGTGTTTTACTCCTGCTTTCCTGGGCTCTGGGGTGGGGTACATTACTTACCTTTGGTGTTTTCTTACACTCCTAGAACCCCTCTACACACTACACTTGCCTAGGTGAGAAACTGACTTTCACATTCCAGTATTTTAGTATATGGCTTGTGTTCCCCCTAGGCCCATTGAACCTATTGTGATTTTCACTATTTGCACTGTTTTCCTACTGTGTACTTACCTGTTTCTGGTTACTAGTGTATATATTGTGTGATTTACTTATCTCCTAGGGGAGTATATCCTACAAAAATATTTTTGGCATTGTGTGACTAAAATAATGTACTCTTATTTTTGTAACACTGCGTATTGTCTTTCATATTTGTAAGTACTGTGTGACTACAGTGGTATTGCAAGAGCTTTGCATGTCTCCTTGTTCAGCCTTGGCTGCTCTGCCTACAGCTACCTCTAGACAGCCTGGCTTCTAGACACGGACTACATTTCAGTACTAAAGGATAATTGGAACTGGGGTAAGGTGTGTGTACCTGTGGTACCCACTACATACCAGGCCAGCCTCCTACACCCTGGTCTACTAAAACTCTCAATTCACTTCAAGTCTTGTAATAACTGCTCCTCATTTTCTCCATTTCAATCTCTTCCGTCCTCTGTTTATTCTTAGCTCTCTGTACTTTCCAAAAGCTATATAGCTTGTACAATCCAGGTGTGACTATAGGACACACCGTCACACAACAAGGGTCTTAAGATCATTCTCACAATTCCCTTTCCCAAATCTCTAAACCATGATCCAACATTAGCAAATCATTTACCTATTGTCTCCTAGATATTTGTCTCTTGCAGGTCTTTCAAATTATTTTTCAGATTTGTCATGTTTGATATAAATCTCATTATCTCCTTACTATTGCCTGGAATGAATGTTTAACATTTTTGTGCCTGTAAAATTTTGCAGACTCCGCCTTCCTTTGCCAATAAGATGTCTAACGCAAGACGATTTAGCAAAACCACTGATCTCATAGCAACCATTTCCGTATCTATGAGCAACATTGCTCTAGCATAATCAGTAGACATCTTGTCCACAATTGTTGACAACTTTATAATCTTAATATTATTATTACCCACTGACAGACTAAAGGCACCAAATATATCACCTATAATCTCTGCTGCACTAGCACCTCTTCTTGCCCTGAATGTAGGTCTCTCTTCAAACTGGATTGTTAAAATTATCCACATGGTAGATGTTTGTAAAACCAACTCCTAAGTAATATGTACCATACCAGCCTCTCGGCAGCTTGTAATAGACATTTTTCCCACAAATGAAATAAACTCCTGGTACTGCAAGGTCCTGTCCGTTTAACATAAAATTCCAAACACTCTTAAATAAAAACATGTTTACATTCAATAGTCCCTACAAATGTATTGTCAGTCTTTGACTGCGGCCTGTATATATACATAGCTTTCCTATATGTTGCCAATCTAAAGCTAAGCATCTTTGTGTATCAGAACCTGCAACAAGTGTAGCATATTTCTGCCAGTCCTGTAAAACTACTCCTTTTTCTATTTTAGTTTTCATTGCTTTTCTCCTGTCATGTACCTGGTTAATGAAATATTTATATACTTGTGCAAGAATGCAGGTTAAATTATTCTTGTGTGCATACAGAGTTAAAAAAGATAGTGTTTGTTCAAAGAAACCTCCCACTATGTCAGTTAGCTTTAGCAATACTACTCAAATGCTGGTTAATAAGCTCTAAACAAAATGCAAGGTTAAGATTTGAATAAACAATTGTATATACTCCTGATTATATAGTCGGGTTAATATGAGACTACAACTAAGGCTTTCATGCATGTGTCATCAAATGGTGCCAGATCAAACACTTCCTTGTGTGTCAATTTCCACAATGGCTTGGGAAACAACGAAAAATTCTGGATCCACTGGCTGCAGTAGTTGACCATTCCCAGAAACATTCTGAAGTCTTGTGGTGCAGGGGGTTTCATCTGAATGATTGCTAAAATTCTCTCTTGGGACACCTTTGTTGCACCTTTCTCTATGTGATAACCTGAAAACTTCACCTCTCTCTAACAATACTATAACTTTGTGGTGATACTTTATGGCCATTCTCACCCAATTAGTTCAACAGGACAGTGGTATCTCTTCTACAGGTTTCACATGTATTTGATGCAACCATCAAATCATCAATGTACTGAACTAAGACTAAATTAAATAGCATGTCAGGGACTCTAAATTATTTTTCAAGATCTGATTACAAATGGATGGTGACTCCGTATACCCCTGTGGAGTTCGACATCAGGGATATACATGACTTCTGAATTTAAATACAAACAAAAACTGGTTGTCCTCATGGAATGGAAAAGAATGCCTGACACAAGTCAGTGACAGAGAACCACTCTGCTTCACAAGGAATCTGAAACAAAATCACTGCAGGATTCAGTAATACTGGCCAACAGGGAACAACAATTTTGTTCACCTTTCTCAAATCCTGGACTATGCGGTATTTTCCATTGGGCTTCTGCAGCCCTAAAATAGAGGTATTACACAGACTTCCCATGATCTCTCTCAGGACATATTGCTCCACAAAATTTGCAGTTATGGGTGTAATTCCAACAATTACTTCTATAGCCATGTTATAGGGCAGTATCCTTGGAAACACTACCTTTGGCTTTAAAGTGTTTTATCTGGCTTAGCTCCTCTAATTAACCCTATATCTTTCCCTGAAAAAATCCTAAACACTCACCATCACTGTCTCTTGTAACTCTTTGGGCAGATCTTTAACTGTCATCATTGGGAACAATGAAATTATAGGATACATTTAATCAATTTTGCTGGATGCCTCATCATCCCTATTTGTCTGAATAGCTATTCTACTTTGGCTGCAACTAATAGAACAATTTAATTTACACATTATTTCACATCCTAATAAACTCACAGGACTTGAATCGCAAACCACAAATGAGTGCAAATCCTCAAATGACCCTGTTTTAATTGGAATGTGCTCTGTAATTGGGTTACTTAATTGTTGATTTGCTACTCCTTCTACTTGAACTTTCCTTCCTTACAAAAGCACGTTTGGCACTTCTGCGGTTCTGCCAGTGTAACATGTTGCTCCAGTGTAAACCGGGAATGAAACATCATGTCCCATAATGTTGGCATTTACATAGGGGCCATGCTGATCCACCCCTAAGAATGCAGCCAGTACACATTTTTCCTCATTATTTGAACTGCCACTGTTATATGTTTCAGGGACTTTATCATCACTGAAATCAATTAGCAGATATTGTATGATTAGCTGATTCACATTTGCCTTTGGTCTCTTATTCATGTTTTGCTGAGAAGCCATCACTTGCAGCTGTTGGAGATTGAGGAAACTTCATTTGCTAAGTGAATTGAATCTGTTGGAGGACCTGCATCTGTTGCAATCCAGTAGGAACAGTAACATTTTTAATTTGGTGTCTTTGGACTCCTTACATTTGAACTTGACTATTGTCCAGAGTCTGAGCAACAACACCCTTCTTAATCAAATTATTTACATTTCTGTATGGACACTCCCGCTTCCAGTGCCCGAAACTACTGCAAGGATAACATGGGCTCAGCTTCTTCATTGACTGAACATCAACCACATTATCACTCTGATCTATCTGAGCACCACGTCCTATACCTCTAAACTGAGGCATATTGTTAACCTGCAATTGCATAACTTGCATCCCACTAGTGTTCACTATCACTTGCAGACTCTGTGCTCCTCTCTGGGCAGATTTAGTTTGTATCACTATCACTTTCTCCTTCAATTATTTCCTGCCTCAATTCAATGTCATCACTACAGTACCTAGCACACTGCAGCACTTAATCAATTGTTTATTGTGGCAGCAAATAAAATGATTCTGAATCATGCTACTAATTTCAGGCGTCAGTCCTTGCATGAATCTAAACACAAAATGACATGTTTTTCAGCTCAATAACTTCAGACCCACTATGCTGTTTGAATGCGTGGAACAATCTCTCATAATGAGCATGATTCCTTTCCTTTGTTTCCTGTGCTTTCCTTACAATCTTTTGCCAATCAAAAGCTTTTAGGTAAATGTTATTCTTCAGAAACTGGTTTGATTTCTCATTTATTCCAGGGTTTATGAATTAGGCTCTAAGACTTGATATCGTCTTTGTGTTGATCTCGGTATGTTAATATATTCATATTGCACTATTCAATGTATTTATTTTGAAATTGTGGATATATCGCAATCCATACTTGCAAAAGGATTAATAAAAATTATAAAATAAACAGACACTCAATCACTTTGTAATACCATTTCATCACCTCTTCAGATGGTGCATCTGTTACTGGATCTCTTGATGGTTCATGAGTTGGCCAATCCACATTCTGCTTGCTCTCAACCCATAAATCGACTGGAACCACAATGTCAAATAAGGTGTTCAAACCTTCCCATATACATTTTGAAAGTTTCACAAACCTCTCTGCTTATGTATCACTCTACTGGTTTCTCTCTCAACCTCAGGTAATTATTTGCAAATGACAATATGTCACTTCTGCTCCAAGGGACATGTACATAATCTCCACCTGGAATCTCTCTCTTTGACAGCATCCTTACACTCTCCTCTGCTTGATTTGCTCCAGCTGGAAGCAAATTCTGCTTTGCTGTCTTGCCATCTCTTTTCTTTATCCACCTGCCTTCCCATAATGTTCAAAATTAATTCTTTAATGTGCATGCTCATGCTGGGTGATCTCATGTTTATAATGTCTTTGAAACTAAACTCTAATCTGTAACTCTGTTTTAAAGGCTTTGATTTCTCTAAATCTACATTGTATTTTGTAGCCAATTCCACTAATTTCTCACAAGTCTGTTCTGCACGATTTGTGACATCTTTGCACATGAAGTGCAATTATTCTTCTGTGTACGTATCCAGACTTTCCGGCTCAAGTGTTCCTTCAATTAATTAATTTAATTCTAATTTTAATCTGGGCACAATAAGGGGGTCATTCTGACCCTGGCGGTCGGTGACCGCCAGGGTCACCGACCACGGGAGCACCGCCAACAGGCTGGCGGTGCTCCGTCGAGCATTCTGACCGCGGCGGTTCAGCCGCGGTCAGAAACGGAAAGTCGGCGGTCTCCCGCCGACTTTCCGCTGCTCGGGAGAATCCTCCATGGCGGCGGAGCGCGCTCCGCCGCCATGGGGATTCTGACACCCCCTACCGCCATCCTGTTCCTGGCGGGTCTCCCGCCAGGAACAGGATGGCGGTAGGGGGTGCCGCGGGGCCCCCGTAAGAGGGCCCCACAAAGTATTTCAGTGTCTGCAGTGCAGACACTGAAATACGCGACGGGTGCCACTGCACCCATCGCACCCCTGCAACTCCGCCGGCTCCATTCGGAGCCGGCATCCTCGTTGTAGGGGCATTTCCGCTGGGCCGGCGGGCGCTCTTTTGGAGAGCGCCCGCCGGCCCAGCGGAAATGTAAGAATGGCCGCCGCGGTCTTTTGACCGCGGTGCGGTCATTTGTCGGCGGGACTTTGGCGGGCGGCCTCCGCCGCCCGCCAAAGTCAGAATCAGGCCCTAACTGTCTTATCTCTCTCTGGGGTCCTTTCTGTTCTGCCACTATTGTTTACTGTACCTGTTGCTCCACTCAGACTGTCTAACCACTCAGTCAAATGCTGTGCTGAAAATCCTTGCAAACTGATGATGTTTCACTGTGTCTGGTTTTGCGGTGTATTACAAGGGGTCCTTATAATCTATTCTGGTACGGACATGTGTGTAAGTGGAATTCCTGGAGGACATCTCACAGATATTATTGGACCTGTAAGATCTAGCATCTAGTTGGGATTTGTAATCCACATGGGGCAAAGCTGGAACAGACGTAACTAATCTTCACATTTGTGAATTAGCAGAATACACTAATCTCTGCGTATCGCAAGGTGAAGCCCTTTCAGACATGGGACTTGGGGTCTGGAGGCTACTCCCAGTATTATCTGGAGCGTACAGTGAAACAACTCGACCTATGGTTATGGGGACTGTCAATGCTTTGGGTCCTGTCAGACTTGTTTGAATCTGCTGTACCATCATCACTGCACTTTGACACGTTAATACTGTACTAAAAGTCTGTCCTCATTGATTCAGGCAATATTTGGGGTTGTTGATATTGGAGAACACATGGGCATTGTTTGTCTCTGATTAAAATTTTGCACAGGTACTAGCACATTAGGGTGGTCATTACGAGCTTGGCGGTCTCAGGCCCGCCATGTTGGTGGTGGCGGTCGTCCCGCCAATGGCCTGGCGGTCTGCCCGCCGCGGATGGCGGTAGGCACCGCCAGACCAGCTGGGAGCATGTTTCCGCTGCACATATTATGAGACTGCACACCACCAGGTTTTACGCCACGATTGAACCGCCACCAAAACCCTGACATAAACGAATGCTATAAAAGGAAACACTCACCTTCAGGAACACACAGCTGACCAGAGCTGTCATAGAACCAGAACTCGAAATCCTCCCAGTGCTCCTGCAATGACTCCATATCCTGAGACGGTGATGAAGACAACAGCAGTAAGTACACACACCTAGCACACACTGGAAGGAAAGGCATTAGTACACACACATACACAGCCGGAATGCCTTGTGATGGGCACACATATACGTACCCACACACCCATATGAACACACATAGACTTCGGCATACACACACGCACACACATATTACACACACGCACACATGAACTACACACACCACGGCCAACACACACGTGACATACACACACCAACCCACAAACACACAAGACCAGCACTGTCAAAAACATTCATACACAACACCAGTAATTCACACACCACATCTCAACTGCAACTACAGAGATGCTTCGCCAACCACTTTCACTGAACACCTCTACATCACAGCACATACACAGAACAACATGTAACAACACCACACAAGCAACCAACACCAACACATGCCCATGCAACAAATGTGTTGTCACACCATGCCACACCACACACAATGCATATGACATAGCCAAAACCACACAAGCGAACGCACACACAACAACCACACAATGGAACACAACACCAACATAACACATCTCACCACGAACAATACACACTATACATACACAAATGCTGTGACTACACAATCATATCACACATATAATATACACCCATCACAGCAGGACTGATGCCAGGGCCTCACACACTCATGCAGGCCATGCACAACAGCGCACACAAACAACACAAACACATGTCACACACACAAACCAAGGATCACAAACATAAATCGACAAGGAGAAAGACACGTAGGAGAAGTAGTGATCCATGGATGCCAACATCTAGTTGTCCCAGATGTATTAAAAATTCTTAATAGAAAAATTTGACTATGTACACATTAAGCCACAGGCAAGTCTAATGTCCAAGGTGCCAAATGCACATTAGGCACCTCACTGTGCTCTAACTTCACTCCTGGCAGCAAAATTACCTCAACAGGGTAGGGTCATCAAGGTGGTAGACAGGTACATCAGTGGCAAGGGAGGGGTGGGGAGCAATTGCGCTTTGGAGGTGGGTCCTTGGTTTAGGTTTCGGCTTGGGAGGGGGTGCGTGGGTTTGGGTGGTCTTTGGGTACGGCCTTGGGAGGGGGGCCTTGGCTTTTGGGGGTTAACTTTTTTGTAGGGGGAGGGTCAGGGGCACCAGCAGGGGTGGCAGGGGAGGACTTTGAGGGGGAAGGGCTGGACTTGGGGAGGGACAGAGAGGGCTCTGGGGTCTCAGAGGGTGGGAGAGGGGTAGGGAACAGGGAAAACTCATACAGGAAAAGTTTCTTTGGCACCCAGGGGTGGTCATGGGAGAAGGGTTTGGGAGTGAAGGGAGTCGGAATGGTCGTAAGATGTGTCTTTGTTGTTGTCTCGGATGCAGGTGTGTGTGTGGAATGCTTGTGTGTGTTGGGTGTCTGCTGGGTGGGTGAGTGTAGGCATTTATGTGTCTTGGGACGGGGTGCAGAGGAGGTCCTGGGAGATGCCATGCTGGATGGGTGACTGTCTGTTGGGGTGGTGTCTGCAGGTATGGTACATGTGCTTTATGTGGGGGTGTCGGTGGTTGTGGTGAGTGAGGATGTGGTGACTGGGGTGGATGTCTGAGGGTCTGATATTGTGATGACTGTGTGTAAGATGGGTCTGGTGGCTGGATCTGCAAATGATGATGTGCTACCTGCTGGAGTGTCAGTTGTAGTGCTTGTGAAGGAGGGGGATTCTGGGTGAGTCTGTGCAGGGAGTGGATGTTGTTGTATCTGCAGGTGGGTGTTGTCTGTGTGCATGCCTGTGGTGGGTCTTGTAGTGCTTGTGTTTGTCAGTGCCCTCCGTGTCTGTTGAGACGCATACCTGTGTAAATGTGTGCTTTGGATGGGTGTCGGGAGGGGGGTTTGGGATTGGGGAGAGATAGGTGGAGGGGGATGGTAGAGAAAGAGACACTGGCTGCTGTTAGGGACAAAGCCAGCGCCTGAAGGGATCTCTGGAGGCCAGCTATGGCACTGGGAATGCCACCCATTAACGCATTGCTCTGTTGTACTTGAGCTGCCAGTCCCTGGATGGCATTCACGATGGTTGACTGACCCACACAGATGGACCACAGGAGGTCAATAGTTTCCTCAGTGAGGGCACAGGGCTGACTGGGGTAGGGACAGAGGTGCCTGCGGCAAAGGGTATGACCATCCTCCTGGGTGAGCAGGCACGGGCAACTGGGTGGGGAGAAATGGAGAGGGTGGTGCTTATAAGGGGGGTGGTGGACAAAGATGGTGCTGGGGTGGTCCCCGATGGATCCGCCACAACCAGGGAGTTTCCTCTGGAGGAGAATTCTGAAGATGATGTGTTGGATCCGGTCTCCCCCGTGGCACTCCCCTCACCCTCCATCCCACTTGGTCCATCGGTGTTGTTGGTGCCACCTTCCTGGGTCCTGTAGGCTGCTGCTTCCCCACTCACCTGTGCCCCTTCTCCGCCAGATGATGCTGATGCACACAATGAGAGAGAGAGAGGGAGAGAGAGAGAAAGGGGGCAAAATGGTTAACAAAAACCTCCCATTGGCAAAGCTAATCATGTACATCTGTCACTATACGTATCATGGCTAGGCAATCTCATTAGCAAGGACACATTACCTACATCATCTCATGGCATGGTGCTACTTCCCACACCTGCCTGCCAAACCTCACACCTACATCAATACCTAAGTAGGACAGCACCCCTAGACTCTTGCTATCTTAAGCTGGCACAGCATTCCCTGGATGCACTATCAATACCATGCCTAAATACACATCTTACCTCACCATACCCCTATCAACCAGTGGATGTTCAGATTACACAACAATACTCTGCAGTCCCCTACAGGGACAACACCTGAATAGTCCATGTCCATTGTCAAATGTCTATCACAGTGAATACAACTCCAAACACTTAACACACAACACTTACCTATCCTTACACATGGCTGCCCACACAGGATACTGAGTCCATCATGGGGGAAAACTCAGATTTGGCCAATACCAGTCAGACACCTAGACATGCCACATCAGATGTGCCATGCTATTTCCAAACCATTCCCAATCTGCCACAACCTAATAGCCAAGCTGTAAGTGTCATAGGCCAGCAGAAGTACCCCCAACCATCCATGTCGACACAATATAGGCATACAGTCAATTATGTAGAAGAGGACAAGCTAGGGCTTTGTTATACATGCCATGTACACACCATGGTGAGACATCAGGGATCACCCAGGGCACTTACCACCACCAGTACCAACCCATACTTTGAAAGGACACATCCCCACACTATATCCCCCAGGAATGTTAGAACTGTGCAACCATACCTCATCAAATCTACATGTATCAGAGTCCCAGGTAGCCTACCTACACATACCCTACAGCCAGCATATCACCTATATATGCCTAATCAGCTCTCAGGCCAGTACTCCTGTCCCATGATGGGCAGTGCAGTAGTGGTACTGTAATGCCAGCCCCACAATATATCTATATCAGTTACAGTACATGATCTACGTAGTCCCAGGGATGGAAGGAGAGTTGCACAGTCCCATATACAGTTTGGCTACACAGATGCAAGTGGACTGACACCTCAGAGCCGCTGATGCAGATGGCTGGAGCTAGTTATACACAATGCTTAGGGAACTACTGACACTCGCATCCATCGTAGGGCCAGGATGGAGTCTCACATGTGCCCATGTCATTTTTGCATCTACACATTACAGACTATGAGACGTATGGAACAGGGAGATGAAAATTCAATGACAATAAAGCATGGGGACACAACTACAAAAGATACTCAGCAAGGGTGCTTTTTGCCCATTTCCAAATGTTGATGCTCATGTAGCACTAACTGCAATGCCACATTGACAGCACTTAGGCATCCCATCCCAATTATGGCCAGCCAAGTCCCAGGATACAGTACTCACCCCCTTGTGGTTGCTGTACTGCCCTCAAACGCCCATCCACCTCAGGGTAAGCCACCGCCAATATGCGGGCCATTATGGGGTCAGGGTCCAACAGGCACCCATCCCTCGTTGGGAGGACACCCCACCTGGGCCTCTACGGTTTTCCGGGCCCAGCATCTCAGGTCCTCCCAGTGCTTGCATCAATTGGTGCTCCACCTGATATCTACCCCCAGGGTCTGCACTACCATGGCGATGCCACGCTAAATCCCCTTCTTTTGATGGGCGATAACCTGCATGGATGATACAGACAGAAGGAGAAAGTTATGTAGACTGGCACCATACCAATAGCAGTGGACTATAAACATCAGACCCACCAAATGCCCACACATACCCATCCTCACAGTTCACATGCCTAAACTCCATGCCCCCCACATACATGTACTCCCTGACCGGCACACATATCCCATTCACCCTTGCACATACACCCCTGTCACACATCAGTATGCCATTGGGCTCACCTGCTCCTCTGGTGCCCTATAAATCTGTCCATACATGTCAGGACCTCTTCCACCAGCCTCTCTAGTTTTTCTGGGTTGAAGGCGGGGGGACTATCACCTGCAAGATATGGCATAATGGCTCCCAGAGACAGTATACAACAGCTCATGTCGTGGCGGTCTTGCCTGCTAGAGTGTCAGGAGCCAAGTGAACTAGGCTGCAGAAAATTGTGGTCATGGCTGCCGGGTACAGGACCATTACTGCCGGCGGTGATTGCCATTGGTCCCAGTGTCCCATAGGCAGCAATGTTACCCAATGATACGTTGCATGGCGGTTGCGACCGCCTAACGCTGTGACGACATACGCTGGCGGAATGAGGTCTGCCATTTTAAGCACATACCATGCCATTATGGAGTAAAATAAGTGTGCCATGCTCCTTATATGTCACATAATGGGCTAGGCCTAAGTGGTGCTATCATGTTTTGACACTTATATGTGAGATACATGACACAGTGACTATGTGTGGCTGGTCGTCTGATGACCAGCATGTCCAGCTACTCGTCGGCTGTTTTGCAGTGTCACCGTATAGGTATATGGCATGACTACATACAGGCTCAGTGTAGGACAGATCAGTGTACCACATATCGAACTTGACACATGTGATGTATATCAGACACTATTGATCAGGGGCAGCAATGTGCATCAAGGGCGAAGGCCATGTCTCTTCAGCCTTCCCAATATGGTATGTGCCTGCAGTGTGCTCCATGTGGACATTGTTTAGGTGTGTGTGTAAGTGAGATCTATTGTGCCAAAATGTGTGGTGTGCAATTCACATTGTGCTATTTCTACTTTACATCCTAAATACCCTGTTCTGAGGAGAATAGGACATGCACCACTGTACTGTCTCCTAGTGAACCTTGCAACCCTTGAGGAGAGGCACATTATTCAGACCTATTGTCTGAATCATTAGACCATCATGGAACTATGTTCACAGTTGGAGCCAGATCTATTGCCTGCCATATGTAATCCCTATGCCATCCCTCTCACAGTTCAAGTTATGTCAGTGCTACACTTTCTACCACAGGCTCCTTTCAGATGACAGTGAGCTTGGCATCAGGGATGTCACAGCCCATGTTAAGTATTGTGTTGAAGGATGTACTGTGTGCTTTTTTGAAACACCTGGACAGCTACACCAGGTTCCCCTAGCGTGGGGATTTGGCCCATGTGAAGGTAGACCTCTATGATGTGGGACACATCCCTCATGTAATAGGGGCTGTAGATGGCACCCATATACCCTTGTTCCCTCCCAGTGCCAATGAACAGGTGTATAGGAACAGGAAAAACGATCACTCCATCAATGTGCAGGTGGTGTGTGTGGCAGACCAATACATCTCTCAAGTGACAGCCAAGTTTCCTGGATCTGTGCATGACTCCTACATTCTGAGGAACAGCAATGTCCCACACATGATGACACATCTACAGAGGGAGATAGTTTGGCTCATAGTATATAATAATTTGGTTGTATGTCCTTGTTATGGCACCTGTCAGGCCAATGCTCCCTGTGGCTGTACCCATCCTGTAACAGGTCCTACCTCTGTGCAAACAGGTGACTCTGGCTATCCTAACCTTCCCTTGCTGTTGACACCAGTGAGGTACCCTGCCACTGAAGGGGAAAACCATTTCAGTGAGGCCCACGGCAGGACGAGGAGAGTAATAGAAAATACATTTGGCCTCCTGAAGGCCAGATTCAGGTGCTGGCACATCTCTAAAGTTGTCCTCCTCTACACTCCCCAAAAGGTGTGCCAGATCATAGTAGCCTGCTCAATGCTCCACAACGTAGCCCTGAGATGTCAGATACCCTTACTAGCTGAGGAGGAGGAGGCAACTGGACCAGTGGCTGATGGTGTTGACCTGGAAAGTGATAAGGAGGCAGATGAGGAAGGTGGAGCTGAGTCAAGGGCTGAGGCCTTCAATCAGTACTTCCAGTAACATACACGTATGCTGTGTGTGTATTTTCATGTCTGTCATTGCAACATAGGTTTCTCATCTATGGTCCTCCTGATTTGGTATATCAGTAGTGGTGTAATGTGATAATTTCCCCATGTGTGTGTTGTGGCAGGTGACTGACTGCATGTAAGTTGCAGAGTTTTAATGTATTCTCTCTGACACGTGTACTCTCTGCAATTGTAATGCATCACATCTCTCATGGACAGGCCAATATTGTGCAATGTCTTGCATACTCACATGTCAATTCCGCTACTGACTGTGCACTGTTTATTTTTGACACTCATGCCTATTGCTTAAGACATGCATGTTCTGTATTCTTTGGTTACTGTGCACCTTGTGGATTTTAGCCCATGAGAGGTGCCATGTACAGTGTTTGGTGATGTATTTCCTGCAACTGGTGCTGTAGAGGTGTTATCTGTCGTGCCCTGTTTAGTTATCTGTTATACTGGTCACGTCCACTTAGGACTACATATGTGTTTAGCTGCTACCATGCCTACTTTCCTGATGGTGATCTCCATAATGGTCTTTTTGCAGGTTGGATGTGTAGATTTATTCTGGTATGTGGCAACACTAGGGACTTCCTTACATAAGCCCTGGCACATATCTGTTATACTGTGTCTTCTGCAGAGGATTCTTCCCTCTGCAGTCCGTTACACTGCCTGTTGGATTGTGGCCCATTTCACTTTGACAAATAGGTAAACATACTTTTGTTACTGTAGAACTAAATACACATATGCAGTGGCTGTGATCAATGGTGTTTATTGTGACTTGAGTGACAAATAGGCTAGTGAGTGGGGTCATGGTGGAAGAAATCCTGAGAGTAGGTGGCACAGCTGTAGGTAGCACAGTTCCTGTGTCCATGGGCCATGAGAAAATGGAGTTTAGACATTGTACAGTCAACAGGGTGTCTCAGTGGCACACAAGGGGGAGCTGTCAGGCGAGGGTCATTTCCTGGCAGCGGTTTTGGTCTTGGCATCTGCTCCAGCCAAATGTCTGGATGGACGTCCATGTGTGCAGGGGGTTTATCCAGCTACAGAAGGAGGGGTACCTGAATTTAGTGACTCCTCTGGCAAGCCTCCATTCTACAAGCAGGCACAGATGTTGAGGACTCTGATGTGATTTGGCTAGTGGAAGGGGCTTTCTGGTGGCTGGAGGAAGCATGTATGGTGCTGTTAATGTCTCTGAGCACTCCTGCAATGAAGGCCATGGTGGCATTATGGGCCTGCCACTGCTGCATGACCTCCTGGTGGCATTACCTCTGCAGCCTCTGGTTTTCCCCAATCATGGTTATGATCTGGTCCATCCTGTCCTGGGATAGCTGATATGCTTCCAAGAGTTGGGAAATGGGTTCCTGGTCAGATGCCTCCCTTGGGTGCCCTGTCCCCTGACTCACACGTCCCCTCCCGCACCCTCTGCCCCCATGTGCCTGTGTCCCAGGCATGGTGTGCCCACTGCCAGTTTCACCAGGACCGTCATTGTCTTGGGTGTGAGGGTTTGACTCAGGTCCCTGTACTGTGGGGCACACTATTGATTGACCATTCCTTGGGGCACAGATTTGTGGATGCAGGGTTGGCTGAGTTGTTGCCAAAAGGTGTGGGGGGGCTGGTGTGGGCACGGTGAGGGAGGGAGTGGTAGACCGACCAGGGCTACCAGGTGGGCCAGGTAAGTTGTCTCTGTACCGACATCCAGTGGCTTTGTCCTCACTGGGGTCTTCATCCTGAGGAGGGCTGGCAGTCTCTGCTAACCTCTCCGTTGTTGTTGTGGCAAGGGTACCTGTGGATGGAGTGAGGGAGAGTTACATGTTGTATGTGTGTATGGTTGTCTGTTAGTCTGATGCATACAGTGGCTTGACTTGATTCCCAGCAATGGCATTGACCAGTGCAGCACTGCGAACGCTGTTTTTGGAGGGTGAATTGAGACGTGTACCATGCTCATTGGGTTTGTTTGCATCTGGCCTTGTCACTTTAGCTCAGTGGGTTGTCTGTGTCCCTGTGTGATGGTTCACAAGACAGGTTTGCCCTGTTAGCTGATGGGCATTCAGGCTTGCTAGGTATGTGATATGGAATGGCTGTATATTGCAGCATGGTGCACAAATTGTGTGGATGCAAGGTTGTTTGTCCTGTCTGAGCCTGTTGTGCATGAGGATACCTTCTTACTGTCATGGCCAGGATTGGTCCATTTCAGGGTAGTGTGCGTGGATTGGTGGACATTTGGATTGGTGACAGTGCTGTGTCTGGGTTAGTTTTCCATTGTGTAATGCCATAGCATTGCTGTCATTGCCATGTGGTCCTCAGTTGAAGCATCTAGTTGCTGTACCTAGTGCAATTGTCATACATGAAGAGGTCTGATTTGATGGCCACAATGCAGGTATTGTGGTGGATGGGCTAGTGCATTGTGGGAGTCGCAGTGCTTGTTACTGGTAGTGCTATCCGTACACTTGGCAGGGAGTGTGTGGGCATTGGGGGTGGGTGGCATTGTGGCATGTAGGAGAGGGGCATTAGGTGAGTAAGTGGGAGGTGTATTGGGAGATGGAGTGATTTGGAGAGTGATTGGGTGGTGAGGAAGCATGCCGGACAGGACGACTTACTGGCAGGGGAGTGTTAGTTATTCACCAGAGTCCAGTCCACCAGGTATTCGTCAGGCTCTCATGATCCGGGAGGTCCAAGTCCCTCTCCTTCAACGATGTGAAGTCTGGGGGAGGAGGTGGGGCCCCAACGCCAGTCTTCATTACTGGCAGCTGGTGGGTCACTCATCTTCTGGGTCACTGTCATGTGCAGTTGTCCTTTGTATTCTCATATGCTGTCCGCTTTGTCTGGTCTCTCTGCTTCTTTTTCCTTTTAGATTTTGTATGACCATTCCTTTCTTCTGCAATGACTGGAAACATTCTCACCCCATCAGTTTCTTTTCTCCACATTTTATGTTCCTCATCTCATCAAACTTCAGCTAATGTCTACTCTCCTCATTCTGTTCTGAAATTTTTCTGCTTCTTTTTGACTCGCCTATGGTTTCCCAATATCAAGAGCTTCAAATTGTGCAGGTCTCGGAGGTGGCTTTCATTCACACAATATTTGTCTCAAATTTTCTAAGATTCTTAAATTAAAGATTCTGTAACATGGAAAAGTCAATGTACCCTCTTTCTATGTAATTATGCACCACTGTTTAACCCAAATGCATGATGAAACTCCACTTGCCTCTGTCACTTCATATGCTGATGTTCTTTCGGGTGCTGTCTACTCATCCTCCCGAACTGGAATAAGCACATCTCCTCTCAGTGCACTTCTTAAAGCTTTGAAAGTTTTCATTTTTGCACTAATTTCAGTCAATAGTATGAATTTCAACAAAACCAGGAAGTAAATTCAATCTCACAATAGTTTTGCGAGTTGTTCTCAACCAATGGCAATGCAATACTGTCCACCAATGCATGCGCAGCTTCTAACTAACCGTCCTATCTCAACACCGCACAACTGACGTCACACTAACTTCACCCTGCAGCTGCAAGTCACTTCAGAACTGTTTCTGACACAACTCACACTAAATACAAATATTGTGAGTACTAGAAAAAACAAAAACTAGTCAGCTCACTACGGGTAATACTAAAACGCTTTAAAAGCTGTTTGGCTTACATATCCACCTATGGTTTTCGCAATTACAAAAGTAAGACTCGACCAGCAAATCTTACCCCACTTGATACAGATCTTCCTTATGTACTCAGGATTCATCTCATACCAACCAACAACTCACACTCACTTAAAGAAAACTACTGGTATTGTAATTGGCGCATCATGAGCAATGCCTCACTGTGGACAATAAATTAACCAAGTGTCTCCATAGACTTGTGCATTCCTTTGGAGTCAGGCTGCGATGGTCCCATAAAGAACAACCACTGTGGACATTGTTTGAGCATGAAATACCACATTCACTTCAAGTGCAACAACTCCACAAACACCTCACAACCTCACACTTCACCGTAATTCATAGCAAAAACCACTGCAAGTGCAGATCCCTAATTACACAACCACTGTACACTTGTAATACAATGCTGAGACTTCATCAACCTCTCAAATTAAACCCTATAACAACTCTACTACCAAATTTGTCACTCTTAACACTCATTAAATAAATGACTCAGCTCCTCATGAGACTGAGCTACCCTCTGCTATCAGCTTCTGTTGGGCCTTTTTCCCCTCAACATTGGCAGGTTTCGAAAAACTCTTCCTTTCCCTCAGGTCGATGGATCTTTTTTGAAGAGTGTGGTAGCCATTTACAATCAATTCAACCCAAACAGCAATCTAAATACCATGACCCATGTGGTCACGGAAGAAAACTCCAATCATTGAAAGATTTAAAGCTTTATTTTATAACCACAAAGTCAAATTCACATACATGTGCACAGATAAATGAACACCATAGGGTGACCAAATGTACAAAACAAATTTAATCTAACCAACACCAACACCATTAGACTTTTGAGACGAATAATGTATATAAATAAAACAATAACTTGTGAAACAAAGACATGTTTCAATTCAGACAGTGAATCATTAGTCAAGACATTTTGCAAAGATTCAGAATTCAGGGATTGGGACATAGGATCTCCCTACATCAGGACAAGCATGCGTGGGAGCAAGGCTACATACGAGGGCAGAAGTAAAAAAGACAGACAAAAATAATTTGGGAAACATCTATCTTGGGCTAAAGTAAACTAAGGAAAATAAAAGACAGGTGTCAGCATACTAATTCTACTAAAAAAACAGGTCAGGGGAAAATAACATTTGCATCAAAATTTACCTTTCTTAGGTTGAGCATTCAATTCAGTTTCATCATCAAAGCATGTAGATCATAAGCAAAGTCTGTTAGAAACACCATCGGGTGAAAAGTGCAGAACATGGGCTGCATATGGAAATCAGGAAAACGTCAAAGGGAAGAGAAGAAGATTCAAGAGGGGACTGCCTCAAACTTAGAAAGGCCTTCCTTATTTAGAAATACTCAAAATAGGTAAATTTGATGAGTCTACACTATGCAAAAGGGGCAACATTCATGCAGTCCCTTGGCACAGATCGAGTTTGCAACATCACAGCAGTTTCACACGTTTGCTTTGGTGTCATCTCCTTTTTCCGTGTGACTCCTGTAAATTGTAACAAGTTGTACATCACTTGTTGCAATCCATGTTCCTTCACATGCACACAACGATTTTCTCCTTTCTCCTGAGACAGTCCTTTAAACAATATTATTACTCTCCTTTCAGTCATCGTTCCAATGTTGAAACAACCAAGGACACCGCAATGCAAAACTTGCACCTAATACAATAGGACTCTTTACTCATCATGTGAAACAACCTAATGGAAAAATTAATGTTAGAGAGAATGACATAACTTGACATTTTATGCTGTTGCAACTATGAAGACTTCAGGCCTAGTTATGTTAACACAAGAAATACAATGCATTAATATTGTCATTAATACAACATACATCATCTGCAAACTCATGAATTCAGCATTAATAATATATATCATTCTAATATACAAAAACATTGTATTAATAATTAAAATCTTAGTTAAAACATCACATTGAATATGACAAAGATGTGCATTTATTTTTCTTCACATATGTACCTTTTATCTAATTAATCATAAATCATGATATAAATTTACGTGTCAATGTAGCTGTTTCTGGGTTAAGCTTTTTAAACAAGAATACACATTTTTTCTGCCATTGACTTCTGGTGCACTAAAAGCATTACTATACCAGTCAAATTTAAAATATATGATCTTTTGTCAGGTTCCAATGTGCCTCTTATGTCTGAAACTATTCTCTGATTGGCTACTAACTATATGACTAGTCCTAGAAACACTTGATAGTCATTTATGTTTAACCAAAAATAGTTTTTAATATGGTGCAAGGTGATTCTTCATGCAATAGGTCTATTTTTTTAAGAATATATATTCTTGCAGTGACTACTTTCACTATTCCATATACCTTTCAACCATTTTCTTTTCTAAAATGTGTTCAACCTCAGTTGTAAATTATGTATTCCTTTTCTATAGCCTGAGTAGTTTTTATATATACATATGTAATGTGCCAGATATGGAATATAATTAAGATCAATTTGTGATTAAGTATTGGGATTCTTGTTTAGTATGCATTCCTTGAGGTCATGAGGCAAATAAGCAGAGAGATAGCACATGTTTCATTTCAGGAAGGAGGTTTGATTGCAGGGTCGCTAGTAAACAGAGGGACTTAACCTGTATGTCAGAAATACATGTTTTGGTGTAACCATTAGATTGAGGTTAGTTGACCTTAAGTTACTAGTTAAGACATTTTGACTAAGGAAGGAAGAAAGGTTGATGGGGTTGAGCCAGTAATGACTTTGAAAACCTAGCTTGTAAAGAACTCTGTTGTTAGCGAACAGCCACCCTGCTTGGTAACAATAGCTAGAGGAAATACATGTTTTATGAGATTGTAAAGGTTCCATGTGGTCAAGCTTAGAACCTTGTCGAGTGAAGCAAAATAGAAGAGGAGGTGGCATACCAGAAGCCGTATATATAGTAGTGAAGTTTGCTAAATACAAGAGAGGGCACCAGTGTCTTAGAAATTTTAAGGGTAATGTGCAAATGGACTTTACAAATGTACAGTAGTTGAAATCTGGCTCTTGTATCTCAGTTTTAAATTAATCAATCCATGCTTATAGTGTTCGAGTTTCTGCCTTTAAAGTTTCTAATTGAGAGAGTTGGAAGTCAATGATATAGCTGAAATTGTAGTGCTGTCCCTCATGTCACTGAAGTCATTCGTATGTGACAGGTTGACCAAAGTACTTATGATTTGAATGTTGAAAAGGTACTGAGAATTCATTTTAAACGTGCATTTGTTTTGACTAATGTTAGAAGCCCTCGTGGTATTAGGGGTAAATTCAATGTTTGATGGATTGAATACATATTATGATGAAATGTAGACTCTAGATTATGAGAATGTGTTGAAACAATATTGAAATTAAGATAATTAATGAGTTAAAGATGTGTGCAAAAATAGAGAAATACAGTTCTATGTTATACTGATTAAAATGTATTAGCAGAGTTATGCAAAATATTGAAATCTAAATGCTAACACAGAATTATTAATGAAGAACTAACAGTGTGTGTATTAAAATGTGTTTTAATTAATGTAATAATGTGCACTGTTAATTCACTTGTATTAGTTTAAATGAGGGTTGCCAGGCCCTGCTTTTCATGATTGTGCATGATTGTGCAGAAAATGCAAAGTCCTTTCCAAAACGTGAACTTGAACTTTCTTTCAGACTTCGTTCCCATGAGGAGACTAGCTTTACTAATAGTCCCCTATTGTTTTACACATAAAGAGTTTTAGAAATGCAACCTTGGTTGAGGAACATCCTGCACTGTTTGTTTCAAACTCGTGTAGAGCTACATGGATGGATGAGGTTCCAATGACAGACCTGGGAAGATGTGCTCATGTTTCAACTTGGAGTTGTGTGATGGAGTTTTATTGGCTGATGCCCCTTCAACGTAAAATGGACTGTCACCCTGAATTAATCAGAATGTTGTATGAACTTTGATATGTCTTTTACCAGTTGGACTTTGGTCAGATCCTTGATGATATCCCTTGACCATAACCATTGCTTTTTAAGAACCCTGCATGCTGAGCCCCTAGGGGAGGTATCTCCCTGTCTGCCTTTGCCCCTTTGGGATGCCCCGCTGAGACTTAGAGATTTTCTTTCTAAACCCCTGCAGAAGACTCTTGATTGAGCAATTGACATGTTGATACTTTCTCTTATTACCTGCCTTTTTTTACCTCCTCAGTTAGTAGTCTGTGGCTTGAGTCTTATCACCATTGTTTTCTTTTTGTGTTTTTCCTACACATTTTTAACCCCACACATATTTTCCCTAAATGTAGCTAATTGTAGGGTTTTTATGTGCCCAGCTAAATTGAACCTAATGATTTGAATTGCACTGCTGTTTATCAAGCTGTGCATGCTTGATTTCTGTATCTCAGATAATCTTGTTGATATTTTGTCTTCTTCTTCTTGAATGCTTAGTTTTATTAATGTTAAGTTGCCTGAACTGGTTTTGTCGCCTTGGGCAACCCTTGATGATTCTCTATCTTTATAATTTTGTCTTGCAAGTTGTGTATATGACTTTGAGTTTAGGTTTGTAATAAATCCCATTACTTTATTCCTGACTGGAGTTTTTCTTGTAAGGCCACTTTGGTCATACTGTGTAAATAATTGGTTTATATTGAAATTGTGTTGATGGTTCTACCACATCCTATGCATGGTCCAAATATCCGTTGGCCTCGATGAGCATTGATTGCTGCGAAGGATGAAAATGCTCCAGCATTTCTGGTAGCAGAGGAATGGTTTGTCTCATAAGGAGCGAGAACCATTCAAGTGCAGTGTTAGGGAGATAGTATTGATCCCATGCAATTGCCCTGCCCAAAAATTGTCTACCCCAAATTGTGTCCCATGGTCCGTTCTGAAGACTGATGAAGTTCCAGTGTCCCTCTTACAAGTGACAGATGCGTTAGGGTTTTGTACTTGCATTGCAAGTGTTTTCCAAATCATCGTACTCATTTGATTGAGATGCTTTTTGCTAAAACAATATTTGCTGCTATTGGTGTTAACGGGTCCGTCATGGCCTTAGATCCTGGGATAACGCACAAGTGTAGAAAACAGTTGGTTAATTTATTGTCTGCAGTAAAGTACTTGTCATGAGACATTGTTGACAATGCCAATAGTTTTCCTTGAGTGAGTGTGAGTTGTGGTTGGTATTAAGAGATTCCTGTGGGTACATGGAGGATCTGTATCAACTAGAGTGATAATAGCTTGTCAGGTTTCACTTGTATAATCCCGAAAACTAGAGCCAAAAAGTGTATCTCTATAAAGCTTAGAAGTGTTTCAGCTCCTACCCTGTTGTGTGCAGCCAGGTTGTTGCTTTCTTGCTTGCAATATGTTGTATGAGGTGTGATTGAGCGATTGTGTGAGAGATAATTTCGAAGCAACTGCAGTGCTAAAATAAGTGAGTGTGACATCATTGTGTGTCTTGCTGGTATAGGTCAGTTGGTGTGAAGCCATGCTGGTATTGGTGGACAGTGCTGCGTTGCTATTGGTTGAGAATATCAAAAGGAAAGAATTGTGAGATTGAAGTTACTACTATTTTGATCAAATGTTATTGTGATTAATTGAGTTGGATTGAAATGATGTTTTTCAAGGGTTTAAAGTGTGCATTAAGAGGAGATGTGTTTAGTCGAGTTAGAGAGGGTATATTGTCCCCACCCAAAGGAATTCCAGGTCATTATATATCATCTGTCAAAGGATTTCATGCATGTTTTAAGGCCTGAACAATGGTGCCCGGCTACTGAGAAAGAATGTGTCTTAGCACTTCCCTGTTATGGAACGTTTAATCTGAGAATTTTAGACAATTTGAGGCAAAAATTGTATGAGATGAAGCCCTTAGTATTTGGGAACTCATAGTACAAGAGGAAATTGCAAATAAATATGAGAACAGAATGTAGAAAGCAATTAAGACATTGGCAGAGGTTAGATGGATTGCAGAACAGAAAATGTGGTGAGCAGACATAATTGAGGGAGTTAGCATGTATCCAGCTATTTCAAACGGAAATGGTGTAAGCACTAAACCCAAGACCAGAAAGAAGAAAGGAAAGGCTGAATAGGCAACAGAAGCGGAGGTTAATAAGACAGCGACATATGAGATTGATTCAGATGAAAAGTTTATAAATCACATCCTGATGAATGGCCTGCCTCCGTACCATTCAGTTGAGGTAGGAGCAAGAAATGAAGCAGCACCTAATGTAAGCCCAAATATGCTACTGCTCCAGTTGCACAGACCCCCAAATCAGCTAGTGTCAAGTATACTTGATAGTTCAGTGAGACAAGTTCCTGTAGTGATTCAACTAGTTCAGAGTTTTAACACAGTTCAGCCTATACCAAATCCCATTGTGAACCAGGTAGTGCCAAATTCTAATGTGATTTCAATGGTATAGTCACCTGATGTGAGTCTACCTGTACAAAATGTTATCCCGAATCAACCTGTGCCAGTGTTTATTCCAGTTCAGTCAATGCCAAATATTACCCCGAGTCAGACAAGGCACATTCTCAGTACTGTCTTAACAGGACAGAGTGTATGAATGATAAGTGAGAATGGATTTACTCCTGATGTGTGGTTTCCTCAGGGAACCCCACCTTATGTTGTTCCTAGACTTGATCAGATCCCAACTGTGAATTGCAGCACTCCACGAGGAGAAGTACCTTTTAACACTCCAGAGAATTTACCAAATTTTAGTACCCTGAGTCAGCAGAATGTTGAACCATTAAGAGCAGGAATATCACAGCATAACAATATAAATTTACGAGGTTTCACTGCACAGCAGTTGACTGATTGGTTAGATAATTGTAGTCCTCAAGGTGCAACAGGTATGACAAACTGCATTGCCAAAAAAGAAGAGACACCAGAGATAGATAGATCAGTAATTGTGTCCAGATTGAACTTGGAATTGAATTAAATGATATTGAGTATGTTAGACACAACACAATTAGAAACCTACACAGAAGATGAATTATGGTTTGTGTGGAAAGATGTTATTCAATGTGCAGGGCAGGTTTATGAAAGATTAGCTGAAGGGTTTCCGAAAAATGTGAAGTGGCTTTGGAGAAATCAAAGCCCTTAAAGAGAAGTTGCAGATTGAAATTTAGCACAACTAATATAATAAATATGAGCAACATTAAAGAAATGATTGCTTGCGTTCAGAAATGGGAAGCTATAGATAAGTGGGAAGGTAGATGGGCGAAGAAAAGAGATGAGAGGAAACCAAAACCAAGTGTGCTTTCAGCAGGATCAAATCAAGTTGTGGGCATTGTATAAATGCTGCCCATGAGAGAAATACCAGGTGGAGGTTATGGAGTAGGAGTGATTTTTTGTCATTTACAAATGATTACCCAAGATTGAGAAATAAACCTGTGGAGTGTTACAAGCAAACAGAGAGATTTGGAAACTTTAAAAATGCCTGTGGGAAGATTTGAACATGTTGTTTGACATAGTGGTTCCGACTGACTTGTGGACTGAATGCAAAGTGAATATTGATTGGGCTTAATTTGAACCTCGAAGAGACCCAGTAACCATTGTCCCATCTGAAGAGGTGATAAAAAAGTATTTAAAGGTGATTGAATTTCTGAAAAACAAGGGTGCCTAATTTACACATTTTGCCGCTAATGCAGTTTTGCAGCAAAAACTTTAGCGCTGGCTTGAGTCATTCAAAAACGCCAGCCCGGTGCTTTATTTACTGAATGGTGCAAGCCGGCGCTAAACCTGGGCTAGGGTCTTAGTAGAAGATGCTAGCCGGGTGGGGGTGGTGGTAGGGAAGGAGGGGGTTTTACGTCAGAAAATGGCGCTAGCCTGGTTAGAGGCAAAAAAATGCCTCTAACCAGACTAGCGCCATGTCCTGGCGCACAACCTCCAAAAACATGACTTCTGTCTTAGGAAAGACAGGAGTCATGCCCACCACCTCAAAGGCTAGTGTCCCCTGGGCATTGCCATTGCACCCTGTGCCATGCAGGGGGGCCCAAGGCAGGGCCCCCAGTGGCACTTAAAACAAAAGAAAACTCACCCATACTTACCCTAATTACCTGGGATGGCGTTTTTCATCCTCTGGTGTCCTTCTGGTGTGGGTGTTTCCTGGAGCTTGGGGAGGACACGTGTGGACCCATTCCATGGTGTTTTACCATGGAAATGGGTCTACAGGTCCCCTAACACCTGGTCTGACCCAAGTGTTAAATAATGGTGCAAAGCGAGCTTTGCACCATTATTTGGCCCCTCCTGCCACCTGTACATAATTTTAGCACTGGGAATAAATATGTGGCTATGGAATTCACACCATTTTTTGAATGGGAACACCTACCTTGCATCTCATTGATGCAAGGTAGGTTCATGCATCCAAAAAATGGTGCTAACTCCTTTATTTTGATGCTAGACATGTCAGAAGATTGACAGACAGCTTAGAGTCAAATAAATCGATTCATGTTTACTAGAAAAGATTGTTGCAGGTTTTCAAGCAGCATAGTAGAACAGAAACAATAGAGGCTAAAGTTAGGGGTCATTTTATGTTCAGGAGTGAAGCCAGATATTAGGGAAATTATTCAGCAGCATCTGATTTGTTGGCAAAACAAACCTATTGATGAAATCCTGCGATAGACAAAGTATTGTAATGATGAATTGGAATTGAAGCAGAAAAAGTTGAAAGAGAAGGTGGTGGTCATGCAATCGAAAGCTGCACAGAAAGCTAATCTGTGTCCTCAGCTGATGGTGAACACCGGTAGAAAGCAAGGAGTACAACAACAGGTCATGAATGTTGTTCAGCCGGATGGTAGAGGACATGGTGTTCAGGTAGATCAAAGTGGAGGTGTGGTAGATATCCAGACATTGGAAATAACCAATCTATGTTATGCCTGTGGAAATGTAGGTCAGTGGCAACTGGATTGTCTCTTTAACAATGGGAACAGCCAAGTGAAAAGTGTTGGAGTTACTCAAATTCAGGGAAAGTCCAAAGAGTTCAAAGACCCCAAGAGCAGAATGTAAATGTGTCCCCAGGGCAGCAGATGCAGGTACCACAAGTCCCAATGACTCAGCAGCAAGTGGTTGTTCCCCAACAGAATTTTAATCAAATCACAAATACAAACGTGAATCAGATAGCATCACAGTTTTCCCTTATGTATCGGTGTGATAAAGAATTTGCAGAAATCCTTCAAGCTGATAGCTCAGATGATGAGGTTTGCATGTTAGCGGCATCCTTATACGTTGATTAATGTGATCCAAATGTAAATGTCAACAATATGGGCCATTATGTGTCCTTCCTGGTTGACATTAGAGCTACATTTTCCAATGTCAGAACAGCAGAAGTGCCAAACTTTTCCCTTTCAAGAAAAATAATTCACATTGTAGGAGTCACAAATAAGAAGTTGACCAACCCTGCATCAGAACATGTCCCAATAAAAAAGAGGTTCATTTGAAGATGAGCACCAATTTGTGGTCTGTGATTCAAGTCCTGTAAGTTTACTTGGTGATGACCTACTTTTTAAGCTAAACTGTTCTGCACACCTGAGGGATAAAAATTAAAACAAAAGAGGAAGATGTGCCTTGTAAAATTGTGAAGAAGTACCCGAGTGTCACATTGTACCCAATGCTGACATGCTATGATTTGCCTGAAAACTTAAAAGACACTATGACACCGGAGGTTTGGGATTTTTCGGGAAAGGAAATAGGGCTCATCAAAGGAGTTGAACCTATAACAATAACAGTGAAGCCAAATGCAGGGTATCCCAAAACAGCCCTGTATAACATGACACCCGAGACGATTGCAGAAATCACTCCCCTGATGAATGGTTTAATTGAACAAGGTATTTTGAAAGAGATTATGAGAAGTCCACGTAACTCACCCCCCTGCAGAAGCCCAATGATAAGCACAGCGTAGTACAGGACCTGAAAAACGTGAACGAGATTTTCATTACGTTTTGTCCCATAGTACCGAATCCTGCAGAGATATTATTCCAAATCCCATGTGAAGCTATATGGCTTACAGTGATTGATTTGTGCAAGGCTTTCTTTTCCATACCATTGCATGAGAAGAGTCAATTTTTCTTCGCGTTCAAATTTGGCAGTTGTGTTTTGGCATGGTGCCGAAGTCCTCAAGGGTATGTGGATTCACCATTCATTTTCAGTCAGAATCTGAAGTCCCTTAAAATGGTCAAACACTCAATCTTAGTGCAGTATATAGATGACATACCCTTTGCATCAAATACCAGAGAAGCAAGCAGGAGAGACACAATTGCTCTCCTGAATCATTTAGCGATGAATGTTCATAAGGTTTTCCCAGCAAAATTACAGTTTTGCAAGAAATAGGTCCTATATTTATGTCACCACATTGAGAAAGGTGTGCGGAAGAGAGAATCTCTACAATCATGAAAACAAATCCCCTTGCCGCACCGAAAGAAGTTTGAATGTTTCTGGGAATGGTTGGCTACTGTCACCAGTGGATTCTGAGCCTTTCCCTTTTGGCCAAGCCTTTACAGAGGCTTACACATAAAGATGTATCTGATTTGGTACCATTGGATGACAACTGCACACGTGCCTTCACAGAGCTGAGAGCAAACTTAAGTCAAGCCCCAACCATAGGAATGAATGCCCGAACATAACAAGTGTTTTCCTTTGTTTTGCTGTGAGACGTTAGATGTGCTCTCTCAGTTTTAACACAGCTGAATGGAAATGCAAACAGGCCTGTGGCTTATTTTTCTGCTATCCTTGATCTTGTGGCTTCAGTTCTGCCTGGTCGTTTAAAGGCAATTGCTGCTTTAAGCATCAGTATAGAACAGTGTGAAGGCATTGCTACAGGGTAGCCTCAGAACGTTTTATTCCCCACTCAGTGGAAATCTTGTTAATCTGCAAAAAGACCCAAAAAAAACAAATGCACTTTTGACCCGATATGAGCAAGTTATATTTGCATCTCCTCATTTAAATATCAAGAGAAGTACCATTTTAAATCCTGCTACGTTACTGCCCAAGTCCTTTTGAAAATGTTAATGACTTTTAGGATGACATTCAGCATAAGTATCTCGATGTGACTGAATTGCACACCAAACCAAGACCTGACATTCAAGATTTCCTGTTGACTGACAATGACTATGTCATGTTTGTTGCTGGCTTCTGTTTAATAGGTAAAGATGGCAAATTGAGAGCTAGTTATGCAGTTTGCACTGCCTCAGATTTGATAGAAGCTGCCTGACTTTGCTGAGTCTTTTCTGCCCAAGTAGCTGAATTGGTCGCTCTTACTAAAGCATTATGTGTTTCTGAACAGTTTAAAGTGACCATTTTCACTGGCAGTTACTATGGTTTTGTTCTCATTCATGAGTTCAGATAGATGTGGTCCAAGAGAGGGTTCATGACCTCCTCTAAATCCCCTATCTATAATGGTGACAGGATTTATAATCTGTTGAATGCTGCCTGCAATCATTGCTGTTGTCAAGTACATAGCACACAAAAAATCTACTGATTATAGAACCTTAGGCAATGCATATGCAGACATAGGCCCTCATTCTGACCCTGGCGGTCTTTGACCGCCAGGGCGGAGGACCGCGGGAGCACCGCCGACAAGCCGGCGGTGCTTCAATGGGGATTCCGACCGCGGCGGTAAAGCCGCGGTCGGACCGGCACCACTGGCGGGGTCCCGCCAGTGTACCGCGGCCCCATTGAATCCTCCGCGGCGGCGCAGCTTGCTGCACCGCCGCGGGGATTCTGACCCCCCCTACCGCCATCCAGATCCCGGCGGTCGGACCGCCGAGATCCGGATGGCGGTAGGGGGGGTCGCGGGGCCCCTGGGGGCCCCTGCAGTGCCCATGCCACTGGCATGGGCATTGCAGGGGCCCCCGTAAGAGGGCCCCTACATGTATTTCACTGTCTGCTGCGCAGACAGTGAAATACGCGACGGGTGCAACTGCACCCGTCGCACAGCTTCCACTCCGCCGGCTCGATTCCGAGCCGGCTTCATCGTGGAAGCCTCTTTCCCGCTGGGCTGGCTGGCGGTCTGAAGGAGACCGCCCGCCAGCCCAGCGGGAAAGTCAGAATTACCGCCGCGGTCTTTCGACCGCGGAACGGTAACCTGACGGCGGGACTTTGGCGGGCGGCCTCCGCCGCCCGCCAAGGTCAGAATGAGGGCCATAGTGGCTAGGTACTCTGCCCTTAGTTGTACTTCCTTTAACGGAGAGTGGAATAAAGAAACGAATGATGAGACAAGCTAAAATGTCCTGTAAACTACTATTGATACATGGGAACAAGTTAAAATATTGACTAAGTAGTGACAGAGGAAGAGCAGCAGCGTTGTTTCAGAGCAGGATGTGTTAAGGTAGATGAAGATGATGTTGGGTTCCAAGTGATGGAAGAGCAGTGTTGCCAAATAGCTTGTTTTTACCGATGGCTAGATATTATCATGGACAGGCACATATAGGTAGAAACACAATGATTAGAACGTTTAGATAGTCATGGTTTAACCCCATATTAAGAGTGATTGCAGAAGCCATATGCCACAAATGTATCACATGCCAACAGTTGAATCAGGAAAATGCACCATTGTTACACTGAATCACAGAGGTAGATCAGAAGGACTGTTGAACAGAATGCAGCTGGATTTCATTGAGTTGCCCGTTTGCATTTTTTCACACTGGGTAGAAGCCTACCCGATGAGGAGAAATGATAGTCTCGCAGTAGCAAATGATTTAGATTTCCAACTTCTCTAGAGTCAGACCGAGGAACTCGTTTCAACAGTGAGGTCCTGCAAATGTTGTCTGCGGCATTACAAGTTGAGCAAAGATTGCATTGCAACTACAGACCTGAGGCTTCAGGACTTGTAGAACAGATTAATGGAACTCTGAAGTCCAGAGGGGCGAAAGTATATGCGTTCACAACTTTGAAATGGCTATATGCTTTGGCTCTTGTTTTGATGAGTATGTGTAGTACATCTGACAGAAAGACTGGGTTGTCACCTCGTTAAATTATCATGGGGAGGGTCTTGAGATTGTCAGCAGTGTCTGCTAATTCACTTGTGAACATTACAGATGATTTGGTCCTGGATGATTGCAAAGGACTGGCTTATGTGGTTCATTATTTGTCTCATCAGGTTGGAGAAGCTGCAGCACAGCAACAGCAGGAGCTTTGTCATGACCTATGCCAGGCAACTGGGTCATGATCAAGAAGCATGTAAGTAAATTGTGCTTGGAACCGCATTGGAAAGGCCCTCCTCAGGTGGTTTTGGTAACCGCTGTAGCTGTGAAGTTTGCTGACCTCTTGAACTGGATACATGCAAGACATACTTTCAAAGTTCCAGGTCCCTTAGATGATACAGTGCCTTTTCCAGAAGGGTTGGTTACAGTGAGAGAGAGGGATCAGGTTAGTCACACTGCTGGGACTGGAAAAGTGGCTGCTACAGCATGAGCAACATCTGATAGGGCTCTGAGTGAGACAACAACAGTGGATGGTACAGAAGGGTCAAGATAGTTTCAGTTGGCTCGCGCACGCTTTGATCCTGCCGAAGGACCAGTTGCTGATGATAAAAGAGCTGTACCAGAAGACAATTGTCCTAAAGAGTAAACTGTGCCAACTGTACAAGTGCCTCCAACTACTTCTGAAGAAACTTAAAAGTCAAAGTGACAGTGATGATGAGGGTCGAGTAAACGGAAGGTCAAGAGTGTCAAGTCGAAAGTACTCAGCACCTGAATTGATATATTTTTTTGCCAATGACTGAGAGGAGTTTGCAACCTTTTGTTTTAACAATTTGAATCTAGTTCAGTATTCTTGTGTTTGAAATTGCTGTGGAACTGAATTATAAATTCTAATTGCTGCTTGGTGAACAAAGACATTACGTTTTGGAAGTGCTTATGAGTTGTGCTTTTATTGGACATTTAAACTTTTAGTAGAAGCTTTCCGAACATTCCAATTCCAATTCCAAACCATTTATAGAGCTCATGGCTACCTGCATTTCAAGTTTCTCAGAGTTGAGTGAAAGGGTAGAGTAATAAACCTAACTAGAAAAATCAGGGAAAAGGAAGGTCTTTAGCTTTTTTTCTGAAACGTAAGTGATTGTTGTCCTCTCACAGACTTCTGGGCAATGCATTCCAAACTTTGGGTGCTAGGTATGTGAATGACCTCCTCCCACTTCTTGCTCTTTGAGTTTTTGGAACAACCAGCAGCGCTTGCATGTTGAACCTCAAATCTTTGTTTGCCTTGTAGGGTATCACCATAGTGTGCAGGAGGGTGGGGCCTACTCTGTGCGTTGCTCGATGCAAAATGCAGAGTAACTTAAATTACACTCTGCACTTTATCTACAGCAAATGGAGTGTTTTGAGTGCAGTGCTTGCCGACTGTGTTTTCTGTATTCCCACCAAAATCTGTTCTACAATATTCTGGATCATCTGTAGCTTGTTTAGTACTGCTTTGGGATGTCCTCAGTAGAGCACATTCCCATAATCAAGGCGCAACAGGGTCACCCCTTGGATCACCACTCTGCGTGATTCCAAAGGGCCTTTAACGCCTTCGTAAGCCCTCTCAAAAGTCCAGAACTTCAGCTCGATACCTTTTTTACATGTGAGGCCATAGTCAGATGTTTATCTATACTTATTCCTAAACTCTTTACCTCTTCCTTAGGGGATGGCCATTCTCCTAGGGAGGTTAGCCACACAATTTTGTCCCAAAGCATAGTGTTATGTCCCAGCACCATCACCTCTGTTTTCTCTCCAATTAAGCCTTATGCAGCTGGTTTTCATCCATTCATATACCCTTTCCAGGCAGCAGTTCAATCTTGAAGAGATTGTATCAGTATCTGGGGAAAGCGTGACCACTATTTGCATGTCATCTGCATAGGATGCCATCTTAAATCCAAATGAACTGATGAAATCTCCAAGTGTGTGCCTATATATATTAATAAGGGCCAGGCAGCAGGAAGAGCCCTGAGGTATGCCACACTTCAGCTAATAACTGGATGAATGTTTCTCACCTTCACCAACTTGGAAGGTACGATTTTCCAGAAACGATGCAAGAAATTCAGAGAAAGTTACATTCACAAGTGCCCCAAATTGAGCAAATGCCATTACAGATCCAAATCCACTTTATAATGAAGAGAAAAATTAACACACTGATGATTCTAGAGGTGATTTATCAGCAAAGTATATTACAAATTATTGCATGAGTATGTGGATACCATGGAAGCTAGAGATTGTTACGTGTGCACACAGTTACCTTCATCAGTCAGTGAGGGAATCACTAATCATAGTTTGACCCTAACATATGGAATTTCTTGTAGTTCTACAAAATTGGGAAAAAGTGGCTGGAAATGAAGGATTCCTGGCAATAGATTGGCAGTATGTAGGATAATTATGTATTTATAGACCTAGATCAAAGACTGACACTTGTTTTGTGGGAAGTAATAAATGTAGATGTGTTTTTGTTTCAGAGTGTTTGGACATTCATGTTGAATGGCCAAGACCCCGCTATACCAGGTGTTTATTTCATATGTGGAAAAAATGCCTGTTACAAGCTACCAAAGGACTGGTATGGTACATGTTACCAGAGAGTAATTTTTCCAAAGAGTTATCATGTGGACCACTTTAATGATCAAGTCTGGAGTGCGAAATCAAACTCCAGCGTTAAAAGAGGAGCTAGGGCGTCAGACATTGTAGGAGATATTTTTGACACCATAATTTCTTCAGTAGGTATTATTTTGAATGATCTCAAGATTTGAAAGTAGTCAACAACAGTAGATAAATTATCCACGGACACTGTAGGTGCCATATTGTTAATAGACACAGAAATGGTTGCTGTGAGATCAATGGTTTTTTAAAATTGCCTTGCTTAAGACACTCTTCTCGCAAAAGAAGGCAAAATTTGCAAAATGTTGCATGCTCAACAATGTTGCATATACATACCTGATAATGTTAAAGAGATATGAAAATTCATTGCAAACATGACTGAATTGAAACATGACCTGAAAGAGTTAACTGTGACAGGTGCATGGGAAGCAATATGTAATGTTTTTTCAGCTATTGGATGGAGGTTTGGAAACTTAGGGGAGGAATTGTGGGAACCATTTTGAGACCCCTATGGCTTTGTGTGCCCTAGTTGCATTTGGTCTTTATAAATTAGTCAAGAAGCTGAAGGAGAAGAGAGTGAAAACAGACGGAGAAAAGAGGAGATTGAGATTGAGACTACGAAAAGTTTATACTATAGTAACTTCAAGTAGTTAGAGGACTTCAGAAGACCTTACCTGAACTAGTCTCTGAAATGTTGAGCTGTCTCCCTGAAAATGATAGTTGGAATATTTTGTGATGGATTGATTCATCATTTAACAGGGGACTGATGTAACTGAAATTTTAGTGTTGTCTCTTATGTCCCTGAAGACATCTATATGTGACAGTTTATGCCTTATATTAACCAAAATCGCAATGATTTGAATGTGGATGATGCACTGAGGAGTCATTTTATACTAATGTTCGAAACCCTGGTGATACTGAGGGTAAATTAAATGTTTGATGGATTAAATTGATATAATGATGAAATAGAGACACTAGAGTAATAGAATGTGTTGAAACAATATTGAAATTCTAATAATTAATGATTTAAAGATGTGTGACAAAATAGAGAAATGTTGTTCTATGTTATACTGATTGAAATGTATCACATAGTTATTTCATTTAAAGTATTGAAATCTAAATTCTAATGAAGAATTATTAATGAAGAATTAACAGTTTGTGTATGAAATTGTGTGTTAATGCATGTATTAATATACAGTATTAATTCACTTGTATTTGTTTAAGTGAGGCCTGCTAGGCTTTGTTTTTCATGATTGTGCAGAAAATGCAAACCCATTTTGATAACATATACTTTCTTTCGTACTTCATTCCCATGAGAAGACTAGCTTTAGTAATGGACCACTATTGTTTTATGCATAGAGAGCTGTAGAAATGTGACATTGGATGAGGAACATCCTGGGCTGTGGACTAGCAATTTAAACATATGTTTCAAACTCGTCTGGAGCTACATGGATGGATGATGTTCCCATGAGAGACCTGGGAAGATGTGCTAATGTTTCAACTTGGAGTCATGTGGTCGATTTCTATTGGATGATGCACCTTCAATGTAAAATGGAATGTCACCCTGAACAAATCAGATTGCCTCATGAACTTTGATATGTCATTGACCAGTTAGACTTAGGTCAGATTTTCAATGATTTCCTTTGACCAGAACACTTGCAAATGAAGAACCCCGCATGCTGTGCCCCCTGGAGATTCATCTGCCTCTCTACCTTTTCCCCTTTGAGATGCCTATCTGAGAATTCGAGATTTTCTTTCTAAAACCCTGCAGAAGACCCTTGATCAAGCTTTTGATATACTGACGCTTTCTCTTTTTTCCTAACTTTTGTCCATCTTAATTAGTAGTCTGTGGCCGGAGTTTACCTTTTTACACTTTTTATTCATTTTGCCTTTTGCCCACACGTTTTCCACTCACACATATTTTCCCTTAATTTAGATAATAGCGGGGTCTTCCTGTGCCTCGCGAAATTGAACCTGATGATTTGTATTTCACTGATGTTTATCAAAACGGAGCAACACTTGATTTCTGTATCTCAGATAATCATGTTGATGTTTTGTATCATTCTTCTTGAATGTTTAGTTTTATTAATGTTACTTCACCTGAACTGATTTTATCACCTTGGGCAATCCTTGGTGACTCTGAATCTTTGTAATTTTGTCTTGTGAGTTGTCTGTATGACTTTGAGCTTAAGTTTGTAATAAATCCCTAACTCTATTTCTGACTGGAGTCTTCCTTGTATGGCCACATTGGTCATACTGTGTAATTAATTGGTTTATATTGATAGATTTGCCACATCATATGCAAAATCCAAAGATCTGTCGACATCAATGAGCATTGATTCCTGAGAAGGATGAAAATGCTTCTGCCTAGTATATTAGGTGGGAAATAGATAAGCCAGTGAGAATTGAAGGAAAGAGTTAGCTATCATCAGTGAAAAGAGGGTATAAAAGTAAAAAAAAAAAAAAAGTGATATTTTTGTCTAGAGATGAAGGATAAAAGGAGAAGATTAGATGGCCTGCAACATGGTCTTGGTGGGCACATATTGTCAAAGAAGAAGGGGTGAAAAATAGGGTGAATTTCTGGTGTGGCACAGACATTGCGTTGTTTCTTTCCACGCTGCAAGGGACTTTGTGTCGATTTCCGGTGCACAGTCTTGGTTCCTCACTGCGATCCAGGGATCTTTTTGATGCCCAGGGACGATGCATGGAAATCCTGGGTTTGCGGGATGAAGTCACGGATGTTGCATTGAGCCGGTAGGCGATGCATTGAATTTTCTGTTGCACGGGAGGCACTGCGTTGATTGTTCACTCAGGAAGTTGGGCTGCATCATTCTGGTTTGGCTGTGCATCGATCCGGTAGGCTGTGTATCAAATTTGCAGACGTAAGGCAAGCACTGCATCGATTCTTCACTCTGGAAGTCGGGCTGTATTGTTCCGGTTTGGCTGTGTGGCAATTTTCTTGTTGCGAGGCAACCTGTGACTCGTTTCCAGCAGATTGTGCGTTGATTTTCGGCATACAAGGAGTTCCTTGAAGAGATGAAGTCTCTTTGGCCCTGAGACTTCAGAAAATAGGAGGATCAGTCCTTTGGGCAGCCCTGCAGTTCCTCTTGACAGGTTGCAGTTTCAGGTCCAGAAGTGTCTGATTTGGTGGGGTCAGAGAACCAGTTTATATATCCAAAAATGCCTTTGAAGTGGGGGAGACTTCAAAGAGTGGTTTTGAAGTGAAGAAGGTCCCCTTTCAGTACAGGTCTGTCTGCCAGGTTCTCAGTAGGGGGGTTGGCAGTCCATTGTGTGAGGGTGGGCCACTAGCCTTTGAAATGTAAGTGCCAGGCCCTCTACCCTCCCAGCCCAGGAAGACCCATTCTGTTAGAGTTGGCATCCTTGGCGTGATCTCCCCTAACTTTTTGCCTCTGTTTCCCAGGTTCTTGATGTATGCTGGACTTTTTTTTGCACTTTCTGATACGCTGGGCACTTTACCACTGCTATCCAGTGCTAAAGTGCAAGTGCTCCTATGTAAAATATATGTGTAATTGGCTTTCCAAGATTGGCATATTTGATTTACTAGAAAGCCCCTAGTACAGTGCACTAGAGGTGACCAGGTCCTGTAAATCAAATGCGACTTTAGGCCTGCAGCACTGGTTATGCCACCCACATGAGAAGCCCTGTAAACATAGCTCAGACCTGCCACTGCAGTGTCTGTGTGTGCAGTTTTAAACTGCCAGTTTGACTTGGCAAGTGTACCTACTTGCCAGGCTTAAACCTTCCTTTTTCATACATGTAAAGCACCCCTAAGGTAGGCCCTAGGTAGCCCCATGGGCAGGGTGCAGTGTATGTTTAAGGTAGGATATGTACTAATGTGTTTTATATGTCCTGACAGTGAAATACTGCCAAATTTGGTTTTCACTGTGGAAGGCATATCTCTCTCATAGGTTAACATGAGGACTGTCTTTAAACATTATTAAAGTACAGATTCCCTTTGTGAGTAGATAGACAGAGTTTACAGTCTCTGAAATCACAATGTAAAAATACATCTTTTGGTAAATGTTGTTTTTAGACTGTGTGTTTGAAAATGCCACTTTTAGAAAGTAGGCATTGTCTTGCTTAAACCATTCAGTGACTCTGTCTATTTGTGGATTCCCTGTCTGGGTCAGTTTGACAGTTGGGCTGTTTGCACCACTCCTCTAGAGAGTGACACAAAGGGAGCTGGGGTGTAGCCTGCATATCCTGATGAACTATCTATGCTGGAAGGAAGGGAATGAGTGTCACTCATACCTCAAAGGGCTGTGCACAATGCAGTCTCCAACCCCGTGGTGTATGTCTGGGGCCTGGCCCGGGCAAGGCAGGATCTTACAAACAAGAGAGATTTTCCTTTGAAGTTTGCCTACTTCAAAGGCAGAAAGGGGTATAAGTAGTGGACCCAAAACCCCTGAAAATTAGATCCCTTCTGGAATCAAGAGGAACCTCTGCCAAGGAGAAGAGCTGGAGAGCTGAGGAAAAGTGCTGCCCCTGCCTGTGACTGTGCTTTTTTGGGCTATCCTTCAGTTGCTGCTTCTGCCTGTAAAAGGGAACAAAGACTGGACTTTGTTGTGCATTCCTGCTTGAAAAGAATCTCCAAGGGCTTGAACAGCTTTTCTCCTGTTGTTAAAGTCTCAGGGCCATCAAAGACTTCACCTGCCACACCTGTACTCTCTGCTGAGACTCCTGCCCCGCCAAGTGGGGCTCTACCCTGGGCCCTTGAAAGGTGAACTTAGAAGACAAGACCTGAAAATCCACGCACAGACTGCTATGCGGGGAAATTTTTGAAACACCTTCCGCAACATGGTTGATAAATGACGTGCCGCCGGCTTTGCAGCTGAAATCGACGCTCCACCTGCATCGCGGCTGAAAGATTGGAGTATTGCGGCTGGAGAAACAACACTCAACACCTGCTTACGGAGGCTAATAAGGACGCAAACCCCACGCAGCACGGGTTTCTGATATTGTGTGACTGGATTTTCCACGCATCGTCCCTCAGTGTCAAAGTCAACCCGACTCTGTGCGGATCTGAGGTGCCCGATCCGGAAATCTACACATCGCTCTCTTGCGAGGGAAAAAAATTATGCACCATCGACCCGACCAGAGAAGGAAATGACTCACGGCCTCACTTGCAAGAAAGGAATTGACTCATCGCTACCCTTTTCTGACGCACGCTCAACATGCAGCTTTATTTTTGACACATTGAAACTGCACACACAGGTGTTTCAATGGCAGGCCTGAGACATGGCTAGGGGGCTACTTATGTGGGTGGCACAACCAGTGCTACAGGACTACTAGTAGCATTCAATTTACAGTCCCTGGGCACATGTAGTGCACTTTACTAGGGACTAATGTTACCATGTTTAAGGGAGGGAACATATGCACTTTAGCACTGGTTAACAGTGGTAAAATGTACAGAGTCCTAAAACCAACAAAAACAGTGATAGAAAAGTGGAGGAAGGTAGGCAAAACATTGGGGGATGACCACCCTAAGGCTGGCAGGTCTAACAATACATCTTCACTGTCTGCAATCTATTCCTCTCTTTCAATATTATTTGGCAAAATCTGTTGCTAAGTCAATGAAATGCTAACTAAATTTGTGATTTAAGCCTCAGTTCGAGATAAGAACCCCTGTGAGTGCAGATAGCAGAGTTTCAATATTGCACTAAGACCAAGGTTGGAAGACAATCCTTATATCTAATCTCATTGTTACATCTATAGTATTATCATACTTATTTTGATGTGAACTGTGATTTTTTGACAAATGAAAGGCTAACATTCTATACAAATTACTTAGCAAATATGTGACTTTTCATCTAAAAAATGTTACATCAGAAAATGTAAGTAAATCTACTAACCTGACTGACTTCAGTACCCACAGAAAACACACACACGTTCTCAGAAAATCTCTTTTCATGACTAAACACAAAGAATAGCAGTCTTAAAGAGCACTTGGATCCTCTATTGTTGAGTGATTTATCCATGAGTGCATTGGACCTGGTTCACAAAATGACTCTAAAATATATACTGCATGATTATCTACTACACATTTGGAACATACTCACAATTGAAGAAAAAACTTGAGTCTGTGGGGAAGTGTACTTTTATATAATGCAATACTAAAGTGGATTGATACCTTTACAAAACAGAAGCATAGTATTTGCTTCTGTTTTTCTGCATCCTACAAACGTTTTACTTTGCCTGGGTGTCCGGATTATTACCTGGAGAAACAATTGCAATTACTAGATGATATTTCCCTCTTTCTCTCAACAAAGTGAAATAGATATATCTTTCCATCTAGAAAATCTACTGGGATTTATAACCCCTTACAAATCCTGTGAATCGAGTCTAAACTTTCAGGGCCTTTAACAGCCATTATAGCCCTCGTCATCAGGCCATAAAGCTATAGTAATTAAATGCAGCTCAATTCATTGCCTTGTATTACTTTGCATCACAAGGGTGTTCCATGGATGGTGAATGGGCATTTCACCCACCCCTATATTTTGATACAAATCCCTAGCGACAAAGAATTGTACAAAAGGATTTTCAACAAAATCCTACGCCTTCATGAGGCAGGCATAATTAAGAGAAATGTCTTAATTTCTCCTCTTATTTCCTCTTTGCATGTGTGCTCCATTCGTCTGCACACATACAGACAGGAAAGTTAATCAAAGCATAGTTTTTGTGCATGAAGGGACCCCTTCCTCCACAAACCTGTGCTGACTACAACGCAGACACCCTTGTACTTTGGTAGAAGGATGCCCTCATTGGCACATGTCAGCCACAAGTTCACCAGCAGAGCTAGAGGGTAGAACTGCACCACTTCTAAGCAGATTTGGCACAGATCTGCACTTTCTCATTCAATAAATGCAGTGCAGCAACTAATTGCGCTGTGTGAACTCTTTGTAAATATGCCCCTACATGTGTTTGTGTTTTTAGCGAACTCATCAAATCTGTGGGTCTGGTACACACATATTTCTCTGACAGTAGGTATGTCATTTTTAGTTTGAATGGACTTCTTATTTCTTTGTAAATTTACAGGCACGAAGCGCACAAGAGTCTTAAGAAAGTTTGGTGAATTGGCCCATATCTGTTTGCTTCTCGTTGTAAACTAGCCATCACAGTAGGGCCAGTGAACAAATGTTCTTAGATGACATAAATTTATTCCTGCATTACACTATGCATACTTCTGTTATGTAACTCTGAAAAAAGAATGTGAATTAGGGAAAATGAGTAAACCACTCATGAAGTGTTATCCAAATTTCCCACAGACTCTTCGAATTGGCACAAGATGTTTTAGCATTCCTACTGAAAGAATGAATTATCATTCCAGAACGATTAATGTTTATGGAGCATTCAGTGCGCACGGGTTACCGTTGTTGTTTTTGGCTCATGTCACTCACAGGAACTGTCTTTCTTACATTCAATTTTTTTGCATGGCTCAACCATCAGCTCTTTGGCAAGGTTTGTGAATGTAATTCTATTAACACTTTTGCAAAATGCAAAGATCATTGTAATCCCATAAGAGCCATTGCTGCAAAAATCCAGATGTGAAACTGTAGCAGGGTGACACCTAAGTAAGAAGTAAAAAGGAAAGCTCGTCCCAGGACAAAAGTATACTCTGGACACAAATACAAAAAAGGGACTTGACACATTTTAATATGAACTCATCTGTGCTATACCTGCAGGGTTTTATAACGGTAAGTAAATTGAAGAACTGCTTTGGATTCCCTTATACCGCATTGCAATGTTTTGATCCAGGTGCAAAACATTAGAAATGACCGATTTCAGCTTATGAGTTGTGAACCATTTCATTCTATAGTTCCATCTAATAGTGTGTCCCTAAAAAGTTTTTTTTTTTTGTTGTTGCAGATAATGAAAAACATCTTTCACCAGTCCTTCAACGCTTACAAGGCTGACATCGAACCCAGAGTCAATGACCTCACCCTCCATCACCTGCAGTGCAGTCGAAAGTTATGTGAGGTAATGCTGTCGCACAGGAGAGCCACAGCCGCCTACATAGAGGGAGACGACATAGTGGTAGCCATAGAAGGAGAGGCTGCTCGAGTGCTGAACTTCGACACGGGTGAGTTTGGCTTCAGTGGCCATTTTAGTGCCTTTTGTGCTGCTTACTGGGCTGTGTCAGAATGTGGAATTAGGGCCAGATGGGTCTTTTATTCCACTGGCATTTCCTGAGTTGTCTGCAGCCCTTATAGGTCGGTGTTGAAAGCCCTGGGCCGCTCCTGGTGCCCTTGTTACTTCAGCAGCTCACGGACATTAATTGCAGCAGGCACAGAGAGGGGGAAGGAAGAGAGAAAGCGATCAGATAGTGAAAATAAAGAGTGAGAGAGGAGAGAGACTGATGGATTGAAGGAGAGAAATTGCATGAGCAGACAAAGGGAGGGGCTGGCTTGAGCCTCTTTGCCATTTGTTGTTTTTGATTCCCCAGTCTGGCCCTTTATGGAAAGTGTACACAGATTTTCTCACATAAAAATCAGCTTCAGGAATTGGTGTGCACGGTTTTGTAGAATATTTCATCTTCAATTAAAAGGGATTAAAAAATAGTTTTTTTTTTTCTGTGCATTTATTTTGATTTCTCACTATTTGCAGTAATGCCAGTTTTCCTAGCTACAACTCTTTGGCTTGTGTTGACATGCTGATGGCCTGTTTTTTTGGTTCCATTCTCGATTCTCTCCTACGTTTCTAGGCAAACCTTTTTTTCTGTTTCTCAAGGAGGTAATCTGTCTTCTCCTAGACACTTTCTTTAAGACATTAATGAAGGTTGTAATTTGTACATTTCTTTTCACTAGTGAAGCTATGCTTTTTCCCCGTTATTAAAAAACGATTGACTGTGTTGTGTATGGTTTTCAGTGGAAGCCTTTGCTGTGAACACTGGATTCAAAATCTGTTTATTTACTGCTATGTCGAAACATGTTTTTTCTCTACTGTGGTAACAAGCAGCTCCTCCACCTCCAGTTTACCAGCCCCTTGCCTGGGTCTAAACACAGCTGGTGGATTGAGTGGAAGAGCGGGCACTGATCTGTATCCTTGCACAAGTCTCCAGAGGCTTGATGGAAGCTGTGGAATAGCAGACAACGCACCACTGTCTCCCTTTCCTTCTTCTGCCTTTATGGGTCTCTGCAGCCTAGGAAGAAATGGATCAATGGTATGTGATGCTCTGGTGCACCCAAGTGCATCTACCTTCCTTCACAAGAGATGGAACAGTCGTATAAATCAAATCAAATCATTAACATTTATAAAGCGCGCTACTCACCCGTGCGGGTCTCAAGGCGCTAGGGGAAAGAGGGGGTTACTGCTGCTCGAAAAGCCAGGTCTTTAGGAGTCTCCGGAAAGCGGAGTGGTCCTGGGTGGTCCTGAGGCTGGTGGGGAGGGAGTTCCAGGTCCTGGCCGCCAGGAAGGAGAAAGATCTCCCACCCGCTGTGGAGCGGCGGATGCGAGGGACGGAAGCGAGTGCGAGGCCAGAGGAACGGAGGAGGCGGGTGGGGACGTAGAAGCTGAGGCGTCGGTTGAGGTATTCCGGTCCCTTGTCGTGGAGGGCTTTGTGTGCGTGGGTGAGAAGTCAAAAGGTGATCCATTTGCTGACTGGGAGCCAATGCAGGTGTCTCAGGTGTGCGGAGATGTGGCTGTTGCGGGGTACGTCGAGGATGAGGCGGGCCGAGGTGTTTTGAATGCGTTGCAGGCGATTTTGGAGTTTGGCTGTGGTTCCAGCGTAGAGGGTGTTGCCGTAGTCCAGGCGGCTCGTGACGAGGGCGTGGGTCACGGTTTTTCTAGTGTCGGCGGGGATCCAGCGGAAGATCTTGCGGAGCATGCGGAGCATGCGGAGGGTGAGGAAGCAGGCGGAGGACACGGCGTTGACTTGCTTGGTCATGGTGAGAAGAGGGTCCAAGATGAAGCCGAGGTTGCGGGCGTGGTCTGCGGGGGCCGGTGCGGTGCCGAGGGCCGTGGGCCACCAGGAGTCGTCCCAGGCGGACGGGGTGTTGCCGAGGATGAGGACTTCCGTTTTTTCAGAGTTCAGCTTTAGGCGGCTGAGCCTCATCCAATCTGCGACGTCCTTCATACCCTCTTGTAGGTTGGTCTTGGCGCTGGCGGGGTCCTTAGTGAGGGAGAGTATAAGTTGGGTGTCGTCGGCGTAGGAGGTGATGATGATGTCGTGCTTGCGTACGATGTTGGCGAGGGGGCTCATGTAGACATTGAAGAGTGTTGGGCTGAGTGATGAGCCTTGGGGTACGCCGCAGATGATCTCGGTGGGTACTGAGCGAAACGGAGGGAGGTAAACTCTTTGGGAACGGTTTGAGAGGAAGGAGGCGATCCAGTCCAGGGCCTGGCCTTGGATCCCGGTGGAGCGGAGGCGGGTGATTAGGGTGCGGTGACAGACGGTGTCGAAGACAGCCGAAAGGTCGAGGAGAATGAGGGCGACTGTTTCACCGTTGTCCATCAGGGTTCTGATGTCGTCTGTGACTGAGATGAGGGCGGTTTCCGTGCTGTGGTTGGTTCGGAATCCGGTTTGTGAAGGGTCGAGCAGGTTGTTGTTTTCCAGGAAGGTGGTCAGCTGTTTGTTGACGGTCTTCTCTATTACCTTGGCTGGGAAAGACAGGAGAGAGATGGGGCGGAAGCTTTTCAGGTCGCTCGGGTCAGCCGTAGGTTTCTTTAGTAGGGCGTTGACCTCGGCGTGTTTCCAGCATTCGGGGAAGGTAGCAGAAGAAAAAGAAGAGTTGATGACGGCCTGGAGGTGCGGGGCGATGATGTCGTCGGCTTTGTTAAAGATGAAGTGAGGGCAGGGGTCCGAAGGGGCGCCAGAGTGGATAGAGTTCATGGTGGATTTGATTTCTTCAGTGTTGATGTGGGTCCAGTTGTTGAGGGTGATGGTCGGGGGTGCGGGTTCAGTGGTGTTTGGTTGGGTCTGGTGTCCGAAGCTGTCGTGGAGGTCGCTGATCTTGCGGTGGAGGAAGGTGGCGAGGGATTCGCACAAATCCTGTGAGGGCGTGATGGCGTTGGCGTTGGGGTTGGAGAACTCCTTGATGATGCTGAAGAGTTCTCTGCTGTTGTGGCTGTTTTTGTCCAGTCTGTCGGTGAAAAAGTTCCTTTTAGCAGCGCGGATCAGGTGGTGGTGTTCGCGGGTAGCGTTCTTGAGGGCGGTCATGTTGTCAGCGGTGTTGTCCTTGCGCCAGGCCTTCTCGAGAGCGCAACAAGTTTTCTTTGATTCTTTGAGGGTGTCAGAGAACCAGAGAGGTTTTTTGGTGTTGGTCTGTCGATGCGTGCGTTTGAGGGGAGCAAGGTTGTCTGCGCAGTTGGAGATCCAGTTTGTGAGGCTGAGGGCTGCGTCGTTGGGGTCGGTGGTGAGGGTGGGTTGGTTGGCGGCGAGTGCGGAGAAGAGTTGCTCTTCGGGGATCTTGTTCCACTGTCGACCAGGGATGGTTTGAGTGCGGAGGTGGCGGGTCTCGCGTCGGAATGTGAAGTGGACACAGCTGTGGTCGGTCCAGTGTAGAGCGGAGGTGTGGCTGAAGAAGATGTGTTTGCTGGCGGAGAAGATAGGGTTGAGCGTGTGTCCGGCGATGTGGGTGGCGGTGTTCACCAGTTGTTTGAGGCCGAGGTTGTCGAGGTTGTCGAGCAGGGTGGTGGTGTTGGGGTCGTTGTTTTGTTCCAGATGAAAGTTGAAGTCGCCTAGGAGGATGTAGTCCGGTGAGGCGAGGGTGTGCGGGGAGATGAAGTCGGCGATGGCGTCGCTGAATGGGGCGCGCGGTCCGGGAGGACGGTAGACGAGGGATCCTCTGAGGGAGGTCCTCGGGTCGGTGCGAATCTGAAAATGCATGTGTTCAGCGGCGAGAGGGGTGTCTTCGGTGGAGGTGGTGACACTGATGGAGTCTTTAAAGACGATCGCGATACCTCCTTCTACTTGGTTGGTGCGGTCTTTTCTGGAGATCTTGCAGCCTTTGGGGATGGCGGTGGCGATGTCTGGAGCAGAGGAGGCGTTCATCCAGCTCTCCGTGATGAAGGCGACGTCCGGGGCTGTGGAGTCCAGGAGGTCCCAGAGTTCAACGGCGTGCTTGTGGACGGAACGAGCGTTGACCAGGATGCACTTGAGGTGGTTGATGGCGCGTGGGCTTGTGGTCGTGGTAGTTGCGTGGTGGAAGATGCGTTTACAGGAGTTGCAGGCGAAGGGTCCATGGGTGCGTTTGGGGTGAGCTTGGAAGCAGGTGTTGGAGCGTCCTGGGTTGAGGGCGTGGAGGGTGGTGGGGTCGTAGCGGATCAGCGGGGCTTGGGAGAGCTGGGGACCAGGGGTCGTGGCGCTGGGCGCGGGCGAGGCGAGGCGCAGACGGGCGCAGACGGGCTTGCCTCTGGTGCGCCTCCAGGGCGCCAGCGGAGCGCCCGCTGCGCAGTCGCGCAGCGTCCGCCATATGAGGTAGGAGGGGGGAGGAGGGGTCAGCTGGGGGCGAATGGGAGCTGGGGGCGAATGGGAGCTGGGGGGCGGGGGCGTGCAGGAGGTCGCGGCGGGAAAGCGTGAGGGAGGGGGGGACAGGTAGAGTGAGAAGAGTTGGGGGAGGCGGGTTTAAGGGTGGAGGGGGGTGAGTGTTAGGAGGTTTAGGAGATTAGGGAGAAAGATAGGAGTAGGGTTGTGAAGATAGGGGAGGGGGGTTGTAGAGGTGGGTGAGGGTGAGAGGTAGAGTGAGAGGATAGGAAGATAGGTAATAGAGGGGGTGGCGGGAAGGGGGAGAGATAGAGAAATAGATAGAGAAGATCGATAGATAGAGAAATCGATAGATAGAGAAATAGATAGATAGAGAGATAGGTAGATAGGAGGAGGTGGAGAGTGAGGGAGTTAGATAGTGGGATAGAGAGATAGAGAGATAGGTAGATAGGAGGAGTGAGGGAGGTAGATAGCGAATGGGTTAGATAGGGGTGATAGAGAGGGGGGAGGCGAGTGAGGGAGGGGGATGAGGCAGGAGCAGGAGGGCAGGCGCGGGGAGAAGAAGACAGAGGAGGCAGAAGAGCCGAAGGCAGAAGATAGAAGACAGAAGACAGAAGAGCAGAAGACCGACAGAACAGAAGAACAGAAGACCGGAAGAAAGGAAGAAAGGAAGAAAGGAAGAAAGGATGACCGGAAGAACAGGAGACCAGAAGAACAGAAGAACACAGAAGAACACAGAAGAACACAGAAGAACACAGAAGAAGATACAGAAAACGAAGAACAGAAGGCAGAAGACCACAGAAGAAGATGAGGAAGAAGAGAAGAAGAGAGAAGACGGGGAAAAGAAGAGTACAGAAGAAGATTACAGACGAGGAGCGAGGAGGAAGAACAGAGAAGAAGAAAAGAAGCAGGAGCAGGAGAGAGGGTGAGTAGCGCGGGGCAGAGCGAGGGGCTGGGAGGTGGGGGGTACTTACTGTGAGGTGGGTCTCAGGAACTCAGGAACCTGGAGGAGCTGGAGGAGCTGCAGCGGCAGGGGGAGCGACCTACCCTTGGGTCAAGGGTCACTACCACTGTCGCGCAGCGGCTGCCAAATAAGGTAGGAGGGGGGGAGGGGTCAGCTGGGGGCGAATGGGAGCTGGGGGCGGGGCGTGCAGGAGGTCGCGGTGGGAAAGCGCGAGGAGGGGGACAGATAGAGTGAGAAGAGCTGGGGGAGGGGGGTTTAAGGGTGGAGGGGGGTGAGTGTTAGGAGGTTTAGGAGATTAGGGAGAAAGGAGTAGGGTTGTGAAGATAGGGGAGGGGGGGTTGTAGAGGTGGGTGAGGGTGAGAGGTAGAGTGAGAGGATAGGAAGATAGGTAATAGAGGGGGTGGCGGGAAGGGGGGAAGAGATAGAGAAATAGATAGAGAAGATCGATAGATAGAGAAATCGATAGATAGAGAAATAGATAGATAGAGAGATAGGTAGATAGGAGGAGGTGGCGAGTGAGGGAGTTAGATCGTGGGATAGAGAGATAGAGAGATAGGTAGATAGGAGGAGTGAGGGAGGTAGATAGCGAACGGGTTAGATAGGGGTGATAGAGAGGGGGGAGGCGAGTGAGGGAGGGGGATGAGGCAGGAGCAGGAGGGCAGGCGCTGGGAGAAGAAGACCGAGGAGGCAGAAGAGCCGAAGGCAGAAGATAGAAGACAGAAGAGCAGAAGACCGGAAGAACAGAAGAACAGAAGAACAGAAGAACAGAAGAACAGAAGAACAGAAGAAAGGAAGAAAGGAAGAAAGGAAGACCGGAAGAACAGGAGACCAGAAGAACAGAAGAACACAGAAGAACACAGAAGAACACAGAAGAAGATACAGAAAACGAAGAACAGAAGGCAGAAGACCACAGAAGAAGATGAGGAAGAAGAGAAGAAGAGAGAAGACAGGGAAAAGAAGAGTACAGAAGAAGATTACAGACGAGGAGCGAGGAGGAAGAACAGAGAAGAAGAAAAGAAGAAAAGAAGCAGGAGCAGGAGAGAGGGTGAGTAGCGCGGGGCAGAGCGAGGGGCTGGGAGGTGGGGGGTACTTACTGTGAGGTGGGTCTCAGGAACTCAGGAACCTGGAGGAGCTGGAGGAGCTGCAGCGGCAGGGGGAGCGACCTACCCTTGGGTCAAGGGTCGCTACCACTGTCGCGCAGCAGCCGCCATATGAGGTAGGAGGGGGGGGAGGGGTCAGCTGGGGGCGAATGGGAGCTGGGGGGCGGGGGGCGTGCAGGAGGTTGCGGCGGGAAAGCGCGAGGGCGGGGGACAGGTAGAGTGAGAAGAGCTGGGGGAGGGGGGTTTAAGGGTGGAGGGGGGTGAGTGTTAGGAGGTTTAGGAGATTAGGGAGAAAGATAGGAGTAGGGTTGTGAAGATAGGGGAGGGGGGTTGTAGAGGTGGGTGAGGGTGAGAGGTAGAGTGAGAGGATAGGAAGATAGGTAATAGAGGGGGTGGCGGGGAGGGGGGGAGAGATAGAGAAATAGATAGAGAAGATTGATAGATAGAGAAATCGATACATAGAGAAATAGATAGATAGAGAGATAGGTAGATAGGAGGAGGTGGAGAGTGAGGGAGTTAGATCGTGGGATAGAGAGATAGGTAGATAGGAGGAGTGAGGGAGGTAGATAGCGAACAGGTTAGATAGGGGTGATAGAGAGGGGGGAGGCGAGTGAGGGAGGGGGATGAGGCAGGAGCAGGAGGGCAGGCGCGGGGAGAAGAAGACGGAGGAGGCAGAAGAGCCGAAGGCAGAAAATAGAAGACAGAAGACAGAAGAGCAGAAGACCGGAAGAACAGAAGAACAGAAAAACAGAAGAACAGAAGAACAGAAGACCGGAAGAAAGGAAGAAAGGAAGAAAGGAAGACCGGAAGAACAGGAGACCAGAAGAACAGAAGAACACAGAAGAACACAGAAGAACACAGAAGAAGATACAGAAAACGAAGAACAGAAGGCAGAAGACCACAGAAGAAGATGAGGAAGAAGAGAAGAAGAGAGAAGACGGGGAAAAGAAGAGTACACAAGAAGATTACAGACGAGGAGCGAGGAGGAAGAACAGAGAACAAGAAAAGAAGAAAAGGAGCAGGAGCAGGAGAGAGGGTGAGTAGCGCGGGGCAGAGCGAGGGGCTGGGAGGTGGGGGGTACTTACTGTGAGGTGGGTCTCAGGAACTCAGGAACCTGGAGGAGCTGGAGGAGCTGCAGCGGCAGGGGGAGCGACCTACCCTTGGGTCAAGGGTCGCTACCACTGTCGCGCAGCGGGCGCAATAAGAGGTGGGGGGGAGGGGTCAGCTGGGGGCGAATGGGAGCTGGAGGGTGGGGGCGTGCAGGAGGTCGCGGCGGGAAAGCGCGAGGGAGGGGGGGACAGGTAGAGTGAGAAGAGCTGGGGGAGGGGGGTTTAAGGGTGGAGGGGGGTGAGTGTTAGGAGGTTTAGGAGATTAGGGAGAAAGATAGGAGTAGGGTTGTGAAGATAGGGGAGGGGGGTTGTAGAGGTGGGTGAGGGTGAGAGGTAGAGTGAGAGGATAGGAAGATAGGTAATAGAGGGGGTGGCGGGAAGGGGGGAGACATAGAGAAATAGATAGAGAAGATCGATAGATAGAGAAATCGATAGATAGAGAAATAGATAGATAGAGAGATAGGTAGATAGGAGGAGGTGGAGAGTGAGGGAGTTAGATCGTGGGATAGAGAGATAGAGAGATAGGTAGATAGGAGGAGTGAGGGAGGTAGATAGCAAACGGGTTAGATAGGGGTGATAGAGAGGGGGGAGGCGAGTGAGGGAGGGGGATGAGGCAGGAGCAGGAGGGCAGGCGCGGGGAGAAGAAGACGGAGGAGGCAGAAGAGCCGAAGGCAGAAGATAGAAGACAGAAGACAGAAGAGCAGAAGACCGGAAGAACAGAAGAACAGAAGAACAGAAGAACAGAAGACCGGAAGAAAGGAAGAAAGGAAGACCGGAAGAACAGGAGACCAGAAGAACAAAAGAACACAGAAGAACACAGAAGAATACAGAAGAACACAGAAGAACACAGAAGAAGATACAGAAAATGAAGAACAGAAGGCAGAAGACCACAGAAGAAGATGAGGAAGAAGAGAAGAAGAGAGAAGACGGGGAAAAGAAGAGTACAGAAGAAGATTACAGACGAGGAGTGAGGAGGAAGAACAGAGAAGAAGAAAAGAAGAAAAGAAGCAGGTGCAGGAGAGAGGGTGAGTAGCGCGGGGCAGAGCGAGGGGCTGGGAGGTGGGGGGAACTTACTGTGAGGTGGGTCTCAGGAACTCAGGAACCTGGAGGAGCTGGAGGAGCTGCAGCGGCAGGGGGAGCGACCTACCCTACCGACCTACCTAGCCTAACAGGCTTATCTCTCTCTATACTGACAGTGGCTCTGACAGAGAGAACACCAGTCCTGAATATGTTCTCTGGTGTCTTACTCAGAGTGGAAAGTAATGACCTTAGTAAAGCAGAAAAGGTCAGAGGGATGTGGGATGCTGTGTTTCTTTTTAAGATTTGGGTCACAAAAGAGATTATGAAAGTAAGGAGGAATGGAAAGCAAATGGGAGATGACGAAGGTGGAAGGAAACCAGGCTTACTATATTACATGCATGTAGGGGTGTGCATGGGAGAGATGTTGGAGAATGGAATTTTCTAGGTGGCTGTGCATTGACCCTTGTGATCCTGCAGTGATGATTCACAGGAAGTAGCAGGGGCATGCGCACATTAAGATGGTGTCTGTAGGAAAGTAGAATATTATGTGGTATGGCTTGGTAGACTTACAATTTAATATTATCACAGTAGCCCGAAGATAATCAATGGATTCACACTAATATATCCTTGGATCCATCATGGTAGTGTGGCAAAGAGTATTCAGGCTTTATTAGAGGAACTTGTGCTAAGCATTTCAGAGTACCAACATGGATGATAAGTTATTGACACAACTTGCTAGAAATCCAGACACCAATTTATAAAAGTAAAGTGTATTTTTGTATTAATTTAGACACCACAACGAACAGAATGAAATACATATAACCATAGTTATAGATTTTAGAAGCAATATTACCTCAGTGCAAAATAATACATAAAAATATATCAATTAAGTCAATGGGAAAAAACACTACTGACAAGGATCACTTCAAGGCTGAGTTACATGGAACCTTTGCATGGGTAAGGTTGTGTGGGCTCTAGGAACAGGCCTAGTCAGTCAGTTAAATTTTACCCAGCCCGGGTAGTCCAAGTGCAGAGTTGTCCTGGCTGTCCATGGTGCTGAACGAAAGCCGCTGGTGATGCTGTTAATACCTCTTACACAGTGCTGCAGGAAACAAGATGGAAAAACAAAGCAGAGGCCTGGTTGCTGAAGTCAGATGCAGGTTTCATGGTGTTCTCTGTAGTTGTAGCATTCAGTGTGGGGGTTGGCTGCTGGGCTGGTGACCAACACGCCTTGGCAGCAGTAAGCAGCACAAAAAACTTCTGGAAATTCAGTAGGTCTGGAGGAGTGACGTAATGGCCTGAAACGCCGAGGCAGGTGAGACTACAACTCCCAGAATGCACTGGAACACCTGGATTTGGCTGACTCCACAGAGGACCAAATGGCCAGCGATTCTTTGGATCTGATGAGTGTTTTTACCTGCAGTTTGCAACAGACTAGCACTGCTAGTCCTGGGGAGACAAGAAGTCTGAGGGTGCTTCTGGCTTCCGCAAGGTTTCCTCTTTTCGGAAGTTCTGAGTTTCAGCCAAGGATGAGGATAGTTCATGCAGTTCCAAGTCTGTAGCCACAGGTACATAGTATCCCTCTTTTGCTTTGGCGCTATTGGTAAAGTCTTGTTGTCAGCGACACGGGTCTCCTCTTGGCTCTTCCTTGAAGTAAGTTGTTAAGATCTGAGTTTTTGGTGTCAGGGATGTCCCTTAATTCTAGATTTAGGGGAGTTAGGGGTGTGGAGGCTAGTAGCCAATGAGCAGCTAGCTCCTGTAGCTAATCCACCTCTGAGGTGACCCCATCTGGTGGGGTGAGTCACTTTTTCTACCCAGAACCCTCTATTCAGTCACTCTAAAATATGTCAGAAAACTAAATTTAATGTATAGACCGGCCTGTTCACCCTGAAGGTGGGGGTCAGGTTTCTGGGGACGTACACCAGGATGCATAGCTAGCTACCTAGCTAGTTTTCTGCCTGTCTGATAGCAAATGTGCCGGGGTAGGGGAAGGACTTTTTCCTCTACTGGGAATCAGCCCTGATTCATATAAAAGGTGGTGCAGCCTTTGAAGCTCACTGCCTTGATGTGCCCCTTCAATAGCCTGCTTGGCAGGAAGGTGGTATGTCCTCCAAGTCAAAATCATGCCTTGGTGGCAGCAGGCATGGGAAAGTGTGGGTTGGTCAGCCAGAGCACAGTGAACCTAGAGCAACCAGGTGGGAAACATCTAAGGACGCCACCTGGGTTCATGCTACATCACCCTGAGCTCGAGATTTGTGACAGAGGCCAGCAGGCATGCTATTATCAAACATGACATATTTTAGAGGTACCATATTGTAGCTGCCAATCTCGAGGGTGCCCTTAATCCTATGGACCTCCAAGACTTATAGTACTTTCCAAAGTGGAACACCACTATAGGGACATATTGGCTTTTACTTATAGGTCCACACCTTTAATATATTACACCTTGCCTCCTAGGCTGAGGAGACCTACCCTCGGGGTGTCTGACATATAAGTTATAGGCCTTACATTTCATTTTGCCACACATGGTGAGGGCACAGTTGAGTTCAAGCAGTATGCAATGGCATGCCTGCTGCCAGTAGTTTGTTTGGTTCACCCAGGGTGGCACAAAACCATGCTGTAACCCTGGGAACCCCTTTGCCTCCTATGTCCTGGGTACCCCTGGCACAATATACTAGGGACTTATAAGGGGGTAACTTATTTGCCAATTTGGGATTAACAAGGCGAATATATCCATTTTGGGAGAGAGCACAGGCATTGGTGTCTGGAGAGCAGACTCCTGTGCACTATCAGAGTCATTACCATCAGCATTTGGGGCAGAAGGTGTGTGTGGGGCTGACCATACACAACGGGGCTTGTTCCTGAAGGTGTATGTTTCATTAATTTGGAGTTTTCCCACTCTTTGCTCCATGCAACATTCCAGAAAATTGGTACTTTACACTTATTTTCTAGGATCTAACTTGGAACTGCTCTCTGAAAACCCCATTATTATGTCCTGCCTATGCCTAGTTCCATACAGGTACAGTGCTCTTTCATTACTAAAGAATTTCCTCAGTGTTGCTATTTACTTTATCAAACTCAATGTCGATCACTTTAGATGAAAGGTTAAGTTCACCTCCAATCTTTAAAATCGCAGAAGAAACTGTTAAACCTATGCCTCTTTAGGGGGCATAGTGGTCCCGAAGCACCCATGCCATCTGCCAATCATTCATCACTGTATTTAGAAATTGTAGTCAAAGAAAACTGGGGAAATATCTGTAAAGGAAGGCTTGTGAAATTTAAACTCTTCTAATACTGCTATTTTGACCATTTTCAGTGAAATCAGTAATAGAATTTACATTATTTCATCTGAGTACAAATTCCAGGTTCAGCCCCTACACTGCAATTCTAATATTAATGTTTTGTTTATTAGATATCACACTGACAGACCCTTAAAACAAAATATAAACAACATTGAACATCACTGTGAGAAGTCCTGAAAACAGAACCAAAATACATTTAACATCAACTACCATTCAATCTGTAAATACCGATTTCTGTCATTTATATTTATTAGAGATACTGCTATTTCCTGTAGATGCTATGACATATAACCCGCACCTCAGCCTTTTATTGACAGAGAACATAATAAACAGCATCCTTGTATTATAATCTAAGTTAGAGGAAGGGATAATGGAATTAAATGGCAAAGAAAGACCAAATTATGCTGTAAATTTGATTAAATTATATAGCAAGAATAGTCAAATTATGCAGCATGATGGGGCCCATTTGTCATTTTTAGGTTTCACCTGCACGCTTGCTCGCTTGTGCGCATGCTTTCAAAATCATTTGCTGGTAAAAAACTTAAAAGGGGCTTAAAACCATTCCTTTACTCACCTGAACTTACCATTGGCTCACCCCCAATGTCACTCTGATTTACCTGCTTTCGTATTGGCCAGCACGTTGTCTTCACGTCACTTCCTGTCGTTGTCTTCGTCTTCTTTGCCGATCTTGCAGTTGAGTTGGCTGTGAACCTAATACTCCTTCTGGTCACTTCTTATTGAACACTGGCCAATGTCCTTCCTGCTGGCTGTGATGGTGAAGGTACTTCTCTTCTCTTCTTTCTTCACTCGCGTCTTCCTTCTTCACTGACATCTTCTCTGTCTTCTTTCTTCTTTGCTGCCTTCTTTTTTCTTCCTACATGCCGTCTTTTTGCTTCGCTGAAGTCTTCTTTCTTCTATGCTTTCCATCTTCTTTTTTCTTACGGCATACCGTCTTCTGCCTTTGCTGTCTTCTTTACTGCATGCCGTCTTCTGTCTTGTCACATCTACACTCTTTTCACGTCTTCTCTCTTCTTCTGTCTTCTTTCTTCTTCGATCTTCTGTCTTCTTCTGTCTTCTCAAACTTTCTCTCTTCTTCCATTTTCCATCTTCTCTCGTTGTCTCTCTTCTTCCATCTCCCGTCTGCTCTCTTCTTCCATTTTTCCTCTTCTTCTATCTTCCCTCTTCTTCCATCTTCTGTCTTATTTCTTCTTCATGTCTTCTCATGCCTTTGTCTTCTTTAGTCTTCCGTTTACTCCTGTTTTCCCTCTTCTTCCATCGTCTGTCTTGTTTCATCTTCCATCTTCCCTCTTCATCTGTCTTCCATCTTCTGCCTTCTTCTGTCTTCCATCTTCTCTTCTTCTGTCCGCCTCTGTGGTCTGCCGTCTTCTTCCATATTTCCTGTATGCCAGTACATTTTGCCTCTGCCTGTTTTGTCTATGTAACTGGATTACAAATATTAGAAAACTATTATAATAATGTTTGTTTTTAACATGATTATAACATTTTTCAAGTACTTGTAAGTCAGTTACATAGAAAAAACAACAAAGGCAAAAACTATTGGCTTTGCCAATGCTTGTTACACATGTCAACACAGTGTGGGCTGCATTGCCGGTTTAACACTGAAATACAGCAGTGAGAAACAGACATAAGTCAACTTTTGGAAAGGGCCTAACACTATGTCGCAACACAGTTGTCATGTTTTTAATACAGTTTGCTTTGAGAGAAACAGAATTTATTACTATTAAAATCATCAAATTGTGCAGCATAGGATGGATTATGTGTCAAAAGCAGCAAATACATAAATATTGGAAAAGCAATGCAGTTGCAACCCCCTATAATTCCAGTGGCTGTGGCTATGAGAAATATATCCTTTTGAAGGTATCTTGTACACCAAGATTCTCCACTCTCTCAGAATGCTTACAAACTTAATAGACAATGAAATGTTACTTGAAAGAGAATTTACAACTGATAAATGTTTATATATATCCTCATTGTCAGGAAAATTCTCACTTGCAAGATTCAGTAGTATCTAAATTGTAAATCAGACAGCTGTGCGCTATCAAAGGCTGAATTTTGACAGACTGATGGCCAGTCAATATCTACCTATGGTATTCCAAGCCAGAAACTAAACAGTCCTTGTTGTGCACACAACATATGCCCCAAAGCATTTGAACATCTTTCAGTGAAGATCACAAAGTTCTAACCAGTCACGGCACGCTCACCTCTAAAGAGGTGTGGCAGGTGTAGCATTGAGGACATCTAATAATATAAAAATAAAAATAAAAATGTACCTCCTCCATTGCCGGAGTGCCGCTCCTCGGTCCCTCATTGCTCCAGGCTGCAGGCACAGGCTCTCAGCCTGCCCTGTGGCTAATCATGATGCTCCTCAAAGCAGCATTAGGATTTGCTGGGAGCGCCCAGCCAGGGTGCTCCCAGGCAGACTGCGAGCCTGCACAGGCTCTCTCCAGCCCAGCAACACAGTGGCGGGTTGGAGAGAGCCTACTGCGCATGTGTGTTTGGCGGCCCGAGACAGCCGCCCAAACACACATGCACTCTGAGGGCAGTGCTCTGTGCACTCCCCTCAAGTGCTCGCCGCCCCCAGTACCTGCCCCTTTTCAAGAAAACAATAATAAACTCAATTTATTATTGTTTTCTTGAAAAGGTTTTGCAGCTTCTGCTGCTAGCTGGGGGGTGATGCTCCTCTGCCCTAATGGAGGAGCCACCGCTGGTTCTTACACTGGACTAGAATTCCGCACAACATCAGAGAATGCAACAGTCTGCTACTGAATAAGATGGATTTAGAGGTCTTAATTTCCATTTGCTAGAGGCAAAACATGCCTGCAACATTTCCCCTGTACTCTGTATCCTCTTTTTGAAGGGGACACCACAAACCTTTCTTATAATACCACCAATACCTTCCAGAGGTCAGCTTCCTTCCCATGATTTCTGGGTACATATTTAGTACAGCAACACATAAAACGCAGCAATTTTAAAAAGTAAAAATCTCTTAGTTGTTTTGACCTATAAGGAAACCGTTAGGCTCAAACTTGAAAAAATGATGGCTTCATAGCAAAGTAAACTTTTTTTTTAATAGGTACTTTTTGGTATTGGAGAAGCTGGATAATGATTTAGATGCCTCACTGGAATCTGTGTGGGTGCTGCAGTAGTAGAGTGGCATAAATGGGACAAGAAAAAAATGAAAGCAACTATCTGATTGCCCTCTCAGGGTCCACTATTCAAAATACAAGCCAACTGGATTCAGAAATAAGCGGAAAACAATTTCCTGAACAGCATAACACATTGTTGCTTTAAAGAGGGAGGTTGCTGTCAAGAGATTTGAAGCCCATCATGTTTTCATGACAATCTCTACAGCAGGATACATGTCAAAAGGTTACAAATTATTAAAACAAATAGCTATAAAAACTAAAAAAATTACAAATTGTCCAGAGGCAAAACCTTGCATCCAATCTCCTCTCAACACATCTGGACACTGTGAGGCATATTTATGGGATACAGGTGCAGTGCAGCACAGCATGTCACCTTGGATTGCATCATATTTAAGGCAAACAGCATATGTATGCTGTTTTCCTCTGCACTGGCACCCTTTTGGAAGCCTGGAGCCAAGGCAGGGCACCCTTGCACCATTGTGCAGGGGTGCCTGTGTTGCATACAATATTGATTTGTGCAGGAAGGGAACCCTTCCTGCACAAGACCAACCCTGAGAGGCATATTCCTCTATCTATGTGTGCTGCAAAATGCAGCACAAATAGAAAGAGAAAGTAAGGGAGAGAAATAAAGACAGTTCTACTCGTTATGCCATTCCTGAGGAGTCATTTCCTTTTGGCACATTCCCAGGATGACATGTTCTTGCAAAGCTGACGATGTGTCAAAAACTGTGGAAGTTGCATTTGAACACCCACACAACGCCCGTGTAATGCCTTCCTTTGGCAGAGTGAGGCAAAGTGACGATTTGTGCTGCATTGCCTTACTTCAGATATTTGGAGCCTTTCAAAGCCAAGCAAAGTGGCTTTGAGTGGCTTCAAAAATTTTGCTTAGATGTTTGCATCACACATGTACTACTTTGCGTGGTGCAAACATAACACAACTCTTTCATAAATATGCCCCTTTGTGCAAAGGGGGATTAGGTTGTATGTTTCAAGTTCGTTGGATGCAAGGCCTCTGAGGAGGCTTGGCATTGTGCTCAGTCCTCACAAAACATGGCCATGCACAGTGGTCTTCACTACCTGTGGAACATGTCACAAATGCTAAATTTAGGTATGATTAAAAAAATAAACAAAATTTCCCTGAAAAGACATAAGGTAAAGTGATGTTTAAGTTCACTGTGGCAATAGGTTCTTAAGTTGTGCTAAACAAAAACAAATTCACTGAAAATAATCAAAGGTTAAAGTAACGTTATAGCTATGTGATGGAATCATGTCATCAATGTCAAATGGGATGTGACTGATGTGTTATGTGGCGTTATAAGCAGCTCATGACAAGGCACACATTGTAGTTTGTTGCCTAAACTCTAACTGGTAAATTTGATTTTTTTAAATGTTTTTAGACTTCAGTTTTTGTTTCATTTCAACTAACCATAACATTACCATAAGAAATGTTTTTTTTGGTTGAGTGGAGTGTAAACCCTTCTTAAGCAACAACCACAGTCCTTGTCAGGGTGAATCACAAAAGTCACTAAATTAACATGTGCTTAACCCTCTAGTAGCTTGGCATAAAAGCAGTCAGGCTTAACTTAGGGGCACTATGTTAAGTATTTATGCACCACACAAACAATAATAAAGTGAAAACACAACACAAGAGAAAACCCAGACCAATTGAGAAAAACAGAGTAAACTATAATAAATAAAATGTCACTAAACCAAATTAAATCCAATCATTAGAATTGGAGTCATGATTTTTAAAAATTGTAATTTAAAAATAGCGCCTAAAAGGTCAAAGCTCCAACCGGTGGTATCTGGCCACACAAGAACTGGGCAAAGTGAAAGTTAGGGCTGACAGCGATGGAGTACTGTTCGACTACACAAAGTAGGTCTCGGCCTACCCTTTGACATGGAAGAAATGTAAAAGAAAATGTCCTGAGTTGGTAAAGCTCAGTAAGGCAAGGCAGCCGGCAGTACATAAGGAGAAGGCATAATTGACGTGGAGCCACTGGACAAGGTCACGGTGAAGATTTCTAGGTTTGGACTTTGTCATTTTTTTAGAAGTCAAAAATCTCCATTGGGACAAAGCTGCAGGCTGTAGCAGACAAGGGAACCCCTTCTGAGAGGTCCCACTGAACAGGATTTGCTGCTGCTGAGAAGAACGTTTCTGGAGCTTCCACAGTTCAAATTGGGTAGATCGGCAAGCAGGTAGGTCCTCTCTTCCACTTTTTGGTGAAAAATGTGTAAGTTCCACATTTCAGGTTTTGGCTGTAAAAGCACCTTTATCACCACGTTCAATGGTCCAACACTAGTTAGGACCCAATTAGAGGGGGTCAGGATCCACTCCAGGCAGAGGCCAGGTTCATGGTTCAAAGTGTCTGGACTTTGGTATGTCCATGTACCTAATACAAGAGGCTAGCAACTAGCCCTTGGAGTCATTTTGCTATTCATGGGATCGAGCAGCAAGGCAGGCTTCAAGCAGCAGGGCAGGCTTCTGATGATACAAGGCAGGCTTCGAGCAGCAGGGCAGGCCTTTAGTAGCAGCAGGGCTGTCTTCTGAGGTACAAAGCAGGCCTCAAGCAGCAGGGAAGTCCTATTAGGTATAATTCAATCCTTTTTGGGATTCTCCACAGGTCCAGAACTATTGAAGAGTTGGTTTGAGGGTCCAATATTTATACCTTGTGCCACCCTTTAAAGTGGGATAAACTTCTAGGTTATCCCAGCATCAGGTTCTTGAATTGTCCTTCCTTCTCCTGCCCAGGCTCCAAGTGGTGGAGGCTGGGAAAAGGATGTGAGTATGCTGGAGACAGGCTTTTGAAATTTAAGTGGGGCAAAGAACAGCTCTGCCCCACCCATAGTGGCAGGGCGGCCCATACAGCCAAAACTTACTTACCCTTATTCTGGTAGAAATACACAAAGGCCAACTGGCAACTATGCACAGTCATGTGACCTAGGACACAAGCTGTAGGCACCAAAATGGTTTGGACAAGAAAATGCTAAATGGTTAGGACATGAAAATGCCATCTTTTTAATACTGACGTTTTCAGAATTGTGAGTTAAAATTTAAATTTACAATTAAAGGTGGTTATAACTTACAATTCTTTTGAGAACAAACCTGATTTTCTACTTTTTCCCAATCAAAATGTAGCACTTATTAAATGTAAAAAGGTAACTGAATGTTATTGTATGGGAGAGACAAGCCTCACAGTAGTAAAACATGATTTGGGGATGTTTTTTACAACCAGGGCATGCAAAACTTAAAATGCATGTCCTACCTTTTAAATAGAATGCACTTTGCCCTGTGGGCTGCTTATGGCCTACCATAGGGGTGACATATGTGTATTAAAAAGGGAGGTTTAAGCCTGTTAAAATGTTGATTTGGCATTTAAATCTGCACACATTCTGCATTTGTAGTCCTGAGACATGTTTTCAGGGGCTACTTAAGAGAGTGGTAACATAAGTGCTACAGGCCCACCAGTAGTGTTTAATTTACAGGCTCTGGGTACATGTAGCACAACTTGGCTTATACATAAATTAAATGTGCCAATTGGATTTAAACCAATTTTACCATGTTTAAAGAAGAAAACAGAAGCACTTTAGCACTTAGGTAGCAGTGGTAACGTGCACAGAGTGCTAACAAAACAGGAGAGTTAAAGTTAAGACATTTGGGGATTACCTGGCAGAGAGGGCCAAGTTAAAAAAAAAAAACATATTCAGACCAATTAACCCATTCACAGTGAAACTGTTTCCCCCTCCTGTGCTAAGCCTTTTTTGGGCTATTCAGGGTTAGTTTGCGCTTAGGCCCCCATAACCTTTTGTATACATTAGCCATACACACCAAATTTCCATCCTTTTTTCCAGAATCCTGGGGACTCTAAAGGTACATAAGGTTTGTACCCAGGGTTTGTAGATTCCCCTGGAGGGGAGTGAGATGTTAGCTAAAATACAGCTAATATTTGGGTGTTTTGGGAAAAAAAGGAAAAAAGTGCTGCAGAAGAAAGCATCTGTTTTTTTCCCTGCAATACCCACAAAGGGTTTGCAGTGCTAAAATCACCATCTTCACAGCTTTCAGGAACAGGCAGACTTCTAATTTTTCAGCACAGTTTTGGCCGTTTACTGGGGCATAGCCCATTATTCCTATTGTTTGTGCTTTCAACCTTCTTCCAGTAGAAATGGATGTGAAACCAATGGTGGATCTCGGAGAGCTATGCGTCTCTGAAAAGTAGACAACATTCTGAATTCATCAACAGATCATTCCTGTAGATATTTAAAGGGTTTCCTATGGAAAGTAACAGCTATATTAAAAACAATATTGAAATTGAGTTGAAATAAAAAAGCTATTTGTGTTAATGTTTTTATCTGTAACTTCTTCTAACTATGGCAGATTTTCAAAATCAATCTACCGTTGCGTTTGAAGGACCATTTTGGTTGCGAGGATATATAGGGCTTGTAGGTTCACCAAGAACCATATGTTCCCAGAGCCAATAACTGAGCCTGCACCTTACAATGGATTTTTTTATTGTATACCAGTCATACAACAATTAATTTGCTAAAATAGCAAGTGTGAAAAATAGGTATCAAGGAACCTATGTATTTTCTGAAATAGGCACAAGCTATGGAGTTTAGTTTCAGTGGTCATCTGCAGATCTCTGAATTTGGGGTAGCAAAACCAGCATGTGAATTACAGGGCATTTCTCAAAATTACTTATTTCTTACACACTGTCTTATATTTGGAAGGCACTAATGCAGACAAAGACAATTGGTAATACTTGTTCTGCTATTCTGTATTTCCTCAAGTCTCCTGATACAAATGGTATCTCACTTGTATAGGTAGGCCTAGTTCCCATGACAGGAAGAGTACCAAAACATAAAGTGGACACATCACATTTTTCCACTGAAAACTGACTTGTTTTTTTTCAAGGTGCCTAGCTGTATATTTTGGGCTCTAGCTCGGCCAGCACCTTTGAAAACCTACCAAACCTGTACATTTCTGAAAACTAGACCCCTAGGGGAATTCAGCATGGGGCTACTTGTGAGGCTCTTACCAAGTTCTGTCACCTAGAATCCTTTGCAAATCTCCCAATTTCTCTAAAAAACACATTTTCATCACATTTCTGTGATGCAAAGTTCTGGAATCTGAGGGGAGCCACAAACTTCCTCCCACCTGGCACTCCCCCAAGTCTCCTGATACAAATGGTACCTCACTTGTATGGATAGGTCTAGAGCCCATGACCAAAAATGCCTCAAAACACAACATGGGCACATCACATTTTTCCACTGAAAACAGACTTGTTTTTTGCAAACTGTCTAGCTGTGGATTATGGGTTCTAGCTCAGCCAGTACCTAGGGCACTGAGCAAACCTGTACATTGTTTAATACTAGACACCTAGGGGAATCCAGGATGGGGTATCTTGTGGGGCTCTCACCAGGTTCTGGCACATAGAATCCTTTGCAAATCTCAAAATTTGTCTAAAACCCCATTTTCCTCACATTTCTGTGATGCAAAGTTTTGAAAGCTGCGGGAAGCCACAAAACGTCTTCCACCTGGCATTCCTCCAAGTCTCCCGATAAAAATGGTACCTCACGTGTGGGTAGATCTAGTCCCCACAACAGGAAACGGACCAAAACAAAGCATCTATGCAGCATATTTTTTTAAGCGAAAACTGACCCTCTTTTTCCAATGTGGGTAGCTCTACATTTTGGACCCTACCTTAGTCGGCATCTAGGGAAACCTAGGCAACCTATACATTTTTGAAAACTAGACACCTAAAGGAATTCAGAACAGTTTGACTTGTGTGGATCCCATTTGGTTTTCTTACCCACAATGCCAGGCAAACTTCACACTTTTCCTCAAATCACCAATTTTCCTCACATTTGTATGATGCAAACTTCACGAATCTTCAGGAATCCACATAATTTCTACCACCCAGCATTGCTTCCCTGTGCCAAAATAAAAGCTGCCCCACTTGCGTAGCTGGGCCTAGTGCTGCAACAGGAACGTATCAAACCAAGGACAATGGGAGTGCTTGCGTTGACACACCTATTGGCTTTGGTTGGATCCATTGCTGTCGCTGGCACTAGGCCTAGCCACACAACTGCGGCAGAGTTTTTACCTGCATAGATGGTGCAATATTGAGTGGTAAGAAATTTGTGAATTTCTGCAGATTCCAGAAGTTTCCATCACAGAAATATAGTTCAAATGCATGACTTCAGGCAAATTTGGAGTTGTGCAGGTCACTGAGGGTAAGAAAATGGTGTGGGGTGCATTTGAAGCACACCATCATGGACTTCCCCCAATGTCTACTTTGCAGAAGTGACTGGGTCTCATAGGTTTTTGGTGGTAGCAGCCCATTCAAGCCTAAAAAGCGCAGCCACTCACCATTGCAAGCCTGACAATGCTGTCAGTAAGCCAAGCTCTGCTGGCATACATATGAAATCAACATAGTTAAATGTAATTTTCCTTGCCATTAGGATGAGAGGCTTAGTCAGCAGGGTAGGCAGAAAGACTGTGCCCATTTTAGGGGGAGGAGGCATTGCCATGCCCATTCTGGGCTGCCCCCACCCCTTATAGTCCCTGGTGCCCAATAGGCTTTCTGATCAGGGGCTATTGCCCCCATCTGCCCCCCAAGAGAGGCAAAAAGACTGTGCCCATTTTTTTTGGGGGGGGGGGGTGGAGGCACTGACAGGGACATCATGGCACCCCCCCACTCCTACACTAATTAAATTAAAAAATAACTGGTTTCCTAGTGGACGGGGCAGATTAGGGGCTATTGCCCCCATCTGCCCCCAAGGGAAGGCAGAAACACTGTGCCCACTTTTTTTGGTGTGGGGGCATTGACAAGGCCATCATGACCAGCCCCTACACTAATAATAAAACAAATATTCCCTGGTGTGCTAGTACATTTTCTACCCTAGTTGGGGGACCAGATTAGGGCTATTGGCCTCAAGACTACTCATTTTTGGAGGGATAGGGGGCATTGATAGACCCATCATGGCCCACCCCTAAACTAAATAGACAAAAAAATCGCTGGTGATCTAGTGGGCTTTTGGAGTGCAGATCAGGGGCTGGTGCACCCAACTGCCCCCTGGAGGGGCAGAAAGACTGACTATGCCCAAAATTATTTGGGGGAGCAAAATGCCCAAGGGGCTGCCCCTCTTGTGCCCAGTGTGTGTATTCCTGCTTGGGGACCGCACTTCTTGGGGATCCCCAAGCAGGGGTCCTTTTGGAGGGGGGTACCGTTGGAAAGAGAAGATTCTCCCCTTTCCAAAGTAAACTCTCCCGTCTGCCTCAGTGCTCGTGGGGCTGAGATAGGGAAAGTGAAATGAGCAGATCGGCTCACTTTAATTTCAGTTTCAGTGAAATGACATCACCGTGATGTGCGGGCTGCTCATCATTTCACTGAAACCCAAAAATAGCTTTGGGAGGTGAGGAACTGTGAGAAGTTGGCCTGGTTTGTAGTGGGTACCAGAGGTACTTACACCTTATACCAGGTCCAGTGATCCACCTTAATGAAATGTAGGCAGTGTCTAGCGGCTTAGGCTTTCTAGGGGTAGGTGTAGCAGAGCAGCAAAGGCTGAACTAAGAGACATGCAAAGCTCTTGCAGTGCCACTATAGACACACAGTATTTATACACAATAAAAGACAATACTCAGTGTTACCAGAAATAAAGTTACTTTATTTTAGTGACACAAGGCCAAAAATATCTTCTGGAGGTAAGCATTATACACAATATATACACTAGTAACAAAACTCAGGTAAATAAAGAGTCATTAAAATGTGCAAACAGTGAAAAACACAATAGATTGAAATAGGCCTAGGGGAAACACAAACCATATACTAAAATAGTGGAATGCGAATGTCGGTTCCCCCCTAGGCAAGTGTAGTCTGTAGAGGGGTGCTGGGAGTGTAAGAGAACTCCAAAGGTAAGTAAAATACCCCACCCCAGAGCCCAGGAATACAGGAGTAAAGTACAGTAAGTTTCCTCAGAACACACTAGAAGTTGTGGTAAAAGATTATGCAAGAACCAAACAAGACTGCAAGAAACCAACAATGGATTCCTGGCCCTGAAGATTTGTGGAGAGAGGAGACCAAATCCAGAAGTGGATGAAGAGTCCAGGAAGAGCAGGAGCCCCTGCCAATCTGAATGAAGGTGCAAAAGTGGGTCCCATGGTTAGAAGAAAAGTACAGAAATGCACCAAAGAAGACAGCTGTTGTTTCCTTCTTACCGCAAGAGATGTCCCACATCAAGTCGTTGGCTGCAGCCTGTTTTCGTCACTGGATTCCGCCAACTAGCCTTGGTTCACAAAAGAACGCGTTTGCATCAAAATGGCACTGCCTGGGCCCAAGAGGGCCCAAGAGGGACCTGGGGGTCTTGACTCAGACTGAGGAGACAAAGGGGGGATCTCAGCACTTTAGCGAGCCCTGAGAAGACCAGGCAGCACCCACAGGAGTCCTAGGACACAGGGACAAAGGAGTTGCAAAATACAGTCATCGCAGCACTACACAAAGGGGTCTCACGCTCCGAAAAAAACAACTTAGGGAGCTGAGCGTCATAGGAAAGAGTGCTAGGGACCTGGGCTACACTGTGCATGAAGGGCTTTTGGAAGAATTGCACAGAAGCCCAAAGAGCTGCATTAGACATGGTGCACAGGGGTACTATCTGGCTTGGGGAGGCAAGCTCTTACCTCCACCAAATTTGGACAGCTGGACCTTTGGACAGACAGGATCACTTTTGTCTACCACCTGTGTTCCAGGGATCATGCTCATTGACAGGAGAGGAGTCCCAGAGTACTGATTGTGGTTGCAGAGAGGTGCCTGCTGAAGCAGGGAAGTGACTCTGTCACGCCACGTGAGATTCCTTCGGTTCTTCAGGTGCTGAGTGAAGACAGACAGTCCTCAGAGTGTGCACAACCAGGAAACTGTTGCAGTTGCTGGCTGGAGCTGCAGTTGCAGGTCACAGTAGCCTTCCTGGATACTTTGTTGCAGTTACAGCGGTTCCTGGAGCAGTCTGCAGTTGATCCGGCAATCAGAAAATGAAGCAAAGTTTGCAGAGGAGTCCTGGTGGAGTCTTGCAAACTGAATCTGAGGCAACACCCAGAAGAGTGACCCTAAATAGGCCTGAGAGGGGGATTGGCTACCTAACCAGGAATGCACCTATCAGGAGAGGTCTCTGACATCACCTACAGGCACTGGCCACTCAGATGCTCCCAGAGGGTCCCCACACCTTGGAATCCAAGATGGCTTATGCCAGGAGCACTCTGGAGGAGCTCTGAGCAAAACCCTGGGGTGGTGATGGACAGGGGAGTGGTCACTCAGCTTTCCTTTATCCAGTTTCACGCCAGAGCAGAGACTGGGGGGGGGTCCCTAAACTGGTGTAGACTGCATTATGCAAGGAGGGCACTGTTTGTGCCCTTCAAAGCATTTCCAGAGGCTCTGGGAGGATACCCCTTCCATGCCTGTAACACCCATTTCCAATGGGAGAGGGTGTAACAGCCCTCTCTTAAAGGAAAAGCATTTGTATGCCTTCCTGGGATTGAGCTGCTCAATCCCCAGGATGGCAGAAACCTGTCTGAGAGGTTGCAGCAGCTGGGGCTGCAGTGAAAACCTCAGATGTCTGGTTTGGCAGTACTGGGGCCCTATGGTGGAGCCCCCAGGGTGAATAGAACTTGCCCCCCAATACCAGATTTGGACTGGGGGTTCAATTTCACAATCTTAGATACCTCACATGGCCATATTCGGAGTTACCATTGTGAAGCTATATATGTATTGACATATATGTAGTGCACACTTATCATGGTGTCCCCGCACTCAGGAAGTCAGGGAAATTGGTCCTGGACAACGTGGGGGCACCTTTGCTAGTGCAAGGGTGCCCTCACACACATTAACTTCACACCTAGCCTTCAGTAACTAAAGGTTAGGCATATTGGTGACTTATAAGTTACCTGGTGCAGTGAAAATGGCTGTGAAATAGTATGTGCACTATTTCACTCAGGCTGGAGTGGCAGTCCTGAAGGAGTGTTTGTATGAGCTCCTTATGAGTGTCAAAAGAAAGACTGCAGCCCATAAAGATATCCTAGAACCCCATTACCCTGGGTACCTAAGTACCATATACTAGGGACTTATAAGGGGAATCCAATATGCCAATCTGAACTGGAATATGGAGTCACTAGACCATAGTGACAAATTTAGTAAACAGAGAGAGCATAAGCACTGGAGTTCTGGTTAGCAGGCCTCCAGTGACACCGTCAAGCATACTGACAACACATATAGGCCACAAACTATTAGCACAGGGGTCCTGACTAGCAGGATCCAAGTGAGACAGTAAAAACACACTGACAAACACTGACAAACAGTTCAAAAATTGGGGTAGCCATGCTAAAAGAAAGCCACCTTCCTACAGGTACTTTTTCCCCACCACCAGGGGCTGTCTTTGGAGAAAGGAAATCCCTCTGGTGCCTGCACCAGAGGGATTTCCTGCTTGTGTGCAGAGGACGTCCGAGGGCTGTCCTAAGCACACAAGCACTGTGCCTGAGGACAGCTCCTGGCCATCCTCAGCACTGAAAGAGTTAATGATATTACATTCATAACATTCATAGTCATCTCTATTGAGTGCTAACGGTAATGTGATACGTAATCCTGGGTAAGATGATTAAGAACATTTGTAATTACACCTGCTTCATTAAGGGTGAGCTCTTGAGTAGGCTTCTGCGGAGTGCACGGAGTCGTGCTACGTGGAACTCCGTGAAGTGGCAAAAAACTCCACCGTGCTAAGTGGGATTCTGCAAGCTAGCTGAGTTCTCTGTTGCACCCGATTGCTTTGCTTTTGGCATCACACCCAACGTGAAGTGCGCACTTCCATTCAAAATCTGCCCCATGGCACCACACAGTTTGCAAGAGCATGGCCATCTTGGGCCAGATGTAGAACGTGTTTTGCATGGCACAAACTGTGAAAATCGCAGCTTGCGCCATGCAAAACGCGCATCACAATGCACATTTCCATTTTGCGAGTCCGTACAGACTCGCAAAATGGGAATGCGACTCACAAATAGGAAGGGGTGTTCCATTCCTATTTGCGACTCGCACCGCGATGCAGAATTGCTTTCTGACCGTGAACGCGGTCGCAAAGCAATTCGCAGTTACCACCAGTTTCAAACTGGTGGTAACCCATTCGCAAAATGGAAGGGGTCCCATAAGACCCCTTTCCCTTTGTGAATGTCGCTATTAATGTTTTTTTCAGAGCAGGCAGTGGTCCAATAGACCACTGCCTGCTCTGAAAAAACGAAACCAAATGGCTTCGTTATTTTTTTGTATTGCAACTCGTTTTCCTTTAAGGCCACCATCCCTGTGAGTGCAGGGAATCTCAATGGGGTCGCAAAATGCGACCCACCTCATTAATATTAATGAGGTGGGTCTTTGCGACCCCCTTGAGATTCGCAGAAGGTGTCTGAGACACCATTCTGCATACGATTTTGCGAATCCGAAATTGCGAGTTGCACCGACTCGCAATTTCTGATTCGCAAAATCGATTTTTGCTACATCTGGCCCCTTGTTTTTTATTCTGTTTATGGTGCTGGAACTTCTACTTCTATCTGCCCTCTATCTTTGCAATCCTCTATCCCATACATCATCTACCCCTATTTTTTATTTATTGTATTAGTGTTTCTGTTTGTGTCTCATTAGTTTTGAATTTTTTTAAAAATGTGTTTTTTGTGACTTTTATATTTTTGTTTATTTTTCCCTTTTCCATCCTTTTCTTCCTGTTTCTTTTCCTTTTCTCCTACCCAACCCACCCAGAACCATGGCGGAGCAGCAGTGGGGAAAACTACAGCCGCCGGGCTTGGGGGCGACTCCGCCATCAAGGGGTGCAGCCTCGGGGGCGTGGCTTGGCCCACCAGCAAGATGGCTGTCACTCTGTGAGGCTCTTCTGGGCTGGGGGCCTATTTCCTACATTTCTCCTTGGTGATGCCCCTTTTATGCGCTATTTTTAGAGGGGAGCCTCCTGTTAATTCCCTGGAGGCAGCATGCTGTCTTTTTCGGCAGCTGTGGCCGCGGCTTCCCCGGGTGCTCTTTGCCTGGAGAGGGCCGGCCTGAGCATTCCGGTGCCTCTCTGGGGCTTTCCGCAGGAGGCATTTGCTGGCTCACGGATCAAGCTGTCCCGGGGCCTTGCTTGTTTCTCTGGCGGGCCGCCGGGGTGGTGGCTCCAGTTTTGGAGCGTGGCCTCTTGCGGAGCATGGCCTCGATTGGGGTAGGGCCTGCGCTTCGCTCTGGTGCCTTCGGCCTTTGCGGCTGAAGAGGGGCCTGTGTGGGCCGGCTGGCGGCAGCCGTGTCGCCTCACGGGTGCCGTGTGGACCTTAGGTGGTGGGTCCGTTCTTCTTTGCTGGAGGAGGTGCCTGGTAGCAGCTTGTGGAGGTGGGTGCCCAAGCCCCTGCTGATGGTGATTCTACCGGGGGCCTGAATCTCCTCTGTCAGAACCTTGCAGCATGTGTAGGTGAGTTCATGTGGCTGCTGCAGTGGGTGCAGGTGGTGCTCTGACTTCTCTGGCTCGGGACCCTTCGGCAGTCGGGTCAGTCCATGGGCCATTGGTGGCGCTGTGGGAGTTGCTAGACTGGGCTTGGCGCCGGAGCTATACCCTGCGTGCTGATTCCGGACCTGTGGCGCAGGGTCGGTTGCTGGACGGAGCCTGGGGATGGGGTCTGGTCCCTGGTTTTCCGGGATCGGCTCCGACGGGCCGGCATACCTGGAGGTGTATTCCTGGGGTCTGCTGACCTGATCTGGCGAATGGAGATCCCCTGGAGACGGCTGAAACTTGTGGACTGGAGGTGACTGGGCCCAGTGTGCCTCCCATTCCTTTCCTGGTGCTGATCTGTGCTGCTACACTGGTGGGAGCTGTTGACATTCCTTGGCTGGTCACCTTCTTTGTCTTTTGTGGTCCAATTGAGGTCTGTTGTTGGGGCCCCAGGCTGCTGGACTCTAAAGCAGCAAAGATGGGCAAGGCGGAGCAGAAACAGGCAAAACTTACCTTTGACGGATGTAGGAAGAAGGGTGGAGGGCCTAGTTCCCCTTCGGAAGGGCCGTCAGCGGAGGAGGGGGCTTCAGACGCCTCGGTCAAGGCTATGTTTCTAGACTTAAAGAATAGTCTCGCTGGTATAGATTCCAAGCTTGACCATCTGACGGAACAGCTGGATGGATCAGGGCTAGGGTGGATGATCATGACTCCCGGTTCGACCAGCTGGAGGTGCGCACTTCGGGGATAGAGGATCCGCGACACGGTAACAGGGAACATCTGCTGCAAATGGAGCGTGTATTGGAAGTGATTCGGAGCAAGAATGAGGACTTGGAGGCGCGGTCGCACCGCAATAACATTCGCATAGTTGGTCTTCCGGAGTCCACTGCGATGGGTAGGATGGAAGACTTTGTGGAGTCCATGCTGTCTGATCTTTTCCTTGGTGAACTCTCTCGATTGCTGGTGGTGGAGAGGGCCCACAGGTCGTTGGGCCCTCGACCGCCACCTGGCACCCCTCCACGGCCTATCATTATTCGTCTGTTAAATTACCATGACAGAGATACAGTTCTCCGACTGACTAGGGAGCGGCGCCCTATAATTTACCAAAACTCTGAATTGAGCATCTTCCCTGATTACACCCCAGGAGTACAGGCTACACGTAAGGCTTTTCTTCCGATCAAACGCACCCTCAGCCAGACTGATGCCAGATATTCTCTTATCAATCCGCGAAGCTGAGAGTGCAACATGGAGATAAACTACATTTCTTCACGGACCCGAAGTTCCGAAGAAGGCAGCATCGGAGGAGCCGGCGGCTTCTGGAGTTGAGAGAGATGCATTAAGTGACAATGACTAGAATGGTGGCGGTGACAAACTCTGCTCTCTCTGGAGGCTATTTGGGGTCTCCCTGTTACCAGTATTGATACTGGGTTAATTGCTTCCTTTGGCTGCTCTGCCGTATGATTCATTCATGGGCTCCTTGTCCCCTTTCCCCCCTCTCAAGTGGGCGTGTGGGATGGATGGCCTGGCACGCACCCCTTGGATGAGTCCTTTTGCCATGTTTGGGATTCTAGTTCTGAAGGGTGGTGGGTTCTCTGCTTTCACCTGATTGGGGGGTCTGCGTGGGAGGGTGGAGTGGGGGGACTGGTTTCTGTTTCTTGTTCTTGTTCTTCTCTCTTTCACTCTATATTTCTGCTTATACAAGGTGGTCGATTGTCATGAGGCGCTGTGGTGGGGCAGTATTTTTGATTTGAAGATGTGATGATGCGTGGAGATGTGACTCTGGTGTGCTGTCTTTCCTGGAATGTGCGTGGCTTGAATGATGAGCGCAAGGTGCGGGTATTGTCTGCTTATGTGAAGTGGCAGGAGATTGACATCTACATGCTGCAGGAGACCCGCTTAGTGGCCGTGACTCAAAACCTGTTGAAAACGGACTGGATTGGCGAGCATCATGGAGCGGTGTTCTCGCGCTATGCAAGAGGGGTTGCTATTTTGCTGCGAAAGGGACTGCAGTGGCGCACTCACAGAGTGATTGTGGACCCCAGTGGCCGATATGTCATGATGAGTGGAATGCTGTTAGATAGAGCTTGCAGGCTTGTTTCTATTTATGGTCCTAATACCGGCGACGACAAATTTTTCTGAGAAGTGTGGCGGCTGATTGAGTTGCTGGGATGTGGCACCTTGATTTGGGGAGGGGATTTCAATGTCATTCTGGACCCTGGATTGGACCGCGAGAATCGGGCTAGAGTACAGCACGTTGCTGCTGCTAAAGCCCTGTCGTCTGTTATGACTGAGGGGTCCTTGGTGGATCTATGGCAGGAGCAGCACAGGGATGCTAGAGAGGGCACCTGCGTTAATTATGCTCATAATAGCTGGTCTCGTATCGATCATTGGTTGGGTACGAGAGATGTGGTGCTTTGGACGCGGTCGATTGAGCACATGGCGCACACTTTGCCAGCTCACTCGCCGGTTAAGTTAGTGCTGGCGGTGCCAGGAGGGCAGGGGCTTGCGTATGCGTGGCGTCTACCGCATGGAGCACTGCGAGATCAGGTGTTCCGGGAGGAACTTCGCAAGGCGATTATTCACTATTTCAACGAGAATTGCGAGTCGGTGAGGTCTGCTGGTACCTTGTGGGAGGCGTTTAAGGTGGTAATTCGTGGGGTATGCCTATCTAAACAGCATGGTGTGCTGAAGTCACTGCGGTGTGACATGGCTGACTTGGAGGTGCAGATAGTTGAGCTGGAGGGGCGTCTGGTTGTTGACGGGTCTGGGGATATGCTGTCAGCTTTACGAAGAACTGTCACACAATATGAGGAGGCCTCTTTGCGCAAGATCTGCTTTCTGGGGAAGCATGCCAAGGCAAGGAAGTACGGGGAAGGCAAGATGGCAGGATACACCCTTACGAGTATGCTGCGAAGGCCGTGGGCTAGTAACTATATTGTCGAGCTGAACAACGTGTCGGGAGGGCGTGTGGCAGGGTCGGATGGCGTCCTGCAGGTCTTTACTGACTTCTTTGCAGAATTGTATGCGGAGTCTCCTGGTCTGGACCCAGTAGCCACGCAAGACTATTTTTCCGAGATTAGCTCGCTGTGGTTTGATGACTCGCATAGGTCCTACTTAGACGTCCCCTTCACTGTCTAAGATGTCAAAACAATGATTCGTAGCTTGCCAGGCGATAGGTCTCCCGGGCTGGACGGTTTCACCCCGTCCTTTTATAAAGAATATGCGGACCTTCTAGCACCTCACTTGTTGGAGGTGTACGCGGAATCTTTGGAGACTAGGGTTCTCCCCGCCTCCTTGTGTGAGGCCCTGATCGTCACAATACTAAAGCCTGGCAAGGATCCATGTAGCTGCGACTCGTAACGACTGCTCTCTATGATTAATATTGATAACAAAATCTTGGCCAAGATGATGGCAACGAGATTGCAGCCCTTGCTTCCGAAGCTGGTCCTGCCCGACCAGTCTGGGTTTGTTCCTGGTCGGTCTACGGTTTCTAATCTTCGTACGTTTTTTGCTGTCACGAGTACAATTGCAGCTGAGGATAATGTAGCAGCGTTTTTTTCAGATGGCACCAAAGCTTTAGATTCTCTGGCGTGGCAGTATATGTTTGCGCTACTAGCCAGAGTGGGGATGAGCGCTAGGTTTGTGCAACTGATCCGCCTGCTTGCCATGGAGCCCCTCGCAGCGAGGTTGCAACAACATCATAACCATTGTGGACTGGCATTTCGCCATCGCTCTATCTTGATATCCATGTACGCTGATGACATTGCATTGTATGTACGCGAGCCACGTGATCATCTTGATATCCTGCTTGACGAGATAGTACGATTTGGTGCAATCTCTGGGATTACGATTAACTGGTCTAAATCTGTGGCGATGCCTCTTTCCATGGGAACGCCGCAACTTTTTTCCAGATACCCTATTGGGTGGGCTGATGGACCGGAGCGATACTTGGGCATTTGGCTAAGTGGAGAGGTAGAGACACTATGGTCTGCTAATTATGGAAGAGCAATGGTGTGGCTGGAGAACAAGGTGGAGGCTTCCTAAATTTTTTATACCTGTTTGTGAATTTACCTCTTATTCTCATGGCTAGTTTTTTGCAGAGACTCTGCTCTGCGCTGATAAGGTTGGCCTGGGCGGGCAGACAGCCCAGAATCTCTTGGGAGAAGTTGACACTCCTGTTTGAATTGGGTGGTCTTGCTGCTCCGGACTTGGAGCTTTACTATCATTGTGCGCAGGCTCATTATGCACATTTCTGGATATGCCCTATCTGATACCTACCGCACCTTGCGCCTGAGAGTGATGCGGTGTGGCTGGATGGTTTTTCACGGATGATTGGGAACCCTTCCCGCCCTAGGCCACGTGGTGTGGATACTGTGGCCTGTACGACTCAGGCCTTGCCAGCTTTGCCCTGGTTCTGCCCTACTCCCCTAAGCTTGCGCTGCTTGGATATGTGGACAAGATATTGTTTGCCCATAGGAGGCTGGTGGGCCTCCTGCTGCTGTTGGCAAAACGTAGAGTCGCGATGTGCTGGGGGCGTGGGAGATACCTTCGAGGATCTGAGTGGCTGCGAGATGCTGATTTTTGCAAGAACAACTAATGCTTTACTGGGAGTTGATGCCTGAGGGTTCCCGCGCTCAGGATATCTGGGCCACATTACGCCTTTTCTTGGACACCAACCTGTGAGATTGTAGATGGGGAACTGTACCCTGCCACGTGTATTGCGATCAGAACCCTACATGCACTCTCTGTGAGCTTTGATTGATTTGCTGGAATGGATGCTGCTCTGCTTCTGCATCTCTTCTTGTCCCACCTTTTTTTCTTCTCTCTGTTGAGTACAGGTATGCTATGGAGCCCTATGGATGTGTTTTGAGTTTTACTTTCTGTCTCTGTGATTGGCGCTGCCTTTGCACGTCTACCGTGGGCGACACCAGACATTTTTGACAGGTTCAATGGTTTAAGTGTTCCTGAGATTATTATATGGTGGTGCAGATTTCTGCAAATGATATCTGTTAATCTGATCGGTGTTTATAAGGCACAGTCTTCATTAATTTTATGTGATGGGCTGTTTTCTGTTGTTGTTAAACTCAATAAAAAGAATACATTTTAAACAAAAGGGGTGCAGCCTCGCCTAATCTTCAGCAAGGAGCAGGTGGCAGTACTTGTTTTTTATGTGCAGTGCCACCTCCCCTCCATGCTGGAAGCAGGTGGCAGGTCAGGGAGCTGGTAGGTAGGCACTCGCTTTGGCTGATTATTTAAAATGCCATTGCAATGCAGACTCCTCTGTCTTACTCCTAACTCCATAGTGAATTAGTGCTATCAGTGAGTTAGCATTCTCTGTGACTTTATGTAGCACATACAGTCCCAAGCAATTTCACATTGATGCGAGTATGCATGCATTTTAAAAAAAAGGGTGACTGAGTTGGTCCATCAAGGGGCTTGAGAAATGAGTATAAAATGAAAGATCATTCATTGCAATGCATTAGTTCTACATTTAGATTTTCTTAAGGAAATTTGGAACAGGGATTTTAGCCAACTCATCAATAGTTGATCATACTAGTATAGTACCATAGACAATCTGATTTAAGTGCAATGTTAGTGCATTTGGCTGTTATATAATAATGTTGTGGAAATAAACAGTACCACTAATTTATTTTTTAATGTTCTTTCTAACCTTATATCAGCACCCAAGTGCAAGAAGAAGGGTACTGCACCGGCGGGTCTGCCAGGAGCTGGTGAGGCGTCGACCACCTGCGCCAATGCTGATGGCTCTGCTCATCCCAGCAAGTCCTATTGTTCATTATTATTATTATTATTTCCACAACTTTTAGCTCTGCCCACTTTTATAATAATTATAATTTTGCCTTGTTTACTTTTTCAATACTGTTTCCCTTTTTTTCCAACTCTCCAATCCATGTTTTGTTTAATTAATTCCTGTTTTCCCTGCATTATCTTTTTTTTCTGTCTTTCATTTGCCATTTTGTATTCTACCCCTTCATTGTTCTTCAATGATTCCGAGTCATCGTCAGTCATAGGCTATAGCTCTGCCCCTCTATGAGATGAAGCTTTTGGTTGGATTGTCTGCCCCTCTGTTAGGCAAATGTTTTGTTTGGCTTGTCTAACTGGCTTTTCTAACATTCCAACAAAATGCCCGGAATGATATTTTTGACAGAAGATACTGCAGTGCTAACCGAACTGCAATGATTTTTGTTGTAGTTTTTATTTTAAAAATTAAGAATGGGATCTGGCATCTAAAAACTGTATTCTGTTTTCTTATAGCCACCCCAACCACCAGTGGTCTAGGAGGAGCCGGATCAAGTTCCACTGCTGCAGGAGAAGATGGAGCGGGGGAGATGCGGTGTAAGGGATGGGCGCTGGTAAGTGAAATTGCTTGCTTGTGGCAATTACTGTTACTCACCAGTACAAGGGCGTTTTTGTGATCGGATTCATGAACCTCCTGCATTACAGCTACAGTGGTGGTTAGGTTACTTATGGCCTCTTCTATCTGCAACTCAGCAAAAGCACACATAATGCATGCTAAAAATGATGGCTTGATGGAAACGGGAAAGAAAGGAAGGATAAAAGAAAAGGATGCTGAAAAGAATGAACGGAAAGAATGCATGGGTGAATGAAAAAGGATGCATAGGTAAGTATTGGTATTGGGTAAACAGATAGATGGGTGAAAGGATGATTGAAAGAAAGGGTGGATATTGTGGGTCCTGAATGGATGGATAAAGGATTATGAATTTGGGTGGAAGGCTGAATGTGAGTATGTAAAGCTTAAATCATGGTGGCTATGCGTGTATACTGTATATAGGGGAAGATTGAAAGAACGATTGAATAATTGTTTGGATGAATGAAGAAGGGAGTTCTTTATTTGTAGATAGATCTGTGACACCCCTCTATTCTTCTATAGCAAAAGCTCTAATTACCACCCTAATCCATCTGCCTTACTGTGTAGTAGAGTATGTCAAGTTTCTTTACTTCCCTTACTGTCCAGCGACTCAATTTTCTGGAAAGAATTTGTGATGGTGGGCGAGACCACTGAGTAAAGTGGGACTAGTAAGTGCTTGATTAGATTTCAGACTCTGCAGCAGCAGAGGCTGGGGAACATTTGGGGCAAACACCAACACCTGCTGATACTGGAGGAGGAAGAGGCCAAAATAGCTGCCTCAGACCCAGGACCCAGCAGAAGAGACCGTCAGCCCCCAGCCTCCCAGCCACTGCATCGCCGACGTTGCCGCTAGGAGTCAGGCCCCTGACTGCACCTGCTGCTGCACCCTTCCACTCCACCAGGGAATTTCAAAGACATATCCTGCAGCGGGTGAACCACCTGAAGAGCTGCTGCGCCAGGAGAGAGCAGAGCATTGACCAGCTCTAGACCCATATAGACAGTGCCCCTTTTAAGCCTTTTTTAAAACAAAATTGTTTTGGTGGGAGGAACTTGCAGGTGTTGAGGGAAGGGAGGGAGATTTGATGGACTTCAAGTTTAGACTTTTCGTTGGACCTTTTAGGGATGGGTTATATTTGTTGAGGGAGTGGGGTGAGACTGTTTTGGGTGAAGAGGCAGGGTTTTATATTTGTAAAGAATAAAGGGATATTATTTATTTACTTCATTTGTGTCTCACATCTTTATTTTGGTGTTTTAAACTTAGTTTGCACTGCTGTCTTTTAGTATTCTGTGAAGAACATACAAAATACAATCTATAAAGTCCATTCTTTTCCCTGTAGTGCACTGCATCATTTTACCTCCCCCCCCCCAATCTACTTACGGAAGACAGGAAAATATATTCGCATTTTATACACAACATGTGTGATGTGTCTTATTTATTTATCTACCTCTTTGGACTCAGTGCAGAAACTAAAAAAGTGAAAGGCATGTGGAGAAGAGCAGGGCCATTGGAATTAAAGACAGATAATTGTCAGCTACAGCTGCCCGAGCTGCGGACAGTAACAATATAATTAAAGTGTTGGCTAGCATGCTGCCTCCAATAATTTGGTACAGCAACTTGTACTCCATAGCGCATAATGCAGTACTCATCATAATGGGAGGTTATTATTTTTTATTGTTTCACTAAATGTGTCTAATTATTTACCAGAAAAGCCTTTAAAAGAAGAAAATGAAATCACCAGCTTTTTAATTTGGTCTTATTCTGCCTTAATTCTTTTCTACCAGAGAGTTAGTGCTTCTTATGTGAGGCATGTGTAGGTAAAAAAAACAGAATATTGGCCCTGTGACTCTCTTAATCATAAATAATAATCACAGCAAATTCCATCATCCCTAGGGGACCAGCAGGGTAGTGCTAACGGCTATAATTTGGATAAGTGTCTGTTCATACTATTGTTTACAATTTGTCTTTTGTTATTCTTCTTTTTCTCGATATAGTTACTCCTGCCTGATGGCCACCACCAACGGCCCACCTGCAGCAGCAGAGGCTGGAGAACATTCAGGCCGAGTACCAGCACTTAGTGATCCTGGAGGAGGAAGAGGTCAAAAGAGCTGCCTCAGACCCAAGACCCAGCAGAAGAGACCGCCAGCCCCCAGCCTCCCAGCCACTACATCGCTGACATTGCCGCCAGCAGTCGGGGACCCTGACTGCACCTGCTGCTGCACCCTTCCACTCCACCAGAGCATTTCAAAGACACATCTTGCAGCGGGTGAACCACTTGGAGAGCCAACTCGCCAGGATAGAGCAGAGCATCGACCAGCACTGGACCCATGTAGGCAGTACACTTTTTTAAGCCCTTGTTTAAACAAAAAATTTGGGTGGGAGGAAAATGTGGGTGGAGAGGGTGGGGAGGGAGTTTTGGTGGACTTCAAGTTTGGACTTTTCGTTTGACTTTTTAGGGACAGGTTATATTTGTTCAGGGAGTGGGATGAGACTGTTGTGGGTAGAGAGGGAGGGTTTTATATTTGTAAAGAATAAAGGGGATATTATTTATTTACTTCATTTGTGTCTCAAATCTTTATTTTGGTGTTTTAGGCTTAGTTTGCACTGCTAACGTTTAGTGTAGCCTGTTATTTTTTATCTGCTAAAAAAAGTGTATGTCATTTACTTAGACCCTTGCTCTATTGCCCTCTGCAACTATTATTGAAGGCTAGGGGAATTATTGCCCTTGCCTACTTTGCATATAAAAACCCAGTACACACAGACAAAATCTTCTTCAGTAAATACTAAACAAATTCACTTCAATCCATAGTACTGCTCCTACCTGAATAGATGACATGAGGCAGTCTTCTTCTTACTGCAGGGTTTTCCCAAGATGGAATCTTAAGAAGTGGTAGGTAAGTAGTAGTAGTAGCAAGATAGCATGCTAACAGGGAAGAAAGAACTTGACAGAAATTGCCACTCCCACTTATGCAAACTCCAACTACAAGATTAATCAAAGAGTTATCCATCACTGTCAACTGGGTTGAAAGAAAATAGAGAGTTAATAGGTAATTATCATGAATCATAACTGTAGGAAAACTGAGACTAGACTACCGCAATGCCAGTATTGACACACAGCCAGGAAGAAGGCCTCACTTGATAATAAAATATAGAAATATCAATTTCTTCTGAGCTATGGTGGGGAGCTATTTTATAATAAAACTAAACTTAGGAAATTAGATCATGGAGACAGAAGTGAGCTCAGACTCAAGAGTGTTAGGACCAGATTAAGCATTTACGGAACACACAGACAAGAGTTGAATGATGATGTTGATGGGGCCAGTGTGGAATATTGCTCAGGTAATAGAAGGTAGAAGGTCATTCAGTGAGTTAGTGTCGCTTACTTGCTTTCCCCTCATCCGCCCCAGCAAGTGCGTGATTCATGTATGGTGTAAAATTAGGTCACACCTTAATAAATCACACAGCCCAGGGGAAGAGGGTTAGGGACTGAATGATTGAATGGGAAAGGAGATTTTGGGAAAGGTATGACAAAGACAAATACTACACAAAAGAAACTACAATGTTTGTTGAGCTGCTGAGTAGCACACCATCATCAATCTGTTGTGGAAGGAAACAAAGGGATAAGTAAGAAAGTATATGACACAATTCAGTAAATTCATTGGAAGCAGTCCTTCCACCCCAGAGAGACCCCAGACAGTATATCCTAAGTGTTATGTCTTCTAGTTTATTAAATATGAAAGATTGAATGTAACCCTACCTGTTCTAAAAATTATGATTGTTAAAAAGAAAATTATACTGCATTGCCAAATTGATGATGCATCTCCATTCTTCTTGGTATATCCACCACTCTAGTGCCTGTCTGAACCTGTCCTGTAGGTAAGCTGGAGTCTTGAGCTTTGTGAGTTTGTTTGTGTAGGAGAGGACTAGGAGAAGGCCTGTGTATTGAAAAAACAGTAATTGTATGATACTGTAAAGGAAAAGGACAAAAGAAAGCAAGGTAAGCTTCATAAGGAGGCAGGGGGACTCAGGAGTGTACCAAGGAGACTCAGAGCAAGGACATAAGAGGCGTTTCACATTTGAGCTAGCGAAGCAGCAACCACATACTCAGCAGCATTTCCAAATCAATGCGCCTCTCTACAGTTCAAAGCGCTGAGTGAGTACTAGGCCTCAGAGTCTTCCGCATCATCATGGGTTCTCTTTGAAGTCGAAAACATTCTCCTTTCTAGCTATTGAGGTAATCCTGCCCAGAGTCCTTCCATCTTCCTCCTCCAGATTCAGAATAACTCCATCCCACTCCCAAACCAAGCAAGAAGACTTGTGAAATGTACTACTGTTGAACAACAAATAGAGAAGCAGAACTGGAGTATGGTTTTGTGTAGATTTGTATTTTATAAGTAAAGTTGCTGGTTTGTTACCAGGAACCAGAAAAAAGGAGTAGACCCTGCAGGTAAATATCACTACTTTTGAAAAGCCATTTACTTTCAGGCAAAAATTATCACCCATCAGCCCCGAAAATTGCAAAACATCATTAACAAGTTTAGAAAGAAAGAGAATAAGCAGCTGAACAAGAAATAATGAAAAGGTTCTGTGGTGGCACTGGCATACTCAATCTGGGAAATAGAGTTCATCCTCAAACTCTGGTGGTTCACCCAGAAGTTGGTCAGCTAACACGCTTGATTCGGACCAATCATCCTGTTCCTTCTCTTGTGGTGTTTCAGGAACTGTGTAGTCAGGTGGTATGAAATGCTGCTTCATTTTGATTATGGTCAATCTATCCATGTTTTGAGGAAAGAGACTGGTCCTTCTCACTGTAACAACTGCACCAGCTCCACTGAACGCATGGTCAGCAGACATTCTGGCTACAGGACAAGCCAGAAATGTTATTGCCAACCTGCTGAGCTCTGGCCATTGGCGCATCTTCCCATACCAATACACCAATAGGATTTGATCCACATACACCTCTTTCAGGTCATCCGGGTACTCCTGGAACATCCTCTGAATGGTCATTGGTGCTACCACCTGCTTGTCTACTTTTTCCTTTACCTATGCACTGGACTTAAGATCTGCCATGGCAGAGATTGGGTCCTATTCTTCTGTTGCTGTTGTCGCCGGTTTTCTTTTTGGTGGGGTTGGCAAATATAAGACAAAACTGCCCTCTCTGGAAGTTGAAGATGGCACCCCAGAACGGCGGAGTGGGACTCTAAGTTCCAACCATTCTTCTTCCAGTTCTCCTGCTTCATCAACAAGCCACCTCTTATATTGTGAAACATCCCCTTCAGAAAAAGGAATGATAGTGGGAAGAATTTTTTGGTAGCATGAATCAAGTAGGCTGAAACAGATGCACTCTTTGGACAAGATGATGTCATTTTGCAGTTTTGCATTACAAGTCAAGCAACAGCTTATGCTAGTAACCAAGGCATGCGCTTCTGGTTTTTTGTTGGCACCCCCAAATGCAAAACTTTCACACACCTTCTTTAGCTGCTCCCGTAGCAGATGCAATAACAGGCTAGTTGGCCCATTGTACTGTCCTCCTTGCTAACTTCCTGTGTGAAAACCTCACAGTGGAGCAGCATCTGTGTGAGGCATTTGACTAGGCCCAATTAGTCCGCATCCATGGTCATAGCTCTCCCAATTGCATCAGCTTATCTTCCAATGACATAATCATTGATCTGTTTGTACTGCTCAGACAGACGTTGCAACATATAATAGGTTGAGTTTGAATGCGTTGGCACCTCCTATATCAGGGGTTTAACTGGTGCTCTATTATTGCATGTAATAATCCGCAACCATTTCTGGGCTTTAAAAGAATGGCTGAATTGAGTACATATGCATATGCAGGTGGTCATTATGCTGCTGGGTAAAGTCTTCTTTTTTAAGAAAGTCTTGCACAACAAGGTTGATTCAGTGTGCTACCCACAGGACCCTGAAATAGCCACCATCAGCCATGGCCTCTACTATGTTACTGCCATTGTCCATGGCAAGAAATCCAACTCAAAGACCTCTGGGTCACAGCCATTCATATACCTTGCTATTAAATTCCTCCAAGATGTTTGCAACTGTGTGTGACTTCTCTATGGCAAACATGGCTACTGTTGCATGCCACTGAACGCTCTGAAACATTTCTGCAGGGCAAGACCTGTAGATAACTTTTGCTTTACCCCCAGAAAAGAGATCCACTGTGTAGTGATGCACATGTAATCAGTTGCCTGACAACTACTCTATAAGTCTGTCATCAGTGGATAGTGTGAACAACAGTTTGCTCAAAGATTGTCCAACCAATTGCAGCACACATCATTATGCAGTGCTTGAACAGCAACTCTGGCAAAATAGGTCCGACTTGGAACCTTCCATTTCGGGCAGAGGGCTGCCACAAACTCTAAGAATCCTACTCCTTCCACAAAAGAGAAAGGGAAGAGGTCCAGCGCTAACATTTTTGCCAGTTTGCCATTGTACAAATGTGCTGTTGGGTGGTTGCAGTCATATGGCCCCTCCTGCCTAAATATTCCCGTTATTGTAGCATTGATTTTCTTCTTTTGTGGGGCCACTGACGCAGGTAACTTTTCAAATGTAGGTAGTGGTAGACTTGATGTGGTCATGGTGCTGCAGTCACCATATGCTGTGGTGTTTCCATCTGGCTGTGAGTCTTGCTGTGCCATTGTGAGGTCACTGAGGCAGGTGGTTGTGGCAGACTCCTGGAGACAGGGCTGCTTTGCGTGAGGATGATACCACCTTCTTCTTCTTCACCTTCTACTGTCATTTGACCAGGTGTAGCTGATGTTTCCGGGCTCTCCTCACCTTCACCACCGTAACCACATAGAGCCGTTTGTTTATTATGCTGCTCCCACCAGATTGTGTGATGTTTTTTTCATATGGGTCGCCTGGCCTCCAGTACCATAATGTGAACCAGGCTTACCTCGATGAACACTTGCATGGCAATTAGAGCATATGGCAATATTCTTTTTGTGTTTGCTGATCATACAAAAGTCCCAAACTGGGTAGGATTACTTTCTTATTGGGCCACTAGCAATGCCTGAAGAATATCTGGATGTAGGTGGTTGTGGGTGTGTTGATTACCTCTCTGCAGTGCGTACGTATACTGAGGTAGTAGTTGATGCAGGTCTCTGCTGGGGCCTTACAAATATGGGAGCTGGTGGTGATGTCTGTGCCACATCCCTCAGAGCAGGTTCGAGAATAATGTCAGACTCCTCTGTGCCAGCTTCTACAAAGACTGTGTTGTTCTCATCATCCTCATCACTATCCCCTTCCATGATTCTAAAGCTTACTGGAAACTTTTTTTTGCCTTGCCTCTCCTGGCATTTCCCGGACTCTGCCAAGGTCCACTTCATGTCCCTATCATCATCATCAGAAGTGGTGCTTGCAGATGATTGTGGAGTAGTACCCTTCCATTTTCTTGCTGGAGATGTGGAAGTCCTTGATTCTAAAATAGGAGGTTCTTGTTCGACAGAAAGCTCAACCTCCTATTCTACTTCAACTTCAGAAAGATCTGTCTGTGGCAGCTGTCCACTTTGCTCTGTTTCCTGAACTGATTGGGTACTTCTTATTAAAAGAGACAAATCTAGTTCAACATCACTGATTGTTGGGGGACACCATGATTGTAGTGGTTGCCTCACTGACAGACATTGTCTTGGGTTGGGTTGGGTTTGGGGTGGTACTGTTGTTGATGCAGGATTGTTCCTAGGTTCTTCCCCAGAGGCCGGTGTGGCACCAGGCACACGTCTCCCAAAAAGGTTGCTGTTTGCACACCACTGGTGGAAAGCTGCTTCTTCTCACAGGCCACTTTTTTGGGAGCAACTTTCTTTGGGGCCATCTAAACATGCTCTATGTTGGCAGTGTCACTAAGATGCACAAGAGAAAGTGTTTGGTGCCTGTGGTCTGATGTTCCTGTGGGGCCTTCTCTTTGGCAGTATTGCGGATGATGTGAGGTCTCTTTTCCTATACACCTGAAACCAACCAAGCAAGAAAAACATGGAGTTAATGAAATGTGGCATGTCATTGTTGCAGCAGGTGGAAAATAGTACAGAGAAATGCTATCTTAGTGCAGTTGATTACTTATGTAATATACCATGTATCTATTGTAAAGGGAAACCTCACCACCACACCATAAAAAATGGCATTTCAAATCAGACAGCACAACAGGCAGATCTAGCTCTTTGCTTTATTTACATCTGTTTTAGGGGACTCCTGGGGTAGTCAGAGTGAGGTGCATGGGTATAAAACTAAAATATAAACATTAGAATAAAACAGTAAATTAAAAAAGAGAAATAAAAATGGCATACAAAATAAATTACAATTAAAAATAATAATGTAAAAAATAAAATACAAAAAAATACAAATAGAACTAGAAACTTCTAAAAAAACGATCAATAACTAATGACATTTGTGTGTAAGCCTATGTCAACTCAAAGACACACTGGCTGCACAGTGTACATACAAAATGACTGCCAGCCAGCCACATGGTCAAACAACAACAACAAGGAGCAATGAGGAATTGTGGAGAACAAAGAAAACATGCAACCCTATTACAAGGGAGAAAGGCTGCATGGACAAAATGGCTGCCAGCCAGCCACATGGTCAAACAACAACAGCAAGGAACAAGGAGGCATGGCAAACAAAAAACACATGCAAGCTTATGGCAAAGGGACTCTGGCTGCATGCACAAAATGACTACCAGCCACATGGTCAAATAAAAACACGTTCTAAAATAATATTGCAAATAGAAACATATTTTTTAAAAAGTACTGAGTTGTGCAACAAATTTCTTTTACAAAAGGTGAAAAATCAATGAAATGCAAAATAAATAATAGCTAGGTCCATACTTAAACTTCAGGCCACCCACCACCACTAGACATTTTTAAATCAAATTAAAGTAGAAAGGAATACTGTTGCATGCCCAAGCAAACAAACAACAACACCCTTATTCAATATAGTTTTAGAACGTACTTGTGTGATGATTTCATAAAAACAAAGTTCTTAAATCCAAAAAGTAAATCCAGGAGACAAAGACAGTGATCCTTCCACCTTGAAATTCAAGTGGAAAGTGACCAGGGGATGGACAAACCACTGGGAGGAGCCTACTGGGCAGGAAAAGGAAGTTGGAATCTTTGACACACTTACTTCCAGTTTGGAAAAAAAGGCTTCTCAATCTGAAAAACAACTTGCAGCATCCATTGAAGAAGAAAATCTAGTCAAAAAAGCTCTTTTTGCTTAGATTTAGTGGCTCTGGAGTAGAAAATCTACATCAAAGTGAGCTTGCGTCATGAGCAGCTTATTTTGGCCGCTGGTGTGGCTGGAAGCAAGGCAAGAGAATGTGAGGTCTTGTGCTCATTTACAGCCCAGGAGAATTGTTATGCTTATGAGAGAGCATCAAAACCCAGTCTCACGAGCGTGAACTAACTATGCTCTGTGCCAGTGAACGGAATTTGTGAATTCCGCGCTACTTCGCATAGAGCGGAGTTCCCAAATTCTGCAAACTCGCTAAAGCGGTGGAGCAGAGTTCTACACCCAAGTCTTCTCTTTATCCTTCCATTTGGTATGCAGGGTATGGCTTGCAGAGCTATTGTACGAGTTGTGGACTGTGTTCCTACCATTACTTGCAAATTTCAATGGTCTTTTGGTTTTAATGTGTAAGCATAATGCATCTTCACACAGACAGTGAGGAAAAATTAATAAATCAAAGTATAGACTTTCCCACATGGTTGACCAGGAGGTTGGAATATGGAGAGGATGGACAAAAATACCAAAAAGAAGAAACACAACATTAGGCCCAGGGCATAACAAACTCCAAGCCCAACAAGGATCACAAGGGAAGTTCTTAGCCAAAGCCAACAGGTGAGCTATCATAGCCAAAAAGAGACACACCATGCCAAGAATGCATGGCAAGGCACTGCAGTATCCTAAGATCCATATCCAGACGGGGAGTAAGGACCATATAACCCCAGAGGGGCCACCAGTGATTTCCAATGTAAGGATCCAATAGATGGCCAGCAGACTCGATCAGTCTAGTAGGTCAGCTGTAAAAAGAGTCTAGTAACAACCAAAGAGATGGCAGGGCATCCCCACCACAGAAGGCATCAACAATTCAATCCTAGCACTGTGCAATGGTGGTTTGGGGGCCTACATAGGACACAATGACCAAGATAAAGAGCAACCCATACCCAGACCAGAATACCTCTTCAAAAATATCTCCAACATAAAAATGGGGATGTAGGAGGCAGGTAGTCAAGAAAAAACCACACCAAGCCACCCCACAGCTACCCCTAGTAGCAGGAGTCAAACAACAAAAAGAGTGGTATGGAAAAAAAACACACAGGAAACTAAAGTACAAGACATCCCTATCCTTCCAGCATGGAGCAAGAGGATAATAGGAAATAGATGCAAATATCTAACACACAGTTGATAAATGTGTGGAAACACATGAAAAGGGACACCCAGCCCAGGGACATGAGAAGGCAAGGAGGGATAACTGGCATGCACCACGCAGTAACCAACAATGCAGAGAGGGTCACAGAAGGAGGTATCTTTTGGAGGTCACAGAAGAGACTAGTTGGAGAGATAAGTTAAACCTGGAATACACACTTGTTAAGTGGGAAAAAGGGCCAGCAAATCCACTAATGAGTGAGAGGAGTAACTATAAAAGCACATACGTGCTCTGCCCCTTAACAAAGGTACAGTCCACTAAACAACAAACCAGTACACCTCAAGCCATGCCATGGCAGGGAGCTTACACCAACCCATGCTAAGACAGCGAGCCCAATTGGAGAACCCTAACCAAGGCCTCTGAGTCCACATGCAATGACAGAGTATCATAGTGTTGTCAAGAAGAACAAACTCAACTGAGAGGATGTACACTATGGCTTGGATATAATGGGTTATAACCACTGTATTCCACTATATGCATATATTGTGATCTATTTAACAGATGTCACACTGGGAATGGCTCTGACATTGATCTTCCTAGTGGATGTTGGTGTAATCTCAGGATTAAAAGTTTATGAGGCCAAATCCTGTATATTTCCATTATCTGACACTTGCATGTGTGCTCTGGCAGGCATTGGCCCTTCTGTGATATTGATTGAATTGCAGATTTTCAGACACCTAAGAGTGCAGGTGTACAGGCACATGCAACTTGCCAGGGAAGGTCCTCTGGTTATAACTAAGGCTACCCTCTGGATCTTCCCTATGTTTTGTAAGAAACTACTGCTGACTCTGCTGGGGTGCATTGCATTGACTAAAATAGTGGCATTGCCATACCTCATGTATTTCTTTGCAAATTTTCCTTTGGTGTTATATCACCTAGTTTTCTGTGAGCTCAATAAGTGGCTTATTGAGCTGGAATGGGGAGTGAGCAGGTACAGGGTAGCTCTTGATAAATTGTTTCTTTCTTTTCTGGCTGGTCGTTTAGGTGAGCCTCATTATGAATCTATGCCACCACTCACTTTCAGTGGATTGTGACTTGGATTGTGCCTAGTATATCTCCATACATCAGTTACTTGAAGCATTATGTACAAAGTTTGCTTATTTTGGAGCACATTTTGATGATTCTCCTTGGCTAACTGCACTACCCCTCCTCCTGCAGACAGCCCCCCCATTGTTGGAGGTGACATCTTCATAGGGGGCAACAAAAGGTTACCTATTCCCCAGAATTTCCATTGTGGTGTTGCCTAGGCTGGCCAGCGCAGTGGTCTTGACTGGTAAGATGAAATTGGTGAATGCATCACTTACATGCTTCGGCTAACTATTCTAGTTTGACTCATTATGTACATTTGCATAATTGTGTGAGCTACCCACTCTACCAACAGGGCAATTTTTGACACATGCAGCCTTGTGGGGGCAAAGAAGGGACACTTTAGGGGTACCTTATGTAAGATTCAACGTTACACGCATTGCTAAAATGGAGCCCTAATCACCGCAGCGTACCATATCCATATTGGGCATTCAGAAAAGGTTAAATTAGCCCTTGACATCCCGCAGGGCTAAATGAGGCCATGATTTACAAGCACAAATAAATGACTCTGATTGACATACCTATGGTGTCTAGAAACACCTTACAAACTTTTGTTGTTTAATTACCCCTGTAAGGCTGCATCAGCTTCTTGTTACAGCCTCCCACAAATTTCCCAGATGTGACACTGATAAAGCTTCTTTTTTTCCATATGATTTGCGTTTGCAGTACACTGCCACCTTTTGGGCATTCGGTATGTGGCTTTGTCTTTCAGTTGACAATATATATCATATATTTGTCCCCAGAACATTCCTATTGGGTGCAATGCTTCACCCAAAGACAGATAAGGCTAACAGAAAGGCCTAGATTCTCTAAGCTTTCATGCAACACAGGAAAGGATCTCTCTGTGCCATGTTGCATGAAAATGAGAGAGCTGAAGTGCTTCATATTTTCCAAGATATGGCACCCTTCTGCTCTGTCCTTGCGCTGACACACTTGTAACAGTCTAGGTCCAATGCAGGTACTGTTGTGCCACAATGGAAGGTTATCTACATTGTAGTTAGTACAGTTTTTCTTAGAAGCAAATTCCTCATTGTATATGTTCTGCAAAAAGCAGCACACACGTCAAGAGGAAATAATGAGGAGAAACAAATATATTTCTCCTTGCTATGCCAGAGTTGGGTAGGTGCACCATTTTGATGCAAGTACAGGTTTACTGACTTTGGTAAATCTGGGTTTGCATCGAAATGTATGGGTGGATGAAGGGGAACTCCTATGCTACACCTATGTGACGCCTCCCTGATGTAGAGTAATGCAAGGGAGAACAGATTGCTGCCTTGCATTACTTTACATGTGGAAAGTAACACAAGACCACACAAATATCAATTTACATGGCTATGTAAATGTCACTTAAGTACTTGTGTTGCCTTGCATTGATTTGCAGAAGTGTTTAGTAAATCTGGGCCTAAGTTCATTGACCAAGCATTCATACTTATGAGGTGCACAATTCCAGTGGAATGAATACATGTTCACTCCCACCAAAACAGGTCTGTAAAACAGAACTTAGGAAGTGGACCCAGGCAGAAAATACTATCACCCTCTGCCTGAGATTTCAGGCTGTAAGTCTCTGGATTTTATGTGTCGGGACACTTTTCTGTTAGCACTGGGCCCTAAATCGAATGAAAAGACCCATTAATTGCTAGTTATATGACTATAAAGACTGGCTTCTGCTCTTCCTTAGAATTACAGGTTATGCATGACTAATCAGGCTGTGTGAGCACAATGCCTCTTGACTGCTTCTTGTTTTCCGTGAAAGGGAAGATAGCAGAAACTGGGTGACGTTTCAGAAAGATCTTATCAGATGAAGCATGACTCTCCCTCCTATGGATATTTTGCTTGTTCCTTCTCATTGTGCTACGTTATACTCAGATTTTACTGTTTTGTGTTGTCTGTTAAATGGGTACCCCCTGTGCAGGGCATAACTAGGATCTACCCATAGGCTGTTCTTTCATTTCTCTGCATGTGTGTTTTACATCAAACAACCCAAAAAAGATCAATAACAAGTAAGAACAAGTACAACCACATCATAATGTGAGGATAGAGCAAGATCAAGAAAAGTGAAAGCCAAACAGGAGAACATCATACAGTCCTCAACTGGTCCAGCAAGCAGTCAATTATGTAAACCAGAAGCAAAAGGACTACAGCCATCAAGACCCATTGCCCGGAGGTAACACTGAGGGAAGCCCAATTACAGCCTTCAATTCAGGAAGAAAAGGAGAGTAATCACCTTTCCTTCAACAAAAGGAACTCCAGTGCAGCACAAGGATGAGATAATTCTGGCTCGGAACCCATCCCTCAGTACAAGGGAATGTGTGCACACCCAATTCCATCCCACAGCCTGTGCGGTATCCACATTTATTCATGTAGATCTATCAAATACCACACATTTTGGGTTAACATAACATATTACAGTGCTGGTGTTAGAAATGGGGTCTTTGGTTGGCAGTCAGGTTACCCCCTGTCCAAGCAAGGACCCTCACTCTAGTCAGGGTAAGCCCCACCCAATCCAAACTATCCTGTGCCCACCCTCTGGTAGCTTGGCACTGAGAAATCAGGCTTAGCTTAGAAGGCAATGTGAAAGTATTTGTGCAATAAATCATGCAATAACACAGTATAACACCACAAAAATACACCACACAATGTTTAGAAAAATATAGAATACTTATCAGGTTAAATGCAGGGCAAAAAGATCAAGATTTGAAAAGTGCACGTTGAGTTATCACTTCAGAGAATGATAAAGAGGCTTTAGTCTAGAAAAAGCGACAAATGTCTCTTGCAAGCACAAAATACCTGGTTTGGGTTCAAATTCTCTGCAGGGGACCGCAGAGGAGGAGATGCGTGGAAAGCGGGGAGGTGTACGTCGGTTTCTCCAGGTGCACACAGACGATGAGTCGATAATTTTCCACGTGGGGAAGGCTTTGCATCAAATTCCGGTACGCTGACTTGGATCCTCTTCAGGTTACAGAGTTTTTGGACACCCCGAGGACGATGCAGAGACATCCTGGGCGTGCAGGACGAAGTCACAGGAGCTGCGTTGATCTGGTGGGCAATGAATGGAAATTTCTTTAGCTCGGCAGGCGCTGCATCGATTTTTCTTGCAGGAAGTCAGGCTACATCGTTCCTGCTCAGCTATGAGTCAATCCAGTGGCCCATGTGTCGAAGTTTCGGTCTCAACGCTGGTGCAGCATCGATCTCCTCTCAGGGAGCCAGGCCACGTCGTTCTGGTTTGGCGTGCTGTGCATTTTCTCACCTCAATGCAGGCTGTACATTGTTTCTGGCAGGCTGTGCGTCGAATTTTCGCAGCATAAGGAGTTCTTTGCAGGATGAAGTCTTTTTGGTCCTGATACTTCAAGTCTATCTAGGCCCTTGGAGATCACTTCTCAGCAGAGCCAGAGGAGAGCAAGGCAGCAGGGCAACAGAAGGGCATCAGTCCTGTGCAGAAAAGCAGTCAGGTGAGACCTTTGGGCAGCAAGGCAGTTACTTTTGGCAGGTTGCAAGGGTCTGGTTGAGGGTTTCTTCACCAGTGGTATCTTGTCTAGAAGTGTCTGAGTTGGTAGGGTCAGAAGCCATGTTTAAATTCCCAAATGTGCGTTTGAAGTGGGGGAGATTTCAAAGAGTGGCTTTGAATTGCACAAGGTCGCCTTTCAGTTCCATCCTGTCTGCCAGGGTCCCAGTAGGGGGTGTGGCAAGCCATTGTGTGAGAGCAGGCCATTGTCCTTTGACATGTTAGTGTCAGGCCCTCCACCCTCCCAGCCCAGGAAGACCCATTCAGTATGCAGATGTGTGCAGGTGTGACTGAACATCCTGTGTTTAGGGTTGTCTGAGTGAAATGCACAAGGGAGCTGTCAACTAAACCAGCCAGACATGGAGTGTAAAGCACAGAAGGATTTAAGTGCAGAGAAATGCTCACTTTCTAAAAGTGGCATTTCTTAAACAGTAATATTAAATCCAACTTCACCAGTCACTAGGATTTTGTATCACCATTCTGGGCATTCTAAATATGACATTGTTACTACTTTCAGATCAGAATCTACCACTCAAACAGTATATGAGGGTAGCCCTAATGTTAGCCTATGAAAGGAGCAGGTCTCACAGCAGTGTAAACTGAATTGAGAGGTTTTACCATACCAGGACATATAAACTTCACAGGTACATGTCCTGCCTTTTATCTACATAGCACCCTGCCCTATGGGTTACCTAGGGCCTACCTTAGGGGTGACTTATATGTAGAAAAAAGGGAGTTTAAGGCTTGGCAAGTACTTTTAAAAGCCAAGTCCAAGTGGCAGTGAAACTGCACAAACAAGCCTTGCAATGGCAGGCCTGAGGCATGGTTAAGAGGCTACTTATGTGGGTGGCACAATCAGTTCTGCTGGCCCACTGTTAGCATTTAATCTACAGGCCCTGGGCATATGTAGTGCACTTTACTGCTGCCTTACAAATAGATTAAATAAGCCAATTGGGGATGAACCAATGTCACCATGCTTTAAGGGAGAGGGCATATGCACTTTAGCTCTGGTTAGCAGTGGTAAAATGTGCAGAGTACTAAAAGCAGCAAAAAAGGTGTCCAAAAAGTGGAGGGAGGCAGGCAAAACATTAGGGGTGACCACCCTAAGGCTGTCAGGTCTAACATGTGTCCCCACCAGCTGAAAGTGGGGAGAGCTACCCAACTTTCTGGGAGCTCTCATCACTAAGGCGGAAGTACCTGGAGATCCCATCAGCGTTAGTGTGGTCGATCCCCGAGCGATGCTTCACCGTAAAGTCCATCCCCTGTAGGGAAATGGACCACATCAAGAGTTTAGGATTTCCACCCCTTATCCGCATGAGCCATCTGAGGAGCCTGTGGTCTGCCTGAACCCGGAAGTGAGTCCCAAACAGGTATGGTCTCAGCTTCTTCACTGACCAGACCACAGCAAATGCTTCTCTCTCAATAGCACTCCACCTCTGTACCCGTGGCAATACTCTCCTGCTAATAAAGACTACTGGTTGGTCTAGGCCCTCCTCATTTAGCTGTGCTAGAACCGCCCCATGCCATGCTCTGAAGCGTCCATCTGCACAATAAATTCCTGGGAGAAGTCAGGTGCCTTGAGCACAAGGGCCATGCACATGGTTTCCTTCAGGGAGTCAAAGGCTTTCTGACAAGCCTCCGTCCAATTCACCAACCTAGGTTGTTTCTTGGATGTCTGTTCTGTTAAGGGGGCTACTATGGTGCCATATCCCTTAAAGAATCTGCAGTAATATTCAGTGAGGCCTAAGAAGGCTTTCACATCTGTTTAGGTTCTAGGTGGTTGCCAGGCCTTAATAGTTTCAATCTTGGCCTGGAGGGGCTGCACCTTGCTACCACCTACTAGGTGTCCCAAGTACACCACAGAACCCTGCCCAATCTGGCACTTACTGGCCTTGATGGTCAGGCCTACCTGTTGCAGGGCCTGAAGCACCTCCTTGAGGTAGAGCAGGCGTTCCTCCCAGCTGGAACAATAGACAGCACTGTGGTCTAGGTAGGTTGTGCAAAAGGCATCCTTATCTGCAAGGACCCCGTTAACCAACCATTGGAAGGTAGCGGGGCATTCTTCAATCCAAAGGGCATGACTTTAAACTGGAAGTGGCCCTCAGGAGTAGAGAAAGTGTATCTTTCTTGAGCCCCTTTAGTCAAGGTGATTTGCCAGTACTCTGATGTGAGGTCAAAGGTACTAAGGAACTTGGCAGCGCCGAGCCTGTCTACGAGCTCATCAGCTCAGGGGATGGGGTGAGCATCTGTCTTTATGACAGAGTTGAGACCCTGGTAGTCCACACAGAACCTAAGTTCTGGCTTGGCACCAGGAGCAGCAGTCTTGGGAACCAACACCACTGGGCTGGACCAGGGACTACTAGACTTCTCTATCACCCCAAGAGCCAGCATCTTGGATACTTCATCCTTGATGCTGGACCTCACTTTGTCTGACACCCTGTACATTTTCTTCTTCACAGGTGGACTGTCTCCTGTGCCAGTGTCATGGACACACAAGTGTGTGAGCACAGGAGTGAGGGAGAACAGAGAAGAGAACTGCTTCACCAATTCGTAGCATTCTCCCGTCTGATCTAGAGTCAGAGGGTCAGAGAGATTAACACCCTCCACTAACCCATCACCTTCCTTGGCAGAGAGGACGCGAGGGAGAGGTTCACTCTCCTCTTCTATGCCCTCATCTGTCACAAGAAGCATACTGACATCAGATCTCTCAAAATGAGGCTTCAGTCTGTTGTGGTGGAGAACCCTTAAGAGGTTGATAGGGGTCTTGAGGTCCACTAGGTAAGTGGCCTTACCCTTTTGCTCCTTGACTTTGAATTGGCCAGTCCAGCAGTCCTGGAGAGCTCTAGGCTCTATTGCCTCCATCACCCATACCTTGTCTCCAGGTGAGAATTCTACCAGAGTGTCCTTCTGGTCATACCACTCCTTCCTCACCTCTTGACTGGCCTCAGGTTTGCTCTTGGCCTGTTACCAGAAACGCTGTGTCTAGTTGCGGAGGGCCAGCATGTAACTGACCACATCCTGGGGAGGTTTCTTGGGAGCTTTCTCCCATCCCTCCTTTACTATGCTTAGTCGCCCCCTGACAGGGTAACCATAGAGAAGTTCAAAGGGGCTGAACCCCACTCCTTTCTGGGGCACCTCTCTATAAGCAAAGAGAAGGCATGGCAAGAGGATGTCCCACTTACGCCTCATGGCCCCATGTAGGCCAGTGATCATGCCTTTCAGGGCCTTGTTGAATTGCTCGTCAAGCCCATTGGTTTGAGGATGGTAAGGGGTGGTAAGCCTGTAGGTTATCCCACACTCATCCCACATGGACTTCATATACGTTGACATGAAGTTTGTGCCTCTGGCAGACACAGCCTCCTTTGGGAACCCCACACGGGTAAATATCCCCATCAGAGCTCTGGTCACCACCTGTGCAGTCACTGTCCTTAGACGGATTGCCTCTGGACAGCGGGTGGCATGGCCCACCAAAACCAGGATAAACCTGTTGCCTAGGGCAGTTTTGGGGTCCAAGGGACCAATGACGTCGATGCCCACCCTTTTGAAGGGGGTGCCAATGACAGGGAGTAGGATCAGGGGGGCCTTGAGCTTTTCCCCTGTCTTCCCACTAGCCTGGCAAGTTGGGCAGGACCTACAGACCACAACTGAGGCTACCCGCATTTGAGGCCAATAGAAGTGGGTGACAAGCCTGGCAAAGGTCTTGTCTTGCCCCAAATGTCCTGCCACGGGGATGTCATGAGCCAGGCCCAGTAGGAAGGCCCGGTAACACTGCTGCCCCAGCGGTTGGTACCTTAGTCTCGCTGTAGAAGAGATCATTTTCCCAATGTATGTGGTGATCGCTAGAGGCTTCACCTGCTGCTTGGGCTGGGGCCTGTTGCCTCAGACCCTCAAGAGTGGGGCAATCTTCTGCGCTTTGCAGAATTCCTCCCTGGTTGGCCCATCTTCCACTTGCCAGCCAGCAAGCTCAGACAGGTTACCCAGGTCAGCAATATCCTCCCCAGTTGGCTCAGTGGCCGCTTCTTCTGGGACCCCATCAACCACCGTGGGAATATCTGGGGCCGGTTTCCCACACCCCTTACCCTTCCTCTGTGCAGCTGCCTGGGCCATTGTTCCAGGCTCCAGGCACCCTTGACTCCCTTCCCAGGCAGCCATGGACCGTGTGGTCATGCAGACCTATTCAGGCGCATCAAACATCTCCAGGTGGGATCTCAGCTCTACCTCCTTCCAGGCAGTGTGCTCAAGATCATTTCCTAACAGACAATCTACAGGCATGGCAGGACCCACAGCTACTTTTAGAGTACCAGAGACCCACCCCAAGCTCAAAGGGAACCAGAGCTACTGGTAGGTGGCTCTTGTGATTGTCAGTGGCTATGACCTGGTGGAATGTATTAAGGATGACTTGCTCTGCTGACATCTGACCCCTGACAGTAGTCATACTGGCTCCTGTGTCACACAGAGCCTCCACCCTTTGCCTATCAATGGTGAGCCACTGCCTATACATGGAAGTATTGGCTGGCATGTGGGCTTTTGGCATCATTTCCTTATCTCTCAGGGACACTAGTGATACCTCTAACTGCTCTCCAAAGCTAACTGGGACTGTCTCCACCCCAAACTCTACACTAGCCAACCCAGGTGTTTGCCCTCCAGAGGTGGGCTGTGCGCTCTTGGGACACTGGGAGTCATCCTTAGCGTGCCCATGCTTGAAGCATTCTAAGCATTTGGGGAAGAACTTCTCAGACTGAGGCTGGGTCTGGGTACCACCCCCCCCAGGAATTGTTTTGGGGGCTTTTTGAGAACTCCTTATGTTTAAGTTTTTCTCCCCCCTCTTTCATCTGTTGGGAACCCTGACCACCTTTGTGGGTGTCCCCCCAGGTACCTTTTTGGACACTCAGGTGCTAACCGAGAGGTCTGCCTCCTCAGCAAGCTTTCTAGGATCAGTCAGCTTACTGTCAACTAGATGCTGACGCAACTCTGTAAAGCAAACACTGAACATATGCTCTTTCAGGATCAATTTGAATAACCCCACATAGTCATCTACTTTACTGCCCCACACCCATCCATTCAGTGCCTTCCTGGAGAAATCAAAAAAGTCTACCCACTACTGTGTGGAGAGTTTGGTGCTATCCCTGAACCTCTGACGGTATTTCTCAGGAGCCAGCTCAAAGTTTGCAAGTAAAGCGTTTTTCGTGGGTACATATACGTTTTGATCTTTTGGATCCAGTGTAAGGAGTGTGTCTCTCCCCACTACTGGTACATCCCCCTACAAGGTTGCCCCCATTGCTCTTCAGAAACCCATCAGCCCTTAGTGCAACTTCAGAAGTAACCAACCACTTATCAATGTCATCTCCCACCACAAAACTTGGCACCATATTTTTGGGTATACAAACCTTCCTTTCCCCAGTAGGTCCTGCATATATGCTGCCACCATCACTGCTGGACTCAGACTGCCTCACCTTGATATCCAGCTCTTTGAGACTCAGTTCATGAGCCAACAAAAGTTTCTTTTCAGCCAAGGCTCTCTCAACTGCAGCCTCAGCTCTCTCAGCTTCAATTTGCTTAGCTGATTTCTCAGCTCCTCTCTCTGCTTTCCTCTCCTCTGCTTCAATGTTTAACTTAGCCATTTGTAGTTGAAATTCTCGCTCCTCCATCCTTTCCTCTGCGGTCAGGCCATGGCTAGGGACACTGCTCTTGGGTTTAGCAGGGGGCACAATTTCAGGGGTAACATCCCCCACTACTGGCAAGAAATCCTCAGAGGGGCCAACCTCTGGACCCTCCTCCTCAACATTCTCATCTGTATGGGCTTCTGCCCAGGCCCTTCGCGCATTTTGGTATTCCTCCATTCTGGAGGCACCCTGGGTAGATAGTCCCATCCCCTTGCAGAACCCCTTCAGCTGTTTAACTGTGTATGTCTCCAGCTTGGCTAGGTCAAAATCTTCAGGTCCTGCTTGAGACCCAGCCAGAGATATGTTGGATGAGGATTTAGTTAAAAATATCAGGCAGAAATTGCAGAAAAAGATAAAAAATCAAGTTGACCTTCAGCTGTGGGTAGGTAGTATACACTTAGATTTGTATGTCACTGCACAAATACAAGTCCTATCCTCACCGCTGATCACCAATGTTAGAAATGGGGTCTTTGGTTGGCAGTCAGTTTACCCCCTGTCCAAGCAAGGACCCTCACCCTAGTCATGGTAAGTCACACACAATCCAAATTATCCTGTGCCCACCCTCTAGTAGCTTGGAACTGAGCAGTCAGGGTTAACTTAGAAGGCAAAGTGTAAAGTATTTGTGCAATAAATCATTCAATAACACAGTATAACACCACAAAAATACACCACACAGTGTTTAGAAAAATATAGAATATTTATCTGGTTAAATGCATGTCAAAATTATCAAGATTTGATAAGTACATGTTGAGTTATCACTTCAGAGAATGATAAAAATAATCTTTACTCTTGAAAAAGCAACAAGTGACTCTTGCAAGCACAAAGTATCTGGTTTGCATTCAAGTTCTCCGCAAGGGACCGCAGAGGAGGAGATGTGTGGAAAACAGGGAGGTGTGCATCGGTTCCTCTGGGCGCACACAGTCAATGCATCAATAATTTTCCATGCAGGGAAGGCTTTTCGTCGATTTCCAGCGTGCTGACTTGGATCCTCTTCGGGTTGTGGGGTTTTCGGACACCCCGGGGATGATGTGGAGAAATACTGGACGTGCAGGACAAAGTCACAGGAGCTGCGCCAATCCGGTGTGCGATGCATGGAAATTTCTGTTGTACGGCAGGCGCTGCGTTGATTCTTCTCGCAGGAAGTCGGGCTGCGTCGTTCCAGCTCGGCTATGCGTCAATCCAGTGGGCTGTGCATTGAAGTTCCGGTCACAACGCTGGCGCTTTGTCGATCTCCTCTCGGGGAGCCAGGCTGCGTCGTTCCAGTCCGGCGTGCCATGATTTTCTCACCCTGATGCAGGCTGTGCATCGTTTCTTGCAGGCTGTGCGACAAATTTTCACAGTACAATGAGTACTTTGCAGGATGAAGTCCTTTTGGTCCTAAGACTTCAAGGAACAGGAGGCAAGCTCTATCCAAGCCCTTGGAGAGCCAGAGGGCAGCAAGGCAGCACGGCAACAGAAGGGCAGCAGTCCTTTGCAGAAAAGCAGTCAGCTTGGTCCTTTGGGCAGCCAGGCAGTTCCTCTTGGCAGGTTGCAGGGTCTGGTTCAGAGTTTCTTCACCAGTGGTATCTTGTCTAGAAGTGTCTGAGTTGGTAGGGTCAGAGGACCTGTTTAAATACCCAAATGTGCCTTTGAAGTGGGGGAGACTTCAAAGAGTGGCGTAGAAGTGCACAAGGTCGCCTTTCAGTTCCATCCTGTCTGCCAGGGTCCTAGTAGGAGTTGTGGCAGTCCACTGTGTGAGAGCAAGCCTCTGTCCTTTGACATGTAAGCTTCAGGCCCTCCACCCTCGCAGCCCAGGAAGAGCCATTCAGTATGCAGATGTGTACAGGTGTGACAGAGCATCCTGTGTTTGGGGTTGTCTGAGTGAAATGCAGAAGGGAGCTGTCAACTAACCGAGCTAGACATGGATTGTAAGGCACGGAAGGATTTAAGTGCACAGAAATGCTCACTTTCTAAAAGTGGCATTTCTTAAACAGTAATATTAAATCCAACTTCACCAGTCAGCAGGATTTTGTACTACCATTCTGGCCTTACTAATTATGACCTTGTTATTCCTTTCATGTCAGAATCTACCACTCAAACAGTATATGAGGGTAGCCCTAATGTTAGCCTATGAAAGGAGCAGGCCTCACAGCACTGTAAAATGAATTTAGGAGTTTTACACTACCGGGACACATAGACAGCACAGGTACATGTCCTGCCTTGTATCTACATAGCACATACCTTAGGGGTGACTTATATGTAGAAAAAGGGGAGTTTAAGGCTTGGCTAGTACTTTTAAATACCAAATCAAAGAGGCAGTAAAACTGCACCCATAGGCCTTGCAATGGCAGCCCTGAGGCATAGTTGAGATGCTACTTATGTGGGAGGTACAATCAGTGCTGCAGGCCCACTAGTAGCATTTCATCTACAGGCCCTGGGCACATGTAGTACACGTTACTGGGGTCTTACAAATAGATTAAATAAGCCAATTAGTTATGAACCAATATCACCATGTTTTAAGGGAGAGAGCATATGCACTTTAGCACTGGTTAGCAGTCCTAAAACCAGCAAAAACAATGTCCAAAAAGTGGAGGGAGGCAGGCAAAAAGTTAGGGGAGACCAACCTAAGGCTGACAGGTCTAACAGCTGGTATCCTCATCGCCACACTAAAATGCTACATCATGCATTATAAGCATTACTAGCTCCTCATATGCACAACTAGGTGCAGCACCTACCCACAGGACTGTGGTTGATGTTTTTTCAGGTGTGAGGTGACTAGTTGCCAAGGATATCTCTTGGTCTGGGCCCAGATACATTGTTTACTTTATTTCATTACAGACCTCTTAACTTCTATCGTGTTCCGGAAGGCCTTGTGTGCTGATTGGGCTTTGAAGATCATTGTTCCTGCTCTGCCGCCCGGTACTCATTGGTCTGCTGTGTGCTGGGCAGAGTTAGCAAGCAACACCTAGGATGTTCTCAACAAAAGAGAGCTCCAACAGTCTCTTGAAGCAATAAACTATTTGCATGTCTGTGGGCTTTTGGAAACCTCAATGACTTTTGTCTCAGCCATGGAGCTGCAGCCGTATCCTCCCCTTTTCTATGTATGCATGGATGTTGTTTTGCTGGATCATACATATAACTCTCAAGTGCTTTAGACCAGCTTCAGGTTGGCGAGAGAATACATCTTTCTGAGCTAAAGCTCAAACACTGAGTTTTCAGCTTTTAAATATAAATAAACCAATGACAGGCGTGCACTGACATTTTTCAGATGTTCATATCGACCATACCCTAAATGGGAATGTGGCAGTGAGCATGTCTTAGTTTGTATAAATGTATGAAGAATATTGGAGGACCATTTTGTCACACGATTTTGGGGCGAGGAGGTCAGAGACATGGAAGAGATTTTCATGTTTCAGGGGATTCTTAAATTGTGCATTTGTTTTAGGTGTTTTGCAACAAGCTGGCTAGTTATGGTTTACCACTTCCCAGAGCTGATAACAGTAAAGAGGATGCAGATTTTGTCTTTATTTAATAAATAATCACTTGCATTTATAACAAAAGGCCTGCTGCATACATTGTAAAACCCCTGATAGAAACATGACAAAAGGACTGCTGTGCACTGTGGTAATGCTCTGATACATTTCTGAAGCAGATACCAATAAACATTTCAGGGGGGCTGAGATATGAAGTGCTGTGTGTGCTACATATTTAAAAGACTATCTGGATTTTTCTTGAACAGCATCACCCATATTTTCAAAGTAATTCTGAGAGTTTCAAGACATTGGTGGTCATTATGTACATGGCGGTGTGGCCCGCCATGCCGGCGGTTGCGGTTAAACCCGCCAGCCGGAATGGCGGGCCACACCGCCACATAATGAACACTATGAGGGCCACTGACGGCGGCCCTCACTCACTGCCAGGCTGCCCCCGTCAGGCAACCTGGTGGCGGTCGGAATCATTATCCGACAGGGCAGCGGTGCTGCCCCTCAGATAATGATTCCTAAGCCTCTGAAAGTCTGGCGGAAGGGGTGCACCGGGGCACCCAAGGGGGACCCTGCACTGCCCATGCACTTGCCATGGGCAGCGCAGGGGCCCCGGTGCAGTATTCCATCGTACAGGTCACTGCCCGATTTTTGGGCAGTGATCTGTGCGACGGGTGCAGTTGCACCCGCCGCACAGAGGCATTGGCGGTGGCTCCATATGGAGCCGCCGTCAATGTCCCAGCCAGGCATTCCTGTGGACCGGCGAGCGGAAACAGTGTTTCCGCCCCCGGCCCACAGAAATGTTCTTTATAGGGTCGGCGGGGATCCAGGGATGCTGGCGGTCAGTAGTTTGACCGCCAGCATGAACACGGCGGTTTCAACCGCCGTGTTCATAATGAGGGCCATTGTGTTGTATGTTTGGGTTTCCTCTTGGTGCATTTTGAGGGAAAGTCTACTGCATATTTTAGGGGTTATCTAAAGCACATTTGTGGTGCAGTTGGAAGCATAGTATAGGGAAGTTATTGTGTTTTTTGTGTCAATGCTTAATTTGGGGCAATGCGCATTTTCCACATAATTATTATGGGGACCATGTAATCAGCAAATTTGTACTCCTGGAGGGAAATGTCATATGTAGTATTTTGAGCCACATAGATTATTTTACATCAAATGCACAATTGTATTTCTTTTGCCATAAAACTCTAAAAGAATTTAAGGGGTTGGGTGTGTGCCACTTTAGAGCAAAACCTGCCATTTACATCAACACTAATTGTATGTCAACACAGGAAAGCTCATGTATGTAATAGGAGCCGCAAACTGTAGGAAGGGGGGTTCTGGTTGCAGTACCCCACCACACTTTGGGGGTCATTCCGACCCTGGTGGTAAAATCCACCAGGGCCGGGGACCGCGGATGCACCGCCAACAGGCTGGCGGTGCATCCCTGGGCATTCTGACCGCGGCGGTACAGCCGCGGTCAGAAACGGGAAACCGGCGGTGTACCGCCGGTTTCCCGCTGCCCTGGGGAATCCTCCACGGCGGCGCAGTTTGCTGCGCCGCCATGGGGATTCCGACCCCCTTACCGCCATCCTGTTCCTGGCGGTTTTGGCCGCCAGGAACAGGATGGCGGTAAGGGGTGTCGTGGGGCCCCCATAACAGGGCCCCACCAAGATTTTCAGTGTCTGCCATGCAGACACTGAAAATTGCGACGGGTGCAACTGCACCCGTCGCACCCTTTCCACTCCGCCGGCTCCATTCGGAGCCGGCATCCTCGTGGAAGGGGGTTTCCCGCTGGGCGGGCGGGCGGCCTTCTGGCGGTCGCCCGCCCGCCCAGCGGGAAACTCAGAATAACCGCAGCGGTCTTCTGACCGCGCAGCGGTATTCTGGGGGCTCCAGCCGGCCCTGCGGTTACCGCGGCCGGCGGGAGTCAGAATGACCCCTTTGTGTCTAGTTTTTTGATGCAACTTTGACTAAAGTGCACTAGGTTCTTGCTCACCAGGTCCCCAATGCCACTGTTCCTTCCCCAAAACAAGACAGTCGGTCACTTGACCCTCAAGTGGCCAGGTCCTTTAGCACCTCTGTAAGTCCCTAGTAAATGGTACCCCTGGTACCTAGGGCATGGGTGATAAAGAGGGCTCCTTAGAGGTGCAGCAAAAGTTGTGCCATTCTAAGAGACCCAGCACCAACCTCATGCAAACTGCTATTGGTACATGACAAAGTACTCCCAAAAGTGAAAACATGACCTGGCACACAGCCTGTGTGCCATGTCCCCTAAAACACTACATGAAATATGTGTGTCACCCCTACAGCAGCCCTTGCAGCCCTAATGCAAAGTACATTATATTACATGTACGGGTATATATGCAAAAGCAGATATGCCTGCGGCATGTCCATATGGATTTTTTAGACATAGTAAGTAAAGAGGGAAGCCGTTTTTAATACATGTGCTGGACACTGGTCAATATGTGTTGCCCTGCTACATTATCGCTTCACTGAAAATAGGGATGTTTCATATCAAACATCTCGTATTACTAAACCCTCACTGATTCCAGTGATGGATTTATTAATACATGCACCCAGAGGGCACTTTAGAGGTACCCCCTTAAAATCTATCAAATGCTGGTGGGCTCACTGACTAGTTCTAGCCAGCCTGTCACTTACAGATCAGATTTTGACCCTCAAGAGTGAAAGCCCTTGCTTTATGGAGGTCAGAAACAAAACCTGCTCTGGCAGGGGTGGTACACACCCCTCCCAACAGGATGACCTGGGCATCTGCATTCCAAGGCAGAAGGCTTGGAAGAAGTCCATCGCCTTTGGTATTCAGATTTCGGCTTCCTCAGAGAAAGATGCTGCTGCCCTGTCTCAGGCCCCATCTGGCACATGGACAGATGGGAAAATTAGCTATGCAGGATGTGTGCTGCATTTCCAAGCTGACTCACCTGTAGGGTGGTCAGCCTGAAATGAACACAACATTAGTAATTCCTCCTTCTTATGTGTAGTGGAATTAGGAATTCGGAGACAGGGTGATGCCCACTCCCCAAAGGAAAGGGTCATCTAGGGGACATAGTGAACCCAAGGGTAAGTAGCCCATTGGCTACTCCCCTTAACTCCCCCTAAATTGAATATTTAGGGGACCTCCTGGTAACAGGACATCAGATCTTTGCTAGACACAAAATAAGGAGTGGACAAAAAGCCTGCTGGATCTGAGAACTAAGGAGCACGATGGACTTGACGCTAACCCTGCTAGCCTGCCTGCTGCACCAGACCCTAGAGGAGAAACTGACCTGGCCTGCTGCTGCAGCCTCAATGAAACCCAGAGAACTGCTAATGCTTCACAAATCACCAATATGAACCCTTTTGGAGCAGAGGATCTGTTTTCCTGCATTTGCAGGCAGCACTTGTAAAGTCTTATACTCTGTCCTGTTGGCCATCGGGCCCTCCGAAGTATCAACTCACCAGGAGAAGACATCTGGAAGTCCAGGAGGTCAGTCCTGCCACTCCACTGAAGCCCCATGATGCCGAGCCCATCTGGAGGCTCCCTCCCCCTATACCTGGGGTACAGGATTCCTTACAGTAATCAAAACTTGTTGGTGGTCCAATCCGGACACCACCAGCACCTCAGCAAACCTACCATTGAGGGACATCAGGATCCATGAGGACTACTGTGATGCGATTCCTCAAAGCACTTCTGCCTCTGAGCCCCGCAGCATAAGTCCAAGGGAGTCGATGGTGCTCATGGGCTTCTGAGACCCTCTGGTGACTCTCTGGAGCTGAGTCCATCCCAGGGTTTGGCCAGACTGGTCTTCCAGTCGCCAACTGTAGCCTGTTTTGCAGGACCCCTCCAGCACCGGACCTGACATCAAAAGACTCCACTGCATCCAAGTCCCACAGCCTGAGGAAAGGTGGACCAATGGTATCCCCCCATGCCAGAAGGCCTCAAGGATCGAGCCCACTTGTGGCCTCCCCCAGATTGATCTTCTAATCCCAGCTTACAGCAACTTTCCAACCGGACCATTTCCCATTAAAGTGAATGGGATTCCCAATGCTGTAACATACCTCATCACCCAGATGCCCCAGAGCCTCCTGAGGTGACCTGTTGGTGTGGCCTTGGACCCTTCCCCATACTCCTGTTAAGTTTTAGAGAACAGTCCTGAAAGTCTCTGTGGAGTGTCTGAATGCAGTACATGTTTTTCCCCCATAGGATAACATTCCCACACCCAAAAATTGCACTGTGTCAACTTTTGAAAACTGTAAAAATCTATATATCGAAAAGTACTCACCTGATTCCAATGATCTTGGTATATAAAATCACATTATTTTTGAGTTAATGAGTGTGTGTCTCACTTACTGCCTATTTGTTTGCCTTACATGCTTAGCATTACTCTCTGATAGGCCTAACTGCTTTCCCACACTATTACAAATGAGAGCATTTGGAATATCATTTGTGCCTTTGTTATACCTTTGGGGTTTGCTGGACTCTTTTCACAGTATGCCTCATTTTGGTCCACTATATTAAGGGGCAGCTTCCTATAAAAGCGACATGTTCCAGCATGCTAAGGGTTATTGTCCGAGAAAGGCAGGACTGTCTGGTGTCACAAATGATATGATTCACTTGGGAGATATACTATATAACCACACAAATTAAAAGTGATTCTGTGCTACTTTCATCCAGACAGATCAAGTTTTAATTCTGTTTCATGCTATTCAGTGGGTAATTCGTTTATTGCTTAGATTTCTTAAAGTCATGTACAATAAAAAAAAACTACAATACAGAGCAAACTGCAAAAGTCATTATATTGAAATCACCAAACTAGTAAAAAATCAATATACGTTTAAAACGTTCTTCTGTAATAGACATAAATTTCTTCACACATTCAATTACCCATAAAACAAAATCTAGTGGCATCTTTAATTGTTCTTATTCCATTCTGTATGAACAATGATCAAAATCTTTTCTGAATGTCAAGAAATTTAGGACAGATACAGAGAACATGTTCAATTGGTCTTACCTTTGGCCAGGAGCTCGCTCCCCCATGATCGCAGCACCACCTTGCTGCCTCCGTGTCCCTGGCCCCCGCCCACACTGCTGTTTGCATGTTCGAGGCTCTCCTCCGCCCGCAGGCACCTGCCTGCACCTCATCCCTGGTGTCTAGTGGGCTCCAGGTAAACTTCACTAGACTTTTGCTTTGACTATTTTTTAGTTTTCGTGCTCTGTTTGTTTTGCGCCGTATCCCCCTGTTCTGCTCCGGTCGTTGTGTCTGTTTTTTGCCCCCCGTACTGTTCAGTGCCATTTCCTCTGTTTTTGCCCCGTACTTTGCCCCTGTCCTTTTGTGCCTTTTTTCCTCCGTTTCTGTCCCTCTCTCTGTGCCTGTATCTTGCCCCTTGTTTATTATGCCCTTTTCTGCTGTTTCTGTCCCTCTCTCTGGGCCCATATCTTGCCCCTTGTTTATTGTGCCTTTTTTCCTCTGTTTCTGCTCCTCTCTCTGTGCCCGTATCTTGACCCTTGTGCGCTCCCCCGCTCCGGCTCCATCTAAGCCGCTCCCCTGCTGCTGCGTCCCTGCGTCCCCGCCCCCTCGCGCCCCCATTCGCCACTCCCTCCCGCCTCCCAGCTGCTCCTCACTTCCTCCTCCCTTCTTAATGGCGCTCGCTGCGCGTCGAGGGTGAGCGACCTCTGACCTACCTTTGGCCAGGAGCTCGCTACCTCACGATCGCAGCACCACCTTGCTGCGTCCGTGTCCCTGACCCCCTCCCATGCTGCTGTTTGCGTGTTCGAGGCCCTCCTCCACCCGCAGGCACCCGCCTGCGCCTCATCCCTGGTGTCTAGTGGGCCCCAGGTAAGCTTCGCTAGACTTTTGCTTTGTCTAATTTTCTGTTTTGGTGCTCTGTTTGTTTTGCGCCGTATCCCCCTGTTCCGCTCCGCTCGTTGTGTCTGTTTTTTGCCCCTTGTGTTGTTTAGTGCCATTTCCTCTGTTTTTGACCCGTACTTTGCCCCTGTCCTTTTGTGTCTTTTTTCCTCCGTTTCTGTCCCTCTCTCTGTGCCCGTATCTTGCCCCTTGTTTATTGTGCCTTTTTCTGCTGTTTCTGTCCCTCTCTCTGTGCCCGTAACTTGCCCCTTGTTTATTGTGCCTTTTTTCCTCTGTTTCTGCTCCTCTCTCTGTGCCTGTATCTTGCCCCTTGTGCGCTCCCCCGCTCTGGCTCCCTCTGAGCCGCTCACCACTCCCCTGACGTTGCGTCCCTGCGTCCCACCCCCCTCGCGCCCCCATACGCCACTCCCTCCCACCTCCCAGCTGCTCCTCCCTCCCTCCTCCCTTCTTAATGGAGGTCGCTGTGCGTCGAGGGTGAGCGGCCTCTGACCTACCTTTGGCCAGGAGCTCGCTCCCCCACGATCGCAGCACCACCTTGCTGCCTCCGTGTCCCTGGCCCATGCTGCTGTTTGCGTGTTCGAGGCCCTCCTCCACCCGCAGGCACCCGCCTGCGCCTCATCCCTGGTGTCTAGTGGGCTCCAGGTAAGCTTCGCTAGACTTTTGCTTTGTCTATTTTTCTGTTTTGGTGCTCTGTTTGTTTTGCGCCGTATCCCCCTGTTCCACTCCGCTCGTTGTGTCTGTTTTTTGCCCTTTGTGTGGTTTAGTGCCATTTCCTCTGTTTTTACCCCGTACTTTGCCCCTGTCCTTTTGTGCCTTTTTTCCTCCGTTTCTGTCCCTCTCTCTGTGCCTGTATCTTGCCCCTTGTTTATTGTGCCCTTTTCTGCTGTTTCTGTCCCTCTCTCTGGGCCCATATCTTGCCCCTTGTTTATTGTGCCTTTTTTCCTCTGTTTCTGCTCCTCTCTCTGTGCCTGTATCTTACCCCTTGTGCGCTCCCCTGCTCCGGCTCCCTCTGAGCTGCTCACCACTTCCTTGTCGTTGTGTCCCTGCATCCCGCCCCCCCTCATGCCCCCATTTGCCACTCCCTCCCGCCTCCCAGCTGCTCCTCCCTCCCTCCTCCCTTCTTAATGGCGGTCGCTGCTCGTCCGTGCTGCTGGCGCGCAGAAGCAAGCCCATCCGCGCCCGTCCGCACCTGGACCGTGCCCAGCACCACCCCCCGGTCCGCGGGACCACTGCACCCCAGACACCGCTAAACGACCAGCGACCACAATGCCCTCAACCCTGGCCACAACACTGACTGTTTCCAACCCGCGCTAAGGAACACCTTTGGTCCCTTCTCCTGCCTCTCCTGCAAATTCACCTGCGACAAAACAACGAAACCCCCCAGAGCCGGAATCAACCACCTCCACTGCATACTCCTCAACACCCGCTCTGCGCGCAAGCACGCCATCGCACTCTGGGACCTGCTCGACACCACCGCCCCAAATATAGCCTTCCTGACCGAAACCTGGTGGAACGACTCCTCGGCACCCGACATCGCCATAGCCATCCTAGACAGCTACAAGATCACCCGAAGAGACTGCACCAACGGCATCGGAGGAGGAATAGCCATCGCCCACAAATCCACCCTCAAAGTTTCCACCTACACGGACAACACCCTCAAGATCACCGAGCACCTACACTTCCAGGTCCACACCGACCCCAACACCACCCTCAGAGGAACGCTCAATTACAGACCACCTGGCCCACGAGCACCCTTCAACGACACCATTGCCGAACTAGCCAGCACCCACGCCCTCCCCTCCATGGACTACATCCTCCTCGGAGACCTCAACTACCACCTAGAGAACAACAATTGCCTCAACTCCACCACGCTGATAGATAACCTCGCTAACCTTGGACTCCGATAACTCGTCACCACACCCACCCACATCGCAGGACACACACTTGACCCAATCTTCACCACAAGCGCCCACATCACCTTCAACCACACCACCGAACTCTACTGGACTGACCACCACTGCATCCACTTCACCTTCAAGAAACAAACCAAGCACCACCGCCCCCAACAACCACCTCGCCGCTGCTGCAGCAAAATCACCAAAGAACAACTAACCTACACCCTCAACCAGAACCCACCCACCAACATAGACACCGCCGCCCTCAACCTCAAACAGTGGATTACCAACTGCGCCAACTCTTTAGCACCTCTCAAGAACCCACCCAACAACCAAGCCAGCAAAAAAAACACCTGGTACACCAACGAGTTCCAAGCCTCAAAACGCGACTGTCGGAAATTAAAAAAGACATGGCTCCACGAGCGCACCCCCGACAACCACTCAGCCCTCAAGGACAACTCCCGCAACACCACCAACTCATCAGAACAACCAAGAGATCCTCCTTCAAAGACCGCCTAGATAACAACGCACTCGACAGCAAAGAGCTCTTCAACATCGTGAAAGAACTCTCCAATCCCAGCACCAACGTCAATGACATCCCACCATCACAAGAACTCTGCGACTCCCTATCCACCTACTTCCTCCAGAAAATCACCGACATCCACAACAGCTTTTCTACCGCTACCACGCTAGACCTCATCCCTGCAAGCTCCACCCACTCCAACCTCCTGACCTTCTGGGCAAACGTCAATGACACAGAGACACTCAAGGTCATGAACTCCATCCACTCAGGATCACAGTCGGACCCATGCCCACACCACGTGTACAACAAAGCTGACAAAACCATTGCCCCCCAACTACGGAAGGCCATCAATATCTCCTTCGAAACAGCAATCTTTCTGGAAAGAAGGAAGTATGCCGAAATCCATGCCCTCCTGAAGAAGCCCAAAGCCGACACCCTCGATCTCAAACTTGCCCCATCTCCCTGCTCCCCTTCCTGGCAAAGGTCATCGAAAAAATCGACAACACGCAACTGACTCGCCTCCTCGAAGACAACAACATCCTTGACCCCTCCCAATCAGGGTTCAGACGGAACCACAGCACCGAGACCACCCTCCTAGCTGCCATAAACGCCATCAGACGCCATTTGGACAATGGAGAAACATCAGCCCTCATCCTCCTGGACCTCTCTGCCGCATTCGACACAGTCTGCCACCGCACCCTGATAGCCCGCCTCTTTAAAGCCGGAATACAAGACAAAGCCCTCGACTGGATCGCATCCTTCCTCCACGGCCAAACCCAAAGTGTATGCCTCCCACCTTTCCGATCCACAGTCACCGACATCATCTGCGGCGTACCCCAGGGTTCCTCCCTCAGCCCTACACTGTTCAATATCTACATGGCCCCCCTCGCACAAACGGTCCGCCAATACGACCTCAACATCATCTCCTATGCCGATGACACACAGCTCCTCCTCTCCCTCACCAAAGACCCCCACACCACCAAAACCAACCTCCATGAGGGCAGGAAGGCCATCGCCGAATGGATGAGGAACAGCCGGCTGAAGCTGCACTCGGTCAAGACAGAGGTCATCATCCTTGGAACCACTCCCTCAGCCTGGGACAACTCATGGTGTCCGACCACACTGGGAACCCCTCCAACTCCCACCAACCATGCACGAAATCTAGGATTCATCCTCGACTCCTCCCTCTCCATGGCCAAATAGGTCAACGCAGTCTCCTCCTCCTGCTACAACACCCTCCGCATGCTCCGCAGGATCTACAAGTGAATCCTGATTGAAACAAGAAGAACCGTGACACAAGCCCTCGTCAGCAGCAAGCTAGACTACAGCAACAAACTCTACCAGGCATCCCTGCCAAATACCTACAATGCCTCCAGCGCATCCAAAATGCCTCCGCCTGACTGATCCTCAACATACTCTGCCACAACCACATCTCCCATCATCTGAGAGACCTCCACTGGCTCCCTGTGGACAAGAGGATCAATTTTAAACTACTCATCCACGCACACAAGGCCTTCCACAACACCGGACCTGCCTACCTTAACAGCAGACTCAACTTCTACACCCCCCGCCCACCAGCTCCGCTCCACGAACTTTGCCCTGGCCGCCGTCCCCAGCATCCAGCGAAAGACCTCCGGTGGCAGATCCTTCTCCTACCTCGCCGCAAAGACCTGGAACTTCGTCCCGACCAACCTACGCCAGACCCAAGACCTCCTTGCATTCAGAAGAGTCCTCAAAACCTGGCTCTTCGATCAGTGAACAGCACCCCCCCGCTTCCCCCCAGCGCCTTGAAACCCTCATGGGTACGTAGTGCGCTTTATAAATCTTATGATTGATTTATTGATTGATTGGTTCATTACTTGAATGACATAAATAAAATAACATTATCTGGTTCACTGATTTATTCCTTAAGCCCGTAGGTTGGATGGAAGAACAATATAGAAGACAAAATCTGGAAAATGGCTTGATCACAAAAGGATATATTGGTGATCCAAAATTATCCTTTATTTTATGTTTGTAAAAATCTTGGACAAAGCAGCTATGTTTTTTAGCCCTGAACATTTTTTAATATCAGCTTTATATTCAGATGACTGAATTGTGTACTTAATTAACTTTTTAGGCTGCACCCTATTCTTGTTAGCTAGATCAATTAATGATGGGAAATTATAAATTGTCAGCAAGGCAGATACCTGATAATTAGAGAACATATAATTGTACCTGCTAGTGGAAAACGTTCAGACTTAATCATGTCTTTTCCTGAATTCTCTTTAGCTGTAATTAAGCAAATTGATGCTGCTCTGGAACAAAATAGACAGTAACCCTAATTCTAACCAAGTAAAGCACGGGGCATAGATTGAGACTAAATAATTTCTTTGCCCAGTAATACAAAATAATATCTAGTCTCTTTAAATAAGCTGAATTCATTAAGAGAAGAAACTAGTTTTTACTTGATAGTAGTAGTAGTTGAACCAATAATATCACCTCCATACTTTGACGTTAATCGTTTAATTGCCAGTTCTGACTTACTACATTTATTTTTCAAATTCACAATCTGCTGAGACCAACCTAAGGTATCCTGTATAACTATTCCCACATGAGTATAGCATTTTACAGTATCTGTTTTTCGTAGATCGATCATCCGCTTTAAAGAAGCCTTTAATTTTAGTTTTCTCATAGTTGATTTTTAGGATATTTTCTCATTTATAATCCTGGAGACAGGTTTTAACTGCCTTTGAAGACCTAGTTGTCTTTTAGACAACCAAATCAGATAATATGCATGGGCCAATAACTGTATGCTGCAAAGACGCAGTTTGGGACTATCCCCCTCCTTGATATTTAAAGGTAAAAAGAGATTAATAACATATAACACAAATATAAACGGTGCTAAAATGCACCCTTGTTTTAAACTATTTGTAGTTTTAATACATGGTGTCAAACCTCTACTGTTCCTTAATTTAATTTGAACAAAGGTATCCAAATGTAACTAAATAATTAGGTTTAAAAGAATATTGTCAATTATCCAACATGGCAGTTATGACAATAGTGTATTTCGATCCACTCTATCAAACACATTAAAATAATCTATGAAATAGACAAATATTTTTTGTTTTTAGAATAAAGTGTATTTTTAGCCAAACAGTTTATAGCAACAACGTTGTCAAACAGTCTGATTTAAAACCGGTTTGGTAGGGGTAATTATCGAAGAACATTCTGCCCATTGTGTCATTACTAATAGTGTGCTAAAAATGTTTACATCTGCATAAAGCAATACTATCATATGATAGATTCTGGGTTCTGATTTGGGACTTCGTTAATACATGGGTTGCCAAATAGATTATTTCCAAGACAAAGGAATATTACCTGAACAAAAAAATGAATCAAAGGAAGATTTTGCTGCGTTTTTCTTCATTATGCAATTCGAAATCCTGTTAGGACCTGAGGCCCAATAAGTTTTATTTTAGTGATGTCAGTACTAATCTCCTGTATGGATGTTTCAACATTGGAACAAGAAAACGTACCAGCCCACTTTACCTAAGATTGCTCACCTAAGCAATATAACTCACCAAGATAAGTATCCCAGTTATTATGATTAGTGTGATATTCCCCTGACTTATTTTTCTTGTCCTGGCCAAATCTGATTAGTGACCAAAGCCTTTTTCCAGTTTTTCTCAAGTTATTGGTTTATACAATTCTGTCCATAATTGCTGTTGTTGTTTAAATTTGATTTTTTGCAGTCTTTTTTAATTGTTGAATTTCATTATTTTAAAGGCAGATATTTTTAACTTTAAGAGCCCTTCTTATTTTATGCAGCTACCCTCAGAGGTATTGGACATGATGCATTTAATCATTGGAAATTCACAAAGCTCATTTAATTTGTTTGCTAATCGACAGTTCCATTTAATTGTTGTTGGTGCAATCTCTTCTATATTCTGCTGATCTGGGGGCTAAGCAGTATAAAGTTCCTCATGCAACCATTTAAGAGCTTTTAATTGAGGATAGAGGTCACTTTCTTCCCTAAACCCAATACCACAAATGTTGAAATTTGTCAAAATCTGCAACATGCATATAACTGTTATTAGTAATAGATTTATGACCGGCTGAATGATATCTGTTGTTTGCAGGCTGATCTGCAGGAAATCTCTTTTTTTTATGTATGGACATCCAGTTCCTAAAACAAAAACAAATATATTTACCTGTTGGTTTCTGTTTGAGAGCATTACAAGGGAATACCAAAATACCTATCTTCCGAATCCTCTTCTATTATTGTGGGATTATCACACAAGATTAATATTAGGGTCACTACTAATGATTATTGTTGCATGCTTAACAGCTTCTATTTGGTCTTCTAAAATGTGCAAACAAGAAAATAGAATGTAATAATCTTTTGACAGTGAAGGAGGAAAACACATAGTATTTATTAAAAGATTGAATTTATCTTGGAACTGAACAAGCACAACAAGTATAAAGAGGATTTGAACTACAAAATTAACTGTTTAAGATTGAATTTATCTTGGAACTGAACAAGCACAACAAGTATAAAGAGGATTTGAACTACAAAATTAACTGTTTACTCATTAAAGTAAAATTTAGTAGGGTACTTAACCCTCCACCTGGCCTGTCCATTTTATTCTTAGTGATTTCAACTTCAAACACCTCAACATTTGAGATAAAACAGGTATTTATTTGCCATGATTCCGGAAGACAAACGCTATGCTTAATAGTGAAAAAATGTAAATGTCTATGCCATCTGTTTTTAATTTACATGTAAGTACCTTATAGAGTTGTATACCATTTATCCAGTGGCTGTAAATTAAATGCTTCTATTGGAACAGCACTATTTATTGTGCCACCGACTTAAGTAGCACTTTAAAGCATTTCCCAAGCTTGCAATTGCAGCCTGAATGCAGTGTCCCACTGCCATGTTGACTTGGCATTTAAAACCCTTTGCCAAGCCATACATTTTTATTACATATATGTCACCCCAAATGTAGGCACTAGGTAGCCCATAGGACAGGGTGCTGTGTAATTAAAAGGTGTACATGTACCTGCAAGTTTTACATATCCTAGTAGTGAAAAATCTCCAAATTTGTTTTTTCAATACTGTGAGGCCTACCCCTCCTATAGAGTTGTCATTTATCTAAGAATTCCCAGGAATGATTGAGTCCACCATTGTGGTATTTACCTACTGTGGTGAAGATATCTGCCAGTGATGAAACATGACATAATTAGTTGTGGGTAAGGTGTCTATTCCAAAATATTTTTGGTTTTCTTAACGGGACCACCACATTGCAAATCACTTGGCACAATTCCACACTACCCAAATCCTCAGCCCCAATACCTGTGACTGGTGGTTCAGAATACCCCTGCAGCAAAGTGAGACAGACATATCCCCGCTGTGCTCGTTTTGCCACAATGTACCTAAACAAACATGTGCTCAAGAGTCAGCACAAAGAGAGGAGTAGCCTTTGTCAGGAATTACTCTTATCAATAAGATATCACTCAAATGATAAAAGAAAAGGATAATTTCATATCGCATTTTGGTAAGTTGCTTTCTTGCTGCAGATACTCCACCCCTTATAGAGAAAGTTTTCATACAGGATTGGTTCACGAGCAGGCTAAGACATACAGGAACAGCAAAACAAAGTAAGTAGCCATGCAGTTTTGGAGCTTAAATGGATTCATTTGCTTACTGAGTGTGGGTTAACATGTGGAGTGATGCAGAGCAATTGAATCAAAATTATCCACACAGCAGGATAAATGACCAACTTTGTGGTTGTTGCACCACTCAACCCTATCCTGAACCAGGATCGCCTTCACGCAAAACTCCTCCCTTACAGAGCACTGCCCCATCTTCAACCAGCATATATCATCCCCTTCCTACTCCAGCAACCAATGCATCATGACCCTCTAAGCATACTCACCAGGAACCTCCAGTGAGACACACTAAACCAAGGAGGAGTAGCAGAGGCCCAGGGGAAAGACTGATGCAGCAAGACCAGTAAAATACAGCAAACACTGCAAGCCGCCACCTCTGGCCACTGGGTAAAAGCAGACACTGAGTGGAAGAGCCATGGGGCACGAGCACTTCTGGTCTCATTCCTCTTCCTCATTTCGTGTTCACAATGCCCCAAGTGATGGATGTAGACACAGCTGTTTAGGAACATAATGCACTCTGGCAATTGTAGCATTGATTAACTAAGATTGAGCTACTAATGTCCAAGGTTACGATTGTTTAACTGATAGTAAATTGCTGTTTGCGGTTATAAATATTGCAAAAAAAAAAACAAACAGGCTGATTTGAAATATTTGAAAGTCAAAGAGAGAGATCAAAAGGGAGGGAGAGGGAGAAATATGACGGTGATGTAGTAAGCCTGTGGTGAAATGATCAAACAGCCCCATGTTTTGTATTACTGATAAGGATCACCAGTCATTACTTCTTAGCTGAGATCACTTTGAATTGTGTACAACATGCATAAGTCATTATATAATATTTATATTATTAAATGACTGTGACTGATTTTTTCTTCTCATGATAAAGTGTCACTCACAGTGTCTCACACACACAAGGCAATACAGTGTCACACATGAGAACAGAAAACATGGAAATTGCACATTGAAAACTTGGCAGCTATGTTTACAGAGATCCATAGTGAACTCATAGAGGGCAGTCACACCCACAGCCCTATTCTCAGCAGGAAACCGACAAAGGGGGGCAAACACCAGAAACAGTAATGCACAGCCCTAAACAAGATGATCAGAGAAGCTTGGGGCATTTAATACCAGCATGCTTCAGAACACCATCAAAAGCAGAGATACAGTCCCCATCTGAAATACACTGCCAGCTGCAAGAAGAAGAAAATATCTTAGCGGAGACACAAAAGTTAAGCAGGAATTCCCTTCTAGAGAAAGAATGCACTGTGTGACTGCCTCAAAAAAAAGACAGCCAAAACAGGAGGATCCTGGATAGAGGTGGTAATTTATAAATAACCAGAGGGGGAGGAGTTTATTTTTTGTGTTATCTGTTTCTGCTCTACAGCAAACACACTTTTTGAATGGCTGACTTGGAATTTCTACCCATTGTTTTATATTTAGTTATATATTGGGGTAAATTTAAGAGCCCCTAGCGGCATTCAAACGCCACATTTGATGAATTTTGTTACGCTAATGTGGCGTTAAAAGGCCAAAAACGCAGTGCCATATTTACAAAGTAACGCAATGCATACATTGTACCACTTTGTAATCCTTTGAGCTACATTATGCCTGTGCCAGGCAAAATGCATGCAAAGACGGTGTTCCCCCATTAGAGGGGCCAAAATAAATGGTGCAAGGAAATCTAGGAGATTTCTTTGCAACATTTTTTTTTCTGCACTTTTAACGCCTGCTCAGAGCAGGCGATAAAAGGAGGCTTCCATTAGTTACAGTGGGCCTCTGGGTGCTTTTCAGGATTAACATCAGAATTTTTTCTGCTAATCTTGCAAAGCAATGGACTGGCGTCAAAAACTCTGATGCTACTCCCCTAACTACTGCCATGGTGCGCAGTAATTTAAATATGACGCACATATGGTGGCATTAGGGGTGCACTAAAGGGCACAGGCAAAGTTGTGCTGCACTCTGTGTACCATCATTTTTCCCAAATATGCCCCATAGTATATAGAATATATATAGTTACCTTCACAGTTGTTGGCCCAGCTGTGCTGAAGCGCAGGATTCTCTTTACACTTCAATTATTAATCATATCCCATGCACATGTCGCATGGACAGCAGACAGCCAAGCTTTTTGGTTAGGCATCCTCTGTAGCTGCATAACGATCTTTGACATCTTTCACATCTTGATCACTATATCCTGATTGGTTGTGTAAATACTTTTTTTCAGTATTTACAAAACTTTCCTATCCAGATAGGTGGTGTAATTGCTGTGGGAGGCGGAGTATGGAGGGAATTATTGCAATTGGTTTTACTTTATCTTCACTATTGGTACTTTTGGTATTAGTGCTTTGCGCTCTTGAGAACTTAAATATTTCCTGGTTCCCCTCTCACCTCTTCTAGAGACACCTAGGGGTATATTTATACTTGTTTTGCACTGAATTTGCATCATTTTGTTTAATGCAAATTAGGTGCAAAACTAACTCCATATTTATACTTTGGCTCTAGACCGGTCTAGCGCCAAATTTATGGAGCTAAAGTCATTTTTTGGAAGTGGAAACCTACTTTTCTTCAATGAGATGCAAAGTAGGCATTCCCATGCTAAAATGGCTCTACGGACTTAGCGCCATATTTATCCCCCTGTGCTAAAATCACACACGGGAGGAAGGAGGGGTCAAAAAATGGTGCAAAGCTTGCTTTGCACTATTTTTTCATGCTTGGGTCAGGGTAGGGTTTAAGGGACCTGTGGGCCTAGTTCCTTGGTGGTACACCATGGAATAAGCCCACAGGTGCCCTACCCAGGCCTAGGGACATCACCACCCACATCAGAGGGACAGCGGAGAATGGGGGACCCCCTCCCAAGTAAGTATAGGTAAGTACAGGTAAGTATTTTTTTAAGTGCCATTGGAGGACCTGAAATGGGCCCCCCTACATGACACTGGATGCAAAGACCATGCTCAGGGGACCCTGGTCCCCTGTGCTGGCCATTGGGGTGGTGGGGATGGCTCTTGTCTCTTCTAAGACAAGAGTCATGTGGTCTGGATGGTTTTGCATCAGAAAATGACTCTAAGCAGGTTAGAGTAATTTTCGACTCTAACCTGCCTTACGTCATTTTTTGGTGCAAAACCCCCTTCTTCCATAGCACCAGCCCCACCCGACTAGCATAATTTATTTTTTACGCTAGCCTACTCTTTGAACCAACTTGCACCATTCCATATATATGGTGCCCGGATGCTGCACAGAAATGGTGCAAGCCGGTGCTAAACTTTTTGGTGCAAAACTGGTTAGTGCAGTTTTGCACCAAAAAGTATAAATCAGGGCCTTATTTTGGGATTATTCACTCTAGTCGTTTTTTGGCAACTTCTATTTCAGCAGCCCTATGGCGCAAACATGCAGCAAACAGCCAAGTATTTTGGTAAGGCTTCTGCTGTAGCTGCATAATGATCTTCAACATCTTGCACCTTCTTGATTTTAACATTTACAATGCTTTTATCCTGATTGGATGTGTGAATGCTTGTTTTTTATATTTACAAAGCTTTGCTATCCAGATTGGTGGTGTAATTACCTGTTTTACTTGATCTTTGCTTTTGGCACTTTTGATATTAGTGCTTTGCGCTCTTGGGAACTTGCTTATTTCTTGGTTTCCCTCTCACCCCGACTAGAGACACCATTTTTGATGTTAGGCACTCTAGATGTTTTTCGTGAACTTTTATTTCAACACCCCTATGGCACGGACATGCAGTGGACAGCCAAGTTTTTTGGTAAGGCTTCCGCTGTAGCTGCATAACGATCTTTGACATCTTTCACATCTTGATTTTAACAATTATAATACTTTTATATCTGGATTGGTTGTGTGAATACTTGTTTTTAATACTTAGAAAACTTACATATCCAGATTGGTGGTATAATTGCTGTGGGAAGTGGAGGGTGGAGGGAATTATTGTAATCTGTTTTACTTGATCTTTGTTATTGGCACTTTTGATATTAGTGCTTTGTGCTCTTGGGAACTTAATTATTTCCTGGTTCCCGTCTGGCCCCTTCTAGAAATGCCATTTTTGAGTTTAGGCGCTCTATTTGTTTTTTGGCAACTCCTATTTCAACAGCCCTTTGGCGCAGACATGCAGCGGATTCGTGCAGCATGCATGCCTAAGTTAAGCCCATCTGTGCCCGTCCACGACCCGGATGCAGCCAGTACCAGCCATGCTGCTTCTCCGACAGTAGGTAATTTCTTTTCTATTACTATGCTGAAAGACAATATTTTGATATGTCTTTACAACTTAGTAAATTAGAGGGCCCTGTTTCATGCAGAAAATGTAGAGGGTGTTTTGAGATGGACCTTTTGTATTCATCTCACTTACCACCTCATAACAAGTGCATTTTACAGGGCACTCTGATTAATGCCTGGTCTTTGAGTAAGAATGCCAAAGAAACTTTTGATCTCACTTGCAACCTTAAATTAGATTTCTTGTTTGTAACTGAAACCTGGCTGAAAGATTGGTGCAGCCCAGTCATTGCAGTAGCTCTTCCCCCAGGTTACCTAATCTCTAGGCAGGATAGACCCTGTCACTAGGTGGAAGGGGTTGCTATTATTTTTAATAAGACACTGCAACTTGACTCAGTCAACATTAGCCCCTTAGATGGTGTGGAGAGTCTAGGATTTTGCTTTAGGGTTAGCCTTTCACTATCCTTCCCAGGCATCCTGATCTATCGCCCCACAGGGGTAGGATTAAAGATCTTAACATCACTCAGAGATAAACTAGCTCCCTTGGTTTGCCAATACTGAAACGTTACCATCTTACGTGATTTCAATCTTCACTTGGAGTGCATAGGTGATCCAGAAGTTCCTAATTTCCTTGACCCTATGAGCCTTCTGGGACTGTATAACCTGGTGATGGGTCCTACTGATGAGGGAGTCCACTATTTGGATAGTATTTGTACAAATAACACCTTGCTTCTTGCAGATAAGCTGAGGCCTGTGAGTTGGTCAGATCACTCACTCATTCCTTTCACTCTTGTTTGTGAGTCAGATAAGCTCACTTTAACAGATGCATCCACATCTGTAACTTTCACCCGTAGATAGGGAAAACTGATATCAAATCCTAGATTCTCACAAGATCTCTTTGATACATCACCTCTACTTTTAGGTCAAGTATTAGACAATGTGGAGCCCTTTAATAGATGGATAAGTCAGATGAGCAAATAGCTTTCCCTCCAAGACTCCACTAACAAGAAATCCTTAAAGAGCCCCTTGGCCCCTTGGTTAGAATCAGTTCTGAGAGGACAACAACTCCACTGTAAGCAGCTGGAGATAAAATGGCAGAAGGCCTATAACCTTGAGGATCTAAACTAAAAAATGTCAAGTCATCACTTAAGGAGTACCACACACAGATTAAACTATTAAAAAGGACATACTTCTCAGTGCAAATCGAATTAGCTAAATGTGATCAAAAAGCTATTTTTAGTATTTCAACCTCATTCCTTAAACCCAAGGCTATGGAGAGTCAGATCACACCCTCACAAGCTCTATGCGATGAGATTTTGTCCTATTTTCTGGAAAAGATAGAGACTATATGTAAACATTTTAGTGCCCCAGCCCTTCCTCAGATTAGTCCTGAAGCTAAAATTGCCTCAACAAAAGGTTCTAATATGTTGATGGCATTTTACACAAATTCATTAGACTAGTCCTGTCAAGGCAGCTTAGCATGTAAATCTGGCTCACCCAACAATCCTTACATAAATTGGTAGACATAGTCAATCCTGTGATTAACCAGCTCCTGAACAACTCTGAGTTTAGCTGAAGTACCAGATGTTAGGCTTGGTATCATTGGCGTGGTCTCCTCTAACTTTTTGCCTCTGTTTTCCAGGTTGTTGATGTGTGCTGTACTCTGTTTTTGATAGTCTGGACACTTTACCACTGCTATCCAGTGCTAAAGTGCAAGTGCTCCTATGTATAATGTATGTGCAATTGGCTTTCCATGATTGGCATATTTGATTTATTAGTAAGTCCCTAGTACAGTGCACTAGAGGTGCCCAGGGCCTGTAAATCAAATGCTACTAAGTGGGCCTGCAGCACTGGTTGTGTCCACCACATTAGTAGCCCCATAAACATGGCTCAGACCTGCCACTACATTGTCTGTGTGTGCAGTTTTAAACTGCCAATTCGACTTGGCAAGTGTACCCACTTGCCAGGCCTAAACCTTCCCTTTTTATACATCTAAGGAACCCTTACGATAGGCCCCAGGTAGCTCCATAGGCAGGGTGCAGTGTATGTAAAAGGTGGGACATGTTCTTATGTGTTTTACATGTCCTAACAGTGAAATACTGCCAAATTAGTTTTTCACTGTTGCAAGGCCTATCTCTCTCACAGGTTAACATGGGCACTGCCCTTAAATATTATTAAAGTTCAGATTCTCTTTGGGAACAGATATACGTATGGGGTTTAGGGCCTCTGAGCTCACAATTTAAAAATTAATCTTTTAGTAAAGTTGTTTTTTAGATTGTGTGTTTAAAAATGCCACTGTTAGAAAGTAGACATTTTCTTGCTTAAACCATTCTATGACTCTGACTGTTTGTGCATTCCCTGTCTGGGTCAGTTTGACAGTTGGGCTGTTTGCACCTCTCTCTAGAGAGTGACACAAAGGTAGCTGGGGTGTAGCCTGCATATCCTGATAAGCCATTTGTGCTGGGAGGGAGGGGAGGAGTGGTCACTTACACCTAAAAAGGCTGTGCCTGCCCTCACACAATGCAGTTTCCAACCCCCTTGTGTGTGTCTGGGGCCTGGCCTGGGCAAGGCAGGATCATGGAAAAAACAGAGACTTCTCTTTGAAGTAGGCCTACTTCAAAGGCAGAAAGGAGTATAAGAAGAGGAACCCAAACCCCTGAAAACCAGATCACTTCTGGAATCAGTAGGAACCTCTGCTCAGGAGAAGAGTTGGAGAGCTGTAGGAGGAGTACTGTCCTTTTGCCTGTGACTGTGCTTTGCTGGGCTGACTTACAGTAGCTGCTTCTGCTTGAGAGAGGACAAAGACTGACTTTGGTGTGAATTCCCACTGGTGCAGAATCTCCAAGGGCTTAAATTGAGCTTGCCTCCTGTTGTTGAAGTCTCAGGGACAACAAAGGCTTCTCTCTGCCAGCACTTGGGCTTTCTTCTGAGAGTCCTGCCTGCTAACATGTAACCTTACCTGATTCTGTGCCCTTGAAAGGTGCAGCTGGTGGAAAAGGGCAGAAATTCATACAAAGACCGCCGTGCGGGGAACCCTTTGACGCATCACCCGCCTTGTAGCTGATTAAAGATGCGCCGCCGGCCTTGCAGCTAAAATCGACATTCCACCTGCATTGCAGCTGAAAGATTGACACAACGCAGCTAGACAAATGACCTTCAACACCTGCAGTGGCTGCTGTTTATGACGCAAGCCACCACACAGCGCGGTTTCTTGACACCGTGCGACTGGATTTCAACGCAACATTGCTGAGCGCAGAAAATCAATGCAAAGCCTGCCTGGACACTAGGTGCCCATCCGGATCGACACATCGCTCTCTTGCGGGAAAGAAGAAACGACTCTCGCTCGCTGACCCAACCAAAAGAGGAACTATGCACTTTCTCGCTTGTGGGTGAGGAAACGGCGCACCGCTGGCCTTTTTCAACACACACTCGTCCATGCAACTTTATTTTTACACTACGCAGGTACTTTTGTGCACTAACAGTGTTCTCACTGTTTTCTAAGGATTAAGGGCCAGATGTAGGAAACATTTGCGAGTCGCAAATGGCCTGAATCGCAATTTGCGACTGCGCAAAATCGGAAATGGGATGCAAAAATCCCATTCCCGATTCGCAAAATGCGACTCAAGCCATTACCGACTCGCAAAATTTGCCACCCCATTTTGCGACCCGCAAATAGGAAGTCGCAATTTGCGAGTCGCAAACCATATGCAATAGCAACTCGCAAATTGCGACTAGTTGCAAAAAGCCCATTTTGCACGTCCAATTTACCACTAACTCAGAGCAGGTGGTAACCATTACCGAAGTATAAAAGGAGACCCAGAAGGCATCTGGGTTACTCAAGATGGCGTAGATATATGTGATAGGAATGAGGAGGAGAGCCCACGCCGCACAGCAGAGGAGGAGGAGGAGGAGGAGCCAGAGACAGGAGAAGATATACAGAACCAGGCAGACACTTTTCCAACAAACTGAGGAGGAGATTTATGACAAATATAGACTCAGCAGTGCAGCTATACTAGATTTAATAGAATTACTCAAACCACAGCTACAACGGCAGACTGTGCGCGGCTGCGCCATCCCTACGCATGTGCAAGTGCTATGCTCACTGCACCTCTTGGCCTCGGGTAGCTATCAGGGGGTCATTGCTGTGGCAGGTGGGGTATCCCAAAGTTTACTCTCATGGTTCTTTAGGGCATTCCTAGACGCCTTACTCACACATGTCCAGATACATATACCTACCCAGGAATGAGGCAGAAATCAACAGCACCAAGTTGGAATTCTACAGGATTGCCAACTTCCGCATGTCATAGGGTGTGTAGACGGGACACATATACAAATATGCCCTCCTGCAAATCTGGAATATCTGTTCCGCAATCGGAAGTGTACCCACTCACTCAACATCCAGGTAGTATGTGACGCCCATTATGTAATCACTGACATGGTTGCCAAATTTTCAGGGAGTACTCATGACTCCTACATTTTTAGGCACAGTGGGATACACGTGGGGAGTTTGGAGACGGATACCTCCTAGGTAGAGCTGAAAACACCTTGCAGACATACACACAGGTCAATGTGGAAACAATCCATGCCCAGCTAACATTGTACTTTTTTTGCCAAACAGGTGACAGTGCATATGCACTCCGACCATGGATTCTTACCCCATACTTGACACCCAGCAATGAGACAGAGAGGCGATACAACAGTGCACATAAGAGGACCAGGAATATTATTGAACGGACCTTTGGACTGCTGAAAGCAAGATTCAGATGCCTCCACAGAAGTAGAGGTGTCCTCCAGTATACCCCAATAACAGCTTTCAAGATCGTTGTCACATGCGCTATACTGCACAACATTGCCACCAGACGTGGGCTACCTCTCACCCCTGAAGACCCTGAATCTGAGGATGAAGAGCAAGAGCTACCACATCGCCATCATGGGGATAGGAGCATAGCAAATCAAGGCAGACTGAGACAGGAACACATTGCAAACCAATACTTTGGAACATACGTGCTAACTGTTATCATACTCACTAATGTCACACACAAAGAGTCCATGTGTTAAGTGGAAAGAACAAGTGATTTAATTAGTGCAAACAAAAAAACTATATACATTTTGAACAGGTCAGGGGCTGTAAAAGTCCACCTGGCATGGGACACATTGACTTCATGTGCCCCAACCCCAGGACTGTGTGGAGCTCAAACCCTACGCTGGCCTCGGCCAGCATGGCGGGTACTTGGGGGGTCAGCAGTGCCCTGCCTTGTGCTTCCACTGCGAAGCACCCTGGTGTCACTGGCAGAGACACTGCTGACGGTGGAGCCCTCCTCGCTATCTTGCAGCGTGTTGCCTGTGCCCCTGGCCACCTGCCGTGCCTCCATTAAGTCAACAGCGTGGCTGAGACGGCCCAGTCCACGTCACTGCCAAAGTTGCCCATGTCCACTTGGAGGCTGACCGTGCGCCTAGAAAGACCAGTTGTGTTCACGGCCAGCCTTACAATGGATGCTGACATTCTGTCTAGGCGGTTCAGCAGCTGCCTGTCCCGCCACCGTGCACTCTCTGTCTGCGTTAGCAGTCCAGCCACAAGTTGACGCATGGAGAGTGCAAGGTCGCCCATGTGTGTATTTATCTTTTGCAACTCAGAATGTTGGCTGTGCTGTTGGCTTGATTGCGCTCAATGCGCCGCAATGCCCCTGTAATCCTCCTGATCTCTTGTGTCTGCAGGCGCTGACCCCGTAGGAGTGCGGCCTCAGTACGTGAAATGGAGGCATCCCCTGACTCTGCCTGCCGCTGTGATGATGTATGAGGCTCTGTGACGTCTACCGTGGCACTTTGGCTGGGACCTGGTGCAGGCTTACACATCAATATGCCAACTGGTGTCTCGTGAGGGGTCAGGGTGTTGGTGGTGCAGGTCGCAGTGGTGGCTGATCCAGATCCCTCTGTTGGCTGCTGGCTGTCCAGTGGTCCCTGGCTGCTTTGGCTGGTGGGGGTGTCTTGTGGGAGACCTGTGGGACATAGGGAACACACTATCAGTATCTCTGTTATTAACTTCCTAATAAACTGTTGCCTATCAACTGCCTACTTGCCTACATTGCCCATAATGCACCATTCTGGTGATTTCTACTCTGAAATGGTGCTATTTTGGTTGTGCATGCTCCTGTGTACAAGGTGGGTGGGGGTATGGCATTAATGGGGGTACATGCATGTCTCATGGTACTCACCGGTTGATGTTCCTGGCTCAGATGTATCCAGCTCTCCCATCCCGCACACTGCCTCAGGCTCAAGGGTCTCCTCTACCCTTTCCTCCAGGGGTGTGGGTGGCGGTAATGTTGACGGTCCCCCTCCGGTGCCCCTCATCTCCCGGAGCCGCTCTGCCATCCTCTCCTTGGTCCAGGAGCGCAGGTCGTACCACCTTTTCTCGAGTTCATCGATGCTCCGGTGGCTGACACCCAGGGAGTTAACTTTTTCCTGGATGTCCATCCATAGTCTCCTTTTCTCAGATTCTGGCACGGTGAGGGCTGCCCTTCCAAACAGTTTGCCATGGTGCTGACAACACTCCTCGGTAAACACCTCCAGCTCTTTTTCTGCAAACTTGAGTTTTTGCTTCCTTGGGGTTTCTCCCATGGTAGCTGCTGTTCTGTGTGTTTGCAGTGTAGCTGTTGAAAATGGGTGTGGTCCTCCCTCCTCCCAGGTGTATTTGTAAACTTCCTGGCTGTGATGGCATCATCATGTGCCAGGAAGTGTTTTCCAGAGTGTTCTGCAGCACCTGCATTCAATTTGCGGCACAGTCACAATTTGCGACACCCACTCGCAAATTGAGTGTCCGTTTTTTGCACGGTCGCAAAAAGCGACCTCGCAAACAGCGGACTCTGTGGTGCGACTGCATTTGCGAGTCACAAATTGTCGCTGCGTTTTCTTCTTGCATTGCATTTAGCGAGTCGGAAATTGTGAGTCGCAACGACTCGCAATTTCCGACTCGCTAATTTTTCCCTACCTACATCTGGCCCAAAGATTCTTATTCTTTTAAAAATTAATATCTTGAATTGTGTATGTAGGATTTTTGACGTTTTGGTCTTGTTTTGTTTAGATAAATATTATCTTTTTTTCTAAACCTCTGTTGTGTCATTTTATAGTATTTTCACTGAGTTACTGTGTGTGTTGGTACAAATACTTTACACCTTGCTTCTGAAGTTAAGCCTGCCTGCTCGTGCCAAGCTACCAAGGGGGTGAGCGGGGGTTAACTGATGGTGATTCTCCTTTACCCTGACTAGAGTGATAGTCCTGGCTTGGACAACCTGACTGCCAACCAAAGACCCCATTTCTAACACCAGAGGTTTGCAAGGTGGCTGTTGTTAAACCACTTAAGAAGAAACCCTCACTCAGTTCGACCAACTTATTGAACCTGAGACCAATTTCTCTCTTGCCAGCATTGAGCAAAATGATGGAAACGTTTGTTAACAGCCAATTAATCTAATTCTCAAAGACAGCAAATGATCTCCGTGCCTTTCAGTCAGGCTTCTACCCAAAGCATTCAATGGAAACTGCCCTGTTGAAGGTGGCTGATACCCTAAAACTCACTCTTGACAACGGGAAGAATGCTGTGTTGGTCCTATTGGACTTTTGATACCATCTCCCATGAAATCCTCTTACATCGAATCCAAGTGTGTGGAATAGTTAAATCCACTTATCTCTTCCTTATATCTTTTCTTTCTGATCGCAAACAGATAGTGAAATTAGGATCCTATATCTTAAAGGAGTCTATGGTTGCTGCTGGGGTTCCGCAGGACTCATCATTGAGTCCGGCCCTGTTAAACATTTACAAAGCACTGCTAATTTCTTTAATAACATCCTTTGGGATTGATACTATCTCCTACGCAGACGACACCCAGTTGATTTGTCCCATGGAAAATCTTATTTGGGCTCAGAACTGAATTTCAAAAAGTGTCTAAGTGTTCTTATCAGATGGTTGCAGGCCAACCACCTTAAGTGCATTACAGACAAGACGGAGATTACGTTATTAGGAAAAGCCAATGAGTGTGTCCCTTCATTTTGGGGGCCAGAGGATATTTTTCCGCCTTCCCTGACAGGAGAGGTGGTAAGAAATCTGGGAGTTAAGTTTGATTCTCAGTTGTTGTTTCTCCCTCATGCCCTGAGACCTGCAGGCACTTGCGTCAACTTAATAAAATCTTTAAAGACATTTTTCGAACTTCTACCATTAGCAGCCAGAAAATCTGTAGCTTATGCCCTAATCACCTCCATGCTAGAATATTGTAACAGCCTGTGTGTGTGCTTCTCAAAACAAGTACTTCATAGACTTCAGATTGTTCAACGTGCAGCATCAAGGGCAGTAGTTAAACTACCTAAGAGATCTTCTGCTTCAGAGGTCCTAAAATCTCTTCATTGTCTGACAATCCATAAGAGAGTACTTTTAAAAAATATTTTGTTTACTTTTAGAGCCTACAGAGGGATTGACCCTAAATTTCTCTCTGCAAGGTTCAAACACCACCTTCCTACTAGACAATTAAGATTCCCACAGGCCAATCTACTGAAACCTTTCTATTTCAGATTAAAAACTAAAGGAGGTAAATCATTTAAGGCCCCATAAGCTAAGGCCTGGAACTCCCTCCCCAGCCATTTGAGGTTTATTGAGTCCAAAGCTGCATTTTGGAAATGCCTCAAGACCTCAGTCTTTGGGATCTCAGACTCCCTCTGTTATTCTTATATTTTGTAAGATGTCCTTGTCTGTTTTTATTGAAAGCTACAGATGTGACCTTTCGCAGCCTCACCAGTTCTGTTCCGTAATAGCACCACTATACTATCTTGGGAGTGACAGTTGGGCTTTAAAAATAATAAATTCAATTCAATTAAATTCAATGGATCTTTGATGCCAACAGAGAAGGAGCCATACAAAGTAAAAGCCTTATCAATTATTAAATCTTTGTTTGGTCATTAAAGAGAGTTAGTGTACGTTAAAAGGTTTTATTTCCAATCTTTAGTTAGTCATCTTTTATTATTTATTAAACAATTAATCTCCAAGTGTGATCATTAAAAATTAATATAATCAATCAATATTTGATAATGATATAAATCAATATAGTACTTAATAATGCTGTCAGTACAATAATAATGCAACAAGCATGTTCCATAAAGAAACTCTCTATTATAAATTACCAAGGTTAAACTCGAGAAGGAAAAAGTGTCAGTTCAGATACCCCTAAAGGGTTCTGATGACAGAAATCAAAATATAAGCATGAAGCTTTAACATACTGTGCTGAAAAGTATTCTCAGCTAAAATCACAGCAGACCAACAAATAAGCTAAGACCTCATGTGAAGAAATGTCTGAGAAACTCAATGAAGAGTCTCCTGTGAGAGAGTTCTGGCGAAATCAGGGTCTCTCCTGTAAAGAAAGGAATGGGGTCTGGTTCTCACTTACGGAAAGAGGAGTAAGCCTCTGCCTCTAGTCTAGGAACATGAGCTAATATAAACATTTAATTCTAAATTGAAACGTTTCTGGTCTTTGTTCTTCATGCAGACCAATAGGATTTCATCATGGCTCTGGAAACCGGTTTACTCCCCTTCTTCTCACCAGAATACAATCCTCCCTCAAACATGAGCACCTAAATATTGTGGTACATCATTCTTGTTTTTCACAAACTTCTTCTCATGAATCATCCTTCATTCCCTCTGCATCTTTTGAGGTGAGAACGTCACTATCAGTAATCTAATACAAACAAGTGTCTAGTCACTAACAGTAGCTTCTTGAAACTGCAACATCTGCAGCAAAGAGAAGAAAAACAACTATTCAATGTGAAAACAGACCTTTCAGTAATAATGCATTTTCTTCTATTTAAAATGACCATCAGTTACCTTAAGTCTAGGAAAACATTTATTTTCCATGTTAGGTCTGTAAGGATTAAGGGGCATATTTAGGAAAATGGCACTTCACACAGTGTGCCCCCCTAACACCACCATGTGTGTGCAGTATTTAAAAAATGATGCACCATGGCAGTAGTTAGGGGACTAGCATCAGAAGTTTTGATGCTAGTCGGGCGATTTGCAGGATTAGTGTCGAAAATTCTGGTGCTAATCCTGCAAAGCACCCAGAGGCCCATTGTAAGCAACAGCAGCCTCCTTTTAATGCCTGCTCTGAGCAGGCGTTAAAAGTGGCAACAAAAATTATGATAAGAAATCTCTTAAATTTCTTTGCGCCATTTTTTTGGCATCCTAATGGGGAACACCGTCCTTTGTATACACTATGCATCGCACAGGCATAATGTAGAACAATGAGTTAAAAAGTGGTGCAATGCATGCATTGCGCCACTTTGTAAATATGGTGCTGCATTTTTGGTCTTCTAACACCACATTAGCGTTGAAAATTGATGCTAATGTGGCGTTGGAATGGCATTAGGGGCTCTTAAGTATGCCCCTAAATATGATTGCCTACTACATCTTTTTTACATTTTGCACTTTTCATTTTTTAAACGTATCTTTTGAACATAATTTTATTAAAGCATTTTGACAGTAATTAAACTTGCTATAGCAGCTGCATGGTTGATTGTGACATAAATGAGATTTCAGACACAAACGTTCACATGAACATCTTTGTGGCGATTGTGAAAGAAACAGATAATACGGTGATTTAAGCCGTATCTCACACAACTTTCAGAGAACCAATAACTTTCATACGTTCCCATTACAGTGGCAATAGTGGCGATGAAATGAGGACCGTGGATATAAAGTCACATGTACCGGTTGTCTGATACATCTTGCTGTAGATGGCAGTGCTAATAAGTATACGCTTGGAAGAAGTTTATATGCTAGATCTTTCTCTTCATTATAAAGATCATGGTGCCACCTACTGTATTCGAACTGAAGACGCGTATAACTATATGTTCCATTTTCACGAAAGAGTATTTCTTTGGCTTTTTTATGTAGCGCGAACGTGGCACAGGGATATTGGAATGCTCGACTGGAGCATCAGATTACATTACACATGGCCTGTTCCTATTCAATTTTTTTTAATGCAGTGAGAAGAAAAGTAATTTGGCTCTACTTACCAGACATTGAGCCGACTCCTGGTCTTGAACCTGGTGGTTGCCCAATTCCAAATTCCCCAATGTTGATTTTCAGAACCTGCTGTTATGAGAAACAGGAAATTTTGGATTAACATCAAACATTAGTAGTTTTTGGTTCGTTTTTTTATTTGACTTTTTAGGACACTAGCTTTCTGTTTTGGGTGTGTGTCTATATGTAGATGTGATTGACAATTTTTGGATTTGACCATACATTAATTCATTTATTTTGAAGTTAAATGTTATTTACAGGGCTTTATCTCGATCCTGCAAATATTGAAAATGTAATTGAAGATCAACTCAGCTGATGCAAGCCTTTTTTCTTTTAAGTTTATGCTTAGTGGGCTTTGGGTCTGTTCCATGCTCATAACTTGATATCTTACTTTTTTTTTCAGACTCATTGCTCCCAATTCTCTAACGGTTACCCTATTCTTGTGTTTTTTTCGCTAAGAGGGACATTTATTTCTCACATTGTTTTGATAAGATGTACTTGTCCTTACACTCCTGACATCAAGGAGCTGTTTTCCTTTTGCATGTTTCTGTAGATCGAAGGGCGTGCATCTGTTGCTTACCTGTTCCTTTCTCCAAGGGTCTTCCCGTGCTGCCTCATCCTCTCCCTACTACCATGGAAGCTCCCCCTCCCTCCCTCTTCTCCATTCCCGTTCTCTCCTCCCTCCCTTCCTTGATCCATTCCTGTTTTGTGTATCCTCTGATGAACATTCTTCCTGCACCCTGTTTCACTGCCATTACGTTCCCCTTTTTTGTTTCTCCCTTCACCTTCCTCCTTGTTCCATGTTATTTTTCGACAGTATTCCCTGCTCCTCTCCAGCTTTATGGACCATTTCGCTTTAGTTTCTGTCCTTATCTGGCCCCTCTCCCAACTCCACCAATCATCACTATCTTTTTTTCACTAAGACATATCTTTTTGCTAGAAATTGGTTTCTTTCTAAAGTTTGTGCAACTTGTTTTAGGATGCTAGGACAGCTCTGCTGATAAAATAAGCTAAATTTACCAGAGAAAAAGACTTGCGTGCTCAGCAAGGTGCTGGGCCTCGAGTTTATTATCCTGACAAAACAGGGGCCAAGAAGCTTGGTTCTGCAAAGGCCTAGTGGCCTAAGCTGCTCCAAAAAGCGTCCAAAAGGACCGCAAAGTTCTTTGTCCTGATCCGACTCTGGGTGCTATTTTAAGATCTGGGATCCTATGAATCTTATTCCAGGCTCCAAGGGGTGTGGAGACATACATTAACATTTCTCAATAGAAATTTCAGTGTAACCTATGGCCACACATTGAATCTCAGAGAACAAAACTAAAGTTCAAAGTTCATAGTTACAGACACAAAGTCAAACTTGCATAAATGAGTCTCAAACCATTATATAGATGTACATAATCACCAAATGAGAACTAAAGCATCACACAATGTTGAATTTAATCAGCAAGTGCAGAACTAATATTTCAATAGCGATCATGCAAAAAATGAGAAAAACATCTGATGCATTAAATCCACGTTTTCCTGCTTACCCATTAAATCTAGATTCCTGCATATTCTAATATCTATGAAACTCAGAGAAAAAGCACAACATAACTTCTTAGAGGTTTCTGCCAAGAGAGGTGTGAGTAACACAAAGCCACCTAGGAAACGAGAGTGAGAGGTCTGTACATCATAGAAGTCCGCTTTGATCAAGGGGCAAGGGAGATCGTCTCTACAACAAACTATACCACACTTATATTTTGATTCTTCCAGAAGCTGACATCACAGCGAGAGCTTTCCACTGAAAAAAAGTTACAAATCACACATTTTAAGTGGCATTTGCATCTTTGTTTAAGTTTCTTCCATTCGACCTTGGTGCACCCTCTCACTCAGAAATTTCAGAGGAGGGTTACAGCTGCCAATTTAGGATGCTCCTTCTGCCCTTGGTAATATATCTTCTCAGGCTCCCTTACCGCTTCTTAATATCTTCGCGATTTATTCCATGACACCCACTGCTTAGAAAGATATGCAGCAATCCAAACTTTCACATTGAAGGTTAGAAATGGAAAAAGAACTCGGGCCTTCACTCTGGGCGAGCTAAAATAAACATGAACATGCTTTTAGTTTAAATGATTTTTCCACACATTTCTCATGTTGAATATAAACATGATTATAAAAATAACATTTCAACAACTATAACATAAGTATACTTGTCAAATGATGAAGAAACATAATTTACATGAAAGGTTATATGCATACATGCACTTTACTTGTTTGCACTTCAGCGCACCACATTATATGAAAAGCCATTTTCACAAGTTCACATAGCAAAAGAGTCACCCCTTGCTTTTCGCTCTACAAGACATAATGACACAGCCAAGTCATGCTCTCTCAATCCTCCCTCTGATGACTTATTAAGTCATCATGAACCCACTTCATTCTTGAATGAGACTCTCTAAAACCTTTTGCGTAGACTCCTCCAAACATTTCATATCATTGTAATATTTACAATAACTGTCTTCCAGCTCAACCTCTGCTCCCTTTCTCTTTATTCCTTTCTGAATTCTCATTCTCTGAAAAACCTTGTATCCAACCTACAAACCTATTACCACTATCAAAATAATCAACATTGGTTTCAAAATAAACCCTATAATTCCATTTCCAAGGTTCCCAAACCATCAACCTGTAGCAGAAAAACCATCTCAAATAGCCTTCCATACACCTGTTGCTTCTAGCTTCTAGCTCCTTCACCTCTTTTGTTAGCCCTAAAATATTCTGGAGATACTACTTACTCTTATCCAAGATATAAATACAACATCGTTGAACCTTCAAAATTCTACAGACTTTGTCCTGATTTGTGAGTAACATGTTGAACGCAAGTCTATTTTGCAAAACCATGGATCTGATCATTATAATTTCAGAATTTACGACCAACAAAGCTTCCGCTGTACTGGTAGCTAATTTATCCACTATGGTGGACAGCCTTCTGATCATTCAAAACCACTCCCACAGATGAAATAAAGCACAAAATATTTCAATCACTACCTCTCTAGCACTAGCAACTAGGCCCTTTAGTCCAGACAGGATCATTAAGATATTCTACATGATAAATCTTGGGAAAAGCTACGCCTAAATAACATGTACTATACAATGCCTTTGGCAATTTAAAATAAGCACACTCTCTACAAATAAAACAAACCCCGAGGATAACAGCATCCTCTCCGTCCAAATACAACTTGTAATTTCCTTAAACTTCGAAGGTATGTTCACATTCACTCCTTCCCACGAACACATTTTCTGTATCAGCTATCTCCATCCAACTACATAACCCACCCATGTGTTTCCAATCTAATTTGAATGCAGCTAAATTTCCAGCTAACTGATGTTCAATCTCTTCTTTAGTCCATTTATTCTAACTTCGAATGCTCTCATCCAACCTTGAGCCAGCTTCTAATTCACTTCCTCAGCCCTCAGCCAAACTTAGAAACCTCTTTTCAACTTCTGACAACTTATATGTAAAATTGTGTCTTTGTACATTGTTAGAATTGGGGTCTTCGGTTGACAGTCAGGTTATCCCGTGTCCGAGCAAGGACCCTCACTATAGTCAGGGTAAGGAGAATCACCCTCAGTTAACCTCCGCTCACCCCCTTGGTAGTTTGGCACGAACAGGCAGGCTTAACTTCAGAAGCAAGGTGTTAAGTATTTGTACCACCACACACAGTAGCTCAGTGAAAACACTACAAAATGACACAACACAGGTTTAGAATACAGATAATATTTATCTAAACAAAACAAGACCAAAACGACGAAAATCCAAAAATCACAAGTCAAGTTATGAATTTGTAAAGAATGAGAGTCTTAAATCCTTTAGAAAATAGTGAGGAGACTGTTAGTGTGAAAAAGTACCTGGGTTGGGTAAAAATAACACCGCATGGGCGAGTGTGTGTCGGAAAAGGCCAGTGATGCGTCAATTTCTCACTCGTAAGCGAGACAGTGCGTCGTTCCTCCACTGGGCGGGTCGGCGTGCACCATTTTTCCTCTCCTCAAGAGAGCAATGCGCCAATTCGGACAGGCACCGGGCAGGCTCTGCGTTGATTTTCTGTGCCCAGCGATGTTGTGTCGAAATCCGTTCAAGAAACTGCACTGCGTGGGGCTTGCGTCGTTAACAGTAGCCGCTGTTGGTGTTGTGCATCGTTTGTTGTGCATCGTTGCCCCAGCCACGTTGCGTTGATTTCCCACCTGCGCTGCAGGTGGAGCATTATTTTTACCAGCGTTGCCAGCGGTACGTCGTTTTTCAGCCACGAAGCGGGTGGTGCGTTGTAAATTTCCCAGCATGGCAGTCTTTGTGTGGATTTTTGTCCTTTTCCACCAGCTGCACCTTTCAAGGGCCCAGAGGCAGGTTTGGACACCACTTGGCAGGCAGGACTCTCAGCAGAAAGCCCAAGTGCTGGCAGAGAGAAGTCTTTGTTGTCCCTCAGACTTCAACAGCAGGAGGCAAGCTCAGTTTCAAGCCCGTGGAGATTCTTCACCAGTGGGAAGTCACACAAAAGTCAGTCTTTGTCCTCTCTCAGGTAGAAGCATGTACTGCAGGCCAACCCATCAAAGCACATTCACAGGCAAAGGGGCAGTACTCCTCCAGCTTCTCCAGCTCTTCTCCTTGGTAGAGATTCCTCTTGGTTTCAGAAGTAATCTGATTTTCAGGGGTTTTGGGTGGTCTTCTTATACCCCTTTTGCCTTTGAAGTAGGCTTACTTCAAAGAGAAGTCTCTGTTGTTTTCAAGATCCTGCCTTGCCCAGGCCAGGCCCCAGACAAAACCAGTGGATTGGAGACTGCATTGTGTGAGGGCAGGCACAGCCCTTTCAGGTGTAAGTGACCACTCCTCCCCTCTCCTCAGCCCAGATGGCTCATCAGGATATTCAGGCTACACCCAGCTCCCTTTGTGTCACTGTCTAGAGGAGAGGTGCAAACAGCCCAACTGTCAAAGTCACCCAGACAGGGAATCCACAAACAAGCAGAGTCACAGAATGGTTTAAGCAAGAACATGCCTACTTTCAAACACACAATCTAAAAACCAGCTTCACTAAAAGATGGATTTTTAAATTGTGAGTTCAGAGATACCCAACTCCACATGCCTATCTGCTCCCGATGGGAATCTACACTTCAATCATATTTAAAGGCAGCCCCATGTTAACCTATGAGAGAGATAGGCTGTGCAACAGTGTTAATGTCCTGTTCCATAAAACAGACTCAACAGAAATCCCATAAATCACAGCAATATGATGATAGGTGATACCTTTTGAGACAGAGGCAGGTAACTGTGTACAAACGTAGTAGTCCCCAGTATTCATCGTATTAACATACTCATAGCCACTTAAAATTTACATTTGCTGAATAATAATCTTCTCGAGACTCATCTAAGTGTAATGCCTTTTACCTAATATATAAGGATTATTATCTTTAGGACTGAGAGTTTGCAGGGAAACACTAGGAGATAACTTCTTTTTAACAGAAGGTGTAGGAGAAAATGCTCCTTTTAGCAGTGGTACTAATATCATATGGAAAATAAGCAATAAAGCACCTATTATGTATCCACATCTGTTTTTTTGTGATTTGGCTCCATTACGTCTTCAGAAGCAGATCTACTATCAAAATGATGCGCAGCAAATATTTTTTCAGCAGTTTTACTAATGCAAATATCAAAAAAGATTTCAAAAGATCAAGGTTTGTTCAGTAATATATACAAATCTTCTTGAGGCTTCCCTAACCCTACTCTGTGTCCTTCTAAATGACAACCCTTTTTCTTCTTCTACTGGGGCCTCAGAAATCTTCCAAACTCTCTATCCCAATCAATGTAAATGTCTCTAATGTTCACACAATCCAAGTTCATAGATGGCAATGAAAATTCAAAATATAACTCGACCACATTGTTCAGTTCATTGAGGTTTAGCTGTACCTCTATATTGATCCCAATGTTCCCAGAACTCTTTATTTGTGACATTTGCAAAGTTGGTCTACTCTAGGGAAGAATACCTATGACTAGGCACTCTTTTTGTTTTGATCTTCTGACAGCTACACCTTTGTCTTCACTTTTGCTCAAGTCAGAGTTCTCAGTCTCTTCAGCAATTGTCGGTGGCACAAGTTCTTTAGGCAGACTCCCTTTCCCTCTTTCCTTCCTTCTGGGGCATCAGTGTCCAGCTTGCACTTGCTTTCTTCCAGCGCTCGTTCCTTCTTCAGGGTCTGATTCTGAGTCCTACTTTTTCACTGCAGGGCAAGACTGAATTGTTTATGTATCAGAGTCAGTTGTGACTTGCTCAAGATCCCCTTCCGCTTGATCGAGTACTGTTTCAAGCTCAGTTTGGTCCCTGTCAACTTGTCTAACCTGCTCCTGTTGTCTTTCTCACACCACTGGTTCTTATGGAACAGGTGCTGTTGTATCAAGGGGACACTCAAATCTGGGAGTATGAGAAGAAGCATGAATCCAATTGGGGAGACCTCCACACTAAACAACAGTTGTCATGACCAGGATCACCTGGTAAGGCCAACGTCAACAGTGAACCAGACATGTTTTCCCGAACGGGTTTCTTCACCAAGACCCTATTCCCGGGACTAAGGTCATGGCACTGTCCTACTTGCCTGCCCGGCATTGGAATTTTGTGTGGCTGTCTCTTCCAAGACAGGTGGTACTATTGACTTTCCTACCTGCACAACACATGCCTTCAAGTGTGGAGTGGTCAAGCCTCTGTGCTGATTCTGTTTCTCATTAGGAGAGAGGATGGGAAGAAGACAGATGGTACTTTCCTTGCCACTGTGAATCAACACATGCAGGGCCATGGTATGGTAGTGACCATGGAGTTTGCTAAAACAGTGCGGGGTTCCCCTTGAAGTTGGTTAGCTGAAGCACCACAGGATGTGATTGTGCTAGAGTTTTATCAGCTGACTGCAGACTTGCCATAGCACTAGGCTACTCACTGTTTATAATGAGATACCACACAGCCAATGAAAATTAAGAAATATTATTAGGGCTCCCAATTTTATGGTATTTTTTAATTTACATTTAGCCTGTATTTATTTATATTGATTTTTTGTCTATTTTGTCTGTGATTATCCATATTTATTTTGGGTTTTGTAAAAAAAATAAAAATTGAAGGTAGAATATTTCTACATTTATTATTAAATATATAATTGTATACCTGGCTGCCTGACACATTCCAATAAGATTAACACCCATAGATGACAGATCAATACACTGGTGTGAAAACATGCACATTTTGACATCAGACTTGTGCACAACCTTGTTTAAGTCTCAATAATAGAATGTCTCTCTTTTGTAACTCCCTTACCTTTCAGTGCACACAGTTATTCGCCTATCACTTAAAAAACAAATTTACAGTTTTATCCACATATAAAAATAAATACAAACGGGAAAATACATTGATTCCTGTCTGTATTTATCAGTAAAAATGAGAAACAAGGAGGCTTACTTATTATCTACTGTACTGTTTTTCATGTGTTGTGGACATTTTGCTCTTGGGGCCCCACCGGATCACTTTAGCCATCAGTTAGGGACCTTTATGACCTATTATTTCTGTAGAGGATTTCTTCATCCACCTCTCCCCAACACCACTGTTTATAAATTGAACGCATATGTAGATGCCAGCTGTCCATCATATACATTAACCTGCACTTGCCAGTTTAATTTGACAGTTTAAATTAGCAAAGTACTTTTTCATGGTGATGAAAAGTCATGAACAACACTAAAGCCATACCGACTATTGGTAAATATTGTTTCTTTCAATTGATAAGAAAAACAGCATGCTCTAGTAAGAGCAATGAGCTTAGCCACTTGGGCAGAAAATATTCCTTGAAGCCAGGAAGCTTCAACAACTCGATAAAGAGTACATACAGCATAAGCTGCACTCAGACTTCCTCCAGTGTCTCCCAAACATGAACCATCAACATAGAGGACATAATCAGATTCAGGTAATGGTTCATCTTGTATGTCTGGTCCCAGCTTGGTGGAAAGTGCAGCAACATCAAGACAAGCAAGGTCCCCTTCACAATGTTCGTTGCTTCCCTGACCTACTTTTGGCAACAGAGTAGCAGAATTTCTGCCGCCAAAATGATTTGTTCCTACTTAATAAGCTGACTACTTAGAAGGTATTGGGGTCTGGTCAACAAAAGCTTGACAGAATGGGGAAAATACAAAGTAAATGGTTGACGCATAACAATATTTTCACACCTCTCTATGCTAATGCTAACCATGGCTACCTATTTAAAGCAGCCAGGCAATGCAGAAGCAACAGGATGTAACAAGGTAGAAAAATAAGCCACAACGCTTTCAGCATTTCCATACATTTGAGTTAGCACTAATAGAGCACAGCCCACCCTCTCACTGCAGAAAAGTGCAAAAGATTTGTTATATTGGGCATCCCAAGAGCTGGGGTGCAACAGAGACATCCTCTCAGCTCTACAAATGTGACAAGGAAATTGTTATCCCATGATACTGGATTGGACACATCCTTGTGTGTCAGCCTCTGTAAAGGCTTGGCCTCCAGGGAGAAGTTGGGTATCCACTGTCTGCAGTAGCCCACAATTCCCCAAAACTTCCTGACTTCTCTCTGTGTAGTTGGCAGACTCATTTTCAGTATGGCTGAAATCTTCTCTTGTGACACTTTTCTCTCTCCTTTCTCAATGTGATGTCTAAGATAATGGATCTTTTTGACAATATTATAATTTTTCTGGAATACTTTGGCCCGTATTTATACTCCGTTTGCGCCGAATTTGCGTCGTTTTTTTCGACGCAAATTCGGCGCAAAACTAACGCCATATTTATACTTTGGCGTTAGACGCGTCTAGCGCCAAAGTATGAAGAAAGAGCGTTATTTTTTTGCGTGAACGCCTTCCTTGCGCTAATGAGATGCAAGGAAGGCGTTCCCGTCTAAAAAAATGACGGCGACGCAAATGCGTCGTATTTATACTCCCGGGCAAAAATCACGCCCGGGAGGTGGCGGGTCAAAAAAAACCGCATTTGCGCCTGAATTTAACGCCTGGGTCAGGGTAGGTGTTAAGGGACCTGTGGGCTCAGAATGAGCCCACAGGTGCCCTCCCCTGCCCCCAGGGACATCCCCTGCCACCCCTGCCCACCCCAGGAGGACACCCAAGGATGGAGGGACCCATCCCAGTGAAGTACAGGTAAGTTCAGGTAAGTATATATATATTTTTTTTTTTTTTTTTTTGTGGCATAGGGGGGCCTTATTTGTGCCCCCCTACATGCCACTATGCCCAATGACCATGCCCAGGGGACACAAGTCCCCTGGGCATGGCCATTGGGCAAGGGGGCATGACTCCTGTCTTTACTAAGACAGGAGTCATGAAATGGCGTCTGGGCGTCGGAAAAATGGCGCAAATCGGGTTAAGACGATTTTTTAGCGTCAACCTGACTTGCGCCATTTTAAGACGCCCTAACGTCATTTTTTCCCAACGCCGGCGCTGCCTGGTCTACGTGTTTTTTTTCCACGCACACCAGGCAGCGCCGGTCTGATTGCGCCGTCTAACGCCATTCCATAAATACGGCGCCCGCATGGCGCTTCAGAATGGCGTTAGACGGCGCAAAATTTTTTGACGCTAAACTGCGTTAGCGCAGTTTAGCGTCAAAAAGTATAAATATGGGCCTTTATGTCCATCCTCAGCCAAGTGGTTCAATAGTGCAATAGTACCCTGTTTGCAAACTTCTTGAGCATTCAACACCACCATCAGATCATCGGTTTACTGGATCAGGACTCAATTGCAAGGCATAACCAAAGATTAAATTTGTTTCTTTGGAATCTGATTCAAAATAGATGCAGACTCAGTATACCCCTGTGGCATTCAGCACCATGCCAAAATCCTGTTTAAGAGCCAAAATACAAAAAGGAACTGGTTGGCATCATGCAATGGTAGCAAAAAGAAGGCTTGACACAAATTAATTACAGTGAACTACTCATCCTCATATAGAATCTGAAACAGTATCATAGCTCGATTCAGTACCAGGGGCCAACAAGGAACAACAATGTTATATATTTTCCTAAGATCCTGTACAATTCTGTATTTCCCACTTGGTTTATGATACCCGTAATGGGAGAGTTACAAGGACTCCCCATTATTTCCTTCAGGATTCCCTGCTGTATCATGGACTTGATTACAAGAGTTATTCTGGCAATCGTCTCAGAGTCAAATTGTACTGTGGTGTTCTCGGTAATTCAGCATTAGGTTTAACTGTAATTTAAACATGTTCTACACCTTTTATCAGTCCAATGTCTGGAGGCAAATCATCAACTGTTAGCAAGGTCAATAAAGCACAACATGAGATATTTTATTGATACTTTAAAGAAAACATCTTCATCTAGGGTTTAAGTCTCAATTCAGGCTGGGCAAAGATAACACATTTCAATTTTGATAGCAAATCTCTTCCCAAGAGATTTACTGGACTGCGATGACGTATTATAAACTTGTGTTTACCCTCAAAAGATCCTATTTTCACTGTGAATGAGGCAGTTACTTGAGCTGTCATTTATTTATTCCATACAGCAATAACTTGGATTGTTTTTCCCAAGAGGAGTAGATTTAGAACTTCTACTGTTCTTATGGTAGAACGTGTAACACCAGTGTCAACCAGAAATGACATGCGGTGGCCATCCACCTTGCTATCTATAAATGTTTCACTTTGGTCTACCTCTAAGCCTGCACCAATTATGCAATCTTCCTCTGATACCAGGCACCATCAAGCTGACTGATCTGAGCTGTTTGTCTCATTCGAATCAAACAGGGGAAACTGCTGGAATGGATTATTATCCTGTGTTGGAATCACATTTATTCTCAAACCATGATTTATGTTCTGACGTGACCCAACAGCATTGTGCTGTGGTATCGGAGGTTGGGAGACTTGCATCATTGAAGCTTGTGGCACATTAAGGAACAGATCTACAAGATAGTGGCCTGATGTCCAATTTTCTTGTGCCGCCCTTAGTCCCCCTAATGTCACCATGGTAGCGCTGTATTTACAATACAGCACACTATGGCACATGTTAGCACAATAGCACCAGAATGTATGATGCTATTGTAGTGCTTGCTGGATTAGTCCCATTAATTATGGGGCTAGTCCTGAAAAACAGTAGGGATGCCTACCTAACACCATATCAGCGTAAAAAATGATGCTAATGTGGCGTAATGAGATGCAAGGACCTTGTAAATCTGGCCCTAAACGTTTGACTCCTGGGTCTTTGTACCACCTGCATCAGATTAGGATTAGGATTCTGAGAAGGCATAAATCCTGCATTTTCGATCTGATTAGCTGGATTTAAAGACATTCCCGCTTCCAATGTTCCAGCTTACTGCAGATGTGATAGAGAGTTGATCTCTTTAGACTATTTACATCTATTCCTGTGCCAGGATATATTGGAACTCCTTAAACTCTAACTTTCATTGTATTTTTTGGTTGCTGATATACACCTTGCATCCTAACTACATTGTTTACAACTGGAGCATCTGGCTAGATCTTAAAGCTGCTTTCATCTTTTGGTTTTGTCTCAATTCTGTCATGACAGTACCTATATATCACAGAATTGACTTGTTCTGCAAGCAAATCAAATGTTGCTGTATTATCATGCTGATTTCTGGTCTTAGTCCTGTCATAAACCTCTATAAAAAATGTCCCATATCCTTAAACTCTAATATCTCCATACCACTGTACTGTTTGAATGCTTGTAACAACCTCTCATAGTAAGTATGAATTGACTCCTTTGACTGTTTAGTCGTTATTTCAGTTTTGACCCAATTAACATATTGAGGAGGAACCTTTACTTTCATAAATATCATGACCTTCTGATATGCCTTTATCACTATTGGGTAAGTACACTTGGTTTTAGGATTCCTATTTGGTTCAGTCTCAGGCCACTGGACAGCTACTTTACATTGTATCCACAAATCACTTGGGACAATGTCAAACAATGTATTCAAAACAATCCATAACACCTGTGAAATTTTTACAAACCTTTCAACCTGTTGATACCACTCTACTGTCGTCTCTCGTAATTTTGGAAAATCATTGGTAAATGATACAAGATAACTTCTACTCCATGGTACATGAACATAACCTCCACCAGGCACTTCTCTCAAGGGAAAGGTTATAACCCCTCCCTCTGCTCCACTTGGAGGCAGTTCACCTGAAAAAAATGTATCGCCCTTTTTTTCAGCCATTTGGTCTCCTACTTATCTAATTCATTCCATTTTCTAATATTATGAATTAGTTCCTTTATCTGAGTTTTTCTTCTTGGAGTTCTCATGTCAGCAATGGCTTTTTCAGTGAAGCACACTCAATAACTCCTCTGCAAAGCCCTAAGGACTCATTTACAAGGCCTATGGTGTAGGGCGGCACAGTGAGTGCCTTGCTGTGCTGCCCTGTGCCGCTGGGAAAGGGCAGAAATGTGCTGTACCATGGTGCAAGGATACCTGTGTTGCTGGGATGATTGTTTTTGTGCAGGAAGGAATGCCTGCCTGCACAAAAAACAATCACAAGAGGTGTTTTCCTCTTTCTATGTCTGCACAATGTAGCACACAGAGAAAGAGGGACAAACAGGGAGAAATAATGTCATTTCTCCCAGTTGCATCATTCTTACGCCAGCCCTAAGGTGGCGTAGGAATCTGACCATTCCTAGACTTGTAAATCTGTGAATGTGTCAAATTCCTTTTAGTTCCATGGGTGTTGCATAGGAACTCCTCATTCAATACCCATGGATCAGCCCTTTCATACAGTATTATGCATGAAAGGGGTCCATATTTACAAGGTCATGAAACGTCATGCAAGGTGGCTTCGCATTACCTTTTAAATATTGCACATTGCACCACCAGAACATTAAAAAATATAATGCTCTGGTGGACAGTGTGCCACTAGGGCTTTAAAAATTAGACCCTTAGTTTTATTTAGGCCGACTTTGTATTTCTGAGCCAATTCTGCCAATTTATTGTGAACTTGACCCTCTGGCTTAGTGATATCCCTACACATAAATGCAAGCTCTTCTTCTTGATCAGTCCCTAATTGTTCCAGACCAAGATTTCCATTAAACATTGCATCCAATTCTATCATCAATTTTGCCACATCCAAAGTCCTCTCTTTTGGTGTTGAATGGAGTGTACCCTGACTCACTTCTGTACTTGTGCTCACTCTAGATGGAGTCCCTCCATTGAAAAAATGTACCCGGTCATCTATCTCTTTCACCCTAATGGATTGAGCCACCACTGAAATCTTAGGTGTGAAATTGTTTCCTTGAGTACCATTTCCAGAATTTAAAGGCAGTTCCGATACAGGAGTAGTACAGGTGGGTACCTTCTAAGATAAACCAATTGAGGTGCATCCTGACATATTCAAAGTTGTATCTACACTTGCCTCGCATGGACTGATAGTATGTGTCGGAATCAAAGGAACAAACTCCATAGCATCTGAACTATTTGGAACTTCACTCTGTCCTCCAACATTATTGGTTACAGCCAAGGATTTTTGCCAGAACCTTCTTATTTTTACATAGGAACTACTGGGCCAATAGTTACTGGGACTGTAACAGAATCTTCAGTAATCACAGTAGGATCAACTGGGACACACTCTCTCAAACCTTCACTTCAAGATTCATTCGGTACTTAAAAAAGAACAGCTCCTACAGGACTAGGAGTCACTTTGGCTTGGGTCGCCGAAAAAAATAATTGTGCCATTCCCACCAGTACCATTATTACCACTCTCACTCCTACGTTCATTATATGGGGCTGGGGTTCAGATAAGAACACATCCAAAATCTATCTCCAGAGTTCTCATTACTATATATACTCGTGTCATCAGGCTATTTTGTTGTCCTTCTATTTTCTAATTATTTTCCTTTCCCCTTCTCCCTCAAACACACCTGTGGACAAAGTCAGGGCTAACCTAACTCCTTCTATTATGTCTATTCTCTACCTTTTCTGGCCAGCATCCAATCTAGCATCTGCATAAATATGTATAGCTTTATTTGCTCTACCCTGATATTTCTCCTTTTCTCTCTCACAGGCAGCACGTTTCCAAGCATTAAGTGCTTCATATTGTGTGGGTCTAGGAGGTGGCTTCAATTCGTACAGCATTCTCCTAAACTTTGCAATACTCTTCAAATTAAATGAGCCATATTGTGGGAATCTCAATGACCATCCTTTTCTGTGATTGTGTGCCATTGACCAAGCTAAACACATGTCTGAAGCCCTACGTTAATCGCCATATATTGACGTGGGGTATCTTTGGGAGGCACCACTTTACCCTCCCTACTGGGGATATGAACATCACCTCTAAACAAATCTGTCATAACTTTGAAGCATTTCATTTTACAACAATTATCATAAAGTTTCAATTCATTTGAAAACAATGTTGTATCCACAATCCCTTCTTCCGAAGAAACCACCAATCGCAGCTTGACTCCTTATGTTGTCAGTTGTCAGCCAATAACTGTGCAGCACCACACCAACCAACCTATACCAGCGTGGCATACTGTGACATGGATCTCGCTCCTCACAGAAGTTCCCTGCCTTTACAATCTGCATGCACACTTGCTCCACAATATAGCAACACATACAAAATACAATAAAATAACCTTTATTTGTTCCACTAAGGAATCAATAGTTTCAAAAACAAGAAAGTTTCCAGACACTTAAAATGAAACCTCGACTTGCAGGGTAACATCCAGATTAGTACAGCTTCAATTTGCACATTAAGCTCCATTATAACAATTGCCTCACATCCACACAAAGTAAGTCCCTATCTTAGCCGTGCTATTGGTGACATCTCACAATGAACACAATATCTTAGCAGACAATTTATTTTGGTGTCTTCTGCACCTTTTAATGTCCTGGGATCTTAGGCCACGATGGACCTGATAACCTCTTCGACTTCTTTATAAATCATCACACAAAAAACACAATGCAAAAACATCTCTGCAAGACACCACCCAAATTTACACAATCACAGCAAACTAAGGCCCATATTTATACTTTTTGACGCTAAACTGCGCTAACGCAGTTTAGCGTCAAAAAATTTAGCGCCGTCTAACGCCATTCCGAAGCGCCATGCGGGCGCCGTATTTATGGAATGGCGTTAGCCGGCGCAAGCAGACCGGCGCTGCCTGGTGTGCGTGGAAAAAAAACACGTAGACCAGGCAGCGCCGGCGTAGGGGGAAAATGGCGCTAGGGCGTCTTAAAATGGCGCAAGTCGGGTTGATGCTAAAAAATCGTCTTAACCCGATTTGCGCCATTTTTTCGACGCCCAGACGCCATTTAAATGACTCCTGTCTTAGTAAAGACAGGAGTCATGCCCCCTTGCCCAATGGCCATGCCCAGGGGACTTATGTCCCCTGGGCATGGTCATTGGGCATAGTGGCATGTAGGGGGGCACAAATAAGGCCCCCCTATGGCACCCAAAAAAATGTGAAAAATATAAAAAAATTATACTTACGTGAACTTACCTGAATGTCCCTGGGGTGGGTCCCTCCATCCTTGGGTGTCCTCCTGGGGTGGGCAGGGGTGGCAGGGGGGGTCCCTGGGGGCAGGGGAGGGCACCTGTGGGCTCATTTTGAGCCCACAGGCCCCTTAACGCCTACCCTGACCCAGGCGTTAAAAAGTGGCGCAAATGCGGGGTTTTTTGACCCGCCACCTCCCGGGCGTGATTTTTGCCCGGGAGTATAAATACGACGCATTTGCGTCGCCGTCATTTTTTTAGACGGGAACGCCTTCCTTGCATCTCATTAACGCAAGGAAGGCGTTCACGCAAAAAAATGACGCTCTTTGCCCATACTTTGGCGCTAGACGCGTCTAACGCCAAAGTATAAATATGGCGTTAGTTTTGCGCCGAATTTGCGTCGAAAAAAACGACGCAAATTCGGCGCAAACGGAGTATAGATACGGGCCTAAATATGAACTGCAGCACTCCACAACCCTATTAATACTCACTCTTCCGCCACTACTACAACTCTCTTTCAAGTCGCCACAATTTTTCAAGTTCTGGGTAAGGGCATCTAAGGTTGGGCACTGGGGACTAACTACTTCTAGATTATGGTTCCAGTTCTCCTTACTTTGGAAAGAGAATCCGTATCTGCTACCATCTGATCCAGCTCTGAGCACTATATGCACATCTGGGGTCCAATTTCAGAGGGGTGAGGAGACACATATTAACATTTCTCAATACAAATTTCAGTGTTACCTATCGGCCACACATTGAATCTTAGAGACCAAGAATACATTTCAAAGGGCTTTACTACAGAGTCAAAGTCAAACTTACATAAATGAGTCTCAAATTCACCATTGTATAGATGTGCATAATCACCAAAGGAGATTTAAAATGTCGCACATCATTGAAGTTATTCAGCAAGTGCAGATCCAATATTTCAATAGCGATCATGCAAAACAAAATTGAAAAATCATTGATGCATTAAATCCAAATACAAGTTTTCCTGTCAAATCATTACGTCTAGATTCCTAGCTATTCTAATATCTCTGAAATCCAGAGAAAAGGGTCAGCACAACAGAACTTCTGTAGATGTTTCTGTCAAGAGAGGTGTGCGTAGAATAAACCCACTTTGGAAATAGAGTATGAGGCCTGTACTTCAGGAAGGTCCGCTCTGACTGAGGGGCCTGGAAGATCTACTCTACAACTAACTATACCACACTAAAATCTTCATTCTTTCAGAAGCTGACCTCACAGCCAAAACATTCCATTGAAAACAAAGTTACAAATCACACATTTTAGTTGGCATTTGCACCTCTTTTAGGTCTCCTCAATTTGACCTTGGTGCACCCTAGCCCTCAGGAATTTCAGAGGAGAGTAACAGCAGCCAACTAAGGAAGTTCCTTCTGTCCTTGGTAACATATCTTCTCAGGCTCCCTTATCTCTCCTTTACAGTAAGCTCCTTATTAACCTCAATATTTGTACCATGACACCTGCAGCTTAGGAAGATTTGCAAAAAACAAGCTTTCACATTGAAGGTTAGAAATGCAAAAATAACTTGGGTCTTCACTCTGGCCAAACTAAAATAAACATGAATACGCTATTAGTTTAAATTATTTTCAACACATTTATCATGGTGAATATACAAATGATTATAAATATAACATTTTTAAAATATAGCCGAAACATACTTGCAAAATGATGAATATAAGATTATATTCATAGTTGCACTTTACCTGTATGCTTTTCAGCATACCACATTATATAAAAAAACACTGTTACAAGTTTATATAGTAAAGGAATCACTCCCTTGCTTCATGTTTTATGAGACATAATTGTACAGCCATGTTATGCTCTGTAAGTCTACTGTATCTACACATCTGCTTCCACCAACTAGTGGAAGCTGTGGCTCTGCACCAACTTTCTGCTCACCTACCAATGAAGGCACCCAACTGAGGTAAATTTTGTGTGCCCCTGGACCAAGATCAGCTTTCCATGCACCCCAACAAGCCCTAGCTTGGAGCCACACAGCAATCCCATGGCTTAGCCTCTTGTATCCCAAGGCCTCTTCTAGGACTCTTCTGATTGCTCCCATCAGTGAAGAGAACACCACGTAACTTGTTCTGTTGTGGAGGGCATTGGGGTGTGGGTTGTCATAATTGGTTTGTCCTTCACACAAAAGATCCCTCAGAATAACTCCAAACCAGTGAATCAGTAATGCCCAGCGATATTGCAGTATTTCTTTCTTCAAACCCCGAAGATGGACAGTTCAGCTATCTCAAATCTCCTCTACGCAGATGACCTGGCACTGATAACCTGGACTCTGGTCAGGCTCCAGAGTCTTCTTATTGCCACACACATTTATTCGATCACAACCGGCTTAAAAATCAATTTTGATAAAACAAAAGCAGTCAGTACATAGCTGGATAAGGAGAATCATAAGCTGGTATATTGCTGCCCAACCTCTTGAGAAAGTGTCTTCCAATAAATATTTGGGTCTCATTATTGAAAAAAAAGGAATTTTCATGCAAATCGCAGTGTGACACCGTGAAGAGAAAGGGCACTGCTCTTGCACTGTCTTTAAAGAATCTAAAATGGTAAACTGTCTGGCCCTAATTTAGCCCCACTCTGATGGATAATTCATGCAAAACTGATCCAGTTAATAACTTAATGCAGCAAGGGTCTACGTGGAAGGGATACACTAACGCTGGAGGTGGTTGTCTCCAGGGCCTATAGAATGATTTTTGGACTCCCCACATTTGCCTCTCCTACCCAGATAAGGCTGGAGTTTGTCATTCAAAGACAGTGTCTCACCAGAAGAAATGCATACATAAATTGCTGGTTTAAAATAAAGGATGCCTGCTCCAATTCTTAAAATTTTCATCTATGAGTGGGATTGGCAACAAGAAGTGGCTCTCCCACTCAAACTTACTTTAATGACTCCTTACCTCAACTTGGCTTACATGGCCTTTGGGTGACATCGGAAGCATACATCAGCTTTAAGATGCAGTAAATAAAACCATCAAATGTGTGTCATTGTTGGAGGACAAAAGCAAAAAAACAAAAAAACACAAATGATGGATGAATGTGGAACCAATCAAACATTCACCCCCAGTTACAGATCTGGGTTTAATCTATCAATTCTTTTGCTCACCAAGCTACCCCATTTCGGACCCGTTCATATTCAAATCAATCTTGATCCTGTTCCCAAAGGAACTAATAGCGGAGAGAAAAGCATTTACGGACACTGTTTAATCAAAGAGGAATCCAAACCTGCAGACAGGTGGTTCTATCTTGTTTCATGCCCACGGACACTCAACTAAACTGCAGTTTTGTGAGATATCTTATCAAAGTTGAAAAGAAACTGATGGCACTGCAGGACAGCAACTGACAAGGGCTCAAAATGAACGATCACATACATGGTCATCTAGTGGATAGCAGGTAACACTTGAACCCCTCCCACTTATCAATAACTAAGCATTAGGCCTGCCCCATCTGCTTTGGTTCCAAGTGTCCCCTAATATCTCATCCTTAAGATATTCTGGCACACTACTCCGCACAGTTGTGTACACTCACCACTTGGATTATTTAGACAGACCAGGCCTAGTTAACAGTTTTTGCTTATGGCTTAAGCTTTCAGTAACCATGGAAGGTGAAGGCTCTTATAACAAAGTTACTCTGGCTTAGGTTTGCACACAGCGGTCTTGCATACTATGGGAGTTTTGCTACAAATACCCACACATAGTGCACTGCAATTTCCGCTCTGAGCTGCATGCTCAGGTAGGGTGGCATTTAGCTGTTAAATGCAGGTTTTGAGATTATTGACTCATGCCAATCATTGGTTTTAACTAACTAGTAAACCTATTTGTGTGAACTGCTAGCATGTTAAATAATTGAAAGGATTTGAATTCAGCCCTAGAGACATCATTAGCTCCTTAGTTCTTGTGGTGCCATTTATCAAGAACAGCAATGCTGTTTGTAAAAAATGCTGCAAGCTGCTTCTCTGGTCCCATTGGTAAATACTCATTTTAAGTCCTCTAGGCAGTGTAATTCATCATTCTAAGTCATCTGACTGTGCTATTAGCTGCTTCTCTGGTCCCAGTTGTAATTCATCATTCTGAGTCCTCTAGGAAATACTGCAGCTGCTTCTCAGGTCCCAGTGGTAATTACTCATTCTAGTTCCTCTAGGAAGTGCTGCTAGCTGCTTCTCTGGTCCCGTTGGTAATTCCTCATTTTAAGTTCTCTAGGCAGTGCTGCTAGCTGCTTCTGTGGTCCCTGTGGTAATTCCTCATTCTACGTCCTCTAGACAGTGCTGCTTGCTACTTCTCTGGTCCTGTCAGTAATTTATCATTCTAAGTCCTCTAGACAATGCTGCAGCTGCTTCTTTGGTCCCAGTGGTAATTCCTAATTGAAGTCCTCTAGACAGTGCTGCTAGCTGCTTCTCTGGTCTGGTTCTCCTCATTCAAATTCCTAATTGAAGTCCTCTAGACAGTGCTGCTAACTACTTCTCAAGTCCCAGTGGTAATTCCTGGCTCCTATTCCTGTGGACAATGCTGCAGCTGCTTCTCCTTTCCAAGTGGTAATTTCTCATTCTTGGTCCTCTAGGAAGTGCCGCTAGCTGCTTCTCTGGTCCCGTCGGTAATTCGTCCTTCTAAGTCCCTGAGACAATGCTGCAAACTGCTTCTCTGGTTCTACCAGTAATTCATCATTCTAGGTCCTCTATGCAGTGCAGCTAGCTGCTTCTCTGGTCCCAGTGGTAATTCCTCATCCTAAATCCGCCAGATAATGCTGCTATCTGCTTCTTTGTCCCCGTCAGTAACTCCCCCATTTTAAGTCTGTTCACAGTGGTAATTCCTCATTCTTAGTCCTCTTGGCAGTGCCAGTAGCTGCTTCCCTGGTCCAGTCAGTAACTTCTCCATTCTAAATCTTCTAGGCTGTGCTGCAGCTATCTCTCTTTTCCCAGTGGTAATTCCACAATCTTAGCCCTCTAGACAGTGCTTCAGGCTGCTTCTTTGGTCCTGTCAGTAACTCCCCCATTCTAAGCCCTCTATGCAGTGCTGCAGCTATGTTTCTGTGCCCAGTGATAATTCCTCATTCTTAGTCCCCTAGACAGAGCGGCAGCTGCTTCTCTGGTCCCATTGGTAATTCCTCCATTCTTAGTCCTCCATGTAGTGCTCTCTGATCCCAGTGATAAATCATTATTGTAACTCCTCTAGACAATGCTGCAGCTGCTTCTGTGGTACCGTCAGTAATTCCTCATTCTAAATCCTCTAGGCAATGATGCCAGGTGCTTCCCTGGTCCCAGTGGTAACTCTTCATTCTACGTCCTCTAGACAGTGCTATTAGCTGCTTCTCTGGTCCTAGGGGTGATTCCTCATTCTTAGTCCTGTCGACAATGCTGCAGCTGCTTCGGGTAATTCCTCACTCTAAGTCCTCTAGACTGTGCTGCAGCTGCTTCTCTGGTCCCAGTGGTAATTCTTCCTTCTTATTCATCTATGAAGTGCTGCTAGCTGCTTCTCTGGTCCCGTCAGCTGTTCCTCCTTCTAGGTCCTCTAAACAGTGCTGCTAGCAGCTTCTCTGGTCCTAAAAGTAATTCCTCAATCTAAATCCTCAAGGCAGTGCTTCTAGCTGCTTCTCTGGACCCAGGTGTAATTCACCATTCTTAGTCCTCTAGACACTGCTGCAGCTACATCTATGTTCATACATCCACTACACTCCAAACCAAAACACTTAGGTAAAAGTCATGGGGGCATATTTAGGAAACACAGTGCAGCGCCACTTTTCCTGTGCCCACTAGCACCCCCCCTAACGCCACCATTTGTGCCTCGTATTTAAAATATGATGCACCATGGTGGTTGTCAGGGGACAAGCATCAGAATTTTTGACACTAGTCTGGCGCTTAACAGTACTAGCATCAAAAATTCCGACGCTAATCCTGCATAGCACCCAGAGGCCCATTGTAATCAATTTACACCTCCTTTTAATGCCTGCTCTGAGAAGGCGTTAAAAGTGCTGAAACAAATGGCGCTAGGAAATCTCTTAGATTTGCTTGCGCCAATTTTTGGTGCCCCTGATGGGGGAACGTTCTCTTTGCATACATTATGCCTGGCGCAGTCATAATGTAGCGCAAAGGGATCCAAAGTGGTACAATGTATGCATTCTGCCACTTTGTAAATATATGACATGGCGTTTTTTGCCTTCTATCACCATATTAGAGTAAAAAATTACACTAATGTGGCATTGGAATGACGCTAGGGGCTCTTAAAGATGCCCCATGGTCTTTTACAATGCCAATAGCTCTAACTCTCAGAAATGCAAGACCTATTGCATTGCAAATGCTTGTTTTAAATAGCAGCTATACTGACTAGCTTTTTATTACTTGCATACCACACTTACAGTGGTCACGTTCTTCCATCGGATACTGTTGCTCTTCAGAGTCACCCAATAGTTTACTCAAGACCGTGATCAATTTTGTCTGAATTATTCAGTTGAAGGCACTGTCCTACTTGCCTGCCCGGCATTGGAATTTTGTGTGGCTGTCTCTTCCAAGACACGTGGTACTATTGACTCTCCTACGTGCACAACACATGTCTTCAAGTGTGGAGTGGTCACTTCCTTGCCACTGTGAATCAACACATACAGGGCCATGGTAGGGTAGTGACCATGGAGTTTGCTACAACAGTGCGTGGTTCTCCTTGAAGTTGGTTAGCTGAAGCACCACAGGATGCGATTGTGCTAGAGTTTCATCAGCTGACTGCAAGCTTGCCATAGCACTAGGCTACCCACTGTTTATAATGAAATACCACACAGCCAATGAAAATTAAGCAATATTATTAGGTCTCCCAGTTTTATAGGATTTGTTTTATTTACATTTCTGCCTGTATTTTTTTTACATTTATTATTTGTCCATTTTGTCTGTGATTATCCATATTTATTTTGGGTTTTGTAAAAAAGAAAATTGAAGCTAGAATATTTCTACATTTATTAAATATATAATTGTATACGTGGCTGCCTGACACATTCCAATAATATGAACACCCATAGATGACAGATCAATACATTGGTGTGAAAACATGCACATTTTAGCATCAGCCTTGTGCACAACCTTGTTTAAGTCTCGATACTGGAATGTCTCTCTTTTTGTAACTCGCTTACCTTTCAGTGCACACAGTTATTCGCCTATCACTTAAAAAACAAATTTAAGGTTTTATCCACATATAAAAATAAATAGAAACAGGAAAATAAATTGATTCCCGTCTGTATTCATCTGTAAGAATCAGTAAAAATGAGAAACAAGGAGACTTACTTATTATCTACTGTACTGTTTTTCATGTGTTGTGGACATTTTGCTCTTGGGGCCCCACCGGATCACCTTAGCCACCAGTTAGGGATCTTTATGACCTATTGTTTCTGTAGAGGATTTCTTCATCCGCCTCTCCCCAACACCACTGTTTATGAATTGAAAGCATATGTAGATGCCAGCTGTCCATCATCCACCTTAACCTGCACTTGCCAGTTTAAATTGCCAGTTTAAATTAGCAAAGTACTTTTTAATGGTGATCTTAGAAGTACTTTAATAGGTGCAATACCTTTATATAAATAATATTATGATGTCTAAGTACAATATTAAACCATTAACATTTGATTTCCAGTTTGCTTTCATTTCTGTGCAAAACGTCTATTATTCTGTGATGTTGCATTTACTTATAAACAGTTCTACTTGCATCATTCCATGTATATTGCATCATTCTACATTAATGCCTTAATTTCCAATTGTCAATAAATGAGAGCTGTATCTATTGACTTTGTCAATAGTTTTATTTTACTGCTGTGAGTAAGCTAGTACAACTATATGTACAGCAAAATGTTGTAGAAAAAATGTGGGCAAAATGGTTTATGCTTGTGTGCTTGTGCACTGGACGTATAATCATTTTTGTCCATTTTGTTGCAGGGTGTGGTGTTAATCTGGGTCTGAGAGGCTTGGAGTCATCAGAGGAGTTATTTTACAAGGTTGCCACAGCTATTGATCAGACTGATATCTTTGATGCGCTATCTGACAAAATCAAGCACTCGAAGCACGTCGCAGAAGAGTTTCGGCACAGGGGACTGCATGATGCAATGTTTAAATGAACAACCAGAAGTGGACCTGGCAAGGAACAATAGGGAATTGATAGACTAGGAGATATTCACAAGGCAACATTCTCAAAATAAATTGTCAGATTGTTGTAAAGCCTATTCTTAAATGAAGATATCAGAGATATCATAGAAGGATGTGTGGAGTTTATTTTTGTTATTTTTATTTTCTCTCGAGCAATGTTTTTGAGATAAACTTAGAGAATGGGAGATAAGAGAATTTTAAAAATCATAAGAATCAGATAAGTCACATAGAAAAAATATTTTTTATTGCATTTCTTTAAGTTGTTGCTCCCACAGATCTATAGAAAGGACAATTCAGACCAGGTCTTCTGTACAAGGCAGTGCTTAATTTGTAAAACAATTAAGTGCCAGGGCCAAAGGCATTTCACAGGTGTCCACGGCAGCTGGCAACATCTTCCTTCAGTACAACCAATGCTGAATTCCAGTGACAGCATTGCTTTATAACGATCACACTCAACAGGTGTGACATTCTAGACCATCATTCCAGGTCTCTTCAAAATGTAGGCATTTGCTTTAAGGTGATATTCTATCCCACCGGTTCTTACTTTGTGGCCTCTGTACCTTGGGGGTTCACAACCACTATTCATGGGCTCTGCACCTGTTTAAAACCTTTAAATAATACTAACAGAATAATAATGTTTACATCTGCATTGCATTGCACCTCTTTGTAAACCCCTGCACCACATTATACCTGTGGCAGGTATAATGTATGCAAGGGGGCATTCTGGTGTTAGGAGGCCCAGAAAAATGGCACAGTGCAATCTCTGAGATTAAACTGCACCATGTTTAGCTGTATTTTTAATGCATGCCTAAGGCAGGTGTTAGAATAAGGCTCCCAATGTTTTCATTGAGCCTTCTTTCACTTTGCAGGATTAGCGGAAACAATTTTGGCGCTAATCCTCTAAAGCACCAAACTAGCATCAAAATTGCTGACGCTAGTTCCCTAATGTGCACCATGGTGTGTTATATCATAAATGCAGCACACATATGGTAGCCTTAGGTGCAGGTAGGGATGACGCAGAAAAAGTGGTGCATCACCTATGAAACATCACTTTTTCATATGCAGGGGCCTAAGTTGGTGTCCTCAGGTTGCTTACTAGGAGCAGTGAAAATGCATCAAACAGAAAATAGTTAATAGACAGGGAGGCATTAACAAATGCATGATAAAAGAGTTAAAGCACCCCATCATATATTATTAGGATTTTCCAAGTCACCGAGGAGTTACGTAACCATATAGAGGAATGAAGTTGAAGGCTGAGTTCCTTTATAAGAGTGTAAAAATCTGAGGTGGCTTGCAATATCCTCATCATGTATGCAGAGGGGGTACTTTATTCCACAGAATGTCTTACCATCACCTTCCCCATAAACCACTTAAAACCTTGGGACATAGCTCTTTCATATGAAAGAGTGAGCATGTTTTCAAAAATGAAGAATAAAAATAAAACCTCCAGTCTAATTAAACACTTCAAAAACCTGTTAGATTTTTGTTGCAAACAGATATTAGAAACAGTTATACATAAGTGAGTCTTTTTTAAACAAAAACTGCATTACTCTGAATATGTATAAGCATGCAGAGAGACTCTGTCTTTTTTCTATTTAAGGAGGGCAAAAATAAACGTTCTCTTTGCTTGTCTTTGTATGCTTTTAAAATGGATCAGAAGAAAGAATAGCAACATTAATTAAGTAATTAAAGACACTTGTGAAAATACATACAGTATTTAGCAGATCTGGCAGAGAGCTCTAAGATATTTAAGGGAGAAATTGGAATGCATGGATAAGGAATTTACTAAATGCATAGATATTACAGATTTACAGTAGGTGATTATACAACTGTTTTAGCCTGCATATTAAATTGAAGTCAAACTGCATTAAGAAAATGTGCATTTTATTGATTTTCACATAATATTCGAGGGAGGCAGAAATTCAAAGCATTTATTTATGGCCCTTTGATACAAACTATTCTGAAGAACAACAAAAGGAAGAATTTATACATTTAAAAAATCTCAAAGCAATGCATTTCTATTAAGTCTTACAAAACATTCGTACTTCCTAATCATTTTCAGCAGTTTATTATGGAATGATAAGATCTGTCAGGAGGCTCTGAGACAGAAATCTCTCCTAGTGATCTATATTCCTTCTATGGAAGTATTAGGGTGGTTGGAATAGTAGTTCAAACATAGTTCTTTAGATTTTGAAATCACTTTAGTGTAATTAGATGCATTCACTAAAGACACTAGGAGACAGTGATGTGCTTTGAACTGAAATTATCTGGTCTAGACCATAACTATGTAGTGTCCATTAGATCAGATTAGATCTAGATTTGTTGTTTGAATTTTCTGGAATAGGTTGGAAAATAAAGCTTTATTAAGCATTTCAGAGACTCTAGCATAACCTGAGTATTTATCAATAGGTCGAAAGATATAGCAAAATTATCACTTGAAAGGGAAATATCAGGACAGATTCCCACAGCTAATCTGTCCTGATTGCTTCCTGGCTGATACCACTGAATACTGTAGAGTGGAGTGACAGGAGTGCTTGTGTGCATAAGAGGAAGAGCTACACCATAATTTGGATCCTCTGTGTTTGTAGCCCCAGCATCTGAGGTATTGCATAGGAATATTAGGAGCCAGAAATAAGGTTTTGTCTCTTTTGAATAGTCTCCTTTGCTACATTCTTCTCCCTACCCCATTCGCACAACAGCTTTTTACAGAAGGTGTTTTATGTTTTTTTCTCAATCCACATTCACAACAAAAGAGCTAGGGGCTGTGTTTGTGTCAACTTTCCCTGAATAATATGGATCAATGAGGTCAGCTTCTGGCCTCAGAGAAGGAATGCATGAACAAAGAACTGTGGTCAAGTACTGGGCCCTGCAAAATACCTTCACATAGGAAATGTCCTGCCTGCATATTTCCCGTATCCCAGCTCTGGGAAGAGAAGCTGAACACAGCAATAGCCACTGATTCACTCAGGTCACAAGCAAGGAGACATTGAACATTTTGACGCTACTCCTGCAGAGTGCATTTATAGAATAAACCAATGATTCTATTTTAATTACAGCACACACATGGTGGTGGTAGAGGGGCACTAAGGAGCACAAGAAAAATTGGCACTGCCCTAAGTGCAGTGCCACTTTTCTTAAATCTGCCCCTTACACTTTTGTAGTAAATCCATCGCTACACATGGCCAGCCAGTTGTATTACCCTCCCCCAGAACTCAAAGAGATTTACTTCACAGAACTCCACCAGTTAGCTAATAACTCTGCAAGATTCTGAGGAATTCTGCAGGTGGCAGAATTCCAGTCTCCAGATCTTTTTCATCAGATGCTCCTGCGGGGTCTTCGATTTACATACCTGAAACTAAAATATGTTGTTCCTGACAGCCTGCTGTTCCTATGTGCCGCCGCCCACCCTTCCCTCCCTGGGTCCTGCAAAGTCAGCTCAAAGGTGCCAAGGAGGCTCAAGCCATTTCTTGTCATTTTCTAGGTTGTGCAGACTTCATCCCATCCCGTCAGGCTCCCTGGGGGCAGGCTCTGTCTAAAACCTGCTGGTCTTTCAGAGACAGGGGCCTGACAGAGGACAGATTCTGTCCTAGCCCCCCAGGCTCCCTAGGAGCAGAAACTTGACACATGGTAGATGCCAGCCCAAAGCTATATGCCTTTCTGAGACAGAGACATGACAGAGACTGACACCTGGCCAAACCTTCAGGCCTCTCAGAGGCCTGATGTGGTATACAGAGTATTTTAAACCTTGTTTTGTAGCATAATACCTACAATCACTCTTCCTTAGAAAAAAAGCCATTACAGTCGTAACCCATGCAAAAGTAGTTGCACACTCGGGGAAATCATGGACCTGGGCTGAGTGCAGGTGAGCTGCAAATCAACAGAATCAACAAATCCCACAAAACAATTCAACTACTGTGGACTGCAGCATGTAACTGAAGTACAAAGTGAATTTTTAAACACTTTACTTAATCCCAGCCACACTGCAAACCCTCAGAACTGCATTCCAGTTCCTAGACTTTCCACCTTGTTACAGAGTTATATGTTTAACATTGGCAAGAAAGAGCAGCAAGCCTAGGTTCATTAGGTCACCAAAAAAGTATATTTTTTCTATCTCTTTTTGAGGCCCTTCTCATCTCTGTGTACTTTGGAAAACATGAACTCATAGCTCCTTGTTGTAGCCGGAGCCTCTTCTGTACTGAATGTTTTGCTGCTGACGGTTCCCATTCTTCCATGCAAAGGGAATACTCAAAGGAACTCTTTGCAGCATGCTAATCAACTAAAAATAAGTGCGAGCTATCGCAGGGTGCTTATAACACCACAGTAATTTTATTTAGGACAATGTTAACTGGCACACAAAAAAGTAAATTCCTGCCCCCACTAAGTGGCGTCACAACAGGTGTAATCAAAAAGAATGACTTATGGTTTGATGTTAAAGCTTGCGCTGGAGAGCAGCACATGCTCCCCTGCCCTCAGCCTCCCCAGACGCCATCTCACACCCGTGCAGCTTTTCACTGTACAATGGCATCATCAGAAAGTGTCAAACACTCCAATGAAAAGGGCAGGAGCGGGAGCGGTGGGGAGTGCTTGAGGGTCTGGGAGGGGCTCTGTGGTCCTCTCCACCTCAATCTCATACAAGCCCTACTTCTCTGGTGCCTACTCTCAGCAAAGGGAGTATTTTATGTTGTAGGTAAATTGCGCTATGTGGCGGTGGAGGAGCTTTTGCCAAACGCCATGCTCCAAGCGGAGTGCAGAGTGGGCAAACTCTGCTAACTCCTCCGGATAAGCAGAGTTAACCGCCCACTCCTGAAAAAAAGAATGTAATGATGATAGGGTCCTACTAAATACGTGTAAGTTACTACAAACTGTAGTTTGTGAACATAGGAATATAGAATAGTAGTAAACATAATCAAAAGAGCAAGTTACTACAAATATGCATTTTGTGAAAAGCACTGTGTTGTAAATTTTGTAGCACTACTGTAGTTGTGTCAACCGTACTAAAAAGTGCATTTTGTGAATCTGGCCCTTTCAGTGCAATTCAATGACAAAATAATGTGGTAACCAATATTGTTATCAAAAAGATACAATATTGTACTTATGTCATTAAAATATAAATGACAAAAGTATCAGAAAGAAAATGTGGACAGTAATTTTTCTAATTAAATATACAGTTTAAAGTAGTAAATGTTGAATTTTATAATCTATGAAATTCTTATATAGTAAATAATTTCCACTAATTATTTCATACCACATAAACATGTCCATGTATATAAACACACATATATATGTGTGTATTCTCATATAAATATTTATATATCATATATACATTTACATATATATTACATAATTAATAAAATTCTATATTTCATATAATATTAACTTTGGGCCCAATTAGGGGTTTGATGGTTGGAACACCAGACCGCTTTGGTGGCAGTTCACAGACCACCATATAACGATGTACACACTCGGAACTGCTGCCCTCCAAACCAAAGTACTGACTGCCAGCGGTGCGATGGTGTGTTATCTTGTCAGTCTGTACTTCTGTGCTGTCAGCACCACGGCCAACCACTGAGCCGATTGCAAACACACAGTCCACGTGGCAGTCCCCTTGCGGTGGATAGCCAACTATGAGCGACCATTGCGTTATGCGTTCAGCAAAGCAACAGACAAGTGCCCATTGGATGAATTCAAAAACAACATAGCTGACAGCCATGGGCACAGTGGACACACCTGCAAATCACACTATAAAACAACCCCTTCATAGATCATGATCCTCTGCATCTCCACTGCAACCAAGATTTGATTTTGTTGAGAGAGATAAGGCAGCCTTCTTTTCACTATCCCTAAAGCCTCTTTCACACGCCTTTCTCCATTTACTCCGCACATCACTTTCCTTTTGTATGTACCTCCCTGTCACCCACTTTAATTCCCCACCATGTCACATCTCAAAAATCCCCATTTATCAAAGGATGAGTTGAGAGTCATGCTGGATGAAATCATTAAAGTAGAGCCAGAATTGTTTGGAGCCCAAGTTCAAAACACTCCTCTCAGTAGGAAAATGGAACTTTGGGAAAGGATCATCAATAGAGTGAATAAGATTAGCACCACCCTGCAAACAAAGGAGGACATTAGGAAGAGGTAGAATGACCTGAGGGGCAAGGTGCATTCCCTGGCCTTCAGGCAACAAATGGCGACCAACAAGACTGGCTGTGAGCCTCCCAGCGCCCCATTACAACTCTTTGCCTTGGAGGAGAGGGTCTTGACCATCAAGCATCCTGAGGGCTTGACAGGAATATCTGGGGGAGCGGAGCCTGGTTAGTTACAACCTAAAAACTGTCACTAAACTGCAATGTCATGTAGCTTTTGCCACTGTGTCATTCATTGACCTTACCAATCTTCAGTACCCAGAGTATCTGAGATGTAAGACTGTCAATGTGTATTGTTGGCTGATAGTGAACAGCGCAATGGGGCTGGCTATGGGGGCTCCTGCACTGCCCATGCCAAGTGCATGGGCAGTGCAGGGTCCTCCCTGGGGCCCCTCTCTCCGTCTCTGCCAGCCTTTACATGGCAGTGCTACCGCCATGTAAAAGCTCGCAGAGAGGGGGGTCGTAATCCCCGGGAGGATTAGGACTGCCAGCACGCCAGTCCCTCCTGTCAAAGTAAACTAGAGGTGCTGGTGGTCCGACTGTGGTGCAACCACCACAGTCGTAATGTGGCAGTCAGACCGCCACCAAAGCGGTCGGACCACTGCTTTGGTGGTGGGCAGACCACCAGAGTCGTAATGACCCCCCCAAGTATTCCCAAAGCCATAAACTGCATCTACAGATTAGTAGCAGCAGCAAACACATTGACACAGCACTGGACACATGATGACTTCAGATACAGATTAAACAAAATTGTGTGTATGCTTGTATCACACACAACTAGGCCTCTGAATGGTCAAATGCTGCTGCTGACTTTCCACTGTAATAGCTTCACTGTTGGTAAGATGTCATTTTCATTCCCTCATTCAAAATGCAAATGATCATCACATCTAATGAGCTGCCTGAGTCAAATAGTGTAGGCAACCTTAACGCATGTCATGTCAAATACTCCAAAACCATGGTAACATGGTGCAATAGGCTAACCTACCACTTAAGAGTGCCCCATGTCTTTACTTACTGTAACACAAAACCTATGAAGGTAGATGTCATATTTGAACCAATAACAATGTATTCACTTTTCAACAGGTCGAGCTGGCATAGCCCCTGGGCAGACCTTTCCACTGACTGGACTCACACTCCACTCCGGATGAAGTCCTCAGTGATGCCTGTACTCCTGGACTTGTGGATGTGAGGGACGCTCCTGGCATATTTGGACAAGCTGGTCAGACGGCAATAGTGAGTCTCACTGTGCCCACAGTGACACCTCCCAACCCTGTTGCATCAACATCACAAGAAACAATGCGCCTTCAAACCTGTGTACCTAGCACCATTTTAACCATCTCTGGCCCCCCAGTCCTGGATCCTGAGTTTGAATCTAACACTCCTGACACTGATGGTCCGGGACGCAGTTGGAGAGGGCAACCTGTGCCAAGGGCACAGGGTCGTGGGGGTAGGGTGCATGGGAGGGATGCAGTGGGCCAGTGGAGTGAGACCATTGGGGCTAGTGTCAACCAAGATATCATCAGTCACGTCTTGGGGGGTCTATCAGGAGTCCCAAGGTATGATGGGTCAGGTGTTAACTGAATTCTGGGAAATTAAGGAGCTGCCGAGGGATATCATCCAAAAGGCAGATGACTGCAATTCTAACATAGACACCCTAACAGGTGTGCTGAGGGACATCCACACAACATTGAGCAGTGATTTTCCACCACCATTCCCCCTTCTTATGGGCCAAATAACTCAAGACCAAGTACATCTGCAGCAGACAAAGGAAAGGAGGCCCTGCCAGAGGCACAGCCACTCTCGGACACCGCTGCCTCTGCAGAAGCTGATCACCCCTTGCAAGCAGGGACATCCATGCAAGAATCCAGGAGGTGTGATGGCAAGGCACCCACTATTGCCAGCAAGAAATCTGTTCCTTAATGTCCTCCTTTGTGTGTCACACATACACTCAGTGGGCTGATCCTGAACCATATTCCAGTTCCTTTGAATGTCCAATGGTGTGGCATCTACTCCAATGATTTCATTCACCATGACTGACCCTTTCACTTTACATTATTGTTTCTTTCTGTCTCAAATTTATTTTCTGTATGAGCTTTTTAATAAATTCACCAGTCACAAACTCATTGTCTGCTGTCTTAACATTCACATTTTACTATGTAGATATGTAAAACCATGTGAACCATACAATGAAGATACAAGCTACTTGTGCAAGCAGGGATATGTTGCATGTACAATTTGTCTAGCTCAAGATATCAAACATTACCCACCAACACATACAGACAAGTGTCTTGTTTCTGAAGAGATTTTATTACATTGTTCAGCACATAGGATTTAGAAAAAATGTCACTTTTTTCATCCAAAAAGTGACAAAACCCAAATTCTATTTTTTTCTTCAAAAAAGTGAGAAAGTCCCATTTTGAATGGGGACATAGAAAAAATGACAACATTTCTCATCCAAAAAGTGACACAGCCCAATTTCAACTTTTTTCCTTAAAAACGTGACAAAGTTCCATTGTGAGTAGGGTCTTTGAAAAATTTCAATTTTTTAAAAAAGTTCCTTTTTTTTTTCCAAGTCCCATCTCATTCTGAGATAGGACTAAGAAGATAATTCAACTTTTATCAAAGTTGACATGTTTGCCGACTCCCAGGTCAGAATGGGACCTTTTGACTTTTTGGATGAAAAGCAACGTTTCATTCAAAATGTGAAAGAGTCCAATTTCAACATTTTTCTTCAGAAAAGTGACACAGGCCCATTCTGAGTGGGGGCTTAGAGGAACTTTCAACTTTTTTTAGAAGTTTAAATTTTTTCTAAGTCTCATCGCATTCTTAGGTGGGACTTAGAAAAGAAGTAAACTTTTTGTCAAACTTGGTATGTTTGCCGACTCACATATCAGAAGGGGACATTTTGACTTTTTGAATTGAAAAGATCAACTTTTTTTCAGCCAAAAAGTGAAAAAGTCCAGTGTCAACTTTTTGTCTACCAAAAAGTGTGAAGCCCTTTCTGAGTGGTGACTTAAAAAAATGTTCCACTTTTTTTAACCAAAAAGTGAAAAAGTCCAGTTTAAACTTTTTTCTTCAAAAAAGTAACAAAGTCCCATTCTGAGTGGGGACTTAGAAAAATGTCACCTTTTTTCATCTAAAAAGTGAAAAAAGTCCAATTTCAACTTTTTTTCTTCAAAAATGTGGCAAAGTTCCATTCTGAGTGGGGATTTAGAAGAACTTTTAATTTATTTCAAAAGGTTTATTTTTTCCAAGTCCCATGAGATGAAACTTAGAAAAGAATTCAAAAAGTGCAAAAGTGCCAATTCATTGTTTCTTCAAAAAAGTGACAAAGTCCTATTCTGAGTGGGGACTTAGAAAAAATGTAAACTTTTCGAAAATTAGAATTTTTTTCTAAATTCCATCTCATTCTGAGATGGGATTTAGAAAAAAAATCAACTTTTGTCAAACTTGACATGTTTGCGGGTTCCCATATCAGAATGGGACATTTTAACTTTTTGGAGGAAATTATCAACTTTTTTGATCCAAAAAGTGAAATAGTGCAAATTCATTGTTTTCTTCAAAAAAGTGACAAAGTCCCATTCTGAGTAGGGACTTATAAATAATTCCTACTTTTTTCATCCAAAAAAGTGGCAAAGTCCCATTGTGAGTGGGGACTTAGAAGAACTTTCAGCTGTTTTTCAAAAGTTATATTTTTTTTGAAGTCCCATCTCAATCTGAGATGGTACTTAGAAAACAATTCAACCTTTGTCCAACTTGATGTGTTTGCCGACTCCCATGTCAGAATGGGACATTTTGACTTTTTAGATGAAAAGATCAACTTTTTTCATACAAAAAGCGAAAAAGTGCGAATTCATAATTTTCTTCAAAAAAGTGACAAAGTCCTTTTGTGAGTGGGGACTAGAAAAAATGTCAACTTTTTTGAAAAGTTGCATTTTTTTCTAAGTCCCATCTTATTCTGAGATATGACTAAGAAAATAACTCAACTTTTGTCAATCTTGACATGTTTGCCGACTCCCATGTTAGAACTGACATTTTGGCCCTCATTACGAGTTTGGCGGTCCTATGACTGCCACAGTGGTGGTGGTGGTTATACCGCCAGCGGCCCGACAGAGAAAACCGCCATAATATGAGAATGATGGTGTTCCCAACAGAATACAGCCAATACATCGCCAGTATCGTCTGTGAGGATGTACCGTCACAGCCGGCAGTAGGCATCTTCAGGCCGGCAGACACCATGTTTCCAGCGACCATATTACAAGGGTGCACACCGCCAGGATTTGCGGGGCAGTTACTCCGCAGGGAAAAGTCAGGCGGAAACAAAAAACATTAAAGGTGACAATCACCTCCAGGAGCACAGACACATCAGCAGATGCCATGGAACCCAAACTTGAAGTCTTCCCACCGCTCCTGCTGGCCATACTACTCCAGACCCAATGACGGCGACAAAGATAACAACCATAGGTTCACCAACCTAGCACACATTGGAGGGAAGGCCATTAATGCACAACACACAACCCCACCATGGCTAAACATGGCCAAACACACACGCCAACATACACCCGTACCAACACACATACAGACACCCACACATGAACAACACACATCACGGCCTACATAGACATGTCATACACACACCACACTGCACACGCCACTGTCAAGCACATCTACATACAACACCACCTAGTCCCACAGTGACAACATCACTGTAACCACACAAACTCATTGTCATAGAGGCACAACTCACACATCTACAGGAAAACACATACTGACAGCAACACATAACAACAGCACACAACCAATACAAATAATAACACTGCCAAACAATGTGTCTGAGCATACGTCACGTCCACCCAACACACCAAGTACATTCAGATGCATCACAACACACATACCACTATCACACAATACCACACAAAACCAACACAACACTTCACAACAAGTCCATAACACAACTCGCCTACACAACTCATGCTGCTACACAAACACATCACATACACAGAAGATACACACCAAATTGCACATGTACAACACAGACATGTGGAAGGAAAGCCAGGACAAGTTTTGAACCATCAACACCGGTGGTGAAGTGGTGCAGATATATTAAAACATATAAATATATATATAAAAACGATATACAAAATGGGCCTACTGGCTAGTCCAATAGTCCTCAGTGCCCCTAGCACACTGGACAATGTCTCTCGGCCCAGCTTGGCTCCTGACTGAACAGCGGCCTCCACCTGGTAGGGGTATTAATTGTGCAAGCAGGCACCTCAGGGGTGATGGGTGGGTGAGGTGGGGGCTAGGGTTTGAGAGGAGGGTCCTTTGGTTTAGGCTTGGAGGGGTGGTTTGGCCTTGGAGGGCCCTTAGGTTTGGGCTCTCCCTAGCTTTTGTGCGGGTCAACATTTTAGGTGCGGTAGAGATTCATACAAACATCTTTTTTGTGGAATACAAGGGTGGTCATGAGAAAAATGTTTGGGAGTAGAGGGAGTGCTTGAGAGGTGTGTGTAGTTATGTGCCTTGGGTACTGGTGCTAGCGTGGATCCCATGTGTGTGCTGGTTGTCTGTTGGGTGTGTGCGTGCAGGCATTTCGGTGTACTGGGAGGAACGGGGAAGGAGATGCAGGGAGATGCCAGGGTGGATGCGTGAGTGTCTTTTGAGGTGGTGTGTGCAGGTAAGGTGGAGGCACTGCAAGTGGGGGTATTGGTAGTCATGGTGAGTTTGCATGTGATGTATAGGGTGCATGTATGGGTGTCTGCTATTGTGGTGATGGTGGGCATGAGGGGACTGGTGGCTGGATCTGGGAGTGTTGATGTGGTGATAGCAGGTTCGAGTGGTGTAGTGTCTGTGAGGGAGGAGGTGGTGGGATAGTCTGTGTAGGGAGTGGATGTTGTTTCTGCATGTGTTTGCTGTCTGTGTGCTTTGCGGTGGTGTGACTTTTGGTGCCTGAGTTTGTCTTTGTGAACCATGTCTGTTGAGGTGAATAAATGGTGGTCTGACTGTGTGCTTTGGATGGGTGTAGGGAGAGGGGTGTGGGATTTGGCACAGGTAGCTGGCAGAGGTAGAGAAAACAAAGGAAAACTGGCTGCCATCAATGTGGAGGCCAGAGCCTGGGTGAGTGGGCACAGGCAACTGGATGGGGAGCTACAGGGAGGGCGGTGCTGGAAAAAGGGTGGTGAACAAGGATGCTGTTGGGCTGGTCCCAGATGTGTCTGCCATTGCCAGGGAGTGTCCATCGAAGGAGAAATCCATAGATGATGTTGTAGATCTAGTCTTCCCCGTGGCACTCCCCTTGCCCTCCATCCCACTGGTCCCCTCAGCTCCACTGGTCTCAGCCTCCTGGGTCCCATGGGCTGCAGCTTCCCCACTCACCAGTGCCCCTTCTCCTGGTGATGCTGATGCACACAAAGACAGAGGAGGAGATGGAGGGTGAGTTGGAGAGAAAGAATGGGTACAATGTGTCAATACCTATCCATCATTCACACAGAGTAACAACCTCAAAATCTGCTAATATGCCATGCCTTTGAATGCCTTTGAACTGACATGCACACCTGGCTGAAATCATAAAACAAACTGAAGCTATGCAGTGAAACACCGACTGATGTAGAAACATATGGCACACTTTGACTTTACTGAATGGTCCTACAATGCACAGTAACACAGTACTTGGCACACTACCATGCTCTTTTGCATATACATACCCTGTACCCATTACCCATATGATTCATGCATGGCAAGGTAGCATGGCAACAAATCCTTTCACAAGTGTGTACAGTAACATCTTGGCCCCCTGTAGCCATCTACACCCACAGTATGAGGCAGCTGATTGAGACATCACCAATTTCCTCTGTCATAGTGGCAGACTATTACTGATGGGAATACCCTGACACTTCAGGTATACTGCTGCTGATGGAAGGATCTGCTCACTCAAAAGATGTGTAATGTGTCCTGACAAACTCAAACATTGGAGTAAGTCCCCTCATGAGTCACTGTCTTCATGCTATTGGCAGACATAATCAAGAACAATTCTGCCAGGGTGGCTCATACTAGCCAATGTGCATATACCAAGGATCTACACAACATCGTCCCACTAGTAGGCTACCCAAACTCATACATGCCTACCCTTAGTTAGTTGTGAGTGTGCACTTACCCTCTTGTAGCTGCTGTGCTGCCCTCAAGCGCCCATGCACCTCAGGGTAGGCCACCACCAAAATGCAGGCCATTAGGGGGAGTCAGGGTCCGGCGGGCACCCCTCCATCATTGGGAGGATGTTTCCAGCTGGGCCTCTGAGGTCTTTTGGGTCCAGAGTCCCAGGTCCTCCCACTGCTTTCTGAAGTTGTTGCTCCATAGGGCATGGACCCCCTAAGGTCTGCACTTGCTTGGCGATGGCACGCCAAATACCCATCTTCTGATGGGCACTGACCTGCATGGGTGACACAGACAGGAGGAGAAAGTCATGTGGAGTGGCATCACATCAACAACAGTGGACTCCTCACATCAGACACATCTCATGAGCACACAAATGTGCACGTATGGCACTAACACACCAAATCCTTTGCCATCTGCATGCATTCACTCAGTGTGCGTTGTCACAATGCCTTTCGCATCCACACACATCACAAGCAGACAGGACAGGAACATTTGACTCACTTGCTGCTCTAGTGACCCACACAACTGTCCATACAGGGGTAGTACTCCGTCTACTAGCTTCTCAAGATCCTCCTGAGTGAAGGCAGGGGGCCTATCTCCTACAGGAAGTGGCATAATGGCTTCCAGAGACAGAACACAGCAGCATATGCAGTGGAGGTCTTGCTTGCACGAGTGTCAGGAGTCAAGTGAGCTATGCAACAAAAAATGGCGGTCATATCCATTGCGTACATGATCGTTACAGCCGGCGGTGATCATGATTGGCCCTAGTCTCCCATAGGCAACAATGTTAGCCAATGAGGAGTTGCACAGCGGTTGAGATTACCTACAGCCATGATGGCTAATGCCAGTGGAATTAGGTCACTTCCATCTGTCCTCTGTTTGCAGGACAGGAGGCTGCCATTGTGCAGGTATGTTGTGTATTGTAGGTGAATGTTAAGTGCATCATTGATGATTTTAGTGAGATGTGCACAGATTACCTATGTTAACACATGACAACATGGTACCCACGTTTCATATTCATGCATAGTGTTCAATGTACAGATAACCATGATACGACATGTGCAGACACTTGCTCCCTCATAGACGGAGTATCCATATCTATTTCTTCAAATTTGACAATCACCTCATTACCTGTGGAAATAGGGTGTTGTTACATGGAAAAATCAAATGTATTGTGACTGGCAAACTGTCTGTCTGGGCCTGGAACTGTCATCAACAATGGCATTCAGGGTCACTCAATATGGCCATGTGGATTGACAGTTCTTCAGCATTATATCCACACTATACTTATGTGCTATGTCTATTGTGTTCAGTGGCTTGTAAACTGACAACATCAACTTGTGCTTATTTCTCTATCCCATTCCTAGATTCCGTGCAATGGTGAGAATGAGACATACATCTGTGTAACGGACCCTTGTCTATCTTGCTACCCTGGAAGAAAGACACATCATAAAGGACTATCATCCAAAGCGTCAAACCATCATGGAACTTTGTAACCAGTTGGAGCCAGATCTCTTTTCTGTCATACGTCATCCCTATGCCATACCTCTAACAGTGCAGGTGTTGTCTGTACTACACTTCCTTGCCTCAGGCACATTCCAGATCACAGTAGGCTTGGCAGCAGGGATGTCACATCTCATGTTCAGTCATGTGTTGAAGGAAGTACTTTGTGCTTTACTCAAACATATGGGCAGCTACATCAGGTTCCCCCAATGTGTGGATTTGCCCACTGTTAAAGCTGACTTCTATATTATTGCACATATCCCTCATGTGATAGGGGCCATAGATGGGACCAACATTGCTTTGGTACCTCCCAGGGCCAATGAACAAGTGTACAGGAACAGGAAAAATGTTTGTTCCATAAATTTCCAGGCGGTGTGTCTTGTTGACCAGTATGTCTCCCAAGTGCCGGACAAGTTTCCTGGTTCTGTGCATGACTTCTACATTCTGAGGAACAGCAATGTCCCACACATGATGGCAGAGCTACAGAGAGAGAGGGCCTGGATCATTGGTATGTCTCCAACTGTATGTGTGCATTTGTTATCTCACCTCTCTTCAAGTATTGCCCTCTGTCACTACCAGTATTGTGATGTGTCAAATGTTAGTGCACACAGGTGACTCTGGCTATCCTAACCTGCTGCGGCTGCTGACACCAGTAAGATACCCGACCACAGAGGCAGAAGACCATTTCAGTGAGGCCCACGGCAGGACGATCCGTGTCATCAAGAGGGCCTTTGCTCTACTGAAGGCCAGAGTCCGGTATCTACATGTCTCAGGATGTGCCCTGTTCTACAGACCACTAATGGTGTGCCAGATAGTAGTTGCCAGCTGCATGATACACAATCTAGTCCTGAGACGTCACATCCCATTACTGGATGTTGAGGAGGTGGCAGCTGGACCAGTGGCTGATGATAGTAACACAGATAGTGATGAGGAGGCAGATGATGAGGATGCCACTGACACTAGGACAGAGTTGATAAAACAATATTTCCTATGACATACAGGTATGTGTTAATTCTGTTTTATGTGTACTGTACTGCTGTCTGCCTTGTGACATTGCTCCTCCTGATGTTTACATTCAGTGGAGATGGCAAGTGCAGCTTTCCCATTGTGAGGATTGGGGAGACAACATGTTGGCCATCAGGAGAGGTGTTACTGTTCTGATGTCAGAGATATTTTTACTATGCTGTAGTCTAGCATCACATCTGCAAATACTTTGGCATGTTGTATGTTCCCTGCACTGCTATGTCAAGTGCAATTTGACTGCCACACATATTGTGGTTAACAGTATTGCTACCTATCCTCATTGTACACAATGGACATTTATGGAACATAACTTTAACTGACAGTGGGACTTGCCTTTAGGGGAGTAACATCAGCTGTGAGTGATGTATCACTGGAAATGCATATCTGGAACATGTGGGTCTGCCATGATAATATGTGTTAACATTCCACTTGCCTATTCACACTAGGGAGCTCGACTACGTACTGCATTTACGTTGGTTGTGCAACATTTACTAGTATTGTGATAGTTCTTCCTGTGTTGGTCTCTTTGTAGGTCTGTTGGGTAGTGTTACTCTGGTTCCTGTCTTTACAGGTGGCTCCCTTGACACAAGATTTCAGCATATGTCTGTTATACTGTCATACTCTTTGCGCATTGCGCCCTCTTCTGTCCATCTTCCAAACTTTTAATGGTCAATGTGTTAACTATAATGAGATTTTGTACACCATTAAATCTTACTTGTTACAAGATAGGTAAGCAGTAGCCGTGCTCAATGCTGTTTATTGTGATACACAAGTGCAATGGGTGAAGAGTGGGATCATGGTGGCTGAAATCATCAGAACACTTGGCCCAGCTGCAGATAGTACAGGTCCAGTATCCAAGGGCCATGGGAGAATGGAGACATGACTGTGGACAGTCAACTGGGCGTGTCAGCGGCACACAAGGAAGAATGTTCAGGAGAGGGTTACTTCCTGGCAGTGGTTTTGGTCTTGGCATCAGGTCATGCAGGTTGTCTGGATGGACGACCTTGTTTTCATGGGGGTTCCTCAGCTACAGAGGGAGGGTGCTAGTGGCCTGTGGGTCCTATAGCAGGGCTTTCATTCCACTAGCTGCGGCAGAAGTGGGTGGCTCAGTTGGTATGTGGCTAGTGGAAGAGGCCTGCTGGTGGGTGGAGGATGCATGCAGGATAGTAGTACGTTCTTTGAGCACCCCTGCAATGGAAGTCGTGGTGGCATTGCGTGCCTGCCACTGCTGCATGGCCTCCTAGTGGTATTCCCTCTGTAGCCCCTGGTTCTCCTGCAAGGTTGAAAGGATCTGGCCCATCTTGTCCTGGGATTGCTGATATGCTCCCAGGACTTTGGAGATGGCCTCCTTGCCACTCATTTCCCTTGGTGGCCCCATCCCTTTGGCCACACGTACCCTCCAACTGCCCCTGGCCACCTGTGCCCCTGGCACTTTGTGCCCAAACCCAGTTACACCAGGACTTTCATCTTCTTGGGTGTGAGGGAATGACTCTGGTCCCTGTACTGTGGGGCACACGGCTGATTGACCAGTCCTTGGAACACAGGTTTGGGTAAGCGGGGTTAGCTGTGCTGTTGTTGTCACTTGGATGGGGAACTCAAATGTGGTCAGGGTGGGGCTGGTGATGGACTGATCACTTTTCCCAGATGGGCCAGGTAAATCGTCATGGTCAAGACATCCACTGAGGCCTTCATCCTGGGGAGGGCTGGCTGTCCCTGGCATCCTCTGTAGGGTGGCAGTGGCAGGGGCGCCTGTAGATGGAGAGGGAGAGAGTTACATTGTGGAGGTGTACTTCTTTGTTTCATAGTGTGGTGCATACAGTGGCTTGACTTGCTTCCCAGTGACGGCAATGACAGATGCAGCACTGCAGACATTGTCTGTGGCACATGGATTGTGACATTGATTCCATGTTCCATTGACGGTTGTGAATAGTGGATAGCACTGATGTCATTGCCATGTAGTAGTACGCAGTTGACACATCCAGTTGGTGTAGCTGGTGCGATGGTATTACATGAGGTGTTCCACTGGGAAGTGGGTATTGCAGCTTTTCGTGTGTAGGGAGTAATGCATTGTGTGAGTTGTAGTTCTTGCCATTGTGAGTGCTATCCATGCACATGAGAGGGACTGTGTGAGGATAGTGGCAGTGGGGTGGTGTAGCATGCAGGGGAGGGTCATTAGGTTATTGGGGTGTGCAGACGGTGTGTGTTTGGGTGAATTCGGGGGTGATAGGGTAGTGGGGAACGCATGCTGTACAGGAGTTGTTGGTGCCAGGGGAGTGTTGTTGACTTACCAGAGTCCAGTCCTCCAGTTGTTCCAGTCAGGCCTTCTGGATGCATGATGTCCAAGACCTTCTCCTCCCACGATGTGAACTTTGGGGGAGGAGGTGGGGGACCACAGCCAGTCTTGTTGATGGCAATCTGGTGTTGTGAGGTCAAGGAATGCACCTTCCCCCTAAGGTTGTTCCACCTCTTCCTGATGTCCTCCCTTGTGTGTGGATGAGTGCCCACTGGTTGACCCTGTCAACTATTCCCCACCATAACTCCATTTTCCTGGTTGAGGATGTTTGCTGGATGTTTGCTCCCAACAGCTGTGGCTCTACCATGAAGATTCCATCTACCATGACTCTCAACTCCTCGTCTGTGAACTGTGAGTGCTTTTGAGGAAACATGGTGGCTGTGATGTGGTTTGGGGGGTGTCGTGTGCAAGGATGAGGTATTTGGGGCGTAAAGGGGGGTGGGGGTACTTAGTTTTAAGTACTGGTGTGTTATGGTGTTTGTGTGCAACGCACTTGTGGTGTGTGTATGGTGTTGATGGTGCAGTTGTGTGAAGTGTGCTGTGTTTGTAGTTTATATGTGCCTATGGAGTATAAGTGGTAGGTGATGGGTTTGTGGCTCCTCGCTATCTGTCTGTGGTTGTAGTTGCAAAGCATTGTTGGTTGCATGTGGGCGTGTTTTATAGTGGTAGATGTGGGTGTGTGTAGTGTGGGTATGTGTGTCAGGTGTTGGGTGTTCATACTGTCCAAAGTAGTGTTGGGTTCTGTTGGTGGTGTCAATTTGAGTGCTGTGGTTCACACCGCCAATAGTGTTCTGCCATGCAATGACTGTTGTTCTAATTTGTGGGTTGTAATATTGAGGGTGGAATGTTGTTGCGTGGCAGTGCTGGTAGTGGAACCGCCTCTCTCCCGCCCTTGGTCGGCCTGGTCTTGGATTTGTGACTGTTTTTGGGCGGTCTTCAGCATGTGACTTGTAATACAGCGGTCGGTACAATGCCATCACTGCTGGTCTTTTGGCAGCCATCACCATGGCAGCCTTCTGAAAAGACTGCCAAACTCGTAATGAGGGCCTTTGACTTTTTGGATGAAATGCAACTTTTTTAATCCAAAAAGTGCAAATTCCTCTTTTTCTTAAAAAAAGTAACACAGTCCCATTCTGAGTGGCGACTTAGAAACAATTTCAGCTTTTTTCATCCAAATGTGAAAAAGTCCAATTTCAACTTTTTTCATCCAAAAAGTGACAAAGTCCAATTTCAACTTTTTTCTTCAAAAAAGTGGTAAAGTTCCATTCTGCGTGGGGACATAGAAGAACTTTCAACTTTTTTCAAAAGTTGTATTTTTTCTGAGTCCCATATCAATCTGAGATGGAACTTAGAAAATAATTCAACCTTTGTCATCCTTGACCTGTATTCCGACTCCCATGTCAAAATGGGTCATTTTGACTTTTTGGATGAAAAGATAAACTTTCTTCATCCAAAAAGTGAAAAAGTGAAAATTCATAGTTTTCTTTAAAAAATGACAAAGACCTATTCAGAGTGGGGAAGTAGAAGAAAGAACTTTCAACTTTTTTGAAAAGTGGATTTTTTTTCTTAAGATGGGACTAAGAAACGAATTCCACTTTTCTCAAACTTAACATGTTTGCCAACTCCCATGTCAGAATGGTATATTTTGACTTTTTAAATCAAATGCAACTTTTTTCATCCAAAAAGTGAAAAAGTACAAATTCAGCTTTTTCTTCAAAAAGGTGACAGAGTCCCATTCTGAGTGGGGACATAGAAAAAAACTTCAACTTTTTCCATCCAAAAAGAGACAATGTCCAATTTTTACTTTTTTCAAAAGTTGAATTTTTTTCTAAGTCCCATCTGATTCTGAGATGGTACTTAGAAAACAATTCAGCTTTTGTCAAACTTGACATGTTTGTGGACTCCCGTGTCAGAATGGGACATTTTGACTTTTTTGGACAAAAATATCAACTTTTTACACCCAAATAGTGAAAAAGTGCAAGTTCACTTTCTTCTTCAAAAAATATGACAAAGTCCCATTCTGATTGGGGACTTTGAAAGCTATTTCAATTTTTTTTCATCCAAAATGTGACAAAGTCCAATTTCAACTATTTTCTTCAAAAAAGTGACAAAGTTCCATTTTGAGAGGGGACTAAGCAAAAATTCCAACTTTTTTCTAAAGTTGTATTTTTTTCTAAGTCCTATCTGATTTTGAGATGGTACTTAGAAAACAATTCAGCTTTTGTCAAACTTGACATGTTTGTCGACTCCCATTTTAGAATGGGACATGTTGACATTTTGGATGAAAAGATCAACTTTTTACATCCAAAAACGGTTAAAAAGTACATGTTCACTTTGTCTTTAAAAAAATGACAAATTCTCATTCTAAGTAGGGACTTGAAAAAACATGTCAACTTTTTTCATCCAACAAGTAAAAAAGCACAAATTGTTTTCCTCAAAAAAAGTGACAATTAGAAAACATTTTAACTTTTTTTCATTCAAAAAGTGAAAAAGTGAAAATTCAACATTCTTTTAAAAAAAGTGAAAAATTCCAAATTCACATTTTTTCTCCAAAAAAGTTACTAATTCAAATTGTGAGAGGTGCCTTTGAAAAACTTTCAACGTTTTTGAAAAGCTGAATTTTTTCTGAGTTGGAACTTCTAAAAAAATTAAACTTTTGGCAAAGTTGACATGTTTACCAGTTCCCATGTCAGAATTAGACATTTTGACTGTTTGGAGGAAAAGATCAACTTTTATAATCCAAAATGTGAAAAAGTGCAAAGAGATTATTTCCTTCAACAAAATGACAAAGTCCCATTCTGAGTAAAGACCTAGAAAAAGGTGTTACTTCAAAAAAGTGACAAAGTCCTAATGATGAGTGGGGGACTTGGAAAAAAATGCAACTTTTTTCATCAAAAAAGTGAAAAAAGGGCAAATACAATTGTTTTTCTTCAAAAAAGTGACAATGTCCCATTCAGAGTTTCAAAGGTTGAATTTTTTTCTAAGTCCCATCTGATTCTGAGATGGTACTTAGAAAACAATTCAGCTTTTCTCAAACTTGACATGTTTGTCGACTCCCATTTCAGAATGGGACATGTTGACTTTTTGGATGAAAAGATCAACTTTTTACATCCAAAAATGTTAAAAATTGCATGTTCACTTTTTTTCTTCAAAAAAAGTGAACAAATTCCCATTCTGAGTGGGGACTTAAAAAAAAAGTCAACTTTTTTCATCCAAAAAAGTAAAAAAGTGCAAATTGTTTTCCTCCAAAAAATTGACAATTAGAAAACATTTTAACTTTTTTCATTCAAAAAGTTAAAAAGTGCAAATTTAACATTCTTTTAAAAAAAGTGACAAATTCTAATTGTGAGAGGTGCCTTGGAAGAACTTTCAACTTGTTACAAAAGCTTTTATTCCATAAAGTTAAAAAGCGCCAATTCATCATTCTAAACATTTTTTAACTTTTTTTCATCCAAATAGTGAAAAAATCCAAATTCAAATATTTTCTTCTAAAAAATGAAACAGTCAATTTCATAGTTGGGACTTAAACAAATGAACTTTTTTAATCCAAAAAGTCAAAATTATTAATTTTCTTCAAAAAAGTGACAAC